>NC_045595.1:135507077-136742702 GCF_009762305.2 Zalophus californianus
TTAAGGAAGCCTTTCACCACTTACTCTGTTTTTATTTGTGCATGTACTTCTGATATTTGGGAATGTGTATTTAATTCCAATGATTACCTTTAGGATTATAGCTAAAGGTATAGTTCCCTTGATCCTCTATTTCTTTGGGCATTGTTCCTTGCAGTGATAAAAATTAGCATTGTATTTTCTTTTTCCTTTCACCTCAACCCCTCCTTCATTACCACATTTTAACCATTATCTCAGTATTTGCTTTTATCCTGTTAAAACAGGCTTTTAATTCCAATTTTAATTGTGAGATTTAAAGGTTATCTTTTGACTACCACCTTACAGATGAAGCCAATGAATCTTTTCTACCTCCACCTTCTTTACTTTCTCCTCCCTGTTTGTCTTAATATAAATCTTTTACTCATCATCAGAGGATATCAGTCTGTTTTACTTTTGCCATTAAATGTAGTTCATGCTTATCACCAGGGTTTTTGCTGTGGTCTCCCTGGCCATTTCTTGGTTGCTGAAGCTGTTTCAGGAAGAAAGGTTCAGGAAAACAATAGTCTTTCCAGTTGTTACATTTTCAAATTGCTGGACTCTAGTTTTTATTTTGAAAAACATTTTGGCTTTTCTTAAGGATCTTAAAGATACTGCTCTATGACATTCTGGCATTGAATATCACTGTGGGGGAAATCCTAGGCTAGGCAGCTGTTCCCCGCCCCCCCCCCCCCCCCCCAATAATTAACTGATCATTTCTTCTGGCTGTTTCTTGTTGGAATCCAGAACTTGACTGCACTGGGTCTTGGTGTAACCATTCTATGCCATTTTTTCCCTAGCATATGATGTGTTCTTTCAGTATCTAAATTTAAGTCTTTCTTGTGCGCGCTCTCTCTCTTTTTTTTTTTTTACTTTCAGGAAAGTTTTTCTTGAAGTGTATCTTGAACTGTTTGTTCTATTGCACTGCTGGAGTTTTCTTATTCAGGGATTCCAGTTATACATATATTGACATTTTCTCTTTCATTTCCTCCCTCTTCCTCCCTTGCCTTCTCTCCTTCCCCCTCCTCCTTCCTCCTGTTTCTCTCCCTCCCTTCTTACACACCACCAAATACTTCATTCATTACTCATTTGTCTGCAGGCTGGATGTCACCCATCACTGTACTTACTGTTTAATTAGGAAGATAAAACATCCTCTTATTAAAGATACCAATGATATCCAAATTTCTAAATCCAATAAACACTTTTCAGATCTTATCCATCCTAGTGCTGTGTTAAACAGTGATGATCAATCACCTTTCCTTTTTGAAGTTCTGTATCCTTTAGCTATCTATGACTGTGTGCCTTTCTGATTTTTTTTACCTTTATGATAGTTCTTGAGTTGGATTTTGTTTCTATCATCTGACCATATTGTAACTATTCTTAGAATTTAGTTCTTTGTCCACTGGTTTCTAGCTCTATCTATTATCCCGGGACAAGTTTATTCATATACATTGTTTCCTCTCATGACTTAGAAATCTATAATTTTTTTTTTTTAAGTAATCTCTGCCCTCAGCATGGGGCTCAAACTCACAACCCCAAGATCAAGAGTTGCACTCTCTGCTGACAGAGCCAGCCAGGCACCCCTAGAAATCTATAATTGTAACCCTGATGTTTTAGATTACTGAATTTCTTATTATTCAACATCAAAATAAAGATGTTCCTAAAATCTGCCATAGTCCAAACTGCACTTAGCTTCTTTCTTCTAACACTTCTACCTACAATCCTTATCTCATTTTGTGACATCTTCACTTCACTCAACCGTCACTTAAGCTAGAAACTTAGGAGTTATCATAGACTCCTTCCTATACCGTCCAGCCCACAACCAATCTGTCACCAAGCTCCAGTTTTACTTTATAAATATCTCCTAATTCTGTCTGCTGTTTTTTAGGTCTACCATCACAACCCTAGTTTAGTCCCCATTTCACTTTGACTGCTGTGTAATAGCCTTCTACCTTCAGTCTTGGTTTTCCAGATCCTCCCATCGTAAAATCACTTGAGTGATCTGTGCTCAGTGTATGAATCTGATGATTTCACTCTCCATTAATCTCTCTAGTAAGTGTATCCTTAGTACTTAGTACTAGGCCAAGCACTTCTTTAATTTTTGCATTTAATAATTTTAAATATATTTAATAGTTTCTCATACTTAAAGTTTTAGGAGTCTACCTCTGCTATTTATAGTTTCTGTTGCTGTTTACTCATGGTGAATTATTTCATGTGGTGCTTTAAAATTTTTTGTTTTGAACATCAGTCGAACTTACTTTGCCTGTGTTAAGTACTGTCTCCAGAGAAATTTTGAATTTGCTTTTTTCAAGTGCCCCAGAGTATCCTTTTTCAGAATCATCTTTTATGTTAATTTCTTGGCTTGATTTTTCCTATCCTAAGGAGATAGTGTAAATTCAAATCTGAAATCCACCTACAAGCAGGATATTGGTTATAGATTCTTTTTTTTTCTTTTTTTTTTTTTAAGATTTTAGTTATTTATTCATGAGAGACAGAGGAGGAGAGAGAGAGAGGGAGAGAGAGAGAGAAGCAGAGGGAGAAGCAGAGGGAGAAGCAGGCTCCCAAGGAGCAGGGAGCCCGATGCGGGACTCGATCCCAGGACCCTGGGATCATGACCTGAGCCGAAGGCAGACGCTTAACCATCTGAGCCACCCAGGCGCCCGGTTATAGATTCTTACAGAGTACAAATTTACCCCCACTGAGTCCAGGCTGAGACAGATGATCTTTCTTGTCATCTTCCTGTGCTTATAGGCAGATTTCCCTCCCTCTTTTCCTTTCACTAAGGATGTAGCTTTTCAAGAATCCTGGTTTTAGGAAGATCTTTGCTTCAGTCTCTTATGTTGCAAGGGTCTAAGGTCTCAGCTTCTTTCTGACATTAAAACCCAAGCTCTTAATGTGACCAACAAATCTATAAGACAGTCTTAGTGACAGCTTAGGGCTTATTGCTTTGGTTTTCAGTTCCCTTTTCATTTTTAGACTCGTATTGCCCTTACTTTCTTAGAAACTCAGCTGTGTATTGTAAGGAATGTTTATTAAATTTTCCCCCAGCATTTCTAGGGAGATTTTTTTTCCCCTCCAGATTATCTGGCCCACTGTATTCTCATACAGGGTTGACACTTGCTGTAGCTCTAACACTTTTCACATTTTTCACATGATCTGACACTTTAAAATTATTTTAGTTCCTGTTTTTGAAGAATCTAAATAAGATTTTAAATCCTGTTGTAAGGAATATTGATGACTAAAGGAAGCAAAACGGAATCTTTTCAGGATTGTAGGTCCTTCTGATACCTCTCTCAAATAGAAAGGGTTCCTCGGTTTTGTTTTGCCAAACAAGTGTTAGCATGTAGTATTCTCTTCTTCACATAGTGTCTTCTCCCCTGGTGGGATTTTTTCTGCCTAGAACTTAGGCCCTCTAGGATTTTTTTTTTTTTTTTGAAGGAAACCATTTCCCTGCAGCCAGCAGAAAATGAAAGAGTACTACTGAAATCTAGTGCTTGGTTACTTGACAATTTCCAGGAATAATAAGCTTCTGTTCCTCCCTCAAACTGTTTCTCTTGAAAAAGGCCAAAATTATGGGTTGTCATTCACTTGATACAAGTCTGTACAAGATGAATTTAAAGCAATCAAAATGTTATGAAACTGAGAAGTTAAATCAACCTTAAAATAGCTGGTTTGGAGGATTGTGACAAAATATGGACAACCTTAATCACCTGAGCCACCAACAGGACCAGCTGTATTCTATTATCAATCTGATGTATTCATATTTTTTCTTTGCAAATTTTCTTTATTAAGGTTGTGAGATAAATACATAGTTTTCATCTAAAGTTTGTTGTTGTGAACTCTTTGTAAATTCGTAATATCTACATAATATTTTATTTAAACAGCAAATTTACTTAATGACTTTGCCATGTTGTGTATTTAATTCCAATTTCTTCCTCTCCTCCCTCTTCTCCTGCTACTTCTGTTATAGATCTGCAGTGAATACCTTAATGCATTAAACATTTTTTTTTTCTTAAATGTATTTAAGATAAGTTTCCAGATAGAATTACTGGGTAAAAGTCTTTTCACATTTTTAAGATTTTTGACACATAGTGCCAAATTACTTACCAAAAGCATGGTATAAAGTTATATTCTCCCAACAATTTACCAGTGTCTTAAGCAGACCACTTTATGTCGAACCAGGGGTCCATGGGACAGAGGTGTGGTGCTGATAGTTTCTTTATGGTTTTTCTTCAGGACATGGTGCCTGTCATCGTTGATTACTGCCTGCTGTTGGAGCGAAAGTAAGTGTACAGTGCCTGTCAGATTCAATTATTTTGAACCCAGATTGCCTCTTGTTTATATTATAATTTACTGATACGAAGTCTATGAATTTGGGTATTTTTTTAAGAAAGTTTAATTTACAGAAATTCGATTAACAATTTCCAGTCCATTTACCTAGTGAAACTAACTTTTCCAAAATAGATGCTGTGGGTGTATCATCTGTATGTTTGTGTGGCCAGATAGTGGAGGCAAACATAGCTAACAAAAGAGCTGTCCTACTAAGAGATCTTAAAAGTAAAAGTGTATGATTCATGTCCTGTAGATATATCCTCTTTTATGAACTATTACTAAAACAGTTTTACACACCACCCAAAAAAGGGTAAAATTCAGAGTGCTTCTGTTGGTGGTTTTTAGAGCCTTTTGTTGAAAAGATAGCAGTGTAAATACACTCTTGATTTGGCTTTGTTGGTTTAAATAGTAACTGTATAAATTAACCAACCTTTGCTAGTTCATAGTTTTTTCAACTTAAAATAATAACTCCTCTCTTGCTAGGTATTGCTGTAGGCCCTTTACATTAATTTATCTAATTTTTATAACAGTGAGGTAGGTGGTATTATCCTCTTCATTTTATTTCATTTTTTTTAAAGATTGTATTTATTTATTTGAGAGAGAGAGAGAGAGAGAATGAGAGATAGAAAGCACGAGAGGGAAAGAGGGTCAGAGGGAGAAGCAGGCCCCTCGCCGAGCAGGGAGCCCGAGGCGGGACTCGATCCCGGGACTCCAGGATCATGACCTGAGCCGAAGGCAGTCGCTTAACCAACTGAGCCACCCAGGCGCCCCTATCCTCTTCATTTTACATAGGCGGTTCCAGAGGCAGAAAGCCATTAAAGAACTTGGCCAAAGCTAACTCACACTTCTTTTGAGGAGCAAAGATGGGATTCCAATACAGGCAGTCTGGCTCCTGAGTTCTTGCTCTTAGCCACTAGTTTGTTTCTGAGTGGTAGACAACTGTGAGGATCCAGTGCAGATACTCCTAAAACCCTGTACAGCACTGACCTGACTCATGAATTTATGTTCAGGTAGCCTGAATCATAAAACATTGGATCATACTTTGAAAGTATGAATGTATATGAATGTTATCAAGAGGGTAGTTATTTGCTGTGTCAGACCATTAAGTCATGAAGAGCTATAGTTTCTGCTAAGTCCATTCTAATGTTTCAGCTATAGTGTTATATATATATACATATATATATGTATATATATATACACTATCCAGTGTGTATATATATATATATCCATATAACACTATCCAGTGGAGTATGTTGTGTTCATGGTTGGGATATTGGTGAAAACATTGCTTTATGTTACTCATTTTCTCCTCTACAAGGGCCTAAGGGAAGGGAAAAATTTCCCTCAGGTCTACTGCCAGAAATATGTTTGCGTCTCCTGAACAGCTAGTTCACTTTTAGCTAATGGGCAGTGAATTGTATTGCTAATTAACTTTCCTAGAAAGCTAAGAGCCATGGTAGCTTTTCGTAACTTGGTTTTCTCTTTACCCCACTTTTCATACTCCCTTACTTTTATTTATCTTTATTTTTTAAAGCAGCTCAATAGTTTATGGATCAGTTTTACATATTTTATTTAATCCTCATAATTGCAGTGTAATGTTTTTCTCATTTTCAGATGAGGAATTTGAAATGTAGAGATGTTCCTAATTCTAATAAGTACTGGGATCAACCCAAATCTTCAAGTTGACATAATTATGAGATAAAGTACCTAAGACTGAATTTTGTTTAGAGTAAGAAGGCATATCTTTGTAAAATGGATTATTTCCACCTAGAATGGTACCTGGCACAAAGTAGTTATCCAGTACCTGAGCGCTGAATTAATGAAATAATTCTGCCACTTGGTTTGCAGGGTGACTTATCTTGAATATGTGAATACTACTCTCACAGTGATGTAAAGTTAAAATGGTCCTAGTAGTTGTAAGATGAAGGATTATATAGGGAAAATGAAAAAATAGGTTTGTTCTTTCAGAAATATTTATTTCCAAAATTTTCTGAAAGAAACTTTTTTATATGATTTGAAAAAGAAATATTTCCAACTTTATGTAATCTGTGGACTGGCTGAGAATGCAATAATTACTTCATTAAATCATGGCCTATAACCTAGAAGATAAGATCTGGTCTAGATTTTTACCAAATTAGGATCTATTTACTATTTTTTGCTTTTACCAACTTCTTTCTTTCCATTAAATTTCCCTCACTCCTTAGCATGTTCTCTTCTGGGCTGTGTCAGAAACAAATACAGTATTTGTTGTTGGAGATCTCAGAGAGAAATACCAGCAGTTACCGTATATACCTCACCTCCAAAGGGAAGGAAGATCTCAAGGGTCGTTTTCCCAGCTCTTCCCTCTCTGGCTCTCCTTCCCCCCCACTCATCCATGCTAGATATACTAGATACACTCATACATGCCTAGATCCAGGGACCGGGATATTTTCCTGGGACTGTACTGTAAATAGTATGACTTCCTTCTCTCTGGATTCCATTTTCAAAGGCTGAAGGTCAGGGCGTCTGGGTGGCTCAGTCGGTTAAGCGTCTGCCTTCGGCTCAGGTCATGATCTCAGGGGCCTGGGATCAAGCCCTGAGTTGGGCTCCCTGCTCAGCGGGGAGCCTGCCTCTCCCTCTCCCCCTCCCCCTCCACCCTGTTCATACTCTCTCTCTCTCTTAAATGAATTAAAAAACAAAACAAAACAAAAAAACCCTCAAAGGCTGAGGACCGGATTGTACTAGAACCTGCTTCTGCTTAGCAGTGGTCCAGCATGTGTATTCTTAACTCTCTTTCCCCCACTTTTTCTGCTCTGAAGATTCTAGTAAGGGCAGAACAGACAGGGCAGCATTCCCAGCAATGTAAGAAATGCGATACTAGTTATTGGGTCAAATGTTACCTTTTGTGTTCTAGACTGTGTACTTTTATGCTTGCTTAGTTCTCACCATCCTGGCTTTTCTTTTTCATCAGAAAGATCCCATATATGGGGTCAAATAGGCCAGTTGATCAACCTCAGTTCTTTTTGTCTAGGTCATCTTTCGGTCTCCTTCCATTCCAGACATGCAATGATTAAAGATAGATTAGATATGAAAACTCTATATATACTTTAAATAGTAAGTAGTTCAGTGTACTCACTCTCAAATGGTAGAGTTTTTAGCATTTTTTCTTAGAGTTGCCATAGACCATCAGGTTAAAAGTGCTCAATTCCCTAGGATAAATTGAAGTGGAGGATTAAAATGTATGTATCTTCAATCCAGTATGGTATCTTTCTTCCTAAGCTGGACCCTCTCTTTATGCCATCTTCTTTGACATTTCGTTCCATTTAATGTGGAGGATCTTCTCTTCCACATTCCCCAATTTTTGAAATATCTGAGCCATTAAGAATACTTTAAAGAATGCTTAGATTGGGGGCACCTGGCTGGCTCAGTCGGTTAAGCGTTTGCACAGCTTCAGTTCAGGTCATGATCTCAGGGTCCTGGGATCGAGCTCCCCATCAGGCTGCCTGCTCAGACAGCAGGGAGTCTGCTTCTTTCTCTCCCTTTGCCCCTCCCCCTCATGCTTGCTCATTTTCTTGTTCTCTCTCAAATAAATAAATAATCTTTAAAAAAAAGCTTAGATTGTGCATAACACAAATAATTTTACAAAACATAATCTAGTACTCAGCTAATTTCAGGTAATTTCCTCCACTTCTAGGGTCATCACTTAGACACTCAATCCTGGCCCCCTAATGCTTTTTATCTTAATAGCTTCTGATAGAGTACATTGTTTTTATAGTCACCCGTTTTCACACACTGTTTCTTATGTAAGTCCAGTTATAAATACAATACGTATTCTGAACTGATTTTAACTGAGTACCACAACCGGTGCACTATGATCATTGTTACTTCAGTAATAATTCATAGAATCCCATATCCAGCAGTAACAGTAATTGAACTAGTGTATATATGTATTCCCATTTATACTTAAGAATTCTTTTATAGTGTAAAATCCTTTTACTGTGGCAGGAACCACTTTTTTTTTTTTTTCCTCTTTAGGGCATACTGACCTGTATGTTACAGGCATCTTTTTTGGTAAAATTGGCTTTATAGTCTTTTTGTGAATTGTTTAAAATCAGAAGTGACAGGAAATTCTGTTTTTGAAGACTTGTACTTTTATTTTCATAATTTGATTTCTTTCACAGTTGACTTTCAATTTGGTAGTGTATATTTTCTTTTTAGTATTAGACAAAAGATACATCTTAAGCTTTATGTAGGACATTTTTTTCTTTTGAAGATTTTATTTATTTATTTGACAGAGAGAGACACAGCGAGAGAGGGAACACAAGCAGGGGGAATGGGAGAGGGAGAAGCAGGCTTCCCGCTGAGCAGGGAGCCCGATGTGGGGCTTGAACCCAGGACCCTGGGATCATGACCTGAGCTGAAGGCAGACGCTTAACGACTGAGCCACCCAGGCGCGCCTATGTAGGACATTTGATGATTTGTCATTTTGCCTATAAAACGGTTGGCATAATTTCAGTCTATTTTGAAAATAGGTCCAGCGTTTATTTGAACTATAATCATAATTTTGAACATTGTTTAAAAATAGGTTCTGTGTTTCTGTATGTGAATTATATCTCAATAAAGCCATTATAAGACAAAATAGGTGCTGTGTGTAGATGATCTTGAGCTTTTATCACTGTAAGCAGATACCCAAAAAAGAAGCCATCATTCAGATGACTTGAATTATATATAAATCTGAACCAGAAATATTTCTGTTAGATCTAAAGTGAATCTGAAGTGGTCTTTTGATAGGGTGTTTGTTCATTCTTGTTCAACGTCAATATTATTGTTTGAGAAACAGAAAGGTTGTAATTATCAAGCATGGTTGAGAAGTTGGATGTTTTAGATACTGTTTTCTTGATAACTGCATGTTAATATTTTAAACATCAAAGCTAGGGGAAAAAGATGCCATGCCTTTATTTTATAACAGCTGTATTGAAATATAATTTCAGATACCATAAAATTCACCCTTTTTAAAGTGTACAGTTCAGTAGTTTTTAGTATATTCATAGAGTTGTACAACCATCAGCAGAATTAAGCCATGCCTTTTTTAAAGGAAATCTTCACAAACTGTGATACTTATATCAGAAAATAGAGCAGTTTGAACATCATTTCTTATAGTTCATTTGAACTTTGCCATTACTTTTGTAAATAAGGAGAGCAGCCCAAATCAGCTTTGAATTTATTGAGTCCTGCGTACATTTACAGGGGATTTATTTATTTGGCTCCAGTTATATCCGTAGTAAAGACTGGCCGGTATTAAGGACTGAGGCTCTTGCTCCCCTTCTGACAGTCTGGCTTTGTACTGATAATCAAAGCTGAGTTCTTCACATGCTTAAAATTGCAAAATTGATAATGCGCAAAGTGAATTTGGCCATTTTCTCTATCAGTTTGAAGTTAAGAATGGTAAACCCCGAATAATGTCTTTAATATACTCATATTAACGTAAAGTGATGTTATGTAGAAAGAAGACCTCTTTGGCTCTCTGTTACTCAGAATGGACTTTGTATTATACTGGCTACAGGGTGGCTAAGTTTGAAGCGATAAACAGCAGTTTTAAAGTTAGGACTTCAGGAAACAAAGTCAGTACCCTCGAGTATAATTCTGAAATACAGAAAGAAACACAAGAGCTAAACACTTTTTTTTGGTATGTACTTTTCTTTCTTCCTTCTTGCTTGATGCTGTAATAAATATTCTCCCAAAATGATGAGAACATGTCTTTGAATTTTGTTTTATTTTTACTTTAAAGTAGGGATACCAATAGGAGTTGCTGAGTTTTATTTTTCTTACTTCTTTATTTATAGGCTCTGACTGGTTAAGAAAGAAACATACAGTTTTGCCATTAATCTTACCAGCATTACATGCTGCTGTTTGTTACAGGACTGCCTGGTTTGTCACCTTTTATGCTCTGTTTACTGAATTTTTCACTCTTTAATTTTCCTGCGTAGGGCTCTTGGTGTCGAACTAAAATATATAATTATCTTCCCTAGCATGTTGTTTTTAACAACACATGGCAGAGTGGAAGGGCTAGCAAATATGGTATTTTCTTTATATTCATTAGAGTTACTTTGTACTCTTCATCTTTGTTGCAGTAAAGTTTCATTAATCTCAGTTTCTTTTACTTGGTTAATAATTGGTAATCACAAAAATGTGTTGGACTATTGATTAAAATGAAACTAACGTGAAAAATATGAAGCAGAGGGGAAAACTGAGATAAAAATTACATTTGTGGATATGAGGAAAAAAATAAATGGATATGGATTTCCCTCCCAGGATACTGCATATACTGTTTATTGAAAAGTGGCATGTGGTTCTGATGCATTTGTAGCCAGTTCTCTTAGCATCTGTCCCCTTCCAGGACTTCAGCTGAGGCAAGGACCCCATCCTGCTCCTTCCAGAATCTTTCTTGACCTTTTAATGGAACGTGTCACAAAAGACCAAACCTGCAGATGAGCCAGCTACCACTTTTCACAAGTGACATGATACACATATTAAGAGATAACACATTCAGTAAAAAATAGTCTTAGCAGATAAATGGAATTAGCACAGTTCTTTTTTTTAAACTATTTATTTATTTGAGAGAGGATCGCACACGTGCGAGCCAAGGGAGGAGCAGAGGGAGAGAATCTTCAAGCAGACTCCCTGCTGAGTGCAGAGCCCCAACAGGGACTCAATCTCAGGACCCATGAGACCATGACCTGAGCACAATCCGAGAGTCGGACGCTCAACTGACTCAGCTACCCGGGTACCCGAGCACAGTTTTTTTTTATTAAACAACAAAAGGGAATGAATGAATCGGGTGAATGATAACAAGGTAGTACAATGTATGAATGGGAACATGGAAAACATTTAATTTTGCCAGTCATCAGCTAATTAAAAACAGTGATATTATTTAATTTATACTTTAAAAAATTATTTATTTGACACAGAGAGAGAGAGAGCACAAGCAGGGGGAGCTGCAGAGGGAGAGGGAGAAGCAGGCTCCCCACTGAGCAGGGAGCCTGCTCCCAGGATCCTGAGATCATGACCTGAGTCAAAGTCAGACACTTAACCTGAGCTACCCAGGTGCCCCTCATTTACACTTACTAAATTATCTGGTAGAAAAACCAAACATAATTGTCTGGTGAAACTGTACAATTCTACATCGCTGGTGGCAATGTAAATTGGTGCTGTGATACTTTTTGAAGAGGATTTAGTAATACATTTCAAATGCCACAAAATTTTTCATATTTTTTGACTTAAGATAAATTTCTTAAAGTAGAATAACTAAGGAACTAAGTCCCCCAAATGGGAAAGACTGTATGTAGATATTCATTGTGACATCACTCATGATAGTAGAATACTGGAAGTAAGTGATATATACAACACTACAGGAATACTTAAGTAAATTCTGTTGTGGGCACCTGGGTGGCTCAGATGGTTAAGCGTTTGCCTTCGGCTCAGGTCGTGATCCCAGGGTCCTGGGATCGAGTCCCGCATCAGGCTCCCTGCTCCCTGGGAGCCTGCTTCTCCCTCTGCTTCTCTCTCTCTCTCTCTCTCTGTCTCTGTCTCTCATGAATAAATAAATAAAATCTTTAAAAAAAATAAAAAAAAATAAAAAGTAAATTCTGTTGTTTCAGTATGGTGAAATGTTGTGAGTTAAACAAAATGGTAAATTTAAAGAGTAGGTAGTATCTTAGAATGATGCTTCTTATATAATGTTGTGGAAAGTGGAATTTGGAATTATATCTCTGACAGTAAAATTATTTGCGGACTATTTGCAGAAGAAATATGAAATAAATAAAACATAATTTTTGAGTGTGGTGCATTTAGATTAATTTAAAAAAATTTGTTTCTGCAATAAGATAGATTCCAGATACATATTTTTTTTAAATAGTGAACATTTTCTCCCTCTTCATCGATAATCACTACCTAAATCCTTTGGGAAGCAAGGGATAAGAACTAGATAAACATCTTGGTGCGCTAATAATCTTACCATGTAATGCTGGTAAGATTAATGGCAAAACTATATGTTTCTTTCTTAACCAGTCAGAGCCTATAAATAAAGAAGTAAGAAAAATAAAACTCAGCAACTCCTATTGGTATCCCTACTTTAAATTAAAAATAAAACAAAATTCAAAGACCTGTTCTCATCATTTTGAGAGAATATTAGAGCATCTGGAGATCAGTTGGGAATATTTAGCTATCAGGAAAGAGGAAAGGATAAATAGGAATAGTCTTTTTTTTTTTTTTAAAGTAATCTCTGCACTGAATGTGGGGCTCAAACTCATGACCCCAGGATCAAGAGTCACATGCTCTACTGACTGAGCCAGCTACATGTCCCTAGGAATAGTCCTTTTTCATTTTTCTACTTCATCATGTTCATTGTACTACCCACTGACATATCACCATTGTCTTTAAGAAACAGTGTGCCATAATAGATTCAACATAGGATTTAGGTCAGAAGGCTGAGTTCAAATTCTGATTCTATCACTTGTTGGCTATGTGACTTTCTGCAAATAATTTATTCAGCTTTTCTTGGTTGTAAAAATATTGGCGGAAATCATTAAGATACCACATGTAAAATGTTTTTCACAGTATAAAGCTCTATGCAAGTATTGTTACTGTTTTTGTTAAACTTGTCAGTTGAAATAGGAAAAAGAGGAGAAACAGCAGACTGAATTTAGTGACTGCTCAGAATATTCCTAAAAGTGTGTTTTTTCTTTCTGTTACAGGGATCTTTTATTTAGCCAGATGTATGACAAACTAAGTGAGAATTCAGTGGCCAAAGGAGTGTTTTTGGAATGCCTTGAACCATATATTTTAAGTGATAAATTGGTGGGAATGACCCCCCAGGTAATGAAAGACTTGATTGTTCACTTCCAAGATAAAAAGTTAATGGAAAATGTGGAAGCCCTCATTGTACATATGGATATCACCAGCCTAGATATTCAGCAGGTGAGTTTATAGAAAATTTACTAATATATAGAATAAACATCATTCCTTTATTGCTTATACTTATCTGACTGATTGGGCCCCATTGTCCCTTCCATCAACCCCATATTTACTGAGCACTCTTGGGAAGATGTTTCTTAAACTTGTATTTGTCAATATATTTCTTAGGACTGTTTTTTTAATGAAAACTGGATTATGATCTCCTACAAGCCAAGAGTCTTCTATTTCTTTGACATCCCGCACAGTACTTAGCATAAAGTTTACATTTGGTAGTTGCTCAGTAGATGCTTATTGACTGATCCTTCTTCATCCATTTGTTTATTCAGTAGTACCAGTTTTCATCCTGCAAGTGAATTTCAACTATGAGTACTTTTGCATGAATAATAGAGTATTTTCACTTCTAAGAGTATGAAGCCATTTTTCAGAAAGCTACTTTGTGTGTCCAGATTTGATTAACTTCTATGCAGTGAGTTTTGAAATGCACAACATACCATAAGAAGGAAATTACAGGATGTCTTAGCTTGATCAGCCAGCCCGTTGTTTTTCAACATACCTCCAGTATATCTGAGGTCTCTACAGTAAGTTTCAGTCTTTAATTGAGGAACAGTATATACTTTGGCCTTAGACATTTCACTCTTATTTAGTCCTAGTAATGGGCATGCTACTCCTTCAAAGGCACAAAGGTGCAAAGATGCTAATAAGTAAGCCCTGTTGAGTTAAAATATGGATGACTTAAAAGATCTTAGAAAAACCAAAAGTAGGTTTTTTTTTGTTTTTTTTGTTTTGTTTTGTTTTTTTAATGTGCAGAATCACATAAAGTGAAGGGTTTGGAGAAATGGTTATTGTTTTCTTCCTGGAAGCTCTTTATGAATGGCTGTGAGTTTGCAAAGTAAAGCCAGATCCTCTTTTATGTACGCCTTTCTGTTGTATGGGTAATTTAGCATAGTCTTCATTTCAGGTAATAGTTCCAGTGATTTGAGAGCATGTTATCAATCTAGTTTTATTTATGTATCACCAGTATAAGAGAAATTTCTCATTTCTTCCCAATATTTTTAACTTTTCCCCAACACTATATAAATATGCTCTACTCTTTTTTTATGTTAAAACAGTTTTAAAAAAATCTTTTCAGTTTCCCTTCTCTCCATAGGAAGCCTTCTTACCTGTGGGTTACTGCCCCAAGTCGCTCTTCCCAGTCACAGCCAGATGTCTTGAAAGCATTGTCTAGGTTGTACTTCCATTTTCCCCACATCCTAATAACTTTTCAGCCTTGCTTTCAATGGAGTCAGCAATGCCCTCCCTGTCCACTGTATCAAGTCATATTTCTTACTCTTTCAGTAGCATTTGTTTGTTAATTCAAGAAGCATTGATTGTCAGGTTCCCAGGATGCTTCAGTGACCCTAGTGGACAACCCTTATCCTCTCAGAGGCTTACATTTTATTTATTTATTTTTTTAAAGATTTTATTTATTTATTTGACAGAGATACACCAACAGCGAGAGAGGGAACACAAGCAGGGGGAGTGGGAGAGGGAGAAGCAGGCTTCCCGCCGAGCAGGGAGCCCGATGCAGGGCTCGATCCCAGGACCCTGGGACCATGACCTGAGCCGAAGGCAGACGCTTAACCACTGAGCCACTCAGTTGCCCCCAGAGGCTTACATTTTAGCCAAAAAGTTTGATAGTAAACAGATAAACCAGAAGTATGAAAAAATGAGTGTTATGTTAAAAGTCAAATAGGTAGTACAGTAGAAAGAGGATGTAAGGCTATGTTAGATTGCTTAACTGTAGAAAGTCTTCCTGAGGAGGTAACATTGAGTCTGAAATCCGAATGACAAAAAGAAATCAGTAATGCAGAGATCTTGGAGAAGATTGTTCCAGGTAAAAGCAACAGCTAATGCAAAAAAAAAAAAAAAAAAAAAAAAAAAAGCGTTGAATGTTAACGTTACAGATAAAAGGCAAACAGGCTGGGGAGCTTGGTTGAAAAAGAGAAGTAGACCTTTCGGGGCAAGGTATAGACTTTTCCATTTTATTCTGAGTGCTCTGGGAAATCGTTGAAAGGTTTTAAGCAAGATGATGCAGGTTTACTTTAGGGTAACAGAATGAAGGTGGGAGCCAAGTACAGAAGAAGTAAGGAGATTAGGTACTGGTCCAGGAGATGGTCCTGACCAGAGATGGTTGCAGTGAGATGGAGAGAGAGGACCTGATTTTGGATATGTTTTGACAGTAGGGTTGATGTGCTGATGAATTGGATGCAAGGGTGTAGAAGTGTGGGAAAGAAAGAGTTTAAGGACGACACTTAGTTTTTTGGCTTGAGATAAAGGTGGATAGTGATTCCTCTAAGAAGGCTGGAAGACTGGGTAGGTCTAAGTTTGAGAGACAAAATGAGGAGTTCTGTTTTGCCATTTTATTTTGAGAGAGCTACTAGACATTCAGGTGAAGATAATCAAGTAAGTGGTTGGATATCTGAGTCATAGGAGAAGTAAATGTCTTACTCATCAGTACAGAGATGTATGATCACAGCACTGGCTGAGAGAGGGTAGTGAGAGAAGAGAAAAGGGCCCAGAACATGCCTTAGTCTATACAGACTCTCCCATGATGCTTCACTTCTGTTTTTCCTCTTAATTCTCTGGCTGCTCCTTACTCTCCTTTGCCACCCTCTCCCCTTCGACTTCCTCCCTCTTCCCTTGTCACTCTGTATAACAAACCGCTCCTAGGAACAGAATACAGAGTACACTGCAAGTCATTGCTGTTCCTCTTCTAAATATTTTCTGAAATTAGTTTCTCTCCATCTTTAAACACTTCAAACTTCTTGCTGCCTTGAGACTTTCATCTTTACTGCTTCAGCCTGCATAGTCCTTAGATTCCATCTCTGCTTTTGGCTCATACGCGTGCATTCTTTAGGCCCTCGCTTAAATATTGCTTCCTCAGGGGTGACCTGAATACTCTATACACCAAATCAGGTTCCTTTGTAACACATCACATTTGTAAATGAATTAAATGTGTAATTGAGTATCTCCCCTAGTTTTAGCTCACACTGTTTTGTGCTCCTCCCTTCTTTTGGTTAGTGTCCAAGATGAACAGTAGTTCTGTAAGGGTAGAGACTAAGTCTGGGTTTGTTTGATCCTAGCAGTGGGCCTGAATATAGATGTTCAGTTAAGTAATTTGTAGAGCTGTTGACCAAGGGTAAAATGAATATGGAAAAGGGGTAGATAGAGAAAAAAATAGACATTGGGGATGTTTAACAGTAGCTATTCTACAATTAAAAGTAGTGTTGAACCTCCAACAACTCTTACCCTGGCATTGTGTTTGAGTACTGTTGACCCTTGAACAACATGATTTTGAACTACACAGGTCTGTTTATATGTGGACTTCTTTCAATAAATACAGCACAGTAGTGTAAATGTATTTCCTCTTCCATATAATTTTCTTAATAACATTTTCTTTTCTCTGTCCTACTTTATAGTAAGAATACAGAATATAATACATATAATGTATGAAATTAAGTGTTGCTCGACTGTTATCAGTAAGACTGCCCGGTGACTGTAGGCTATTAGTAGTTGAGTTTTGGGGGAGTCAAAAGTTATATATGGAGTTTTGACTGTGCAGAGGGGTAGGGAGGTGTCAGCATCCCTAACCTCCACATTGTTCAAGGGTCAACTGTACTTCAGTTTTTTTTCAGAGAAGGACTAAGAAAAATTAGGGAAGAGTATTCAAGATTTTCTCCACTGTTAAAGCTCTAAGGAAGATAATTGGTGAGACCCAATTGTATGGAATAAGCGACTCTTCCTTTTTTTACAGGTAGTTCTCATGTGTTGGGAAAATCATCTGTATGATGCTATGATCTATGTCTACAACAGAGGCATGAATGAATTTATTAGTCCAATGGAGGTAAGATACTTCCCAACTTGGACATATATTTAATATTGTCTGTTAATGGCTTTTTCCTATTATCCATTTGCTTTGAATAGTTTCTGTTTTCATCCAGTCGCCTAATTCCTTGTAGATTTGTAATTAGACTTATACCCATTTTAGCTTGGGACTTTAGATAGCCTTTAATTTCACACCTTCTGCCATTGCTTTCTTTTTTATCTGCATAAGTAGGTATTTAAATCCCGGGGAACAAATAGATACAATTAAAGATAATGCTTGCCTGTTAGACTTTAAGTTTTGTTTTTTTTTTCTCCCTAAGATTTTTGATGTTATAGTACATTTTCCAAAAGGTATAAGAAATTTATTTTATATACTTACTGTGTGTAGTAAATATACTGTTGAGAAATACTCTTTGTAGATACATTGTGCTGGGGGAGGGTCCTGATAACAGTGAAAGATCATTATTTGTTAATTGCTGATTTGTTGCTTTTCCCAGTTCAGCGATTACAGCATGCATTATAATTTACCCTCCTTATTACTAAAAAGCATTTGGGCTTATTTTAAAAAGAACCAAGTGCCATATCCATCTTGTTATTTGCCTTAAATTGAGGACAGAATATAGGTAATGGATTGTGGATATATGTAGTACCCTGCCAGCCCATTGTTTTATGACAATGACTAATTGCCTGGCTCACAAGAGCCAGGCATCTGCAGAAGGCATCCAAGCAACTTTTTTTTTTTCCCCACATTTAATGGCCATCCAAAACTATCTTCAGTATTACTAAGCCAACAGTTAATCTTGTGATATTTCAGGCTTCATTAAACACACTTAACTTGGTAGGTGAGTATCACTCTAATTCAGAACTCCTCCAGTTTTGGTAGCACCTCTCTTCTCTTGGTCAGTTTCCAAAATGAGTGCCACAGCCCTCTTCCCCTGGTTTTGACCTTGATTGTGTGCCTAGTACGTCTTCTTTACATTTAACACCTCTCAGCTGCTTCCCCACCGAAGTCCAGTACTTCCCTGGTAAGAGCTGTCAGCCGTGTCCTCAGATCCAGGACCTCCCTGCACACAAAAAATGTTTTCTATCTCACTACTAAACCACAATTAGGAAGAATTAATGCAGTTTCTATGAGATGCCCCCATTGGATGGTCCACTGAGGGAAAGTCCCGAAAAATTCCCAGGGAATCTGGAGAGAGCCCCAGGCGGACAGAGGGTCCTCATAACGGCCATCAAATGTGAGGCATCCCAATTATGGGGGGGTCTCCTGATCCTGTGGGGGCATCCACCAAATGTGGGGTGCTCTGTTTGGATGGGGGCCTGTGGTGCCCGCAGTGAAAGACTTCACCTAAGACAGAACAAAAAAGATAAAAGTTTATTGAATACACTGCAAGGGAGTAGTGGGCAGAGGAGAGACTTCGACAAGGCCACGGTTATAGGGTGGAGTGAGGGAGTATGGGGATGTTTGGAGTTTTCTCTTTTTTTGGTAATCTTAGAAACTGTTAGGGCCTGTGGCTGTTTCGAGGTGGGTCACTTAATGAGACTGTTTGCAGTCAGCTCAGTAGTAGCTCTGGGCCCTTTTACCTTGATCAGATTTCCATTGCTCAGCCCTTTGCCTAAAAGCGGCCTCTACAATTTCTAGTTTTTCTCAAAGTAATCTTTAGAAACAGATCCTGATTCAATACATTCTGTGGTGATAAAAATGATTGCAGGGTTTTTGTTTTTAGGGCTTTTTAAGTTTTAGTTTTGTGTGTTTCATTCCTCAAAGTCTGGTTTGCATTTATACCTATGCATCTCAGATGAACTGCTGGGCAAGGTTGGCTTGTTTTGTGTTAAGAGAAGTTTTCAAGTTTAATGGTTTTCTGAAAGAGCTTGGTATTAAATAGTCATTTGGAGAGGTTAGCTAGCAATGGGAGGTTAGGGGCACTCTCTCATTTCTTTTTTATAATTTTCTGCCCACAAGGAAATCACTTGTCCATGTTTAGTTATTTTTGTACTTAAAGAGGTCTAAATTAAAAGATGTCCTGCCTCTTGAAATTTTCTAGGTTTTCTAGAATGACAGTGGTCATCACATTTGAGATGACTACCACAGTTTCTGATGAAATCTTTCCTTAGTTCTACCTCTGGCTCCTTCTGAGGTAAAAGTAGGGCCCTGTGTTTGAGAGTAAAGACTTTTCCTCTAGCAGTTTAGGTCCCAGGGGTAGAGGGAGGGCTGCGAATTAACTGACAAAAGACCGATTAACAGCAGAAAAGATAAGGTTTATTCACACAAGTACTAGGAGCACTTAGTAAAGGGTACTTTACTGAATAGCCAGAACTAAAGGTTTATATACCGGTTTAGCAAAATGTTGGGTAGCGGGAGGGAGGGACTTAGGGTTTCCCTGGGAAAGAAAATATGGATTGGTTTTTTGGGCTTTTTGATGCTAATGAACAGTTTAATTTGCATTTCCCAGTGCTAAGGGTCTGTTCTCTGCCAAACAGGTAATTCCCTCTGAGGAAGGCCAGTGTAGTTTTGTCATCAGTCCTACTGTGTTTTCACGGGCTATGCTTAAATTTAGATGTTTCCTTTTGTGTCTGGTGTTGTTCAGATGTTTTCATTTTAAAGTAATCTTCATTACCACTTTGGTAGGCTATTAATCCCTTCATTGTCTTACTATTGTTTTTAAATAAAGCATTTTGAATAACCTAGGGATATTTTATATCAGAAATTACAATCTCAACAAAGACCTTCATCTAACTGGTTATTTATTAAATGGTTTCTTTAATTGTTTCCCAGTGGTCCTTCGATAATAGTTCATGGCCACATTAAAAGTTTTGTATTTAATCTCAACAGCAAATACCTAATTCAGTCAGAGAAAGGTGATTAATAGCGTAAGATTCTTGATTATGTTTTTGAAAATATTCTTTTTTAAAAATGATGGTGATTGTTTTCTTTTTAATTTTAATGCAGAAACTTTTCAGAGTCATTGCTCCTCCTCTGAATGCAGGAAGGACGCTAACAGGTATAAATTTTCTAAGTCTTTATTTTTTTCCTCCTCTTCGTAGTTTAAGATATTTAAATTTCATAAAATTGACCAATTTTATGTGTACAGTATGAATTTTGATAATCGTATATAATCATATTACCACCACCATAATCAAACTGTAAAAGGAGCTAAAGTTCCTTCATAGTAAAGTTACCCCCTGCCCCTTTATACTCCAGCTTTTCCAACCAGGCAAACCTCCAGGCAATCACTCTATTTTCCGACACTACTTGTCTTGTAAATGGACTCATACAGTAGGTAATCTTTCGTGCTTTATTTCTTTCACTTAGCATAATGTTTTTGAGATACATCCAGGTTGTTGCATGTATTAATATTTGTTCCCTTTTACTTCTGAGTGGCATTTCACAGATTGAATATACTGTCAATTGTTTATTCACCAGATGATGGACATTTGACTTGCTTCCAGTTTGGAACTAAGTAGTGTTGCTACAACATTTGTGAACAAGTTTTGTTTCTAATTAAACTTAGGAGGAAATTATAGTCCCATGCGGTTGTAAGAAATGACACAAGAGATCATGTATACTCTTTACCCAATTTCCCCCGGTGATAACATCTTGCAAAACTAAAGCACAGTATCACAACTGGATGTTCACATGGATAAAGTCAAGATACAAAACCATTTTATTACCACAGTATCCTTTATATTGCCTTTATCCCACATCACTGACCCTAAGCTGTGAATACGTTTTTGTGTGGGTATATGTGTTTATTTTTCTTGGGCAAGTACCTAAGAGTGGAATGGAGAAGATTATATGGTAAATACATGTTTTACTTCCCAAGGTACTGCTACTTGGTTTTTCAAAATGACTGTAACATTTTGCATTTCTGTCAGCAATATGAGACTTCCAGTTGTTCCATATCCTAGCAAACACTTGGTACTGGCAGTCTATAAATCTTTGAAAAATTTTAGCCATTCTAGTGGGTGTATAATGGTATCTTGTGATTTTAATTTTTATTTCCACAATGGTTAGTGATGTTGAACATCTAATCCGTTCTTGCCCATTCACATACACACACGCGCACACACACACACACACACACACACGTGTGTTTGTATTTTTTTTTTTTTTAAGATTTTATTTATTTATTTGAGAGAGAGAGAATGAGAGAGAGAGAGCACATCAGAGGGGATAGGGTCAGAGGGAGAAGCAGACTCCCTGCCGAGCAGGGAGCCTGATGCGGGACTCGATCCTGGGACTCCAGGATCATGACCTGAGCCGAAGGCAGTGCTTAACCAACTGAGCCACCCAGGCGCCCGTGTGTCTGTATTTTTAATCAGTTAACTCTTTAGCACTTTTTTGGGATTAGAGAGGTGGTATTCCTGGACTTCATATTAGTGGGTTGTAAAAGTTCCAAGTGAATGAATCCCCACCAGAGACTGTGAGTTCTTTATATGGTCTGGATATGAGCCCTTTTTCAAGATATATTTTGCAGAATTTTCTCCCAGTCTGTTGCTTAGCTTTTCACTTTCTTAAACATGTTTTTCATAGAACAACAGTTTTGAATCTTCATTTAAGTTCATTTTATTCATTTTTTCTTTTGTAGTTTTAGACGTTTGGTGTTTTAAGAAATCTTTGTCCAATTCAGTGTCATAAAGATTTTCTCCTGTGTTGTTTTTTCTATAAATTTAATAGTTTCAGCACTTATATTTAGGTCTGTAATCCATTTTGAGTTAACTTAATTTTCCTATGGAATGCAAGGTAAAGTTCAAGGCTTTTTTTTCTCATAAAGCTATCAGTTTCTTTACCACTTTTTGAAAAGATACCTTGTTTCCATTGACACATTTTTTGTTAAAGAAAATTGGCAGAAATGTATTTTTGTCAAAAATCAATTGAGCATATAAGTATGGGTCTCTTTCTGTGCTCTTTATGTTCCCTTGATCTATGTGTCTGTGCTTAGGCCAGGATTATACTGTCTTGACTGTTATAGCTTTATAGTGAGTCTTGAGATAAGGTACTTAAATCTTCCAACTTTTTCTTTCTCAAAATTGTTGTGACTAGTCTAGGTCCTTTGTCTTTACATATAACTATTGAAATCAACTCATTGCTTCCTTTTAAAAAACATATTAGAAATTTATTTGAGATTGCCCTTGACCCTATAGGTTAATTTGGGAGAGATTGCCATCCTAACACTGTTGAGTATTCTATGATTGTGATCTGTTTCTCCATTTATTTTGGTCTTTTAAAGTCAGTTTGGTTTCCCAATTTCTGCAAAAAGGCGGCTGGGATTTTGATAAGGATGCTTTGAATCTGTAGATCAGTTTGGGGATTATTGCTGTCTTAACATCATTAAGTCTTCCAGTCCATGAACATAGGATATCTTCCCATTTATTTAGGTCTTGTTTAATTTCTCTCAACGATGTTTTGCAGTTTGTCAGTGTGTAAGTCATATACTTCTTTTGTTGAATCTATTCCTATTTTACTTATTTTGATGCTATTATAAATGGAATTGGTATTTTAATTTCATTTTTGGAATATTCTTTGTGAGTTTATAGAAATGAAATTGATTTTTGTATATTGATCTCATATCTTGCCTTCTTGCTGAATTCATTCTAATTTTTTAAATGGATTCTGTAGAATTTTCTGCATATGTAAGATCATGTTATCTGTAAATACAGATAATTTTACTTCTTCCTTTCTAATCTGAATGCTCTGTTTCTTTTTTTTCCCCTCTAATTGGCCTGGTTAGAACCTCTAATACACTCTTGAATGAAGTGGCAAGAATAGACGTCTTGGCAAGAATAGACGTCTTTATCTTTTTCCTGATCTAAGGGGGAAAGCATTCAGTCTTTCATTATTAAATATGATGTAAACTGTGGGTTTTTCATAGATGGCCTTATCAGTTTGAAGAAATTTCCTTCTTTTCCTGGTTTGTTGAGTGCTTTTAATATGAAAGAATTGGATTTTATCAAATGCTTTTTTCTGCATCTATTAAGATAATCTTGTGGGGTTGTCCTTTATTTTATATGGTCTGTAAGATTTCATTGATTTTTATATGTTAAGTCTTATATTGTTGGGATAAATACCCCTTGGTCATGGTGTATACATCTTTTATAGATGCTGTTGGATTCAGTTTGCTAGTGTTTTCTGTTTTTTTTGAGGACTTTTATGTCTATAAAGGTTTTATATTCTTTAGTTTTATATTCTTTGCATGTCTTTTTCTGGTCCTCGTATCGAGTATACTTGATCCTTGGTATACTTGCATTATGGGATGAGTCAGGAAGTGCTCTGTCTTCTGATCTTTGGAAGAGTTTATGAAGGATTGGTATGCTTTTTTAAATGTTTGGTAAAATTCAGGGGTGCCTGGGTGGCTTATTCAGTTGAGTGTCTGACTCTTGGTTTTGGCTCAGGTCATGATCTCAGGGTTATGGAATTGAGGCCTGGGTTGGGCTCCATGCTCAATGGGGTCTGCTGGAGAGTCTCTCTCTCTCTCCTCTCAGCCCCTCCTCCCACTCATGTTCTCTCTCTCTTTTGCCCTCCCTCCCTCTCCCTTTCTCTGTCCCTCTCTCTCTCTCTCTGCCTCTCTCTCCAAAAATAAAATAAATCTTTTAAAAAGGGGCACCTTGGTGGCACAGTTGGTTAAGCGTCTGACTCTTGGTTTCAGTTCTGGTCATGATCTCTGGGTCGTGGGATTGAGCCCTGGATTGGGCTCCTTGCTCAGTGTGGAGTCAGCTTGGGTTTCTCTCTCCCTCTGCCCCTCTCCCCCACACTCACATGTGCACACTCTCTCTCGCTCTCTCTCTCTCTAAAATAATAAATCTTAAAAAACATGTTTGGAATTTGGTGGAATTAGTGAAGCCATGTGAACCTGAGATATTCTTAGTTGGAAGTTTTTAAGTTCAGTCTCTTTGCTTGTTATAGTCTGTTCAGATTATCTGTTTCATTTTGAGTCAGTTTTGGTATTTCTAGGAATTTGTCCATTTCATCTGTGTTATCTAATTTGTTGGCATATAGTGCTTATGGTATTCTCTTGTATTCCTCTTATTTTTATAAGGTCAGTAGTGATATCTTTTATTTCTGATTTGAGTAATTTGAGTCTTGTTTCTTGGTCTGTCTAGCTAAAGATTTGTCAATTTTGTTGGTCTTTTCAGAGAACCAATTTTGATTTCATTGATATTCCTTATTTTCCTTTCATCTTTCATTTATTTCAGTTTTAATCTTTAATATTTACATCCTTCATCTTACTAATTGGGTTTGATTCACGCCCCCTTTTTTTTTTTAGCTTTTTGAAGTGGAATTTTAGGTTATTGATTTGAAATCTTTTTTCTTTTTAAAAATAGGTGTTTATACCTACAAATATTCTTCTAAGTAATGCATTAGCCGCATCCCATAAATTTTGGTATTTTGTGTCTTTATTTTAATTCATCTCAAAGTAATTGCTAATTTTCCTTCTGATACTGGTTTTTTAGAAGTATGCTATTTAATTTCAATGTATCTGTTATTTTCTCACTTTTCCTCCTGATACTGATTTCTGATTTTATTACACTGTGGCCAGAGAACATACTTTGTATGATTTCTATCTTTTTAAATTTACTGAGACTTATTTATTTTTTATTTTGAGAGAGACAGAGAGAGCCAGGGGAGGGGCAGAGGGAGAGAGAGAATCTCAAGCAGACTCCATGCTGAGAACAGAGCTGGACGTGGGGCTTGATTTCACAACCCTGAGATCATGATCTGAGCTGAAATCAAGAGACGCTTAACGAAGCCACCTAGGAGCCCCAAGACTTATATTATAGCCTAACATAGGGTCTTTTGTGGAGAATGTTCCATATGCACTTGAAAATAATGTGTTGAATATGTTTTGTTGTTGAGTGGAATGTTCTGTAGATGTCTGTTAGGTCTAGTTGGCTTATAGTTTTGTTTAAGATTTATATTTACTGTTCATCTTCTGCTAATTGTTCTATCCATTATTAAAAGTGGATTTGTGAAGTCTCCAAGTATTACTGTTGAATTGTGTTATCAGTTTGCTTCATTTTATTTTGGAACTTTCAATGCTTCAGCAGACAGCTTATAATTCTGCCTTAACCTTTTACTTCCTGCATGTGCAGAGCCTCAAAGTCTGCCCTGAGTAGATTAGGACTGTACCAGGTCTTTCCTGGATATGTGTACAACCCTATATGTCCTTCTAGAGTTCTGGAAATATGTTGGAACTTTTTAAAGCCCCCTGCAGACTCCCATTCTCCAGTTTTTCCTTTTAAGTTTTTTGTTGAGTTTATTGGTTCATTCTGGTAGTACCACCTCTGGCACCTGTAAAGTTAAGTTGGACTGTTTTTGACAGATGTCCTGGGTGGGGGCAGGGGGATGTGGATAGTGCTGTTTGCATTGAGTAAGCTCTGAGTCAGGACAAAAAAAAGACAAGCCTTGAGAATGGAGCTTCTAAGTGAGCTGCCAAATAGGTCAAATATTTATAGTTCTCTGAGGTTGAGGCTTTGGGGGAGTTCCAAACCCATTTTTTTCCTTCAGGTGGCCACTAGGTTACTGGTTTGTGCAAGGCTGTTGGTTTTCAGAGCTATGGTAAAACTGGGGAAAGGGGGATAGGACTAGGTAACATGAAAATGTCATAAAGCTCACAGAAATAAAGAATACCTTTGACGGGTTCATTAATAGACTGGACATAGCTGAGGAAAGAACCTCTGAGCTTGAGGACATAACAACAGAAAGTTCAAAAACTGAAAAGCCAAGAGAAAAAGACTGAAAACAGAACAGAACATCCAAGTGTTCTGTGGGAACTGTGGGAGAACTACAAAAGGTGTAACATACACATAATGGGACTATCAGAGGGAAAAGGAAGAAAGGAACAGAAGCAGTATTTGAAGTAATAATAACTGAGGGTTTCCCTGAATTAATGTCAGACACCAAACCACAGACCCAAGAAGCTAGGAGAACAGTAAGCAGGCTGAACATCAGCAAAACAAACAAACAAACAAAAAACCCCACACCACACCTATGTATATCATATTTATACTGCAGAAAAGAAAAAGATTCTGAAAGAGGCCAGAGGAAAAAAGAACCTTACTTGTAAAGGAGCAGAAATGAGAATTACATTTGACTTCTTAGAAACCATGCAAAAAAGAAGAGAATGGAGTAAATATTTAAAGTGTTGGGAACAAATATTTAAAGTGTTGAGAGAAAAAAAACCCATCAATATAGAATTTTGGACCCTGTAAAATTATCCTTCAACAGTGAAAGGGAAATAGACTTTCTCAGACAAACCAAGTGGAGGGAATTTGTTGCCGATAGACCTGTCTTATAAGAAATGTTAAAAGAAGTTCCTTAGAGAGAAAGAAAATAATACAGGTAAGAAACTCAGATCCAAGAAAGAGCATCAGAGAATTAATAAATGAAGGTAAAACAAAAATGTTTATTTTTCTTATTTTTTTCCCAAAGAATTGTAAAATGTACTATATACGTATTGCAGCTTTTCAGAATGCCATCATTGTCACTAATGATTATTGATACACAGCAGGTGATTTCATCAGGCCTGTGGATTGGCATCCAAATAGAGTCTTATGCAGCAGCAGCATAGGTGCTGCTCCCAGCCAGAGAGTTTACGTTAGTTTAACTTGAACAGTACTATAAAGGAGAGCAGTTCCAACACCAAGAAAATAACATAAAAGTGACACCACCATGGAATCAGGCAGGCAAATGAGAACACATGTCCTTCTGGGCTTCTATGGCATAGCAAAATTTGAAGTGCAGTTTCCAGAAAAAACAAACACAAAACGAAACAACTGACTTTATCCCCTCATCCTTGGGGTGTTTTATGGATCTGGAAGTTTTGTGTTGCATATAGAAAAAATTTCTGAAATTCAGTTCACAGAGGAGACAAGGACAGGGAATGGACTTGGTTCTTCCCCTGCCCTAATGTTCTCTCGACATGGGGGGTACGGGGGTGGAGTTTTATCTCTTTGCAAAAAACACTGGACTTGGGTGGGCGTACAGACATGGATGGCTTTTAGTGCCCCTTGCTAAGTCGGTCTGCAGAGACCTGGGCTTTGTGGGGGAAATGATCTTCATCAGGAGGAAATTTGATTGACAAGCAGGGAAACTATGAGGACTAGAGAAAGCCCAACCTGGTCCCCCTCCAACCAGCCACTACAGAGGACCCTAAACTTTTTACTGGAAAAAGGGGGCTTCCTCAGGGGTGCTCAGTCTTTTCAAAGGTAATGGCATGTCAGCCAATATCTAGAGGAGTGAGTATGCCCCCAGAACACACCCCCACAGAGAAACCAAGAGCTTAGCTCCAACAGCAGTTTCCAGAAACATGCCCTCTGGTTTTCTTGGGATGCGCCCCAACTTTCACAAGCTGCTCTGTCATGAGCCTCTGCAAATGGCATCCCCTGGGCATGAAGCCAAGGGATGCTGCAGCATTGAGGCGTGAGCTGCAATCCTGGAGTATAATTGGAGGGTCGTGCTCTGCCCTTAAGCCAGCTGAGGTCATGAACACACTCTCCTGCTTCCTTCTCAACAGCAAATACAGACCACACTACCAAGCAACAAGATTCAAACAGTTTGGCTCAAAAAAAAAAACCTCTGTTTTTCTTTTCTTTTTTTTTTTTTGATCTATCAGATAATAGTTCAAGATTATAATAGCAACAGTGGATTTGATTATGTGTGTACATAGACTTATGTGTGTATGTTTATGTATAAATGAAATGAAGGACTGCAAGGACACAAGGTACAGGAGGGAGGAATTAAGAGTATTTTGTTGGCGTAAGATAGTTATACCACCTGTGAAGCAGTATAGTGTTATTTGGAAGTAGATCTGGATGGGTAGTAAATTTATGTTGCAGACTGGAGAGCAACAACTAAAAAAAGGATGCATAATTGATATACTAGGAAAAGGGAAAAATAGAATTATATAAAATGTTCAATTAAAACTGCAAAAGGCAGAAAAAGTATTGAAGACAAAAATATGAATAAAGAATATGGACAAGAGATAGAAAACAGTAACAATATGGTAGATACCCACATATATCAGTAATCATTTAAAATGTCTGTAGTCTAAATATACCAATTAAAAGAGAATATTAGAATGGGTCATAAAAACAAGACTCAACTAAAAGTTGTGTATAAGAAACCCATTTTAAATATAAATATAAGGACACATTAAAGAAACAGAGAAAGATATCCACAATAACACTAATTAAAGGAAAGCAGGAGTAACTATATTAATTTCAAACAGAGCCAACTTCAGAACAAATAAACTTATCAGGGATAATGAGGGGCATTATATAATGATTAAGGGATTAATACTTTAAGAAGACATAACAATTCTTAATGTGCATGCACCTAACAACAGTGCCAAAATACATTAGGCAAAAACTGATAGAATAGTGAGGAGAAATAGATAAATCCACTATTACAGTTGGAGATTTTAACACCCCATATCAGAAATGTACAGATCCAGCAGGCAGAAAATTAGTAAGGACATAGGTGAACTCAGCAGCACCTTCATTCAACTGGATATTATTAACATCTGTAGGCTCTTTCATCCAACCATAACAGATTACACATTCTTTTCAAGATCACGTGAAACATTTACTAATAAGAGAGACCACATTCACAGCCATAAAATACACTTTAAGAAATTTAAAAGAATAGAAATCATACAATGCCTGCTCTTAGAGCACAGTAGAATTAACCTAGGCAACAAGGGAAAGAAAGCTGGAAAATTCAAAATATACATAGAGATTAAGCAATACACTTCTAACTAACAGGAGACAAAGGAGAAATCTCAAGAAATTTAATATTTTTAATTAAATGAAAATACTTGTAATATGTGAGATGCAGCAAAAGCAGTGCTCTGAGGGAAATTTATAACATTGAATGCATATATTAGAAAAAAAAGAAAGATTTAAAATCAATACTCTAAGGCTTCTAGGAATTTAGAAAAAGAGCAAATTAAGTCCAAAGCGAGGAAAGAAAAGAAATAATAAACATTGGAGCAGAAATCCATGAAATTAAAAACAGGAAGTCAGTAAAGAAAATTGTTGACTTTTTTGAAAAGCTATTTCTTTGAAAAGGTCAATAAGATTGATTAGCCTCTAGCCATACCAACAAAGAGAAAAGACACAAATTACTAGTATTAGAAATGAAAGTGAAGACATCAGTACAGATCCCATGGATATTATAAGGATAAGAAAGGAATATTATGAACACTTACATGTCCACAAATTTGATAACCCTCATGAAATAGACTAATTCTTTGAAGGATACAAGAAGAAATTGACAATCTGTATAAGCCTACATCTATTATGGAAATTGAGTCAATAATTAATAACCTTCTTGGACAAAAGTGCCAGGCCCAGATAGGTTTCACTGGTAAATTCTACCAAACATGTAAGGAAGAAGTTATACCAATTCTCTACAATCTCTTCTAAAAGACAGAGCTAAGGGAATACGTCTGACTCATTCTTTGAGGCCAGCATTAACCTAGTGCCCTAATAGCAAAATCAGACAAAGATGTTATAGGAAAAGAAAACTTCAGACAAGTATCTCTCATGAGCATAGATGTAGAAATACTCAATAAAATATTAGCAAATTGAATTCAAGAATGTATAAAAAGAATTATTCACTACAACCAAATAAGACTTATCCCAGGTATACACGGCTGCTTCAGCGTTTGAAAATTAATTATTCCATTCCATCAGTAAGGAAGGGAAGAAAAATTTCATGATCATATCAACAGATGCAGAAAAAGCATTTGACAAAATCCAACATCCATTCATGAAAAAAAAAAAACTCTCCGTAATTGAGGAATAGAGGAAAACTTCAACTTGATAAAGAACATCTATAAAAAAAACACTACAGCTAACATCATACTTAATAGTGAGAAATTTGAAGCTTTACTGCAAAATCAGGGTCAAGGCAAGGATGTCCCCTTCTCACTGCTGCTCTTAACATCATACTAGAATGCAAAAAGACCTAATGCAAAAAGACAAGAAAAGGAAAAAATAAAACTGTTCATAGGTGACATCATTTATATAGAAAATGTGAAAGACTTGACAAAAAACTCATGGAACTAATAAGCAATTGTAGCAAGGTTGCAGGATGTAAAGTTAATATACAAAAGGCAGTTACTTTACTACATACTTGGAATAAACAAGTGGAATTTGAAATTATAAACATTACCATTTATATTAGCACCCTAAAAATGAATTACATAGGTATAAATATAACAAAATATGTATAAAATCTATATGAAGACTACAAAACTGATGAAAGATATCAAAGAACTAAATAGATGGATATTCTGTGTTCATGGAGTGGAAGACTCAGTATCGTCAAGATGACTTTTTTTTCTCAACTTTATGTACAGATTCAGATGTAATCCCAATCAAAATCCCAGGTAAGTTATTTTTTTGGATATTGATAAACTGATTCTAAAATTTATATGGAGAGACAAAAGACCCAGAAGAGCTAAGTCAATATTGAGAGAGAAGAACAAAGCTGGCAAACTGACACTACCCGAGACTTAGTATAACTACAATAATTGAGACAGTGTGGTATCAGCAAAAAAAAAAAAAAAAGAAAAGAAAAAAAAAGAAAAACAGGTGAGTAGAACAATAGAATAGGAACCCCAAAATAGACTCATAAATATAGTCTGAACTTTGACAAAGAAGCAAAGACAATACATTGGACAAAGATAGTCTTTCCAACAAATAGTGCTGGGACAATTGGACATCCACATTAAAAAAAAAAAATTGAAACACAGAATTTACACCCTTTACAAAAATGAGTCCAAAATGGATTTTAGGCCTAATTGTAGAATGCAAAGCTAGGAGAACATCTAAAATATAGCATAGGAGATAATTGGCTGTGGTTATGGTGATGAATTTTTAGATACAGCACCATTCAGTGAAAAGAAGATACCATCCATCAAAGAAATAATAAGCTGGACTTTGTTAAAATTAAAAACTTGTGCTCTACAAATGACAATATCAAGAGAAAGAAAATAATCCACAGATTGGGAGAAAATATTTGTAGAAGACTGTTACCTGGGGCGCCTGGGTGGCTCAGTCGTTAAGCGTCTGCCTTCGGCTCAGGTCATGACCCCAGGGTCTTGGGATCGAGCTCTGCATCGGGCTCCCTGCTCCACGGGAAGCCTGCTTCTCCCTCTCCAACTCCCCCCGCTTGTGTTCCCTCTCTCGCTGTGTCTCTCTCTGTCAAATAAATAAATAAAAATCTTAAAAAAAAAAAAAGACTGTTACCCAAAGTATACAAAGAACTCTTGAAACTTAGCAATAAGAAAATGAGCAACTGGATTTAAAAATGAGCAAAAGATCTGAATAGCCATCTCACCAAAGAAGATACACAGAGGTCAAGTAAGCATATGAAGAGCTATTCACCATCATTAGGACATTAAAAATTAAAGCAATGAGATACCACTACACGCCTATTGGAATGGCCAAAATCTGTAACACTGACAACACCAAATTCTGACTGATGTGGAGCAACAGGAACTCTCATTTATTGCTGGTGAGAATGCATAATGGTACAGCCACTGTGGAAGATGGTTTGGCAGTTTCTAACAAAACTAAACCTACTTATACTCTATGATCCAGTAATTATGCTCTTTCATATTTACCTAAAGGAGTTGAAAACTTATGTCTACACAAAACCCTGCACACAGATGTTTATAGCATCTCTCTTTATAATTGCCCAAATTTGGAAGCAATCAAGATGTACTTTAGTAGGTGAATGGGTAAACTGTACATCCGTACAGTGGAATATTATTCAGCGCTAAAAAAAAATGAAGTATCAAGCCATGAAAAGACATGGGGGAAACTTAAATGCATATCACTAATGAAAGAAGCCCATCTGAAAAGGCTACATATTATATGATTCCAATTATATGACATTGTGGAAGAGGCAAAACTATGGAGACAATACAAGAATCAGTATTTGCTAGGGGTTGATAGGGATGAGTAGGCTGAGCACAGAGGACTTTAGAGAAGTGAAACTATTCTGTACAGTACTGTAATGGTGTTTGTACCTCAGCATGCATTTGCCAAAACCCATTGAATGCACAGCATTAAGAGTAAACCCTAATGTGAACTGTGGACGTCATGTGATGATGTGTCACTGTGATTCACTGATGATAAGAAATGTACCACTCTAGAGCAGATGTTGATAGTGGAGGAGATTGTGTGGTGTGGAGGTAGGGGATGTATGGGAAATCTCTATACCTTCCTCTCAATTTTGCTTTGAACCTAGTGAAACTTCCCTAAAAAATGAAGTTTATTAATTTTTAAAAAGTTTGGAATTAAAGCAGTATGTAATTACTCATAATTTCGAGCAATTCAAGTTTATTTGCACTTCGAACAACATAGATTTGGAGTATTTAGAAAGGATGACCTATTAAGAAATGTACACTTGCTTGCATTATGCACGCTATTTGTATATCAAAAATAAAAACTTCAGCTTATCATCATTACCAATCACAAATTCTTATAATCTGCACACGCTAAGAATTACTAATCACTTTATCCACTCTTGAGTCTTCTACTCTGTTCTCTGTTGCCCTTGACCCCTTGGCCTAAAACTAATCTATGTCTCTTATTTTAAACATTTGTGAACAGTGGCCTTCTCAGCCCTAGAGCACAATAGGTAGTAAGAGTCCATGTTACAAATGAGAAGACATTATAGTTATGCCTTAATATTACTTAATTGGTCATGATCTTTAACTCATCAACTCATTGCCTGTTCTACACCTTCCCCTGGTCCCAAGCTATTGGTTAAGCCAACAGTGCATGGGTCTCTACCCTCAGATGTATGCCTTCTCCTGTACCCTTGTTTGACTCATTGATTTTGTATCTGTGAAAAGAATCTAATGGAAATTCTAAAAACAAGAATTAAAGTGGTCTTATCCCAAATTGTGTATTACTTAGGAAGATACTTACCTTAATTGCCAAGTTTCATTTTTTGTTTCCACATAAAGATTGTATTTCTAAAAGGTTTGAGAGAGAATTGCTGAAGATACTTTTTCTATTTTAGATGAGCAAGTTGTTATGGGCAACAAACTTCTTGTATATATTAGGTAAGAGATTTTTAAAAAAAAAATTTATGTGTGTGTATGCTCCTTCCGTAATGTCCCCCTGTATTCTTAGAGGTACGGTCATCTCCTATGTGTATAGTGCTTTTCACGTTTCAGTGTTTGCATGTACAGTATGGTTCTCAACCATAGGTGATTTTTGTCCCCCGTTGGTGACCACCCCCCCCATGTTTGGCAATGTCTAGAGTCATTTTTGTTTGTCACAGTTGGGGCTGGGGGAGAGACGCTGCTGTCATCTAGTGGGTGGTGGCAGAGATGTTGTTGAGCATCCTGCAGTGAACAGGGTAGTCCACACAACAAAGAATTATCTCTGTCAAAATATGAATAATGCTGAGGTTGAGAAAGCCTGGTGGTAGAGTATTTTACTTTTACTACTGGCAACTCTGTGGAATATGTGTTGTCTCTATTTTATATAAAAGGCCAAGAGATGTGTTTAGATCATGAAAAAGTTAGTGACAGAGGTTAAGCTGTGAAATGTTTATCTCCTTACTCCTCGAACAGGGTTCTTCCCAACAGACTATGTAGGCTCAGAATTGTGTCCTGATAGAACTTAGATAGATAACTGGCTGCCAGGCTAGCAGGCAGGAAGGTGACAGACAGAACCTGCCAGAGCATTATTTTAGCCCCTATCTAGTGTCAGTGTTAACTTTGGGACGTGTTTCACACTAGTTATGTTGATTTTTTTAGAAGAACATTGTAGCATCCACCTAGTACCGAATCTGCCCTTTAAACTTCTCAGAATATGCTGTCTATAATCCAGCATTCAGAAGGGATGACAAGGTCAAAAAAGTTTAAAATCAGTGCCTCCCCCCCAAAATGAGGACATAATCAGAAGACATCTTTATAGTTCAGCCCACAAGGCATAATCCATAAAGCATTAGCTATAAGGAGGATCTGATTTAGAGGTAAAACTGTACAGTTAATTTCTCGTCAGGTTCTCCTCTCCCTGAAGACTTGTCCTATTGTGGACATTTTCCAGACATTTGTTAACCTAGCTCATTCCGTCTTTAATCACTGTTCTTAGAGCCACTGGTTTAAAGTCTCTGAGAACATTAGGCTTTTCACTGGTAAATCATAGCATAATGGTGCCATTAGGTTTTTTTCTGGTGCTGAGTGTGAGACTTGCCGATAGTCTGTTCTCATTCCTTCTTGTCCGCTTAATGTGGCCTGGGTTTTCCTCAGGAAGAATAAGAAGAAATGAAAGTGCTTACTCTGTCACAGGGTGTGTTATTTCACCACCATCCCTGTTGGCCACAGTTTCTGAACTGCCTCGCATCTTGATCAGGTGTGACCTTGACCTGACAAAAGCTGAGCCTGCTTAAAAATCAAATGAATATCTTGGGTTTGAGAAAGAGTGTGTACTCAGCCCGTTACAAGTCACCAACTCTTTCTCTTTCTCTTTCTTCTAGCTGTTGTCTTGCAGGCAGAGCCTATCCCCTTGGTGACATCCCTGAAGATCTTGTTCCCTTGGTTAAAAACCAGGTTGGTGCTCCTTCCACGGCATTTTTATGATCTGCACTTCTTGTTCAATGCAAGAAAGATGAACTGTAATTGAGGGTTACACATGAGTCAGGAGCTATCTGCAGTGGTAGGAGAAAGCCTCCCCACCATCACTGCAGCCAGGAATTGGAGCTGAGACAGGTTAGAAAAGTTATAACATGGTGGCAATTTAAGCTAAATTCGACCTGCCTTTATTTTGTCCACCTGGGAATCGTTGCTTCAGCAATATACTTTGCAAAGAGAGAAAATAATCAGCTTTTCTTTCAACTTGCAGGTTTTTGAATTTCTGATTCGCCTGCATTCAGCAGAAGCTTCCCTGGAGGAAGAAATCTACCCGTATGTTCGGACTCTGCTACATTTTGACACAAGAGAATTTCTAAATGTATTGGCACTGGTAAGAGATAATAAGATTTTAAGGTATTTTTAGAGGAACCAGGGTGGTAAATTTTTTTAATAGAAGGATGTGTATGCAGGTATAATTTTTGTGCCCTAGCAGTGAGCAGTAAACATTTCCAAATGTTTGATTTTGTTGTGCCACCCCTATATCCTAATTCTTTATCTCCCTTCCTTCCCTCCCTCATCCCTCTCTCCCTTCTTCTTCCCCCACTGCCCCTGTGTCTCTCTGTCTCTTTCTAACACATCCTTATCAAAAAGTTAAAGCAGTGTAGATGTGTGGTACATTTTTTGGTTTCATAAATTATATTAGTTCACATACTGAATATGGAAGAAAGCTCTGAAGGACATGTAGTGGTGATGATAGTGGAAGTCACTGGAGTTTCAGTGGAACATGGAAGCTTCCTGCTGAAAAAACCACCTTATACCTATTTTTTTATAAAGATTTTATTTATTTATTTGAGAGAGAATGAGAGAGAGAGAGCACGAGAGGGAAGAGGGTTAGAGGGAGAAGCAGACTCCCTGCTGAGCAGGGAGCCCAATATGGGACTCGATCCCAGGACTCCAGGATCATGACCTGAGCCAAAGGCAGTCGCTTAACCAACTGAGCCACCCAGGCGCCCACCACCTTATACCTATTTAATTAAAGATGGATTTGGGTGAGCCAGGTTCTCTGTGAAAATGCCCCCAAGGGAATAATTATATAACATATCTTTCTAATTAAATAGTATTATAGTGTTTTTTAAAAAGCTTTTGATAACATGGACAGGGTTTATATTACAGTGTTTAGTGAAGCAGCAGCCTCACAAATGTATAAGACACACACAAATGTTACATATGCACAGTGTTTAGAGAAAAAAGACCAGAAGGAAATACACCTACGTACTATTAGTTATTAACTGTGAGATGGGGCAGATTTCTCTGATGAGCATATAGTAACTAAAATTAAAAAACAATGCCCATGAGAAGGATAAGATTCCCAGTTATAGTATAGTTTTAATTGGTTTATTTGAATATCTGACTTCAGAAGTGGTAATTTTAATTGCACAGGAAGAAGGGAAAAGAAACTTAGAAGTGGAAGTCCGATCTAGTTGGTTTAAGAAACCTTAGAGAACCTAAGGGTACTTGCTATCTGGCATGTAGGAAATGAGAAAGAGAAAGTGGTGAGGCAAGGGGTACAGAAAGAGTGGTAGAGAGCAACAAAGAATTCTAAACTCATTTTCGTTTTTTTAAGGGCTCTGGTAGCACTGAAGACCACTTGGAATTGTGCTGACTTCTGAATTATGATATGAGGATTGATAATAAGGCTGCAGTGCAATCTCATTTGCTTAACAAATAGTTGAGTGCCATATCACATGGTCTGTACTGCCTGGGGGTGCACTGTTGGCTTACAAGCTATAAAGCCTGCACTGGTGGAGGAAGAAGATGTAGACTTTGGGGTCAATAGTTACAGCGCAGCATAGAACATGCCATTGGAGAAGTGCAGGATGCCACACACACCTACGAGAGGAATCTAATGGAAGGTTAAAGAAGGTTTCTTGTATGGAATGATGCCCATGTGAGTCTCAAAGGATGAATAGAGGTTAGGTTAAGATTAGGGAAGAATATTCTAGGTAGAAGAACAAAATGTGTAAAAAAGCCTGGAAACAAGACAGAGCAAGGTATGCTCAAGGAATTGGGGAAAAAAAAAAATCAGTATGGCCACATCTCGAAGTGTAAGGAAGCCTATAGTAAGAAACAAATCCGAAGAGGTAGATAGAGACTGAGCGTTGTAACCCCTGGTGAGAAGTTTGGACTTTACAGTAGAGCAGCAGGTAGGCACTAAAACCTTTTAGGTAAAGGAATATCATGATTTGTAGTTTAGAAAAATTCCCTCTGACTACTGTATGAAAATGGGTTGAAATAAGACAACTTTGGAGGCGAGAAGATCTGTTAGCAAATTTTTGTACTAATCTAGGGAGAAGCTAGGGGCGCCTGGGTGGCTCAGTCGGTTAAACGTCTGCCTTTGGCTCAGGTTATGATCCCGAGTCCCTGGATTGAGCCCCGTGTCAGGCTCCTTGCTCGGTGGGGAGTCTGCTTCTCCCTCTCCATCTGCCCCTCCCCCTGCTCCTTCTCTGTCTCTCTCTCTCTCAAATAAATAAATAAAATCTTAAAAAAATAATCTAGGTAGAAGATTAACGGTGACTTGAATTAGGGCAGTGACACCAGGGATAATAAGACATGAAAAGATTTGAAAGATATTTTATGAAGCAGATTGGCCTAAAACTTAGGGCTTATTGCACAGTTGGATGTGAAGGATAAGACAAATGGGAAGCATCGGGGCGCCTGGGTGGCTCAGTCATTAAGTGTCTGCCTTCGGCTCAGGTCATGATCCCGGGGTCCTGGGATCGAGGCCCGCATCAGGCCCCCTGCTCCGTGGGAAGCCTGCTTCTCCCTCTGCCTGCTCTGCCTGCCGCTCCCCCTGATTGTACTCACTCTCTCACTCTCTCTCTCTCTCAAATAAATAAATAAAATCTTAAAAAAAAAAATGGGAAGCATCAAAGACTCCTAGATTTCTGACTTGGTTAACTGGATGTATAGTGGTTTGTTTATTCAGTAGAGAATGAGAGGAGAAACCGGTTTCTAAGGAGATGAGGGGGTAGGACAGGGTTGTGGTGAGGGGTAGGGGGAGATATAGATATTAATTCTCTGTTGGACTTAATGAATTTGAAATGCCTGAAAGACATGTGGAGGTTTTCTTCCATGCTTGTATCAAATGTTGGCCGCAAGCCCAAGTACCAGAGCTGGTGAAATTGATAAGACCTAGGATCTGAAATCCTAGATTCACCACCTATTTTGCCATGATTGATTGATCATATAACCTTCCTAATTCAATTAATATATCTTAATAAAAAACATCTTCAGGGAGACATAAAATAATTTACATGACAGATTTTTTAAATCACATTTTACCACCTTTTTTTCATTTAGGAATATTTTTTTCAAGTAAAGTTTTTAAATTTAGCTTCCTTGAGGTACAATTTAAGCAAAATGTAGTTCATCCATTTCAAGAGAAGAGTTTGACAAATGTATACAATGTTGTGACCTCTCCTACAACCTAGATACAGAATATTGCCATGACACCAAAAAGGTCACTTTTGCAGTTTTGTAGTTAGTCCCAAACCCCAGCCCCTGGCAATTACCAATTTGCTTTCTAACACTGAAATTTTGCCTTTTCCAGAAGGTCATATAAATAAAATCATATACTTTGTAGTTTTGGGGGGCTTCTTTCACTTAAAATAATGCTTTTGAGATTTATTAGTGCTGTTGCTTATATCAATAGATTGTTCCTTTTTTTTTTTCTTTTAAGTTTTTATTTAAATTCCAGTTAGTTAACATACAGTGTATGTTACTTTCAGGTGTACAATATATAGTGACCCAACACTTCCATAAAGCACCCGGTGCTCATCACAACACGTGCGCTCCTTAATCCCCACCGCCTATTTCACCCATCCCCTGCCCACCTCCCCTCTGGTAACCATCAGTTCTGTAGAGTTAAGAGATGGCTTCTTGGTTTGCCTCTCTCTCTTTTATTCCCTTTGCTTGTTTGTTTTGTTTCTTAAATTCCACATATGAGTGAAATCATATGGTATTTGTCTTCTCTGACTTAGTTCACTTAACATTATACTCTCTAGCTCCATCTATGCCATTGCAAATGGCAAGACTTCATTCTTTTTTATGGCTGAATAATATCCCATTGTGTATATATACCATATCTTCTTCCTCCATTCATCAGTCGATGGACACTTGAGCTGTATCCATAATTTGGCTGTTGTAGATAACGCTGCTATAAACATCGGAATGCATGTATCCCTTTGATTTAGTGTTTTTGTATTCTTTGGGTAAATAAATACTCAGTAGTGCAATTGCTGGGTGGTGGGATAGTTCTAATTTTAACTTTTTGAGGAACCTCCACACTGTTTTCCAAAGTGGCTGTAGCAACTTGCGTTCCCACCAACAGTGCAAAAGGGTTCCCCTTTCTCCACATCCTTGCCAACACCTGTTGTTTCTGTGTTGTTGATTGTAGCCATTCTGACAGGTATGAGGTGATATCTCATTGTAGTTTTTGATTTGCATTTCCCTGATAAAAAGTGAGGTTGAGCATCTTTTCATGTGTCTGTTGGCCATCTGTATATCTTCTTTGGAAAAATGTCTATTCATACTCCCATTTTTTAATTGGATTATTTGTTTTTTGGGTGTTGAGTTTTAAAAGTTCTTTATGTATTTTGGATACTAACCCTTTATCATATATATCATTTGCAAGTATCTTCTCCCATTCCGTAGGTTGCCTTTTAGTTTTGATTGTTTCCTTTGCTGTGCAGAAGCTTTTTGTTTTAATGTAGTCCCAATAGTTAATTTTTGCTTTTGTTTCCCATACCTCAGGACACATATCTAGAAAGAAGTTGCTATGGCTGATGTCAAAGAAGTTACTACCTTCACTTTTCTCTAGGATTTTTACGGTTTCAGGTCTCACCTTTAGGTCCTTAATCCATTTTAAATTTATTTTTGTGTATGGTGTAAGAAAGTGGTCCAGTTTCATTCTTTTGCAGGTGGCAGTTCAGTTTTCCCAACACCATTTGTTGAAGACACTGTCTTGTTCCCATTGGATATTCTTGCCTGCTTTGTTGAAGATTGTGGGTTCATTTGTGGGTTTTCTATTCTGTTGCATTGATCTACATGTCTGTTTTTGTGCCAGTACCATACTGTTTTGATTACAGCTTTGTAATATAACTTGCAGTCTGGAATTGTGATGCCTCCAGCTTTGCTTTTCTTTTTCAAGATTGCATTGGCTATTTGGGATCTTTTGTGGTTCCATACAAATTTTAGGATTGTTTGCTCTAGCTCTGTGAAAAATGCTGTTGGTATTTTGATAGGGATTGCATTAAATCTGTCAATTGATTTGGGTAGTAGACATTTTAAACAGTATTTGTTTTTCTAGTCCATGAGCATGGAATAACTTTCCATTTCTTTGTGTCATCTTCAGTTTCTTTCATCAGTATTTTATAGTTTTCAGAGTACAGGTCTTTCACCTCTTTCATTAGGTTTATTCCTAGGTATCTTACTGTTTTTGGTGGGGTTGATTCCTTAATTTTTCTTTCTGCTGCTTCATTATTGGTGTATACAGAAATGCAGCAGATTTCTGTATGTTGATTTTTGTCCTGCAACTTTATTGAATTCGTTTATCAGTTCTAGCAGTTTTTTGGTTGAGTCTTTAAGGTTTTCTATATGTAGTATCATGTCATCTGCAAATAGTGACAGTTTTACTTCTTCCTTACCAATTTGGATGCCTTTTATTCCTTTTTGTTATCTGATTGCTGTAGCCAGGACTTCCAGTACTATGCTGAGTGAAAGAGGTGAGAGTGGACATCCTCATTCCTGACCTAGAGGAAAAGCTGCCAGTTTTCTCCCATTTAGGATGCTGTTAACTCTGGGTTTTTCATATATGGCCTTTTTTATGTTGAGGTATGTTTCCTCTAAACCTACTTTGTTGGGGGTTTTTATCATGAATGGATGTTGTACTTTGTCAAACGCTTTTTCTGCATCTATTAAAAGGATCGTATGGTCCTTATCCTTTGTTTTGTTAATGTGATGTATCACATTGATTGATTTGGGAATTTTGAACCAGCAACCCAGGAGTAAATCCATTTGATCACAGTGAATAATTTTTTTTAATGCATTGTTGGATTTGGTTTGCTAGTATTTCACTGAGAAATTTTGCATCTGTGTTCCTCAGGAATATTGGCCTGTAGTTCTCTTTTTTTTGTGATGTCTTTATCTGGTTTTGGTATCAGGGTAATGCTGGCCTCATAGAATGAATTTGGAAGTTTTTCTTCCTTTTCTATTTTTTGGAATAGTTTGAGAAGACTAGGTATTAACTCTCCTTTAAATGTTTAAATAGATATTAACTCTTCTTTAGAATTCACCTATGAAGCCATCTGGTCCTGAATTTTTGTTGGTTGGGAGTTTTTTTTATTATTGATTAAGTTTCTTTGCTCGTTATTGGTCTATTCAAGTTTTCTCTTTCTTCCTATTTCAGTTTTGGTAGTTTATAAGTTTCTAGGAATTTATCCATTTCTTCTAGGTTGTCCGTTTGTTGGCATATAGTTTTCGTAACATTCTCTTATAATTGTTTGTATTTCTGTGGTGTTGGTTGTTATTTCTCTGCTCTCATTTGTGATTTTACTTATTTGGGTCCTTTCTCTTTTTGATAAGTCTGGCTAGGGGTTTATCAATTTTATTAATTTTTTCAAAGAAACACTCCTGGTTTCATTGATCTGTTCTATTGGTTTTTTTTTTAGTTTCTATATCATTTATTTCTGCCCCAGTCTTTATTATTTCCTTCCTTTTACTGTTCTGGGATTTGTTTGTTGTCCTTTTCCTAGCTCCTTTAGGTGTAAGGTTCCATTGTTTGAGATTCTTCTTGCTTTTTGAGGTGGGCCTACTATGTACTACCATGTACTTCCCTCTTAGGACCACTTTTGCTGCATCCCAAAGGTTATACTGTTGTGTTTTCATTTTCATTTGTGTCCAGGTGTTTTTTTTTTTTTTAAGATTTTTTATTTATTTATTTGACAGAGAGAGACACAGCGAGAGAGGGAACACAAGCAGGGGGAGTGGGAGAGGGAGAAGCAGGCTTCCCACGGAGCAGGGAGCCCGATGTGGGACTTGATCCAAGAACCCTGGGATCATGACCTGAGCCGAAGGCAGACGCTTAACAACTGAGCCACCCCGGCGCCCCTGTGTCCATGTATTTTTTAAATTTCTTCTTTGATTTCCTGGTTCACCCATTCATTGTTGAGTAGCATGTTGTTTAACGTGGTCTTTTGAGATTTTTTTCTTATGGTTGACTTCTAGTTTCATAATGTTGGGGTCAGAAAGGGGGCATGGTATGATTTCAGTCTTTGTATTTGTTGAGGCCTGTTTTGTTACCTAATATGTGATTCATTCTAGAGAATGTTCCGTGTGCACTTGAAAAGAGTGTGTATTCTGCTGTTTTAGTCCATCTGGTCCAATGTGTCATTCAAAACCACTGTTTCCTTGTTGATTTTCCGTTTAGATGATCCGTCCATTGATGTAAGTGGGGTGGTAAAGTCCCCTACTATTATTGTATTATTATCAATTAGTTCCTTTATGTTTGTTGCTAATTGTTTTATATATTTGGGTGCTACCATTTTCAGTGCATAAACATTTATGATTGGTATATCTTGTTGGATTGTTCCCTTTATTATTATATAATGCCCTTCTTTGTCTCTCATTATAGTCTGTTTTAAAGCCTAGTTTGTCCAATATAAGTATTGCTATTCCAGCTTTCTTTTGACAGCCATTTGCATGATAAATATTTCTCCATCTCCTCATTTTCAATCTAAAAGTGTCTTTAGGTCTAAAATTAGTCCCACGTAGATGGGTCTTGTTTTCTTATCCATTCTGACACCCTGTGTCTTTTTATTGGAATGTTTAGTCCATTTAACATTCAGAGTTATTATTGATAGATATGTATTTATTGCCATTTTATTACTTGTTGTTTTGGAAGATTTTCTGTGATCCTTTCTTGTCTTTTTTTTTTTTTTTAAGGTTTTATTTATTTATTTGACAGAGAGAGAGAGAGACAGCAAAAGAGGGAACACAAGCAGGGGGAGTGGGAAAGGGAGAATCAGGCTTCCGGCTGAGCAGGGAGCCCAATACGGGGCTCGATCCCAGGACCCTGAAATCATGACCTGAGCCGAAGGCAGTCACTTAACCAACTGAGCCACCCAGGCGCCCCGATCCTTTCTTGTCTTTCTCTCTTTCATGTTTTGCTGGTTTTCTTTACCGTATATTTGGATTTCTTTCTCTTTATTCTTTGATGTTTATTAGTGGGTTTTGATATTGGTTACCATTAGGTTTGTATATAACCTCTTCTGCAAATAGAAGTCTATATTAAGTTGATGGTTGTTCAAATTTGCACCCATTCGTTTCTCCTCTCTGCACATTTTGCGTATATGTTATTATATTTTATATCCTTTTGTGTGTGTGAGTTCCTTGACCGAGTTTTACAGAAATATTCATTTTTACTGCTTTGTGTTTTCTGCATTTATACGGTCACTTTTATTTTCTCCTTTCCCCTCAAAGAGTCCCCTTTAATATTTCTTGCAGGGCTGGTTTAGTCATCACAGACTCTTTTCGTTTTTGTCTGGGAAACTCTTTATCTCCCCTTCTATTCCAAATGGTAGCCTTACTGGATAGAGCGTTCTTGGCTGCAGATTTTTCCTATTCAGCATTTTGAATGTCTCGTGCTACTCTCTTCTTTTCTATTTCTTCTTACTTTACTTTTGTTCATGTCTTTTCTTCCATGGGTGGCTTGTATGCCTTTGTGCTTCACAAACTGTCGTTCTCCATTAGGACCTCTTTGTGTTATTCCTGTTACCAAGCATTGCGTAAGTAGAAGCCTCTTTGTGGAATGATGTTTTAACAGTGATGTGCCATGTTAGTGGCAGCTGTTAACTTCAACCAAAATATGTCATTATTTATATCATAATATTCATACTGTGGTATATCACCACTTAATTATGTTTATAGAAGTAAACTTTCAATATCTGTTTCAAGGCAGTGAATACATGCTGCCAAAAAGAATGGATAAGAAATTTTTTTACTAGCTGTCACTGCTGTTCCTTTTTATACATATGTTAATTCTCCATGATTTGTGTTTTAGTTGAATAGCACTTGTATTAGCAGATAATACCTTCTATTTGTATCTGCCCTGTGACATCTTACTTTGGCAAGATGAGGTGGGATAAAAGTATGTGTTTGTGTTAGTGTGTTCATGTTTGTTGTTTTTGTAAACCTGCAGAGAGAACTGAGAGACTTTCTAGTTCATCTTAGAACTAGGCGGGGTAATATTTCACCCACTTAAACATTAAAATATCTTCTATTTGAGTTTCCAGATTGAGAGTTCTTACAGTCTCCTTGGTAATTCATCTCAGCATTTTTCAACTAACTGGCAGCAAAGTAGTCTAGTTGAAGAAAGAGTTTAAAAAAAAAAAGATTTTGTTTTTCTCTGTCATTACGTAGACAATCGAGCATCCATTTGTTTAAGGCACTTAGTGTGTGTCAGGAAAGTAGAAGGAAGGGCATGCTAACTGGAGAACATCATGAGCAGAGGTACTTGGGAGAAGTTAGGGAAGTTCAGGGCCCATTTAAAGAATAGCAGTAGTTTGGTTGAATGTAACTGTGATGTAGTTTTGAAAGTTCATGGCTGTGAAATTCCTTTTTTTTAAATCTACTAATTTAATTTTTAATGGGACAATATATAGTTTATTTTTTTAGGAAAATAAGCAGTAAATTATTGCTGTATGGATTCAAACATTTCTAAGACCCACATGTGCTAAGTGAAAACCATGGGAAAGATCTTCAAGTCTTTCATCATTTTTATTATTTAATTTCATTTCAGTTTTTTGGTAGTGAACACAATTCTTATTCTCATATGTGCATTTTATAGGTATTAGGTATTTTCAGAATCTGATGCTGTCATTTACTTTGGTGCGTGTTTTGTTCAAAATATATTTGACTCTACTTGCCCAGGACATAAAAGTGCTATACTTGGCAGTATTTTGAAAATAAGATACCTAGTCCTTGTATGTGTGTAGGCTTGAGGATTTTAACATTGTGACAGTTTTACCATAATTTTTAGAAAATGTCTATCATTGAACATCATTTTTTTTAGTTGTCATGGAAATGATGAAAGTTATTTTTCAGGAAAGTTAATAAACTGTACTTCAGTTATTATTTCCAAATAGCATGGTTGGAATGGTGGCAGAGCATCTAACATGTAGCTCATCTTCTCAAACCCTTATTCACAAATTGCCTTTTGTCATGGCATGTTTTTTCTTTATCATTGCCTATGAACTTTCTCAAATCACTTTTGGTTGTATGGTAGTTGCTATATTTTTATACTTGTTAATCATTTTTAAAGTCCCAGGATACCAGCAATAGTAAATGCTATAGCTTTCTACCTAACTTGCTAAAAGCAACTTATTATTTAAAGGAATATAAGGAAAAACCTGATGAGGAATGTTTACCTTATTTGGGATTTTACCTGACTGTTAATAAGAATTTAATATCTTGTTTCCTTCTAAAATGTGCAAATAATAATTACTTGTATAAAATTTCTTCCTGTTAGACTTTTGAAGATTTTAAAAATGACAAGCAAGCCGTAGAATATCAACAACGAATTGTGGATATTTTGTTGAAAGTAAGTATTCAGAGGATAGATGTCTTTGTATTGATGTTTGTTTGTTTTGTTTTTAGGGGGCAGGGGACACAGGGAGAGGGTTAGAGGGAATCTTAAGCAGGCTCCACGCCCAGTGTGGAGCCTGACGCGGGGCTCGGGCTCATGACCTGAGCCAGGATCATATGCTTAACCAACTGAGCCACCCAGCTGCCCCTGTATTGATGTTTATTTTAAGGAAGTTGAATTGTTTTATAGCAAGTTCTAAAATGATCTTATTTAATGAAGCAGTGTGTTGAAATCATTTAAAAAATTTTATTGTGATATCTTTGTCTTCCAAACCTGAACGAAATACTAATCATTCTTTAAAAAAAAAATTTTAATTTATCTCCGCTATAGACTAGATAGATATAGGATACAGGGTACTGGTGTGAAATGCATATTGTGGTAGTTGCTGTATTGGTATGATTATGTGAAATAATGGTGACTACCTTCAGAATGCTTTGAGAAGATAATTAACGTGAAGAATCTTCTGTCTCATACCAGCATTGCTGTGTTGTTAAGGTGGTGCTGTCATGAGATGACAGGAGCAACTTCAGAATGATCAGAGGCACGCAGAGAGGATCATCTCAGTTTAAATCCAACTAGATTCAGTCCAAAGCTATTTTGAGATCCACTCTGCTGCTAATGAATGGATGCAGAGACAGATTCTTTTCCTTTCCATCTGCACAGCTTGGATCAGGCCAGTTTCTTCCTGTAGTTGAAACCTTAGAATCTTGTCCATTTGGCTGTAAAATGGAGATTTCTTCCTCTCAGCGAGTTTTAGATTATTTTGGACAAGAGACCAAAATTAAAATGTTCTCTAATTATGTATGACATTAAGGCATTACATTTGTAATAGTTCTCTATAATTTTTAAAGCACATTTATATACCTTATCTTATTTGAGCTGTTTATTGACGTAAGATAGGCAGTGATGAGTATGAGAATAGGATCGCTAAGCCCCCAAATAATGCCAGTTTGATCCAGGTAGGTGGTGTGGAGAAGTTTTACTTGGATTTCCTAAATGGTCTCTCTATACCTAATCTTGTCCTCCTCTAATTTGTGATCTTTCTTTTATTCTTCTGTGGCTCCCTATTATTGGATCAGTTGGAATTAAGTTCTGCTGTGAGAGAGATTCAAAACAACAATAGTCTAATTGTGAAGGGAATTTATTTTTCTCATAAAAGTCTGGAGGTCAGCAACCTGTTCTAGTAGAGTGGCTTCACAAACTTATCAGGGATGCAGATGCCTTCTGCTTTAACTGTTGTTATTCTTAGTCTGTGGTTCCTGTCTTTTGGTCCAAAATACCTTCTTGGGCTCCAGCCATCGCCTCGACCCTCTAGCCAGTCTGAATGCAGAAAGAGATGAAGAAGAGAGTTCCCTCTCTTTAAGAAGACTTTTTAGAAGTTGTGTACTACAATTCAGCTTATAACATGTTGATGAGAACTTAGATATATTGCTTCTCAGCTGCTAAGAGAGACTGAGAAATGTACTCTTTATTATGGGTGACCATGTGTTTAGCCTAAAATGAGGAGTTCTGTTTCTAACTTAGGAGGGAAGAGCAGATGTTGGAGCACAAGTACTAGTTTCTGCCATACTCATGTAAAGTTGTTGAACATGACATCCAAGATCCTTCTGTATTTTCTGGTCCCTGATTACTTCTCTATAACTGCTCTCCTCTCCTCCCCCTAACACACCCCCCGTGGCACACACACACTCTGTATTATGAACTTCTCAACCATATTAAATTATTGCAATTCACCAAATTGTGTCATCTTTATGTCTTATGTTCTTTGTGTGTGTTTTCTTTCATCCTGTCATGCCTTTCTTTCCCTTTCTCTGCCTGGCAAATTCCTAACCATTTTCCAAGACATAACTCAAATATCATCCACGAGAAACTCTTTTAGAATCCTTTCCACACTTTCAGTTTGATTAGTTGCCCCTTCTCCATGTTCATACAACACTTTATGCTACACATGGCACACTGTATGGTAATTGTTTACATGTTTCTTTTCCTGCCTGCAGTTTCCTGTAAGCAGAGACTGTGAGGATTTTTGTGTGTGTGTCGTAGTTTTAACATGACCAGAATATGTCCAGCACAATGCCTGCATGCTGGTATTTCCTATTTCTCTTCTTTATCCGTTCATCTGTTGATGGAATTTAAGCTGCTTCCATATCTTGGCCATTGTAAGTAATGCTGCAGTAAACATAGGGGTGCATATATCTTTTTGAATTAGGGTTTTTGTTTTCTTCAGATAAATTCTTAGTGTGATCCAGGAATTCCATCTCTATTTTTAATTTTTTGAGGAACCACCGTACAGTTTTCCACAGTGGCTGCACCGATTACATTCCCACCCATAGTGCATGAGTCTTTCCTTTTATTCACATCCTTGCTTAACACTTGCTATTTCTTGTCTTTCTGATACTAGCCATTCTGACGGGTGGGAGGTGGGGTACCTCATTGTGGTCTTGACTTGCATTTCCCCAATGATTAGTGATGTTGAACATCTTTTCCTGTGCCTTCAGGTTACCTTACTTTTAAACCCCAGAATGACTCCCTTCTTCCTGTGTCGGTAGGCAGCTTTTTGGTAGGGTTACTTAAATTTAATTTAAATTTAACTTTAGAAGGATTCTCTTTTAAGAATTCCAGAGGGAAACATGTTTAATATTTCTTTGAAAGCCACCTCTGGCAATTCAGTTCTCATACAAATTGTGCCTAGAAATATGCCAAAAATCACTAAAATGTTTTCCTTTCAGAATATGAAAGTAGTTTGTGCTCCTTCTCTAAAATGGCATTGAACTCAATTGTTGCACAGCCTATAAAAGAATCTTCTCATGAGTCTTCAATAATGAGGCTTCCCACCACCTTTCTAATGATATAATTTTGTGTCAAACCAGATGGTATATTGAATAAATGGTCTCTTCTGCTCACCAGGTTATGGTGGAGAATTCCGATTTTACTCCCTCACAAGTAGGGTGTCTCTTTACATTCCTTGCCCGGCAGCTTGCAAAGCCAGACAATACCTTGTTTGTAAACAGAACCCTTTTTGATCAGGTGAGTGTCTTTAATGATGAGAATTGTTTTTATTATGTTTACTGTTCATAGAAAAATTGACTGGACTATACATTTTTTAATATAATAGCCTGGTGGGTAAATATCTTATCAGGTAGGAGCCTCTTCTGGTTTTAATTTGGATTAAATTAGTTGATTTTTTTTTTTTTTAACTTTGTGTCTGGATAGTATGATTTTGCCTAGTAACTTGCTCTCTTGGGAGTATGGCTTGTAGAGATTGGCTTATAGAAATTTTGTTCTCTGTTATTCTGTTGCTCTAAATTGCCTAGAATTCTTTGCTCAAGAATTTTTGAATTTAAGAGTTCACGGATCTCATTGGTAGCATGTCTATGATGTTGATCATCTGGAATAGAGATCACTATTAGAAAGACTGAATTTCCTTATAAATGACTTTGACTCTGAAGGTATCTCCTAATCCCAGTTAAATATCTTCTATATATCCACAGGTGGCAAAGAAAACCCTTTTTATCTGGAGAAAGTTACCAATAATGACTAGCATTTATTGAGCACTTCATAATACCAGGTTCTGTTCCAGGGTTTTTTTGTTTGTCCTAAAGATTTTATTTATTCATTTGAGAGAGAGAGAGCACAAGCAGAGGAAGTGGCAGAGGTAGAGGTAGAGGCAGGCTCCTGGCTGAGCAGGGTGCCTGACACGGGGCTTGATCCCGGGATCATGACCTGAGCCAAAAGCAGATGCCTAACCGACTGAGCCACCCAAGCACCCCTGTTCCAGGGTTTTACATGTATGTGTTAACTCATCGCCATTGTAATGGTAGTCCTGAGATTGGTATAGTTGTTACGCTCGATTATGCAGATGAGGAAACTAAAGCCTGGAGAGGTTATGTCACTCATCCAAGTCCATACCTAATAAATGTTATTATTAGCGGTAAGTGTTGTTATTAAGTGTTAATTGAGGTTAAGACTCAAATTCAAGTGGCCTGACCCTATAAAGTCCATGCTTTGCTCGGTCCTTGGTATCAGGGATCTTAAGGTTAAGGTGTGTGGACGGCGCTGTCTTCCTGCCATGTTTCGGAACAGTAACGATAAGACAGATACATATTAAGTTGTTAACATACTTGAGCTAGCTGTGCCATGTAATAGGCCAGTCAGTGAGGAAGATACCATATATCTGTGGTGTCTGTTATGGCCAAGTGTGAATGAATTGATAATTGAAAGGGTAGGTATTGTTGTTTTCATGACTACAGTGTTACGGCATCCATGTTAATATCCAATAAAGAAAATATCTTTTCTTTGACCAGGTCCTTGAATTCCTCTGTAGTCCTGATGATGACTCCCGACACTCTGAAAGACAGCAGGTATGAACTACTGGAACTCTGCTTGCTAAAGGATGGGAAAGAGGACAGAGTAAGCTAGAAAGAACCCTTCTGTGCTAGACCTCATGAAACGTAAGGGGAAAGGTACTTGCAGTAAACTCTAATACTAAGATAGTGGCAACCAGGCAATAGTGTGGATGGTTGTTAGAGGTACATTTGTAAAGAATTTATATCAGACTAAATTCCTAGGCAGACTGGACCTGTCTTGCATCCAGCATGACACCAAAGAGAGTTACTCATCCTTCTCCATGAAGTAGCAGCAGTTGACCGCTGTTGTGTCCTGCTTTCTCCCCAGGCCATTTATCTGATACCCACTCCTAGCTGCTATGGCTCTGAACCAGAAAGCCTGCAGGATCCCCTTCAACTTTAAGGAGTGTTCTGTAGCCCCCCTGCATTAGGGTAAACATTGCTGGGGACTAGAATCCATCTGTCCCGCTAATTGCTATGAGACTGTAACTGTTTGATTACCACTTCTTTCTACTTAGGCCACTTTCTTGAGCATCTCTTCCAGGAGTAGGATTCTTTCAAAGCTTACCCACTATAACTGTGAGCACTAAGAGAGCCTGTTTAACACTGATGGCCAGAGTTTGTCAGATAAGCAAGCTACAAAATATAAGTACTTGGAGAGCTACACTGGTGTTTTTTTATGGTAATAGCGCTCAACAGCTGGAAGGTTGAGACTCAGATAAAGAACGTAGGATAGCAACAGTGACCCTTTTCTCTGCACAGCTGTGGCCCAGTGACTGCTGCAGACCTGCTTAGGGGCGAGAACAGCTGTTAAATTTTGGTTATCTCAAATTATATTGAATACAGATAATGTGGACCCCTCACTTTGCCCCTATTTCTCTCGTGGCAGGAAAAGTGAATCATGGTATGCATGGTGTTTATATAAAATGATAAACACTTTTAATATAAATAACTAAATTAAACAGAAATAAAAATCAAATCTAAACATAAAAGTCAAACTTTGAAAAGTAATCCTCGTATAGTAATGCTCTGTTTTTGGAAGTCCCCTTTGAGACTAGGTTTTTTTCCTCAACTCGTTTGAGAAATACAGAAAACTGATACAGTAAATTGCTCAAGTGCATAACTAAAATTAGAACCCACTTCCATCCCTTCTAATCCAGCACTTATGTATCGTGTATTATATATAAAAATTTGTGTCTGCACTATTTTTGAGTGTTTTCTGGTGGTATGCTGCTAAAATTTTACAGCTGGTCCCCCCGGTGTAGTTCTGATATGAATGTTGGTTGATATTTTCAGTATTTAAATGAATAAGATGAAGGCACAACAGTGAAAGCATGACAGAACTTCACACATTCATCAGTGACTTCTGTGCTCAATCAGTTCTTGAATACTAGAAAAATAATTCCTTAGTTTTTTGTGCTATTCACAGTATAATGACTACGACATGCACGCTTTTAAATTTGATTGCCTATTTCCATCACTCTCTTACCCAGGGATTGTAATTTTTTTTTTTTTGTAAAGGGCCAAAGAGTAAAAACATTGTAGGCTTTGTGGGGCACATGGGCTCTGTGTCACATACTCTTCTTTTTGTTTGTTTTACACCCCTTTAAAAATACAGCAACACTTGATTTTTACAGCATTTGCTAATTTCCATAGTGTAAGTACTCCCCTCATGGCTGATTTCAGCCTACCAACATGATGTTACTAAACATAGAACTGGGAAGAGATGCCACACCCTTATATAATATTTCCACCCAAAGATGCAGTAACTAACCTCAAGAGCATACATAGTAAAATGTAGTAAAATAATTAGGAAGTGGTGAGTTTTGCATATTAATTACTTTTTAAAATTTTAGTTATTATTTAACAATTGCTGTGCTCAACATCTGGCTTACACAATTCCTGAAAATATAACAGCTCTGTTCAGTTGGTAAGACTGGCTTCAGCAATGACATTTCTATTATGTTATTCCAAACTGAGGCTCCCAAGAGATGGGTTCACTCCATAGTTCTATATAACAGTACATTATAGTGCTCAAAATGGACTGAATTAGGGTTCTGAAAAGTAAAGTATGGATAGGTTTCATTTCTTCTCCCCCTTTTTGTCTTTCTTTAACTTGAAAGTAATCAGTTTCCTGTGTTAGAAAAATACTTTGTTAAATGGTTTCCTGAAGTTCTGGAAGGGACATGTTAACTTTGGATCTTGAACTTAAATATAAGAGAAAGCTTCCTCATATTGTTCTAGTGACTATGCAATGATTCTGTTATCTTTTGAGGTTTATTTAAAAATATTGATGATTCAGTCTCAACATCCTAATCACTTTTGTAGTCTTCTGCTTGGTGTGGTAAAAATTAATTATATGAACCCCAGTGTTTTTGTTTGTTTTTATGGTAAAATATATATACCATAAAATTTATTTTAACCATTTTAAGTGTCTATTTCAGTGGCTTTAAGTGTATCTCATTGTTGGGCAACCATCATCACCGTCCATCTTCAGACCTTTATCTTCCTGAATTGAAACTCTGTACCCATTGCCACCTTCCTCAGCCCCTGACAGCTACCATTCTACTTTCTGTCTCTGTGAATTTGACTACTTTGGGTTCTTCATATAAATGGAATCAAATGGTATTTGTCCTTTTGTGACTGGCTTATTTTACTTAGCATGTTTTTAAGGTTCATCCATGTTATAGCATGTGTCAGTTTCATTCCCTTCTAAGGCTGAATAATATTCCATTATATGCATATACTATATTTTGTATATCCATTCCTCCATTGGTGGACATTTGGGTTGTTTCCACCTTTTGGCTCTTGTGGATAATGCTGCTGTAAGAAACCCCAATGTTTAAGTAGAGAAATTAACGTGTAAACATGGATACTACCTGTGGACAATAGATTTTAAAGAACCGTGAGACATAAAAGGCACCAGATAAGGTGCCTTTTTGGCTTAGTGGAGGGTTAATTAGATATTCTAATAAGGCTTTATTTACAAACACTGTGGCATTCCTTCCATGTTTGAAAAATAGAGCCATTTATCTTTTTATAAGACTTAATTACAGTATCATCCTCATTATAATAGTAGTCTTCTGGTACCTCATACAGGGGAAAGCCAAGCCAAAACATCAACTAATAAGACCAAAAAAAAAAAAAAGTTACGGTTTGTGTGGCTGAATGGACTCTTAACAGAGCTAGTAAATAAAAGTGGATTCCAGAGTGTTTTTACTTGTTTGTTTTAAATATTCAGGTCCTTTTAGAATTGCTTCAGGCTGGAGGCATAGTTCAGTTTGAAGAGAGTCGGCTCATCCGAATGGCAGAAAAAGCAGAATTGTAAGTGGTTTTTAAGTTATGCATTAGTTCCCATATACTAAGTTACACTTCTCTAACTGGAAGCCAGTTGATGCATTGCCAATTTTTAATTAAGAAAGCTATATGCAAATTACAACAAAAAACCTAAATGCAAAAGTTTTTGTCTTTCAAGTCTAGAAATTAAGTAACATTTGCAGAAATTAACACTGAGTAAATTTGAAGTGCTTGTACATTTGTTTTAGTATGAAAATGAAATAACAGTCTTATGATTTATAATTTAGTTTTATTTACTTAAAAGTTCCACTATTTTATAGATTTTTGAGTCACTTATTCATATATATTCTAAACAGTGCAGAATTTAACATACCAAATAAGATAACAATATGTTAACACTATTACTTTTCTCATTTGTTGAATATTTCATTTGACATATTTAATTCTGAACAGAGAAACATCACATAGTTAATTGATAACTCATATATTAACTGTTTCTATGTAACACATTGTTGCTTTAACATTTATTTTGTACCCAGCTTTTAAATTTCTTATAAACATAATACTCATGTTCAGCATTTTAAACCTGTATTTAGAGGAATTGCAGATACTCCTCTCCCTTAGATACTATAACTTCATTTCACAGTAGAAATCACACCTACTATATTCATTTTTCCTAATACTAACCTCTGTAAGCAAACTTCTTGAAACAATAAGCTAATAACTGCCTGCCTGTCAGTACTCTTAAGTTTTTCCTTTTATGTTCTAGCTATCAAATTTGCGAGTTTATGTATGAACGAGAACACCAATATGACAAAATAATTGATTGCTACTTACGTGACCCACTAAGGGAGGTGAGCTGTGAGGTGCTTTACCCTTTTTTCTTACTCAGTCCTCCCTTCCCCTTATTGAGTAGAAATAACTATTAAGTAGGTATAACTATTCAGTAGAAATGTTGGGACATGTGTTTGCTGATTCAAGGTTTTCTTCATTTATACACCAGGTTTTTATCGAGTGCCTCCTATTAGCCAAGTGCATACTGATCATTAAAACAGATATATTTGCTACAACTTTAGAACTTCTAGTTTAGTGATGGAGACTGACAGTAAGGAAACCAAATACTTAATTATCACAGGTGTGATGAGTGAAGAGAAAATGGATGCAACTTGAGGAGATATTGGGGAAACTGACTTCTGCAGAGCAGCCAGGGAAGGTGACATAGAGACTGAGTTTTGGAATTTGAGGTGAAGCCAGTCAAGCAAAGAGCCAGCAAAAAAGTTTTCCAGGATAGGGACAAGGATGGTAGAGAAGGGCAGAGTGATGTGAGATGAAGTTAGGAATGGGGATAGGGTCCACCAAAGATAAAAGTGTATGATATTCCCTCATTTGGTTAGTGAAATTGAGACCAAAATTAATTGGAATGGATTTGGAACTTCCAAGAGTGTACCCTAAACATTAAACTCATTCTCTTTAGTGTTAGTTTTCTAGCAGTTTAACTATCTACAAATGGTTTACCATCTCCAAATAATAGATAATTACCAAGACTGGTACAGATAGTGGATAGTGACTATTGCTTGAGTGAATGAATGAATAAGTTGTATTGTCTCGTGTTCTTCAGGAAGAAGTCTTTAACTACATTCACAATATCTTATCCATTCCTGGACACAGTGCAGAGGAGAAGCAGTCTGTATGGCAGAAAGCAATGGATCATATAGAGGTGCTGATTCAATAAAACTTGTTAAATTTCCCCATTTGTATGGATAGCTCCCAAATTAAGTGTATGCTAACTAAGTAATGGCAGGTGTCATATTAAGTTGATCTACTTGAGGATTAACATCTTTTTCAGATTATTTCGCCTTATATATGTATTCATAAAGTCCATGTCCTATACAATTTATTATATCGTGACTTCTGAAAAGAACCCAAGTTCAGTCAGCCGGATGACAAACTGGGTTATTAGTGGGTGTTTAGAACCTTAGAATGACTCTGAGAGTAGTATTGGTCTTCCCCCCTAAAATGTGATAGGGAGCCATTCACCCCAATCACCCAATGGAATTTTACAAACAGTACTCTAATGCATTGTTCTCTCTCCTGTGTAACAGAGCGATGATTCTGATTTTGTTTATGCATGCTGTGTTACAAGAATACAGGAGTTGACTTTGGAGCAAGAACTTTTTTTAAAAAACAAGCTTATAGATGCCTAAATGGAGAGACTGATACATGTGTGATGAACATGTGATCACAGCGCATTCTAAAGAGGGGCCCCAAAATCAGTCCTCACATTAGTTTCCTTAGATTCATCATGTACATTGCAACAGAGTTAGCAGTTTTTTGAATCTATTCTGTTTTATGGATCACTAATAATTGAAAAAAAAAAGTGTAAGGAAAGATGCTGAGGTAATACTAGTTTTGGAGATAACAGATCTACAAAGTTTTTCTCCTTGTAGCAAGGATCAGCTGATGGGGGAACTTCTGGTGATGGGTTTAGAGATGTGGTGAAAGATAAGTGATTATTCAGTATCTTTAAAAAAAATGTTATACATATGGAAAATGATAAAAAAGGATGAGTTCTGAAACTTTGAGGAAACATTGCTTGTTACGTGAATTCTTTGTTCTAGTTCCTGACGGTTTTAAAGTTTAGAGAGATGAGAAATGTGCACAGCATCTTGTGTGAAACATGCGCTGTGAAGGGTAGGGCAGTCTGTCACCAGATAGGTGGTCTGAAGTAATTGCTACGCTTTTTCGTCTGTAGGATTGAGAACATACATGTTATTTAACGTTACCCTGTTCCTGCTAACAAGATGAATATATCTTGGTGGAAAGAACCCAAGAAAACCTTTCTCGATTTTCATTTGTATCTTTTTTCCTTTAATCATTTTGTATTCTTTTTCCTTTCATCAGTCCCTTTGTCTCCATAGTCGCATTATGGCTTCGTATTCATTTCACTTCATCTGCATTATGCAGTGGTTTGAGCACATGGACTCCAGACATCCGAAAATGAAGCTATGTCTCTGCATAATGTGAAACATGATGAATTAATCAATGAGTAAACAAATGACTCAGCAGAAAACCCCTACTGGAGAAACAAGAAGTGTTTTTGCTGCATAACAATTATTTCTGCTGATTGTTTTCCCCACATCTGCACATTTTTTCACCTTGAACTTTTTAGTATCTCTTAAGGCCACAATTACAAATATATAGACTTTTTGTTGAAGAACTTCTGTGGCTTCAGTAATGTGAATAAAATCAACGTTCAGTGTGTAGAGGGGCAAAAGTACTCAGAATCTTCTGACAGACACAGTGTGTAGATTAGTGGTTCTTAACACTTTGGGGGTTATAGACCTCTTATGAGAATCTAATGAAAGATTTGGGCCCATGGTGCATAATATTGTGCATGTACACAGCTACCTAATTTTGTTTATAATTTCAGGGATCCACAGACCGCCTAAAAGCTATTCTTAGTTTGGGTCTGTGGATTCCAGGTAAAGAATCTCTAGTTTCAATGGTTTTTCCAATATGGACAAAACATGTTTCATTAAATTTTTAAAAATATTTTTTATTTTGGGGCGCCTGGGAGGCTTAGTCAATTGAGCATACGACTCTTGTTTCTGGCTCAAACCGTGGTCTCAGGTTCAGAGATGGAGCCCTGTGCCGGGCTCTGCGCTCAGCAGGGAATCTGCTTGAGATTCTCTCCCTCCCTCCTCCCCCCAACACCGCTCATACACATGTGCACACACTCTCTCCCTAATAAATAAATAAATCTTTAAAATATTTTTCATTTTGAGGGGCGCCTGGGTGGCTCAGATGGTTGGGCGTCTGCCTTCGGCTCAGGTCATGATCCCAGGGTCCTGGGATCGAGCCCCATGTCTGGCTCCTGGCTTGGCGGGGAGCCTGCTTCTCCCTCGCCCTCTGCCTGTCCCCTGCGCATGCTCTCGCTCTCTCTTTGTATCTCTCTGTCTCAAATGAATAAATAAAATCTTTAAAAATATATATATATATATATTTTGAAATATAGAAAACATCCCCAAAAGTGCATAAAACAAATGTGCCGTTTAATAACACATTTAAAAAAGCAAACATCCTAGGCCCAGATCAAGAAATCGAGTTATTTCCAATACCCCAGACTCTTTTTGTGTATCCTTTCCTGATCACATTCTCTTGCCTTCCCTAATATGCCCAGGATCCTCGTTTTTCTGTTACTTTCCTGCCTTTCTATATATATACTGCTACTTCATATGCCTACATCTCTAAAACGACGTTTGTTTTGCCTTTTTCTGAACTTTACATAAATGAAGTTCTACTCTTTGAAGTTTGTATATTTTGTTGCAGGTAGCTGTGGTTCATTTTAATTCTTGTATAGTATTCCATTTTACAATTATATTAAAATTTATTCATTTTTACTTTAGTGAACATTTCTATTATTTCTAATTTTTGGCTATTAAAAGAAATCAATCCATGAGCATTCTTTTTTTGTTTTTTTTTTAAGATTTTATTTATTTGTCCGAGAGAGACTGAGCAAGCAGGGGAAGTGGGAGGCAGGCCCCCCGCTGAGCAAGGAGCCCGATGCAGAACTTGATCTCAGGACTCTGGGATCATGACCTGAGCTGAAGGCAGACACTGAACCAACTGACCCACCCAGGCATCCCCATCCATGATCATACTTACACATGCATCTTAAGCACAGCATTTCTTGAGGGCAGTCTAGCATTACAGCATCAGCTGAGAATTTGATAGAAAGGCAGTTTCAGGGGCACCTCGGTGGCTCAGTGGTTAAGCGTCTGCCTTCGGCTCAGGTCATGATCTCAGGGTGCTGGGATCGAGCCCCCCGTATCGGGCTCCTTGCTTGGCGGGAAGCCTGCTTCTCCCTCTCCCACACCCCTTGCTTGTGTTCCCTCTCTCGCTGTGTCTCTCTCTGTCAAATAAATAAATAAAATCTTAAAAAAAAAAAAAAAGGCAGTTTCAGTCTTCGCTTCAGACCTAGTCAATCTGAAACTCTGGAGGTGGACCCAGCGGTATGGTTAAGTAGGCCCTCCAGGTGATTTTGATGCATGCTAACATTTGATAATCTCTTCTCTAGGGGCATATAATTGCCAGTTAATTGAGATAAATACATTAAACTTCACCAGATGCCTGCATTGTATGAGATTTTCCATTAGCTCTGTATCCTTGGTAGACTTCAAAATTTTGCCAATCTAGTGCATGTATGATATTTTATTATGTTTGAAATTTACATACCCTTAATTACTAATGAGATTGATAATCTTATTTATTGGCCATTTAAATTCCCTTTCTGTGATGTGCTTGTTGAAGTATTTTGCCTATTTTTCTATTAGAATGTCTCTTGTACTTACTGATTTATAGGAGTTCATCATGTATCCTGGATGTTAGTCTTTTTTCAGTGATAATATGTTGTGGATGTCTTCCACTCTGTGGCTTTTTTCAGTGGTTCTTTTTAAGAAAAGTTCTTTTTTTTTTTTTAAGTAGTCAAATCATCAATTTTTTCTTCTCTACTAAAGGAGAAATTCTCCTATATTATTATCTAAAAGCTTTCTTGTTTATTTTGTTTTTGTCTTTGAATCTTAGGTCCGCTTGAAAGCAGTTTTTGTACATGGTATAAGAGTGGTGTCCAATTAATTTTCAAAGTATGGATGTCCAGTTTTCCCAGCAACAGTTATTTTAAAAAGTTGCCTTTCCCCATTGCTTGGCAGTGCTACTTTGTCATAAGCATATCAAGGATCTATACGTTTGATCTGTTTTTCAGCACTCTGTCCGGCTTTACTGTTTTGTCTCTCTCTGCATCAATGCCACCCTACTAAATACTGTTGTTTTATAATCTTGAAGAGAGTATTGGTTATTCTTGACCTTTTATACTTTTATTTATTTTTAAATTTTAATTTTAATATAGTTAACATACCGTGTTATGTTACTTTCACGTGTACAGTACAGTGATTCTACAATTCTACACATTACTCAGTGCTCATCGTGTAAGTGTACACTTACTTCTCTTCCCCTGTTTTACCCGTCCTTCCACCCTCATTCCCCCTGGTAGCCAGCAGTTCTCCATAGTTAAGAGTCTGTGTTTTTGGTTTGTCTCCTTTCTCCTTTGTTTTGTTTCTTAAATTCCACATATGAGTGAAATCAGTCATATGGTATTTGTCCTTCTCTGACTGACTTATTTCACTTATTTCACTTAGCATTATACTCTCTAGCTCCATTCATGTTGTTGCAAATGGCAAGATTTTGTTCTTTTTATGACTGAGTAATATTCCATTGTGTATATATACATAACTTGACTGTTGTAAATAATGCTGCAGTAAACACAGCAGTGCATATATCTTTTCAAATTAGTGTTTTCATATTCTTTGGGTAAATACCCAGTAGTGGAATTACTGGATCATATGGTAGCTCTATTTTTAATTTTTTTAAAGATTTTATTTGAGAGAGAGCAAGAGCGAGAGGGATCACAGAGGAAGAGGGTGAGGGAGAAGCACACTCAACCAGTGAGCGGAGAGCCAGATGCAGGGCTCAGTCCCAGGACCTGGAGATCATGACCTGAGCCACCCAGGCGCCCCTATTTTTAATTTTTTGAGGAACTTACACACTGTTTGCCACATCACTTTGCATTCCCAACCACAGTGCATGAGGGTTCCTTTTTCTTCACATCCTCACCCACACTTGTTTCTTGTGCTTTTTGATTTCAGCCATTCTGACAAGTGTGGGGTGATACCTCATTGTAGTTTTGATTTGCATTTTCCTGATGATAAGTGACGTTGAGCAACTTTTCATGTATCTGTGTGCCATCTGTATGTCATCTTTGCAGAAATGTCTGTTCGTGTCTTCTGCCCATTTTTAATTGGATTATTTGGTTTTTTTAGTGTTGAGTTATATAATTCTTTATGTACTTTTGATACTAATCCTTTATTGGATAGGTCATTTGCAAATATCTTTCCCATTCCGTAGCATGTCTTTTAGTTTTGTTGTTGATTGTTTCCTTTGCTGTACAGAAGCTTATTATTTTGATGTAGTCCCAATAGCTTATTTTTGCTTTTATTTCCCTTGCCTCAGGAGACATATCTAGGAAAATGTTACTTACAGCCGATGTCAGAGAAATTACCTCCTGGGCTCTCTTTTAGGACTTCTATGGTTTTACGTCTCACGTTTAGGTCCTTAATCCATTTTGAGTTTATTTTTGTGTATGATGTAAGAAAGTGGCCCAGTTTTATTCTTTTGCACGTTGCTGTCCAGTTTTCCCAGCACCATTTGTTGAAGAGGCTTTTTCCCATTGGACATTCTTACCTCCCTTGTCTAAGAGTAATTGACCGTGTAATCATGGGTTTATTTCTGGGCTCTCTGTTCTGTGTCTGTTTTTGTGCCAGTACTGTACTGTTTTGATGACTACAGCTTTGTAGTATATCTTGAAATCTAGGATTGTGATGCCTCCAGTTTTGTTCTTCTTCAGGTCTTTTGTGCTTTCATACAAATTTTAGGATTATTTGTTCTAGTTCTATGAAAAATGCTATTGGTATTTTGATACGGAGTGCATTAAATCTGTAGATTGCTTTGGGTAGTATGGACATTTTAACAATATTGGTACTCCCAGTCCATGAATGTGTAATATCTTTCCATTTGTTTTTGTCATCTTCAGTTTCTTTTATCAGTGTGTTAAAGTTTTCAGGGTGCAGACCTTTTACCTACTTGGTCAAATTTATTCCTAGGTATTTTATTATTTTGGGTGCAGTTGTAAATGAGATTGTTTTCTTAATTTCTCCTTCTGCCACTTCATTATTAGTGTGTAGAAATGCAGTGGACTTCTATGTATTGATTTTATATCCTGTGACCTTACTGAATTCATTTATCAATTCTAGTAGTCTTTTGGTGGAGTCTTTAGGGTTTTCTATATGTGGTATCATGTCATCTGCAAATATGTTACCTCTACACCTACTTTGTTGAGGGTTTTTATCATGAACAGATGTTTTACTTTATCAAATGCTTTTTCTACATCTATTGAAATGGTCATATGGTTTTATCCTTTGTCTTGTTGATGTGATGAATCAGGTTGATTGATTTGCAAATAATGAACCACCCTTGCACCCCAGAAATAAATCCCATTTGATCATAGTGATTTTTTTAATGTATTGGTGGATTCAGTTTGCTAGTATTTTGTTGAGAACTTTCGTATCTGTATTTATCAGAGATAGTAGCCTGTGGTTCTTTTTTTCATAGGGTCTTTATCTGGTTTTGGTGTCAGCAAATGCTGGTATATCCTCATAGAATATATTTTGAAGCTTTCCTTCCTCTTCTACTTTTTGAAGTAGTTTAAGAAGAATAGGTATTATCTCTTCTTTAAATGTTCGGTAGTGGGGCGCCTGGGTGGCTCAGCCGCTAAGTGTCTGCCTTCGGCTCAGGTCATGATCCCAGCGTCCTGGGATTGAGCCCCGTATTGGGCTCCCTGCTCGGCGGGAAGCCTGCTTCTCCCTCTCCCACTCCCCCTGCTCATACTCCTACTCTCGCCGTCTCTCTCTCTCTGTCAAATAAATTAATTAAAAAATGTTTAAAAAAAATAATAAATGTTTGGTAGTAATCACCTGTGAGGCCATCTGGTCCTGGACTTTTGTTTGCTGGGAGTTTTTTAATTACTGATCAATTTCTTTGCTGGTTATGTTTGTTCAAATTTTCTATTTCTTCTGGATTCAGTTTTGGGAGGTTATATGTTTGTAGGAATTTATCCATTTCTTCTAGGTTGTCCAATTTGTTGTCATATAATTTTTCATAATCTCTTATAATTATATTTCTGTGGTGTCAGTTGTTATTTCTCCTCTTTCATTTTTGATTTTGTTTACTTGAACCTGCTGCATTTTTTTTTCGATGAGTTTGCCTTAAGGTTTATCAATTTTGTTGATTTGTTTCAAAGAACCAGCTCATGGTTTCATTGCTCTGTTCTATTTTTTTAGTTTCTTTTTTTTTTTTTTAAAGATTTTACTTATTTATTTGACAGAGAGAGACACAGTGAGAGAGGGAACACAAGCAGGGGGAGTGGGAGAGGGAGAAGCAGGCTTCCCGCGGAGCAGGGAGCCCAATACGGGGCTCGATCCCAGGACGCTGGGATCATGACCTGAGCCGAAGGCAGACACTTAACGACTGAGCCACCCAGGCACCCCTATTTTTTTAGTTTCTATATCATTTATTTCTTCTCTAATCTTTATGTCTTTCCTTCTACTGTTTTGACTTTTGTTCTTTTTCTAACTTCTTTAGGTAGAAGGTTAGGTTGTTTGAGATTTTTCTCACTTCTTGAGGTAGGCCTGTATTGCTATAAACTTCCAACAGCTTCTCCTGCATCCTAAAGATTTTGAGCCATTGTATTTTCTTTTCCATTTGTTTCCTTTTTTTAAGATTTTATTTGTTTATTTGAGAGAGAGAGCACAAGGGAGAGAGTATGAGCTGGGGGAAGGGCAGAGAGAGAGGCAGAAGCAGGCAGTGGGGAGCCTGACATGGGGCTCAATCCCAGGACCCCAAGACCATGACCCCAGCCGAAGGCAGACACTTAACCGACTGAGCCACCCAGGCACCCCTGTTTCCATTTATTTTTTTATTTATTCTTTGATTTCTTGGTTGATCCATTGATTGTTTAGTAGCACGTTATTTAACCTCCATGTATTTGTGGTCATTCCAGACTCTTTCTTTTGGTTGACTTCTAGTTTCATAGCATTGTGGTTGGAAAAGATGCATGGTGTGATTTCAGTCTTCCTAAATTTGTTTGGACTTGTGGCCTAACTTGTGATCTCTTCTGGAGAATGTTCCATATGCACTTGGGGAAAAAAAATTGTGTTTTCTGCTGTTTTAGGATAGAAGGTTTTGAATATATCTGGATGGATATCTGGATTTCCATCTGGTGCAGTGTGTCATTCAAAGCCACTATTTCCTTGTTGACTTTCTGTTTGGATGATCCTGTACATTGATATAAGTGAGGTTTTACAGTACCCTTTTACTCTGTTATCAATGACTTTCTTTCTTTTTGTTATTAACTGCTTTATGTATTTGGGTGCTCCCATATAAATATTTACAGTTATATCTTCTTGTTGGATTGTTCCCTTTATAATTATATAGCGTCTGTTATTTGCCTCTCGTTATACTCTTTGTTTTAAAGTATAGTTGTCCAATATAAGTATTGCTACACTGGCTTTCTTTTCACTTCCATTTGCATGGTAAATGCTTTTTTAATCCCTTCACTTTTGATCTGCATGCATCTTTAGGTCCTGAATGAGTCTCTTGTAGGCAGCATATAGATGGGTCTTGTTTTTTTAATCCATTCTGTCACCCTTTGTCCTTTGATTGAAGCATTTAGTCCATTTGCATTCAAAGTAATTATTGATAGGTATGTATTTACTGCAGTTTTGTTACTAATCTTGTGGTTCTTTTTGTAGTTTTTCTCTGTTCCTTTCTCTCATGTTCTCTTCTTTCATGGTTTGCTGGCTTTGTTTAGTGGTATACTTGGATTCTTTACTCTTTCTTTTTTGCATATCTTTTACTGGATTTGATTTGTGTTACCTTAGGTTTATATATAACATGGGTATAGTAAGTTGATGGGCACTTAAGTTTGAACCCATTTTTTACTCCTTTCCCTTCCAGGTTTTAGGTGTATATGGTGGCATACTTTATATCCATTTATTTTGTGAATGCCTTGACTGATTTTTATAGATATACTTATTTTTAATGCCTTTGTATTTCCTACTTTTATTTACTGTCTTTCTTTTCACTCAAATAGTTCCCTTTAACATTTCTTGTGGGACTGTTTTAGTGGTGATGAATTCCTTTAACTTTTGTTTGAGAAACACTTTTATCTGTCCTTCTATTCTTTTTTTTATTATTATTATTATTATGTTATGTTAATCACCATACATTACATCATTAGTTTTTGATGTAGTGTTCCATGATTCATTGTTTGCGTATAATGTCCTTCTATTCTGAATGGTAGCCTTGCAGGTTAGAGTATTCTTGGCTGCAGGTATTTTTTTTCTTTTAGCCTTTGAATATATCATACCACTGTCTTTTGGCCTTCAAAGTTACAGCTGAAAAATCAGTGATAGTGTTACGTGGTTTCCCTCATAAATAACTGTCTTCTCTTGCTGCTTTTAAAATTCTCTTTTTATCAGTACTTTTTGCCTTTTTAAATACTGTGTGTCTTGGTGAGGACCTCTTTTGGTTGATTATGTTGGGAGCTCTCTGTGCCTCCTGGATCTGGATTTCTGTTTCCATCCCCAGAATCGGGAAGTTTTTGGCTATTATTTCTTCAGATAAATTATCTGCACCCTTTTCTCTCTCTTCTTCTGGAATCCCCATAATGTGAATTTCTACTTGATGGTATCGCTGAATTCCCTATTTCCGTTTTCTTTTTTCCCCCCTCTGTCCTATTCAGCTTGATTGTTTTCCATTACTCTGTCCTCCAGGTCACTTGTCTATTCTTCTGCTTCTCCTAGTTTACTTTTTATTTCATGTAATATATTTATAATTTCAGTAATTGAGTTCTTCATCTCTGTTTTGTTCTTTTTTATATTTTCTCTTTGTTAAGAGTCTTACTGAGGTCCTCCACTCTCTTCTCAAGTCCAGTGGGTATCTTTATGACCACTAATTTAAATTCTCTGTTAGGCATATTATCTCTTTCATTTAGCTCTCTTGCTGTGATTTTTGTCCTGTTCTTTCATTTGGGACATATTCATCTATCTCTTTATTTTGTTGAACTTTCTGTGTCTGCTTCTGGGTGTTAGGAGAGTCAGCTATGTCTCCTGCTGTTGAAAGTAGTGGCCTTATGAAGAAGAGGTCCTGTAGTGCCCTGCAGCATGATGTCCCCTGTTCACCAGTACCTGGTGCTTCAATGGGTCTTCTATGGGTGTTGCATGCATCCTACTATTGTAGTGGAGCTATCTTTGCTTTTAGTCCAGTTATCTGCAATAGCTCTTTGCCTTTTGTGGTCAGGGTTTGTTCCCTGTATCGTTAGTGGGTCAGTCTGGGGCCACCTTGGTCTTGAGGTGAGTTAGACCATGCGTTTGCCAGAGATGTGGTAGCCCTGGACTGCAGGAGACTACGGAAGTGGGGCACGCAGTGCTGGCAAGGTCCACACTGGCGAGAGGGAACTTGCAGCTGCTGGGGATCCAGGCAGGCTAGGTTGGAGGGGTCAGATTCATTGAAGTGCCCTGGGGCAGGATGCATACTGTTAGCAAGGTTTGTGTGGTCTGCTGTGGGAGGGACCTGGAATGGAAACCTGGCTGAAGGAGGCATGTCCACAAGAGAGCTGGGGTGTGGTGGTGGTGTATGTAGGTTAGTTAGAGAGTATGGGTGCTGTGCTGGTTCCTGCAGGTGGCTGTGTGTTTATGCTGGGGCGGGGGGAGGAGCGGGGGAAGGAAATGGTGCCCACCAGCTCCTTTGTTCCTAGAGAGGTCTCCCAAGGATCCCTGCCCCTCCAGCACATGCTCTGAGATTAGCAGAGCATTAACAAATCTCCCTCCCCTATGCCGTATGCATTTTTCAAACTAATGCTGCTAATGTTGTATCTCCTCAGGACTGTTTTTTGTGCCGTCTCTTTAAGGGCGGAGACTCAGTCTCCTCTCACCCACCAGGCTCTCTCACTAGTCTGCTGATTTTCAAAGTTCCATGTTTAAAATCCCACTGATTATAAGTTTTCAAAGCCGTGTTATGGAGATTCATCTTCCCGTGTAGGCTTCCTGATCCAAGAGTCTGTTTCTCTCCCCTCTCCATGCCCAAGGTGTCCATCCCTCCTGTGGACAGTCCCATTGGTCCGTTTAGCTCCCTACCATGTCTCCACCCTTCCTACCTGCTTCAGTGGGGTCTCTTCTCTATATTTAGCTGTGGAGAGTTTGTTCTGCCAGTCTTCAGGTCATTTTCTGGGTAATTTACACTAATGTAGGTATTACCTAGTTGTATTGGTGGGAAGTGGTGAGCTTAGGGTCCTCCTACTCTGCCATCCTCCCCACCTATCGACCTTTTATACTTTTATTTATTTTTTTATCGACCTTTTATACTTTTAAATATATTTTATTATCAGCTGGTCATAGCAAAACAATTCTTTTATCCTTATGATAGTGACAGGGATTGCGCTGAATCTCTCAGTTATTTTAAATTTAATTGGCATCTTTACAATATTGAGTCTTCCGGTCTGTGACCATATGGTATAAGCCTTTATTCAAGAGCTTCTATAAAGGTTTATAATTTTTTCAATAGAGATTTTCTATTCTTCATTAGATTAACTGTCAGAATTTCATATTTTGATCATAACAGTGCTATAGTTAGTGGTTTTTTTTTAAAATGTTTATTTCCAATATAAATACAGTGTTTAAGGATTTTTATGGAAGTCTTCTATTTTCCGGTATGTTAACAGTTTTTTCATAAATGAGTTTTTTCACCTCTTCTTTCTTATTCTATAGTTATGGTGAATCTTACTGATGTTAAACTAGCCTTGAATTCTGTGGATAAATGTAACTTGATCCTGATATTATCCTTTTTAAATATTGTTGGACCTTGTTTTTATTTAGGATGTTTGTATCAGTGTAGTACTCCTTTCTTACATTGTCCTGTTGAGTTTAGATATCAAAGATTTTGCTAGTCTCATAAAATGAGCTGAAGTTTTGTTTTGTTTTGTTTTGTTTCCTATTCTCTGTAAGAGGTTAGTTAACGTTGGCATTATTTCTTCCTTAAATGGTTGCTAGAACTCACCAGTGAAGCTCTTTGGACCTGGAGTTTTCCATAGAGAACTTTTGAGTATTCACTCAATTTCCTCAGTGGTTAAAAATCAGTGCAGGTTTTTCTAATTGTTAAGTCGGTTTATTAAATGACATTTTCTAGGAACTTTTATCCATTTTGTCTAAATTTTCAAATTCTTGATATAAATTAATCCATAATAATTTCTTTTTAATATCTTCAGACCGATAGTAATAGCCCCTTTTTGTTTGTGATGTTCATTAGTTGTGCCTTCTCTGTTTTTGAGATGTATTCTATAAAAGTAGTATAAACTACAATTACTTATATCTGTTCATTATTATTGAAGAGCAGCTACTAATACAGGAATATTAGATATATCATGAATGTTGCAGTCACAGTAACTTGTCTCATTTTTATTTGAGAATTTACCACATTGATCTGTTGTTGGTCTTTGCATTTCAGCCATGTAAACATGCAATTGGAAGGATAGAAGAGTAGGTCACAGAAACCAAGTTAGAAGAGAGTTTCAAGAAGAGAAGTAGCCAGTAATGTCTAGGAAAGTTCAAGGAGAGGGCAGATTGGAAGTCTTAAATTTGACAGAAAATGGTTAATAAACAGTGGTCAACCTCTTTGTCTCATTTAAGACTTGTGACCTTAAATTGGTTTAAGACACTCCTTGTTCAAAATCTGTCAGGCATCAGGAGTAAAATTTTCAAATTCTTAGCTGGAAAAATTGCAGCTATACTTTTTTTTTTTAATTGCTTCAAGTTATTACTTTAAGCTCAAGGGTGAAATTCACTGACAGGAAATTTGAGAAAGCTTTTGTTCCTTCTGTTCATTCTGTAGATATCAAGGCTTAAATCCAGTTTTAGTGCTTTCATTTTCTAAGCATGAGTTACCTTTTATATCAAAATCTAATTTTTTACCTGGCATATTTCTAATTCAACGTGCCTTTAAATTGAGACCTTACATTGAGGGCTTCTGAAATGCAGTATAGAAGCTCATGAAAATACTGAAGTAGATAATCATGCTTTACATCTATGGAGATTCTATTTAAACTTTACATAAAAGATCATTTTATCTTTTCCTTTCCCTTTAGGAACTTGTATCCCTGAGGCCCTGTAAAGCTGCAGAGCTGGTTGCTACTCACTTTTCTGAACAGATTGAAACAGTCATTAAAAAACTTCAGGTAAATATTGCAAAAATATATTGGGAAGAAGCATCTAGTGGAGAGACAATTATTGAACATCCACCTAAGAACTCTGATTGTAGTAATGTCTTCAATACATAGTTGCCATTTAAGCATTTTTTACACCGTGTGTGTGTGTGTGTGTGTGTGTGTGTGTGTATTTGGGAGCAATTGTATGATGATCTCTGCATCTGGAAAGGAAAGAGTTCATCTTTCTGCATAATAAATAGTAATATCACAGAAACATTTTTAGAACTATGCCCTGTACTTAATCTAGAATTAGTAATCCACAGAAGATCCCCCCTCTTTTTTGTTTTTTGTTTGTTTGTTTTTTACTATAGGAACTATAGCTCTATTGTCTTTGAGGTTGATGTTATTTATTATTTATTCAGACTTTTGTCTCAAATTGGGTTAATGCTGACTATTTAGAATTTTTCTTGGAAAATCTTAATTAGAATACAGTTATATTAATGTCAAATATTGAGATGCTCAGTTTGAAGTATTATTAGTGACCCTAGTATCGCACTTGTCACTATCACTGCAGTGCTGGCAGTGCGTTTTGCTCACTGGTGTTAGGTCCACAAGTGATAGAGGTAGGGAGTAGGACAATGACAGCAACATAAAGCATGGCCTAGAGTCCTCAAGTGCCCATAAGTGTAGGAAGTGATAACTGTGCAAGAGGAAAACCAAAGCAGTGAGTGGAGGGCAGCTGGAAGGAGAGACAAAGATCTGGAACTTATTAATTTAAACACTTATCATGGCCTCACCATGTACCACAGTATGGTAGGCCTTGGGTTGCCAATATGAATGCAGCCTTTTCCTTAATTTTCCATGTGGAAGAAAGAAGCACTTATATAACCATGCAAGGTTATAAGTGCTACACCAGACACATGGAGAAAGTGTTACACAAGCAAGAGGGGAGAGTGACTGAGGCCAGGCAAGAGCTCCCAGACATGCCTGGGCTGGGTCCTGAGTGATTGGCATCAGTTTTCTAGGCAGAGAATTGAGACTAACTTTCTAAATAGAGGATTCTGGGTATGTAAACACTTGAAGGCATGAGACAACATGCATATCCAGAGAATGGCCAGGTCTGTGACTATGACATCCTGGTGACAGTGGTGGGAGGAGCATTCAGGTAAGCCAGAAAAGCTCTGAGGGAGGGAGGAGTTAAAGGTATAGGAGCTAGAAACTAGAGTTTGCACTCTGATACTGAACTGTCTTATGTGTAGTGCTAAGAAATTATACCATATCTTCTAGATAACCTAGAGAATTACTGAAGGTTTTCAGCAAAAGGACATCATTAGATTCATTTTACAGAAAATTAACTTTATAGTGTGGGGAGTGGACTAGCAAAGGGAGCATATGGAGAACAGAGACTACATAGACAAGTTAGAAGGTGAAGGGTCTAGGCAAAAGATGGTGAGGGTGGAGACTACGTCAGTGGCAGTGATGTGGACAGGTTTAGGATGTGTTTGTGAAGTAGAACATGTAGGGCTTAGAACTGAGTCGAAAGTGATCCGAGAGGTTAAAAGTGACTCCCAGACATCGGGCTTGGCTGTCCAGCATGATGAGGTCCGTTAACTCAAGATAAAGACACATCCATGGATTCAATAAATATTATGTACCTGCTGTGAACCAAAAACACTGTTATGTGCCGAGGATACAAAAAACATATACATGTGTCCCTGTGCTCAAGGAAGAAGAAGGATAAGCCAAAAGACAGTTGCAGAATAACTGGACTTGAATGATGATAGAGCATTGCCCAGGATACTGAGGAAGTACATGGAGAGTCATCCAGTCCATTCTAGTGATGAGGACAGGAGGACACTTCTGCTACAAATACTCTCAGTCCACAGAGCCTCTCCCTTCTTTAAAAGTCAGCAGTTTCTGATATATCTCCTCATCTTTAAGTGTTGTTACTGTCATTTAAAATGTAAGGCTATCCAATGTAGGATTTTCTGTTTTCCTTAGTCTCTAAAGATCCTTAGAGACAGGCCAAGTAAATGAATACAATGTCACTCATCAGACAAACATAAAAAAGCTGAAGTGTCATGGATTTTTTTTTAAAAACTGGCTATTTGTGGAGTGCTTGTAGAGTCGTACACATTTCTTTTAAAGAAATGAGGTGTTTATTTATTGCAGAGATTTACTGAATATGAGAGAATCCCACACAAAATTTTATAAAGTGAATTTTCTTGGTGGCAAGAAATATGCTTCTGACCAATTGTTTTGAGAATTCTTGAAATGAAAAAGCCAGACTATTAAGTTATAACCAGAAGGAAAGTCATATTTAAATAAAACAAAATGATAGACCAGGGAAAAGATATAAAATCAAAGACTGATAAACATATTTTAAATGTCATCTTCTAAATTACATTAATCCTTTCCAGTTTTGAGTTCTGTGCTTTATACAGGTGAAATTTGAATATATCCAAAAATAAAAAAGAAAAACTAAGCTATAATTTTTGCTTAGCTTTCCTAAGAACTTAAAAACATTATTTTATTCATATAGTATTTTAAGGTATCTCTCATTTAAGTCTCACCTCTACCCTGTGCAGAAGGCAGAGAAAATATTGCTCTTCTCTTTTTCACATAAGTAAACTGAACTGCTAAGAAAGTCAGTGATTTATACAAAGTCACATAGCAGATAAGTGGAAGAAGCAGAACCCAGATTTTATGGCATACTGACGGCTAACATGTTGCAGTGTGTTGTCTCTTCTGTAGCTGATTACATTGGGGAGTTAATGAACTTTTCTGGTGCTGCTTGCTGTTTGGGCCTCAAACTCCCACCCTACTTAGGTTATCTCACAGTAGGCTGTCCTCCCAAGAAGAGGACCAGGTAAGGCAGTGGGAACCCCTCAGTGTAGCTAAAATGCGCTTGTCAGCATGGCATTTCAGAGCACCTGCCATTCCTGGGTCCCTATGCTGAGAACTGCCAAGGGATGGATCTTAGTAGAGGGTTTGTTTTTGTTGTTGTTGTTGTTTTGCAATAATAAGGCATTTGTGTTTCTTCTGCACTCAAAAATGGAATGTGTGACAGTGATTTGAATTACTGGGAGGAAATGACCTCCAAATGACTTGAGAATTTCTTAGATCTCTACAGAGGACTTGGTGGAAATTTCTGCACTTCAAAGGGATACTCTAGTTTGGCATAGTTTGAAGAATTTGTTTTTAAATATTGTATTCTTAATTGTTTTTCTATTCAGAACCAGGTTTTGCTTTTCAAATTTTTGAGGAGTCTTCTTGACCCAAGGTATGTTAATAAATTTAAGTTTTTTATTATACACAGATGAAAAATCAAAGGACATAAATTGAGGTTAAGAATACTGGCCCATTGTGGGGTGCCTGGGTGGCTCTTTCGGTTAAGTGTCCAACTCTTGATTTCAGCTCAGGTCATGATCTCAGGGTCCTGGAGCTTACTTAAAATTCTCTCTCTGCCCCACCTTACCCCACCCCCCCCCCAAAAAAAAGAGAAAAAAAGAAACTGGCCCATTGCATCCAAATAGTATAATCAACTTTTGATTTTTAGTGTTAGTTTGAGTATAATAGTTTCATAGATTATACCAAAACATATGATGAAAGTAGATTATATCTTGAGGGAATACTTTTCTTTGCATTTGAACATGAGCATACATGTTGAGTTGTTATCATTGTCAAAAACAATAGTGAAGCCAGGCCATGAAGACATGTTTTAGGAAGAATCTGATGACCAACTAGCTTCCCCCTTTCTATCCTAACTTCACTGCTTCCTTTTATTCCATGCTGTGGATTGATAGCTTTACTTTCAAAGTAAATACCTAATTCCCAGCTCACCTCTAAATTTATTCCCTCTTAAATCCTCATTTGAAGTGTTAGTTTTAAATAACTTCTTGTGGTGGTGTGAGAAGCAAAGTTTAACCTTTTTTTTTTTTTTCAAGTGCTACTGTGGTACTCATCAAATAAAACTAACCCAGAGAGATGATGAGATTAGTAATGGATTTGTAAGCAAAGCAGCTCTGTGTGTGAGATCTTAACATTTTGCTGGGACTAAGTGGACTAATTGGGAGTTGAGTGGAATAATATTTAACATCCTCTAACACAGTCACTCTGTCTTAACTGGAAGTATGTGTCAGAATCACCTTAGAAACTTGTAAAAATACAGACATCTGGGCCCGAACCCACAGAATCATTGTGGGTGGGGATATTTTTGATGTACACGCAGAGTTAAGCATCAGTGGCGTTGAGTGTAATATTCCGGTATGACAGACTTTCACGTCAGACATACAAACTTTTATGTTGTGTTATAACGTACACTAGCCATTGAAAACAGTCATTTAGTTACTTTAGTGGTAATCTCAGTTTGGGTTATTCCAGTATTCTGTGCTACTTTTACATACCAAAATGCCAGTAGTTTTGTTGATTGTAATAATTTTTTGAAATCTCAGTCATTTAAATCTAGAGCAGGCCATGCTGCATTTAAATTCAGTCATCCAGATGTGCATATGCAGATATTTAGAAAAGCAGTCTGACTATATACCCCGCATCCCTGTTCAAGTCATCTTCAAATTATCAGTGTTTTAGTTCCCTGTTCTCAGAATATCAAACGAGGCTAGATACCTTTATTTTTGTTTCTGTTAATCATTTGGCTCTCCCTCAGAGCCATTTTCAGCCAAGGCCTACTTCTATAATGAATGGATAGAAACATCTTAGATATCAGTTGGGGGCCGGTGGGGAAAAGATGGGGAGAGCTGGGGACAGAGATGTGAAAGAAGAGTGGAGGTTCTGGGCAGACCGAGGAAGGACCCAACTTCAGCCCCAGCCCTTTCTTCAGATCCTGTGCACCCCTTTTCCCGTGGCCCAATTCATTCTGTTCCTCTCTTGTGGCACATCCATTCTCCTCGTCGAGTGGAACTGTTGGGGTTCGGAGCCTCAAGAATTCTTTCTTGAGACGTCTCCGGTGCTAAAAGGTGTTTTTATAGCATGGGACAGGACCCTTAAGCAGAAAGGGCTGCCCCGAGATTGTGAGGAGAAGCTGGTTGTATACTCTGGGGTTGGGGGAGGTAAAGACAGGGACGTTTCCGAAAATATTTTCATATACTAAAGAGGACTCTGAGGATACTGACAGCCTAGCTATTGTCAAGCTAAGGTTATTTTTCCCTCTAGCAAGATATTAAAATTACGATTGGGAGTTCCTGGAAGAATGTATAATCTGCCTGCCTCAAGTATTTGTCAATGGACTGCAGGTTATAAGAAAATTTCATCTACATTTCCTTTTTGCCTTTGTTCCCCACCTCACTAGAACCTGGAACCTCTTCCCTTAGAATAATTTATTTGATCAAGTCCTTTTTCCCCCAACCATCCTACCTGGAGAGACCCAAGCTAGAAGGACAGAGGAAGTTCAGCTTTGTGCTTGGCCTTTTCTCACATGGAATACAATACAGAAGATGATATTGACCAAATCTGACTTTTTATAAATAAAACAATACCAGTATCAGGTGATATAAATATCACTACAGTTATTACTCTGAATGACTGATTTTCCATCACATTTCAGCCTTTTGAAATAAATATGCTTTTTGACTAATCTGAAAAAGGGATTAGAGTCTTGTCAGGTTCTGGGAAATAAGGGAGTATGGAAAAGATACTTAGAGGAAAAAAACCAGCAAGAATAGGTAGACTGGGCCTGCCTGGCAGTTTTCACTGGCAGATAGTGGAGACTGTTTTTTGCCTTTGATTCTTCCCTTTCTGCTCTTAAGCAATAGTTTGTTTTGTTTTGTTTTGTTTTGTTTTGTTTTTAAACAGCTAGGTTCTCCCCCCACCACTCAAGAAGCTCTTTTAGCAGTATTTTGGCGAGTAAGGAAAATGAAAGAAAACAGTCATTTTCAGATGGAGACTGTTTGGATATGTGTGTCATGTCAGAATATTGCCTTTTTTTTTTTTTTTTTTCCCCACAAAACCTGAGTTAATAGGATCCTTATATATACATTTTTTATTTAACATTTACAAGTGTTCATTGAGTTGTTTTTGAGGGGGTAGCCTTTTATTTTGTCAATACATTTTTTAAGGGACAAATCATCTCATTGAGTTATTTATATTTCTCTCTTGTCTTTATTTAATTTCTTTGTTATCTTTGCTATGTGTATAATGTCCTCAGTAGAATTAACTGACCTACAAAGATATTGGTGGCATCTGTACATGGATAGATAGTTTTTGGCAGGGGAGTTAATCCTACAGAAGCAAATTACTTGCCTGAATTGAGGCCAACAGCTTGGGAGAGAACGGATTTGCATTCCCTTCCAATTCCCTTCTTTGGGACAGCTGCTACATAAAGCCCACCCCACCCCCACTCCCTGTGTGAGCTCCTGCCAGGCCAAGAATTCTCATGGGAGTTCTCCTGATATATTTACATCCAGATGTAGGCCTTTTGTGCAGTGGGGATGCTTGAAGGATAATACAAAAGGACATTGATGGTTTTTGTGGGGCTTTGAGCTGCATGAGGAATGAAGAGAATGTGCGAGTATATTTATATTCACAGTATTTTCCTCAGTACACTTCTCTTGGTAATGTCGATTTAGCTTTTGTTAACCATGTCCTGGAGGCCTCTGAAATGTGGTATGATTTTCTTGTAGGAAAAAAAAAAAACCACATAAAAGTCACATTGTATTTCTAATCTTTAATCAAAATAAAGTAAAAATTGAGCATTGCTAAGAAAATGAGTAGCTTTGCCAAGGAGCAAAACATAGATTATGGAAATGGTTATATATTGGATTTAAGTTGAACCTGTGTTTCTGTGGATAATTTTTTTTTTAATTTTTTTATTGTTATGTTAATCACCATATATTACATCATTAGTTTTTGGTGCAGTGTTCCATGATTCATTGTTTGTTCATAACACCCAGTGCTCCATGCAGAACGTGCCCTCCTCAATACCCATCACCAGGCTAACCCATCCCCCTACCCCCCTCCCCTCTAGAACCCTCAGTTTGTTTTTCAGAGTCCATCATCTCTCATGGTTCGTCTCCCCTTCTGACATACTCCCCTTTTCTTCCTCTTTTCTTCCTCTCCTGTCTGTGGATAATTTTGAAAGGATATTTTAACATATTGACATTCATTGTTGAAAAAGCATATTTCAAAATTAAAATAAAAAATTAGAATGTTATAATGGCACCTGGGGGGCTCAGTAGGTTAAGTGTCCGACTCTTGATTTCAGCTCAGGTCATGATCTCAGGGCCATGAGATCGCGCTCCCCCCCACTTCCCCAGTTGTGATCCGGGCTCAGCAGGGAGTCTGCTTGAGATTCTTAGCCATCCCTCCACCCCATCCCCCCCAGTGTGCACACAAGCACACACACTCTCTCTCTACAATAAGTAAAACCTTAATAATAATGTATTATGTTCGTGAACTTTGACATAGGAAAATTCATTTCTACTTGAGTGACTTCCTATGCTTGTCCAGGCTTACCACCAGATATCATACTGTTAGGATAAATTCTCTTCTACAGTTCAGAGGTTCTTCTGGCTGGACTAAGAATCAAATTGACATGAGTCGGATTAACAGGAGAAAAATTTAATTTCATATGTATGAAAACCCCACATGCGTGAGAGTTTCAACAACAGAAAGGTAAAAGGAGATAGATATGTCATCATGAGCTAAGGAAGGGCAATATAGGGAACTGGGGCTTCAGAGCGGAGGAGGGCAATTCACAGGGCAAGAAGAAGAGCAGATGTTTAGTATTCAGATATTTGCCCTGCCAGTACAGATGGGTCACTCAGATAAAATTTCTCTCTGATAATAACTCTTACTCTGGGAAAGTCTCCCAATTTATGTTCTTTTAGGTAGTTAATGGAGGGGCAAAAGTTTCTCTTTAGCTCACAGGGCCTTGATTGCCTTTAGCTCAAAATAGTCCATATACCAAAGTAACACGTTTTGAGGAGACTTGTTCTGAACCCTTCAGTATCTTTGGTTAGTATATCGCCGGCAGCTCAGGTTCAGCCTTTTAAATCATAACATATAATTTCCTAATCTCCAGGCCTTGCGGATGGATGGATGGATGGATGGATGATAGTAAGCAAGCAAGAAAGAAAATAGTGTACATATGTTTATTTTTTTATTCCTTTATTCAAGACTTACTTATAATGAAATTGCTGTCTGCTAAGTACTGTGCTAGAGGTTGAAATGGCTCAAAATTATACTCACTTTTTCTCAACCCAAACCTGCTTCTTTTTTATTTTCTCTCGTAGCAAATGGCATTATCTGCCCATTTATTTCATTTAACAATTTACTGAGTAACTACAGCATGCTAAGCATTCTGACAGGCATGGAAGAAGAAATAGTGAATAAGATGGGCCCTGTGGGAATTTACATTCTAATGGAGGAAATAGATAAGTCAGCAGGCAATTACGTTTAAGTGTCTTAAGTAAAATTCTGAGAGTAATGATGGATTCCTCACTTTGTTTTACCTACTCCAGTCTCCACCTTCTCAGCCACACTACACAGAACCAGCCATGACATCAACCTCTTGGGTACCTCCTGTATATATGGGGCTCCTCTGTTCTGTCCCCTACTGCCCTGGTTCAGCTGCACAGTATCTCTCTCTTGATCCCTCCTGCTGGCCTCCTAACCAGCCTTCCTAATTCTTCTCCTTCCATTTCTAAGCAGGCAGAGTTCTTCTTCTCAAAGTTCTTTCTGTTCCCTTATCCAAGGCAAAATACAAACTCCTCATGGCCCTTGTTGATGTGATTCAGGCATATCTCTGCAGCTTCATTTTCTTCCTTTTTCCCATTTCTCTTTGCCCCTGTATTCCTCGGCAGTACTGGCCTGTTTGTTCAGAGGAGGCACTACATGTTGTCATTCCTCCCTTTGCATATGTGTTCCTCCCTGTTAGTCCACTTTGTTTTCTCGAGAGCAATTTAATATATGTATTGTATATATATATTTAATTTATATATGTTATTAAGAGCTCTCAATCTATACATATGCTTTGATCCAGTGATTCAGTTTTGGAAAATATTTTTTAAGGAAATAGTGTGAAAGAAAAAAGTAGTTAATATTAAGATACCTGTATTAACATTTACATAGTGAAAAAGCTATTTTAAAAAGAAGATGGGGGAATAAAGGCCATATATGAAAGACCCACAGCTAATATCATCCTCAGTGGGGAAAAACTGAGAGCTTTTCCCCTAAGGTCAGGAACATGACAGGGATGTCCACTCTTACCACTGTTGTTCAGCATAGTATTAGAAGTACTAGCCTCTGTAATCAGACAACAAAAAGAAATAAAAGGCATCCAGGTCAACAAGGAAGACGTCAAACTTTCACTCTTGTCAGAAGACATGATACTCTATGTAGAAAGCCTGAGAGACTCCATCAAAAAAATTGCTAGAACTGATACATGAGTTCAGCAAAGTTGCAGGATATAAAATCAACAGAAATCTTTTGACATCTATACACCAATAATGAAGCCACAGAAAGAGAAATCAAGGAATTGATCCCATTTACAGTTGCACTAAAAACCATAAGATACCTAGGAATAAACTTAACTAAAGAGGCAAAAGATCTGTACTCTGAAAACTATGGAACAGTTATGAAAGAAATTGAGGAAGTCACAAAGAAGTGGAAAAACATTCCATGCTCATGGATTGGAGGAACAAATATTGTTAAAATGGCTATACTACCCAAAGCAATCTGTATATTGAATGAAATCCCTATCAAAATAACACCAACATTTTTCACAGAGCTAGAACAAGTAATTCTAAAATTTGTATGGAACCAGAAAAGACCCTGAATAGCCAAAGGAATGTTGAAAAAGAAAAGTAAAGCTGGAGGTGTCACAGTTCCAGACTTCAAGTTATATTATGAAGTTGTAGTTATCAAAACAGTATGGTACTGGCACAAGTCAGACACCTAGGTCAATGGAACAGAATAGAGAATGTAGAAATGGACCCACAACCATATGGTCAACTAGTTTTCGACAGAGCAGTAAAGAATATCTAATAGAAAGACATTCTTTTCAACAAATGGTGTTAGGAAAACTGGACAGCCACTTGCAGAAGAATGAAACTAGACCACTTCCTTACACCATACACAAAAATAAATTTAAAGTAGTTGAACGACCTAAGTGTGAGATAGGAAACCATCAGAATCCTAGAGGAGAACATAAGCAGCAACCTTTTGACCATGGCTATCACAGCTGCTTACTAGACATGTCTCTGGGGTGCCTGGGTGGCTCAGTAGGTTGAGCGACTCTGCCCTTGGCTCAGGTCATGATCCCAGAATCCTGGGATTGAGTCCCACATTGGGCTCCTGGCTCGGCAGGGAGCCTGCTTCTCCCTCTGACCCTCTCCCCTCTCATGCTGTTTCTCTCTCTCTCTCTCTCTCTCTCTCTTTCTCAAATAAATAAATAAATAAAATCTTTAGACACATCTCTGGGGGAAAGGGAAAACAAAAGCAAAAATGAACTACTAGGACTTCATCAAGATAAAAAACTTATGCACAGCAGAGGAAACAACCACCAAAACTAAAAGGCAACCTACAGAATGGGAGAAAATATTTGCAAATGACATAATGGATAAAATCTATAAAGAACTTTTCAAACTCAACACCCCAAAAATAAGTAATCCAATTAAAAATGGTCAGAAGACATGAACAGACATTTCTCCAAAGAAGACATACAAATGGCCAACAGACACATGAAAAAATGCTCAACCTCCCTCATCATCAGGGAAATACAAATCAAAACCACAATGAGATATCACCTCATACCAGTCAGAATGGCTAAATATTAACTCAGGAAACAACAGATGTTGGCAAGGATGTGGAGAAAGTGGAGCCCTCTTATGCCGTTGGTGGGAATGCAAACTGGTGCAGCCACTCTGGAAAACAGTAAGGAGGTTCCTCAAAAAGTTAAAACTAGAACTACCCTATTATCCAGCAATTGCCCTAGTAGGTATTTACCCAAAGGATACAAAAGAGAGTGATTCGAAGGGGCACGTGTACCCCCTGATGTTTATAGCAGCATTATCAACAATAGTCAAATTATGGAAAGAACCCAAATGTCCATTGATTGATGAATGGATAAAGAAGATGTGGTGTATATATACACTATGGAATATTACTCAGCCATCAAAAAGAATGAAATCTTGCCATTTGCAATGATGTGAATGGAACTAGAGTGTATTATGGTAAGCAAAATAAGTCAGAGACAAACAAATTTTAAGGTTCTGTGTGGCTTTTATAATCCTACCCTTTCTTTTCTACTTATGTTACTGTTTTTTACTCATTGCTTTTATTGCCCTTGTTTTTTGTTTCTTTTTTTTCTTGGTATTCTACCTTTGGTTTTAATTGAGCATTTTATATGATTGCACTTTTTTCTCTTAGTATATCAGTTGTATATATTTTTAGTGGTTTTCCTTCAATTTGCAATGCACATTTATAACTAATCCAAGTCCATTATCAACATCATAGTACTTCATGCATAGTGTCAGTGACTTGTAACAGAGGATTCCTAATTCCTCCCTCTTGTTCCTTGTAACATTGCTGTCATTCATTTCACTTATCCATAAGCTATAATCACTGAATACATAGTTAGTATTATTGTTTTGGACAGACCGTTTTCTGTTAGATCAGCTAAGAATAAGAAAAATAAAACATTTTATTTTGCCTTCATTTATTCCTTCTGTAATGCTCTTTCTTTATGTAGATCCAAATTTATGACCTATATCGTTTTTCTTCCTTTTGAAGAACTTCTATCGTTTCTTGAAAGGCAGGTCTACTGATGACATATTCTCAGTTTTTGTCTCAGAAAATATTTTCTCCTTCACTTTTGAGAGATAATTTTGCTGGATACAGATGGATCTAGATACAGATGAATGGGTTTTTTTTCTTTCAACACTTTAAATACTTCCCTCTCCTCTCTTCTTGCTTGCATGGTTTATGGAGAGAAGTCTCATGTAATTCTTATCCTTGGTCCTCTATAGGTAAGGTGTTTTCCTTCCCTCTGACTTCTTTCAAGATTTTCTCTTTGTCTTTGATTTTCTGCAGTTTGAATATGATCAGCCCAGTTACAGATTTTTGCTGTTTGTCCTATTTGGTGTTCTCTGAGCTTCATGATGGGTAGTTTGGGATCTGTTATTAATTTGGGGGAAATTCTCAGTCATTATTGCTATAAATGTTTCTTCTGTTCCATTTGCTCTTTCTTCTCTTTATGGTGTTACCTTTTATACTTATCCCACAGTTTTTGGATATTCTATTCTTGCCCCCAGGTTTGTTTTTTTTTTTTTTTTCCTTGTATTTCAGTTCGGGAATTTCTATTGACATGTTACTGACATACCTTGACGCTTACTGATTCTTTTCTCAGCTGTGTCCAGGCTGTTGATGAAGCCATCTAAGGAATTCTTCATTTTATTCAACGAATTCTTATTCATGTTTTTCATCTCTAGCATTTTCTTTTGATTCTTTCTTAGAGTTTCCATTTCTCTACCTTCTTTACCCATCTGTTCTTACATGTTATTGCTTGTTCCCTTATAGCCCTCAGCATATTAATCATAGATATTTTAAATCCTGTCTGATAAATCCAGCATCTCTGCCATATTTGAGTTTGGTTCTGATGCTTGCTGAGTCTCTTCAAACTATATCCTTGTTTTGTTTCTTAAGATGTCTTGTAACTTTTTATCGAATGCTTGAAATGAGGTACGGCATAAAAGGAACTGAGGCAAATAGGCCGTCAGAATGACTTTATGTTTATCTGGCTAGGAGTAAGGCTGTGCTTACTGTTTACTGTAGCCATAGTTGTCTGAGGGGAAAGTTCCTTGGGTGTCCTCGTTTCTGTTCCCATGATTGGCTTTGGGTTTCCCTAGAGAGTTTAACTAAAGTCTGAGCTGTGTAGTTCTTTCAGTTATATTTCTCTGTTATTATATAGGCGTGCCCTGTTGATGTGGTGGTGAATTACGGTGAAGGGGAAGCATTCTGTAGTCCTGTAGATATAGTGTTCATTCTTTTGGTCAGTTGTATCTCTGGGTAGTGACCCTCCCAAGGACTTCTCAGTAGCCCCTCTGCCCTTTAAGTGAGACAGGAAGGCTGGAAAGGGCAGGACTTTGGTTATTTCTCTTCCCTCAGCTTTTTAGGCTCTAGTAAAATAGTTTTCCTTGAAGGCAGTTGTATTAGCTTGCTAGGGCTGCCTTAACAAAGCACACAACTGTGTGGCTTAAACAACAGACATTTATTGTCTCCATTTTGGAGGCTAGAAATCCAAGATTAAGTGTTGGCAGGGTTGTGTCCTTCTGAGGGCTGTGAGAAAGAGCCGGTTCCATGTTTCTCCTCTAGCTTCTGGTGATTTGCTGGCAATCTTTGTCATTCCTTAGCTTGCAGAAGCCATCACCCTGATTTCAGCCTTCATTTTCACATGCATTCTCCTTGTACATATGTTTGTGTCAAAATTTCCCCTTCTTTTAAGGATACAGGTTATGTTGGATTATGAGAACACCCTCCTCCAGCATAACCTCATCCTAACATAACTAATTACATCAACAAGTCGCTTTTTCCAAATAAAGTCACATTGTGAGTTACTGGGAGTTAGGACTTCAACATAGGAAATTTGTGGGGGACATCAGTCTGTAACAGCAGGCCTTGTTAAGAACAAAATGCTCTGGATATATTTTTAAATGGCTACTTTTTTCTCTACTGGAAGCATGACTAGATTTTTCTCCAGTCTTCACAGTGAGAACCTGGTGGCTCCTCGAGGTGAAATTCAAGAAAGTGTGGGAACTCCCCCCCAACCAAGACTTGGCTCCCTAGAATATTTAACTCCTAAGTTTGTCCACACTGAATCTCTGGCATTTTGTCATTTACAGTTTACATTTTCCTACCCCAGTACTGGCTCCAGCAGCAGTGGTTTCTGCTCTTGGCTTCTACTCCAGTGAGCTCTGATTATTTATATCCACCTGTCTGTTGCTCTCTAATTTAGGGGTGGCAGTTTGCCCCATGACCTCAGCGCTCAGGTAGGTCAAAGACGAGATGTTGATTTTCAGTTTGCTCAGCATTTTTCCTGTGAGTCTGGAAGTGTTAACTTTCAAGCTCTTTACGTGCCAGACCAGAAACTAAATGTGTCTGTTCTCTATATGTTCAGAATTATATGTGGATGTCACATTAGATTTATAGTAGTCTGACCCAGCATCAGTTCAAAAACTATTTCTGAAAACTGTGTAAAGAATGTCCCTGTAGCGGGGTCACAGAACTGCATCTCTTTTGTCTCCAATTCCATCCATCCCTTTGGGGAGAGAATGGCATCACGCGTCTCATCCAGACCTGAAAGTTAGGTACTACGCTGAAGTGGCAGGACCTGCACCTTTCCAGTCTTTCTTTGACTTAGGCCACATTGAAACAATTCTTGCTAGTGGGATTACTGGCAGATTTTAGTGTTAAGGAGAGCTTTGCAGTGGCAAGAAAATGCACATTGCAAATAATCTCATGAGTTCTTATTACCATTATTAATAGTGGTATTTTGGAAAAATTGTTTTAGCTAACCCTGTGAGTTTTTAATTTTAGTCTGTACAGCATTGGAATGATCCGGGTACTCTTTATACTTGATAAGGTTATGGAGCTAAATTAATTTTCTATGAAAATCATTAGGCTCTTATTTCTATTAGCTTATAAAAGCCATTTTTACTGCTTCTGCAGGAGAACATTCAAAACAATACTTTGTTTTTTTGTGAATATCTGAGCAAGAATTCTGTTAAGATTTGGAGGGGCGCCTGGGTGGCTCAGTCATTAAGCGTCTGCCTTCGGCTCAGGTCATGATCTCAGGGTCCTGGGATCGAGCCCCGCCTCGGGCTCCCTACTCAGCGGGAAGCCTGCTTCTCCCTCTCCCACTCCCCCTGCTTGTGTTCCCTCTCTCACATTCTCTTTCTCTGTCAAATAAATAAATAAATAAAACCTTAAAAAAAATTAAAAAGATTTGGGGAGGACATTTTGACACTTGATTAGTAGTCATACTAGGGAAAGAGAAAGTGAAAAAGTTCCCTGCAGATCTAGCTTACATCTGCTATTAACATTGATTTGATGTGGCAGAATCTTTGCCATTAGACAGAATGGTGCACTTGTCTGCTTTGGTCTGTGCCTCATACAAGTTGATGAGGGAGTGTGGTTCTTCTCTGTGAGGAATACTGGCAGCTCTGCACAAAGTAGAGGGCCATCCTGGAGATACACACTACTGAATTCTTTCTTGCGACAGGTCATGTTTCCATCTAAGCCTCTCCTGTCCAGTTTGTGGGACATTACTGTTGGTACAATTCCATATACATTTTGTAGGTATTGTCTTTACTATCTTTAGAATCACACTTAACAGTGTTGCCCAGGCAGATTGGCACATTCATTTATGTTTTGTTCAGATGACATGGGATTACATTGTGGCTTTTTTTTTTTTTTTAAATTGGAGGGGAGGGAGGGGCAAAGGGAGAGGGAGAGAGAGAATCCCAAGCAGTGTCCATGCTTGGCGTAGAGCCCAACGCGGGGCTCATTCCCACAACCCTGATACTGTGACCTGAGCCGAAATCAAGAGTTGGATGCTTAATGAACTGAGCCACCCAGGTGCCCCTACACTGTGGCATTTTTAACGTGGAATGTATATGGAAAGCTGGAAGTTCAGCTTAACAACCTTGTAAAACAACATGATGAGAATGAAAACTACAGGGAGAATAATTGTCTTTACTCTTGTGTGTTTTGAGTGATGCGTTTGAATTCTCAGTCTAAAAGGTACCAAGTAGTCATCAATATGCCACCATCCGGATTTATGGGGATGAGCAGGGAATTCAAGCAGTCAGGATTTAGGCTAAGCTAAGGTGGCCCTAAATTGTCAAAACAAGTTACAGGGAGATTGTGAAACTCTCTTCCTCAGAAATTTTGAGTAGTCTAGAATGGCCTATTTTTGTGCGATATTTAGAGTGAAGGAGAGAGACTAGGCTAGACTTTCTTCATTCCCATGCAACATTTATTTTCTTTGTCAAATATTCTTAAGAGAATTTGAATTTTAGAGGCATTTTAATGATGTAACTTATTCAAAACTGATACATAGTTTACCCTTCCCCAGAAATAGCCAAATGTACAAGATCATAAATCTAAATTATTTTCACAACCTGAGTAAGGGTGGATGTTTTCCCCAACCTGAATTTTGGTGCGTGGTGTGTGTGTATTTGACAAGGCATACATATGCTTTCTTTTAAAGCTGACAAGAGAAAAGTCTTGTGTGTGCCTTGTGAAAGTCTACCTTTTACATATGCTTAAATGTTCATATCCTGTAAGTCAGGGCTGTTATTAAAGTACTAAAATTAATATTAAAACATTTTAAAAGATAAGATTTAGGTCTAAAATACATAATTTTGATACATTAAAGTTAGCAGTGGCCAAGCAGGTAGCTAATAGAAGAGTAACAAAAGTAGCTTGGATAGAGAAATGGATATAACAAATTATATTTATGTGCAAGACTGGATAAGCAGCAGTCAGAAATAAATGTAAATTCATTAATGTTAGCTTATTTATTAAAGTTTTGACTATGTTGATGTTGCCTGGTCATCTCCCAGCAGACATATTATTTCTCTCAGAAATGAATGCCTCAAAATCTATTTGAGAGATTTGCTTGGTTTGATGCATATTCACATCTTCAGTACTTGTAAAGAGTTTTATCAGTAAACGTTCTGGAAAGAATCACATACTGGGATTCATTGGCAGATGCTTATGTCTAGTCTTAATTTGCTCCATAGTCTTGCATTTATAAGACATAATAACACAAGTCTGATGTAGATAAAATATTAACACTGCCTACAATGTGGTATAAACATCTGAAAAGAACACTGACGCACTTTAACATCAAGGATCATTGATTAGCATTCCCTTTTTCTTTTACTGAGCGTTCTCTTGAGACAAAACCTTACTCCTCCATAAAGAACCATCAATTCCCTGCATTATCATGTGCACTTTCTATTTTGTCCATGTAGAACTTTCTGACAGGATTCATTCATAGCTCAATCTGACTTCAGAGCCCTAGTCCTTGTAATTCTCACCCTTCTATCCTGTATTTGGTTCCCTTTTTCCGAAGGCAATCCACTGTGTTACGGCCAGTTAATTCAGTTCTTATTCAGTGTACATTTACTGAGTACTTATTTCTTTTGTGCCAAGACTATGTGAATGCTGGGAGACATCGAATGCCACACAGCCTTTGCTCTCAGAGTGTATTGTGTAGTTGGGACATGGACACTTAAAAAGATAATTTTCAAATTCTGCCTTCCCAGAAGACAAGTTTTAGGAAAAACTAAGGTGATAGTCTACATAGGGAATAACCAGTTACCAAATTCTGTGTTAAAAGCAGTTGTGAAATACAAAAGAAAGAAAAGAGAAGAAAAAAGTAAGGACACTTGGTCTTAGAGATTTACAGCCAATTTGAGGACACACTGAATTAGCCCATCAGCAAGTATTGACAGCCCCAAGCAGCAGAACTTAATTAATGAGTTCGTCACTCAACCTCTGGTCCGGATGGAGTGTCACAAGACTCTTAATTTAGGAAAGATTTCCTATGTCTAAATATAAGTCCTCTTTCTGTAACTGAAATCTCTTACTTTTTAAAAATAGGGGAGCTATACCATCATTTGCAGAGTATTTATAACCTCGGATTAATCTCAGTGGAGTCCAGAGATTCCCTCCCGTGGCTGTTGGTGTGCTGTGCCTGGGTTACAGGTGTACCTGGAGACCCATCCACTCTGCTCTTGGGGCACCCATAGTCCCCTGTGATCAGTCTCACTTTACGCTGATGGGCCATACGAATACCGTCCTTCTCTGTGGGCCATGATGTGAGAAAAGTTGAGAGGTGTTGCTTTAAACCATCTGCCTTAACATTTCTTCAGAAGGCTAGTTTCCCAAGCATTTTTGTATCTTATTAACCCTATTCTGATTCTTTATATAAGGAGCTTTAGTTGGGGAATCTTGAAGAGAAGATAGGGCTCTCAGAAGGAACTGACTTCTTTTGAAGCTACAGAGATGATTCTTGTTCTGTGATGAGCAGTAGTTGATTTTCTAAATAGTTCTTTTTGGCCACTGGTAGTTGAGTGTCCACCATGATAAAAATAATACTCTTATTTCTCTAGCCCCCCCTTTTTTTTTTTTAAGTAAGCTGTTCGCCCAGTGTGGGGCTTGAACTCACAGCCCCAAGATCAAGAGTCGCATGTTCTACCAACTAAGCCAGCCAGGTGTCCCAGTATCTCTAGCTCTTGGTGGGCATTGTGAATAGTGGGGCTTTGTGAATAGCTGACATACAAGAAAAATGAACACATAAATATTGTGTACCCTGTTGTTCATCCACTTTTTAAATATGTTTTAACAATACCTAAATAATTAGCCCTTACAACATGCAGGGCACTGTTGCAGGCTTTAGGAATTCGTTAATAAGAGGGTGCCTGGTGCCTACCCTCCGAGAGTTTATCGTCTTTATTAAGAAAGATAATTAAAGGCGCCTGGGTGGCTCAGTCGTTAAGTGTCTGCCTTCGGCTCAGGTCATGATCCCAGGGTCCTGGGATCGAGCCCCGCATCGGGCTCCCTGCTCGGCGGGAAGCCTGCTTCTCCCTCTCCCACTCCCCCTGCTTGTGTTCCCTCTCTTGCTGTGTGTATCTCTGTCAAATAAATAAATAAAATCTTTTAAAAAAAAGATAATTAAAGAAGTAATTATGCCATGCTGTGATTGGTACTATGAGCGAAGTATAGTAGGGACACCTGTTAAGACTGGAAGATGATTTAATATATAGAGTTACTCAACTTTGGTATTTATTTAGAGGAGCTTTCACTGGATACTATTTCCTTAATTATTCAATGTAAACTGAGTACTGTTGTGATGTATATTGTCTCTGATGTAATACACGGTTCACCCTAACAACCTAAGTAACAGTGAGACTTTGAATTCATGATTTACCTCACCAGAAGGTAGTCTTGGTTTCAAGGTTTACATACTTCTTACCTGTGTCCTTATTTATAGATACGATGAAATAATGCTTCTCTCTTGCCATTTATGTTTTCAGGGAAGGTATTCATGTAAATCAAGAATTGCTGCAGATGTCTCCCTGTGTTACGGAGCAGTTCATTGAGCTGTTGTGTCAGTTCAGCCCAAACCAGGTTATAGAGACACTGCAGGTCCTTGAGTGCTACCGCCTGGAAGAAACCATCCAGGTAAGACCAGTAATGTGGAGCAGACAACAGTAAACTCATCCTAATCATTCACCAGTTTAAATATGAGCAGAAGGAGACTCACATGTTACATTACGTAGCCCCTGGGATTGAACCCAGATAGTCTGAATCCATAGCGCATGCTCTCCATGGTGCTGCCCCTTAATTCTAGTAAAGTCAGAAACAACACGTGTCCATCATTGTTATTAATCAAGTTTCACAGGCATTCTAACCAGCACAATAAGCCTAGAGGAAGGAATACAATAAAAATACTAAAAGGAAAAACCAGGGTCTTGTTTGCAGACACTGATGGTTAGATAGTCAGTCCTGTTGTGCTTAAGATAGGCTTAGTGGCGGCCGGTAACCTTCGGCCAGTCATTGCCTTGAACCCCTTCCCTTGCTTCCTCCTGTTTCCAAATGAAAATGACTGTGCCTGTGCACACGTGTGTGTACATATACACACATATTATATTCTAATCTATAAGAGGTCCCCCACTTAGTTTGTTTTTAAGCTACCATTTTCTCTCCTTGCTGTTACTGTCAGTACTCTGTAGAACAGAGCAGTAGCCTCTGTTCTCTGTACCACCTCCTGAACTGCTCACACACTTTACAAATTTTACATTGTGATATATTTAAAATATATAGAAATGTGCAGAATATCAAATATCTGTGTAGATTTAGATGTTCACATTTTGCCACACTGGCTTCAGATCTTTGTTGTTTGTTTTAGAAATAAAGCACCCTTTATCTGTCAGTTCCCCTCTGTCTCCTGAGGTCACCACCAACCTGAAGATGGAAAGCGGAGCCTTCCCCTCCAAGTTTTTTATTTTCCCTATATATGTATTTACCTACAAAATGCATGATACGGTCTTACAGTTTTTAGAATTTGTATTAATGGTATCATATAGTACATATCCCATTGAAAACTTGCTTTCTTCATTAAATTTTTTAATTTATCAGTTTTATATATGTAGGTCTAATTCATTCATTTTAATAGTCAATTGAATGAATGTGCCACAGTTTGTTTCCCTATTAATAGACACTCCTATTGTTTCTGATCCTTTACCATTATAAACAATGCTACATTATACATCTTTGTACCAATTTTATGTGCCCATGTGAGGTTTGTGTAAGTAATTATCTGGAGGTGGAATTCTTAGACAATAGAGTAGCTTATTCTGCTGTTATTGCCGAGGTCATCTGTTTGTTTCTATTCTTATCATCTGTGGTTGGTATTTGCTGTTTTTCCACATTCTTGCTGATTCCTAACGTTTTTAGACTTAATTTTTGCCAGTGTGATGGGTATCATTGATTCCTCATGACATCGACCATCTTTCCATATGTTTAATGACTCTTTGGATTTTCTTTTCTCTGAATTATCTGTTCATATCATTTGCCCATTTTTCTATTGAGTTTTTGCCCTTACTGATGTGTAGAAATTCTCATTTCTGCATCTCTAATCCTCTGCTGATTTTATGTGTTGGAGATGCCTTCTTCCAGTCTGTTGTGGCAAGCCTTTTAACTTGCTTTTTAGTGACTTCTATTTTATCAGTCTTTTCCTTTAAGGTTTAAATTTTTGTGTGTGAGTCTTACTTCCTTTTCTACTCTGATGGTATAAAAGATATCCTCTTATATGAGTTTTATAGTTTACCTTTTTACATTTAGGCCTTTAATCCATCTGGAATTTATTTTTATAAACAGATCAAGAGAGGGATTTCTACATTTTTTCCCTGTGTGTATAACCAGTGGTCCATGTGGCATTTTGTGTCCTTACCTCACTGATTCATAATGCCATACCGCTGTATACCGAACCCCCAGGTAGACGTAGATCTGTTTGTGGGCTCTGTTCTGTTCCTTTGGTCATGTCTTTCCTTATACCATTACCACATATTTTAATTAATATAGCTTTACAATAAGGCTTATTATTTGAAAGAAGAGTCTTCCCTCATTCTTTTTTTTTAAATTCTATGTCTACTCTTAGGCTCTTACTATTTCACATCAAATTAGAAATCACATTGTCAGATTCCTTAAAAAAAAAAAGTCCAGAATTTTGATGAAATACATACATTGAATTTTAGATGAAATCAGTCAGGGAAGATTGACATTTCACAATGTAGAGTCTTCACATTCAGGAACCTGGTTGTCTTTTTAAAAGCCTTTGATGCTCTCTAGTGAGGTTTCAGTAACTTTTATATGATATACAAGGTTCTTACATGTGTTTTTTTACATTTGTTCCTAAATACTTACGTTCTTTGTTAACAGTGTGAAAGGTTTTTTTTTTTTTTTTAAGATATTATTTATTAGAGACACAACGAGAGAGGGAACACAAGCGGGGGAGTGGGAGAGGGAGAAGCAGACTCCCGCAGAGCAGGGAGCCCGATGCAGGGCTCCATCCCAGGACCTTGGGACCATGACCTGAGCCAAAGGCAGACTCTTAACGACTGAGCCACCCAGGCGCCCCAACAGTGTGAAAGTTTTTTGAAATGACATCTTTTTTGATTGCTGCTGCTGTATGTTATTAATTTTTGTACATTGTTTTGTATCAGAAAGAATCTGAATTCTTCATTCAAATAGTTTCTAGATTTTTTTCTTTACATCAGTACTACTTTCCAAGAATAAGGGTAGTTTTTTTTTTTTTTTTTTTTTTCAATCTTAACCTGTTTTCTCTCTCTTATCAGATGTGTAGGAGCTCTAGGATACTACTGTATAGAAGCAGTGACAGTATGCATTCTTGCCTTGTCTCTGACTTAAAAGAGAATGTGTCGGGGCACCTGGGTGGCTCAGTCGGTTAAGCGTCTGCCTTCGGCTTGGGTCACGATCTCGCGGTCCTGGGATTGAGTCCGGTGTTGGGCTCCCTGCTCAGCAGGGAGCCTGCTTCTCCTTCTTCTGCCCCTCCCCCTGCTCATGTGCTTTCTCTGTCTGTCTCTCTCTTTCAAATAAATTAAAAAAAAAAATCTTTAAAAGGGAATGTGTCTAACATCTTACATTAAATGTAGTGTTTATTTTGGGCGTCTGGGTGGCTCAGTCGTTAAGTGTCTGCCTTCAGCTCAGGTCATGGTCCCAGGGTCCTGGGATCGAGTCTTACATCGGGCTCCCTGCTCGGCGGGAAGCCTGCTTCTCCCTCTCCCACTCCCCCTGCTTGTGTTCCTGCTCTCGCTCGCTCTCTCTCTGTCAAATAAATAAAATCTTTAAAAAAAAAAAAATGGGTACTGCATTTTATCAAATACTTTTTTTGTGTATTCATTGAGAGGATCATAGGTTTTTCTCCTTTGAACCTGTTAATATGTTATTTGTGCCTCTCTTTTTTCTTCTTGCTAAGAAAGTTTTATTCTATTTTATTAGTCTTTTCAAAGGCTATTTGGGATTTGTTAAACTTCTGTAATGTATTCCCTTTGTTTCTTTTCAGTAGCATTATTTTCTGCACTTCCTGTCTTTCATTTCTCTTAGCTTACTTGGTATTTTGTTTACTTATTAGAAACTCTTAGTTTATTGATGTTTATTAAGATCTCACAAGTTGTTATGTCGTGTTTCATTGCCATTTTGTTCTAAATATTTCTGGTTTATGTTGTTCCTATTTATGTGTATGTGTTACCTTTTCTCCAGCGGATATACTCAGGTAAATGACAATTTTAAATCAGTGAAGAAAAAGGTAAATGAACATGGTTTAGTTAGAACTGGAAGATGGGCCACTTACAATACTAGAAAGTAAAAAATTTCATATTACACCAGACAGTAGTGTACTACTGAGGTATGAATTTATTATTTATTGTCATGTTGTTTTCCTCCTTAATAGGATCCACAAAAATCTTTATCTTTTCTTCTTTCTTAGATTACCCAGAAGTATCAACTTCATGAAGTCACTGCCTATCTATTAGAAAAAAAAGGAGATATTCATGGTGCCTTCTTAATAATGCTACAGGTAATATTTTACTATATTTGCTTTGTCATGTTTCTTTCCAGCCCTCCATTCATCAACCCATCTTTTTTTTTATTGAGATATACTTGACATGTAACACTGTATAAGTTTTCATCCATCTTAATCTCTTGTGTGTCAGAGTAAGTTGCAGACTACTACATTTTACCACTGAATATTTTTATCATGACTAGAGTTTAGTCATTGACTAGAGTTCAGCATTTCTTTTTGGTATTTTTTTTAAAGTGAAATTTACATTTAGTAAAATGCACAAGTCTTAAGTGTATCATGTACTGAGTTTTGACAGATGCATGCCCCTATGTTCCTAGTCCCTAACAAGATAGAGAACATTAGAGAAAGTTCCTCATGCTCCATCACACTCAGTTTCCATTCCCGTACCCCCACACATAATCACTTTTCTGATTTTTTTCACTGTGAATTAGTTTTACCTATTTTATACACTTATGTTAATGGGTCCTTCAGTAGTACTCTTGTATAATTCTTCTTTCAGCATATTTTTGAGATGTATCAGGAGTTTGTTTCTTTTATTACTGAGTAGTATTTAAGTGTATGCATATACTACATCTTGATCCATTCTCTTGATGATTGACACCTGGGCTATTTCTAGTTTTTGGCTATTAAGAATAAATCTACTATGATCACTCTTGTACACAAATGTTTTCATTTTCGGGGTGCCTGGGTGGCTCAGTTGTTAAGCGTCTGCCTTCAGCTCAGGTTATGATCCCGGGGTCCTGGGATCGAGCCCATCGGGCTCCCTGCTCGGCAGGAAGCCTGCTTCTCCCTCCTCCACCCCCCCGCTTGTGTTCCCTCTCTCACTGTCTCTCTCTCTCTCTCTCTCTCTCTCTCTCTCTCTCTCTCTCTCTGTCAAATAAATAAATAAAATCTTTAAAAAAATAAAAAATAAAAAAATAAAGTTTGTTATTTATTAAAAAAAGAAAAAAAGTTTTCATTTTCCTGAAGTCAATACCAAGGAGTGGAATTGCTGGGTCACAGGATAGGTGTAGGTTTAGTTTTGTAAGAAATGATCAGACCTCTTTCCAAAGTGGTTATTCTATTTTACATCCCCTCCAATAATGTATAAGAGTTTTGGTTGCTACACATTCTCACCAACAGTTAGTGTTCTATTTTTTTACAAAATTTTTATCTACTTTTTAAATTGTTATAAAATATATATTACAAAAATTTACCATTTTGATGTCATTAAGTATATTCACATTGTTGTGCAGTTATCACCACCATCCATCTCCAAAACTTTTTCAGCTTCCCAAACTGAAACTCTATACCCATTAAGTAATAATCCCTCCCCAGCCCCTGGTAACCACCATTTTTTCTGACTCTATGAATTTGACTACTCTACCTCATATACATGGAATCACACATTATTTGCTTTTTTATGTACATTTATCATAAAGTCTTCAAGATTTATCCATGTTGTAGCAGGTGCCAGAATTTCATTTTTAAGGCTGACTAGTATGCCATTTTATGTATATGCCACATTTTGTTTACCCATTCATCCACTGATGGACACTTGTATTGCTTCCACCTTTTGAACATTGTGGATAATACTGCTATGAACATGGGTGTACAGATATCTTTTCAAGACCCAGCTTTCATTTCTTCTGAGCATATAACCAGAATGGAATTACTAAATTAAATGATAATACTATTTTTAATTTTGAAGGAACTGCCATATTGTTTTCTATAGTGGCTGCACCATTCTACATTCTCATCAGCAGTGCACGAGGGTTTTAATTTCTCTACATCTTCTCCAACACTGTTTTCTTGGTAGTAGCCATTTTAATGAGTATGAAGTATTATCTCAGTGATTTTAAATATTGTCATCTAGCTAAGGATTAGGGATATCCTATTTATATTTAAAAAAAAAAAGTTCCATATTGGCTTCTAGTTTTTTCCTAGCTATGTAATCACTAAACAGGCTAGGAAGAGTAGTCCACAGAGGCTTTGTGTAGGCTCTCAGCCTCTTTTAATGTGTAAGTTACCCCTACATCTCCTTTTTCCTTGCAGTTTATTTGTTGAAGATACCGTGAATCTATTTTTAAAGGATAAATTAAAAGTATTCCTGGCATGGATGGGGGAAAGAGAAGAAGGATATCCTTGCAGGGAATAAGACCATCATTTACAAAGGCACGGGAATACAAAGAAATATGAACTGCTGGGAGAGAATCCAGCAGCTCAACTAGGGCTCCACTATCAATGTATAGACAGGCGGGGCTGGAAGCAAAGGCTGGGTCCAGATTTGGGAAGATTTTGTAGGACACACTAAAGAATTAGGACTAATTTGTTACCATACTGAATCAGTTAAAGGTTTTTAAGCAAAAGAACTGACATGATGTTGTTTCATGAAGATTGCTCTGGTAACTGTAGGAGGATGGGGGGCCTACCGAAAAGGGGGAAGTAAAACTTGGGGAGGAAGCAGCCCTCACGAGGCTGTGTAGTACAAGTAATGAGCCCATGAGGCTTGAGTTAGGGATGGTGGTGGTGGTGGTGGAGTGGGGAGAGGATTGGACTTGAGAACTATTGATCATTTGAATATGGTGTGGAAGGAATAGGAGGGAGTGGTTAATGACAATTGTGTGATTTTTAGCTTTACATTATTAGCCTGTAAGGGACCTCAAGGAAAGGAGCAAATTTGGAGTAGAAAGGATATATTAAGGTCAGCCTCAGTGTATATTAAGAAGCCTTTGAGGGGCACCTGTATGGTGCAGTCACTTAAGCATCGAACTCTTGGTTTCAGCTCAGATCATGATCCTCAGGGTCGTGCGATTGAGCCCTATGTGGGCTCAGCGGGGAGTCTGCCTGAGCTTCTCTCTCTCCCTCTCCCTCCACCTCCCCCCACATTCTCTTTCTCTGTCTCTCTAAAATAAATAAATCTTAAAAAAAAAAAACCAAAAAAACCACCTTTGGAATATCAGTTAAGGCTTCCTAAGGATCTAGTATTTGGTATAGCAATGGACACTGCAGTTGCATATTTAGAGGTGTCACACTCAAGGCTGTGCCCTATGCTCTGGAGACAGACTTTATGTTCTTTTTTAATTCCCACCCTTCCCACCCACCCCTTTTTCTCATAGTCCAGTATGAATTTGATTCCCTTACCCAAGGTCTGGATAAATCCTACTCCTTATTACAGTGCCTAGAGAATGTTACTGATGACTGGTGGTAAAACAGAAGCAGAAGCGGGGAAGGATAAGTGACACTTGACATTTTGGGTCCCTTCCAAAACTGCTAGCTATGCTTTATGTACACACAAGAATTCTCTTCTGAATCACAGTAAGGGACCATTCTTCGTAACTTTGTTGTTTCTTCAGGTTTGTCCTTTAAAATGTGTTAGCCCGGGTGATGGGTATTAAGGAGGGCACATGTTGTGATGAGCACTGGGTGTTAAAAAAATAAAGAATTAAAAAAATAATAAATTTTAAAAATAAAATGTGTTAGTTCACATATTTTTGGATTAGGTAACTGTGTTCTTTTTACCTCCTGCATTTTTTTTTTTACCTCCTAGAGACTACAAAGAAAACTTCAAGAGATAACACATCAAGATGAAAGTAAGTTCTTGAGTATAATTTACAATTATTTCTTCCCACGGACCCTGTGTTTTAAAAGGTGTTGTCTAACAAACAGCATTTATTAAATAATAATTACATTGATCTGTGTAAATACTTTAATGTGGATCTCAATTTTAGCTCGTTTTCAAGAGCTCATAATAGGAAATCATGTAAACCATGTGGCTTTGTGATGCCAGTTGTCAGTGGAGTTCAATGTACAGAAAAGTAGGCACTTTTCACTGATAGTGGGGTTGTTTTGTTATATTTCTGTGCCAGTTTTTGGTTATATATAAATGAGGTACCTAACTCATGTCTTAAAAGTTACTATAATGTACTGAGCAATAGCAAATCAGAGCTTCTAATCACTAATAGCCAGTGTTTCTGTAGTGAATTTCTGTAATTTTAGCACAAAGCAGTAAAACTTGACAGTGTAGAGTCTTAGATGGCCTTGTCACAGACAGATACAAAATTCCCATTATTTTCCTTGACATTTTAGAAAATAGATTCATTTTTTAAAATTGTGGTAAAATATACATAATACAAAATTTATCATTTTAATCCTTCATAAGTGTCCAGTTCAGTGGCATTGAGTCCATTTACATTGTTCTGCAACCATCCCCAGCATCTGTCTCCAGAAGTTTTTCCACTTCCCAAGCTGAAATTTTGTCCCCCTGAGACAGTTAATCCCATTCCCTGACCCCGGTCGGTCCCTGGCACCTACCATTCTGCTTTCCCACTCCGTGAATTTGATGAGGTACCTTCTGTAACTGGAATCGTCCCGCATTTGCCCTTTTCTGTCTGGTGTGTTGGCCTAGCATAATATCATCGTAATTTATCCGCGTTGTAGCACGTGTCAGAATCTCATTCCTTTTTAAAAAGACTGAATGATATTTTGGTTTATGTATGCACCACATCTTGTATCCTTTCGTCTGTCAGCAGACACTTCAGTTTCTTCCAACCATTGTGAAGAATACTGCTGTGAACATGCCTGTACAGGTGTCTTTCTGAGACCTTGCTTTCGTTCCTTCAGGATAGATTCCCAGACGTGTTATTGCTGGATTAAATAGTAATTCTCTTGTTAATTTTTTTTAAAGATTTTATTTATTTATTTGACAGAGAGAGACACAGCGAGAGAGGGAACACAAGCAGGGGGACTGGGAGAGGGAGAAGCAGGCTCCCCGTGGAGCAGGGAGCCCGATGCGGAGCTCGATCCCAGGACCCTGGGATCATGACCCGAGCTGAAGGCAGATGCTTAACAACTGATCCACTCAGGCGCCCCTCTATTGTTAATTTTTGAGTGTCCGTTACACTCGCTTCTCCAGTGACCACATCAATGTACTTGGTCGTCAGCAGCGTACCAGCAAGCGTTACGGTCTGTCCAATCCCTCACCAACACTTGTTCTTTTCTGTTTTCTTGCGGGTAGCCATCCTCCTGGGTGCCGAGTGGTAGCTTAGTGTGCTTTGGCTTTGCATTTCCCCATTGACCAATAATGGAGAGCATCTTTTCATGTACTTATTGGTTACTTGTATATTTTCTTGGGCAAAGTGTTTATTCAAGTCCTTTGCCTGCTTTTGAATAGGGTGATTTCTTTTCACATTATTGAAATTTTCAAAATAGCTCTTCCAAAGTTCACATGATAGGTGATTTTTAGATTGTCCTACCTTTTTAACACATCAGCACATTTCTTAGTCCCCCTTGGCCCACACATTTCCTTAAACTCCTTTACCCTCATCTGTGTTTTCTATGGCTAGGTCCTAGGTGATAGGGTCTGTGTTATATCTGAATCATTTTGTATTATATGGCATCTTTTTGGAACCTCAGTAAACAGTTGACCCATATTTAGTTCAGCTAAACATTTAATTATTATTTTTGTACTGTTAGTCTGTTTAGTCAGTTTATGATAGATTTATTGCATTTATGATATTTTTCTTATTGTTAGAATAATTTTTGCACACATTACATGAGAGATTGAGGGAAAAGAAGAATGTTTCCGCAAAACCCCTACAGTGTTTTACAAGTGATATGTGTAAAGAAGCCAGTTCTCTGAATTTAAATTTCTTTGAAGATCAATGTCCACTATTTACTCTCAGATTTAATTTTTTCTGTGTGCCTACGAGTTTTGGAGGGTTTGCTCATTGCAAGACATGGTGCTAGTATGGGTTATACACAGATGGCTAAAACACAGCTCTTACCCAAAGAACCATAGTCTTGTGAAAGAGACAGATATGTAAATAAAAACTGAATGTTGGAAGAATCAAGTATTAGAAAAGAGATACAGTGACAGTGGCAAATGATTGTGAAAAATTAGGGAATGATTTGTAACTGATGAATCAAAGGTAGTTTGTGGAAGATGTGACCTCTGAAGTAAGCCTGGAATGATGAATAGAAGTTTGATAGGGAAAAACAAGGAAAGGCCATCTGGGCTGAGGAGCACGTGAGTATGAAAGTACCTGGCCAAGAACTCGGAGTAAGAGCGCAGAGGGTGAGAACATGAGCCAGATGCTTACTCAGGTCAGAGGTTTACTTATGTTCTGTTTTTAAAACTTTGAAGCCTTTAATGACTTTTATGGATGAGACTGATACATTTGCTTGTGACAGTATAAAAGAGAATGAGGGAGGCAAGTATTAGAAGTCAGAAGTTTAATTAAGAGGTTGTTGCTGTAGTTCACAGGAGGTGAAGAGCACCACAGGGTAAAAGGCATGGGCATGTGAGGGCACGGAAGTAGAATCAACAGAAGTGGCAATTTATTTGGACATGTGGGTAAAGCGGGGAGGGAGCATCAGGGATGATGAAGATATATAAACTGACTTAAAGATGATGGTTTCATTAACTTAGTTTGGGAAGTGAGAAAAAAAGTGATTTGGGTTTTGTGCATATGAATTAAGGTGCTTGCAGGACATCCGTGGAGAGATGGATAGAGTCTGTGGAAAGTTCACCCTGCAGATGATGAAAGGAACGAGGACTACAGGTGTATATTTGGAAGTTATTAGCAAGGACCTGAGAGTTGAAACCACAAGAGGAAGTGAAGTTATTGGAAAATGAAAAGGAGAGGGCCTAAGATAGTATCTTGGAATACTTATATCTAAGAAATAGAGGGAAGAAGAAATGGTAGAGCAAGAAAGGTGAAAGGTAATCTTTCTGCTGACTAACCCACAAACAGATGATCGGGGCTGTTCCATAGCTGAAGCATATTAAAATGCTAAGTGTGATGTGCTTTATATGTCCTGTGAATGTGAGGCATTTACATGGAAATGAAATTACCTGTTTTTAAGCATTAAGCATTGGTATCATGCTTATGGAAGATTTCATAATAGAAAACCAGTGCTATGCAAAGAAAAAATAGTCTAATTTTTTTTTACAGAAGCTCTGAGGATCATCAGTAATATATCCTTAAGTGTTGTTAACAATTTTTCTGAATCTAGAGGCCAAAGAGGAGCTCTCATTGAAGGATGTTGAAGATACCATGGTAGAGACAATTGCCCTTTGCCAGCGAAATTCACATAATTTGAACCAGCAGCAACGAGAGGTAGGAGAATGGCTACTTAGGCATATCAGAGTCTGTTCTGGTCTGAAACTGGGAATTCATTCTATTTCTGCTGCCCTCTCAGCCACCTGAGTTTAATTCAACTGGATTTTAATCACTGTTTAGTGCTCCCGGGAGTATCAGCCTCCTAAAGTTATTGTGAGGAGTGCCTGTCCTCTTCGTTCTCACAAAAGTCTTTATATTCCTAGACCTGGCTGTGCTGCAGAATTTAGGCACGTGAATGCTGGATGTCCTTGTTCCCTTTGGACTGAGATTTTGTGTATTCCGTGTAGTGATTCTGTGGATGTGTCGTCATTTATCATCTCTTCTATCCTCTGTGGAGGAAAATGAGCATAAGGAGCTAGAGGGAAACCCTCGGGGGATGCAGAGGAAGCTGGAAAAGGTCAAAGAAGGCTGTGATGTAGTTTCTCAACCCTGGCTGCACATTACAGTCACTTGGGGAGCTTTGAGAAAATCCCAGCACTCAGGCTACACCCCAGAACAATTACATTAAAGTCTCTGGATTGAGACCCAGTGCTAAATCTTCCCACGATTCCACTGTATAGCCAAGGTTGGAACCACGGCTGTAACAGATTCCAGACTGCCAAAAGGAAGAGCACAAAACTGAAGGAGGTATGGCTGAGCACCTGGTGCAGGTGGGAGTTACAGCAGGGAAGCAGAAACTAAGGGGGCGAGATGTGACTTGACAGCCACATTCTACTGCAGTTTTCCGAAGAAAAGTTGCAGCGTGATATGGCATCGTAACTCCTCGGTACCTGCCCCTCTGGGCTGCAGCCTCTGACTTGGCACCACCTAACCCCTTTCTCTTCCTGAGGTTCTGAAATGGGAAGTAAGGCAGATTTTTTATATATATTTAGCCATACATGTTACAGTGAGAATTATAAACTTATTTTTGTTTTCTGTCCTTTTGAGTTGGGTAAATTTCTGCTTTATGTTTTTGTCTAGGATTTTTTAAGGCCATACATTTCAAAAACCCTTCAGAAGATAAATTGTGTACAACAAGCACATTTACATAATAGAGGTGATTTTTTTTCCTTATTAAAAAAAAAGCTTTTTGTGTGATATACATACTCATTTTTTTAAAATCTGCAATACAGAAAGTTACGCAGAAGAATGTTTTTTAAAAATTGCCTTGTAAGATCCTATCATCCAGAAATAACCATCATTATCATTGGGTGACCATCAGTCCAGATACTTTTTATCTGCCAAGATTGACATAATTTTAGAAAAGTTGGATCAGGAAATGCTTGCTTTTATAAATACAGTATTCAATCTCAGGAAACTTTCTGAATAAATATTTCTTCGCCATACTATCTCTTAATTAATATCACTACAGCTTAAAAAATATCTGAATGACTGTAATAGATTGGAATCATTGTTTATAATTACATTTCCATTTTTATAATATCTGTGATTCCAAGCCAGTAAGGAAATTTACGTGAACTCAGGCTTGCTCCAACCTCTCTTCTCCATCCCTCTTAATTTTAATTAGTTATGTTATTTTACCTCATTGAGGCTAATAACACATTCTTTTCTGTGTCCACAATTCCCATATATTGTTTAATCTTTTGAAAATGTATTACAGGTTTTTCAGTAGTCCTTTTGCCATGATTTTTCTATTCCTCAGTTTTTATTTTCATTTATCTTTTGGTTGGCTGGCTGTATTTGAACTTGGTTACTTTTTTTTTTTTAAGGTTTTATTTATTTGACAGGGGCGCCTGGGTGGCTCAGTCGTTAAGCATCTGCCTTAGGCTCAGGTCATGATCCCAGAGTCCTGGGATCCAGCCCCACATTGGGCTCCCCGCTCAGCGGGAAGCCTGCTTCTCCCTCTCCCACTCCCCCTGCTTGTGTTCCCTCTCTCTCTCTGTCAAATAAATAATCTTAAAAAAAATTCCTCTTCCGGGGTGCCTGGGTGGCTCAGTCGTTAAGCGTCTGCCTTTGGCTCAGGTCTTGTTCCCAGGGTCCTGGGATCGAGCCCCACATCGGGCTCCCTGCTCAGCAGGAAGCCTGCTTCTCCCTCTCCCACTCCCCCTGCTTGTGTTCCCTCTCTGGCTGTCTCTCTCTCTCTGTCAAATAAATAAAAAAAAAAAAACTTAAAAAAAAAAAAAGATTTTATTTATTTGACAGAGAGACAGCCAGAGAGAGAACACAAGCAGGGGGAACGGGAGCAGGAGAGGGAGAAGCAGGCTTCCTGCAGAGCGTGGCTCCATCCCAGGACCCTGGGATCATAACCTGAGCCGCAGGCAGACACTTAACCACCTGAGCCACCCAGGTGCCCCTGGACTTGGTTACATTTTGATAGAGAAACATAAAAGGGTAGAATTCTTTAAGCTTAGTTCATACATACTTAATTCTAAGTCTTTTTCACTTTTCAACCCTTCCATCTCCTCTCCAATATCTATTTGATACTCCTCCATCTTCTCACGGAAAATTTAAAGAAAAAGGATAATTATGTTTTGTTAGTAGGGCTCTTTAGGTTCACATAAGCTGAAGTATGTCCAGATTCACATGTATTAATCGTAGAATTAGTTATAAAAATCCATGCCTCCAGAGCTCTAGGGATTATTCTGACTATATTTGAACTCTGTATCTCTTAATCAGAGACAGGAACAATGCTTCTTTTGATGTGGCGAAAGGAAAACTTATTCGATCTTTTTTTTGTCTGAGTTGGAATTTGTTTTAGTAAAAATATTAGATGTTAGACTTCTTCCTATCCTTTGAAATTTTTACTTCTCTATGGCTATTATTACTCCATTCACTGGCTGCGTGTAAGAGAAGTCTGTCTCTCCCTGTCGTAGGCACACACACACACCCCACCCTCCAACAACTGGTTTCTGCTTTGTTTCTGAACGAGTTTCATAATAACAAAAATATTTGAATGTAAATTTTATATAAATACTATCTTATGTGAAAAATGCTAGACTGATTTTATATAATACCAGACATTAAGTGTGGGGGATTTTAATGGTGGTTTGTCTTGATTCTCTTTGTTTTGGAGAGTGAGAACAAGAGCTGTTGCCACAGACACTCAACTAACTAGAAGATTGGAAGTATTCGAAAGACTGACAATGGACCGTTGATAATATCTCTTTCCAGAAGTTGTCATCACAAGATTTAATGTTATGAGTATTTACTTAAAGCAGACTTCAGGGAATTGGGCTATTAGTTCTTTCTCAAGTTGAATCTCTACCTGTCCTGCCTTTGTAAATCTGTTTATGGGGCTGCCCTAATACAAAGTGATTACATATAATGAAGAGTTTGGCTTTGTTATGCATATAATTCCCTGAAAAGAAAGCTGTTTATTACACAGCATAAGAAAGGAATTCAGGTTTAGTTTGTTGCTCGCTGTCAGGGGATGGTTCGTGTGGAGATTTAATTAAAGAAAAATAATTCCTCTGTGTAGAGTATGAACATATCCCGTGGCTATTACCTCTACAGCCATGCTTCCCCCAGTCTATCATTTATGGTCTAGAACAGCTAATCTTTACAAAGGTTATTCTTCTAAATTGTCTGGATTAAACAAGAAAATTTAAAAATCAAATTTCTAAACATAGTAAATGTAAAAACAAAAGGTAAGCCATATATAATTCAAATAAATTACACAATTAAAATTAACTACACAGAAATAAATGATGTGGTTATGAAAACACATTAAAATAGGCAACTAAAAGGTAAGTTAAGTAAAGCTATCTAAGAATAAAATATAAGACTAAAAATTCACAAGTATTAAATAAATTAAAATTTCAATAAAATAAAAAAATTGCCAGTATGTAATATAGTTAAAATCAGTATCTTGAGAACTTGAAGAAATACATCAAAAGTTATCAGTATAGGGGTGCCGGGTGGGCTCAGTTGGTTAAGCGACTGCCTTCAGCTCAGGTCATGATCCTGGAGTCTCAGTATCGAGGCATTGAGGCATCAAGGCATCGGGCTCCCTGCTTAGCAGAGAGTCTGCTTCTCCCTCTGACCCTCCCCCCTCTCATGCTCTCTCTCTCTCAAATAAATAAATAAAATCTTTAAAAAAAAAAAAAGCTGATCAGTATAAAATCTTGGGCTTTATAAAAACCTTAAATGGGAGCAGATAAAGGCTTCCTAGTAGGGTTCTTCAGTTGGAAGGTCACCCAGTGGAAAAGTTACAGGCCCCGCAGGCTGTCCCCCTCTGCCTTAAGAGGCTCCCATATCTCCAGTGCCATAGAACTTGTACTGGGTCAGGTGGTGGGGTATGGAACATGCCCTCTTCTCTAAATAACCGCTCTTGTTCTCCTCTGCCCTTTCTTCATGACTCCCAGATGTTTGCGGGAATAGATTCCTTTCAAGACATAGAGTTAAGGCCTTTGTAAATGATTGTCCAACAAGAAACCATGTTTGGAGGTTTAAAATGTATTAGTTTGATTTTTGATTAAAGATCCCCCCCCAAAAAAAGGAAGAGCACAGAATTTGGAGTCAGAGTACCAGTTTACTGGTAGTATGATCTTTGGCAAATTACTTTTCTAAACTTTAGTTTCTTATCTCAAGTGAAGATCATTCTTATTGCGTAAGGCTGTTATGAGATTGAAATGAGAAAGTGTGTGTAAATCATTTAATTGAGGACCCAACAAAATAAGAATAAATAAATGGTGGGTCTATTAATTTATCTCCTGATGTGGTTGGAAATGTTAATTGAAATAATGTTAACTTTTACTTCTGGGTCTATGATGACTAAGGAAATACAAAACAGCACTTTGTAGAGGGGAAAACTTTGGACAGCCTTTATTCATTTCTCTTGCTTGATGTGGCTGAAGAGAAATGGGGGGAGATAAGATAGCAGAGGGGGCAGGTGGTCCCCTTGTCCTCTCCTGCAGTACAAGGGGTCACTTAGACTTGGTCAGTGGTGTGCATATAGCATATGGTATGTCAGAACCTGGCTGGCGGCTCGGCCCTGTCTCCTTTGAACAGGCCTTCTCCTGAAACACAGAAGGTTGCAGTTCCAAGGTCTAGACTTATTTCAGTTTCTTTATTTTCCCAAGGCGTGTGGTAAAGATACCTGTTCTAGCTGTGGTCATTGCTTCTTACTGTCTTGTCTCTTCCCAGTCAGGTGCTCTGTCTTTTCTTTTTAAAAGGTTTATGAACAAATGTATGTGAGAGGTACATCTCAACCTGTAAAACACAATGCTGATGTTAATCTTAAAAATAACAGAGTGCTTTGGTTTCCTCTGACATTATAGGCACTCTGGTTTCCGTTGTTGGAGGCAATGATGGCCCCTCAGAAGCTGTCTGGTTCAGCTGCACCTCATCTACACCCTGACGGTAATTACATTGATCAGAGTCCACCTATACCATCACCCGTTTTGATCTGTGAAAAATTATCATTATGATACCTTTTCCCAGTATCACATAGTCTTACTGTTTTTCTTAATGAAATCACAGTATAGTGTTAATCTCATCTTTTATGTTCATTTCTTTCTATGGCACCAATTCTGTCATTTGTCTTGAATAATAGTAGCTTTGTTACTTATCAGCAGTTACCTTTAAAATATCCAACTGGCCCTGGTTAGCTAAGTTTCTAGGAAGCGTTTATATAAATACACTATTTTCCACTGACTTAAAGGGAAAACCAAAACCTCTTATTTTAAACTAACCTTAATATTAACATTTTATTATTTTAACAGCTCTGAAATCTTTGACCATGCAAGTTCTAAACAGCATGGCTGCATTTATTGCCCTACCATCAATCTTGCAAAGAATCTTACAGGTGAGTTAAAAGGGGAGAAAATTCAATGCTGATCAGTTTCAACTAATATTCTAGTTATGCTTAAATAACAAACAAATTAATGTTCAAATGGGTCTCTAGAGTAATGCAGCTGAGTTTTGACCTTGCTGACTATTTAACTTACGACCGTCTTCCTTGAGCCTTTCCTGGTGCTCCAGGAGGGTGGGTTTGCCTGGCACACACTGGCGACGTTCTGTGAGGGTGTGCAGCCTTCACGAGTTCACTGGCATCTGGGGATTCAGATATACAGGCTTCCTATTCATGTGCTAACTGGGAGAGAACCACTATTTATTTCCAGCTAATTGTGCTTTTTTAGATTAAAAAAAAGATAACCTACAAATTAATATAGGCATTTCCTAATCGTTGGTTGTAACTTAGGTTTTCCAACTCATCATAAAAAATTTTTTTTATGTCCAGCACTCACCCCTGTTCTAAATTCTGCCCAACTTTGTATCCACAGTCTTTGTAGGAAATATCACTTCAGCCTATTTCTGTCAGCAAAAAGGCCTGAACGTTCCCAACATCATCAAAAGAACACTAAAAATACCCTTAAGATATATTTTTCGAAAAATCTATGAACATTCCTGGGGAAACAGCAGGAATTGTCCTTAGAATCCATTTTGTCTTCCTTCATTTTATGCAGCATAGACACACACATACAAAACCAAACCAAACCAAAACAAAACAAAACAAAAAAAACCACCAAAAAAACAGTACTATGATGCCACTGGTCTTTATAATTCTCAAATGATTTTTCTCCCATGAAGAATGTCCCTGGCAGAGGTGCCTCGGTGGCTCAGTCATTAAGTGTCTGCCTTCAGCTCAGGTCATGGTCCCAGGGTCCTGGGATTGAGTCCCTCATTGGGCTCCCTGCTCGGCGGGAAGCCTGCTTCTCCCTCTCCCACTCCCCCTGCTTGTGTTCCCTCTCTCACTGTGTCTCTGTCTGTCAAATAAATAAATAAAATCTTAAAAAAAAAAAAAAAAAAAAAGAATGTCCCTGGCAGCTCTCTTTTCAGACTTGCCAAGCTCAACTTGCATCTGGCATGAAGTGTCCGGGCCTTTGCTGACGCAGACTGCTGCATCCGTAGGCTCTCACCACAGATTATGTACCTGCACACATACTCGCTCATCTGATCCTTATCATGTGGTGGAAAATTCTTTGATATAAACTACTTCTCTTATATCCATTTTAGAATATGTTAGTCATAATGTTTTTAATCATATACAAAGTAGTAATTTCATAAGGCAGAAATACTTCAATTTACCAAGTACAGAAAAAATGATATCTTAAAGTCAACAGTGGCTTCTCTCTCAGTGTATGCATTTTGCTTTATGTTGAGCTTTAACCACACTTTGATACATAAATTACAATAAACAAAAAATCGATTTTTCTCTTGGCAAAAGCTTGCGATTTTTAAAAATTTTGTTTTTCAAGGCTCCTAACTTTGAAGGCTTTTGATATTAGAAAATCTTCACTTTATTTTGAGTTACATTGGCATTTATTTTTTTATTTTTTTGGCATTCATTTTAATTGTATTCTTAGCATTTTCTACCTTCACTGGTAGAAAAGGTACCTTCCACCTTCTACTCTCACTAATGAGGAGAGTATGCTCTTTCTTAAATTCCTCATTTGCATGTTTGTGATTACTATAATAACAACTCTACCTTATATTTGTATAGAGATTTTTATTTTTTTCAAGGTGCTTTCACAGATAGTATCTCATTTGAAGCTCACAACAATCTCTTCGGGTAGGTGGGGCTTCTACAGAAATTTCTCTTGATGAAGGAGGAAACTGAAGTATAGAAAAGTTAGTACTTGGTCTGCTGTTAGTGGCAGAACCCGGGCTACCACGGAAGTCTCTCACTTCCTAACTTACGCTCTTTCCTATTATATCGTGTAAGCTTTTCAGTTGTTTCAGTGCCTGGTCTTGTGAGGAGTTAACTAATTGTTTATTAATTATATGTTACCCTGTTTGGTCATTTCCTATATAGATGAAAGGCTTAGCTCTTGTCCTAAAAGAGCTTTTATGAGAGACAGAAAATGTTCTGATGTAACTATTCTTTGGGCTTTAAGCAAGTAATGGTGGCCACCTGAAGGATTCTCTGCTGTGAACCCCACATAGGGTGATTGCCACTTTATCCCTGCATTTTCAGGCCATGTGATTACAGCAGGAGCAGCATCTGACAGCAGGACCCTGACTCCACTAGATTGACTCAGGGTGAGCAACTGGCCTAAGCAGGGTCAGTCAGTGCCTTTTCCAGGAAATTGTAGAACTAGACTTGAAAAGGACGAATGAGCCTCTCTTCAGGTCTCTACGTTATATAAGGTACAGAGTTCAGCAACTGACAGTGACTACTTTTCCATCATGTGGCTGAAATAGTAAAAAAAAGTTACAGAGAGAAGGAGAAAAGTAAAGCAGACACACAAAGAGGAGAATAGACAAGATGCATGAAGAAGAGAAGACACCAGGAGAGGATTCAAGACACAGGGAGAGGAGACGTGGCATTTGATGCCTGATGGCATTTGAGTCCTTCATTGTAGTTCTGAAGGCTCGCCTGCATTCCTTTGCTTGGATCCTTGAAACAGCCCAGTATCTTTACAATAGTTATGTTTTTTTAATAAGTTGGAATGAGTTGGGTTTCTGAATATATCTAGTCAAAGGAGTACCAATAAAAGTATATCTGAAACAGACTGGGGAATTTGGGAAGATTTCCTGGAGGAGGAAATGTCTGAACTGAATCTTAAATAGCCTAAAGGAATTAGGGGGAAAAAAGGAGATAGGACTATTCTAAGCAGAGTGAACTATATATACAAAGAATGTGAGGTAAAACATGGTACATTTGGAGGAGTTGCAAGTGTTAAGTATGCTTGGAACATAGGACAAGAATAAAGGTGAGTCACGGAGCTGAAATTTGAGAGACGGGCAGGGACTGTGCTCTTAATTGCTTTGTGAAACATAAGGTAGGACTTTGGATTTAATTTTTAACATTAGGAGATTCTCATCAAAGGATTTTAAGTAGAGGAATGATGGGATGACGTTTCTCTTTAGAAAAATTGTTCAGCCAATATGTTATACAGGATAAATTGGAAGGGATCAAGACTGAAGGCCTAGAAATACCCAGAATGTAATAGGTACTCAAAGTTTGTTAATTGAGTTGCATAGAATGGCTAGGAGAAGATGGATTTGGAAATTAGTAGAATCCACTTGACTTTTTGACGTTTAGAGGTAGGGAAACATAAGAACTCATGTTTCATGGGACTAACCGTGAGCAGGGGAGAAATATGAGACTGGACTTTATGGGAAGAGGTAAAAGTGGAGACATGGACTTGGAAGTTGTCAACATGGAAGTGGTAGTTCAGTTCTTGAAACTAGGTGAACTTTAGGAGGAAACGAATTAGTGAGAAAAGCAGAAGGCTAAAAGTGGAGTTCTTGGAAACATTTAAGAATCAGGTCTATTTACCGATTTTTATTTACCATTAGAATGGAAGGACCTTCGGAATAAGACTTTACTTTGCTAGTACTCTATCACCATTACCTAGCCCAGAGGCACCTGGCATAAGGTAGGAACTAAATATTTTTAGAGTGAATAAAAGTCAAGGGTGGAGGGATTCCACTTCTGAACCAAAATAGAGTAACGGAGACCAGATTTGCCCCCTTGCTTGAAACAACCAAAAAATTGGACAAAGTATATGAAATGTTTTCAAAAAACTGGATATCAGGCAATAAAGGTCACTGATAACTAAGAGACAGGAACCAGACAAGGTAAGCCCTATGTTTGCCCCAGCTTAACGTCTTGAGAGACTTTCTAGGCAATCGTGCAGGAAGGGGGATCCCAGCCAGTTTCCAACATATTCATTGCTTTGAGGAGATGGAGCTGAGAATCAAGAGACCAAGGTGGCCAGAGTTTGCAGGCAAGTACCAGGCAAGAGAGCTCTGGAGATGTGCAGAAGGCCCCCCTCTCAAGTATAAGTGCTTGATCTGAGGAAACTAGCTAGGCCAAGGAAAGAACCACCTGGAAGGATCAGAGGGAATAATACTTGCACTCACACAGGGCCAACAGCAAGACTAGAATGAAGACCTCATAATGCACAGAACAGGGAGTAGAGTACTCAGAAGTACTCAGTAATGGGAAAAAGCCCTAGACTACACATAGCTCCAGTCATGCCTTGCAAATCCTAATAGCAGGACTTGAAAGGATCATACCTTCCAAGTAATTTAACTGCATCCCAGAACAAAGATTAAAAATAATCCTAGGAATACAAGAATATCCAGGTCCCAACAGTGTAAAATTTGTAGTATATGACATTGAATCAAAAATTACAAGGTATTCGAAGAAGCTGGAAAATGAAACCCAGATATGATGTTGGATATTAGAATTAACAGACAAGGACACCAAAACAAAAGAAAAGATAAGTGAATTTGAAAACCTAGCAATACAGACTATGCAAAATGAAACAGAGAAAAGTGAATTAAAAAAAAAAAAAGAATTCGTGAACTCTGGGACAATTTCAAGCAGCCCAAAATATGTGTCCTTGGAATCCTGAAAACAGGGTGTTAGAAAAAAAAATACTTGAAGAAATATTGACTGAATATTTTTCAGATTTATTGAGAACTATTAGCACACAAATCGATAATCCCAAACCTTAGCAATATGAGGAAAACTACAAGGCACATCATAGTTGTTCAAAATCAGGGATTTAACAGAAAAGCTTAAAAGCAGCCAGAGAAAAACAGGAATAAAAATAAATATGACAACACATTTCTGCCAAACAGTTTTAACCACTTTGACCTAGTTGACATTTACATACCAACTATAACAGCAGAATACAAATTCTTCTCAAGTTGTACATGGAATATTTACCAAGATAGACTGTACTTTGGGCTATAAAGCAAGTGTCCATAAATCCAGTGTTTTGGATTATAACCATTCTAATAGGTGTGTAGTGGTCTTACTGTTTTATTTTTTTTTATTTTTTATTTTTTTAAAGATTTATTTGAGAGAGCGAGAATGGGAGAGAGAGTACATGAGAGGGGAGAGGGTCAGAGGGAGAAGCAGGCTCCTTGCTGATCAGGGAGCCCGATGCGGGACTCGATCCCGGGACTCCAGGATCATGACCTGAGCCGAAGGCAGTCGCTTACCCAACTGAGCCACCCAGGCGCCCCGGTCTTACTGTTTTAATATGCAGTTCCCTAATGAACAATGACTTTGAACACCTTTTTATGTGCTCACTTGCCCAAATCCGTGTATCCCCATTATTTGGGTTGTTTGTGTTTTTTAATTGTTGAGTTTTAAGAGTTCTTTGTATATTTTTTTACAAGTTTTTATCAGATATGTTTTGCACATATTTCTCCCAGTTGGTAGCTTATCTTTTCATTCTCTCAACAATGTCTTTTCATTAAGCAGAAGGTTTTTTTAATTTTAATGAGATCCAACTTTTCAGGGACTTTTTTCATGGATTGTGTATTTAGTGTTGTATCTAAAAACTCATCGCCAAACCCAAGGTCACTTAGATTTTTTTCCTATGTTCTAGAGTTTATAGTTCTGCATTTTACATTTTAGGTCTGTGATCCATTTTGACTTAATTTTTATGAAAGATATAAGGGCAGTGTCTAGAGTAATTTTTCTACAATGTGGATGTCCAGTTGTTCCAGCTCCAGCACCATTTGTTAAAAAGACTATCCCTTTCTTCATTGAATAGCCTTTGCTCAGTTGACTGTATTTATGGGGGTTTATTTCTGAGTGCTCTCTTCTTTTCCAGTTATCTATTTGCCAGTGTCACATTATCTTGATGATTGCAGCTTCTTTGTAAATCTGAAAATCAGGTAGTATCAGTCCTCTGACTTTGTCCTTCAATATTGTGTTAGCTATTTTGGGTGTTTTGCCTTTCCATTTAAACTGTAGAATCATATTGTCTCTATCCACAAAGTAACTTGCCAGCATTTTGATTGAGATTGTCTTTGTCTGGTTTTGTCTGGGTAATGCTGGCCTCATCAAATGAGTTAGGAAGTGTTCCCTCTGCTTCTGTTTTCTGAAATAGATTGTAGGATATTGGTATAATTTCTTCCTAAATATTTGGTAGAATAAACCAGTGAAACCATGTGGGCCTGATGCCTTCTATTTTGAAATGTTATTAGTTAAGGATTCAATTTGGTTAAGAGACCCAGGTGTGTTTATTATCTATTTCTCCTTGTGTGAGTTTTGGTAGATTGTGTGTTTCAAGTAGTTGATCTCTTATATCTGTTATCAAGTACTCCAACCAGGAGTTTTTATGTTCTTAGGTTTTGGGGTGGGGTTTTTTTTTGTTTGTTTGTTTGTTTGTTTTTATCTTGTCCCTTGTCATCATTTTTTTCATTAGTCCCAGTTTCTAATCCACTGCCAAGTGTTCTCCACTAGAATATTTTCTAGATTATTTCCTGTGTTCCAGCAGAGTACATGGAACATAGTATATACTCGATAAATATTAGCTGGCTCAATCACCTCAGTAGTTCTCAGCAGTTCATAAAGCACTTTTGTGTTCTTTATCTCCTTTGACCTCTGTGTACATTAAGCTGGGGAAGTAGTGAGATCCCCATGTTGCTCCTGAGGAAAGTGCTACATTAAATACCTTTCCTTAGCTTACTCAGTTATTAAGTAGCCATAGCTGGAACATGAACCTAGGTCTTCCAACTCCAAAGTTTAGGCCTTCTGTACCTACCATCAGCCCTGGCATATTTCAGATCCACCTCCCTTTATCAGGTCCCCTGGAGAGAAGAGAGGGAGTAACAGTTATTTAGACTGAGCAGTTGCTCAGACAGTTATTGTTTTTCCAGAGGAGATGTTCTCATAATAGGAGGTTCTCAGAGATCTTCTTGACCTCTAAATATTTATTCAAACTGATGCTTGGAACCTGAATTGTGCAGCCTTCTTCCATGAACAGTAGATGATAGGTTAGTTGGGAGTGTTTTTAAGGGACCATATTTATGTTATATAGATTCTGCCTTCACAGTTTGCTTTTATTGAGCTTTCCTCTGTGGCAAAAAGTAATTCTTGGCTTCTGAAAAGCTGTCTCTGACTGTCTTACTGAGGAAATTAAAACAAACAAATGATTTAATGCTAACCTACTGAGGGCATTATTCATATTTTAAAGTAATGCTTGATTGGGAAAGATTTTAATTACAAAACAAACCACATACATGCTACAGTAGGTCCCAGAAAGCAAGAGCGGGGAAAAGTGGCCGTCCATCTTTTTCTAAAGAGCTTTTTAAAAACCAAGTTTATGTGAAGTGCTCAAGTGTGCTCTTCTTTTATGGTTTACAAATAAGTTGAAGAGAAACCTCAGCAGTTATTCATTGCTGAAGAATCTGACATCTTTGGAAAATAATTTGAAAAGCTAGTGGATTGTGTACATGCTGTGCTAGAAGCCTTGAGCTCCCTTTTGCACTCTATAATTTATGTGTTGTCCCAGCATGAGGTAATTTTCATGATTTTGCCTTTAAATTATGCATATTAAAGTGAAATGTACTGATACAAATATAGACATGACCTATAAAGATGTCTTCCTTTTCCCAGAATTTAACCTTTTAAAGACCTTTTTATTCTCCAAACCATCCTTGTCAGAAACAAATGACAGAGCTTTTCTGTGCTAGACTATATTAGTGTATTGAATGCACGTATTACAGTAGATAATATAATATGCTTTTTATAATAAGGTATTACACTGTCCCTTGATACTTTGAGAAATAGCTGTATTAAGAGCTGACCAAAAGTATAATTAGGCATAATTTAGTTCAGAAGCATTAACAAGGATCTATTTTCATGCAAAAAAAAATTAAAAGAAAAAATTATCTGGTGAGTATATGGCCTGAGTTGTTTTTCTAATAAAAGATTAGTCTAAGATATCTAAAGTCTGGTCCTTTATAAATGGTCTGCACATGTTTGACAGGTATCTTTACCTTAGTGACACATTCTCTCGCTGTGAAACAGAAAATGTCCCCATTAAGCTTCAGTGATGGTTTAATCCAAACTTGTAAACGTGTTAATTAGTACACAAATAGAGTTTTTCTGTGCCTTTGATTTCTCAAGCATAACCTCAGCAGCAGGGACCAGGAACCTATGGGAGACAATCTTGTGCTGCTCTACACCAACTAAAAGTACTAAAAACTGATCTTGGTTAGAAACTACCCACCCAGTCTTCCAAGAGCCATCATCAGAGTCTAAAAGAGAAAAAGAAGTAAATACTCAGACTATGTGCTATAAGAGCAGGAAGACAAGATTTCTTCTCCTATTTCTGAACCTCTCTCGTATGTTTTTCCTGCTTTACATTCTTGTCTTAATATCTGAACTCACAATTACTTTTAATGCACCAAGATTTTTTTTTAAGATTTTATTTATTAGAGAGAGAGAGCGCGGCGCGCGCATGCATAAGCAGCAAGGGGCAGAGGAAGGAGCAGGCTCCCCGCTGAGCCAGGAGCCCAATGAAGGGCTCCATCCCAGGACCCCAGGATCATGACCTGAGCCTAAGGCATACGCTTAACCGACGGAGCCACCCAGGTGCCCCTAATGCACCAGGATTGTAATAACAACCACTCCCTAAGTAACCAGAATGTTACCCATATTTTCCAGCAAACATTAGCTTATTATTTACTTTATTAGTTTATATATCTATACTTGGGAGACCAATATAACATGTTAATTAAAAACATGGTTTCTGGTATGCCTGCGTAGCACAGTCCTTTGGGGGTCCAACTTTTGATTTCAGCTCGGGTCATGGTCTCGGGGTTGTGGGATCGAGGCCCATGTTGGGCGGCTCAGCACAGAGTCTGCATGGATTTCTCTCTCCCTCTCCCTCTGCCCCTCCCCACTGCATGCTCGCTCACTCTCTAAAATGAATGCATCTTAAAAAAAAAACAAAAAACATGGTTTGTGAAGTACCTAGATTCAAATCCCGGTGTATCTGCTTACTAGTTCTGTGATCTTAGGGAATTTTACTTAGCCTTTCTGAGCTTGAATTTCTTCATTTATAAATGTTCTGGAAGGAATGTAATGATATGGCACATATAAATAGCAGGTTTTTTCATTGTTGCTGTAGAGTTGGACTCCCCTTTTTGGCATGGGAAAGTCGTTTATGTCAGACATAACCTCATATTAGAGTAAAGTAATAGACTTGACATAGTTATTAGCAATGTTTTAATTATAATTCTCAGCCTAGCCAAAGGTACAGTAAAATGAACACACAAATATGCTGATGAAGATAAAAGTTGCATAATACGACTTTGTGGTAGAGCAATTTGGCAGTATATATCAATACCCATAAAAATCTTCTTTGAATCTGTAATTCCCTTTCTAGAAATCTTCTCTAAAGAAAGAATCAGAGATTCAGACTAAAATTTACAGCTACCAGCATTTAACAGTCATGAGTGGGATTTGGGAAGGGGGAGGCAAACTTAAATGTCCAACAAGAGAGAATGGTTGAATGACACATGGTATTTTCACATGATTCATACTCTGTGGCTGTTATGAAATAATTTGATGATACTGCTCACAATATACTATCATGAAAGTATGTAAAATACTCAAATTCTGTACACTGAGAAACACATCTGTCTCTCTTATGCTTTCTCTCTTTTCCCAGAAACAAGACTAGAAAAAATGTGCATCAAAATATCAATAGTGTTTATCTCTGTGTGGCTGGATTTGTGGGGGGTTTTTTGTCTGTTTATTTTTTTCTTTTTTAATTTTCTTATTGTTATGTTAATCACCATATATTACATCATTAGTTTTTGATGTAGTGTTCCATGATTCATTGTTTGTTCATAATACCCAGTGCTCCATGCAGAATGTGCCCTCTTTAATACCCATCACCAGGCTAACCCATCCCCCTACCCTCCTCCCCTCTAGAACCCTCAGTTTGTTTTTCAGAGTCCATCATCTCTCATGGTTCCTCTCCCCCTCTGACTTACTCCCCTTCATTCTTCCTCTCCTGTTATCTTCTTCTTTTTCTTTTTTCTTAAAATATGTTGCGTTATTTGTTTCAGAAGTAGAGATCTGTGATTCAGCAGTCTTGCACAATTCACAGTGCTCACCGTAGCACATACCCTTCCCAATGTCTATCACCCAGCCACCCCATCCCTCCCACCCCCAACCACTCCAGTAACCCTCAGTTTGTTTCCTGAGATTAAGAATTCCTCCTATCCGTGAGGTCATATGATACATGTCTTTCTCTGATTGACTTATTTCACTCAGCATAACACCCTCCAGTTCCATCCACGTCGTTGCAAATGGCAAGATCTCATTCCTTTTGATGGCTGCATAATATTCCATCGTGTATATATACCACATCTTCTTTATCCATTCATCTGTCGATGGACATCTTGGCTCTTTCCACAGTTTGGCTATTGTGGACATTGCTGCTATACACATTGGGGTGCACGTACCCCTTCGGGTCCCTACATTTGTATCTTTGTGGTAAATACCCAGTAGTGCAATTGCTGGATCGAATGGTAGCTCTATTTTCAACTGTTTGAGGAACCTCCATACTGTTTTCCAGAGTGGTTGCACCAGCTTGCATTCCCACCAACAGTGTAGGAGGGTTCCCCTTTCTCCACATCCCCGCCAACATCTGTCGTTCCCTGACTTGTTAATTTTAGCCATTCTGACAGGTGTGAGGTGGTATCTCATTGAGGTTTTGATTTGGATTTCCCTGATGCCGAGCGATGTTGAGCACTTTTTCATGTGTCTGTTGGCCATTTGGATGTCTTCTTTGGAAAAATGTCTGTTCATGTCTTCTGCCCATTTCTTGATTGGATTATTTGTTCTTTGGGTGTTGAGTTTGATAAGTTCTTTATAGATTTTGGATACTAACCCTTTATCTGATAAGTCATTTGCAAATATTTTCTCCCATTCTGTCGGTTGTCTTTTGGTTTTGTGGACTGTTTCTTTTGCGGTGCAAAAGCTTTTTATCTTGATGAAATCCCAATAGTTCATTTTTGCCCTGGCTTCCCGTGCCTTTGGCGATGTGTCTAGGAAGAAGTTGCTGCGGCTGAGGTCGAAGAGGTTGCTACCTGTGTTCTCCTTTAGGATTTTGATGGACTCCTGTCTCACGTTTAGGTCTTTCAAGCATTTGGAGTCTATTTTTGTGTGTGGTGTAAGGAAATGGTCCAGTTTCATTCTCTTGCATGTGGCCGTCCAATTTTCCCAACACCATTTGTTGAAGACTGTCTTTTTTCCATTGGACATTCTTTCCTGCTTTGTCAAAGATAAGTTGGCCATAGGGTTGAGGGTCCATTTCTGGGCTCTCAATTCTGTTCCATTGATCTATGTGTCTGTTTTTGTGCCAGTACCATACTGTCTTGATGATGACAGCTTTGTAATAGAGCTGGAAGTCCGGAATTGTGATGCCGCCAGCTTTGCTTTTCTTTTTCAATATTCCTCTGGCTATTCGGGGTCTCTTCTGGTTCCATACAAATTTTAGGATTATTTGTTCCATTTCTTTGAAAAAAGTGGATGGTATTTTGATGGGGATTGCATTGAATGTGTAGATTGCTCTAGGTAGCATTGACATCTTCACAATGTTGGTTCTCCCAATCCATGAGCATGGAACGTTTTTCCATTTCTTTGTGTCTTCTTCAGTTTCTTTCATGAGTATTTTATAGTTTTCTGAGTACAGATCCTTTGCCTCTTTGGTTAAATTTATTCCTAGGTATCTAATGGTTTTGGGTGCAATTGTAAATGGGATCGACTCCTTGATTTGTCTCTCTTCTGTCTTGTTATTGGTGTATAGGAATGCCACTGATTTCTGTGCATTGATTTTATATCCTGCTACTTTACTGAATTCCTGTATGAGTTCTAGCAGTTTTGGGGTGGAGTCTTTTGGGTTTTCCACATACAGTATCATATCATCTGCAAAGAGTGAGAGTTTGACTTCCTCTTTGCCGATTTGGATGCCTTTGATTTCTTTTTGTTGTCTGATTGCTGTGGCTAGGACTTCTAATACTATGTTGAATAGCAGTGGTGAGAGTGGACATCCCTGCCGCGTTCCTGACCTTAGGGGAAAAGCTCTCAGCCTTTCCCCATTGAGAATGATATTCGCTGTAGGTTTTTCATAGATGGCTTTTATGATACTGAGGTATGTACCCTCTATCCCTATACTCTGAAGAGTTTTGATCAAGAAAGGATGCTGTACTTTGTCAAATGCTTTTTCTGCACCTATTGAGAGGATCATATGATTCTTGTTCTTTCTTTTGTTAATGTATTGTATCACGTTGATTGATTTGCGGATGTTGAACCAGCCTTGCAGCCCAGGGATAAATCCCACTTGGTCGTGGTGAATAATCCTTTTAATGTACTGTTGGATCCTATTGGCTAGTATTTTGGTGAGAATTTTTGCATCCATGTTCATCAAGGATATTGGTCTGTAATTCTCCTTTTTGATGGGATCTTTGTCTGGTTTTGGGATCAAGGTAATGCTGGCCTCATAAAATGAGTTTGGAAGTTTTCCTTCCATTTCTATTTTTTGGAACAGTTTCAGGAGAATAGGTATTAATTCTTCTTTAAATGTCTGATAGAATTCCCCTGGGAAGCCATCTGGCCCTGGGCTTTTGTTTCTTGGGAGATTTTTGATGACTGCTTCAATTTCCTTAGTGGCTATAGGTCTATTCAGGTTTTCTATTTCTTCCTGGTTCAATTTTGGTAGTTGATACATCTCTAGGAATGCACCCATTTCTTCCAGGTTATCTAATTTGCTGGCATAGAGTTGCTCATAATATGTTCTTATAATTGTTTGTATTTCTTTGGTGTTGGTTGTGATCTCTCCTCTTTCATTCTTGATTTTGTTGATTTGGGTCATTTCTCTTTTCATTTTGATAAGTCTGGCCAGGGGTTTATCAATCTTGTTAATTCTTTCAGGGAACCAGCTCCTAGTTTCGTTGATCTGTTCTACTATTCTTTTGGTTTCTAGTTCATTGATTTCTGCTCTGATCTTTATTATTTCTCTTCTCCTGCTGGGTTTAGGCTTTATTTGCTCTTCTTTCTCCAGCTCCTTTAGGTGTAGGGTTAGGTTGTGTATTTGAGACCTTTCTTGTTTCTTGAGAAAGGCTTGTATTGCTATATACTTTCCTCTCAGGACTGCCTTTGCTGTATCCCAAAGATTTTGAACAGTTGTGTTTTCATTTTCATTGGTTTCCATGAATTTTTTTAATTCTTCTTTAATTTCCTGGTTGACCCATTCATTCTTTAGTAGGATGCTCTTTAGCCTCCATGTATTTGAGTTCTTTCCGACTTTCCTCTTGTGATTGAGTTCTAGTTTCAAAGCATTGTGGTCTGAAAATATGCAGGGAATGATCCCAATCTTTTGGTACCGGTTGAGACCTGATTTGTGACCTAGGATGTGATCAATTCTGGAGAATGTTCCATGGGCACTAGAGAAGAATGTGTATTCCGTTGCCTTGGGATGGAATGTTCTGAATATGTCTGTGAAGTCCATTTGGTCCAGTGTGTCATTTAAAGTCTTTATTTCCTTGTTGATCTTTTGCTTAGATGAGCTGTCCATTTCAGTCAGGGGGGTGTTAAAGTCCCCCACTATTATTGTATTGTTGTCAGTGTGTTTCTTTGCTTTTGTTATTAATTGCCTTATATAATTGGCTGCTCCCATGTTAGGGGCATAGATATTTACAATTGTTAGATCTTCTTGTTGGATAGACCCTTTAAGTAGGATATAGTGTCCTTCCTCATCTCTTATTACAGTCTTTGTTTTAAAATCTAGTTTGTCTGATACAAGGATTGCCACCCCAGCTTTCTTTTGGTGTCCATTAGCATGGTAAATGGTTTTCCACCCCCTCACTTTCAATCTGGGGGTGTCTTTGGGTCTAAAATGAGTCTCTTGCAGACAGCATATCGATGGGTCTTGTTTTTTAATCCAATCTGATAGCCTGTGTCTTTTGATTGGGGCATTTAGCCCATTTACATTCATGGTAACTATTGAAAGGTATGAATTTAGTGCCATTGTATTGCCTGTAAGGTGACTGTTAACTGTATGTTGTCTGTGTTCCTTTCTGATCTTTGCTGCTTTTAGGCTCTCTCTTTGCTTAGAGGACCCCTTTCAATATTTCTTGTAGGGCTGGTTTCGTGTTTGCAAATTCCTTTAGTTTTTGTTTGTTCTGGAAGCTTTTTATCTCTCCTTCTATTTTCAATGACAGCCTAGCTGGATATAGTATTCTTGGCTGCATATTTTTCTCGTTTAGTGCTCTGAAGATATCTTGCCAGTCCTTTCTGGCCTGCCAGGTCTCTGTGGATAGGTCTGTTGCCAATCTAATGTTTCTACCATTGTAGGTTACATATCTCTTCTCCCGAGCTGCTTTCAGGATTTTCTCTTTGTCTCTGAGACTCGTAAGTTTTACTATTAGATGTCGGGGTATTGACCTATTATTATTGATTTTGAGAGGGGTTCTCTGTGCCTCCTGGATTTTGATGCCAGTTTCCTTCCTCACATTAGGGAAGTTCTCTATTATTTGCTCCAATATACCTTCTGTCCCCCCCTCTCTCTCTCCTTCTTCTGGGATCCCAATTATTCTAATGTTGTTTCATCTTATCGTATCGCTTATCTCTCGAATTCTGCCCTCGTGATCCTGTAGTTGTTTCTCTCTCTTTTTCTCAGCCTCTTTATTTTCCATCATTTGGTCTTCTATATCACTGATTCTCTCTTCTGCCTCATTTATCCTAGCATTTAGTGCCCCCATTTTTGATTGCACTTCATCAATAGCCTTTTTGATTTCGACTTGGTTAGATTTTAGTTCTTTTATTTCTCCAGAAAGGGTTTCTCTAATAACTTCCACGCTTTTTTCAAGCCCAGCTAGTATCTTTAAAGTCATGATTCTGAACTCTAGGTCCGACATCGTACTAATGTCCGTATTGAGTAGGTCCCTGGCTGACGGTACTACCTCTTGTTCTTTTTGCTGAGGTGATTTTTTTCGTCTTGTCATTTTGTCCAGAGGAGAATAGATGAATGAGAGAACAAAATGCTAACAGGTTTACAACGTCCCCAGCAAATATACTGTATACAAATCAGAAAAGACCTGAGACCAGGGGAAAAGAAAGGGAAAGATAGAAAAAAGAAAGAGAAAAAAAAAAAAAAAGATAAAAACAAAAACAGAACAATACCAAAAAAGCAGAATATGATCAAATATGATCAGGCTAGTGCATAGATCAGTGCCACACACTAGATTTGGGGCGTGTTTTGGTCTGTTAGAAAAAAGTGCCTCCTAAAATTTTAAAGGAAGAAAAACATATATGTACAAAATAAGGGTTGATACAGTGAAGGGATGGAAGGTAACTGTAAAGATGAAAATTATAAAAGATTTTATAAAAGGACTTGATAAGTTGTTTGAAAAAAGAAAGAAAATTTAAGAAAAAAAAAAAGGAAAAAGGGAGAGAATGTGATCAGGCAGGAGACTAGAACAAAGCCATACACTAGTGATTTAGGGTATATTTTGATCTGTTAGAAGAAACTGTATCTCAAAATTTTAAAGAGAGAACAACTTATATATATATGGCAAAAATAAGGGTAACTACTATGAAGGGATAAAATATGACTCTAAAAATGAAAAATAAAAAATGTTTTTTTTTTAAAAGGATTGATAAGATGTTGGTTGAAAAAGGGAAAAAGAAAAATAAAAAAAAACAGTTAACAAAAATTAACTTTGATGAACTAATGAATCATGGTAAAAAAAAGCCATGAATTCTATGTGCAGTATTCCCCTAGCGCTGGAGTTCGCCCGTTCTCCTTGTGGTCTTGGCTTGCTGGCTGTTCGTGCTGATCTTCTGGGGGAGGGGCCTGTTGTTGTGGTTTCCAAATGTCTTTGCCGGAGGCTGAATTGCCCCGCCCTTGTCGGTCCGGGCTAAGCAAGCTGCTCGGGTTTGATCTCAGGAGCTTTTGTTCCCTGCAAGCTCTCGGTACAGCCTTGGAGGACCAGGGCAAAGATGGTGGCCTCCCAATCTCCACCCGGAGGAGCTGAGAACTCGGGGCCCCACTCCTCAGTGCGCCCCCAGAGAAAAGCAGTCACTCCCGTGTCCCCGGTCTCCGGCCGCACTCTGTGCTCACCCGGCCTGTGATCGAGCGTTTCTGTGTCTGGCACCCGACCCCGTGTGGAGTCTCCAAACCCAGCAGATCCCTGCGGTGCGTTCCCGCACCGCTCCTCCCCGGGAAGTAAGGGGAGTCTCCCCGGCTCTGCCGCTTGTTGGGTCCCTGCTGGAGGAGCAGTGGCCCGACTGGGCCGCGGATCACAGTTTATGGCAACCCCTAGCTGAGAGCCCGTGCCTCAGCTCCGTCTCTGCAGCCGGCTTCCCCGCTCCGATACCTGGGAGCTCTGCTGCACTCAGGTACCCCCGGTCTTTCTGTGACCCCGAGGGTCCTGAGACCACACTGTCCCGGGAGGATTCCACCCCCTGCTTAGCCACTGGAGCGATGTGCCTCAGCGGAGCCGACTTCTAAAAGTTCCGATTTTGTGCTCCGCGGCTCTATCACTTGCCAGAAGCGGCCGGCGGAGGCCCCTCCCCCGCCGTCTATCCTCCCGAATATCGCCTCGGATTCACTTCTCCGCACGTCCTACCTTCCAGTAAGTGGTCGCTTCTCTGTTCAGAGAGTTGTTGCTACTCTCCTCTTCGATCTCCTGTTGAGTTCGTAGGTGTTCAGAATGGTTTGATCCCTATTCAGCTGAATTCCTGAGACCAGACGAAATCTAGGTCTCCTACTCCTCCGCCATCTTGCTCCGCCCCCCCTTGTCTGTTTATTTTATTATTTGTTTCTGTACACTTCAGTGTTTTCCAAATTGTACATAATAAACAAGTTACTTGTTATACCTCAGCAGAAAAGCAGTGGAGGAGAGAGTGGGTGTCTAGGTATCTGTTGTTTATCAGTAGTAACTTTATTGAAAAAAACTTTGGAAAACTGAAAGCTGCTCCTTGGATCCAGAAACTAAACTGAAGTCTTGTCTCCTTAACTGAAGCAATTTAGTTGATGGGGGCCAGGAGGTGGCCCAATGTGGGTCACAGGAAGCGTTGTTGGACAGGTTCTGATATTCAGGTGAACGTTGGTTTTCATATAGCAGATAAATAAGGGCGCAGAGAGGGACAGGTGATGTTTAAATATGAAGGAGAGGAAGCTTCTTGCCGAAAGAAAACCAGGGTGAACTTTAATGGGACTTGCAAAAAAGATTGTTAAGTAAGGGGCTTGTATCACTTAAATTTTACTTATCTTTTCAAAATATTTGTGATGGCCAGAGGGAAACCTATATGCATTTCCCGTGAAAGGTTCATAGAAGAATAAATACTTCGTGACTGTGGGAAAGTGTTTGAGTATTTGGCGTTTCCAGATAACTTATATATTAATCTTAAAATACCAAGAACAGAACTATAAATTTTTGCAACTTTTTTCTAATTAGGATCCAGTTTATGGAAAAGGAAAACTTGGAGAAATCCAGGGACTTATTCTGGGAATGTTGGATACCTTTAACTATGAACAAGTAAGCTACTTTCTATTTCTAAGGCTGTCCTAAGGTAAAAAGAAGCTATTTCTTTTTTCTTTGCACCTATACTTTTTCTTTAAAAAAAATTCCTGTCTATTTAATGGAAGTTTGGTAGATTGAAGTGTATGCTTTTTAAAAGGTTTTAAGTCTCTTGGTGTATCTGTGTATACATACACACATAGATATTCTAGAATGTGGAAATGCATCAAATTTGGACTCATTGATTCGTTAGCAACGGAACAGTTCTTTTTTTCCAAATGAAAAGTGTCAGAAAAAATCTGGAAAAATAATTTAATGCAAAGATGTAACCCATGAAAAGAAAGAGTCAGCATGACTATAGAAAATTGCAAAAAAGGGGGCGCCTGAGTGGCTCAGTCGTTAAACGTCTGCCTTCGGCTCAGGTCATGATCCCAGGGTCCTGGGATCAAGTCCCACATCCGGCTCCCTGCTTGGCGGGAAGCCTGCTTCTCCCTCTCCCACTCCCCCTGCTTGTGTTCCTGCTCTCGCTATCTCTCTCTGTCAAATAAATAAATAAAATCTTTAAAAAAAAAAAATTGCAAAAAAAAAAAATTCCTTTTCTTTTGAATATTCTGAAGCAGATAGTTGCCACTAACCAAAAATGGTCATTAGTTTTCCTTTAACTCAGAACTGTCTATAGCATTAATTCCCAATAGGAGCCAGCATGGTATACAGATTTTTTTTCTTAGTATACATCAAAGTGACTCATGAAGCCACCTAGGAAAAGCGCCATTTAGGCATGTTAGATACAGTATCTACTCTTTTAATAATCCCAGAGAAGAAAAGAAAAATTGGGGGTGAAAGAGCTTTTCTTAGGGTGTTTAAGAACTGCAGTTTTGCTCAGTGTACCCAGTGAAACAGTGAAACACCCCTGCAGGCATGGACTCCGTGTTGGCAGAAGGGAAGCTGAGGGCAAGGCAGCAAGTTTTTGCAGACTCTTCGAAGAGGAGGAAAAGATGGGGTTGATTGGAAAGAATTGCAGTGGTAAGACTGTTAGACTTAAAAATTCTGCATTACAGATAAAATTAAAGGACTAGCGAGGAGGATGGGCAGTATGTCTTCCCATTTGGGACTGCACATCTAAATGATATATATGAATGTTGAGAATTAGATAGTATAAAAACAATACAAGCACACAGAGCCTAAAAGGGCTTAATGTGATAGCTGTGAAAATGTCTTTATGTGACTTACAGATGTCACAGTCTTAAGTAGATTCAAATGACTTGTAAGTGCTGATCAGGAAAATGTGATCTCTCTGCCCAAGGGAGATGAAAACTGAGTAATGGCCATTAGCTTTTTCAGTGAAAGGTTATTTGAAATATTGCCACAGATGCAGTTTCTATTAAAAACAAAAAACAAAAAATCGGGATTTTTTTGGTTGTTTGTTAATGCTTTGAATCATTCAGAGGGAACTTAGTATAGAAATGTAATAAATAAATAGGTTTGGCTTTATCTAGTCATTCGAAAGCCATCAGTACTGAATTAAGCCACAGAATGGCAGAGCACACGTTGCTCAGTAGAAACTAATGACAGCCTTTTATAAGTATTTTGAGAATCTTAATGTAGGCAGTTGCCATTACTTGCACAGCGAAGTTAACTACTTAAGTTTGGGAGTATTTGGTGTTTGTTTTATCAATGTTATGCCTTCATAGTATATTCTAACTTCAGTTGTTTGTGGCTGAAAACTCAACAGTGCTATTCCTCCCTCACCCCCTCTGTCTCTTTCACTTAATAAACCATTTGTGTGTGTGTGTTTGTTGTTTTGGTCTTTCATAGACACTGCTGGAAACAACTACTAGCCTTCTAAACCAAGATCTCCATTGGTCATTGTGTAACCTGAGAGCTTCAGTCACCAGAGGACTGAATCCCAAGCAGGATTACTGCTCTATATGTTTGCAGCAGTACAAGAGACGCCAAGAAATGGCTGATGAAATCATTGTCTTTAGGTAAGCAAGAGAAAGGAAATGTTATACATATGGTGTGTGACGTGTATGGTATTACCAGGCAGGGATACACGTGGATACACAGCCCTAGGCAATCATTCTAGCAGTGAACAGAACAAGGCAAAGTTCCTGTCAGAGACCTTAACATTCTGCGTAGGAGTTGGGAGACTATATGGGTGGAGACATAAGATGGACTCTGGAGCCAAACTTTTGGAGTTCAAATCCTGGTTCTACCACTTACTTCCTATGAGACTTTGGACATGTTATTTAATCTCTTTTCATCTTAGTTTCCTCATCTGTAAATTGGGATAATAATGATACCTTTTCCTTAGGGTTTTGTGAAGATTAAAGGAGATAAATTACATAAGACACCTGTAATCATGCTGACATATAGTAAGCATTATGTAAGTGTTTTAGCTTCTATTATTATAGACACAGGAAGATTGGTAGATTTGATGGTTGGAAGGGGAAGAAGTTCTCATCACATAAAGAGTCCACTCATTCAGCACATATTTATTGAGCTCATACTGTATGCCAGGCACTGTTCAAAGGGATAGGGTACAGTATGAACAGAACAAAGGATCTGTTCTCATGGAGTTTACCTCCTAGTAGCAGGGACAGACAAGTAAAATGCCTGCTGGTGACTATGGTGGAAAAAAATAAGACATGTTAAATGAGAACAGTGTTTGCTGGGGGAAGATATGTTATATAGAGTGATCAGGGAAAGCATCACTGATACGGTGACTTAATAACAGACAATTTAAAAATTAATAAAAATGTAATGATTACCTGGAATAAAATAAAGTATGGTGTAAAGGAATGTTGGGAGCTACTAATTTTGAAAGAGTAATTAGGGAAAGCCTCACTAGTTTAATGACATTTGAATAAAGACGGAAGGGAAGTGGACATGCAGTATCAGGGAGAGAGTTGCCCCAGGCAGAGAATCAGCAAGTGCAGAAACCATGAAGCTGGAGCATATCCGTGAACTTGAGTAGTGAGTGGGTAGGCTTGTGTTGACAGAGCAGAGTGAAGGAAAGGGAAGATGATAAGAGATGGCTTCAGAGGAAGAACAGGCCAAATCATGTAGGAACTGGGTCATTATAAAGAGTTAAAAGTTCTACTCTGAGATGAAAAGCCATTGGATGGTTGAGGATGGGTTTGACATGATCTGGTCTATGTCTTAAGGATCACTTTGGTATGTTGAGAATGGACTAAAGAAGGTCAACGGTGAAAGGAGGGAGACCAGTTAGGTTATTGCAGTAATCTAAGTGAGAGATGGCCCGAGGTGGTAGTAACGAAGTAAGAAATGGTAGGATTCTGGATATATTTTGAAGGTAGAGCTGATAAGATTTGTTTATAGATTGGATGTGAGGTGTGCAAGAGAATGGTCAAGAATGATGCCAAAGTTTTTGGCGTCAGAAACTGGAAGAATGTAGTTGTTTTTTATTGAGATGTGGAAGGTTGGATGAGAGCCATGCAGTGGGAGTAGAGCAGGATGGAAATCAAGAATTTGGTTTGACACATGTTGCCTATAAGACATCCCATCTGCATGTAGGTGGTATCGTAAAGCTATGGAACCGGAAGTAATAACCAAAGGAGCAAAGCATAGCTGTAGAAGAGAAAGAGTAGAAAAAGACTATAGGAAAGAATTGACTTCTGAGGTGGTCCAACATTTCAGGTTGAAGAAGTGAGGAGGAATCAGTATAGATGATTGAGAATTATATTCAACACTCAGTTCTGGGAGGCCTTTTTAGTAATCCACAGGGAATTTCTTCTTATGAATAGTGTAAGAATTTAATGTAGTACTGACATTTTCATAAATACTTAATCAAATCACAACTGTTGCCTTGGATTTGATGAGACAGACCACTCATGTTGTCATCAAGCTACTTAAATCATTATGATTTTCCCCAATTGCATTTTTTATACTATCTAAAAATATTTCATAGTTTGAGAAATGAACAGAAGTTCAAGTCATCTCCCAGGTGGTTTGCAGTCACAGTACTGTGATTCTGTTCCTACTGACAACTTAAGTGTACAAATGTGTGTCCAGATTTTAAAAGAGAGGACAGCAAAAAGCAAATTTCATTTCTTCCTAACTGTACAACAGTCAGTGCGTTCCAGCTTATTGGAAATCTTTATCACTTATAAGTACAGTCTAACGTAGCATATGTTTGGGGATTTTATGATGAGAAAAGTGTAAATTGGTTGTCTTCATTTTGCAGCTGTGGCCATTTGTATCACTCATTCTGTCTGCAAAACAAAGAGTGCACCACAGAGACTGAGGGGCAGACGAGATGGACATGCTACAAATGCAGCTCAAGTAACAAAGTAGGGAAATTAAGTGAAAATTCATCTGAAATTAAAACGGGGAAGACAGCCCCATCCCAGGTAAGACTTGTTTTCATGGCAAGATGGAGTTAGTCTTTTCTTACCAGTGTCTTTCAGGCCTGGCCTCATTTTTCTTGTAGGCCTCCACAAATTTACCTAATGGGTATCCAGTGCATGACATCTCCTGTTCAGCCCTGTTCAGTATTTGAAGAGCTTCTCCTCTTTACCCCACACTGAAAAACAGGGATTTAGGAGCAAGAGAAGACATTTCCTGCCCTTAAAAAGCTTAAGATCTAGTTGAACAGAGGGGATGTACACCCATGAGTTGGCTGAGGATCATTTGACCCAAGTAAGAGGTCAGCAAGTACAAATGCTGTAGTCCTCACAGTGTCTGTGTGCTGAAGAGTGCAGAGCTGTCACCCTGAAGTGGGGCCAGTGGACAAGGTAAGTTCACACGAGCTCTGTGCATGGTTTCCTCAGCTGCGTACCTTTCTTCAGAGAACGTCATGCAGTAGTGTTCATTTGAGAAATTTTCACTGCCTTTGGAATCTGTCTAATGGAGTAGATACAACTTTTGTTCATTTTACAGCCTTTCTTTTCTTCTTCTTAAGCAGGCAGTAGTGCAGTTGAACTCTCCTGCTTAACTTTTGGGAGAACAGAACTTGACAACACAAGGGGCCCAGTGTGAAGGAGGAGCTGTTGCTAACTGCCATGACTTGATCATTGTTCTGTTCTCGATTCATTTCCTCTTCAGAGTGAGAAGAGGTGTCACATTTGCTGTTTCTGCTCCTTCCTCTGTGCCCCCTATCCTGTAGTTGGCCTTAACATCACTTCATGAAAAGTTGAACCTGTTGATTTTCTCTCTGTTTCATCAGCTTACAGTGTTTTAGAAGTAGACCCAGAAAAAAACTTTGGCTTAGCTTCTCCCAGAGAACAGTTCAGAATTTTTATACTCTGGTGGTAGGCATTCATTTCTATTCATCCAGTGTGTATGGAACAGTTTGCCAGGCACTGTGCCAAGTGCTGGGGTCCAGTGGTAGACAAGACATTTTGTCTTGTGGAGTATATAACCAGTGAAGTTACAAACACAAGTTCTTTCTGACACCAAATATGTGGCAACTTTTCCAACACCAGGTCTGACACTAATTCTGTCAGTACTCTGGACACCAGCCAGGTGTCCAGTAATTCACTTCTGACACTACCTACCAGGAGCTGGCATCAGATTCCACAGGTTTAAGGATTCATTCACACAAGACTACTCTTACTTCAAACACCAGTTGCAAATGGGATGCCCCAGTTACCCACCCTTCTAGCTGACCTGACAGATTTGGAGGTTCCCATGATCAACCCCCCCTGTAGTTTGATAATTCACTAGAGCAACTCCTAGAACTCAGGAAAATGCTTTACATTTACCTGTTTATTAAAGGATCCAACTCAAGAACAGCCAAATGGAAAAAATGTGCAGGACAAGGTATGGAGAGGCTAAGGTTGCTTCCGTGTCCTCTCCCAGCACACTGCCTCCCCAGGACCTCAGTGTGTTCCCCAACGCAAAATCTCCTTGAACCTGGCCATTTCAGGGTTTCTGTAGAGGTCTCATTATGTAGGCATAATTGACGAAATCATTGGCTGTTGGTGATTAAACTCAATCTCTAGCCCCTCTCCCCTCCCCAGAAGTTGGAGATTGGGGGGCAGGACAGGGGATGGTAGAGCTGAAAGTTCCCACCCTCTAAGCATGGCCTGATCTTTCTAGTGACTAACCCACAACCCGAAGCTATCTAGGGTTCCAGAGATACCAGTCATCCCATTAGTATATAGAAGGCACTCCTTATCACTCCAGAGATTCCAAGAGTTTAAGGAGCTATGTACCAGAAACCAGGGACAAAGCCCAAATATATATATTTTTTATTATGCCAGAAGTATTTGCAGATGAACTATGCTGTAAGAGCAGATAATGAGTAGACTTAATCAACATGGGAAATCATGGAAGGCTTCCTGGAAGTGCCATGTTAGCTGCCCCTGAAGGAAAAAGGAAAGTACGCTAGACAGATTTACGTGCAATGGTAGGTAGAATAGGGATACTCTAGGCCAAGGGAACAATATAGATAGAACAAACATAGCATCTCTGCTGTGAAGCTAGACACTGAGCATAACTGGATCAACAATACTAGAGAGAGTGAGTGGTATGAGGTGAGGCTGCTGTGGTAAACAGGAATCATATTCATTACTTTGATGATTGTACCAGAGAAACAAGGAGGATATGGTGCACCTGGGTGGCTCGGTCGGTTAAGTGTCTGCCTTTGGCTCAGGTCATGACCCCAGGGTCCTGGGATCGAGCCCCATGTAGGGCTCCCTGCTCGGTGGGGAGCTGGCTTCTCCCTCTTCCTCTGCAGCTCCCCCTGCTTATAGTTGCTTTCTCTCTCTCTGTCTCTCTCTATCAAATAAATAAAATCTTTAAAAAAACAAAAAAAGAAACAGGATATTGAGGGGTTTTAAGGAAGGAATAATATCTGATCAGAGTAGCATTTTTTTTCCAGAGCAGTATTCTTAGAACATTCTAACTGCAGCGTAGAAAGTGAATTGAAAAGGCAGCAAGACTGGATGTAGGGAGACCCAAGAATAGTGAAGTAATTTAGAGGAAAGAAGTGGTAACTTGTACTAGAATGATAGAAGTTGGGATGGAGAAACTAGTACATATTTGAGATGTGTTTGAGATGCACACAAACATCAGAATAATTAATATGGTCCCTGCCTCACCACCTGCATCTCTGACCACTCCCTTCTCACCCTCTCATCCAGTCACATTCACCTTCCAGTTGCATGCTCTTTTCTGCTTCACTGCATTTAATTGAGAGAGAGAATTACCAGGACTTGGTGATAAATAAATTTGTTGGATGGGGCAGGTAAGACAAAGGGAGGAGTCAAAAATAGCACCCAGATTTCTTACTTGAACAACTGATGGATGATGGCACCATTTACTGAGATAGGAAGCAATAAACAAAGAACAGACTTGGGAATAAGAATTCATTGTTGAATTTAGAGACTTTGGCAGGACATTACAGGTAAAGGTGTTCGGTGTGATTTCCAGATTGAAAATTTTACTAAGTAGTCATCCGAAATGCTTCCTTTTGCATTTAGGGAAGGAAAGACAGGTCTTGTGATTTCCAGCATGTTTCCAAGCTGAATCCAAATGCTGATGGGGAAACCATTATTTATGCAAATTCTTAAGTCACATCTTGGGGCATTTTAGTTTTTTTTTCCTCTTTCAGTTATATCCTATTCATAAACCAACTTGTGATTGTGTGTATATGATTGCTTGGATATTACCAATTAAATTTTTTTCTTTCTAGATAGTCCTGAGCAGCTAAAATAGACCTTTTTTTCCTTTTTAAAAAAGTAAAAATATGTTTTATGCATGTAATTACATATTTTAATACATACTTTACAAACAGTAAAATTTACCTTCCATGAGTTTCAACAGTCACCTTTACAATCAAGATAATAGTATTATCACCTACTCTCAAATGTCTCTCATACCTCTTTGTAGTCAACCTTTCCTCCGCTTTCAATCCCTGGCAACCACAGACCCATTTTGAGTTCATTTTTAATGAACTAAAGATAAGGATTGGAGTTCATTCTTTTGCATGTGGATATGCATTGAATTGCCTTTGTACCTTAGTCAAAAATCATTGACTATGTATGTGTAGGTCTATTTCTTGATTTTCTGTTCTTCCAGTGGTCTATATATCCATCCTTTCTCCAATACTGTGGTTTTATGGCAAATGTGAATATCAGGTAATATGAGTCTTTCAACTTTGTTCTTCTTACTAACATTTGACTATTCTAATTCCTTTGCTTTTCCATATAAATTTTAAAATCAGCTTGTCAATTTCTACAAAAAAAGTCATGCTGGGATTTTATTAGGATTGTGTTAGGTCAGTTTGGGGAGAGTTGATATTTTAACAGTATTGAGTCTTCCAATCCATCAACATGGTATATCTATCAATTATTTCAATCTTTTTTTATTTATTTCACCAGTGTTTTATAGTTTGGGGCATATAAATCTTACCTGTTTTGTTTCTAAGATTTATTTCTAAGTATGTAATGACCTTTGATGTATTACATATTTTACTGTTTTATATTTTGCTTTCTAATTGTTCATTGATAGAATATAGAAATGCAAATTATTTTTGTATATTGACCTTGTATCCAGTGACCAGTGACCTTATAAAGCTTACTAGTTAGTACTAGTATTTTTCTTAATAACCTGGATTTTCTACATAGACAGTCATATCATATGCAAATAAAGACTTTTATTTCTTCCTTTTCAGTCTTAGGCCTTTTATTTTTTGCCTTATTGCATTGACCTTCGGTATAGTGTTGAATAAGAATGGTGAGAATAAACCTCTTTGCCTTGTTACTGATGTTAGGGGGAAAGTGTTCAATGTGTGATGTTAATCATAGACTTTATATGTGTAACCTTTATGTCATGTTTTAGGAAGTTCTTTCTTATTCTGTGTTTGGCTGAGAATTTGTTCCTAAATGGGTGTTAAATTTTGAAGCCATTTATACTACACTGGTTGCCTTGTACCCACATTCCCACACCTCATACAGCGAAGAAAGACAGTAACCTATTTCACTGACTTTCTTCCTGCCTTAATCTTAGAGCACCTAGAAAAGGGGAATTATCTTGAAATTGGACCTACATGTCAAAGGCAGCTTCATTTCTGAAGCTATCTGAGGCTGTCCCATTCTGGAAGGGAGGGGAGATGACTCAACCATTTCATTGTTTAGGAAACTCCAGTAAGATTACTGGTCAGGTCCTTTTGGAAATCTTTGATACTTCCTAATAATGAAGTAGTGATTCTCAAATCATATGAAGTATGATTTTCTTTTATCTTTTAGCTGTGTCTCTTATTTTTGTTACTAAAACATCATAAAAAGATCTAGTGGATTGGTAACACAAGAAGGAAAGAGAAAATGAAATTTAACAAATATATGCTGTAGATGTGTTTATGCTAATCTTCACAATTTTACGAGGGTGATATGTTCCTTATTTTACAGCTGAGGGAACTCTATGTAGCTCAGAGAAGGGAGGCCAATGTTTGAACTCAGTTTGTATAGGACCATCATCACCCCGAGGTTTCCTGCCTTTAAGCCTGTTTTGTTTTTAGCATTTTGGCTTTATTGAAACCTGGTAAGACTGATTTTTAAAATACATCCATACCATATTGGCTGTGCTAATTAAGATTTCTTACCATGTGTGAGCCATTCCATTTTTAATGATAAAAAATTTTAAAATGAAAATACTAATTTTGTATATGATGGCTTTTATTAAATTTTATTTCATGGAAGTTCTACTTCGGGACAGCTGGGTGGCTCAGTGGGTTAAGCATCTGCCCTCAGCTCAGGTCATGATCGCAGGGTCTTGGGATTGAGCCCCGCATCGGGCTCCCTGCTCAGTGGGGAGTCTGCTTCTCCCTCTCCCTCCGCCCCTCCCCCACCCTTGTGCGCACACACTCACTCTCTCTCTCTCTCTCTAATAAATAAATAAAATCTTTAAAAAAGAAAAAGAAAGTTCTCCTTTGTTTACTTAATTTCCTTTGAAAAATCTATCAACCCTGATCATTAACTTCCTAGCCAGTGCATGGAGGAAAACAAAATCAAGCTGAGATTGCCTATCAGCTCCCACTCGTTGCTCTCTACTCCCAGGAGATACTGCCTGCATTTGAACCTTCTCACTGCCTCTGTAACATGATCCTTCAGTCAAATCGCTTTTTGTTTCATTCTTTTCCAAGACTTTTGATGATTTTTTTACTTGTTCAGTTTCTGACTCCAGCTCAACAAGATGCAACAGTTACCCTCAAAACTGTGGTTTGGGTGGATGAGGCTTGTCTTCTTGCTGCTCCTTACCTCATTTCTGTTCTGCACAACTGGTCAGTGTGTGTGTGTGTGTGTGTGTGTGTATGTATAATAATTCTGACATATTAGTTGCCTCCCAACAGCATGTCTACACAGACATGATGGGAGATATTCCCCCAGAAAGCCTGCTCTCCTCTGGAATAACTACTTTTATTCTTTATGAGCAGGAAAAATGACTCAAGTTTCTTTCTTTCCTTATCTCCTCTCCTTGCCTCAGGTTTACAACAGCTGAGTCTGAAATGTTTAGATCCATAAATAGATCTTGCAAGTCTGATTCTCTAGTTTGCTTTCAGTACATATTACCCACAGATGAACTACATTGGAGAAATTAATTTCAATTGAAGTACTTATCATTCTACTGTATTTTCTCAACAAATGTTATTCCCATATACTATATAATGTAATAGTTTTCTTGGATTATTAAATTTTCTTTGCTTATTCCTTTATTAAATTTGTAGTAGTAAATAACCATCTTCATTGGCACTGATGAGCAAGAGAAGAAATTAACTTGCTTTTCATTTTTAAAATGATTGTTGATCAACAGGCAACATGCTATAAATTCAAGGAAACATAATTGAAGATTTACTAGATTGTAGTTTTAACTTTACATTATTAACTGGGCTTAGAATTCTTGAGAGCTGGTATTAAGCTAACACTTTTTTTTAGATTTATTTATTTTAGAGAACATGTGAGTGGGAGAAGGGGCAGTGGGTGAGGGAGAGAGAATCCTCAAGCAGACTCCCCACTGAGCATGGAGCCCAATGTGGGGCTCGATCCCAGGACCCTGAGATCATGACTTGAGCCAAAATCGAGTCAGACACTCAACCGACTAAGACACCCAGGTTACCCCTAAGTTAACATATTTTATGTGCCAGAAACATTCAAGCTGTTGTTTCTTTTAAAACTTAAAAGAGCATTTAGAGTCTCATTAGAAAGTTTTATAACCTATTGCTTGATATCTTTACAGAGTTGGATAAATCATCTCTTGTTGGTAGAAACGCATGTACATTAGTCAAATATCAAAGTTGGGGTTTTTTCCCCAGTAAGAGGTAAATATCTGAGGAGAAGGGGATTGGAAATAAACATATAGCCACCTCCTCATCTTTTAATAATCAGAACAGGAAAGAATTAAATGAAATAAGCTGATACTTTTCTTGGTACTTTGAGTTTTATTTCTTGATTTTTAGGGTTGTCTAAGAAAATTTTTATCTTTTGGAGTACATTTATAAGTAATGTCAGAGGGAAGTGTTTATAACTTCCAAGAAATTATTCAGTAAATGACATTTATTTGTGCTCACTGGTCATAGTTTTCTATTAACCATTGTCCATTGCTTATTTAGTTTGGATTCCCACTGTAAATTAGAGATTTGGTTTAGAGGCTGTTTACTGAAACCGGAACACTGATATTAATGCCTGTGTTCATTTGTCCATTTTTAAAGAATGTTATTTCCCTGTTATAAACAAGTTAGATGAAAATTAAATGCTAAACAGTGAAATTTCAGTATTTGGTGATAGCAGCATTTCTCAGAAGAATATCCTATAACTTAAATTTACAAGTTAAATGAGGGTTAATGTATCTTAGAAGTGCAGAGAGGTGATAAATGATTCTAATTTAAATGAATCTGTTTGAGGAGACTTTGGCCCATTTTCTAGTAATCTTGTTATTATACCCTAGTATTTAGTGATTCCTTTGGGCCAAATGCTATATTCTTGGGACTAAGTATACATTATTGAACACCCCCCCAAAACAGAAAATATATTTCCTACTATTATATAGCTTAGCATGTAGGAAGAGAGCTAGACAATAACTAAATTGTAAACAAACTATATCAAATTTGTAATTCCAAATTGTGATAGGTTGTGAGTGCTGTCAGGGCGAAGAATAGAACGTGGCAAGAATGGGAACAATAACATGAGGGGAACCTGCTCCAGAGGGTGGTCAGGGAATCTCCATTTCAGAGGTGGTATTTAAGCTAAGATCTGAAAGATAGGAAGGTACCAGCCATGTGAAGATGATCCACGCAAGAGAAAGTAAGCAGGGAGGCACTGGGGAGAGGAATGACTTGTTCAAGGAACTGAAAAAAGCTCAGTAGCTGGAACAGAGAAACTGAAGGGGACCGTGGCAAGGAATGAGGTTGAAGAGGTAGGCAGGACCATGTCCTGAGGAGCCAGGAAGGTCTGGTGAAGAGTTTACTTTTTACTCTTAAAGTAGTGGGCAGCATTGAAGGGTTTGAAACAGGGGACTGCTATGATCCATTTCCTCTGATTGTGGAAAATGGATAGACAGCCACATGAGCAGCTCCATGGTCACCACTGCCGGTGCGGTTTAAAAAATCAGATGCTTAAAGTCTTGGAAATTGGCTCACTTCCCTTTGATCCAGAAAAGGCTCGTGTCCAGGAGACCAGAGGATAACAATAGCACCCAAAGAGTGTTTCTAGTCTTTATGTCGAGCTGAAGCCTTGATAGGAATGTGGGCAAATGTCATTTAAAAAATTCTGTTGTTCAGTGAAATGTGAAAAATGTTCAACTCTACCAGTGATCAAAGAAATACAAATTAAAACAGCAATATGATGCCATTTTTTAAACTTAATAAACTGGCAACTTTTTAAAAATACACAGTAAACTGTCCTACATTTCAAAATACATATGTATTTACATTGATAAGGATGTGAAGAGACAGACACTTTATGCATTACCAGTGGGAGTGCATATTGCTACAGGTCTGCAATCCCTTATCCAAGTCCCTCTGACCAGATAGGTTTCAAAATTGAGAATTTTTTTGATTTTAGATTTCATTTTAGAAGGTAATACAGGGACTTCAGCTTCTGACAGGATTCATTTGGAGTTTCTCGGGGGAACATGGACAACACATATAACACTGTGGTTCTCAAGACAGTGGACATCAAGCAGTGAGGGAGTGTGACTCCTGAGAGATGAGAAACAAATAATGTAAGCCCTAGGTTTGTCCCTAGTGTACTGCCAGGAGAAAGTTTCCACGCCCTGGCACAGGGAGGGGAAACCGAGACAGAGCTCACCAGTCTCTCAGAGTTGAGGAGACAGAGCTGGACTCCAGGGGAGCAAGGTGGCTAAAGTTTACAGACCAGAGTATGGATAGGAGAGAGCTGCTCAGAGATCTGCAGAAGACAACTTTCAGTATTGAGTATTGTCCACTGTGTGAGGAAGTAGTACACTCGAGGCCAGAAGAAGAACCACACAAAAGGATTAGCAGTGCCCCCAGATTCACACAGAGCTAGGAATAATGCCAGCTGGGGGTACTGCATACATACTTCACAGGGCAGCACTGAGTACTAAGTCCTGTCTGAACCTTAGTATTGATGAAAAGTTAACCCTAGACTAATCGCAGCTTTGATCCCACCTAACAAAGCTTAAACACAAAACCTAAAAAAAGATCAAATTATTTCCAAGTTTGTTTTTTTTTTTAAGTTTTATTTTTTTGTAGTAATCTGTATATCCAACATGGGGTTTGAACTCATGATCCTGAGATGAGGAGTCACATGCTCTCCTGGCTGAGCCAGCCAGGCGCCCCAAATTATTTTCAAGTGTTTTAACCACATCCCAGAACAAAGTTCAAGAATATGTTAGGGATTACAAAAGTATTTTACCCAACAAGGTGAAATTCACAATGTCTGGCATTTGATCAAGAAAGCAGGAAAAATGCAAGTCATAAAGAGGAGAAGAAAATCAACTATATGACATTCTGGAGAAGGCAAAACTATAGAGGCAGTAAAAACATTAGTGGTTGCCAGGAGTTAGGGGAAAGGGGTGAATAAATGGAACACAGAGACTTTTCGGGCAATACTGTAGTGGTGGACATATGTCATTACACATTTGTCCAAACCCATAGAAGGCACAACACCAAAAGTGAACCCTAATGTAAACTGGACTTTGGGAGATAATGATGTGTCAGTGTAATGTGTCATCAGTTATAGCAAATATAGCCTTCTGATGGGGGATGTGGATAACGGGGGAGGCTGTGCATGGGTGGGAGCATAGGATGTATGCAATATTTCTGTACCTTCCTCTCAGTTTTGCTACGAACCTGAAACTGCTCTAAAAAATTCTTTTAAAAAAGCAATCCATTGAAACAGACCCAGAAATAGCACAGATGATAGAATGAGTAAACAAGAACATTAAAAGTTATTATAATTGTATTCCATGTGTTCAAGAAGCTAGAGGCGAGACTGGACATGTTCGATAGAGATGGGAAAGTTATCAAGTCAGTAAAACATCTAAAGATTAAAACTCCAGTGTCTGAGTTGAGCACAGTGGATAGGATTAACAGCATAACGGATATTGCAAAAGAAACAATTGGTGAACTTGAATATACAGCACAGCAGTTATCCCAAATCAAACACAGAAAAAAAAGACTGGAAAGGAATGACTAGAGCAGCAGTGAACTATGGAACAACTTCAGGTAGCAAAATACTCCTGTAATTGGAGTCCTGGACGGAGTAGGGATAGGGATCATACAGAAAAAGTGTTTGAAGAAATGTAATACAGAGAGTTCCGATTCTAGTAATGGCAGGGTAACCTGTATTGGACAGCCTTTCTGCTAAACAATTATAAGCTCTCAACAAAATTTGAGAAAGTTGTTTAGAGAGCAAGCAGAAGTTTCTGATGGCTGACTTCTCAAAACAAACAAACAAACAATAAAATGGCAACTTTGAAGGGCTAAAAGAAAGGTAATATGGTACATATTGTTACTACAGAACATTCCCAGTGGGGTCTAGGGCAGCATCCCATAATATGTGGGATAAATAAAGACTAATTAGCCTTACTTCAGGTCAAGTTTAAAAAAATATATTTTTTTGTTTCAGTGTTTTGGGGATTTCAGAATTAGAGGAAAAGGGGTGTGGATCCATCTTCCTTGTCAGGAGAAAAATTGGCAATATGTATTTTTAAATGTCCTACACCCTTTGAAGCAGGGACTTATATGTGCAATGGAAATAACACATCAAGAGTGTGTGTACCAAGTATTATATGCAAGATGTTTATGACAGCACTTTTTAATAAAAAAAGATGTGAAAACAACCCAAATGCCCCAGTAAACTTCCAATAGTTGGTGAAAATAGTCACAGTATATTTATGCAGTAAAGGGACTTCTTAATAGAAAAATCATGTTATGGAAGAACGGATGTGAAATAAACATTTTCAACAGGTAACATGGAAAGATCACAAAAACAGTGTGATTCCAAATGTTAGTAGTAGTTATTGCTGTGCAATCAGATTGTGATTTTTATTTCCTTTGTTTTGCCTTTTAGTATTTTCTAAATTTCTATTTGTGAACATATGTTCCTTTTGTAATCAGAACAATCAAGGTGATAAGGAAGGTATTCTTACTGCTATTAAACTTCAGATCAAATTGTTTCTCTAAGTCAGAAATCATTAACAAAGATGACAAAAGTTTAGCATTATTAAGGCCATAGCTTAATAGATCATCCATATTCCCAGATCTAGTGTGTGCACACCTGGATTTAAAGTGTCTCTTTCAAGCTGCATTGACTGAGGCATTTCCAGAAGGAATCCTGTCAAATGAAAAATAAGACCTTTCATGAGTGATGCCGAACCATTTCTGTTGCCACTTCAAACACTCTCTAACTTAATCTCCAGAGAACAGCTCTCTCAGATAAATTGTCCAGCATCACATCTAGTTCTTGGCTTGTTTTTAAAAATCTGCAGATTCTTTCATGAGGTCATTTTTTAAGCTTAAATATCTACTTTGCTTTGAAAATCTATTTTCTTCCTTTTCAAAAAGAGCATACCAGGAGTTAAAATTGGATCATGTTTAGCAAGCTACATCATACATCTGGAGTGAATTCCAGAGTATTAATGTCATGGTATGTTAAAGCAAAGACTGTCAAGTCTAATTTTTGTAGACCTGCTAAAACCGAAAGGACAGTCTGAACAGCCAGCAGTTTTGACCCCTGAGCTATGTTTTCTAAAGTTATTCTGAAAGTCAGAGGGGAAAGGCAAAAAAAAAAAAAAAAAAAAAACAAACCCCAAAAAACCAAAACAAAAACAACTACAACATGGTCTTTTTTGAACAGCTTGATGCCACAGTGATAGGAAATGTCTTCATCATCTGTACTGGAGGCTCTTAGAATTAGACTGTCAGAATCGAAGGGGCTGGAGAACTTGAATCCAGTTGCTTGCCTAATACTTATACCTCTGCTATATCATCCTAGACTGATCCTGTCTACTGTCTGTTGAACTGCTTGCAGTAAGGATTGTATTTTTCCTTGTAAACTAACAAGTTGCTGTTCCAATTTCAGATACTAATCCCTGTGTACTTCATATTTGCTAGAATTCACTGCTGACATCATGTGGACTTAGAGTTTTCTTTATGAGACAATTAGATAAGATTTAATTTCTTTAATAAATATAGGGTTATTCATATTTCCTGTTTCATCTTGGGTCCATCTTTGTAAGTTGCTTTTCAAGGAATGTGTCCTTTTAATTTGTCACATTTGGGGCGCCTGGGTGGCTCAGTCTGTTAAGTGTCCGACTCTTGATTTCTCCTCAGGTCATGATCTCAGGGTCTTGAGATCGGGACACCCCAGATCCACTGTGTGTGGAGCCTGCTTAAAATTATCTCTCTTCCTCCTCCTCTGCCCCTCTCCCCCTAAAGAATTGTCAAATTTATTGGCATAAAATTGTTCATAATAGCCTCTTTTAAATGTGTAAGTATTGCAGTATGGTAGTAGCATCTTTTTAAATTTTATTGCTGATATTATTGGTTTATAGTCTCTATTTATTGATCAATCTAAAGTTTATCAGTCATTTATACTTTCAAAGAACCAACTTTTGGCTTTGTTAATTTTCTCTAGTGTTTGTTTGATTTCTGTTGATTGATTTCTGCTCCTTACTTCCTTCCTTCTACTTAGTTTGATTTTACTTTTTCTTTTTCTAGCTTGTTAAATTGGAAGCATAGGTCCTTCATTTTAAACCTTTCTTATTCTCCAGTGTAGTATAAAGAGCTGTAAATTTCTTCCTCTAAGCACTGTTTTAGCTGCATCCTACAAATCTCTTTAAATGCTTTATTAAGGTATAACTGATATTAAATAAATTTACATGTACAAAAGTATACAAATAAGACATGTATTCAAGACATCCATGAATCCATCACTATAATCAAGGTACTGACCCTCTCACTGCTAAAAACTTAGTTTCTCCCATCTGTTCCCTGGAAATAACCAATTGGCTTTCTGTTAGAATAATTTGCATTTTCTAGAATTTTAGATAAATGGAACCATCAACTAAGTTCTTCTTTCACTTAGCATAATTATTTAAGATTCATCCATGTTGTTATAAGAGTTCATTTCTTCTTACTGCTGAGTAGTATTGCAATTTAATGCATATACCATGATTTGTTTATGATATCACCTGTTGATGATCAGTGTTTCTGGCTGTCCAGTTTCTGGCTGTTACAGATGAAGCTGTTTTGAAGATTTGTGTACAAGTCTTTGTATGGACATATACTTTTCATTTCTCTTGAGTAAATACCTTTGGAATGGAATGGTTGACAAATATGGCAAATGTGTGTTTATCATCTTAAGAAGCTACCAAACTGCTTTCCAAAGTGGTCATACCATTTTAGTCTCCTACCAGCATTGTATGAGGGTTCCAGTTCTTCCACATCCTTGGTATAGACTTTTTAGTTTCGGCTACTCTAGTAGGTGTGTAATGGTATCTCACTGTGTTTTTAATTTGCATTTTGTGAATGACTAATGATGTTGAGCGTCTTTTCTTGTGCTTATTGGCTATCCATACTCCTTTACAGAAGTGCCCAAGTCCTTTGCTCATGTTTTTGATCAGGTTGTTTTGTTGTTGTTGTTGGTTGAATTTTAAGAGATCTCTGTATATTCTGGATATTCATTCCTTATTTTGGATATTTATCCCATATCATTTGCAAATATTTTCTTCCATTTGATGAGTTGCCTTTTTATTATATTTATGTATTTGGTATACAAAAGTTTTTAATTTTGATGCGGTCCAGTTTGTCTATTTTTTTGTTAATTGTTGCTTGTGCGTTTGGTATCATCTTTAAGAAATCATTGCTAAATCCAAAGTCATGAAACTTTTCCCTGTGTTTCCTTCTAAAGAAGAGTTTTATCGTTTTAGTTTTTGCATTTAGGTCTTTGATCGACACTGAATTAGTTTTCATATACGGTGCGAGGTAAAAGTCTAACTTCATTCTGTTGCATATGGATATCTAGTTTTCTAGCACCATTTGTTGAAAAGACTGTTCTTTCTCCCATTGAATGGTCTTGGTACCCTTGTCAAAAATCATTTGACCTTATACGTGAAGATTTATTTCTGGTCTCTCTATTCCATTCGTCTACATATCTGTCTTTATCCCAGTAGCACAATTTTGATTACTGTAGCTTTGTAGTAAGTTTAGGAAGTGTGAGACCTCCAACTTTTGTCTTTTTCAAGATTGTTTTGGCTATTTAGGGTCCCGTGAGGTTCCATATGAATTTTAGAATGGATTTTTCTATATCTGCTACAATGACACTGGGATTTTGATAGGGATTGCCTTGAATTTATAGATTGCTTTGGGTAGTGTGAACATCATAACAGTTAAGTCTTACAGTCCAGGAATACAGGATGTTTTCTTTTTATCTTTGCCTCCTTGGCTCAGTTTATTCCTAAGTATTTTATTCATTTTGATGCTATGGTAAATGGAATTGTTTTCTTAATTTCTTTTTCAGATTGTTCATTGTTAGTGTACAGAAACACTGATTTTTTTTGTGCTGATTTTTAGCCTGCTACTTTATTTAATTTGTTTATTCTAACACTTACTTTTGTGGACTCTGTGGAGTTTTCTACATAAAACCTGTCATCTGAAAATATAGTTTACTTTTCCCCTTTCCAATTTGAATGGCCTTTATTTCTTTTTCTTGCCCAATTGCCCTGGCTAAAATTTCTAATACTATGTTCAGTAGAAGTGGTGAAAGCAAGCATTCTTATTTCTAATTTCAGAGGAAAAGCTTTCAGTTTTCTTCACTGAGTGTGATGTTAGCTCTGGGTTTTTTTTATACACGGCCTTTATTGTGTGAGGTAGTTTCCTTCTAATCCTAGTTTATTGAGTGTTTTTATCATAAAAAGGCAAAGAATTTTTCTGCATTGACTGAGATGATCATATAGTTTTTTTTCCTTAATTCTCTTAATGTGGGTATCACACTTACTGATTTGTATTTGTTGAAGCATCTTTGCATCCCAGGGATAAATCCCACTTGATCACAGTGTGTGATCCTTTTAATATGCTATTGAATTCAGTTTGCTAGTATTTTATTGAGGATTTTCCATCTTTGTTCATCAGGGATATTGGCCTGTAATTTTCTTTTCTTGTAGTGTCCTTGTCTGGCTTTGATATCAGGGTAATGCTGACCTCCTACAGTGAGGTTGGAAGTGTTCCCTTCTCTTCAATTTTTTGGGAGAGTTTGAGAAGGATTGGTGTTGATTCTTTGAATGTTTGGTAGAATTCACCAATGAAATTATCTGGACCTGCACTTTTCTTTGTTGGGAGGTTTTTGATTACTGAATCAATCTTCTTACTGGTTGTTGGCTATTCAGATTTTCTCTTTCTTCATGATTCATTCTTGGTAGGTTCTATGTTTCTAGGATCTAATTTCCTTTTGATTCCTTCTTTGACCCGTGGGTTATTTGAAAATGTAACTTAGTTCCTAAGTATTTGGGAATTTTTTTAGAGATCTTTCTTTTTACTAAGTCTAAGTGACTTCTAGTGTTATCAGAGAACCTTCTTTAGTATGACTTGGATCCATTTAAATTTACTGAGGATTATTTTACTGACGGGAAATAGTCTGTGTGGTGGTCCATGTGTACCTGAAAAGAAAGTGTATTCTACTTTTCCTGGGTGGAGTGTTCTATAAATGTCCAACTGATCTAGTTAGTTGTGTGCTGTAAGTCTTCTAAATCCTTTCTAAACATCTGCCTACTTGTTCTTCAATATATTGAGAGAGAATGGCGTGGAAATCTCTGACTATAAAATCTTTTTCTCCTTTCAATTCTATCAATTTTTATTTTATGTATTTTTAAGCTATTAGATGCATTGATATCTAGGATTGTTATGTCCTCCTGATGAATTGACCACTTTATTATTATTAAATGGTCTTCTTTATCCCTGGTATTAGTCTTTGCTCTGAAATCTAGTGCTAGCAGGGTTTATCTTTGCAAGCCATTTGTGCCTTTACATTTAAAATATGGGTTTTGCATGTAACATGTAGTTGAGTCTTGCTCTTTTTTTCTGATCTGACAATCTCTTTCAAACCTCAGATATTTCAGGATACCCCTATACCATCAGTCTTCTCTTCCTTGAGCTAAACATCCTTTTATTATGGTTTGGCTGATACTTTTTCTAAATTTTTGGCCATTTTATCAAATTCTTTTGTGCATGTCTTGCTTAAAAGGCTATTATGTCACAAAGGATACTTTGAGTTGGCCTCTGTAAGAAATGCTGACCATTGCATATTGCATCAGTTGATTAATGTTGTCAACAAAGATCTGTATCTATTTGGTTCTTCACCATTTGGTTCAAACCAGTCTCTGCCATCTGTTCTACTTTACTTACCCTAATCATATCTTTATCTTGGCTAACTACTGACTTTTGATCTCCAGAAAAGTTTCAAAGGGACTTAACCAAAAAAAAAAAAAAAAATCTATTCATTGTTGCTCTGAAAATGTCTGTTTTATCTCAGTTATACCAATTCTAGTTGAGTTATTTTGAGTGTGGGTCAAATAAAACTAGATTATAACTAAAAGGCTATTAAAATGTTTGCCTTTTTTTTCTAGGTAAAAATGTCTCCTTCTTGTCATCCATCCAAAGGAGATTCTGCTGTTAAGAAGGTGAGTTTTTTAAAATTTATTACGCTTTTATTTTAATTCCAGTATGTTAACATACAGTTATATTAGTTTCAGGTGTACCATATAGTGATTCAACACTTCCATACATCACCCGGCGCTCATCATGACCAGTGCACCCCTTAATCCCCATCGCCTATTTTACCCATCCCCTCCCCCCTCCTCCCCTCTGGTAACCATCAGTTGGTTCTCGATAGTTCAGAGTCTGTTTCTTGTTCTGTCTCTCTTTTTTTTCTCCTCTGCTCATTTCTAGAAGATAGTGAGTTTTAAAGACACAAATCCACCTTCCTCCTTCTGTGTGTTTATTATCCTCTCTTGAACAATTGTCTCAAAATGATAATGATTTTTAATCATCTCAATGCTGTCAAAGGTTCTTTCTGATTGGACACCTTAATGACATATCACCAGAATTCCTTAGCTCTTCCAGGAAGCCAAATGGGGGGTTGGGCCTACCATCAGTCTCCTGGCAACTAAGAACTTTCATTGTTCTAGAATTCCCATTCTATTTACCAGGCAGCTATCCTGATCAGTGAGTGGTAGCAGATAAAAGATATTCTAAGGAGGATAGTCTAAGGTATTCTTTCCCTACTAATATGCTTTCCCTCCAGATAGCTGTGCCAGAGAAAACTGGCCTGAGATATTAGCACTTCATACTGCATAAGCAAGTGCTCCATAAATCCTTGTGGGATGGAACCCTTACTTATGCCACTCCAATCCCTGACTGGAAACTTTGTAGCACAGAAAGGGTGTGAGTCTTTTCAATTGAGTGATTCTCAGATGGTGTCAAGAGAACCAGGCCTAAACTCCTCTTCTGTATACAGCTGCAACAGTGCAGTTGAAGTGTGGTAAACAAGCTGACATTTTTTACTGTTTTCTTTTACCACTTTTATTTTGCTGACAATAAGTGTCCCTGGATGTAGGTTTTCTTTCCTTGCCTTTTTTATGATTTCAGCCAGCATCCATGTCAGTGAAGAATTGTAGAACAAAAATAACAACTTGCTGGCTCTGTCACCTAACAGCAGGTTCTAGCTTCAAAGCCGTGTGCCAAAACTAGGTCCCTTTTCTCTGCCTATAGAATCCCCTGAGACGTTTTTAAAAGAAAAAAAAGAATGAAAACAAAATATGTTATCCGAAAAGCCCTATTCCCTGCTGCCCAGGAAACTCTCTTCCATTTTTGTGGGGACCACAAGGGCAGCAGACTGAGATGATGATTGCTGCTGCCTGGAGCCACCACACTGTGACCTTAGCCGGGGGGAGGGCTTGAGTCACCTGGTCTCGCAACGTAAACAAATGAGGAAATTGGAATCCAGAGGGCTGTTTTTTTGCCTAAGCTTTCAAGTGTTAGCTATGGGACACACTTCTAAAGTAGAGGTTAAAAATGTGCTTTCGATTCAACCAGACATGGGTTCAAAGATTGACTCTTTCACTTATTTATCTGAATAACTTTTTTTTTTTTTTTTTAAAGAGATGGGGGTTGCAGAGGAAGAAGGAGAAAGAGAATCTTAAGCAGGCTCCACACCCATCATGGAGCCCAATGCAGCGCTCGATCTCACAACCCTGAGGTCTTTTTTTTTTTTATTCATTTGAGACACACAGATACAGAGGGAGAGAGAGCATGAGCAGGGAGAGAGGCAGAGGGAGAGGGAGAAGCAGGCTCCCCACTGAGCCAGGAGCCCGATGTGGGGCTGGATCATCCCAGCACCCTGGGATCATGACCTGAGCTGAAGGCAGATGCTTAACCGACTGAGCCCCCCAGGCGCCCCAACCCTGAGGTCTTGACCCAAGCCAAAATCAAGAGTCAGACACTTAACTGACTGAGCTACGCAGGCGCCCCTAGTAGGATAATTCTCTTAGTCAGCCTTTCTGCTTCCTCTGCTGTAAATGATGGCACTACCTCTCAGAAATATCCTGAAGACTAAATGAGATACTATTTAAGGGCCTAACACTGTGTTTGACACACAGTAAGTCCTTGGTAAATTATTGGCACATAGTAGGGACTCAGGTATTACTGAAACTGGTGTTAAAACACAAATCCCCCAATCCTAGTTAGATGTCCTGTCACTTTATTATTGCTACGTTGTATTGTTGTCCATTCAGCCGGTATTTCTGTATGTAGATCCTGAGCTAAGCAAGGGACTACAGAGATGAAAAACATAGTCTTTGTTCTCAAGGACCTCAGCACTTATTGGGGAAGGTAGCCATGTAAACTGACAATGACCGTACAGTTTGACACATGCCGTGGAAGGTGCACAGGGTACACAGGAGCAGAGAGGAGAGGCTGTGTGGAATGACTAAGCAGATTTAATACAACTCATGTGTTCCCATGGTAAAAAGCCCAACGAAGAAGTTTGAGAAAAGCTTTGTTACTACATTATAACGAAAGCAAATCCTGCCATACTTAAAGATGTTTAAATACTCATTTAGAAATAGCTTCATGTAACCTATTTGTTAAACTTGGTAATGGCCTAGCTGTCTGTCATTTCAGGTGTCTGACCACTGTCAGGGGTGTAGCAGTGTTACATAAGTAGGATTCTCTTACTCCTGTAATCAGCATCAGACAAACAAACTTCCAAAGCCAATGACTGGACACGGTGGCCCCAGGTGGCATTCCTAAGTGATCAGGTACAGACTTATTCGCTGTCCATGCCAGAATTGGGGCTATCTCTAAAATATTTAATCCAGATACATCTTGGATACATTTTATTTTAGCAATGAGAGCCCATCTCTCATATTTACCATTCTGATTAACAGACATCAATTTCACCAATAAAAAAATTTCTGGGTTTTTTGAGCAAATGAGCAAAATCTTAGGTGTTGGTCGATAATGAACAGCCAAAGGACTTTGAGTAGCTGCTTTTGGGAATTCGTATTTGCTCGCAGTCTCTGAAATATGGATTCTTGGTTAGGACCACTGACTGTCCCTAAGTTGAAGCTTAAACTAAATAGTACATACTTAATATCACACTGTTATGATGTCTAGAATAACTTTAAAATACGTATTGAAACAGGTGCCTCTCCCAGACTGAGTGGTCAGGGAAGGCTTCTCAAAGAAGATAAAGCTTGATCTAGCGTTGAAGCACAAGGGAAAAGGTATTCCAGGTAGACATGGGTGAGTATAGGACATCTCAGAAATGGAGATGGTTCTGTGTGTCTTAAATATGGGAGCATGCAGAGGCTTGGTGAAATGAATGGGAATCCATATCACAAAAGAGCACTATTTTGTGAAGTTTGCTTTTTATCTTGAGGATAAGAGTTTCTGTCAAAGGTGAGATTAAAGGCAGAAAGATCGATCAGAAGAATAGACAGTGTCCAGGCAAGAAAAAGGTCCTGAAGCTGTGCTGTATTAATGGAATGAGATGAGGTAGATTCAAGTCTTATTTTTTCTCCCCCCAAAAGGTGTCCTTCTGACACCTTAAGTGTGAGCCAGCTGTCCTTCCCGTTAGGAGTTCTCCCTTATAGCACCCGGAACGAGTCCCCACCTACCGACATGTTTACCGGGCTTTGCTGACCTTGCCTCATTACTTCTGTGTCTGCCCCATCAGAGACTGCCTGCCTCAGGAAGGCACAGCCACCGAGTCAGACTTGTTTGCTATCATATCCCTAAGTGTAGAACCAAGTAGTCGGTAGTTGTCGAGTGAAGGAGAGATATGTCAAAGAGATTCCGCAGGATTCATAGCTGTTTACGGGAAGTGACGGGGGAGAAAGTAGTTTCTGGGCCTGAGTAAAGAGAAAGAACAAATGAAACCTCATTGCTGTCTCAGGCTTATAATTCCAGCGTGGTCAGTCCCTTGCTGTTTGGGCTACGTCAGCAGTATTCTAAGTGAGACCAGTGTGAAACTCAGCACCTAACTGGTACTTCTCTGGTTGTATACGTATTTTTGTGTGTATGTTTGTGTGTTTGTTCCTGCATATATATGAACATCTACAAATGTATTCTAGGTATCATCCTGGAGCTACATTGTCAAAGTTGCATTGACAGATGGAGGCCCCAGCAGTGTCTGTTGAACAACTGACTGCCAAAGTGATGTGTAGGAAACACAAAGGAGCAGTAATGTTCTTGATTTGAGCCTGAGATTCTCTGTTGACCAATAACCAAAGAAAGTGCTTGGTGACTGTGTTGTTAGTATTGGCTCTGGCAAGAGCTGCGCGGAAGTGCTGAGGAGAACAGAAGCCATTTTCTGTAGGGTTCTGCTTAACTTCCTGGGATAGGTGTCTCCTGTAGCAGTCGCTCTTCCACTCTGCTGCCACCTGTCAGAATCTAGCAAATTTTATGAACATGTGTACACAACTCTTCAAAACACAAGCATTTTGCATTTTAGATAGTCTTTTAGAAAGCTCTGGATTAGAAATACTTGTATATTATATATATGTGGCATACAAAATTTGTAATATTTATCTTATGTATATAAAATTTCTTCTTAAGTGGCTCTGATAACTTCAGTAAAGTTAGAAGATACACATGCTTCTCTAGGGCTTGTTCAGTGTTTGATCATGGATGACCGGAAATTTAAAAATCAGGAAGCGTTTTCCTAAGATAAAAATTACTGTAAAAGTCCCTTGCAATTGACTCACTAGAACAGATTAAAATTGGAGGTGTTGATAATGTTTGAGGTGACAAATGATTTTAGAGAGTTAGTTGAAGGCAGCATCAAAAACCACTCAGCTTTGATGCATCTTTTCTCAACTACTAAAGAAACACCAACCAGGAATTTGCAAGGTTGGGATTATTACATGCATGGTAACCAGAGAAAGTAATTTTGTCTTACATCTCAATCACAAAAGCATAGTTATACTCCCCGAGCCATCCCCTGTTTTAGATGAGCTTTCTCTGCTGGTGTGTTTGCAGAAGCCTGAGGAGTCCGGAACTCTGGCTAAAGAATATCCTCACGCTGGTAAAACCCACTGGAAGAGTCCACGGTTGATGGTCTTCCAGAGTGACTTCTTCAGCCAGGGACAAGGTACTGGGAGAGGTAGAGTGGGAAGGCTTTCTCATAAGTCTGGGGTAGAGTCAGTGAATATTCCACGTGCTTCAAGATGCCAGGCCTGGGAAGGACCAAGGTCAGTGAAATATAGTTCTTGCTGTCAACACATTTCCAAGTGAATAGTGACTGAACTGGTGGATTTAATAGCCAAACCTCCCAGAGACTGATGAGTAGTTCCTTAAGTATTCAAGTGTATGACAAGAATTTGGAGCAGTTTTTTGTTTTGTCCAAGTGTTCTAGTGAGGTAAAATTTTTAGAGTCCGTTCGCAGTCTTGCCACTCATGTCAGGAATGTAGATGACTGCACTCACTCAGGATTTTTATTGAATCGTTGGCAGGGAGAGGAGGGAACTCGGGGGCGGTATTTTTAAGGGGAAAAGCCTCACAGAGCCACAGTTTCCATAACAACAGGAAAAGCTGGCTGCAGTGTCTTGGCTGACTGGCCCCTCGTGAACAAAAAGGGATAGCCCTTGATGGAGGTATGCTGCCTCCTTCCCTATTTTCTTAGTAGGACTTAGATCCAAATGTGACTTCCATGCCTCTACTCATTTAAACGAAAAAAAAAGAAGAAGAAGAAGAAAACCAAGGGCAGGATGTAGTCTTTGTTTTTGCAGAGACAGGGTGGAAGATCCCCACAGGCCAGGTGCCTTTTTATGCTGACATGAAGTAGCTGGGGTGCAGTTACCTTCAGACAGCTGAAAGATCTGGAAGGAAACATAGGCATTCTTTGCAGTTCAGAGGACAGAACTGGTGCTGGTGGGTAGCTGCTGGTGGATGGAGATGCCAGCTTAGGTAGGAGAATTTTCTGATAGTGGGACAGGTTGCCTTGTGAGATTGCACATTATCTGTTACCGGAGGTGTTTGATCCTTGCAGGATGTTTACTGCCACTCAGAGCTGTTGCAGAGCTTTTCCTGCAGTGGGGGAGAGGTGGGCTGGTCAATTTTTAGATCCCTTGCTATGTTAGGATTTTATGAGTCTGCAGTTGTATTAAACCCAAATGACATGTCCATTGATGTGTACTGGATGATTTCAATTAGACCCTAACATCTAGCCTGAACGAGTAGAGTCTATTAAAACAAAAACAAAAACAAAAACAAATTTGGACTTAGGGAAGGAGAGACTTCATTCAAAAGAATAATTGCAGAAAGAGGAGGGGGCTTTTGCTATGAGGAGAATGTTCCAACCTTAAGATCCACAAGGGTGTCAAAAAATCAGGCAGGGGCACCTGGCTGGCTCAGTTAAGTAGAGCATGTGAGTCTTGATCTTGAGGTTGTGAGTTTGAGCCCTACCCCACACTGGGCGTAGAGGTTACTTAAAAGAAAAAAAAAAAGCAGAAAGGAATTTTTTTGCTGCGGCCAGTAAACGGGTAGAAAGAACCAGATGTGGGGGAGTAGGTGATAGATAGTTGATTAGAGATGTCTTTCATGTGGTCAGCTGGTTCTCGGAAGGGATCATTAAGGATTGTAAGCTGGCTCAGGTTGAGGGTGGATCAAGGGCTTGGGGGAAGGAGAGAAGCTTAACTAAAGTTTGGTCATCAGTTAACAAGCATTTTGTTCCATTGAATCAGGACAAACAGTTCTGCTCATCTTTTAAGAGGCCAAGAGTGGAAATTTGATGGGCCGGTGCCTAGCTTTGTCATAGATGAACCTGGTGGCGTGGTGGATTTTGTCTCAGACTTATGGGGAAGGGTGGTCTTTGCAGTAAGCTGTTTCCCACAATAGGGTATGGGGATTTCCTTAACTACAGCTATTCTTCAGGAACTCAGGGCTCGGGTGAAGTATAACATGGTCATGGGTCTGACTGCACTGCCATGTTCTTTCCTTACTCCTCATGGCCAGGGCCTTTCTGAAACCTGCTTACTAGTCCTCCTATAGAGGAAGAGAGTGTTAGCTGGAAACAGTTACAGAGGAGGACAGTGGTGACCACTTGCTTGTGGTATTCACTCTTGCTGATGATTGGGTGTATCCTCTGGCCTAAAGAGTGGGACTAGCTGAGCGTTTCGAAGTATCTCAGAGTTCTTACCCAATGTACAAATCTACTCCTCGCCAATTTCTTTTGTATTAATTGAATATTTTCTAATGTAGCATTTGGATTTCTTTATTGATATTTTAAATTAATGAACTTTTTTTTTTTTGAGAGGGAGCGCAAGCAAGGGGCAAAGGGAGAGGGAGAGAGAATCTTAAGCAGGCTCCATGCTCAGCACAAAGCCTGACGCAGGGCTCGATCTCATGGCCCTGAGACCATGACCTGAGCTGAAATCAAGAGTCGGATGCTAAACCGACTAAGCCACCCAGGCGCCCCATTAATGGACTATTTTTTTTAAGCAGTTTTAGGATTATAGAAAAAGTGATCAGAAGGTACAGTTCCCATACATTTCCCCCTCCATTTTCCCCTGTTATTAACATCTTGCATTCCTGTGGTACATTTATTACAACTGATAAGCTAACATAGATACATTATTATTAATGTAATTCCATAGTTTACAATAGAGGTCACATCTTGTGTTGTACATTCTGTGGGTTCTGACAAATGTATAATGAAATGTCGGCACCATTACAATATCATGCAGAATAGTTACACTACCCCAAAAATCCCATGCTTCATTTATTCATCCTTCCCTCCCACCTCCCAAACTTCTGGCGTCTGCTAATCTTTTTACTGTCTCCATAGTTTTGCCTTTTCCAGAATGTCGTGTAATCAGACAGTATGTAGCCTTTGCAGATTGGTTTCTCTTACTCAGTGATACCCATTTAAGGTTCCTCCATGTCTTCTTGTGGCTTGATAGCTCATTTCTTTTTAACTTTGAATAATATGCCATTGTCTGGATATACCAGTTTGTTGTTCATCCATTCACCTACTAAAGGACATCTTGGTTGCTTCCAGGTTTCAGTAGTTGTCAATAAAGCTACTATAAACATCCATGTGCGGGTTTTTGTGTGGACATGTTTTCGGCTCATTTGGGTAAATACCAAGGAGCAACTGCTGGATTGTATGGTAAGAACGTTCAGTTTTCTGAGAAGCTGCCAAACTATCTTCCAGAGTGGCTGTACTATTTTTGCATTCCCACACAGTGAATGTGAGTCCCTATTGTCCTACATCCTTGTCAGCATTTGGTGTTGTCTATTTTTGGATTTTAGCCATTCCAGTAGTGATGTCTTGAATGACATTCGATGTTGAGTATTTTTTCATAAGCTTATTTTACCATCTGTATATCTTCTTGGGTGAGGTCTTTAAATGTCTTTGAGGGTTTTTTTTTTTCTGGTTTTTGTTTTTTGTTTTGGTGGTGCTCTAGGGTTTACCCTATACATCTTAACTTTTCTGATTCAGCTTCTGATTTAAACTAGCTTAATTCAAGTTGTACATAGAAGTGTTACTCCTATTTAGCTCTATTATTTTTTCCCACATTTTGTGATAACTCTTCTACATGGTATATCTGTTAATGTTACAAACCCAACAATACATTGTGATAATTATTGCTTTACTGTCTTAGCCACGTTCTTAGCCCCAGTAAAGCTTTGTCCCTACCCATTTAAATATATTGCATTTCTGCATGTTATAGGCCAACATTACATTATATACATATTATTATATAGTTGCCTTCCAGTTCTTTTTACCATTCTTTTTTTGGTTTCTCTTATGTGGATTTGAATTGCTTTCCACTAATGACTGTGAACAGTGACTAATGAACTTATATTAGTATTTTTTTTATAAGGTGGGTCTGTTAGCAACAACTTCTCTCCATTTTTGTTTACTTGGAAAGTGTTTCTTTCATCTTCATTTTTGAAAGATAGCTTTGTTGGATATAAGATTACTGATTGACAGGTTTTTTTCTTGGAACACTTTGAATATACTATCCTGTTGTCTTCTGCCCTATCTTGTTTCTGCCTAGAATTTAGTTACTAATCTTACTGGGGTTCCCTTATAAGTGGTCGTTTTTCTCTTGCTGCTTTTCAAGATTTTCTCCAAGTCTTTAACTTGTAGCATTTTTACCGTGAGATATTTGTGGATCTCTTGGCCTTTGTCCTGCTTGGAGTTTGTTGATCTTCCTGGATGGGTAGGTTACTGCTTTTCTTTTCTTTTCTTTTTTTTATTAAAGATTGTATTTATCCATTTGAGAGAGAGAACACGAGCAGGGGTGGGGAGGGCGAGGGAGGAGCAGAGGAAGAAGCAGACTCTCCGCTGAGCCAGGAGCCCGATGCGGGGCTCAATCCCGGGAGTGCAGGATCATGACCTGAGCCAAAGGCAGACGTTTAACCAACTGAGCCACCCAGGTGCCCTAGGTTACTGCTTTTCAATAAATTTGTGACTCTTCAGCCACAATTTCCTCAAATATTTTGTTTTCTCCATTCTCTCTCCTCTCATTTTCTTACTCCCATTATGTATTTGTTGTGGTACTGATGGTGTCCTGTGTTTCTCTGTTCAGTTTTCTTCACTCTTTTTCCCCCCTAATCTTCAGCTTGCATACTCTATTGATTTATCTTCCAGTTCATTATTTCTTCTGCCAGTTCAGATCTTTTGAGCCTCTCTCCTGAATTTATTTTAGTTATTATACTTTAAACTCTAGAATTTCCTTACTATACTTTTTTGTAATTTCTCTTTATTGATATTCCTTTTTTTTAAGATTTTATTTATTTGAAGAGCGAGAGAGAGCATGCACCTGTGCACACAAGCAGCGGGGGGAAGGGCAAAGGGAAAGGGAGAAGCAGGCTCCCCGCTGAGCAGGGAGCCAGCAGGCATGGGGCTCAATCCCATGACCCTGGGATCACAACCCGAGCTGAAGACAGACGCCCAACCTAGTGAGCCACCCACGTGCACCTCTTTATTGATATTCTGTATTGGGGGTGCAACATTGCCATCATACCTTCCTTTACTTTTAAAAATCACACTTTCCTACATTTCATCCATTTCCTGTGTGTGTGTTTGTGTGTTTTTTTTTTTAATTGTTGTTTGTTTTGGGCGTTTTTTTGGTTCTGTAAGTATATTTATCATGACTGATTTTAGTGTCTTTCTGTTACATCTAACATCTGGTTACTCTCTAAGGCAGGTTGTGTTATCTGCTTTTCTTCCCCAGTATGTGATCACACTTTCCTATTTCTTTATATGCCTTGTACTTTTTGGTTAGAAACTAGATATCTTAGGTAACGTAGCAACTCTGTGCATTGATCCCCCACTCCTGGAGTTATTCTTATTTGCTCCACTCTACTCTACTCCAGGCTGCTGCAGCCTAAGCTGTTATTATTATTTTTAGTGACTGGTCGGGTTATTTTAATGAAGTCTATCCCCCTACCCATCCCCAAGTGTTAAGCCTCTGATATTGCTCTTTGGGAGATACAGCCTTGGGTTTGCCCACAGACAGCTAGATGGCAGTGGTATTGGTAAAGCCTCTCTCTTTTTCCTTGGCCAAACCAGCTGTTAAACTCTACTGATTGCTCTGTTGTTTTCAGCAATGCCCTGGGTGCATAAATTGCTCTACATACCGATTCGGTGAAATTGTGACTCCTTTGAAAGGATAGTTTCTGAGGTCTGTTTTCAATATTTGTTTTGACCTCCTTATTGGGGGCACCCCCCACCGCCAGCTATCATTTCCTCCGTTCTCTTCTACAGAGTAGTGGCCTGGTGCAGGTTGTGTCTACATTAAATGCATGACTCTCCTCCCAGTTGCCTTTCACCACAGTCTTCACTGTTCCTAAGACTACTCTTAGGTTCAAACTTCTCCACACTCAGTTGCAAATGAAGTCAGTTCCTTTGAGAAGAGATTAGGACCTGTTGTACTGCCTGCTTCTCCCCCAAGGAATAATCTCTGAACCAGAGCTCTGTATAACGGCAAGCTTCTCTCTGAATGACACGCCCACTTAGGACTTGAATGCTTGTTGGAAGAGGGCACAGCCTGAGGTCCTCTTGGCCTTTCCTGTGATGGAACCACTGCCTCACAAACTGGAGCAGGGGTGATCAGAGAGCCAGTTTTTTGTAGTGGACAGTACCCAGGATGAAGCCTGTATTCCATGGGTGGCGTCAGGGTGGAAGAAGGGAGCCCCCACCACTTCTTGACTGTGCTTGCCTAGGACTTAGCCTCAGCAGCAGGTAGCTGGAGGCAAGAGGAGAAATGCTGAAGTCCTGCTTCTACTGAAAAGAAAGCCCTCCAACTAGGAGCTTGGGAGAGAAGGAGCTTGGGAGAGAAGGAGCTTGGTGTTCTTGGCGGTAGCAGTCTGGGGTGGAGTCTCCCTCACTAGGCTGGGTGGGAGGAGGGAGCAGTCTTGGTTCAGAAACCACATACTCGCCTTTCTTACTGATTCTACATTGATTTTTTAAAAGAGTTATTTCTTGGGCGCCTGGGTGGCTCAGTCGTTAAGTGTCTGCCTTCGGCTCAGGTCATGATCCCAGGGTCCTGGGATCGAGCCCCACATCGGGCTCTCTGCTCGGAGGGGAGCCTGCTTCTCCCTCTCCCACTTCCCCTGCTTGTGCTCTCTCTCTCGCTGTCTCTCTCTGTCAAATAAATAAATAAAATCTTAAAAAAAAAAAAAAGTTATTTCTTCATTTGCTATTTGCCCTTAGGACAATTTCCGAGGTCTATAAAGGGTTGGTTTTAGGGGTGTGTGTGTGTGTGTGTCTCTATATCTGTCTGTAGAGATATATATAGCTTCAGTGGTGAAAAGGTCATCAGAGCATCCGTGCTGTCATGCTAGTAGGCGTCCATCTCTCTCCTCATCCATTTCTAACAAGCAGTGTCCTACCTCTTAGTGAAAACCCTCTCCTGAGGCAAGACGTTCCATCTTCGAGAGTTAGTCCTTATTCTGGCTGACAGATACCTGTTGATCCTGGCCCTTCCTCTGGAAGCCATTAGAAAGATACCTCATTCCTTTTTTATATAGCAGCCTTCCCAGTGCTTTCTGTAGGTGAAGTCCTGAGTCCCCAGGCCTAGTCTTCTCCTGTGCAGGCAGAACATTCACAGTTCTGTTCCTCACTCACTTCTCCCCCTCATACCCTACCTCTTCTGTTCCCACCGTGCTACTTTAGGGCAGGTCAGCTTAGAGCAGAACAAGATCATCCCTTTCCTCATTCTAGGTTCTCTAAATGAAACCAAAGGCACATTAGATTTTTAGCAGCCATTCTGCACGGTTGACTCAATGAACATGTTGATAGCAAGCTCCTGATTCTGTTCCCACACACCACTGACCCCATCCTGTGTAACTGCTGTTGGTTTCTAGAGCCAAGTGCAAGACTTGTATTGTTTCAGATTACCTCTTTGGGAATCAAGTTTTTTCATTCCATGCATTGGCCTCTTTTATCTTTATCCAGCTAACTAATAAAATATTTGTATAAAGCAGAGCCAGGGGTAGAGCCCCACAGAGACCTAGATAGCATTACTTATTAGTCACCAGGTTCTGTTAATTGAGAGTTAATGGGTGTGATTTTTCTGCTTCAAATAGGACACCCCTTCATGAACAGTTGACGTAGTTTTCAGAGTGGAGTTAGATCATAGGAGTCTCTCACAGTGGGGCTGTGTGTGGGGCCATGTCAGAGCCAGTGGTTGCTCTGTATTCCATCGTGGTGCCCTCTCAGTATATGCAGGTGAACTCCCTTACCAAAAGAAGTAATGTCCCCATGGCTACCATCTCCTTGGAGTTTTGGACCCTGCTGAAGTTCAGAGTATTGCTCAGGTTAGAAATGGGCCTTTCCCTTCCAACAGAGTTTCCTGACAAAGCTCTTAGGCATTTCCTACAATATGTGGCAGGGGTCTTTTTTTCTCTTCAGTAGGTATGACAGAGCAGCTAACAGCCCATTATTTTTCATTAAAACAACTCAGTAGGCCGTTCTTAATTGCACTCTGCTGAATGATCACCTATTTGTAAAGGTCATAGAATCCAAACAGCAGAGCTTTGCAAGGTTTGAGCTGCTCTAATGTATGTGTTGTTCTCGAGAGGCTGATCTCCTGTTACTGCAGAGTAGAGCTTTCTGTCTGGACTACTTTCCCAAATCAGTTCACGTGCCATCCCTGAAAGCTCACGCTCCTTTCGTAGTATCAGAACATGGGGTTGAGTCTGTTCAAGAAACAGTGAGAAGTCTTTGGTAAAGTAGAAGGAAAGGAAAAGATGAAGATGAAATGCAAACTGGTGCTGAGTGCAGTCTGTTCTCTCAGACAAAAGCCACTGCCGTGGGTCTCTTGTGTTTTGTTTTCTGTACATATCCTAGGGGCATTCTAGTTGTGATTTACATTTGGTTCTTCTCTTGTGCCATAAATAAGTTATAGCTCCCTGTTTTGTTTTGTTTTTAAAGATTTTATTTATTTGACAGCGAGAGAGGGAACACAAGCAGGGGGAGTGGGAGAGGGAGAAGCAGGCTCTCCGCTGAGCAGGGAGCCCGATGCGGGGCTCGATCCCAGGACCCCGGGATCATGACCTGAGCCGAAGGCAGACGCTTAACGACTGAGCCACCCAGGCGCCCCGTAGCTCCCTGTTTTGTGTGAAATATCTACTAGTGGTAGATATTACTCCAGATACAGCATATTCTTAAAAGGAGAGACTCCTCGGGGCGCCTGGGGTGGCTCAGTCGTTAAGCGTCTGCCTTCGGCTCAGGTCATGATCCCGGGGTCCTGGGATCGAGCCCCGCATCGGGCTCCCTGCTCAGCGGAGAGCCTGCTTTTCCCTCTCCCACTCCCCCTGCTTGTGTTCCCTCTCTCACTGTGTCTCTCTGTGTCAAATAAAAAAAAAAAAAAGAGAGACTCCTCTCTACATGGTTAAGTCACGTAACTTTTTCATTTATTGACTAAGTCAGTTAAGACTACCTTTTTATGGTACTAATTGGGGCAGTCCATATCTGTCTCTAGCAACTTCACAGCAATAGAAGAGAAAATAAAATTATACAGAAATATCTCTGCAATCATTGGAAAGAAGAAATTCTCTAATTCCAGTGTCCTCTCTGCATTTCACTTAGCTCCGAGAAGCCCTCTGTGCTTCGTGTTTACCTCAACAGTGTTGTCATTCCCCAGTCAGTGTGTACCTCCACTGTTCCAAAAGTCTTCACCAACTCCATGGTCTCTGTCTTCTGGGGCTCCAGTTCATGCTCCACCTCTTCTTATGCTTGGAAAACTTAAGTGGAGCCCTGTCACTAACAAAGTGAAGTCTGAATTGGTTTAGATTGACAGTGTGGGCTTTGCATGCATCACCAGCCCGCACTTCATCTTCATCTTCTTTCCTTCCTTCGTTAGTCGATGGAAATTTCTCATTTCCTAAACATAGCCAATCCCATGTTCATATATCTGCTTTTGTGATGCCTTGTTTGTAGCCTCCAGTTCAAATTTTGCTTTAATTCATTCAAAAAATATGTATTGGGCTCTTACTATGTGGCAGGCATGGGTCTAAGTGCAGGGCTTTGTAGGGAACAAAACCAGTCTCTGCCTTCACAGAACCCCCATTCTGGTGGCAGGGTTAGATATTAGACAAATGAAGATATGGTAACTCAGTTTTTTGTTTTTTGTTTTAAGATTTTTTTTTTTATGTTTTTGGCTCAGTAGGTTGAGTTTTCTTTTTTAAGATTTTATTTATTTATTTGAGAGAGAGAATGAGATAGAGAGCATGAGATGGGGGAGGGTCAGAGGGAGAAGCAGACTCCCCGCTGAGCAGGGAGCCCAATGTGGGACTCAATCCTGAGACTCCAGGATCATGACCTGAGCCGAAGGCAGTCGCTTAACCAACTGAGCCACCCAGGCGCCCTTATTTATTTTAAAGAGAGTGAGCATGCAGGTCAGGGGAGGGGCAGAGGGAGAGGGAAAGAATCTCCGGCAGACTCCCTGCTGAGCTCAGAGCCTGACATGGAGCTCTGTCTCATGACCCTGAGATCATGACCTGAGCTGAAATCAGGAGCCAGACACTTAACCAACTGAGCCACCCAGGTGCCCCCAGTATTTCAGATTTTGATAAGGCTATGGAAGAAAAGCATTATGAGGGAGATAAAAAGGGAGATTGCTGTTTTCTACAGAGTGATAATGGAAGGTTGACTTCCATTGTTCCAAGTCAGAAATACTTGGTAAGGACCACAGTGGTTGCCGTGCAACTCGCTGATGAGAGCATACACAGGCCTGTGTGCAGTGAGTAATATTTTCTGTCTAAAAAAGTGAAGGTGCAGTCCATGGGAACATGAGGGGAACGAGCATTCTAGGCAGAAGGAACAGCGAATGCAGAGGTCTTGAAGCAGGAGAATGCCCCCAGGAATAATGAGGCCCCTGCACATGGGCATGCATCTTGTAGGTGTGGTGGTGAGCACTCTTGGAGGTTCCCTTCATCCTTGTGTTCTAGGTCACTGAGGAGCTAGAAGTCCGTGGAGTCTGTGGACAATATGGAGGGGGTGAGAAATGTTGGAGGTTTGAAGAGAGGGGTGAAGAAGATAGGAAATAAACACATGGCAGAGTGGCAAGAGTGAGTAGACTAGGAAGTCTCAGGGAGGCTGCTTGCTGTTCGTAACCGTGAATTTAAATGTCTTTGAGGGGCACCTGGGTGGCCCTTTAAGTCATTAAGCTTCTGCTTTCTGCTCAGGTCATGATCCCAGGGTCCTGGGATCAAGCCCCGCATCGGGCTCCCTGCTCAGCGGGAAGCCTGCTTCTCCCTCTCCCACTCCCCCTGCTTGTGTTCCCTCTCTCGCTGTCTCTCTCTCTGTCAAATAAATAAATAAGTCTTTTAAATGAATGAATGAATGATGAATGAATGAATGAATGAATGTCTTTTGAGCCGATCACCTCTTACTCTGAATTCTTGTGAGCAATTCTTGCCCATTCTTCATTTGGCACTTGGCATACAGTACCTTCTGTTATTGTTTCTTGGTGTCTGGCCTAACTTTCTAACTTGTCATTTGTTGTTTTTCTTAAATGTGTTACATCTCCCCTGGTTCCTCAGCTGCTTTGAGGCAGCTTTCAAGACACACACAGAAAAGGACAAAAGTGAATTACTGAGGGTGTCAGAGAAAAATGAAAATATATCTGATTCGAATTCAGCAATAGCTTAAAGCATTTGGGGAGGAGGAATCTTGAATAAAACCACCTTGAAATCTCCACTTCCTAAAACAGGATAGTTTAGTGAAACTGGAAAGTATGTAAATCATTACTGTAACGGCCCAGTGAAACCCACGTGTGCATTGCCTCAGTTTTTGTTGCTCACATTCACTCTGGTTTCCAGGAAGAAAGTTTTATGTGTACCCAGGATATTGACTCCTTACAGTTTACACGGCCAAGTCAGAAATACTTGGTAAGGACCACAGTGGTTGCCGTGCAACTCGCCGATGAGAGCGTACACAGGCCTGTGTGCGGTGAGTAAATGCCCGCGCCCTTCACTCCCAGGCCTGGTGGTCCTGGGCAGGCATCGCGGGACCCAGCAACCTGCCTTACCTGTATTCTCCTCTCTTACTTCTTCCCTCTCTTCTTTGGGGTTATTTGACCATTTTTTTAATACTGATTTTGATTCTTCTGTTGCTTTTATAGCTAAATCTCTCTGTTTTGTTTTGTTTTGTTTTAGTGGTAGCTGTAGGGATTACAGAATACATCTTTACCTTATCACAGTCTAATCAGAGTTAATATTTTACTACCTAACACAAACTGTAGGAACCTTGCAGTGCTATAGGCTCATTTACTAACCTCTCATCATCTAGTTCTTTTTATAGTTTCCGTTTTTCTACTGGGGTTCCCTCGTGTATTTATTTATTAGGTCCATCCTTTAAATCTTTAAACATATTTATAAAATAGATATTTTAAATTCCTTGTCTGCTAACCCAGTATCTCTCTGCCGTCTCTTAGTCTGTTTTTATCAGTTGCTTTCCTGGTTATAAATCCTGTTTTCCTACTCCACTTATCTGGAGACTTTTGATTGTGTGGTAGGCATTATGGACACTGTGTTGTTGAGCATCTGGATTTTATTGACTACCTTTAGAGACTTCTGAGTTTTGTTTGGCCGGTTACTGTTAAGTCAGTTACATATTTTTGAGGCTTATTTTTAAGCTCTGTTCGGGCAGGTCTAGGATACCCTGCTCCTAATACGTAGCTTTCTGATAATCTCATTGGATACCCAGGGTGTTTATCAAGGTCTTTGCACTCTAGCTCGTTAGTATTCCCATGTCTTCCAGCACTTTGCAACCTCTAGAAACTCCATTTAACTCACAGCTCTGTTCTCTGCCAGACTTCTGGAGTCTTGCCCACATATGTGCAGCTGAGTATTAGGCCACAAACTTAAGGGGACTCCTGTATAGATTTCCAGCTAAGCTTCCTCCTCTTCAGATTTACCCACTGCCCAGCCCCAAATGCCTATCTCTGATTCCTCAGTTCAGCAGCACTGCCATGCTCTACTTGGACTCTCATCCAGAAAGTGTCTCCAGATAGAATTCCAGGGAAATCATGGGGCTCTGAATGTTTCCCTTCTGCCAAGGATTACAGTCCCATTCTGCCTTTTGTCCAAAGTTAGAAAACAACAGTTATATATATTTTAGCTGGTTTTATGTTATTATGGGAGAGCTGGTCTAATTCAGTACCATTACTTTCTAATGGCAAGATTTGGAAGTCTCTGTAGTTTGGGGGGAGTTTTTTAAAGTACAGTAAACAATAGCTTAATTATAACTTTCATTCACTTTCCATATTATCACTTCACTTCCCGCCCTCTACCTTCCAACAGCCATGTTTTTTTTTGTTTGTTTGTTTGCTTGGTTGGTTTTTTTTTAAAGATTTTATTTATTTATATGACAGAGAGAGACATAGCGAGAGAGGGAACACAAGCAAGGGGGAGTGGCAGAGGGAGAAGCAGGCTTCCTGCTGAGCAGGGAGCCCGCCTGGGATCATGACCTGAGCCAAAGGCAGACGCTTAACGACTGAGCCACCCAGGCGGCACCCCCAACACCCATGTTCTACGGAGAGAAATGGTTCAAAAGCTTTTCTGTCTTTTGGACAGTGAATTGACATCTCAGATAACCAGAGTACAGCCACAAGGCTGTACTTGTTCTCTTTTTCTTTTGATTTGTCGTTACATTGTTAACTTGTATTGGGTTTTGCTAATTTCAGGGTTAAGCTTGCTTTTCCATTTGATTCTGTATTCCTGTTGTTATCAGGTAATCATTTTGAGGTCTGTGTAGTTAAGATGGGCAGGAATACTAGAACTGAAAATGTTTCAGCAGTCATGGCCCTGAGAGAAAATCATTAAGGACCCTGCCTTCTCAGAAGAGCTCTTTGTCATAATTGCTAGCCCACAGTGGCATCCATCAAGATAATTGTTCGACTTTATTCTTAAGTAGGCAACAGTTAGATAATCAAAGGGTAGTAAGCCTTAATTACATATATGAAATGAATGCTTTCCCTGTTTTTATTTTTTTTAATAAGGTCACTGATAAGACACAGGAGGATTTCTGACTAGCAATAGAAAAAATGCCACCCCACTAAGAAGCTTTCTTTGTAACTCCATTTCCCATAAAAATAAATCTTACCAGATTTTTTTTAGATCTTCCTTTCCTGACAAAAAGGAAAGACCATAATATACCACAATGCAGGAGCCTAAGTTTGCACAGGACAGTTCCCTCAGGAAGGAAGGAGGTAGGGGTCCCAGCCCAGTTGTCATCCATTTTATTTCCCAGGACTACCATTTTTTATTTCTGTTTCTAATGCTGCAGAACACTGGAGGCAGCAACATCCATCAGTTATTTTTTAATGTGTTTGAGAATTTGAGTCAATGACCAACCTTTTGTAATAATAATAATAATCCCGTCAAGATAATAGGGAGGTTTTAATGCATTTGACCAAGAACGGTATTTTTTAAAGTTTAAATTACATTTTACAGTTGCCTAAAAGTTTTTAAAAGTCCCATTTTTTTAGGCATAATGAGATTATTAGCTTTGCCACCACAGGTCTTCCCCAGATTGTTGCCTTTCAAAGCGGGTTAGGCAAGGAGTAGCCAAGCATGGACAGGTGAATATACAGGTATCAGAGACTTCAAACCCATCTGGGGACAATTATTTTTGTGAGGGAGCAAAATGGGTAGACAAGCCAAACAAAAATTACTGTGTACCTCTACTTAATGACACAGTATGGCACTAACATTATGGATGGTCCCACCAAGGATCCTGCTGGGGTCCTCAGACACATGCACTCCTGGCACCCAGAGCAGCTCAGATGGCCCATGGGAAGTCCATAATACCTTATACACCCATAGCACCTTACGTTTGTCTATACAACAGAAAAAATACCTACATAGCCTACTTCATGAAGCTCTTCTGAGGTAACTGGAGTGGCCTCTGGCTTTATTCTAGTTAATTTTTTTTTTTAAGATTTTATTTATTTATTTGACAGCACAAGTAGGCAGAGCAGCAGAGAGAGAAGGGGGGGGAGCAGGCTCCCGCTGAGCAGGGAGCCCGACGCGGGGCTCGATCCCAGGACCCCGGGATCATGACCTGAGCCGAAGGCAGCTGCTTCACCAACTGAGCCACCCAGGTGCCCCATTCTAGTTACTTTCATGTTTAATGCACGCGTTAGCCAAATGTATGCATTAGCCTTTATTGTCTCTAATTGACACATGAGAAAACTGACCTATTAGATAGTCTAATCCTATAGCCCACTATCCCACGTTGGTGACAACTAACTAACATCAAGGATATCAGCCCAACTAATTAGTGTCAGAGCCAAGTTCAGAATTTCTTCTGTGATGGCAGAAAATAGTCATGAGCACCTAGTGTATGCACAAACCTGTCTTCACAGTGTTGTGGGTGAGGTCTCTCACTGAAGAACTTAGCTTTAGTTCTTTTTTTTCCCCCAGTAGAGTTAACATACAGTGTTGTGTTAGTTTCAGGTGTACAATATAGTGATTCAGCAATTCTGCACATTACTGAGTGCTCATCATAAGTGTACTCTTTAATCCACTTTAACTTTTTCACCATCCCCACCCTCCCCCCACCTCCCCTCTGGTAACCATCAGTTCTCTGTATTTAAGAGTTTGGCTTTTTGTCTCTTTTTGTTGTTGTTCATTTGTTTTGTTTCTTAAATTTTGCATATGAATGAAATCATACAGTATTTGTTCTTCTCTGACTTACTTCACTTAGTATTATACCCTCTAGATCCATCCATGTTGTAAATGGCAAGATTTCACTTTTATGGCTAAATGATATTCCATTGTGTGTATATACAGACACGCGCGCGCGCACACACACACACACACACACACACACACATCTTCTTTATCCATTCATCTATAAATAGACATTTGGGTTGCTTCCATAATTTGACTGTTGTAAGTAATACTGTGGTAAACATAGGGGTGCATATATCTTTTTGAATTAGTGTTTTCATATTCTTTGGGTAAATACCCAGTAGTGGGATTACTAATTCATATGGTAGTTCTGTTTTTAAGTTTTTGAGGAACCTCCATGGCTCCACAGTGGCTGTACCAATTTGCATTCCCACCCACAGTACAGTAGGGTTCCTTTTTGTCTACATCCTCGCCAACACTTGTTTCTTGAGTTTTTGATTTTAGCCTTCTAACAGGTGTGAAGTGATACCTCATTGAGATGTTGATTTACATTTCCCTGATGATGAGTGATGCTGAGCTTCTTTTTGTGTCTGTTGGTCATGTGTATGTCTTCTTGGTAGAAATATCTATCCATGCCTTCTGCCCATTTTTTAACTGAATTATTTGGGTTTTGGGTGTTGAGTTGTATAAATTCTTCATATATTCTGGATACTAACCCTTTATCAGATATGTCATTTGCAGAAATCTTCTCCCATTCCGTAAGTTGCCTTTTAGTTTTATTGTTTCCTTTGCTATGCAGAAGTTTTTTTATTTTGATGTAGTCCCAATAGTTTATTTTTGCTTTTGTTTCCCTTCCCTGAGGAGACATACCTAGAAAAATGTTGCTACAGCCAGTGTCAGAGAAATTACTGCCTGGGCTGTCTTCTAGGATTTTTATGGCTTCAGGTCTCACATTTAGGTCTGTAATTCATGTTGAGTTTATTTTTGTGTGTGGTGTAAGACAGTGGTCTAGTTTCATTCTTTTGCATGTTGCTGTCCAGTTTTCCTAACACCAGTTTGTTGAAGACACTGTATTTTTTCCTGTTGCATATTCTTGCCTCCTTTGAAGGTTAACGGACCATGTAATCATGGGTTTATTTCTGTGCTCTGTTCTGTTCCCCTGATCCATGTATTTGTTTTTGTGCCAGTACCATACTGTTTAATGTCTACAGCTTTGTAGTCTCTCTTGAAATCTGGGATTGTGATACCTCCAGTTTTGCCCTCCTTGTTTAAGATGGCTTTGGCTGTTGGGGTCTTTTGTGGTTCCGTATTTGTTCTAGGAACTTAGCTTTAGTCCTTAACATTGTCAGCTCTCACTGGGCTTCTTCAGCTCAGTCCTCCAAAATGTATTTTTAAGCACGACACTAATCACTGTAGCTCATTTCATCAACTCTTCTCTCTCCGGAGTCTTTTATTAAGACTTCATGGGCCTGGGCGCCTGGGTGGCTCAGATGGTTAAGCATCTTGCCTTCGGCTCAGGTCATGATCCCAGCGTCCTGGGATCGAGTCCCGCATCGGGCTCCCTGTTCCTTGGGAGGCTACTTCTCCCTCTGCTTCTCTCTCTCTCCCCCACTGTCTCTCATGAGTAAATAAATAAAATCTTAAAAAAAAAAAAAAGACTTCATGGGCCTGATAGGATGAGTTTCTTTAACTAGAAAGTAGAATCATGAAAGAGCTCAGAAAGATTGGAGGCCACCCATGTTTCAGGAGCCTGGCACAGGCACCTTGACCCCCAGCTAGACCTCCTCTGCTCCTGACACAACCTCCTGTGTCCCTGAAGAGTGACTTTCTGTCAGGCTTCTTCCACACTGATGCCAGGAGCAAGGCAAGTGAAAGAAACCTCTGGAACTAGACTGCTCCAATTCAGTCTGGCTTGCCCACCACCCAGAGTGACTTAGTTGCTCTAGCTGGGAAATAAGGATGACGGAAGTACGGCCCTCACAGGGTTTTTGTGACAGTTAGGTGAGCTAATGCACGCACAGCGCCCGGAACAGGGTGGTTGCTTGCTCAGTAACTGGGCCGCCGCGGGAGCGGTGGTGGTTACTCCCTTCACATCTTAGCCCACTTAATCCAGCATGTTCTTCCTGCTGCCGTGAAGTCACTATGTTCTTTTTCATCGTGGTACTGAAGGCCTTGGGTTGAGGGGTATTTTCTAGTCAGACACTCGTCCTCTCCACCTCCCACCTCGGGCTGCCCGCTCGGGAGCCGTCGCTACTGCGCCGGGTGAAATCTCCGTGACAGATGTTCTGCCGGGTGTTTCCCTCCTCTCTCCAGGCAGCCTAGCAACATCCCTGCTTATTTTGTCCCATCGTTGCCCGATTCGTCATTGACTGTGACCTACTGAGAGAGTGGAGGCATTCGGAGATGGGGATGAGGGAGAGGTCGGGGTCCGGTCTGGAGCAAAGTGTGTGTGGAGGGGAGTTTGAGTACCGGGGTTTCTGTTTGCAGACACGAAGCAGATGTGGCCTCCCTCTTACCTCTGAAGCCAGGGTTTCATTTTAGGCAAAACACGAAGGACCTCTAGTTTGAAACAGCTTAGGTAGTGGCAGAAGTCTATCCGAGGCCTGTAACGGAAAGATTTTAAAAGTGAGGCCAACAGCAGGAAGGGAGAAAAGTGGGAAAATGCGGTTCTCCCTCCACTCATCCCGCTCCGCCTTCAGCTCCAGCCCCGCCGGCAAGTTACAAAAAGGCCAGTAGAAGGTTCCTGGAATGCAGGAAAGACAAGTAATTATGTTGCAGAATTTTATGAAGTGTGTGTCCCCTGTCTCTGGCAAACTAGGCTTGGCCTGCTCGTGTGGGAAGACCAGTGGGAAAAGAAATGTGGGGGTTTTGATTTTGGGACCTTAGTAGAGATTCCGTGACTGCCCTCTCTCCACGGGTGGTGTGGGAGCCTTCGGATCCAGGATCCCTAACATTATCATTATCATCATGCCTGTTCGTAGGACTCCCGCCCTCGGGGCGGCGGCGGATCCCGGTGGCTTTCCTATCTCGAAGCTTGACGGGCTTGTTGAGTCCTTGGTTCCTGAAAGCCCTGGGCGCTTTCCTTCCTTCCAGCGGCTGTAATGACAGCTCGCCTTTGCACCCCGTGTGAGTGTCGAGCTTTGAAATGTGCTGGCGCAGCACATTAGCCCCACGTCCCTCTCCCCGGGGCTCTCCTCCTTTTCGGCGGCTTTGCTTGAACGCGGAGCACTGTGGGTCGCTTCCAGGGCCGCCGCTGTTTCTCCCTCTGATGTTCAGCCACAGTTTAACTTTCAGCTTTTATCACTAGACTTCATTACATGGGAAGAAGAAAATGTGCTCTGTCAGATAGCATCGAATGTGTTTTCCCCTCTCTTCCAATTGGAAAATCCTTCGTAATCAGTTCTCGGCAGGTGGGTTAGAGGGTCTGGGGACACTAGGCGGGGTGCTTCGTGTTTATGCATTTGCCCCACTGAGATTCCGCTCAGATCTGGTTGCTCCCGCTTTGGTGTTGTGCCTGTTGCTGATTTGGCAAATCCCTTTCTCTGTACAGCATCTTAGAGCGACTCTTCTTTCTCGTCAGGGCTATCGTGGGCCTTCCTGGGCTTCGTGACGGGATCTCTAGTGCCTGTAGTTGGTTGCCTTAGTTTGCATAGGATTACGCCATAAAAGCCATGAGTAACTTCAGTAAATGTTACTTTCTTACTTGAAATCTTCATGCCCTCAAATGCCTGTTACCTCCTGGGAGCCTTTCCTGAGTGGTAGAGAGCGGCCGGTGGTGGCACTGCCTTTCGCGAGATCAGAGGGTAGACCTGGGGGAGCGTCGTGACCCGCCCAGGTGACGCGGGGAGCTGTGACAGGATGAGAGCTCCGGGTTCCTGAGTCCCAGCCCCCCACTGTTCTCTCTTCCAGGGCACTTCTCTTGGGAGTATAGATCGCTGCCGTGTACTGAACACCCGGTAGACGCCAGGCCCACACGTGATCTCCAATCCTCACAATTCTGTAGAGTTTACAGAGAAAGACAGAGACTGAGAGAAGCTAAATAAGCGGGCCAGAGGCATTGAGCCAGTTGTTGCAGAATCCAGATGGAGCCCAGGGCTGTCAGAGCATGAGCCCTGTGTTCTTCCTGTGTCTAGGGGGCTTGTGAAAGCTCCGGGGAACTTGTAGCAAGGAGAAAATCTGCTTGCTTGCCCTGCCGGTCCCTTCCTCCATCTGATAGCAGATGAGTCGTTCCCCCGTGCTCTGTGCCGAGCACGGCGCTGGGTGCCAGGAAGCAAGAGACAAGAGGCCCTGTTCTTTTCTTTTTCTTTTTTCTTTTTTTTTTTTTACTTATTTATTTATTAGAGAGACAGTGAGAGAGGGAACACAGGGGGAATGGGAGAGGGAGAAGCAGGCTTCCCGCAGAGCGGGGAGCCCGATGCGGGGCTCGAGCCCAGGACCCTGGGATCATGACCTGAGCCAGAGGCAGACACTTAACGACTGAGCCACCCAAGTGCCCCTAGAGTGAGATTCTTTTAAGATAGTGTTATAGACCATGATGTCCTGGACCAGTAGTTGGAAACTATCGATCAAAGTTGTGTATATTTGGAGAGGATTGATGGTCCCTTAACATTTAGTGAAAGGGTCTCCTAAACTTAAATCTGATCAGTTATAGTCTGTTAAATTTGGGCTGTGTTTTTACTGCAGTTCAACCAACTGTATCTTGCTCAAAATCTAGCTTACTGCCTTTCCTTCCTTTCTCTTTGTTTTACATAAGAGAAGGAACTTTAAAGCCAATAACCATAATTGCTGTTCTTTAGTAGTTTTTATACAGTTTTTTTTGTTTGTTTCAACTAAAGAAATAGCAAAGAGGGTGATGGTGACAGTAGTTGAGGCCTCAGGACTGGCAGCATACTGTTGTTTAGGATAAGCTTTGTTTTTTTAAGATTTTACTTATTTGAGAGAAAGAGTGAGAGAGACAGAGCACGAGTGGGCGGATGGGTGGAGCGGCAGAGGGAGAGGGAGAAGCAGGCCCCCCGCCGAGCAGGGAGCCCGATGCGGGGCTCGATCCCAGGACCCTGGGACCATGACCTGAGCCGAAGGCAGACACTTAACAACCGAGCCACCCAGGAGCCCCAAGGCCCTGTGTTCTTAAGGCTCCCCCCCACTCCCCGTTCTCTCTCTCTCTCTCTCTGCAGCATCCCTTCCGTTGCCACGTTTGCCAGTGTGGACAGCACTGTGCTCTAGGGTCCCCCGTCTTTCCCTCTTGGCGGCCACGTGAGGACTAGGTACACGGGACCCGTGTCCCATCCCAACTGGGTCTGTGTGTGGCCCCCGCAGGGCCCTCCCATGCCCCCTCCAGGAAGTCACACCAAATGAGGACTCAGAGCGTCTTGGCCAGTTACCACGTGCTGGAGGCCTTCCCCTCATCCCAGCCACTTCCTGTGACACAGCTCTTCTCTTATCCCCTGTTACAAACAAACAAAAAAACACAACTACCTCAGAAAGAATAGGCAGCCTGCCTACGAATGTCATCTAGTGCCCGGTGAGGCCAGGGTTGGGCTCGGGCAGCCGCTGCAGTGTCCCAGGCACTTGGGGAGCAGGCCCGGCCTCCCCTACACAGGCCGCAGTCACGCCGAATGGCTGTGTCGGCACTAAGAAGTATTGGGGAACAACAGAAAGAGGCTTTTAACTACAAGTCGTGCTTGCTTGGTAAGTTTTCCTGTCTTCTTAAAAGGGGTGGTACCTATATTTTTGACAGTTAAAAATAATCCTCTCCCCAGAAGTGAATTAAATAAAATGAAATTGATATTTTCCCTGAAATACAGGACAAACATGCCAGAAATCACAAAGAATCTTTGCAAGTTCAAGTTCTTGAAAATAGGGAGACAAATGCCAGTGATTTCACTCTGGGCCAGGAGAGCCCAGTGGCTGCCTGCTCAGACACCTAAAATGGCCAGTTCCAGATCAGCCAGGATATGTGATTGTTCAGCAGCTGTTTTTTGAGCATTTGCTGGCTGTAGAGCATGGGGAGCAGAAAGGAGACAAAGATACGGTTCTGAAGTGCAGGGGGTCCACAGTCTGACAGACGAGACTGACACACAGAGAATCACACTGTAGTGAGTGCGACATAAGGGTGACACACGGGGCCCGCGGAAGCCAATCTGTTGAGAGGACTGGGGCACACACACGAGGCATTCTGGGGAGAGTGCTGGCTCCGTGTCTCACATCCAAGAGTGTGATCTGGGCCCAAAAATGTTGTAGTACCAGGGAGATTTTGATGGTTTATGTAGATGATGGGAGAGCATGTTGCAGACAAAGTCCTGCCGTGGCAAATAAGCCATATATGGTTATCAGATATCTCCGTAACCTCTCAAGCTTTGCTTATCAGCCCTGGAGGAGGTGAAATCTTTTTGCGGGGTTTTAATGTCCCACAGATTCTGGGATATTAAACCCCTCTTGTTCATCTTTGTACCCCAGACCCGATACTAGTAGGGACTCCGGAGATATTTGTTAAACCAGAGAGCTGGATCTTAGTGCATGAGGCCTGGGGGGGATAGGGCCAGAGCCTGCATAGGCAGGAAGCCTTCAGCAGACAAGCCGACCTCACGCAGGCCTGGTCCTTCCCCTCTCGGCCTCCCCACCGCACTTTTTGAGCCTGTAGAACCATGGAAAGAGTACAGAAATCCCTGCCTCAGTGATTATTAGTCATTTCCTGTATGCTTCCTTTTGAAAACTAGGGTCTTATACCAGGAAGGATTTTAAGACGGGTGAGCATCTACTAGGTCCTAGGCGTGTCTACAAATAGCTCACCCATTTTGCCTCAAATGACTTGTCTTCACTTTACCACGGAGCCAGTATGCCCAGCCAAGAATAGGGCATGTCCATCCTATGGCTTCCGGGAGGGTTCCAGGGTGGCCCCAGCAGCTGCTCCTCCGCTGAGTCTCTGGCGGCCCGGGGTGATGGCTTGCATGTAACCCTCAGGTACTTCACACATGCAACAGCCAGATTTTTCCATTCCTGCGGGGCGTCATCCTTGGAAACCCCTTCTTGTGGTATTTCCAAGGAGTTTAAGGGCCTAACAGAGGACTAAGACCCTGAGAAGCCACCCCTGCACACTTCTCTAGGCAGGTCATGTTGTTTGCAGTCATGTGTGGGTCTCTGTGTGTATGTGTCTCTGTGCTTCCTATTTGTTCTCCTGGCAGAGGGGGACTAGGGTTTATAAGGTAAAGGCCCTGTTTATGACCCTTAATTGGTTATGAATATTTTATTCCTATTAGGCAAGTCTCCTAGCCTTCTCTTCCTCAATTTACACAATCCCGTTCCCTTATTTAGTAAAACAGATGTAGGGCTTGCAATTCCATAAGATTCAAAATAAACCATGTGGCAGGAGCATCCTTATTAAACTTTATTATATCCAAGGGTTGCTAAAATGCATGTGAACCTAGTATGTTGAAAACCAACATCCCTGATCTGTGGGTGCCTTAGGAAAAAAGAAGTGCGAAGGGAATGGATGATTTGGTACAGCGGAATCAGTAGGAGGTAAAATACCCCTCAACCTGAGAGTTTCCTGTTACACAGGCCTCCGGACAGGAAGTCTCCCGCCCTGAGCCTTTCTAGCAACACAGGGTAGCAACACAGTGTAGACTGGGGACTAGCATTCTCGGTACTGCCCGCGAGCATGTTAGAAACCCAACACCTCAGACCCCACCCCAGACCTGCCACCTGGACTCTGCATTTTAACAAGATCTCCCAGGGATTCTTAGGCACATTCAGATCCAAGAAGTACTAGATCAGAAAGCGTGAATTCTGCATTTTCTGTCTCAGTGAGCAAACCCCCGGGGGCTAGAGTCATTTATTCTATGCCTAGAATAGACTCATCTGCCCATAGTATATCCTGGGGGGTGAAAGCAGGATTCTGTTTTTAGCAGTGGCATTTTCTACTTATGACCTGACCTTCACTTTCCCAAAATGATTTGAGTTGGTTTCCAAAATACGTCCAGTAGGGTGAAATAAATGAGGAAAACTGTATTATAAAACTGGGTTACAATTGCATACATAAATGTTTGCCACAAAGTCCTAAGCAGTTGCTAGGTGTACTAACCATTTAGCCCTGAGCTCCATAGTGATAAAAACAAAAAAGAAAATACAATTATTAGCAGGTCTGTGTCCAGTACAGCTTTTCTCAGCAAGGTCTGATGGGAATTTCTTCAGTGGGTCACCGTTAAGTGGCCGGTACCATCCACACTTATGTAACGAGTACAATAGTGCATTTCACGAGATTTTTTTTTTCTTACAATATCCCTTCAAGGCAAAGAGCTGTTTTATAAAAGTACCTCTATAAGGAGAGAGCTTTTCTGGCTCTTGCTGCTTCGTCATATGCTAACTTGGCGTTTAAACCTGCTGTGTAACTAACCAGCCTTCCCCTCACCATAATCCCCACCCTCCACTCCCTTCCCTAGTCTACTACTGGCTTGTTTCTGTTTGGACCTCCTTTATGAAACACAGAGCAACCGGGGAATAAGCAAAGGTGACATCGGGGTGGCTGGGCCCTTGTCATATGGCCTGTGGCAGTGGCAGGCCCCACAGCTGAGGCTTTGAATGGCCAATGAAAGACAAGTATCCCCCTTGTCCTTAACCTGCCCTGCTCCCCAGTTTATGCCAGTGATACTAAAGGGATATGGGAAATCAGGTGGCAAAACCATGTTTTTTGTTAAGTATCTCGAAGGTAATTAGGTAATTTTTCTTGTTTTGCTTTGTTTAAGCTAGGTGTGTAGTGTTTCTCAGACTTTCCGATCTTCTTGAGCTTGGATCTTCCCTGTGTATTTTACTTAGTATCTGTCAGAAGTGTGATACTCCACACACACGATCTCCAAGAATATGATCGTTTTCCTGCCAAATAATAGAGAAAAGCTGTCTTTAAAAATTGTCAAGCAAGTTTAAACATTCTCAGAGAATGATCTCTCCATGTGTCTGGCAGACCCAGAGACACGGAACAGAATGAAAAGCAGAGCCTCTGTGGGTCCCCTCTTCTCTTTTCTGGCTGCTTTGGATCGTACCGTCCTTCTCAGGATTTCCACGGAGCGGCCTTGTCCTCAGCCATCCCCACATCACTCAGGGCACCCAGAACTAAGGTGTTACCTTAGTGGGGCACCACTATGGGGTTCCAGGGGCCATGAGCTGTGAGCCTTCTCTCTGATAGCTGCCTTCTGGACCTTACAGGAGATCCTTTTCGCCCGGCCAGGAGGTGAGGTGGTAAAACAGCTTCCCACTAGGCTAGCGTGAGTGATTGCAAGGGTAGTGCTTCTTTTGTCTCTCTGAGCTCTTGGTCCATTGTACCCCCTAAGGATAGTAAAAACTTTGAGGAGAAGAAGCAAAGTCCTTCCTGGAAGACAAATTATAAATTTATGTAACCTCTGTGTAATGCTTTTTTTTTTAAGTTCAGAATTCTTCTTAGGGGGAGAAAATGGACATGACCGTACCTTCCTCATAGAGCGGCACCCTGTCACCATCCAGACCCTTCGTCACTGAAATCCTCCTTTACAGATACATTCATTGTGTATTTAGTGATGCTTTGATTCATGCCAAGAGAGGTTCATAATGAATACAGAACAAAGACTTCTTTTTACTAATCTTACACATAAGCATAACACCTGAAAGCAACATTTAAGGGGATCTCTAAATTGTAGTAATAAAAGCTAGCATGTACGGAGCCCTTGTGAGGTGCCAGCCATGTTAACAACACTTTAAATCTGTATCTCATCTAATTTTCAGTGACCCCATAATTTTCTTCTCTCACGGGTAAGGCAGTTGAGGCTCAGAAAAGTAACTTACCTGAGGTCACAGAGCAAGTTAGTGTCAGAACTGCTATTCCAGTTTACCTCAGACTCCAAAGCCTATGGCTGCCTCCCCCGGGATCCCATTTCTTTCCTGTAGGTAAGAGCGTTGGACCAGACCCACGGAGAGTAGACTAGAAGCTCAGGATCAGCGTGTCCGCCACCGTTGCAGGCGGAACGAAGCCAGACAGCTGTGGAAATAAGTTAAACTTCACCTCTTCCAAAAACCAGTAGACTAACCTTGCAACCCCGTTAAGTGGCTGCCAGTTTTATCATGAAACAGGGAAAGGACGTGATTTTGTATTTACAAAGCACCCTCCACGACCGCCTCTAAGAAGGGGCATCTGTGCCCGCCAGCTTCAGCAGGGGGTATGGGAATGCAGGCCTGGCCGGAGCGAAACTGCTCTGCGCGTAAAGGCCAACGGGGGTCAAGGAGCCCCGAGGGAAGCTTGTGCGTGGAGACCTAGAGAGACCACAGTGGGGACAGCCCCTCCACAGGTCAGCCTGCAGGGTGGCACCAAGGGGCTTCGGAAGGACATGCCTATTTCTAATTAATGTCCAGTATGGTCTCTCACTGCTGCTAGCCTGGATTTCCTCGGAAAGGCACGAAGGAAGACTGGGTTCTGGGTCAGCACTGGCCAAGGGCAGAGGCCGCCCGCGCGCACCGGTGTTTACCTTCTCGTTTCTGATTTCCAGGCAGCCTCGGAACCCGTCCTGGACCCCCAGCAAATCCAGGCGTTTGATCAGCTTTGCCATCTCTACCGAGGAAGCTCCCGGGTAATGTTTTTGGGGTGGCTTACATTTTTATTTCCCGGTTTATAATTACTGTTTGGGAAGGGTGGCGTCCTCCGGCCCTCACCCCAGCCGCCGCCTCAGTTTGGAGCCCTGGCCCCAGGGAGCACTCGGGAGTTAGCAGAGGACACGGAGGACGGGGGCAGAGCTCCGTCCCATCTGTGTGTGTACTGCCTTCTGGGGGCCTTTGTTTATACTAATGACGGCCCCGTCTGCGCCGGCCGAGTGTGTTTGGCCGTGAACACAAATGCTGAATGACGGGTACCCAAGACAGACGTGGAAACGCAGGCAGCCAGGGCGCCTGCCCGGAGCCTGTCTCCGGCGTCCTTCTCTCTCCTGCCATCCTTGGCACGGGGCGCACACTCGCCTGGTTTAGCAGGGCTGCTCCAGCGTCCCCGTCACCGCTGTGTGCCGGCTGGCAACGTGGAGGAAAAGGAGAGCGGGAGGAAATAAACTATGTCCTTACAGTTCTAGAAGGTGTAGATCTCATTTTCCATTGTCCAGAACTTAGGCGCACAACTGCACCTGGCTGCAGCGGACACTGGGCAAATGGGTCTTTATTGCCAAGGGCCAGGGGCTGAAATGACTGGGACCCGTCCGGAACCATAGAAGAGGACGGCCCGGGAGACCTGCTAGCAGTCCTGCCCCCGCGTCCGGCTGCACGCTCCCCAGGCACGTCCCGAGGGTGTCCGATAACTCCCTCCACCTGTTCTTCCTCACCTGCTGCCTGGGCACCCCAGCTAGTCACCCAGAGCAGAAGCCTGGCAGCACCCCCCCGCTCCCCACAACTCCCCGGGGAGCCCCCGGAGGCATCTTCTCTGTACCTCCTGTGGATTTCTCCCCTTTCCCTCCAAACGGTCACTCGCAGAGGCCACTGCAGGTCTTCTGTCCCTGCTGCCTGGGGAATCGCTCCAAACCCCAGTGTCTGGTCACCCCCTTGTTAAAAGTCTTTCCTGCATCTCATCCCCGGAAGGTGGAGTCCAAACTACCACCTTCTCCACGTCCCAAGTCCTACCTAGACTCCAGCAGGGCCCGATTTGTTCTTGGTGCTCAGCTTGAGCTCGCACACACCGTGTGTGGCTCTGCTTCTGTGCCTGGACTCCCTGCCCGCCTCCCTGCTCTTGTGCAAATACCTGCTGGGGGCCAGGGGCGGGGGGGGTGGCAGCCCCGAGGAAAAGTGGTGTTCCCTCTTGGAGAGTTGGTTTTTATTCCAGGAAGCTTCCCCAGGGGTCTCTGGAATGGGGCCCAGTGGCTTTACTGAGCTCTCAGCCTCAGCCAGGCTCTGCCCCACGAGTTGGCTTTCTGAGCCTCCTAAGGAAGCTCTGCTTCAAACTGTGGAGCCATTATTCAGGATTCCTTGATTTCCAGATCACAAAGTTACAGAAGTAGAACACAGACAGATCTTCTCTTAGGAAATAGAAAATATTTTTTCAGTTGATCTTTCTAAACCTCACAGGGTCTGAATGACTTTGAGAACTTTGAGTTTATGTAACATCTGTTGCCTGTTCTGTTCCTAGTCTTGTACAGAATTGTTCTTAGGGAGAACTTCACAGGCTGATGGGCAGCCGAGAGGGTTAGTGAGGATGAGAAGTGGCAAAGATGGGGCTCAGTGGACCAAGGGACATCTGTCTCCCGGGCAGGATGATGTGAGTGCATGCGCCTGCCGTGCGTCCCTCACCAGCTGAGTAACTCGCAGGTGGGGCTCCTGAGCCAGTGTCGTCAGCTGGGCCCTAGAGGGTCGCTGGGGCCGGAGTGCTTTAGATAAATGGGCACTTTGAACTGAGAGGCCCGTCTGCTGTCTCTCCAGTTCCCACAGTCCCTCGTAGTGAGTTTTCCACAGAAGTGATAAATGGATACATGTGACCCTCGTGCCGTCACTGCCTGGATGGAGAGAGAACCCCTTACCGGCTAGATCAGCAGAGGACAGAGTTCCTGGCAGGGTGGGTGAGTAGGAACGGGTAACAGACCAGGGAAGGCAGAACCATAGGTGGCTCGGCTAAGCAGAAATTGCCACGTGGACCTGGGGTTGAGTCCTGCACCACCACTCACCCCTGAGTGACTTAGGACACATTAACTCTGAGGACTCTGGGTGTTGTACACAGAGGGTTCTTGTGGAAGGTTAGAAACCATACACACATAGAGGACGTAGCACAGCGCACTCGTCGCAGTGACCTTGCACTAGTAGAAGTTCCTGCAGACGTGGGGTCCGGAGCCTGACCCAGACATGACAGCCCTGCCATGTCTCACGGCTCCCTCCTCACAGCTGAAGTCGGGGCCAGACAGGTTACACAAGAGACGTCAGAGCCAGGGATCGTAATCCAGGGTCATTGCCCTGGGATCCAGAGCCAGTTTTATTCTTCCCTGCGGTGTAGCCCCGTCCCTTGTGTATCTGAGGCAGGGGAACTGAGGCTCCTCCGCCTCTGATCCGCACACCTTGGCTGATGGGTGTCCCTTCTTTTGCAGCTGGCTCTCCTCACAGAGCTCTCCCAGAATCGCAGCAGTGAGAGCTACAGGCCATTCAGTGGCTCCCAGAGTGGCCCTGCTTTCAACAGCATCTTCCAGAATGAGAATTTCCAGCTGCAGCTCATTCCCCCACCTGTGACTGAGGACTGAGGCCTCTTGGGGGGCCTGGCACTGGAGGCCAGACACGATCCTGATGCAGCCAGGGAGGGACCCCTCTCTCACTGGCTTGGCCCCTCCGCCTGCCCCCTTCTGAGCCAAGGTTGGTTGTCCATGCCTGGGCCTTTCTCCACACCCATCATCCCCCGGGGAGACTCCCTATCTCTCCCAGGATGTTGCAGCAGCATCAGTTCACCAACCAGTTGATTTTGTTTGCTTGTTCAGCAAAGGAATGTCTCATACTTCCATCCAGCTTTTTAAGAACATATGCTTTGCCCTTTGGGACTTTTTCCAGTTTCCCTGAAGCTTCGAGAATAGATGGGACTCGGGCAGATGGCATTCAGGACTCTGTCCTGCTTGGTCCCCTCCAGCTGCTGGGTAACATGGAGGAACTCGAGCTCTTGCTGCCGTCGGGAAGATGGAACAGTGCTGGGCCAGGCTGGAGGAGAACTGAAAGCAAACACCCGGGGGCAGGGCATCGCCCTTTTGATGCGTTTATGTGAAAACCCATTTGAGTGTAAGCTTTGCCCTAACAAACAATAAATGCCTCTGTGTTTAAGTTCTGCAGGCCTGCTGGCCAGCTCTCGGTCTGTCCAGTCACGGGGGACATGTAGAGCCCTTGTTGCCACAATTCAGTTTTCTTTTGTTTAAGATTTTTTTTTAAATTTATTTATTTGACACAGAGAGCAGGAACACAAGCAGGGGGAGAGGGAGAAGCAGGCTTCCCGCTGAGCAGGGAGCCCGATGCGGGGCTCGATCCCAGGACCCCGGGATCATGCCCTGAACTGAAGGCAGATGCCCAATGATTGAGCCACCCAGGCGCCCCCACAATTCAGTTTCATTAGTTCAAATTCAACCCTCTTTTACAGAAAAAAAGAAGCTGAGACTCACATGATGAATAATTTAACCAAGGCAGCACACACCTGAAACGGCAGGGGGGCTCGGTCAGTTAAGTGTCCGACTCTTGACTTCTGCTCAGGTCGTGATCTCAGGGTTGTGAGATCGAGCCCCACATGGGGCGCCATGCTGAGCATGGAATCTGTTTAAGATTCTCTTTCTCCCTCCCTCTGCCCCTTCCTCCCCCCCCCCCGCCCCCCCGCCGGCTCTTAGTGCTCGCTCTCTCCCTCAAAAAAGAAAAACAGCAGAACAAAGTTGAGTGCAAGATGGCAGTGTAACAAGATCCTGAACCCGTCTCCTCCCAGGGGCACAACAATCAACAACTACATACGGAATAATTCCCTCTGAAAGGGAACTGAGAATGGAACAACAAAGCCTGAAAGGACAACATCAAGCTGGGACAGAGGCAAAGACATGGACTTGCCGGGGGAAAACATCAGCCACGGGGAAGCACAAGTGTGTACAGAACTCTTCCCTGAGGAGTGAGGGATTTGAGCTGCACATCAAATACACCCCAAACCTTAGATCACCCACAGGAGATCAGGAGAGATGAGCCCCCAAAACACCAGGTTTTGAAAATCAATGGGGATTATGTCCAGAAAAACTATTAAACTGTAAAGAATGGAAAACCCACTCTTAAAGAGCTAAGGCAGAGACTGTACCCAGAAACCAGTGCAAAAACACCCAATTTAAAAAGCACATAGACTAAGTAAAGGAGACCCATTTATTAACCTTAAAGCATCTGCCAAAGAGACAGGAAACAGCAGATTCCCCCTAGAGGCTGAGATACTGGTGGGCCATTTTGGAATTCTCTGTCTAATATGCTAGCCCCGCCGACAGCCCCACCCAAACGCACTGCAGTAGGCCTCACACCCCGCAGTCGGGCCAGGGGCCAGCCCGCCCCCCAGAGTACCATGGCCATAGCCCAGCACAATAGGAGGGAGCACACAGCTCGCATAGGGGACCAAAGGAGATTGTCCTTCTGCATCCCACAGGACACCTACAAAAGGCCACTTCAGTATTGAGAGAGGTCACTGACTTACCTAATGCTCAGAACCGTGGGGAGGTAGGCAAAATCGGGGGACAGGAGAACAGCTCCAAACAAAAGCACGAGGCCTCAGGAGAAGGACTAAATGAAACAGAGATTTGCAAACTACCTGATAAAATGGTCATAAGGATGCTCACCAAACTCGGGAGAAAAATGGACGCACACAGAACTCCCAACGAGGAGAATATATAAGAAAGTACCAAACAGAAGTTATAACTGAACTAAAAAAATACCCTAGAGGGGGTTCCACAAGGGACTGAAGTAGAAGAACAGATCAATGAGCCGGATGAGGAGCAATGGAACTCGCCCAGACAAAGCAGCAAAATGAAGAAAATTTTTTAAAAAGTGAAAATACCTTAAGGGACCTTTGGGTCTTATCGAGTAGAATAGCATTCACATTACATAGATCCCAGAGAAAGAAAAAAAGGGCCAAAAAGTTTATTTGAAGTGAAAACTTCTCTAATCTGGGAAAGGAATCAGACATCCAGGTCCAGGATCAACCAAAGAAAACCACACCAACACACATTATAATTAAAATGGTAGAAACTAGGGGCGCCCGGGTGGCTCGGTCATTAAGCGTCTACCTTTGGCTCAGGTCATGGCTCCGGGGTCCTGGGATGGAGCCCCGCATGGGGGTCCCTGCTCAGTGAGTCTGCTTCTCCCTCTGCCTTTGCTCCTCCACTCCCCCCCCCCAGCTTATGTTCTCTCTCTTTCAAATAAATGAATAAAATCTTTTTAAAAAAATCGTAGAAATTAGAGAATCAGGAGCAGCAGGAGGAAAAACAACTTGTTATATATAAGGAAAACCCCATAAAGCTATCAGATTTTTCAGCAGAAACTTTACTGACCAGGAGAAAATGGCATGACATATTTGACGTTCAGAAAGGAAAAAACTTCCAACCAAGAATTCTCTGCCCAGCAAGATGACCATTCAGAATTTAAGGAGAGATTAAGAGATTGAGAGATTTTTGCTTTCCAGATAAGCAAAAGCTAAAGGAGTTCATCACCACTAAACCAGCCCTACAGTTAGTGTTTTAAAGGGATTTATTTTAAGCTGAAAAGAAACGGCACTAATAAGGAAGCATATTAAAGCAAAAATCTCACTGGAAAGCAGTCCCTGGCTAGCTCAGTCAGAATAGTGTGTAACTCTTGATCTTGCGATTGTGAGCTCAAGCCCCACATTGGGTGTAGAGATAAAATATTTTTTAAAAATTCCACTGGAAAAATATAACAAACCTAGTGGATCAATCACAAGGCAAGCATGAAGGTTAAAAGACAAAAGTAGTAAAATTAAGGAAGGTGGTCCAAGATGGCAGCAGAGAACGACCCTAAACTCACCTCCCCCCACTGACACACTTTATATACACCTATGTAGAGAGCAATTCCTTCAAAAAAAAACTGAGGGCTGATCGAACAGCCCAACAAACAGTAGAGGGACCACATAGAGAAGACTAGGAGAGATGGAGACATGGTAACCATGGGAACACACCCCCCAGTGTGATAGGGAAGGAGGTCACTGAGGGTCCCAGTCCAGACTCCCCTACCCTGAGGCACAGTAAAAACAACAGGGGCTTAAAGGCTAAATGGATTATAAGCGAAGCGAATCCATCTACTAACCTTAGGGCAGCCACCAAACTGGCAGGGAACCGCTGGAACTCTCCAGGGTAAGAGGCGTGGTCCGTGCCATTTTTTGCACTCGTCCTCCACCTCGATAGCATAGGCAGGAACAGGGTCCAGGCGCTCACACCAGCCTGTTAGGACTGCCCCACTGCACCCTGGACCCCTGGCCTACACCAGCTCCAGCCATCCCCTTCAAGATAGCTCTGGCGCAGTGCACTCTGAGACTACCCCCTCCACTCCCAGCAGGCAGCCAACCCAGCCATCCCACCAATACAGCCCCAGTGCAGCACACCCAGGGATTCCCTCCCAGCCCATGCCCACTGTCCTGCAACGGCCCCAGGGCTCCTCTGGTCTTTGCACATTCCAGCCATCTCACCAGGGTGGCCCTGGCATGGTGTACCCCAGGACCCCCAGCCTGCCCCAGCTCCAGCCAGCCTGCCAGGTCAGCTCTGGCATTGTGCACCCAGGGACCGCCCCCAGGGTGGCCCTGACAAGGCACACCCTAGCTCCCCCAGCCCATGCCCACTCCAAATCCAGCTGTCCCATCAAGGTGGCCCTAGCGTGGTGCACCCAAGGATGCCCTGGCATGTGCTCACTCCAGCTACAACTTCTGTGCCAAGGCAGCCCTGACATGGAGTGAGTGCCCTGAGATACCCCTCCACCCCAGCCCACACCCGCTTAGCTCCCGCCAGCCTGCCAAAGCTTCCAGTCACAGTCTCCACAGGAAATGCTCCTACACGAGGCCACTCCTTCCAGACCAGGACAGGTAGCCGTTCCACCTAATTTATAGAAGCAAACATAGAAAATCAAAATAAAATGAGACAGAGAAATATGTTTCAAACAAAAGAACAAGATAAAAACCCCAGGAAAAAAATTATAATGAAATAGAGGTAATTCATCTGACAAAGAGTTCAAAGTAATGGTCATAAAAATGCTCATTGAAATTGGGAGAAGAATGGAGGAACACAGGGAAAACTACAACAAAGAGAAATATAAGAACCAATCAGAGCTGATGATTACAATAATTCAAATGAAAAATACACTAGAGGGAGTGAACGGCAGATAAGATGATGCAGAAGAATGGATCAGCAATCAAAGAGAGAACAGGGGAAATCACCAGAACAGGGAAAAGACACAAGAATTTTGTAAAAGTGAGGATATTTGAGGGGTCTCTAGGAAAACACCAAGTATAATAAAATTCACATTACAGAGGTCCCAGAAAGAGCAGAGAGAGAGAAGGGGGCAGAAAACTTACTTGAAGAAATAATGGCTGAAAAACTTCCCTAACCTGGGAAAAGAAGAAGACATTCAGGTCCAGGAAGCACAGAGTTCCAAATAAGATGAACCCAAAGAAAGCCACATGAAGACATTTATAATTAAAATGGTAAATGTTAAAGAGAGAATCTTAAAAGCAGCAAGAAAAAAACCAAATAATCCTATACAAGGAAAACCCCATAAGACTATCAGCTGATTTGCCAGCACAAAATTTGTGGCCAGAAGGCACTGGCAGGATATATTTAAAGCACTGAAAGTATTCAACCAAGAATACTCTACCTGACAAGATTATCATCTAGAATTGAAGGTTCCCAAATAGGTAAAAACCAAAGGAGTTCATCACTTAACCAACCTTACAAGAAATGTTACAGGGTCTTCTTTAAGTGGGACAGAAAAACTATAACCAGAAATAGTGAAACAAATGAAAGAAAAAATACCACTTGTGAAGGCAAATACATAATAAAGGCAGTGGATCAGCCACTTACAAAGCTAATATGAAGATTAAAAGGCAAAAATAAAAAAATCAACAGTATAAGAAGTTGTTAAGGGATACACAAAATAAAAGATGTAAAATAGAATATCAAAAACAAAACTAGGGAGGGGGAGTAAAAATGTAGTGCTATTAGAATGTGTTCAAACATAAGCAACTATCTGCCTAAAATAGATGTTCTGTGTTTGTTTGTTCCCATATATAGAAACCTCATGGTAACCACAACCAAAAACCTACAATAGATACACAACAAAGAAAGAGAAAGGAGCCCAAACAATATTGAGAGGAAGAAAGGAAGAGAGAGAGGAAGAAAGAGAAAGAGAAAGAAGAGAGAGGATAAAAAAAGAAAAGGAAGGAAGGACGGAAGGAAGGAGAAAGGAAAGAGAGAGAGAAAGAAAGGAAGAGAAAGACAGACAACCACCACAAGGGAAAAGACCAGGAGAAGAAGGAACAGGGAGGAACTACCAAAACAGCCAGAAAACAACAAAACAGCAATAAGTATGTACTCATCAATAATTACTTTCAATGGAAATGAACTAAATTCACCAGTCAAAAAATGGAGGGTGGCTGAATAGATTTAAAAAAAAAAAAGACAACAGGGCGCCTGGGTGGCTCAGTCGTTGAGCGTCTGCCTTCGGCTCAGGTCACGGTCCCAGGGTCCTGGGATCGAGCCCCGCTTCGGGCTCCCTGCTCGGCGGGAAGCCTGCTTCTCCCTCTCCCACTCCCCCTGCTTGTGTTCCCTCTCTCGCTGTTTCTCTCTCTCTCTGTCAAAATAAATAAATAAAATCTTTTTTTAAAAAAAAGACAAGAACTATATATATGGTGCTTACAAGAGTCTCACTTCAGATCAAGAGACATGCACAGACTGAAAGTGAAGGGATAGAAAAAGATAATTCCATGCAAATGGAAATGAAAGCTGGAGTAATTATATGCATATCAGACAAAACACACTTTAAAACAAAGACTAATAAAAGACAAAAAAGGCATTACATAATGATAAAGGGGTCAGGGTGCCCGAGTGGCTCAGTCAGTTAAGCATCTGTCATGATCCCAAGGTCCTGGGATCGAGCCCCATGTCAGGCTCCCTGCTCAGTGGAGAGTCTGCTTCTCTCCCTCTGCGGCTCCCCCTGCTTGTTCTCCCTCACTCACTCTCTTGCTCTCTCTCAAATAAATAAAATCTTTTTTAAAAATGATAAAGAGTTCCATCCAGCAAGAAGATATAACACTTGTAAATATATATGCACCCAACATAGGAGCACCAAAGTATGTACAGCAAATATTAACAGACCTAAAGAGAGAAATTGAAAGCAATGCACCAATAGTAAGGGATTTTAATACCTTACTTTCGTCAATGGATAGATCATCCAGGCAAAAAATTAATTAGAATATATTGGTCTTAAACAACACATTAGACCAGATGGACTTACTAGATATACACAGAACATTCCATCCTAAAGCAGATGGAATGTACATGGAACATTTTCCAGAACAGTCATGTGTTGGGCCGCAAAACAAATCTCAGTACATTCAAGAAAATTTAAATCACATAAAGCATCTTTTCTGATCTGAAACTAGAAATTAATTACAAGAGGAAAATGGGAAAAAACACAAAAATGTGGAAATCGAATAACATGTTACTAAACAACCAGTGAGTCATCAAAGAAATCAAAGGAGAAATAAAAAATTACCTAGAGACAAATGGAAACAGAAATAGAACATATCGGGGTGCCTGGGTGGCTCAGATGGTTAAGCGTCTGCCTTCAGCTCAGGTCATGATCTCCAGGTCCTGGGATCGAGTCCCACATCCAGCTCCCAGCTCAGTGGGAAGTCTGCTTCTCCCTCTCCCTCTGCCTCTCCCCCTGCTTTTACTCTCTCTGTCTCTCTGTTTCTCTCTAATAAATAAATAAATCTTAAAAAAAAAGAAATAGAACATATCAAAATCTATGGGGTGCAGCAAAAGTAGTTCTAAGTGGGATGTTCATAGCAATACAGGCCTACCTCAAAAAAATAAAAATCTTTCTTTACACCTAGAGAGTGTAGGTGTAAAGAACTAGAAAAACAACGTCAAGTATTAGTAAAAGGAAAAAAATAATAAAGATCAGAATGGAAATAAATGAAATAAAGACTAAAAGGACAAAAGAAAAGATAAATGAAACTAAGAGCTGATTCTTTGAAAAGATAAACAAAATCAACAAACCCTTAGACAACCCAAGAAAAAAGAGAGGACTCAAATAAAATCAAGAATGAAAGAGAAGTTACAGTTGATACTACAGAAATACAAAGGATCATGAGACTACTATGAACAATTATATGCCAGCAAACTGGACAACCTAGAGGAAATGGATAAATTCCTAGAAATAAACAATCTTCTAAGACTGAATTATGAAGAAATAGAAAATTTGAATAGTCCAATTACTAGTAAGCAGATTGAAAGAGTAATCAGAAACCTCCCAATAAAGAAAAAAAAAAAGGTCTGGGATAGGTTGGATTCATTGGTGAATTCTACCAAACATTCAAAGATTTACTACCTGTCCTTCTCAAACTATTTCAAAAAATTGAAGAGGAGGGAAAGCTGCCAAACACATTTTATGGGGCCAGCATTATCCTAATACCAAAGCCAGACAAGGACACCAAAAAAAAAAAAAATAGGCCAATATCCTTGATGAACATAGATGCAAACATCCTCAACAAAATATTAGCAGATGAAATCCAACAATACATTAAAAGGATCATACACTATGGTCAAGTGGGATTTATTCCAGATATTCAAGGATGGTTCAATATCTGCAAATTAATCAACATGATACATCACCTTAACAAAATGAAAGATAATGATCATATGATCATCTCAACAGATACAAAAAAACCATTTGACAAAATGCAACATCCAATTATGGGTAAAAAATCTCTCAACAAAGTGGGTATTGAGTACCAAAAGTGGGTACCTCAACAAGTTGTCGTATATGACAATCTTACAACCTAACATCATACTTAATGGTGAAAAGCTGAAAACTTTTCCTTTAAGAACGGGAACAAGAGAGAGAAAAAAGAACGGGAACAAGATAAATGTGCCCACTTTTACCACTTTTATTTGAGAAGGTATTGGAAGTCCTAGCCAAAGCAACTAGCCAAGAAAAAGAAATAACAGGCATCCAAATCAGAAAAGAAGTAAAACTATCACTATTTGCAGATAACATGATGCTATATATATAGGATACCCTAAAGAATCCACCAAAAAACTGTTAGAACTAATAAATGAATTCAGTAAAGTTGCATGATACAAAATCAACATACAAGGGCACCTGGGTGGCTCAGTCCGTTAAGCGTCTGCCTTTGGCTCAGGTCATGATCCCAGGGTCCTGGAATCGAGCCCTGCATTGGGCTCCCTGCTCGGCTGAAAGCCTGCTTCTCCCTCTCCCTCTGCTGCTCCCCCTGCTTGGGCTCTCTCTCTGTCTCTCTCCCTGTCAAATAAATAAATAAAATATTTTTAAAAAAATCAACATGCAGAAATCTATGGCATTTCTATACACTGATAACAAAAAACAGAAATTAAGAAAACAATCCCAGTTACAATTGCATTGAAAAATTCTGAAATGCTCAGAAATAAATTTAACCAAGGAGGTTAAAGACCTGTGCACTGAAAATTATAAGATGCTGATGAAAGAAATTGAAAAAGACACAAATGGAAAGATATTCCATGCTCATGAGTTGGAAGAATTAGTAGTGTTAAAATGTCCATACTACACAAAGCAATCTACAGATTCAATGCAATACCTATCAAAATACCAATGGCATACTCCACAGAACTAGAACAAATCATTCTAAAATTTTCATGGAACCACACAAAAGATCCCAAATAGCCAAAGCAGTCTTGAGAAAGAGTAAGTAAGAATAACAGACCCAGGGCACCTGGGTGGCTCAGTTGGTTAAGTGACTGCCTTCAGCTCAGGTCATGATCCTGGAGTCCCAGGGTCAAGTCCCGCATTGGCTCCCTGCTCAGCAGGGAGTCTGCTTCTCCCTCTGACCCTGCCCCCTCTCATGCTCTCTCTCTCTCTCAAATAAATAAAATCTTAAAAAAAAAAAGTAACAAACCCAGAGTTACCACACTCTCTGATTTTACACTATACCACAAATTTAGAGTAATTAAAACAGTATGGCATTGGTACAAAACCAGATACAAAAGTCAATGGAACAAAACTAAGAGCCCCCACCAAAAAATATATATATATAGACAATAAATCTATGACAAAAGATCCAAGAACACACAATGGAGAAAGAACTGTCTCTTAAATAAATGGTGCTGGGAAAACTGGACAGCTACATGCAAAGGAATTAAATTAAATGACTATTTTACACTACACACAAAAATTAATTCAAAATAGATTGAAGAATGTAACACCTGAAACCATAAAATTCCTAGAAGAAAACATAGGCATAAACTCCTTGATATTGATCTTAGTAATGTCTTTGTGGATCTGACTCCAAAGGCAAAGGTAAAAAAGCAAAAATAAACAAATGGGACTACATCAACTGCACAGCCAAAAAAAAAAAAAAAAATCATTAAACCAAAAGGCAACCTACTGAATGGAGAAGATATTTGTAAACCATATATCCAGTAAGGAGTTAGTATCCAAAACATACAAGGAACTCATACAACTCAATAATAACAACAAAACTTGATTTAAAAATGGGCAGAGGATCTGAATAGACATTTCTCCAAAGAGGACATACAAGTGCATGAAAAGGTGCTCAGTATCACCAATTATTAGGAAAATGCAGATCAAAACCACAATGATATATTCTTTAACCCTATTGGAATGTCTGTTATCAAAAAGGCAAGAAATGACAATTGTTGGAGAGGATGTAGAGAAAAGGGAACCCTCGTACACTATTGGTGGAAATGCAAATTGGTGCAGCCACTACAGAATGCAGCATGTTTATTCCTCAAAAAATTAAGAATAGAACTACCATATGATCCAGGAATTCAACTTCTGAGTATTTATCTGAAGAATATGAAAACACTAATTCAAAAAGACATATGTACCCTTGTGTCCATTTCAGCATTATTTATAATAACTAAGATATGGAAACAACCAAAGTATCCATTGATAGATGAATGGATAAAGAAGATGTGGTATATTTACAAAGTGGAATATTATTCAGCCATAAAAAAGAATGAAATCAGGGCACCTGGGTGGCTCAGTCAGTTAAGCATCTGCCTTTGGCTCAGGTCATGATCCCAGGGTCCTGGGATGGAGCCCCACATCAGGCTTCCTGCTCAGTGGGGAGTCTGCTTCTCCCTCTCCCTTGCCCTTCCCCCTCCACTTGTGCTCTGTCTCTTGCTTTCTCTCTCTCAAATAAATAAATAAAATCTTTTAAAAAAAAGAGAGAGAGAGATCTTGACGTTTACAACAACATGGATGGAACTTGTAGGTCCTATGCTAAGCAAAATAAGTCAGAAAAAGACAATTACCATATGATTTCACTCAAATGTGGAATCTAAAAAAACAAAGCAAATAAACACATAAAATAAAACAAAACAAACTCAGATACAGAGAAAAGACTAGTGGTTACCAGAGGGGAAGGGGGTTGAAGAAGGGTGGGCAAAATGGTTGAAGGAGTCAAGTGTTTGGTGATGGATGGTGGTGACCACTTTGTAGTACATACAGATAATGGAAATAAAAAGCTCTACACCTGAAATGTAATTTTTTAAGTGACAGATCAGGGATTTGAACTCAGAACTGTGATTCCAGATATTCCGGATGCTCCCTGCCCAAATTACATATCAGGTTTCTCAATGAGCCTAAAATTAAAGCCAAAGGCACTGGATATTCTCAAAACAAAATTTGGTAATTGCCCTTCTTCATTTTATAGTCTAAAGAGCAAAAGCTATTCTGAATATCAGAACTTCTGTTCAAATCAAGGCCAGTAAACAACAAATGACTCTTCTTTAGCCCCTGCCCTATTTTCTCAGTCCTTGAGTTCTTTAACTTCTCATTCCAGTGACAGTACCATTGAGTAAATTATAGCATCTTGAGATTCAGGTCATGCCTTCCTAAGAGTATACTCTGGATTGGATTTGAAGAGCCCTCTTGTCTCTGCTGAGGGTAGATGAGGAACGGACTCTGAGTGCTGGGCAGGCCTGGGCACTGGGGATGTGGCAGGCCTGAGCTGAGCCCCAGTCCCTGCCATCTGGAAGCCACCGTCCCTGTCCCTTCTCATGGCACTGAGCAGATGTTCTACTCCGCAGTGATGTCAGGTCCTGCTTCGAAGCAGTCCCTTAGGGGCAAGTATTTGTCCGGAAGTATTTCTAGACTCAGCAACATCTAGACTCTGCTGACATCTCCATGGAGCTCACAGAGGGGAGCAGGGGAGCTCCCAGGATCCAGGAGCAGCCTAAGAGCCAGCAGCTCTAAGGGTCCCCCACTCCAGCCCCAGTGCTGAGCTCCAGCGGCTTTACTAGGTCACATGCTCACCCCTTGGCTGTGACAGATGGTAAAGGAAGGCTCTGGGGAGGAAATTTCCATAGACCCTTCAGGTGCAGTTTGGGAGAGCAGGTACCTGGTCTGAAGAGTCTCTTCTCAAGCTGCCCCGCTGTGGGGGAGGAAGAGATGACCCTCTGAAAGGACATCAAGGCCCTGATGGGGGAGGGGAGTGGATCTGGTTGGTCAAAACACAGCAGTATCCATCACAGCTTTGTTCCTTCCTGGTAAACAGTAAGTATTTGAATATTACTGTGGCCCACCTGAAAACGGTTACTCTCAGCTCCCAGCTTCAGCCGAGTGCCCCTGCCCACTGTGTTTGCCGCCCACCACCCCACCACCACCACCAAGGGGAGAGTCCCGCCCAGTTCTCCACAAACAGCAGAATGGACTGCCGGAAAGAGTGCTGGGTTGCCACTCAGGAGCCCCACCACTGGCCCACATGAGAGCTGAGGAAGGCTGTCTGCTCTTCTGAAAAATAAAAATAAAAATGATCTGCTCCATCTATAGCAAAGGTCCAAATGATGGGTGGGAAGACGATTTCCAAAGGTAACACTGCCAACCAGAACCTTCTGTGGTGAGGGGGAGGGAAGGTGTCTGTGGAGGAGGGAAGCCAACAGGGGGCCTCATCAATGATGAATGCTTTAGTGAATAAATAATTCAGAGCTTTGGGGATCCTTTTAGAAACAGCGTGTTTCCACTCAGCTCTGCCTACAGAAAGTGTTTTTCCAAAGGTGCATCTCCAGAATTAGATGCTTTTGACGTGCCCGAAGATTCAGGGAAGGCCTCTTCGTGTGTTGTCCTCTGGGCAGCCCACCACCAACTCCAGGCCCCAGGGAGTCAGAGCACCCTTGAACTTCTGGAGGGCAGCTCTGGCTCACCAGCTTCCATCCCAGGGGCCCCTCCTTCTGCCAACAGCCTCCTCTACACGCTGATACTCTATGAAGCCTTGCATAGCTCCTGGAGGAAAATGGCAGTTTGATTCACCCTTTGTCCACACTTGGGGGGGCTTCCTCTCCGTCCCCATCACTTGAGAGCAGAATTGCGTTCTGTACACTCCCGTATCCTCCATAGCACAGTGCTTAAAATGTAAAGGTATTACCATATTTTCTTTAAAGTCACTTTTTTTATGGACAGAATGTTCACAAACCTGATGCGTACACCTGGATGAATTCAGTGAAGACACCTGTAGAACCAGCACCTAGATCAAGCAAATAGAAATGACCAGCACCCCAGAGGCCCCCTGAATTCTCTGTTCATCATGCCCTGCAAGTTAACCACCATCCTGACTTCCAATAGCATAGTTTTGCTTGTCTTGAACTTTATATAAATAAAGTACATTATGTACGCTTTTGGAAGTGGCTTCCTTCTCCAATTCTGTTTGTGAGATTTATCTTTGTTATTCCTTCTCATTGTTGAATAGTAGTCTATTATATGAATATACCATAATTCATCCATTTTTTTAAAGATTTTATTTATTCATGAGAGACAAAGAGAGAGAGAGAGAGAGGCAGAGGGAGAAGCAGGCCCCCAAGGAGCAGGGAGCCCGATGCGGGACTCGATCCCAGGACCCCGGGATCATGACCTGAGCCGAAGGCAGACGCTTAACCGAATGAGCCACCCAGGCGCCCCATCCATTGTATTGTTAATGGGCATTTGAATTGTTTCCAGGATGGGCCTTTTACCATTCTTCTTCCTGTCTTTTGGTGAACATACGTATGCAGTTCTGTTGGGTATAAGCTTAGGAATAATCTTGCAGGGTCAAGGGGTAGATGTAATCGACACCTTTTTGAATATACGCCGGCCTGCATGAATGTCTACAGCTTCGGCGGGGGACACGGGATAGGTATGACAGGAGATGCGCACCCCCACCCTTCACCTGAGCTTGGCTTTTAGTGCACAGGCCCTGATATCTGCTTCCTGTCCCAGCCAGCAGGTAGGTGGTTGGCTCAGGAGACTGACAGGCTCTGCTTATGAAGTTGCTGGTGGGGCTGGGCCTCAGCTTCCCACTGGAGCTCTTCTCCAAAACCGAGGAGCCTGGTGGCCCCCGTTCTTGCCTGACATCTGTTCCCTTAGAACTCTGCACCACGACTATCTCAAAGGTCAGGATCTGCTCCTAATAGTCTGCGGGGTGCCATGTACCAAGACTTCATGGTTTGCCCAACCCAGCCTCTTCTCTCTAGAAGGATGTGTCTGCCCATCACCCGTCAACATTCCCACACTATACTCTCACCTCTACCTGAGATGGTGATTCCTCCCTTCATTCCTCTTTGAGCACCCCCTCCAGACACAGAGCAGTCCCCCAACCCGGGGTCTTCCCAAAAGCTTCTGGCCTATGTGCCCTCTTAGAGTGGTATTGTGGATAGACTGCAATGGCTTTTCCAGGTCCTTCTATAGATATGTGGATGTGCCTACATTTACTTTGCGAATTTTGGCATCACAGTTCACACAGGCAGGTTCTAAACATGAGGGCAGAATCTCAGCCCTTTGTCTACTGCATGGGGCCCTGTTTAAGCAGAGATTAGATAGGTGATGAAAGAAGAATATGCAATAATTAAGAAAGCAGTTGGCATCAAAGGCCCCACCCCAACAGGGCTGAGAAGGGGAGAGGGCAGAGGCAGCAGGTAACAAAAGGGCTATGATCGGAGGCCGATTCCCAACAGAGTTCTTCGATCCAGGACCCACCCGAGCACAAGGCAGTGTCTGAGCTCCCAGGCCAGACCCTGGTCCAGGTCAAGCCAAGCTGGGCACAAAGCCAGAGCGACTTAGCAACAAGGGCAACATCAGGGGTGCCCAGGGGGCTGAGCTGTAGCTCACTGACGCCTCCACCTAGAGCCAGGGCCGGTCCAGGGAGAGGTGGGCCTGGGTGTGTGCAACGGACCACCTCAGAACCTCAGGTGTGGGGAGGAGAGAGGCAGGTGAGTGAGCACAGAGGGAATAGGCCGAAGCAGGGGCAGAACAGGGTTTGACTGCACAGGCTCAACAAGTGACGGAGTCACCCCAGTTGGCTCTGGAATCTCAGGAGACACGTGGAGTTTGGGCCCTGCTACTTACCTGCCACGTGGGACTCACTTACCTGCCTTTAGAGTTGACTTTGCTATTGGTTGCTTCAGCTATAAATTCACGAAATCATCATCTCCCGCCTACCACACAGTTTCGGGGTGTGGACGATAGGCTGACATCTGGGAAAATGCTTGGTCACATCCCCAGATGTTGCTTCCTTTGCTGATTCACAGTGCCACATGGTCATCATCTTGCGGTGACACTCCAGATCTCTTCCTTGGGATAAATCATCTAGGGTCTTACACTAGGTGATACAGAGGGCTAAGGTAACCCAACGAAGCCCAAGCCTTCTGTTCTCCCATCTCCAAATTCACCTGCAGAGCTTCAGGCTGGGGACTGAGAAAGACAGTAAGAAACAAATCCTCTCCTTTCTCCAACCCACCGGCGCAAGAACTTTCCATCCACAGTTGGAGGCCTGGAATGGGGTCACTGCTCAGTGGAGGCTGGTTAGTTCAAGGACACACACGCCCCAGTCCAGCCTTTAATCCCATCCAGCAGGTGCCTGAGCGGGTGAGTCACCACCCAGACTTGTGGGCTCTCTACCTCCACCCCACACACCCTGCAAATGCTCCGCCTGCACTCACCGCCCTAGGACTCATCCTCTTCAAAATAATTTCCTGGGTTTCTGATTATAAAGTAGTATCAATTCATTTTAGACAACTAGGAAAATTCAAAAAGGCAAACAGAAAAACACCACTAATAGCTGCCATGTTTGCTTTGCCTTGCTTTTCATTTCCATCAGTTCCCACACCTGCTTGGTTCCTGCAGAATTCCATCTGACCTCTGACTGCACCTCCTTGAACCCTACTGTGACAAGCCTGAGGCCCAAGGTCCTGCCTCACTCCCTTTGGTCAGCACAGAATGGGGTGGCACGGCAAGGGTTAAAGACATTACCAGTTTGCAGTGATTGCACTGTAATGAGGACGAGATGCTAAATTAAAGTTTATTGCAGAATACAAGTGTATGTAGTCAGCATTTGTAGGAGGCTACAATGAGATGCCTTCTAGAACTTGGCAGTACAATTATGTAGAGTTAAGTGAGTAAAATGCACATGCAGTAGATGAGATTAGCTGTCGGCAAAAGTCCTTTTAAGACAAGTCGTCTTTTGTGAAGGCAGAAACGGCTAGCCTAGAATGCTAGTCAAGATGTGATTAAACATGGAAGAAGCCACAGCCTCATCAAAGCACTGAAATGTCTGCAAGATGGTGTGTGTGTGCTGGGGGTGGTCTGTGTGGAGCACAGAAGGCGGGGAGGAAGGGAGTCTGTTGGTGTTGCTGGGACACCGCCTGCAGAGCAGCCCCACCGGGTGAGGCGGGGTGCACCAGCCTGTGGGCAGGGGTGCGCTGGGTTAGAGATGGAACGTCACCCCCTCCGCCCTGCTCCCAGGCTCCCCAGCAGCGTCCGGGCTCAGCCTCCAACTACCCTGAGCTTGGGAAGAGGAGCCACCAGAGGGAGCAACTCAGGCAAAGGGCCGAGAACGGGAGCTCGGGAGCCAAAGGAGCTGGGTTCCCTCTGACTCCGGCTACCTACAAGTGGTGTCACTTGGGGCAAAAGTATTTACTCCTCGAGCACTTTTCCGGATCCGTGAAATGCAGCGCTGAAATCTCCCTTAGAGGACTGCCCTGAACAGCAAGGCTGGGCTGCAATTCCTAATAACCGTAACAATGGCATTATCATTGTTACTCATCAGCAAATTTATTTAGCAGTCCCTAGTGAGGTTATTCGATGAAACCCGACCCCAGAAGCTGCTCTTTTCTAGGTGTGAATTAGCGAATTGAGCCTCTGGGTTTGCCACACCGAGGTCTGGACCCTGGGCCTTGGTGACAAGCGACTGCACCCCCGGGACCTATGCTTAGAAGTGTCTCACAGGGCATGTGTAAACCAAATACAAAGCTGTGGCTTGGTGTGAAATAAAGACTGGGGGGCGGGGTAAGTATATTAGTATAAATCTGATGTAGCCAACGAAAAAGTCCTTGTTGCAAAGTGTTCTGGGAGTTGTGAGTAGTTGACTGTGAGTATATTACCATTTTGAGTAGTAATGCTCCGCTGCGCTTCGTAGTTTTTGTACAGTCAAGTGTGATGATGATGTGAACTGCGTTATTTCCTGGCACAAAGTAAGCACTCAATATACATGTTACACATTTCACAAATGCGGGTTTCTGTTTTTGTTTTGTTCACGATGTGTTATTTAAACCAGACAGAACCTCTCCAAAGAAGAAAGGGAGGGGAGAGAATATTCCAAACTCCAAAATATCAGATTTGAGCTGTTACAAAAGAAAAAAATTACATTTATTTTACAAGTAAGTATTTTCCTAAAGTATTATACATAAAGGAAAGTTGAGCTGTCTGTAGGAAAACAATATAATTTTAGGAAATTACAGAGGGGTCAACATTGTGCTTAAAACTTTAACATAGAACAGGTGCAAAAAGTAGCACAGTAAGTGACTACTGCAAGGTATGAACAGCCTTAGAAAGTGTATATGGACACAATGATGCAGAAGCTCAATATTCAAGCCCCTGGTGACCATGTGCTTTCAGACTTGTTCACACTAGTAAAAGAGCACCACTTCAGTCCCAACAGAACTCTAAGCACTCAGAGAAACACGGCCCTTCCGCACGCAATACAGTCAACTCTCCATTCCCCAGAATAATGAAAGGGAGCAGAGACATAACATTTTTAAAAGGTAAAGAATTTCAAAATTAATTTTGAGAAGTGCCCTTATACTTATGTTTGGAGGTGAGAAATACATACAACCCTAGAATTCACAGCACTGAGACGGTTAGTCCAACTCCCATTTCCTTCCCCTCTCCTCCTCAACGGGAAGAGACACAATCCCACACTGTTCACCGAAAAGCCTAGAATGCAACTGGCCTCCTCAATTCTGGCTCCCACCTCCCGTGGGGAGGGGAGTAGGAGAGAAAACTGTAAAATGTTTCCCCTCACGTGAAAAGCCAAAACATGTCAATACAACTTGGCAAACAAGATGGAAAAATCAAGAGCTGATGTATAAATATTAGTTTAACTTGTGCTTGTTTCCCCTTGCCCAAAAGTATTTAAACCACCGAACACGTCTGGGTATTTTGACAGCTTTCTAAAATAGGTGGTGTCCTGTTGCCCAGATAGACAAATTTGTATAAAAGGCGTTTGTTATGATTAGTCCCAAAAGAACGGTTTCAAAGAGGCCAGGAAGTGGAGGTTAAGGTTAAAAAATAAAACAACCAGTCCTAAAACAGGATCCAATCCTGGATCAAATCCGAATGGTACCTCAGGACAACCACTTCGCAGCTTTGTTTTGGTTTGGGTGCTTTCATTTGGTTTGGTTTTACATTGTATTACCTTGAAGTACACATTTTCCTTTTCCAGGAAAGCAACTGGTTTTTCTCCAGAGTTTTCTCAAATTCTTACTTCAAATCTTAAAAATTACAAGGTAAAAAAAAAATACCTAGATTTGACAGTAAAGCCTTATTTGTTAATGTGCCAAAGAATTATGACCACAAAAGCATTTTAATTGGCTTGTCATTTCTCAGAAAAGTTATGAACATATTCAAACCATGAAAATCCTAAAATCAATGCTGGTTTGGTAAGAAAGCTACATTCCATACAGCACTGAGTTGGCATTGTCCGCCTACTAGCTTTTACACCAACTTGCCAGAAGTGGGAATGGAGCCAGGTTTCCATCAAGGACCCCAAAAGCAGTTTCTCCATCCACACAGCCCAACCCTTTGCTCCAAGTGAGCAAACTACCAGGTTCACGCTATAAAGTTTTCATACCTGTCAATGGATAAGTATTAACCAAAAGACTACTTAACATGACTGTGTTTGAGGTCTATAATACACATTACAGTCTAAACATTTTCTAAAGTGCCTATAAATATACTTATACAAATGAGCAATATAATATCAGGTTTACAGAGAAATTCTTTTATATAATATATAACAGGTAGGCCTAGAATTTAAGTTGTAAATACACATTTTTATATCCTTATCAGTTGTTTTTGGAATGCAAGCATAAAGAAACAATTCTGGTTCAATTATATATGATTTCAGAGAATTATTAACAGTGCTAGGACAAAGAAATTCTTGCTTGTGCTTGTGTAGAAAAGGCTATTTTGAGATCCAGGAGCATCTGATATTTAGAATCCAATGGAATATCTCCAATTCTATAAAACAGTAGCAAGTGAAGCTTAGTGAGTTTTTAATTATAAAGAGATTGTGCAAATATTTAAAGTGATTATCAACCATTATTAAATCCAAAAATTCCGTTAAAATCATGGGTAATCTGAATGGCAGTTCAGGAGTTTAAAAAACAGGAACCTAGGCAAAAGTCGTAGATACTACCAATAAAGGCCCCAACCCTGACACAACCAGCTTCAGAAACGTGGCCCTGTGACCACGTATTTCCATGGCTTTGGAGACCTGGTGGTTGACTCCAATCAGTTTAATGAATGGGAATGTGGGCCCAGAGTTGAGAACTGATAGGAGGGGTGTAGAGAAAGAAGACCCTCCATGTGCCCACCCAGGGGCTTCAGTGAGCTCACCCAAGGGCAGGTGCACACAGTGGCTGGCTGCACCACTTGGGTCCCAGGACTGGGCCTTTATGCCCTCCTCCAGCTGGTGACCCCATCACAGGAGGCACTGAGAACCATGGGCAGGCTCATCCGAGGTCTGTCCCTAAGCCACCTGGGCCGGGAAGCCGCTCTCTGCGCCCCCCCACCCCTCCACCTGTCCTTTCCTGTACCCTGCTGTTCCTGCAGCTCCTCTCACCCCCTGCCTGGTGTGACTTGTTGAGTCTATACATTTCAGTAAGTGCGAACTGTATGCTGCATTCTCACCCAGCATAGGAAGTTTTAACTAACACTGTTTTCAAAGGAATATGCGTACTCAGCTTTCTAATCCCTAGGGATGTTCTGGGCACCTAAGCCTGACGAAATGTTCTAGCCAATCACGTGAACTATACATACTACTAAGAAAACAGACTCTGCCTCGAGGGATTTGTGAAGGATGCCAAATGGATGCTTCAGGGAAGAACACAACGGGCCTCTTCTTGTTTCTTAAAATACAAACTCATGGGACATAGAAGAGACGTGCCAAAATGTGGACGGAGCACGAGATAATGCCACAAGAGCACACTCATGGTTAGGATACGAGACATATTTCTCTCTCTCCACCTCTGATAGTTCTGGTTTCATTAGGGCCATATTTTAAACTTCCTGGATTCTTAACTATGCCTTACAGAAAGCAGATCTGGAGAAATGGCAGATAAGCAACTCACACAAAAACACCTTGTATAAATGGAAATTAGAATTCTGAAGAGAGCTAAATAAGAATTATTCACTATTTTGTGTGTGTGAGAAAAGAGAACATGTACAACAGACTATGACTATTACCATAGTAAAGTGAATGAATATCACACAAAATATTTTCTCCTGACTTAGCAGCAAACTATTTCAACTGCTTTTGCATTTGCATAAAAAATCCATGCATCATACTGAATTCTAATCCATTTCTCACCTAAATCATTCTAATGCTTCATACAACCAAATGAAGCAGAATTAATCAAACCTATTAGATTCATTCCTAATCCCTAAAGGACTGCTCTTTAGCATTTCCATGCTAACTAAAACTATTACTGTTTTTTTTTCTTAAGACGTCAGATGTGGCTGCCTCCTAAATATAATACCTATATAACTTCCTAAAAGTTTTCCCCGGATTTGAAGAACAATTAAGAAAAACAGGGAAACACTGAGGAATCCACCCAAGAGGCCAGCTTGAATGCTGCAACATGTTCCCCAGCTGTAAGCTCTCTCCTTCCCCTGGGTCCCCAGAACATTCTGCATGCATTGGCACAGTCCTCTATTGGACTGCGGGGCCCTTCCCATCAGTAGTCAGGTCTTCTTCAGTCTGCATCCCCCCGATGCACCCTGCAGAGCGTAGGCACTCAGCTAAAGCCCGACTGAACGTGAAACTGAAGGTATCAGCTCCGGCCATAACTAGGGGTTGAGCAAGGGTCTCCAGGTACCTCCAGAAGTAAGCCAAGGCAACACTGGCCTAGGCCCAGCAGGTGGTGAGGAGAAGGGAAAAGGGACAGAATGGCATCTACCAGTACACCCTCTGTTCCCCCCTCATGAGCTGATTCCCATTTGAGCTAGCAGAGTAGGGGTGCCTGTCGGCACATCAGAAGGAATGCCAAGAGGGATGTGTATGTGTGTGCGTGTGTGAGTGCGTGTGTGTGTGTGTGTGTGTGTGAAGAACCAGCTCCTTCACTGCCCCCTTCACTCTGGGTAGCTCCTCAACCTGATCCACGATACTCTGTAGTCATCACTTCATTGCTTTCAAAGTTCCCAGTGAACTTAAGGCTGGGTCACAATTCATGACACCAGATGCTACATAGAAAATAAGTCAAGATACAAAAGAAAACCATTTATAAGAAAAAGAATGTCTTAGTTATAAGACTAATTTAAGAGTGATGCTAATCAGCAGACCACTGAACTGCTATGGTTGTTAGAGAGGGGTAGAAAATACCAACTGCATTGGAAAAAGGATCCATCAGACAAAAGTACAAAGGCTCAGCATGGATCAGAGGCTGTGGCTTCCTGCCTGGACTCTCACACGGTGGTTTCTATTGTCTCAATCACTTCCAGATCAGACTGTGAAGGGGAGAGAAGGGTGCACTCATCCGGCTCCCAGCTGCTCTCAGGACTGTAATCTTCCTCGGAACTCAGTTCTGCTCCTTCTTCCGTGTCCTCATCACACGATTCCACATAGTGAGCCCCAATTGCATTGATCCCGGAGTCCTCAGAACTTGAGGGAGAAGAGCAGTGATCTATTTTTGGTGTATTGCTCTCTCTTGAAATTAAGGCATCATGTGCAGAGACCTCCTCGGGGCTCATTTTGTGGGAATGCGGCGCTGGCTGCTTCTGCACATAACACATCTTCCCATTAATGCATTTAACCTGATAATTGTCGATAAAGAGGTCTGAGATCATACAGTACCTTGGTGAATCAGGGGGGAGGGGCGGCTGGAAGACAGATGCAAATTTCAAAAAGTGTTCAGTGAGTGACACTGAGATCTGAATGGTGTTTGTGGGTTCCCGAGGCTTCGCAGGAATCTCAGTGCTCGGAAGCTGCTCCACGGGGGTCATGGGCTGATACACGTATTTGCCTGTGGGGAACACCAAAAAGGTGGTTGAAATCTAAGAGTATGACACAAACTACATTAACATAGCCATAATGGTTTCTTTCCGAGGACTCAGATGTTTTTAAAAATATTTCAATGTCAAAAGAAACTGGTAATAGAATCACTCAACATTGTTATAATCAATGAAAAATACAGCGTGGTACATAATAACATCACGGTATTTTCATCTAAGAAACAACACTCAACAAATTTTAATTTATATTTATGTCTTTTCTAATACTTCTGAAGTGGGTATATACTAAAATCCTTACGTTACAGACAATTTTAAATGTTTTACCCCTCACACTATAATACCGAATGCCCACGATATAGTACGGTAAAAACACGCTGTAAAATAGTAGACTATAAAATTCTAATTCCATTCTATCTTTAATAATTATATATTAATATATGTGTAATATATACATTTAAAAACTGGAAGACTATATACCAATTCATTATCAGGATTACAGAAGACTTCCACATTTTAGGTTTCCACGTTTTCATCAGAATACATATATACACACAGATTTAATAGGTAATGCCCTGTAGGGTTGTCCTAGCCACCAGCAAGGGCTGGGGTAAGGTAATAGGGTGTGAAATGATCTCTTTCAAGACCCAAGCTCATTCATGGCCCAATTAGTTGAAGTTCTCCCTGCCACCAATTCCACTGGCACTAAGCAACCCAAGCTAAGCAGAAGCATGGGTACAGGTGGTGTAGGGGGTGACCTACTGGGTGTTTCCAGGAAACCAAGCTTATCTACAAACTTTCTGCTCTGAGCAGTGTTTCACATAGCTCACCGTGGAAGTGAAACCTAAACAGATCTGTCCCTAATGTGTCTCTTTCTTTGTTCTCTTTCATTTCACTCAACATTTTGCAAAGCCTCTCATGTACCAAGTGCTAAGGAAATAGAGATAGTCTGTACATCTAAAATGATTTCAAAATAGAAATCTGAAAGTTAAAAAAAAAACCCTGAAAAACTGAGACAGTCACAATTGTAGACACCATCTTGGGTTTTTCCTAATATAGTTGATAATCAGTCCATACTGTATCTTCTGCATATTTATGACAGCACGTTTTAACCTTAGCACTACTGCCATTTTAGATCAGATAATTCTTTGTTGTTCGGGGGTGTCTTGTGCACCGTAGGATGTTTAGCAGTGGCCCCTGACCTCTACCCATTAGAAGCCAGGAGCACCTCCACCTCAGGCATGACACTCAACACCGTCACCAGACATTATCATAGAGTCCTAGGGGTCAGAACCGCCCCGGCTCAGGACTACCGATTCCTGATATCCTCATGAGCATCTCTTTGCAAGCAATTTGCTCACTGGGCATAGCACCTGCTCCTGTTTATTTCTTGGTCAGACTGGCAATTCTAGGACAGAAATCACATTTGTAAGGAAAACTACCTTAGACTTTTTAACAACTTATTTAGGCCACGGGAGAACAGCAATTTCAGATCAGAAATGTGAGTAGCAAACTAGGCCACAAATAGTGCAACATCAGTAATCTATTAGGCTCAATTAGCCTGCCTATATTTTTTATTTCTGTTTCCTGACGACTGTACAAAAATGTACGCTTAGTTGTTATCATTTCATTGTAACTAAATTATGTGAAAAATATATTCGTCTTCATTCTGGAGTAACACATGGAAAGGTACATTTAAAACTGTTAAGCCTTTGGGTTCTTAGGTCTGCTTTGAAGCCTGGACACACACACACACACATATATATCATGCAAACCCTATATAGTCTGATAAAAATACAAGTTGAGAAGAACCCATCACACCTGCCTGGGGAACTATATTTCAAATATGCCAGTTATCTTTATTTCTTTGTTATCTATAAAGCCAGTACAGTATTACTACTTGTCAAGAAAAGTTCAAATCAATAAGACTAATTGATAGTTTGGTACAGTAGGACCTCCACATCCAAGCATCACGGGCATTATCAGCTGAAGGGGCAAAGAAGGCAGAACTTCAAGCCTCCCCTCCAATCTTCCAGCCCCAAGACCAGAGAAAGATGTGTCTGGCAAGGACAGAGAAGGGACTACTCGCAGAACTTGGGGGACTGCTCCCCTTATGTTCACAGAGTGAGTGAATAAAACATCTGGAATGGAGTTTGGTCTTTTCTGTTCTTGGCTGGGGGACTGGTGGTTACTGAGTTCAGGAGGCTGTGGATGAAAGGCACTCAAGAAATGCCTGTTGTAGGATGCTGATTAAGTTCATCCTGGCCCAAGTGACCTCTGGTTTAGTTATCCACTTGTCACACTGTAGAAGTTCCTAGAAATTCTTCCTCAGGCTCACAGGGTTCAGGACTTTATTTAGTCCAAAGAAGGGAGTCCATGAAGCCTGACTTTGGGACTGCTGTAACCACCCTGTCCTTCCCCCTGTTCCCCACCACTGCCCCCACCCCGGCCCTACCCTCCTCTTTCTTTTCCTCCTTTGTGCTTCTTCAAAAATTTGTTGCTCTTTCTCTTCATCTCAGCTCTTCTACCTCTTTCTTTCTCTAGTCCTGTCTTCTCCAAAGCTCTGTTTTTCTTCCTTGAAGTGTAGTAAAAGAAAGAGAAATGTAGCTGGAGACAAAGATGTGCAGAATACTGCACTCCAGATTCCATCTGCTTCTACAAGTTACACCTATTAAGTGTGCTTACTCCGAGCTAGGGTGACAGCCCATTATCTGGTGATATGGGCATACAGATGCAAAGAGGAAGGCACAGAAGAAAAAAGTAGTAAAGACGGCCAGATGAGAAACGAAGTTTAGTAAACATCTTTCAAACATCAATTAATTTTAACACTATATTGTTTGATTTTCTTATAGCACATACTTAGCAGGAGAAAACAAGCTTGTATCAAAGATTTAGTTTTGTAAAGAGTACAGAAGGGTTTGTACTTCGTTCCACTCCCCAATAACTTCTGCCCTCTGGTATACTGTACTGTGAGTCTATATTTGTAATGATAGCTCTGCAGCACCACAAGATCCTGAATTACCAGAAATTCAATTATGTCTGCTACACTGTACTTTTTATTAAACAAACTAACACACTGCAATAGCAAGGACTAAAACAAAAGGGGGTTCCTGGCCACTCAGTCCGGAAATTCAATAACCACTATACTCTGTTCTCTGAACAGTCTTTTTATTAAGCGTTTACTATGTTATTTAAAGAAATAAATAGATGAGAACTTTTAAAACTTAAATCTCTAAAAGGAAAAGATATTCAGAGAGAGACAGGGCTTGCAGAATAGAAAGTAGAGAGAGTAAAAGAAAAATCTAGATATAATCCAGCAATTCCACTTCTGGGTATATACCCAAAAGAAATGAAAGCAAGGTCTTAAAGAGAGTCGTTGCAAAACCATGTTCATAGCAGCGTTATTCACATTAGCCAAAAGGTGAAAGCAACCCAACCATCTGTCGACAGATCAATGGAAAAACAAGATGTGGAATATACAATGAATATTATCCAGCCTTAAAGAGTAAGGAAATCCATGCTACAACATGGATGAACCTTGAAGACATTATGCTAAATGAAGTAAGCCAGTCACAAAAAGACAAATACTGTATGATATCACTTATATGAGCCACTTAGATTAATCAAATTCATATAGGAAGAAAACAGAATAGTGATTGCCTGGGGCCAGTAGATAAGAGAGAACAGGGAGCTATTTAATGGGTATAGAGTTTCAGTTTTGCAGGATAAAGAGAGTTCTGGAGATGGTGAGTGGTGATGGCTGTACAACAATATGAATGTAATTGATACCACTGAACCATACACTTTAAAATCATTATGATGGTCAATTTTATGTGTATTTTACTACAATTTTTAATACTAAAAAATCTATGTAATTCACTATATTAACAAACTGGAAGGGAAACTCCATATGATTCAGAATATATAAAGAATCTTACAACTCAATAACAGAAAATAAGCAGCCCAATTTTTAAAAAGAGCAAGGCCGGGGTGTCTGAGTGGCTCAGTCAGTTCGGCTTCCAACTCTTGATTTCTGCTCAGGTCATGATCTTGGGATCATGAGGTCATGATCTTGGGGTGGTGAGATCAAGCCCCACATTGGGCTCCCCAATCAGCAGGGAGTCTGCTTGGGATTCTCTCTCTCCGTTTCCCCTCCCCCTGCTCATATGCTCTTGCACACTCTCTCTCTCTCTCTGGGGTAAATAAATCTTTTTTTAAAAAAAAGGAGTGAGGCTACACAAGGGCAATGCCAGGAATCCTTGTAGCGATGGAAATGTCTGTAATATGACTACATCACTATCAATATCTTGGTTATGATAATGAACTACAATTTTGCAACTGTACTTGTTACTAGGGGAAAGAAGGTAAAGAATACATGGAATCTCTGTATTATTCATAAAACTACATGTGAATCTATCATTTTTTTCAAAATAAAAAATATAATTTAAAACAATGGGGAAAAAAATCCCCATAGAAGTGATGCTGCACTTTTCAATGCATTTTATCAGGAGGTAACATGCTGCTGTTACAGAAGATGGTAACTTTGCACATTTGTTTAATGTGATGTCTAGGTTTCTCAATAAAGTTAGTGTTTTTCCTTTATATCTTAAATACCTTGTGAAGAGATAACTTTGAGACTATGCAAATATCCCATTTGTCACCATACTTTGACCTACTAACTTTAGCATGTACAGGGGGGTCTGGTCTGCAATAATCACTACTGTGGTGTTTGCCCAACAGTTATTTCCTATTTCTATCATTACTTCTATATTTATTAATTAGAATTCTACGTAAGCAAGAGTTATTCCTTCTCCTTCAGTTATTTTTTCAATTATTTAAATTAAGCATGATTCACAGTTTATTTTGTTCTATGGATTGTAATCCATTACTATCATTATTTACTTTGCTGTTCAAATGTCCCATATTTAACTCTGGGAGCTCCTTCAAGTTAGTACCTGTGTCCTCTCAACATGCCCCCATCCTTTTTTGGAGCCTTCCTTGCTTTCTGGTACTGTAAGAGGTTACTGGCTTATCTTATACTTCCCTGCCCCAGTCCAGGAATCAGCCATTTCTCCAAGGAGCCCTAGAGTTCCTTTTCTTAAGAATTTAAACACATTCTTTCTTTTCTTTTTTTAAGATTTTATTTATATGACAGACAGAGAGCCAGAGAGCACAAGCAGGGGGAGCAGCAGAGGGAGAGGGAGAAGCAGACTCCCTGCTGAGCAGGGAGGCCAACGGGGGCTGATCCCAGGACCCTGAAATCATGACCTGAGCTGAAGGCAGACACTTAACTGACCGAGCCACCCAGGTGCCCCCTAAACATATTCTTAAGCTTGTTGTCAAAATAGTCCTGGGAGGCAGCCTTAGCTTGCTAATGACTCATTCACTCACTAAATTCATCCATAGGAAAGTGAATATTAAACTACAGTACTTAATTCCCATTAAAAAATTATATAAAAAATAAAAATAAATGTCACAAACCCATCAATTTATCTGGAATCTTTTTCAAGGGCGCTGAAACCATTTTCTCAATAATGAAACTGACTACACAACACTAAGATCACAAAAACCAATTATGATCCATAAGTGAAAAATTTCAGGGGCGCCTGGGGTGGCTCAGTTGGTTAAACATCTGCCTGTGGCTCAGGTCATGATCTTGGGGTCCTGGGATCAAGCCCCAGCTCCTTGCTCAGTGGGGAGCCTGCTTCTTTCTCCCTCTTCCTCTGCTGCTCCCCCTGCTTGTACTCTCTCTCTGTGTTAAAGAAATAAAATCTCAGGGGGAGGATCAAGATGGCAGAGTAGGAGACCTAAATTTTGTATGGTCCCAGGAATTCAGCTGGATAGGGATGAAACCATTCTGAACACCTACAAACTCAACAGGAGATCGAAGAAAAGAATAGCAGCAACTCTCTGAAAGGAAAAGCGACCATTTCTGGAAGGTAGGATGTTCCATTTGGAGAAGTGAATCTGAGGTGATGTTTGTGAAGACAGACCATGGGGGGCGGGGAGGGAGCCTCCATCACCTGGTTACCAGCAAGTGATAGAGCAGCGGAGCACAAAATTGGAAATTTTAGAAGCCGGCTCCGCTGAGGGACATCGCTCCAGTGGCTAAGCGGGGGGGGGGGGGGGGAACCCTCGCGGGACAGTGTGGTCTCAGGACCCTCGGGGTCACAGAAAGACCGGGGGTGCCTGAGTGCGGCAGAGCTCCCAGGTATCAGAGCAGGGAAGCCGGCTGCAGCAAAGGAGTGGGCTCTCAGCTCGGGGTTGCCATAAACCATGATCTGTGGCACAGTCGGGCCACTGCTCCTCCAGCAGGAACCCAACAAGCAGCAGATCCAGGGAGACTCCCGTTCCTCCCCCAGGAGGAGCGGCAGGGGAGCGCACCACAGAGATCTGCTGGGTTTGGAGACTCCACATGGGGTCGTGTGCCAGAGATAGAAATGCTCGGTCACAGGCCGGGTGAGCACGGAGTGCGGCCGGAGACCGGGGAGACGGGAGTGACCGACTGCTTTTCTCTGGGGGCTCACTGAGGAGTGGAGCCTCAAGTTCTCGGCTCCTCCGGGGCGGAGACTGGGAGGCCGCCATTTTCACTCTCCTCCTCCAAAGCTGTACAGAAATCTTGCAGGGACCAAAAGCTCCCGAGAGCAAACCCAAGCAGATTACTTAGCCCAACCCCGCAAGGGCAGGGCAATTCTGCCTCAGGCAAAGACATGAGAACCACGGCAACATGTCCCTCCCCCAGAAGATCAGCAAGAACAGCCAGCCAAGACCAAGTTTACTGATCAATGAGAACAGCAGAACTCCAGCGCTAGGGGAATACAGCACCTAGAATTCATGGCTTTCTGCACCCCCATTCTTTAGTCTTTTCCCAAAGTTAATTTTTAAAATTTTCCTTTTTTTAAAAAAATTTTCCCCCTTTTTCAACCAACATCTTATCAATCCCTTTCTTAAAAATCTTTTTTATTTTTCATTTTTAGAGTCATATTCTATCCCTTCATTGTAGTTAACCTTATTTTGGGTATATATGTAAGTTGTTCTCTCTTTAAAATTTTGGGATACAGTTTCTTCTAAAAGACCAAAATACACCCTAAATCTCTAGTGTATGGCTTTGTTCTAGTCTCCTGCCTGATCACACTCTCTCCTTTTTTTTAATTTCACTTCTTTCTTTTTTCAACCAATACAATTTTCATCTTTACAGTCATATTCCATCCCCTCATCATATTTACCCTTATTTTTGTACATATATGTTTTTCTTTCTTTAAAATTTTGGGAGGCAGTTTCTTCTAACAGACCAAAATATGCCCAAAATCTAGTGTGTGGCAGTGATTGGTTCACCAGCCTGATCATATCTTTTTTTTTTCTTTTTTCTTTCTTTCCCTTTCTTTTCCCCTGGTTTCAGGTCTCTTCTGATTTGTTTAGTGTATATTTTTCTGGGGTCGTTGTTACCCTGTTAGCATTTGGTTCCCTCATTCATCTATTCTCCTCTGGACAAAATGACAAGACAGAAAAACTCACCTCAAAAAAAAAAAGAACAAGAGGCAGTACCGACTGCCAGGGACCTAATCAATACAGACATTAGTAAGATGTCAGAACTAGAGTTCAGAATGATGATGATAAAGATACTAGCTGGGCTTGAAAAAAAGCATGGAAGATACTAGAGAAACCCTTTCTGGAGAAATAAAAGAACCAAAATCTAACCAAGTCGAAATCAAAAAGGCTATTACTGAGGTGCAATAAAAAATGGAGGTTCTAACTACTAGGATAAATGAGGCAAAAGAGAGAATTAGTGATATAGAAGACCAAATGATGGAGAATAAAGAAGCTGAGAAAAAGAGAGAGAAACAACTACAGGATGACGAGGGCAGAATTCGAGAGATAAGCGATACCATAAGACAAAACAATATTAGAATAATTGGGATCCCAGAAGAAGAACAAAGAGAGAGAGGGACAGAAGGTACATTGGAGCAAATAATAGCAGAGAACTTCCCTAATTTGGGGAAGGAAACATGCATCAAAATTCAGGAAGCACAGAGAACCCCCATCAAAATCAATAAAAATAGGTCAACACCCCGACATCTAATAGTAAAAGTTACAAGTCTCAAAGACAAAGAGAAAATCCTGAAAGCAGCTCGGGACAAGAGGTCTGTTACCTACAATGGTAGAAACATTAGATTGGCAACAGACCTATCCACAGAGACCTGGCAGGCCAGAAAGGGCTGGCATGATATCTTCAGAGCACTTAACGAGAAAATTATGCAGCCAAGAATACTATATCCAGCTAGGCTGTCATTGAAAATTGAAGGTGAGAAAAAAAGCTTCCAGGACAAATAAAAACTAAAAGAATTTGCAAACATGAAACCAGCCCTACAAGAAATATTGAAAGGGGTCCTCTAAGCAAAGAGAGAGCCTAAAAGTAACACAGACCAGAAAGGAACAGGGGGAATATACAGTAACAGTCACCTTACAGGCAATACAATGGCACTAAATTCATACCTTTCAATAGTTACCCTGAATGTAAATGGGCTAAGTGCCCCAATCAAAAGACACAGGAATCAAATTGGATAAAAAAGCAAGACCCATCGATATGCTGTCAGCAAGAGACTCATTTTAGACCTAAAGACACCTCCAGATTGAAAGTGAGGGGGTGGAAAACCATTTACCATGCTAATGGACACCCAAAGAAAGCTGGGGTAGCAATCCTTGTATCAGACAAATTAGATTTTAAAACAAAGACTATAGTAAGAGATGAGGAAGGATACTATATCATACTTAAAGGGTCCATCCAGCAAGAAGATCTAACAATTGTAAATATCTATGCCCCTAACATGGGAGCAGCCAATTATATAAGCCAATTAATAACAAAAGCAAAGAAACACATTGACAACAATACAATAATAGTAGGGAATTTTAACACCCCCCTCACTGAAATGGACAGATCATCTAAGCAAAAGGTCAACAAGGAAATAAAGACTTTAAATGACACATTGGACCAAATGGACTTCACAATATATTCAGAACATTCCATCCCAAAGCAACAGAATACATATTCTTCTCTAGTGCCCATGGAACATTCTCCAGAATAGATCACATCCTAGGTCACAAATCAGGTCTCAACTGGTACCAAAAGGTTGGGATCATTCCCTGCATATTTTCAGACCACAATGCTTTGAAACTAGAACTCAATCACAAGAGGAAAGTCGGAAAGAACTCAAATACATGGAGGTTAAAGAGCATCCTACTAAAGAATGAATGGGTCAACCAGGAAATTAAAGACGGATTTAAAAAATTCATGGAAACAAATGAAAAAGAAAACACAACTGTTCCCCAAATCTTTGGGATGCAGCAAAGGCAGTCCTAAGAGGAAAGTATATAGCAATACAAGCCTTTGTCAAGAAACAAGAAGGGTCTCAAATACACAACCTAACCCTACACCTAAAGGAGCTGGAGAAAGAACAGCAAATAAAGCCTAAACCAAGCAGGAGAAGAGAAACAGTAAAGATCAGAGCAGAAATCGATGAAATAGAAACCAAAAGAACAGTAGAACAGATCAACAAAACTAGGAGCTGGTTTTTTGAAAGAACTGATAAGATTGATAAAACCCCTGGCCAGATTTACCAAAAAGAAAAGATAAAAGACCCAAATAAATACATTCATGAATGAAAGAGGAGAGATCACAACCAACACCAAAGAAATACAAACAATTATAAGAACACATTATGAGCAACTATATGCCAGCAAATTAGATAATCTGGAAGAAATGGATGCATTCCCAGAGATGTATAAACTACCAAAACTGAACCAGGAAGAAATAGAAAACCTGAACAGACCTATAACCACTAAGGAAATTGAAGCAGTGATCAAAAATCTCTGAACAAACAAGAGCCCAGGGCCAGATGGCGTCCCAGGGGAATTCTACCAAACACTTAAAGAAGAATTAATACCTATTCTTCTGAAACTGTTCCAAAAAATAGAAATGGAGGGGCGCCTGGGTGGCTCAGTTGGTTAAGCAACTGCCTTCGGCTCAGGTCATGATCTCAGGGTCCTGGGATTGAGCCCTGCATCAGGGTCCCTGCTCTGCAGGAAGCCTGCTTCTCCCTTTCCCACTCCCCCTGCTTGTGTTCCCTCTCTCACTGTCTCTCTCTGTCAAATAAATAAAATCTTTAAAAAAAAAATAGAAATAGAAGGAAAACTTCCAAACTCATTTTATAAGGCCAGCATTACCTTGATCCCAAAACCAGACAAAGACCCCATCAAAAAGGAGAATTACAGACCAATATCCCTGATGAACATGGATGCAAAAATTCTCACCAAAATACTAGCCAATAGGATCCAACAGTACATTAAAAGGATTATTCACCACGACCAAGTGGGATTTATTCCTGGGCTGCAAGGTTGGTTCAACATCCACATATCAATGTGATACAATACATTAATAAAAGAAAGAACAAGAACCATATGATCCTCTCAATAGTTGCAGAAAAAGCATTTGACAGAGTACAGCATCCTTTCTTGATTAAAACTCTTCAGAGTATAGGGATACAGGGTACACACCTCAATATCATAAAAGCCATCTATGAAAAACCCACAGCGAATATCATTCTCAATGGGGAAAAACTGACAGCTTTCCCCCTAAGGTCAGGAATGCGGCAGGGATGTCCACTCTCACCCCTGCTATTCAACATAGTATTAGAAGTCCTAGCCACAGCAATCAGACAACAAAAAGAAATCAAAGGCATCCGAATTGGCAAAGAAGTCGTCAAGCTCTCACTCTTTGCAGATGATATGATACTTTATGTGGAAAACCCAAAAGACTCCACCCCAAAACTGCTAGAACTCATACAGGAATTCAGTAAAGTGGCAGGATATAAAATCAATGCGCAGAAATCAGTGGCATTTATATACACCAACAAGACAGAAGAAAGAGAAATTAAGGAGTTGATCCCATTTACAATTGCACCCAAAACCATAAGCTACCTAGGAATAAATCTAACCAAAGAGGCAAAGGATCTGTACTCAGAAAACTATAAAATACTCATGAAAGAAATTGAGGAAGACACAAAGAAATGGGAAAACGTTCCATGCTCATGGATTGGAGAACAAATATTGTGAAGATGTCAATGCTACCTAGAGCAATCTACACATTTAAAGCAATTCTTATTAAAATACCATCCACTTTTCTCAAAGAAATGGAACAAAAATCCTAAAATTTGTATGGAACCAGAAAAGACCCCAAATAGCCAGAGGAATGTTGAAAAAGCAAAGCAAAGCTGGTGAAATCACAATTCCAGACTTCAAGCTCTATTACAAAGCTGTAATCATCAAGACAGTATGGTACTGGCACAAAAACAGACACATAGATCAATGGAACAGAATAGAGAGCCCAGAAATGGACCCTCAACCCTATGGTCAACTAATCTTTGACAAAGCAGGAAAGAATGTCCAATGGAAAAAAGTCTCTTCAACAAATGGTGTTGGGAAAATTGGACAGCCACATGCAGGAGAATGAAACTGGACCATTTCCTTACACCACACACAAAAATAGACTCCAAATGGTTGAAAGACCTAAATGTGAGACAGGAGTCCATCAAAATCCTAGAGGAGAACACAGGCAGCAACCTCTTCGACCTCAGCCGCAGCAACTTCTTCCTAGAAACATCGCCAAAGGCAAGGGAAGCAAGGGCAAAAATGAACTATTGGGACTTCATCAAGATAAAAAGCTTTGGCACAGCAAAGGAAACAGTCAACAAAACCAAAAGAAAACCTACAGAATGGGAGAAGGTATTTGCAAAGGACATATCAGATAAAGGGCTAGTATCCAAAATCTATAAAGAACTTATCAAACTCAACACCCAAAGAACAAATAATCCAATCAAGAAACGGGCAGAAGACATGAACAGACATTTTTCCAAAGAAGACATCCAAATGGCCAACAGACACGTGAAAAAGTGCCCAACATCGCTCAGCATCAGGGAAATCCAAATCAAAACCTCAATGAGATACCACCTCACACCAGTCAGAATGGCTAAAATTAACAAGTCAGGGAATGACAGATGTTGGCGGGGATGCGGAGAAAGGGGAACCCTCCCACACTGTTGTTGGGAATGTAAGCTGGTGCGCCACTCTGGAAAACAGTATGGAGGTTCCTCAAAAAGTTGAAAATAGAGCTACCGTATGACCCAGCAATTGCACTACTGGGTATTTACCCCAAAGATAGAAACGTAGTGATCTGAAGTGGTACGTGCACACCAATGTATAGCAGCAATTTCCACAATAGCCAAACTACAGAAAGAGACAAGATGTCCACCAACAGATGAATGGATAAAGAAGATGTGGTATATATATACAATGGAATATCATGCAGCCATCAAAAAACCCGAAATCTTGCCATTTGCAATGATGTGGATAGAACTAGAGGGTATTATGCTAAGTGAAATAAGTCAATCAAAGAAAGACATGTATCATATGATCTCACTGATATGAGGAATTCTTAATCTCAGTAAACAAACTGAGGGTTGCTGGAGTGGTGGGGGGTGGGAGGGATGGGGTGGCTGGGTGACAGTCATTGGGGAGGGTATGTGCTATGGTGAGCGCTGTGAATTGTGTAAGACTGTTGAATCACAGAACTGTACCTCTGAAACAAATAATGCATTATATGTTAAAAAAAAAAAAGTAGGAAGGGAAAAATGAAGGGGGGGAATCGGAGGGGGAGATGAACCATGAGAGACTATGGACTCTGAGAAACAAACAGGGTTCTAGAGGGGACGGGGGTGGGGGGATGGGTTAGCCGGGTGATGGGTATTAAAGAGGGCACGTTCTGCTTGGAGCACTGGGGGTTATATGCAAACAATGAATCATGGAACACTGTATCAAAAACTAATGATATATTGTATGGTGACTAACATAACATAGTAAAATAAAATTTAAAGAAATAAAATCTTTAAAAAAAAGAAAGAAATTTCATATATCTTGTTTCTTTTTAGGGAACCTGGTTCAACACCTTCAGCTGTTTCTCAACTAAAGGCTGATCAAAACCACTAGATAAGTAACTTCCACTATTCTTTTGGAGTCTGAGTTCTTAGCTATCCTGATTGTTCTTCCCCTTAGGTGTTTAGCAATAATGTGTAGTACATACTTTTTAACAATGCCTCGATAAGACACTAAAAAAGATTTATGTTCTCATCCTGGTTCTTTGGTTAAAAAAAAAAACAAAAAAAACAAAGAAGAGACAGAAGACTTAATTACTTTCTCAAGCTCATGTAACACAAAAGAAGTCAGTTCTAGGACCCAAGCCTTGTGCCCTATGTGTTCTTTATGAGGGTACTCATTACTTCATTACTATGGTTTAGATAATGCTCTTATTATTTATACTGTCATTCTCTACCATTAACTTCAGCTAATATTCCAATTTGAAACAGAGTGTAAATACATAGCAGATATATTTCCTTGAAGGAGTTTCTTTCTTTTGGCTTTAGAGCACAAAGGAAAGGGGAAAAGAATACCCAAATAAATGTAAAAAATAATTTATATGCCCTGTTAAGCTATTGTATGTACTTTATAAACTATTTTTTTAGAACAGTTGTGCATTTTGATTCTTAAAAAAGATCCTTTGGGAGGGATATGAGCTTTTTGCTTTTACAGATAGTTTTAGGACTATTAAAAGTATGTGTCCCCTTGACACATGAAGTACTCTGCTCTCAGGGAATGCAAAGTAATTTTAAAATTAGCCTAAGCAAAATATAATTAGAAAGGTAAATCTACTGGAAAAAAAAAATGAGTGGCCTAAGGGAAACTGTGTCCACAGTTCAGTTCTTTGATTTTATATAGTGATTCACAATTATGTTTATTTTATTCCCAAGGGCATTCATTATACTGAAAGTAATGTTAAATATCTTTATTCAGCTATTTCTGCAATATGCATAATTTACTAAGTTGAGTAGCATATCACAAATTAAAAACAAAAGAACATATTTACTACATAAATATATACATTTATATATATTATGTTTCTATATAAAATATATCTTTTACTGTAACCAATATTTTTTGTGGCCTTATCTGGCACCCTGCGCCATTGGCAATCAATATGCCACTTCAATCTAGGAGAACATTAAAGTTTATATACTGCCCAATATGTTAAAGTCCCCAATCAGAACTTTATGCAAGATCATAGTTTCATTTTTCAAACCGGATAATTTTTAGTGCAGTGGAACATATTAATGTAAAGCAAAACCCTAGTGAGACAGGGTATCAGAAGTATGGATTATTTACTCATTTAACAAACATTCATTGAATATCTACCATGTTTATACTACTAAATCAGATGCTACAGGGAAACAGAAATATAACATGCAGTCATGCTTCAAGGACCTTCCAGTCAAATTAGGGGTAGAAGAAAACAAAGTACAATTAAGTCGAGAACTGAGTAAAACTACAAGAATATATACAAGGGCATTCACCAAGCAGCAGAATAGGATTCCAGGCTTCACTGAAGGATTTCACACGACTAGTAAAAGATATGAACCCAGAGAGGAGCACACAGAACAACTCCAGACCAGTTTCAGAGCTGAAGTGTCAGGCAGGCACTGGAGGTTCAGAGGTCTGATCAAGAGAGCAAAGGAGAATAAAGTCTGTGAGGAAGATGGAGGGCAGATGGGACTCAGAATGCAAGCCCAGAGTTCGTGTTTCGGTGACTGGTGAAGCACTGAAGATCACCGAGGAGGCACGTAACAACAACAAAAGAAGGATTTTAAAAGAATTCAGTCTGGTAAAGATGTACAACTAAAAAGAAGATAGCAGGAAGGGAAAAATGAAGGGGAGAAATCAGAGGGAGAGACGAACCATGAGAGACCATGGACTCTGAGAAACAAACTGAGGGTTCTAGAGGGGAGGGGGCTGGGGGGATGGGTTAGCCGGGTGATGGGTATTAATAATGGAGGGCACGTACTGCATGGAGCACTGGGTGTTAGACGCAAACAATGAATCATGGAACACTAAAAAAAAAAAAAGATGTACAACTAGACCGAAGAGAGAAGAGATAAGGATTCAGAGGAGGCTATCATGGATTTTCACACATGATATTCTGATCTAAAGTCACATGGCTTAGGAAAGGAAGGAACACGGAAGTCACTCTAGGAAGATGACAGATCCTGGGCTTAAGGGCAAGGACTGGGGAATCAAATGCATCTGGATATGAATCCTGCGGACTCTGGGACTTATTAGCTGCCTGATGTTTATGAGATCATTAACATCCCATGTTTCCCATTTCCTCAGTGTAAAAGTGGTTAGTAATATCTACCTTTAGAACGCTTTGCCTCAGTGTCTGGCACACTGTAAACATTCTATTACTGGTGTTACTTACAGAAGGTAGGGGCTGCCTACCAGTCTCCAAGCCACTCTCCTGGCTCTAGAGATTGCCACGTGCGCCCAGACCTGCCAAGGCCATGACCACCCCTAGGCCTCAGTCTCTAGAATGCCCCGAATGCACCCAGTTTCCTGATTCAGCTTAACCTGTACACTTCTCTCTGACCAGAGCTCTCTGCAACCCTACTACCTTCATCACCTAGCCCCCAACCCTACAATCCACTTTTATATCTGCCTTCACTTCTCCTCAAACTAACATTTACTGAGCTTCACTTGTGTCCCTGGCCTTAAATTAGGGACATGGGGTTAAAATAGCCAGAAGACAGACCACATCCGTGCCCTTGTGGAAGGGATATATATTTGAACAAATAATCACCCAAAAAGATATGTAATTACAAACCATAAAAAGCGACAGGCGTAAGGTGATAGAAAAAGCAAAACTGGTGATTAGAAATTACATGTGGGATGTGTGATTTGGACCAGGGGAGAGCGGGGGTGGTGTCAGGCAAGACATCCTTAAGAAAATGACCGTATGTGGTACATGTCACCTCAGGACTGAGTGGGAGTTACCAGGCAAAGAAGGGAAGGGCCAGAGTGGTTGGAGCATGATGAGCAAGACAGAGAATGGTAAGAGATGAGGGTCATGGAGGCCAGACCATGCAGGGCCCTAGAGGCCATGTTAAAGATTGGGAATTTTATCTTACAGAGTAGGAAGACGCTGCAGTTTTAAGGAAAGAGTAACATAACCAGCTTTGCCTTTCTACTTGCTTCTGTTTCTATCTGCTCCTCTCACAGTATGAGCACAGACAAAGCTAATCTGAAGCACTCAACAGACTTCAACAATTCAGCCACCACCCCGCTCCCAGCTTCCCACTCAGATCTGGACTTTTAAGTCAAATAGGTGAAGAAAGGATTGGAGGAAGTAGAAGAACTTACCACCCAGCCACCAGGACTGGGCAGGAGCCCTTTACCAACAGACTTCTACAATCGCCACGGCTCTGAGCCACACTTTTGACAGCCTGAGGTATGGGAAGGTGTTACAGTGAGACCTGCCCTAAATATAGCATTTCTGAAAGTGCCATAAGCCGACAACAGAGAAGCTGTTTGCCACATTTATCATTTACAGAGCAACCAGTCTGAACAGAGATATAATGAAGACTCTACTTTTTTAAACCATGTTTGGTTCTACCTGAAGCCAGCTCCTCTGGTTTAAGGGATAGATAGCAGCATCAAACTCCTGTGTATTTTAACAAATACCTACCAGTGAACAACAAGAGGGAAACAGAAGTGTAAAACACACCCCCCTCTTATAATCCAGGTGGGTCTCACACATACCCAAAAACAGCACAAGAGGAAAGATAAGTATTAAGTTGGGAGGTATGCACTATATACAGTGTAGGAGCTCAGAGAAAAGTGAGGGCTGGAAGGGCTTGGAAAATATAGGATGTGAACTGAAGAGGAGCTAGGACTTGGACAAAAGAAAGTGGTATGCCTTATGCAAAAATCCAGAGGTGGAGGAAGTGTGGGTTACTGGAGAGGGCAGTGGGGTGACCAGCCTGACTGGAGCAGAGGGTTCTCCTATGACCAAGAGCAGTCTCACCACCCAGCTAATCTGGAAAGAGAGAGAGCAGCAACACCCTTCTCTTGCCTTAGAAGACTAGACATGACAGGAGCCACTCTGCTGAGTAAACTGGCACAATGGAATTCCTTGAATTCGAAGACACACACGATTCCAGAGAACTCCAGAGAGTTCAGAAACATTGTAATAGGTAAGTCTGGCTAAAACAACCCACAGTTAAAATAAAAAAGACAGAGAATGAGAACTCTCAGGCTTCCATTTCCTTTTTGGTGGCCAAACAAGGGTTTCATATGCAGGAGCAATATGGCTACCTCTTTCCACTTAATCTGAAAGTCCTACTATCCACTCAGAGCTGCTCTATAGGGCTGGTCTTAACACAGTAAACTGGTTAGAAAAGGGAGAGCTGAAGGAGTCTTCTCCCAAGGATGGGTCGGTCACTGATGATGAGATGAAACATGAAAACCGTATGTCCAAGAAAGAAAAAGATGGCAGCTGACAGAGCACACAGAGACTCAACCAGTATGTATTAAGTGTCTGTACTTTGCAGTGCAAGAAAACACTGAGAAGCCTGATGGAGGGAAAGAGGAATTAAAGGGAAAATGGCTGATTATGGATCATTACAAGGTAAGAAAAGCTGTATGAGTACTACCCTTTTTTACCTGAAGATGGATGATGAGGAGGATGATAATAATAATTAATAATAATAATAATAAAAAAAATAATAGTCATTATCTTTGATTTCTTTGTAACAAACCTTGACCTTATGGGCATTTTATGTGACCATCTTAGCTGCCTACCTTTCTCTGCAAAAATCGCTAGCATATGGTCTGAGTTACCCAGTCCATGAACTGGGCAGCAGATTTCTAAAGCTGCAGTTAGAAAAAATTTGAGAACAAAGAAATTCCCTAAGGGAGGCAGCAAAAGTGGAGACCTAGAACATGATTACCCTGGTGCAGTTTTCTACCATTCCACTAGCATACAGCTATATAGTTCTACAGATCCCAAATAAGTTATTAGCAGCCATTAATTCAATGCACAGATATTCCTGACAGACTAAAGCTAAGGGAAAAGGTCTAAGACATCTGTCACATTTATCTATTGATCTGGGGATGAAAAGTTGAGAAATTCACAAGAAAACGATGTTAACCAGTCAACCTGATCTAAGAAAAATAAGATCTTGAAGCATGTGAAGTATCTGCCTAGCACGGGAGCTCAGTAGGAACTCAGCTGACTAAACTTTTAAAAATGCATCTTTGTTAAAGGTTATTTTTGTAGAGAACATATCTATACATATTCAAAAACCTCATTTTCAAATTTATACAAACCAATATGGCATTCTGGAACTTTCTTTTTTATTAATCAATTACAACAATGAAACGCATTCTAAATATCAATGAGATGTAATTTCAAATCTATTAATAATTATATATGAGAATTATTTCTTGATATAATGAAAGAAAGTATATTTTTTCTTTAATCAGTTATAATAATTACCATTCATTTGTCTTGGACCCGTGGTTAAGCTTGCCAATTTTAAAAACAGTACCACTGGGAAAATCCAAAGAGTTAAGGAATAAGAAGTAACAAATTTAGTATTTACAACTAAGTAGCATCTCTACTTAACTACCCACTTAACTACAGGCATACCTTGGAGAGATTGTGGGTTCAGTTCCAGATCACTGCAGTAACATGAATGGTGAAATAAAGTGAGTCAAATGGATTTTTTAGTTTCCCAACGTCTGTAAAAGTTATATTTACACATTTCTGTAGTCTATTGAGTGTGCAATAGCATTAGGTCTCAAAAATGTACATACCTTAAGTAAAAATACTTTGTTAAAAAATGCTAACCAACATCTGAGCTTTCAGTGAGTTGTAATCACTAATCACAGATCACTCTAACAAATATAATAATGAAAAATTTGGCAACATTGCTAGAATTACCAAAGCGTGACAGAGAGACACAAAGTGACAAATGCTGTCGGGGAAAATGGCACTGACAGACTTGTTCGACAAGCGTTGTCACAAACCTTCAATTTGTCTAACAACACCGTATCTCCAAAGCGCAATAAAGTAAGCACAATAGACAGAGGTATGCCCGTATTCCTGAATGGGGACAAGAGGGTCCAAAACCCAACTTGGAGCTTTGTTCTTAGACTGCTTCTTCATGACAATAGTTGGGTTGTAAAATATATGGACGGAGCCACTCCACACTTGACACTAACAGTAAAGAGTAAAAACTAGATTACAATGAGATTATAAATGTGCTACATATTAATTGCCTCTCAACTCCTGATTTTCCCTTCAATATGTTCTGCCATAATGCACAGCATTCTTTTAGACACATTTCCTCTACAGTCAGCATGATGCTAAATTTTCTCAGGAGAGGGTGCTGGAGGGACACTGCACAAGTAAGGGGCTCTCCTACTGCCTGTTGCACACATGAGGGGTCAGGGGCGAGGAAACCTGTTGGAGCTCTGCGCCTGGCAGGCACCCAGAACACGCAGATCCTTAGCAAAGTTGCAGTCTTGCCCTGGCCTGGTGATAGGCTTCCTGTGGCCCTTTTCACATGGAAACCAGCATTCCAAAGGCCTTCTGCCTACATCATACCCTCCTGCCCACCCAAGCCTCTTGCTCCCTCTACACACCCACACCCGTAACTGCTGCCGGCCTGTGACCCCCTGCACTCCAGGGGCTCGCCTCCTGCTTGCCAAGCAACTTCGTACCAGTACAGCCTGGCAAAGCTGCAAACTTCTCTGCTACCTGTGGGATGAACTACACCTCTTCCAACAAAAGGGCTGACACCCCTTTGGGGGGCCTTGGGGAGGGTACTGCCTTCCACCTTTGTCTTTCCTGGGTATTTTCCCTCAGCCCACGGGAACCATGCAGGCTTTCCTTGTATCTCATAGTCACTTATTTCTTAGAGTTTCATAATTTTTTATATTAAACTTCCTGTGTAATCTACTGTGTGGTTTCCATTTTCCTGACTGGACTTAAACTGATTCAGTGATCAAGTTCAAGGTGTGGGATTTCCTGTAAGCAGTACTTTCCTAATTTGTCTACTGAGAAAATATAAACATTATATTAAGAAATTAAGTTGTATATATTTGGAACCTAGACTAATAGATACTAAATGTTATGTATTAAAATACTAATAATTCTTTAAATGTTTACAATTGGAAAACTGATAAACAATTAACTTTAATAATAATAGAGGAGGATATTAGAAGAATACATCCTAAAACCTGTTTTTTTAAAAGAGCATTGTTTTTGCTACTTAATATTTCTATATCAATAATTAATGTCAAAAAATAACAGGGGCGCCTGGGTGGCTCAGTCGGTTAAGTGTCTGCCTTGGGCTCAGGTCATGATCCCAGGATCCTGGGATTGAGCCCTGTGTTGGGCTCCCTGCTCAGCAGGGAGCCTGCTTCTCTCTCTCCCTCTGCCTGCCACTCCCCTGCTTATGCTCTGTCAAATAAATAAAATCTTAAAAATAACAAGGAGAGCTTATTAAATACCCTTGAGTATTCTCCTCCAAAGGAATGACATATAAAACTACTGAACTAAAAGTGCTTTCCCTGAAAAAACAAGCAGGAAAGAAAATTCTGAACCAGCCTTCATACTAGACCAACATATGTTAATCTTAATTCCAGACTGAAAAATCCAGTGGGTAGGTTGGGAGTAACATTCAGTAGCTTTATGAATGAGAGCACATCATCAACGTGGCCGGCAGAGTATAGTAATACAGCTCTTTTCCCTACAGCCTGGAATATAACTGCCTAGGAAGAGAACAATGGAAACAGACAAGGAGGAATCATCCCTACCTGTAAAGCATGTGGAACATAAAATGCAGAATCAATCACTTGAGAAAAGAAATCCTGATTACATGCAACGTTCTAGACAAAACGAGCAGCATGGAAAGGAAGTCTAAGACATTCAGCACCGTGACGGGCACTGTGGGAGCTTTATACCTGTTTGCCTACACTGTGTGTGTGGTAATTTAGGACTACAGCATGTGCCTGTCTGGTTTTAGACTACTGATACATTGATGAGATTTGGTAATATGATAATACAGACTTTCAAGGCCAAATAAGATTTCTATGGGTTTGATGAATTTTTAAAAATTACCACTTGAAAATATAAGGGAAAAAAGACATTACCAGCACAAGTATGTCCCCTGCAGAAAAACAAAGTCACAGGCCTTTGAGAGACAGGTTATGGCTAAAAAACACTCCCAAAGACACCAGCCCCACGGCAAGGATGAGGCCTGTACAGATGCAGCTGTTCTGATGTGCCGGGGATAATCTAAGCAAATAAAACCATCCTGGGTTGGGGTGCTACTGGGTGAGGTGCCTCAGTCATTAAGCGTCTGCCTTCAGCTCAGGACATGATCCCAGGGTCCTGGGATCGAGCCCCGCATCGGGCTCCCTGCTCAGCGGGAAGCCTGCTTCTCTCTCTCTCACTCCCCCTGCTTGTGTTCCCTCTCATCAAATAAATAAATAAAATCTTTAAAAAAAAATCCCGGGAACTATCTAACTATGCAGTTGGCTGGCTCAGAGATCCCCAACTGCTCTTGAAAGAGGCATACCAATTATAGATTTTTAAAGAAATGTTGCTAATGAAGAACCAAATGCGATTTCTGTGAATCTTTTGCAGACCATGAGCTTAAAATGTTAGGTGAGATATTCTTGATGGTTTCAGAGAGATTAATGAGGCTTTTATTGCTTCTGTCTGGAATACAAGCAGACCACATTTAAGTCAAAACAAGTATCTCCAAGAATTCATTGATTAATGCTAATAATTCAGAAAATCTATAGTTCTCCCATAAAACCTCAAAGGACTACAAAATGATGTGATAAAGGCAAACAGCCTTTTCCTTTACAGTGAACATTTTAATGAACCCAGAGACAAAAAAGATGTATTACTATATTGTAATGCCTGAGGAAACTAATTAAAAAACACTCATTTTACTGCTCAGTGGGTGCGATGGTTAATTTCATGTGTCAAGTTGGAGGGTATTTTTGGATGAGACTAACATTAAACCAGTGAATTCTGGGTAAAGCATATTGTCCCCATAATGTGGGTGGGCCTCATCTAATTAGTTGAAGGCCTGAACAGAACAAAAAGACCAGCTTCCCTGAACAAGAGGAATTTCTCCAGTAGACTATCTTTGGACTTCATCTGTACCACTGGCTCTCCTGTGTCTCCAGCCTGCCAGCTCACACTGCAGATTTTAGACTCACAAGCTTCACAATTTTATGAGCCAATTTCTTGTATCTTTCTATATACATACAAATCCTATTGGTTCTGTTCTCTAGAGAACCCTAATACAGTAGGACTCAACTTACCTATAGTGATAATAAGATATTGGCATGGGCACCTGGGTGGCTCAGTTTGTTAGGTGACTGCCTTCGGTTCAGGTCATGATCCTGGAGTCCTGGGATCGAGTCCCACATCGGGCTCCCTGCTCAGCAGGGAGTCTGCTTCTCCCTCTGACCCTCCCCCCTCTCATGCTGTCTATCTCATTCTCTCAAATAAATAAAATCTTAAAAAAAAATAAGATATTGGCATGTAAATATAATCAAATATGTCAACTTTAATTTCCACTAGTAGGGAAAAAAATCCAACTCCTTATTCCAGTGCCCTTGTTTCTTGATGATACCACCCCAAAAAGGGATCTTCTATCTTATCAACTGTCCCTCAGGCCAGCTGGTGAGAAGCCCCAGTCTTACTTCTTTTAAGGATATACATGCATGTATACTATATATTTTAAATAGATTAAATTATATAGCTAGGGCTAGTCTAATTCCCATATAGCAAAATGATGGAATTCATATACATTGATGGGTTATTTTCAGATTTTTCCATCAGGTTTTCTAATACATATTGTCAGCATGATTTTTCCCCATTTACTTTGATTACCAATACTGTAGATTATTAGCTGTTTTTAAATACTAATTTTTTTCCTGACATTATCCTTTATGCATTTTCATTCTGGTTGTGACAGTGAATAAGGCCAAACTGCATTCTGAGTCTTATGTTCCAATTCAGTGTTGTAAAATCAAATTAAAAGTATGTTAAGCACCTAAAATATTTCGAGTTATTTCACTTATTTTCAATTGTTTTGTTAAAGTAGTCTGAGTTTTGATAGTGTGGTTCATAGGATTCTAGTTCAAATTTTGCATCCTTTTTCTAGATACACAGTGCCTATGTAACTCAGGATCATCATTAGAAAATGGCTGTCATTTCTATCTTGGGTAACAGTCCAGAAATAACAACTGCAATACAATGTGGCAAGTGTGGTAATAGGATGATGTATAGAGCACAGAGAAAGAACAAAGAAAGAGGAGAGGAATCAACCATAGGAGGGCAAGTGGTTCGGGAAACACTTGCAAGAGATGATGTCTAAGCTGAGTTCTGGTGGCTGGAGGCTTGGTGGGGCTGGAAAAGATCAGGCATCCCTAGCAGACAGTGTGGTGTGTAAAAGCACAAGGATGCAGAAGAGCAAAGGTTTTCAGAGAATTAAAGCACTTTAGCATCACTTTAAAATGGTAGGTGTAAGAAGGAAAACAGCCCAAATAGATGAGCAGGGGCTTGGCCACAAAAGGCTGTGTTATGCTATCCCATAGAGATTGGATATAGAGATTTTATCCAGGAAGTAATGGGGAATCACTGAAGGATCCTGAGTAAAGAAGAATGGGGCCCTAGAATATTTATGTTTTAGAAAGATCATTCTGACAACAGTATGAAGAAAGATGAAAGGGTGGGAAAGACAACTTAGGTTGCAGGAGAGATGAAGAAGAGCCTGCATTAAGGCAGTGGCAAAGGAGTAGGTTAGAAAGGGATAAATTCTGTGAGACTTGATCTTTTGATATGTAAGGGGATACAGGATTTCAGGAATCCATAAGGTATTTGAGGTCATGAATATGAATGTTACCATCCCTGACAGTGTATGCTAAGAACAGTAATAATCAATTGGAGGGGGAGAGGAGCAGGACCTATGTGGGAACATATCAGGACCTCAAGGGGAAAGTATATGTAGTTTTAAAAAGCATGTTAACATCAGAATTAAAGTTTATACTTAGCAACTCAAGAAATTTACTTAAAGGCTCAAGTCTGCACAGAGACGTACACACGTGAATGAACATGCATGGTTATGTACTTAATTGCCCCCACAGGATAACTGTTTGCTGAGTCCCTCTGAGGACCCATGTCTTTAACTCTATCTTGCCTCAGATGCACTTACATTCTAGGGAAGATACCAAAAGGATTTAACATATAACCCATCATTCCCTCCCAGCAGTGCCTAAATCCAGGTTCCAGGGAAATGGAAACGGCCCAAATTCCTCTCAATGCAATGCCCCCATCCACACACACACACACAGGAGAGAGGCAGTCCCAGGTTGCACTGAGTTCCTCAAGACTGATATGTAAGCTAAGCTCTAGTAGAAATCTAATATGATACCTAAGACTTGTTACTCTCTCTTCAAAAATAACTCCCTTGCAGCAAGATGTAATAAAAGGACACTAGGGTAATAGCTACATAGTAAGTTAGGCAAAGGCCTGTTATACTTTCTATTTTATATCATTAAACAGCTCAATTACCATACCTTATTAATTCAAATAATAAGAGTGCTTTCCCCACTGGTATTTCCCCTTAATTATGGGTCATGGGGAACATTTTGTTATGTGTCTAACATTATCTTCATTTTGTTTTTATTATTCTATTAATTTATTTGAGTGTAGTTGGCACACAATGTTACATTAGTTTTATGTGTACAACATAGTGATAAACTTGTCAAAGTTTATACATTATGCTATGATCACTACAAGTGCTATCATCTGTCACCATGTGATGCTATTACAATACCACTGACTACATTCCTTATGCTTTGCCTTTTAATATTATTCTCACTTTAAAATAAAAAAACTTTAAAATTAAGGAATTACTTAAAAAGTTTCCAATTTGGGGGGCACTTGGGTGTACCAGGAGAGAATGATGTTACTAAATACAACAGTAAATATTTTTATAGTGAATATTTTTAAACAATGTATTTCCTTTTTAAAAAAAATCTGGATGTTTATGCAGTATTAGTAATGCCTAAGGCAGCATATACCCATATCGCAATTGGATTAAAACACTGAATTAAAAAAAATGGCAGGGGACCCTGGGTGGCTTAGTCAGTTAAGCAGCTGCCTTCAGTTCAGGTCATGATCCCGGGGTCCTGGGATCGAGTCCCCGTGTTGGGCTCCCTGCTCAGTGCTGAGCCTGCTTCTCTTTCTCTGCTGCTCCCCCTGCTTGTACTCGCTCTCTTTCTCTCTAATAAATAAATAAAATGTTTAAATTTTTAAAAAGGCAAAGACAGTTATGTGAGTAGAGGACATGATCATCACTCCTGTGTGGCACAGTCCATACGGAGCATGGCTTTGGAAGAGGAAAGGCAGTCGACCTATCATTGCTGTCATATATAAGGTGTTAAACAGCTATAAATTAAAATAAGTCTGTCCTAATGGAAACAGTTTGGAGAGGTTATGCTACTCTAACTACAAAAGTATTTCCTTTAATATGTCCACCCAACAGCTACTCTGAGGTCACTAAAAAAATTCCCTGCCATAAAAGAACACAAGAGCAATAATGGACTGATGGAAAAGCTGCTTTAAAATTTTTTTATTTTGGGCACATTAGGTAACTCAAAGTAAACAGTCAAGAAAATACTGATTTTAAAACTAAATTTGCTAGGGCACCTGAGTGGCTTAGTCATTAAGCGTCTGCCTTCAGCTCAGGTCATGATCCCAGGGTACTGGGATCGAGCCCCGCATGGGGCGCCCTGCTCCTCAGGGAGCCTGCTTCTCCCTCTCCCTCTGCCGCTCCCCCTACTTGGGCTTGCTCTCTCTCTGTCAAATAAATAAATAAAATCTTTTAAAAAAACACAAAAATTAAATTTGCTAGAAGAGTATGTTTGCTTTGGGAATCTCCCCTAAACTTAATAATTCATTTAGCGCACATTTATTTAGAGACGCCCCCCCCACACAGGAAGGTTCTTGGCCTACTATAAGCTCATTAAAAGTTACTATATATATACCCATTAAAACTTACTATAAAGGAAGGAGTGCTAATAAATGACCCAAATATATGGAGGATTTTTTAAAGATTTTTAAAAAATTAACATATAATGTATTATTTGTTTCAGAGGTACAGGTCTGTGATTCACCAGTCTTATACAATTCACAGCGCTCACCATAGCACATACCCTCCCCAATGTCTATCACCCAGCCACCCCATCCCTCCCATCCCCCACCACTCCAGCAACTCTCAGTTTGTTTCCTGAGATTAGGAGTCTCTTATGGTTTGTTGCCCTCTCTGGTTTCATCTTGGGTTTTTTTTTTTTTTTAAGATTGACTGATTGATTGATTTACTTGACAGAGAGAGAGAGAGAGAGAGAGAAAGAGGGCACAAGCAGGGGGAGCAGCAGAGGGAGAGGGAGAAGCAGGCTCCTCGCTGAGCAGGGAGCCAGACATAGTAAGGCTTGATCCCAGAATTCCAGGATCATGACTGGAACTGAAAGCACACTGAACCACCCAGACGCCTATATATGGAGGATTTTAAAAGAACTGTAGCTATAAATCTAAGTGGTTAAAGTGTTACACTAGCAGGAGGCTGCATGGTACGATGAGATACAGATTGGTTAAATTCTGGTCAGATGCTTACCTCAGTAAAAGGTGCAGTTGCAGAAACCATAGGTTAAAGATTATGTAGAGGATTTAAACACACTGGCAAAAATCAGAAGTATTTTTTTTAAATCACAAGTATTCTTAAACTTCAGTATTTTATCCTATTAAAGAAAGTTTAACAAAAAAGAAAAAACTTACCTAGAAAAAAGAAGCCTGATAGTCATAACTTTCTAGTAGAGTATTTTTAAATTTTCTTTTGTTTTGATGAGTTTGTTGTGTTTTGATGAATACATGATGAAGTGTATGAAGAGAGAAACTTTTAAGTAATTTTATTAAAAGACTGCCTCTTCTGGCTAATACCAGTGTCTCTGGCATTCCCTTTCCCTAATTTGAATTTGTAGCTTTTAACTGGTTTGAGATGGCTTGTTTCTAAAGCATTCATAGAAATAAAAGGAGCCTTTGCTATTATCTAATCTAATCCTCTTATTTTACAGATAAGCCACGGTCCAGAAAAGTAAAAGATCAATACCCACTTTTCTTGACCCCAACAAGAAATATGAAATCTGTGTTAGCTTCCTGTAGCTGCCATAATGAATCACCACAAATCTAGTGACTTAAAACAACAGAAATTTATTTTCTCACAGCTCTGGAGGCCGGAAGTCCAAAATCAAGGTGTCAATAGGGCCATCCTCCCTCGAGGCTCTAGGGAAGAATCCTTCCTTGCTTCTTGGAGCTTCTGATGACTCCAGACTTCCTTGGTCTATGGCTACAGAATTCCAATCTCTGCCTCCATCTTCACAAGTCCTTTTTATGTCTTCTCTTCTGTCTCTTAGAAGACATCTGTCACTGAATGTAGGACCCACCTGGATAATCCAGGATGATCTTACCAGTTTAACAGAATTACACCTTCAAAGACTTTTTTTTTCCAAACAAGGTCACCTTCACAGTTTCCAGGGGTTAGAATTTGGACATATTTTTGGGGATGCCATTCAACCTATTAGAGACTCTAAAGAATAATCAATCAATTAGCAGGAAGTAATATCAGATTCTCTTTCTCTATGACAGAGAAGAAGTGAAGAAACAAAAGTGGAATTGGGTGATAAAAGTAGAGACAGTGGTAATCACTGAAGGTAGTAAGGGAACAAAAGGAGAAGACAGCTAGAAAAGGCTTCATAACTTTGTCAAAGATCAACTTCGAAATAAGATGCCTGGCAATTCTACAAAAATACTGTATCATGCAAGTTGCATGCATATCTGCTGTGATTTGTGAAATGGTCAAGTATTTTAAACTCAAATTTCTCAAAAGGGAGTCCAGTTTCCAAAACATGTTTTAATTGGGATATCCCTGGAACGCAGCGAAGGGAAAGTCAGGATGAATACTTAAGAGGCCGGTAGTCCTACATTTGCCAGCAGACAGCCTGAAGATGTACAACCTGGAGGCTGACTCACTCTTACTCTAAAAATAAGTGGAATTTCACGTGTAGTGAAAAGAACGGATTTAAGCCTTGATGGAAAGCAACATGCTCAGGTAGAAGGTAAATAACAGCTTTTATTAACGAAACCCAAAGACTTAAGTGAACTTTATGTAGCTCTTCCTTTAGAAAAACTAAGTCTTCAGTTTCCCTTTCTCTCAAATTCCTCCCAGTCCCAAGACTTCGGCAGGTGTCACTGATGACTTTTGTATCACATACATGGTAGTCCCTTGTGGCTCATTTTGTGACAATATTCTGACTCTATCAAGAAACTGACTGAGTGGTCATTTGCCAGGTTGCTCTCATTCCCTTACTTCCCAGCAAGAATCCCTTTTCTCTGTTCTTGCTCTCTTTCATCCTGCCTTTAGATTGGAAACACTCTGCTTCTATTGCCAAATAATTCCAGTATTTTCAAATTTCACTAGAGAACTTATTTCTGTGAAGTTTTCAACAAATGATTCATATTAGCATCCCTAGTAGCCTAGAAAAATTATGCTATGGTATTTACATATTTAACCTATTTTCATCTAGCTTACTTTAAGCATTTAAAAATAATTATAAAATATTTGTCTTACACAAAAGTATAAAGAAAAATATAAAGAAATCCCAGTTTAAAAAAAAAATAAAAAATAAATCTAGCAATATAGTTGAAGTCTCTGTTTATTCATTCCCAATTTCATTCCCCCCTCTCTCTCCCTACCCCATCACTGCCAAGAGGTAACTTCTACCTTAAACTTGTATCTATTTTTCATTATATCTCTAGACTTTATATGTCTAGACTAATTAAAATATTTTATTTTTTGTAGAGTATATCCTGCCAAACCAACTCTAATAAATAATAATTAATTATGATCATGGTACTTAAGAAAAATTCCAGAATCTGCAAATTCAGAAAAAAATTCCCATGACATTATTTTAAAACCTGAGTCACTGAACAGGAGTTAAATTTTTAACAGTTTTATTCCAAACTGATAACTGCCATTTGACATGAACACAAATCCTATAGAGAACTGTAGCAAAAACAAAGTAGCATAGCTAATATTTGCCTTCCTGTAGAAGCTTTAATCTAGACTAGAAAAAAGGGTACATAATATATAGAAAGTTAAAATGAAGACAAATGAGAATCCTAAAGAATTAACTGTGCCATATTTTTTTGATATTTATAAGAACAGGAGTTGAAATAAACATGATTGCCTAAAGAGAATATTCCTTGTTTCAAACATGGCTGAAAACAGCAGTGTCTTCATTCCTGCCTCATCTGAGATTTATTTAGGAAGAAGTTAGGAAAACCTTATCCAGTCATAAAATAATGGACAAGCATATAAGGGACTATAAATAACACTAGTAGAAACATTTAAGGAAATAATTCTATTTGTTAGTCATAGTGAGCTTCAATTATAATTCATTATAAAACAGTGCCAAAAGGAAATTCCAGTTGTGATATATATGGGGAAAAAGAAGACACAGTGGGCTATTAATACCGAATATAAAACAGTAGTTAAGCCAACCCGTATTTATTAAGCACTTCTTAAGTGCCAGGGAGAGAGCTATGTAGAGCAGGGAAGAGAAAGGTACATAACTTAATCCTGGGAATATAATAGGCCCTGCCCTTACAGCTAGAAGCTGACACAATAATTTAAATTGCAAATAATATTAAGTTGATTACTATAAAAGAACTAAATGAGGACAAAAATAACTAAAAGAACATAACTGGATTAAGTAATTTTGTCTCAAGTTTCATTTATACATTGAGAAATATTAGGATTACATTAAAAGGACTCAAGTAATTATTCAGAGATTTGAATATATCCAGACTTGGAAATATCCAAGAAGAATGGGTAGCATTTTTCCTGATATTCCTTACCACATAAACATATCCCTAGAGGCTACCTCTACAGTAAACTAAAGAAATGAATTAAAGCAGCTCAGATTTTCAAGGCATTATAATTTTAAGTGGTAGCAATATCTAGCTTTTAATAATTGAAGATTTCCCCATCAGACCTATCTAAAGTACTTCAGTTAAAATGAGTTCATGTATATGAAAGCAGCTAGCATCACACTTGCCAGACGGTGGATTTTTAGTAATGTAAGTTAAAACAACAGCAATTAACCTTATCTAAGGAGCAATAGATAAAGGAAACTATACAAGAGGCACAGAATTTTACTGACTGAAAAACCTTTGGAAGTGATCTTGCCTAACCCCTTAATTTTAAAAGATAGAGAAACTGAGGCCAAATGATTTAGCCAATTAGCACCAGAGCCAGGTTTAAAATCCAAGTCTCCTAACATAAGACTAGTGCTTTTGCAAATTCTTTTGTTAGGCTAAAGTTTTGTGAGGAAAAAAAAAAAAAAAGGACCCACCAAAAGCTTTGTTTTCAAAAAGCAAATATTCTGGATTCTGAGGCAGAAAAAGCCCAGATTCTTACTCTGTCACTAATCATAGCTGTAGGCGAGTCACCAGTTTTTGTATATAAAATGAGAAGATTAGACTGGATCAGTCATCCTCATCTTGGCTATGCTGTCGAATCCTCTGAGTGGCTTTTTAAGAACAGCAACACCCAGGTCCTACCCCACACAGATCTTATTTTAAATGGTTTGGGATGGTTCGCTGGCATCAATAGTAAAGTTTTCCCACATGATTCCAATGTGTAACCAAGACTGAGGCCCACTGGACTAAATAATATTTAAAGGTCCCTTTTATCATATAAAATTTGAATTTATTCTTCCTTGTTTTGTTTGTAACATTAGTTAACACTAATGGGTATATTAGACATAATAAATGCACACAAATCCAGAAAAAAAAGTCCCTTTTAGACTCTGTAGACATTCATGGTATGTGCAAATTCTACACCATAATCCCTTAGCATTTATTGAGTCCTATTAAAAAGAGACCTTCTTCTTCCCTGGTGTATCTTTCTCTATGGAGGGAACTCAATTAGTATCAAATTCTTGGCCCTCTCAGTCTATGTCTTTCCTCCCTCCATCCAAGGAAACAGACTGGTTTATTAGTTGGTAAATTTGGAGGAATACACTGTATATGCTTGGCTCAGCTCCCTCCTTTCGCCTCTTGGGAATGAGCCAACCACAGAGATCACATTCTGACCTAGTTCTCTTAAGTCTCTGTACTGGGACTCCTTTCAGTCCAATGCTGTATGACTGCTATAAGCCTTCTAATTCTGAGGTTCAGAATTTAGAAACCCACCAGGCAGCAAATACAAGCTGCAACCCTCTAATTTAGATTTTATTAGAAAAAGGTAGTATTTTGGTTCCCAAATATTTATTCTTGTCTTATTTCTCAACTGGTTCAGAACTCAGTAAATGAAGAGCAATGCTGTTTCATTGGGTCCTCCCAGATAGCTCAACAAGGCCTACTCTGTATTTGACAATACCACAGGAATACAAAGATGATGTGCTTATCATTTGGTAATGTTCAGAGTGAGTAAATAAACAAATAAATATTATAGTTGTTACGAACTGCATGTTTGTGTCCTCCCAAAATTCATGTTAAAATCCTAACCCCCCCTTTTGATGGTAATAGGAGGTGGGACTTTTGGGAAGTAATTAGGTAATGAGGGTGAAGCCCTAATGAATGGGACTGGTGGCCTTATAAGAAGAGACACGGGAGAAATGATCTCTCTTCATCTGAGGTTAGAGCAAAAAAGTGGCCATCTATAAACCAGGAAAAGGGCCAACATAACTGTGCTGGCACTCTGATCCTGAACTTCTAGCTTCCAGAACTGTGAGAAATAAATATTTGTTGTTTAAGCTACTCTGGTATATCTGTTACAGATATATTCAAGGAACATATTTTAACTAAAGGAAGTCTTTTTTAAAAAAGGATTTTTTAAATTTATTTATTTGAGAGAGACAGACTGAGAGAGGGAGCATGACTGAGGGAGAGGGGCAAAGGGAGAGGGAGAAGCAGACCTCCTGCTGACCAGGGAGCCTGATGTGGGGCTCAATCCCCAGACCCTGGGATCATGACCTAAGCCAAAGGCAGACGCTTAACCGACAACTGAGCCTCCCAGGCGCCCCTAACCAAAGTAAGTCTTATCAATCTTGCCTTAATTCAGGGTTTTTCAACCTTATCCTTATTAACATTTTGAGCTGAATAATTTCTTCCCTTTTTTTAAACCACTTTGTTGAGGTTATGACTGACATACAAAAAGCTGTACATATTTAATGTATACAACATGGTGAGTTTGGAGATAAGTATACACCCAGGAAACCATCACCATAATCTACTCAATCATATCCATCACTTCCAAAAGTTTGGGCTGACTAATGCTTGTTGGGGAGGGCTGTCCTGTACATTCTAGTAAGTTTAGCTGCATCCATGGCTCTTACTCATTAGACGTTGAGTAGCAATTCCCCCAGCTGTAACAACCAAGAATGTCTCCAGACACTGCCAAATGTCCCCCAGGTAGCAAAATCACCCAATGTTGGGAACCACTGCCTCAATTTGATGTGTCAGGACGGGAAAGCAAAAGTGTGACTACGTGTTGAAAAAGCAAACACAGAATCATAGATTATGACAGCCAGAAAGGTCTATACAGCTCAGCTAGTCCAGTACTTTGCATTTTTAAATGAGAAACTACAGTTATGGAAATATTAATATTTATTGCAAGCCACTCATTGAGGCAGAACTTCTTACACTTAAAATCAGCAACCCTGTCAATAAAAATACAAAAAGAAGCATAAGCTAGGAATTCCCTAGTTGTTTTTCCTCCTGAAAACAGTATTATTTCAAGAGCTGTGCCATATCACTTTAAAATATATGAAATACATTTCCTCCAATTCCTCCTCTTATAAGACCTGTGAGAAATCTTTAGAAGCCATGCCTACACTACTAAAGGTAAAAACCATGGTTCTCACCATATGTGTATATCACAAATAAACACAGAAGAATAGCCACTGATGTGACAGAAATAAAGGAATACATTAATAAAAAGTACAGAACCCATCACGTATTACCTGGCAAAGAAGCAAGTAGGTATTCATATGTAGTCTTGCCTTCTCCAACCCATCCCCCACAGTAGCCTTTCTCAAAAAGATCCTTCTAAAACACAGACCTGATTATGTTTCCTTCAGCCTGGCTTCAAATCCTTCAAAGGTTCACAATATCCACCATCTTCAAGATAATAACCAAAATTCCCAGTTTCCATGGTCTGCCCCTGTGCACCTCTCCAGCCTCATCTCCTTTCCTTCTCAGATACATACCCGAAATTCCAGCCATTCTGTACTCCTTGAATATCTCTACAGATACCCAAGAACCTATATTTAGTAAGCACAGGAAAAGTGAGATCAGTACAACTGCATGTAATGCTTGTTTATGAATCCATCCTTCACTTGTCAGATCTGGTGTGACTTCCTCAAGAACACTGCCCCAAACCCAACTCTGTTACATGTTTTCACAACACCATGGACCTCTCCTTCACCGCATTTATCACAACTCTAGTTTTTACAATTATTTGTGTGGTTATCTTACGCATCTCTTTCTCCATACAGACTGTAAACTCCAATAGGGCAGGAAGTAAGTTTATACTTGGGACACATTGTCCAATATGTTCCCAAAGAAGGTTTCACTTATGCTTGGCATACAGTAGATGCTCAATGAATATTTATCAAATAAATAAATGAGTATTCTTTTACATCTCCAAGTCTTTTCAGGGTGGTATTTCCTATCTGTAATGACCCTCTTTTCCTTCTTTATCTGGCGAGTTCCTGTTTTCCTTTAAAACTCAGCTCAGCATCCTTCACTTAGGGATCATCCTGATCCCTAAGGCCAAGTGAGACACTCCACTTCTGTGCTCTCACAGCATCCTGGACATATTTTATACAGCATACATCTTTGACTGTAGTTTTCTCTGTAATTGTCTCTCTCTCTCCCTGTCTCTCCTACTAGACTGCAGGCTCCTTGAGGATAAGGGTTATGTCAATCATCTGATATGCTCTGCAGGCAGCACAAGCGCCCAACACAGAGGGGGCACCCAGTTAACGTTTGAATGACTACAGAGGTGCATACACTGCATTTTATTACACAGGTTCCCACCTGTCTGCAGAAACCCCTGCTGAGGGAGAACGTTATAAGGACAAAATAAAGCCTGAAATAAAGCCCCAACATTTAAATTACACTACAGCTTATCCAGAAAGGACTGTGACCTAACAAAATTGCTTTTAACAAATTTTTACCAATATTTCCCTTGGTGTGCTTTAAGAATAACAAAACTTTACAGTAAGAGAACACTAAATACAAAGATAAAAATAATTTAAATAATAAATCAGTTCTAGGAAAATAGGAAAGTTAAATGTTGCACTTAGTGCAAGGTGAGTCATTTTAAAATAGTGATAGCTCAAGAACCACTCGACCATGTTATTCCATTACTGAAAGGATAGTTTACCTTAAGAATTCCACTGCAAATGATGTTAACCCTTTATGGACAACGTAACGCTCTCTGTAAATTTTTCCTATGTGCTTATATTGAGGGAAGAGTTGGGTTGCTAAAGCAACTTCACTTTTCTTAACACAGTCTATCCCTCTAGACTTCTGAAACATTAAATGCTATTCCAATGATTCTTTAATAGACATAATTAGAACAATATAAGGACAGAAGTTCATGTTATTTGGCTGCTTCTGTCACAGCTCATAAATGACTGCACATTTGCCCTGCTTATAAGCTAGCGTCTCCTTAACCAAGACATGTGAAGCTTTCAAGAAACAAATAAAAGGTTAATGCCAAGACACTGCCCTTTTCTCTACCTTACAACCTTATTTAAAATACAGTAAAATGAAAACTCAATGAAGAGGGGAAGGCAGGGATAAGACCTAAAAGAAGTATAACGGCAAAAAACTCAGTCTCACTCAAATCTGAATAAATAACCCATTGCCAGATCACTCTATTTTACTGAACAACAGCAACAATCAGATTATACTAATTTAGGAATTTTTGAGTTTCTTTCTTGTATCTGATGTAATTCATGAGGTAAAAATACTCTTCAGTAAGCTGTCTTTGTCTAGTTTCTACTGCTACATGCAACCCATGATCTCCACTCTTACCCCGGGCTGGGTTAAAACCCCAGGGGCCCATCTCCAGTCCAATTACTGTCCCATGGGCCTCTGGACTTTAACTTCCAATCCTGGAGTTCCCTCTGGCACCAGGAGATTTGCCTTTCCTGCCTTCAAATGTGGCTATACATGAAAAGAGTTTTTGTCGTTGCTATATTTAATCCAAAATTTATCTGGGTTTTCAGCAGGAGAAGGATATTCCTTTATCTTTGAATTCCATTATCTCACCTGGAAATTCCTTACTGTTAGAAGTTACTCTTCAGTATGTTACCTGTAGCATTAAAGTCTTCACTAAAGTCCCTTAAAAACAAAAGTATTACTTTTTAAGCAGACTTTGTCCCTCTTCCCACCATCAATGCTTATTGATCCTAATGACTGACTGATGATAAATTAGCTCTAACATCTCATTTCCAGTTTACTACTACTTGATATTAGACATCCAATGTCAAATCTAAACACTGCACCATATCTCATGACATATTCAAATGTGAAAATGAACTGAAAAGGCATGTCTGATTATGAAGTTTTAAGTTAGGTTTTTCAATTCATCTAATTCTGAAATTGTCATGAAAGTATATCACTTCTCTATTTTTAGTTTTATGTCTCTTGGTTGTATTGCAGTTTTTAGAGTTTCAGGTACTTTCAGAAAAATAAAGCTAAGTTTTATAAAGTGTCTTACAAAGATCCTATACTTGTGGGTACCTGGGTGGCTCAGTCGTTAAGCGTCTGCCTTTGGCTCGGGTCATGATCTCAGGGTGCTGGGACTGAGCCCCACAGTCAGGCTCCCTGCTCGGCGGAGAGTCTGCTTCTCCCTCTCCCTCTGCCTGCCGCTCTGCCTACCTGTGCTCTCTCTCTGCCAAATAAATAAAATCTTGAAAAAAAGAAAAAAAAAGATCCTAAACTTGTTCATATAATAGCAAAACTGCAGATTACTTGAGATGTAGGATTGCTAATGGGCAAAGGGTAATTTGGCAAGTATAAACACATTTCTGCCTTAATGGAGGATTTACACAATACACCCACACACACACACACACACACCATATATGTATATATATACCATACATATGGTTATGTAACTCCTAGAAAGAGCCAAATTTTAGAAAATTTGTTCATTCAATAAATACATACTATATGCCAGACATTGTATTATTGAATGCTAACCATTCAGTGGAGAACAGATAAGACCACTTTACCTTCATACGATTGGTATTCCAATGGGAGATGGCAGAAAGTACAGGCATACCTTGTTTTACTGCACTTTGCTTTACTGAAATTCACTGATACTGCATTTTGTACAAACTGTAGGTCTGTGGCAACAACCTTTTTCGTTTATTCTATTTATTATGGTGATCTGTGATCAGCGGTCTTTGATATTACTATTATAAACCACATCCATATAGGGCAGCAAACTTAATCAATAAATACTGCGTGTGTTCTGATTGCTCCACTGACCAGACATTTCTGTCTCTCTCCCTCTCCTCAGGACTCCTTATTCCGAGACACAACAATATTGAAATTAGGCCAATTAATAACCCTACAATGGCCTCTAAGTATTCAAGTGAAAGGAAAAGTTGCATGTCTCTCACTTTAAATCAAAAAGTAGAGATGATTAAGCTTAGTGAAGGCATGTCAAAAGTGAGACAAGTCAAAAGTTAGACCTCTTGCACGAAACAGTTATTCAAGCTGTTAATGCAAAGGAAACGTTCCTGAAGGAAATGAAAAGTGCTACTCCAGCGAATACTCAAATGATAAGAAAGCAAAACAGCCTTATTCCTGATGTGGAGAAAGTCTGAGTGGTTTGGATAGAAAATCAAACCAGCCACAACATTCCCTTAAGCCATAGCCTAATCTAGAGCAGGACCCCAACTCTTTTCAATTCTATGAAGACTGAGAGAGGCGAGGAAGCTGCAGAAGAAAAGCTTGAAGCTAGCAGAGGTCAGTTCATGAGGTTTAGGGAAAATAAGCCATCTCCGTAACATAAAGGTAAGAGGTGAGGTAGCAAAGTGCTGATGCAGAAGCTGCAGCAAGTTACCCAGAAGATCTAGCTAAGATAATTCATGAAGGTGGCTATACTAAACAACAGATTTTCAGTGTAGATGGAATAGCCTTCTACTGGAAGAAGATGCTATCTAGGACTTTCATAGCTAGAAAGAAAAAGTCAATGACTGGCTTCAAAGCTTCAAAGGACAGGCTGACACCCTTGTAAGGGACTAATGCAGCTGGTGACTTTTAAGTTGAAGCCAGGGCTCATTTATGATTCCAAAAATCCTAGGGCCCTTAAGAATTATGCTAAACCTATTCTGCCTGTGCTCTACAAACAGAACAACAAAGCCTGGATAACCGCACATCTGTTTACACATGGTTTACTGAATATTTTAAGCCTGCTATGGAGACCTACTACTCAGAAAAATAAAGATTACTTTCAAAATAGTGCTGTTCATTGACAATGCACCTGGTTACTCAAGAGCTCTGATGGAGATGTAGAGTTAGATGAATTTTATTTTCATGCTTGCTAACACAACATCCATTCTGCAGCCCATGGATCAAGGAATAATTTTGACTTTCAAGTCTTATTACTTAAGAAATACATTTCATAATGCTATAGCTGCCATAAATAGTGCTTCCTCTAATGGATCTGGGCAAAGTAAATTGAAAAGCTTCCGGAAAAGATTCCCCATTCTAGATGCCATTAAGAACATTTGTGATTCATGGGAAGAGGTCAAAATATCAGCATTCACAGAAGTTTGGAAGAAGCATATTCCAACCCTCATGACTGACTCTGAGGGGCTCAAGACTTCAGTGGAGGAAATAGCTGCAGATGTGGTGGAAATACCAAGAGAAGTAGAATTAGAAGTTGAGCCTGAATGGCTGAAGTCTCATGATAAAACTTTAAGATTTATTTATTTGAGAGAGAGAGAGAGAGAGAGAGAGAGAAAGAGCAAGTGCATGCGTGTGAGTGTGGGAGGGGCAAAAGGAGAGGGAGAGAGAGAATCCTCAAGCAGACTCCCCACGGAGCACGGAGCCCACCACAGGATCTGACACAGGGCCCAATCTCAGGACCCTGAGATCGTGACCTGAGCCAAAACCAAGAGCTGGCCCCCTAACTAAATGAGCCACCCAGGTGTCCCTCATGACCAAACGTTAATGGATGAGGAGTTGCTTCTTATGGATGAGCAAAGAAAGTGGTTTGTTGAAATGAAATCTACTCCTGGTGGAGATGCTGTGAAGACTGTTGAAACGACAACAAAGGATGTAGAATATGACATCAACTTGGTTGATAAAACAGCAGCAGAGTTTGAGAAGACTGACTCCAATTTTGAAAGAAGTTCTACTGCAGGTGAAACGCTTTCAAATAGCATCACATGCTATAGAGAAACTGTTTATGAAAGGAAGAGTCAATCAATGCAGCAAACTTCACTGTCTTATTTTAAGAAATTGCCACAGCCACCCCAGCCTTCAGCCACCACCACCCTGAACAGTCAGCAGCCAGCAACATCCAGGCAAGACTTGCTGAAAGCCTAGCTGATGGTTAGCATTTTTTAGCTATAAAGTATTTTTAAATTAAGGCATGTACATTTTTTTAGACATAATGCTGCTGCACACTTAATAGACTACAGTACAGTATAAACATAACTTTTTATGCACTAGAAAAACCAAAAAATTCGTTTGACTTGCTTTACTGCAACATTCACTTTATTGCAGTGGTCTGGAACTAAACTTGGGACATATCCCAGCTATCTCCTGTATGGTAAACAAACAAACATGCAAAGCAAGTAAACAGAGATTAGGATTATAGCTAAAAGGACATAAGCATGATTCTATCACAGATAGAGAGGGCCCATTCTAGATAATCAGGAAAGGCGTCTGTGAAGAAGAGACGTGAAGGACAAGAAGGGTATTTACTAGAAGTTTACAGCATGGGGGGCTGGAGGGCAAAAGAGTGGTAAGATACCAAGGGGTATGAGAATATTCAAGGCAGAGACAACAGCAAGAACTATGGTTTATAGCAAGAAAGCATGTTAGGAGTTCCACAAACTAAATTAAGGCTAGTCTAATGTGTAGCAGGGAGGAGGGAGAGTATAACGAGATGTGTGAGACTGGAGAAATGGCAAGGTCAGATCATGCAGGACAATCAAAGAAAGTCACAATACCAAACTGCATAAAAAATGCAAGGCCCAACAATATGCTGTCTACAAGAAACCTACTTAAAACATTAAGACATAACGGGTGCCTGGGTGGCTCAGTCAGTAAGGTGTCTGCCTTCGGCTCAGGTCATGATTCCAGAGTCCTGGGATCAAGTCCCGTATCCGGCTCCCGGGTCAGCAGGGAACCTACTTCTCCCTCTCCCCATACTCCTCCCCCTAGCTCATGCTCTCTCCCTCTCTGCCAAATAAATAAATAAAATCTTAAAAAAACAAACAAAACAAAACAAAAAAACATTAAGACATACTGGTTAAAGTAAAAGGATAAAAAAATATATACCATATAAACATTAAGCAAAAGAAAGCTGCGATGACTATAATATCAAAGTAGATTTCAGAACAAGGGTTAGATTACCAAGGATAAAGAGGGATGTTACCTAATGTTCCTTACATAAAAGGAGAAATTGACCAAGAAGATGTAATAATCCTAAATATGTATAAACCTGACAACAGAGCTTCAAAATACATGAAGGGAAATCAAACCCCTCAAATTGATCTGCAAATTCAATGCAAATCCAATCCAAATCCCAAGAGATCTGTTTTTACAAATGGGGAAGCCTATTCTAAAATATGTATGGAAAGAAAAAGTAACTACAATAGCCCAAACAATAAAGAACAATAAAGCTGGAGGACTCACAATGCTTGCTTTCAGGCCTATAACAAAACCACAGTAACCAAGACACTATGGTATTGGTGGAACAGAATAGTTGGCTTCAGCATGTTTATAGTCAATATATTTTCAGCAGAGCCCAAGGCAATTAAATGGAGAAAGGAGTCTTCAACAAAGGGTGCTGATACAACTGAATACCCATGTGTTTTAAAAAAGGAATCTCAACTAATACCTAACACCATTAAATATGAAATTTATACTATAAAGCTTCTAGAAGAACACATAGGAGGAAATATCTGTGACTCTGGAGTAGGCAAAGAATTCTTAAAGAGAACACAAAAAGCATAAACCATAAAAGAAAAAGTTGTCAAAATGGGTGTCATCAAAATTTAAAACTCCTTTCTAGATACTACAATGAACAGACAGTCCACAGACTGGGAGAAAATATTTGCAAACACATATCTGATACATATCTGATAACTGAAATACATAAAGAACTCTCACAACAGTAAAAAATAAATTACTCAAACAAGTAAATGAGCAAATAATTTGAGCATTTCACCAAAGATTATACACATGGCAAATAAATACATGAAAAGATGCTCAACACTGTTAAATCATTAGAGAAATCATATAAAAACTACCATAAGAGGGGCGCCTGGGTGGTTCAGTCGTTAAGCGTCTGCCTTCGGCTCAGGTCATGATCCCAGGGTCCTGGGATTGAGCCCCACATCGGGCTCCCTGCTCGGCGGGAAGCCTCCTTCTCCCTCTCCCACTCCCCTGCTTGTGTTCCTGCTCTCGCTATCTGTCAAATAAATAAAATCTTTAAAAAATAAAAATAAAAAAATAAAACTACCATAAGATACTAGTACTCCCATATTTAAACTGATAATTTTTTTTTAATTGACAACACCAAGTGCTGACAAGGATGCAGAGCAAAAGGCACACTTACTCACTGCTGTTGGGAATGCAAAACTGTACAGGCACTTTGGAAAACAGGTAAGCAATTTTGTAAAAAATTAAACACACACTTATATAATCCAGTAGTCCCATTCCTAGATATTTACCAAACAGAAATGAAGACTTGTGTCCCCACAAAAACATGCTTGCAAATGTCCGTATCTGCTTTGCTCTTAATCGGAAAAAACTAGAAACAACCTAAATGTCCAACAACTGAAGAATGGATAAACAAACTGTGGTACATTCATACAATGGGATACTAAACTGCAAAATACAGGAACAAACTACTGACTCAGTAAACAGTATGGATGAATCTCAAGAGCATTATGTTAAGTAGAAGCTACATATTATATAATTCCATTTGTGTAACATTCTGGAATACTATAAAAATATAGTAAAGGTTATATATTATATGATTTCATTTATAAAATATTGTGGAAAAGACAAAACTATAGGGAACAAAAACAGATTAAAAGTTGCTAGGCCTAGGACTGCGGACAGAGGATTGACCACAAAGGGGCCTGAGGGAATCTTTTGGGGTAATGGAAATATTCTACACCTTGATGTGGTGGTGGTTAAACAACTACATATATCTGTTAAAAATGCATAGAACTGTACACCTAAAAATGTGTGAATTTTACGTCCGTAAGTTATATGTCAACAAACCTGATTCTCTAAAAGAAAACAAGGATCATAGTAAGTACAAAAGGGCACCAATGAAAAAATAAAGGTAAAAATGATAAATATCTTACAATTCTATAATGCTCAACTTCTCTAAGCAGTTTCTTACATATTTTATCATTGTAAGACCATTCTTTAACTTATTAATACCACTCTTTAACTTAATTAATTTCTTGAATTTAAAAAACACCAAATTACATAATAATACGGTGGTCTGAGTTCAGGCTGCCGGTGTCTTAAACACAGCCAGCCAACTCTGACAGCTAAAAGCTCTAGGTCCCTTTTCCAGGTAAGACAGCTTACAGAACTTGCTGCAAAATGATCAAAAGAAGATGTGAGTCACAGACTGAAGGAGCTATCTTTTCAGACAAGTGAAATTCAGGGATAGGTGACAAAATAGCTGTGGAACAGGGTCATTACTGTTACAGCAAGGAGTCCCAAATAACTTCCCTGGGTGCCTCAAGGTACATGCAGCTGACATGAGAGACCTAGGAAATAATGTAGCAAACAGAAGTCACAGTGCACTGGGGAGGCTCAGAATGGACTTTCACATGTTTTAACTCATCTTCGAACAATGCTGGGAAATAGGCTACATCATTTGCAGTTCCTAGCGCAGAACGAAAATCCAGGTCACTTGTTCAAAACTGAAGAATTTCAAGATGACAACAGCAAATAATTAAACTGAGCACAAAGGCCTTCTAAAGGTAGGGGGTATCCAACTGCCCAGCCACATGGCCACAAAACCAGCCACAGGGAGAAGGTACAGTCCACTGACAAATTCATAAACATGCAAGAGATCTCCTGTCCATTCCCTCCCTTACTGCACTGATAATTATACCATTAAAATATTATTTTAAATCTTCACATTCGAATCTCGAGGAGATTCTATAGCTTTTTAAAAATCCATTTTACCGTGTCAGAAAAGTTCTCCAGGTATCTTTTATCTATCTTTTCTACTGAAATTCCCCATCTCCCTTATCTCATACCCAGGAATAACAGAAAATATCTATCACTGCCTGTAAGATGCCCCTTTATATGCCTGAAGATCATTACCGGCTGTCTATATAGAACCACAGGATGTGAAAGTAAAAGTAAAAAAAAACAATGCATTCTGTCAGTAAACCTAAAACAAGCTAGAAAGAAATTAATCAGTTTAAATAGTGGGTCTAAAAATGAGATAATAAGCAAGAAAGCACTATTAAAAGCCAAATTTGTGGTAGAAACGTTAAGGTTTTTATATTTTTTATCTCAATTTTTAAGAAAAGCACTAATTAACTTCTAGCTCCTTAAAAAGATATAGAAGATTAACCTTACAGAAAGGGTCTAAGAAGATCTAGAAATTATTCCTTATAAAAATACTTTTTTTACAGTCCAAGTAAATGGACCCCCCTCAGAAAGTATATAATCGACACATGGAGAACATGGAGAGCAAATCAACACAAGCAAAAAACAGAGACTGAGAAGATTCTTATGAGTTAAAGTCACATGATGATTTGCCCAGATTGTCCCCTTAAGATTAGCTTCGATTTTTTTTTAATTAGTATGCTATCACTGAAATACAAACAAAACTAGGTATAAAACTCTTATGCTTTTAGCTCTTATACAACTACAAAGCAGAAGCTAATTTTCAAATGAAATACACAAGCAACAAAACCAATAATAATCAAATAATTTAATTAATTTAATGTGACAAATAATGCTGATCTTTAGACAGTTAACTGCTACTTAAAACCATGCTACTCATTGCCATAGCATGCATTCTTTGAGAGCGTCAGCTCTCAAGACTTCAGTGAGTGCTTTTTATAAAATTATGAAACAAACCAAATAAAAAGTGAAATTTTTCATCAAACCAGATGTAATACCTTTATGATCCACAAACCTACGAAATACAGTTAAGAATGTAAAATTTTTATTTCTTAAAACCTAATCAGAAATTAACTTTAAATTATATTCTGTTGTGAATAAATTTTTTTGTGAATAAATTTTTTTGTGAATAAATTTTTTAAAAGATTTTTTTATTTATTTATTTGAGAGAGAGAGAATGAGAGACAGAGCATGAGAGGAAGGAGGGTCAGAGGGAGAAGCAGACTCTCCGCTGAGCAGGGAGCCCAACGCGGGACTCGATCTCGGGACTCCAGGATCATGACCTGAGCTGAAAGCAGTCGCTTAACCAACTGAGCCACCCAGGGGCCCTGTGGTGAATAAATTATTCACACTTAACACCTTTCGTTTCTGGGATAACTAAGCAACAACTGTAGTTGTAAAAACAATGCCTCTAAACACATTTTTTTAAACAAGGTCATGAAAACATAGTGTACATCCATGTGGAAAGAAATATCTTTAATTCCAGAAATGATTCAAAAATTTACCCCTACCCTAACCTAAAAACCCCTTAAAAGCCAATTAACAACTTGCCAATAAATCCCTATGTTCAATAACTTTAAAACAAGCAAGCAGAAACAACTAACATATAACCTGCCACATCTTTGAAAGTAGGATACAAGAAATAAGAATAGAAAAATATCCTATGCCATGACATCAAAACAACAAAAATGGCTCAAAATATATATGATTTGAGAATCCAGACACTAGGTAACTTCCTCCACCCTGCTAGCCTCTCCAAATTAACTTATTCCACTTCCCCACTTTCAGTGGTAACAAACTATATCATCTCAGACCCAGATGCATAGTATCTAGCCAGAGTAGACCTTCCTTCCCTCTCCAAATCTGCTGATTCACTTAGTGGGCCAATGTAGTAAATAATGTTTTGGTGTACACATTTTCAAAGAAAGGGAAACAACTGTTTTTTGTTTCTTAGATTTTTTCTTCAAGTTCCTGCTTAACTCGAATAACAAAGACAAAGCACTGTGAAATTTTTCCTACACTGATTTTTTCTTACATTGATTGATATAGGGTAGGATAATTGAGGGCATTCCTGACTGAGATAAATGAAAAGAAAAAGTAAAACTCTCCAGGACAGACACAGAGGAAATAAAGATCTAGTACCCTCAGAGCTTGACCCACTCAGCTATTCTCCTTCAATACCCACATTCTTTATTCTCCACTTGTTCAGTTCAATTCAGTTTGATAACTACCTACTGAGTGCCTACTGTCTTCCAGTCACTTTTTGGGGTACTGGGGTTACAAGGTTATTAAAACATAGTTATAGGAATTTACCTTCTGGAATATCCCTTTCCCAAATGGAATTTCCCTCATCCATCTAGACCCGGATTAAGGACTCCTTCTAATCCCCAGTGCAGAATTAAGTACTCTGTCCTCTGAACGAGCTATTAACAGTTTTTATTTCTCCTAAATTCTGTGCTGCCCATTGTCTTATATCAATGCCACCAAGAGGAGGGTGAAGGGAAAGAGATAGTTGAATTCCGTTCCATCAATTAATGAAGAGCTATTTAACCTTTAAATAATTATTTAGTGCTTACTATATCCCACATAATTTTCTAATCCCTTTGTTCGTATTACCTTATTCAATCCTCACAATAACTTTATGAGATCGGTTGTATTACTACATTTTGCAGATAAGGACACTGAGGTCCAGATAAGATAAGTAGCTTACTTGCTGCCTGAAGTCACACAGCCAGTAAGTGTTGGAGTCTGAATTTGAACCCAAGCAGTCTGACTGTGGACTCTATATTCTGAACTCCTATACTATCTGCCCTTCAAAATGAGGTATTGAGACCCACTTAGAGAGATTCACATAAGACAATGCACATGAAAGCTTTTAACAGTGTCTAGCCCACTGTCGGTGCTCATTAAAAGTTAGTTTTCTTCCATTCCTAAGGGAAGAGGCTGTCTCTTACTCATATTTTGTCTTCTAACAAATCTAGCACTGTGCTTGGGAGATAAAAGGTGTTCAATAAAGAAGTCTAATGTGCATGCACTTGACATAGAGGGACAAATTGTCCATATAAATGGCAAATGGTACTAAGCGAAATAAGTCACATGACAAATACTATATGATTTCACTCATATGTGAAATTTAAGAAACAAAACAGAGAACATAGGGGAAGGGAAAGAAAAAATAAAATACGATAAACAGAGAGAGAGAGGCAAACCATAAGAGACTTTTAACTATAGAGAACAAACTGAGGGTTGCTAAAGGGGAGGGGGGTGGGGTAACTGGGTGATGGGCATTAAGGAAGGAACTTGATGTAATGAGCACTGGGTGTTATATGCAACTGATGAATCATACCCTGAAACTAATAATACACTATATGTTAACTACCTTGAATTAAAATAAATAAAATAAAATAAAATAAAATAAATAAAATAAAATAAAATAAAATAAAATAAAATAAAATAAAATAAAATAATGAAGAGCAGAAGGGTCTCTCCTGGAGCCAGTCTCTATCTCCACATGGGCATAGGAACAATGCTCTTTTATTTCCAAATTTAAGGTACTATTGGTCTAACAAAGTTCTCCTGTCCTATGAAGATATTGGAAAAATAGGAGAATTTGTCTTCTTTTACCCAGATATAGGGACAGCATTAGGTAAGGAACAGGGCAGCAAGATCTATGATTCTAGTTTATAAGGGATAAATCAAAAGTAGAACCCCAGTAAACTCAGGATTCCACATTTAAAGTGAATTATAGGGCGCCTGGGTGGCTCAGTCGTTAAGCGTCTGCTTCGGCTCAGGTCATGGTCCCAGGGTCCTGGAATCGAGGCCCACATCGGGCTCCCTGCTCAGCGGGAAGCCTGCTTCTCCCTCTCCCACTCCCCCTGCTTGTGTTCCCTCTTTCGCTATGTCTCTGTCAAGTAAATAAATAAAATCTTTAAAAAAAAAGTGAATTATATATTGGAGCTGTTGTGGCTGAAGTAAATAACTGTTTATATGGAAATTGTTGAGACCACTTATTTCTGAGTATTTTGCAACTTGCAGGTGAGAATAAAGATGTTATATTCCATTTAGGAGCCTATAAACTACTTGATGAACATAAAGATATACAACTTTTTAGTTCTACTTCCCATAAATAAATGTTGAACAAAATATCTAAACAATATCAGTTTAGAAAAATGTTAAAATTAATAGCCTTCCAGGGCATCCATGTGCCTTGGTTCAGCCTTGTATAAAGAGATTCTGTTTCAGAAGCAAATATATAATTACTGCACTACAGTGCCTAGTTATCTGTTCTCCTTGCCCAAGGAATCCCAAGTTTAGGCATCCAGTATTAGCACAAAATCAACATTCAAAAATTTTTAAGTGTTGAGTAACACTGTAGTAGCTATTTTAGTACCCCAATTACAAGTTAAAACAATGTTCCTAAGAGAAAGCTGTTGATGCTGATCTGACCAACTCTTCTGAATCTAAAAGGCCTCACCATCCTCCCAAAACGCTCCTTTACTGTTAGTATCCAGTTCCAGTCCCTATGAATGGAATAACTCAGATGGATATCTAGAAGCCTCTGAATCTTGGGGCCTAGGCCTTGCCTTCCTATTGTTGCTGTCCCTGTTGGCTACAAGCCTGGATTATAAAGAATATAATGGCAATGGTAGTTGCCAATGCTTCAAAGTATTACATTATTTCTAATTCTTGCAGTAACTCTACAAAATAACTATTATCTCCAGTTGACAAATTAGTAAACTAAGACTCAAAGTTATTTATCCAAGACCACCTAAATGAATATAAGTGGCAAAGTTAGAATTCAAACTCACATGTATCTGACAATAAAGACCATGTCTTCCCCATAATTACTGCCTTTTATAGTGTGTGTGATCACATTATCCAAACATTTATTAAAAAAAGAAACTGTAGGGGCGCCTGGGTGGCTCAGTCATTAAGCGGCTGCCTTCGGCTCAGGTCATGATCCTGGAATCCTGGGATCGAGCCCCACATCTTCTGCTTCTCCCTCTCCCACTCCCCCCACTTGTGTTCCTTCTCTCGTTTTGTCTCTCTCTGTCAAATAAAAAAATCTTAATAAAATAAAAAAGAAACTGTATACACACAAAAATTATCTTCCTAGTACCTAAGACAATACCCAATGACTAGGTTTTTTTTAATGACTATGAAAGCAACAAACCTTATACCTCATTGTTAATAACCACTGGAAAGTCCATGAGGATGGGGATTTTTGCGTTTTGCTCACTGTTAAAGCCTCAACTTCTAGAACAGTACTTGGCATCACTAGGTATTCAGGAGCAATCTGTTGAATGAGTAACAAAAATGTCTGGTTGGGTTTTTTTAATAATTAAAAGCACGATGTTTTCTGCAACACACACTCTGTAAATCTCTTCCAAGTCAGAATGCAACTAAAAGTGGAATATGCACAAGAATCAACAAATCAAAGAGTGGTTCTTGAAGTAATTAAAAAAAGAACAAATTCACAAAGCTTTACAGTATCTCCAGAGTTCATATTCTGAGAAAACTGAATTAGAAAAAAATAGACCTTAGCTTTGTATTAAATAAGAGAGGCTCCAAGGTGGCTCATTCAGTTAAGCATCCAACTCTTGATTTCAGCTCAGGTCATGATCTCAGGGTTGTGAGATCGAACCCTGCATTGGACTCTGTGCTGGGTGTGGAGCCTCCTAAAGATTCTCTTTCTCCCTCTTCCTCTGCCCCCCCTCAAAAAATTAATAAAATACTGCAAATGCATACTTTTTGCTTTGTTGAGAGACTGTATAAATACAACACTGAAGTTCAGGGAAGATCATAAGGGATAAACAGGGATACAGCCCATGTGTTCACTATCATAGAGCAGACACACCTAAAGAGCTCTTAGAAAAGCCAGGGTATCAATATTTACACAAAACAAAATAGACTTTAAAACAGAGACTATAACAAGAGTCCAAGAAGGATACTATATAATAATAAAGGCGATAATGCGATAAGAAGATATAACAATTGTAAATGTTTATGTACCCAATATGCACCCAAACACTTAAAACTGTTAATAAAAAACATGAAGGTACTAACAGACAGTAATACATTAATACTAGGGGGCATTAACACCCCATTTACATCAATGGATTATCTAAACAGAAAATCAACAAGGAAACAGTGGCTTTGAATGACGCACTGGACCAGATGGATTTAACATATATTCAGAGCATTCCATCCTAAAACAGCAGAATACACATTATTTTCAAGTACACATGGAACATTCTCTAAATAGATCACATATTAGGCCACAAAACAAGTCTCAACAAATTCAAAAAGACTGAAGTCATACCGTGCATTTTCCTTGATCACAACACTATGAAAGTAGAAATTAACCCCCCCAAAAAATCTGGAAAGACCACAAATACATGGAGCTTAAATAACATGCTACTTAACGTGAGCACTATGTATTGTATAAGACTGATGAATCACAAACCTGTACCCCTGAAACAAATAATACATTATATATTAACTAAAAAGAAAATGCTACTTAACAATGAATGTGTCAATCAAGAAACCAAAGAAGAAATAAAAAGTTACACGGAAACAAATAAAGATGAAAACACAATGGTCCAAAACCTTTGGGATACAGCAAAAGTAGTTCTAAGAGGGAAGTTTATAGCAATATAGGCCTACCTTATGAAGCAAAAAAACCTCAAATAAAAAATCTAACCTTACAGCTAAAGGAGCTAGAAAATGAGCAACAATAACAACAATAGCAACAAAACCCAAAACCGGCAGAAGGAAGGAAATAATAGAGATGAGAGCAGAGGGGCGCCTGGGTGGCTCAGTCAGTTAAGTGTCTGCCTTCGGCTAGGTCATGACCCCAGAGTCAGGGGATCTAGCCCCACACCAGGCTCCCTGCTCAGTGGGAAGCCTGCTTCTCCCTCCCCCACTCCCCCTGCTTGTGCTGTCTCTCTCTCAAATAAATAAAATCTCAAAAAAAAAAAAGATTAGACCAGAAATAAATGATACAGAAACCTAAAAAACAATAGAACAGATCAATAAAACCAGGGGCTGGTTCTTGGACAAAATCAAAACTGATAAACCTCCAGCTAGGTTCATCAAGAAAAAAAAGAGAAGGAACTCAAATAAACAAAATCACAAATGAGAGCGGAGAAATAACCAATACGAAGAATTGTAAGAGAACATTATGAAAAATTATATGACAGCAAATTAGACAACCTAGAAGAAATGGATGAAATTCCTAGAAACATATGATCTACAAAAACTGAAGCAGAAAAAAAAAGAACATCTGAACAGACCAATTACTAGCAAGGAAATTGAATCAGTAATCAAAAAACTCCCAACATCTGCCTTTGGCTTGGGTCATGATCACAGGGTCCTGGGGTCAGGCCTTACATTGGGCTCCCTGCTCAGTGGGGAGCCTGCTCTCCCTCTGCCCCTCCCGCTGCTCGTGCTCACTCCCTCTCTCTCTCTCAAATAATAAAATCTAAAAGAAAAAAATAAAAAACCTCTCAACAAACAAAAGTCCAGGGCCAGAGAGCTTCACAGGTGAATTCTACCAAACATTTAAAGAGGTAATACCTATTCTTCTCAAACTATTCCAAAAAATAGAAGAGGAAGGATAGCTTCCACATTCATTTTATGAGGCCAGCATTCCCTGATACCAGAAAAAGACACCACCAAAAAAGAGAACCTTATAGGCCAATCAGTATCTCTAATGAACATAGATGCAAAAACCCTCAAAAAAATAGTAGCAAACCGAATCCAGTAATACGTTAAAAAAATCACTCACCATGATCCAATGGGATTTATTCCTGAGATGCAAAGGTGGTTTAATATTCACAAATAAATCAATGTGATACATCACATCAATAAGAGAAAGGATTAAAAACATATGATCTGAATAGATGCAGAAAAGCATTTGACAAAGTACAACATCCATTCACAATAAAAATCCTCAACAAAGTAGGTGCAGAGGGAACATACCTCAACATATTAAAGGCCTTATATGAAAAACCCACAGCAAACATCATACTCAGTGGGGGAAAACTGAGAGCTTTCCGCCTAAAGTCAGGAACAAGACAAGGATGTCCACTCTCACCACTTTTATTCAACATAGTACTGGAAGTCCTGGCTATAGCAATCAGACAACAACAAGAAATAAAAGGTATCCAAATTGGTAAGGAAGAAATAAAACTTTCACTATTTGCAGATGACATGATACTATATATACAAAACCCAAAAGACTCCACAAAAAAATTATTAGGATGGATAAATGAATTCAGTAAAGTCTCAGGGTACAAAATCAACATACAGAAATCTGTTTCATTTCTACATATTAATAATGAAGCAGCAGAAAGAGAAATTAAGAAAACAATCCCATTTCAATTGCACCAAAAATAATAACATACCTAAGAATAAACCTAACTAAAGAGGTGAGAGACCTATACTCTGAAGACTAAAACACTGATGAAAGAAATTGAAGATGACACAAATGGAAAAATATTCTATGCTCATGGATTCGAAGAACAAATATTGTTAAAATGTCCACACTACCCAAAGCAATCTACAGATTTAACGCAATCTGTATCAAAATACCAACAGCATTTTTCACAAAACTAGAACAATTCTAAAATTTGTATGGAACCAAAAAGACCCCAAACAGCCAAAGCAATTTTGAAAAAGAAAAGCAAAGCTGGAGGTGTCACAATTCCAGACTTCAAGTTATATAACGAAATTGTAGTTATCAAAACAGTATGGTACTGGCACAAAAACAGACAAATAGATAAATAGAACAGAATAGAAAATCCAGAAATAAACACACAATTACTTGGTCCATTAATCTTCAACAAGGCAGGAAAGAATATCCAATGGGAAAAAGACCATTTCTTCAATAAATGGAGTTGGAAAAACTGGACAGCTACATGCAGAAGAATGAAACTGGACCACTTTCTTACACCATACACAAAAATAAATTCAAAAGGGATTAAAGACCTAAATGTGAGACCTGAAACCATAAAAATCCTAGAAGAGAGCCCGGGCAGTAATTTCTCTGATATCAACTGTAGCAACGTTTTTCTAGATATATCTTCTGAGATAAGAGAAATAAAAGTAAAAATAAACTATCGAGATTATACCAAAATAAAAAGCTTCTGCACAGCAAAGGAAACAACCAGCAGAACTAAAAGTCAATCTATGGAATGGGGGAAGATTTTTGCAAATGACATATCTGATAAAGGGTTAGTATCCAATTTATATAAAGAACTTACACAACTCAAGACCAAAAAAACCCCAAAAAATCCAATTTAAAAATGAGCGGAAGACATGAACAGACATTTCTCCAAAGAAGACATCAGATGACCAACAGACACATGAAAAGATATTCAACATCACTCATCATCAGGAAAATGCAAATCAAAACCACAGTGAGATATCACTGAGCACCTATCAGAATGGCTAAAATAAAAAACACAAGCAACATCAAGTGCTGGCAAGGATGTGGAGAAAAAGGAACCCTCTTACACGGTTGGTGGGAATTCAAACTGGTGCAGCCATTCTGGAAAGCAGGATGGAGGTTCCTCAAAAAGTTAAAAATGGAAGTACTCAATCACTGTACTCAAATCTGATAGCAAACCGTTCGTAAAAGTCCCTTTCAAAATAGCCCAATACAACCAGCTGTTTTTAAAAAATCAAACAGTATCCCTGATTACAAGTTAAAAAGAAAGAGAGAAATAAGGAAAAAGAATGCAAAAGACAGAAATAGTGATGTTATTATGTGCTTTGTTTACAAAATAAGCAGTATGCTTAGAACTTGATGTAAGAAATTTACTTTCACGTGGTGAAGAAGAATCTGAGACATCATCACATGTTCTTTCAGGAATGTAGTCTGGGATATTGCTAAGTACCCTCTCTACAATGTGACAAATACTGTATTCTCATTCCCCTGGCTTCTTGATTATTCCAGATTCCTCCATTTTCTGTTTTATGTGTGAAAGTAATTAATCCACCAGAAAAGAAACACTCATGCCAAACCAAGGAATAAACTAACAAATGAAAGGATAAAATTATAATAACTGAAGTAAAACTACAATTTTCAGATATCATAAAACATTTGAAGGAACTTAAATTAATAAAAAGAACAGCTTAGAAATTAAAATGAATGAGCTCATACTCTATTTAGCAAACAATATAATCTGTGAGTTTGAGACTTCTCCAGCTCTTTTTGTGAAAATGAATTTGTTTGTATCTGATTACCCTTGTGAAGGGGAGAAGCCTAGAAAACATAACTTTCTTTGTCGGATGATGTCAATGATTTCTTCAGTTTTTCCATTTTATGTAAAAAAGAGAAAGAGACGCCTACTGCAGTGGGAGAGGGGGCTCGGAACAGACCACTTTCACTCTATACTTCCATCAAACCCTACTCTGCAGCATAGTTTGAAAAACCCTGAAACAGATGATCTCTATAGGTACTTTCTTTTCTATATTCTACAGAATTTAGAGATAAGTTCTATCACACCGTGAATGCATGGTATTTCACCAAGTAATTTAAAATAATGGTAGCTGTGTTAAATCATTTAACAAATAGTCACTGAGGGCCCTCCATATTGATTACATTTTTAAATTCAATTACCTATTTTTCTTTAACAGGAAGTTTCTGGGGTGCCTGGGGCTCAGTCCATTAAACGACCAACTCTGATTTTTGGCTCAGGTAGTGACCTCAAGGTCATGAGTTTGAGCCCCAGCTGGGGCTCCATGCTCAGTGGGGAGTCTGCTTCCTCCTTCTCCCTCGCCCATCTCCTCCCCCCCCCCCGCTTGCATGCTCTCTCTCTCCCACCCAAAATAAATAAATCTTTTATTTATTTTTAAAGATTTTATTTGAGAGACAGAGAGTGAGAGAGAGAGAGAGAGAACATGCGTGTACACACACAAGCAGGGCGAGGGGCAGAGGGAGGGGGAGAGGCACTCCCCACTGAGTAGGGAGCCCAACTCAGGGCTCGATTCCAGGTCTCCAGGATCATGAACTGAGCAGAAGGCAGATGCTTAACCAACTGAGCCACCCAGGCGCCCCTAAATAAATCTTAAAAAAAAAAAGTTTCTAAGGATATAAACGTGGCCTTTAAATTAGTAAATTTTTCAGAGATGCAATGACTGAGATTAGTGAATAAATTATCATTTTTACACCCTTTTCAAAATAAAGGATTATCAAAATGATAGCTGCAGATAAAATGGAAAACTTTTCATGGGGGCTCATATGAACCTGTAATTCTGTTTAAAGTAAATCCAAATTTAAATACAGAAATTAAGTACACTGATCATATCTTGAATGTAAAATACAAAGATAAATATCACAGCTTTAGCAAACTTGCACAACTGAAATTTCACATGCACAATGTGATCTGTGTATCAATTCTAAAACAGCTTCTTGGGCTGCTAGAAACTATTAATAAATCTTCATTATTTAATTGAGGCTTGATATTGCTAAATGATAAAATAATAAAAACATCTTACAGGTAGAAACAGTTAATATTAAATTAAAATTATAATAAAGGCCTTAGCTCTTTGGTCTAAATATGATATTTAATATTATCTCAAAAAACAAGCAATAAGACTAAAACAAAACTTCATTTCTGGTACGTTCTAATAAACTCACTAGTTCTTTAACAAAAAGCCATTATAAATAATAGCAGAGAGTATCTCCCGACTATTATTGTAAAAAAAAAAAAAAAAAGACTAGCACCATTCAGAAATTATAGAAAAATAATTACCCTAACACTGGGACAGAAGTGGAGTCATCTACAATTTGTACAAGCATACCTTGGAGATATTGCAAGTTAGGTTCAGGACCACTGCAATAGAGCAAATATCATAATAAATCCAGTCAAATCAATTTCAGGGTTTCCCAGTGCATATAAAATTTATGTTTAACTTTTGATACTGTAGTCTATTAAGTGTGAAATAGCATTATGTCTAAAAAAAACCAATGTACATACCTTAATTTAAACATACTTTATTGCTAAAAATGCTAACCATCAGCTGAGCTTTCAGCAAGTCATAATCTTTTTGCTAGTGGAGGGTCTGCCTCAATGTTGATGCCTGCCAATGATCAGGGTGGTGACTGACAATTTCTTAAAATAAGACAACAACGAAGTTTGCCACATCAGTTGACTCTTCCTTTAACTTGAGCACTTAGAGGCCATTATAGGGGGTATTAGTTGGCCTAACTTCAATATTGTTGTGTCTCGGGGAATAGGGAGGCCTGATGAGAGGGAAAGTGATGGGGGCTGGGCCAGTTGGTAGAGGAGTCAGAACACACAACATTTATCCATTAAGTTTGCCATCTTAGATGGGCATACTTTGTGGCACCCCAAAACAATTACAATAGTAACATTAAAGATCACTGAGCACAGATCTCAATAACAGAGAAAAAGTCTGAAATACTGTATGAAATACCAAACTGTGACACAGAGACACAAATTGAGCAAATGTTGGAAAAATGGCACCAATAAAATTGCTCCATAGAGTTGCCACAAACTTTCAATTTGTAAAAAATGCAGTATCTGCGAAGTACTATTGTAAAGCAAAGTACAATAGAACGATAAAATGAGGCATGCTTGCGTTGTTCCCATATTGAAAACTGAGAGATCATAATTCTACAACAACGTGATTGCAATCTATATAAAATGTTCATTCTCTTAAAAAGCTAGTTTGCCAAATTGTATATTCCCTGAATTTAATCATGAGGAATATCAGACAAGCCCAAGCTGAGGGACATCCTATACAATAACTGGCTAGTACTCTTTTAAGTATCAGGTCATGAAAGACTGAGGAGTTGCTCCAACTTAAAAAAATGACATAACAACTAAATGCAACATGGTATCCTGGATTTGATCCTGGAGCAGAAAAAGGATGTTGGTAGTAGGACAACTGGGGAAATTTGGAAGTCTATGGATTAGATCAAGCATCAGCAAACCTTTGTATAAAGGGCCAGAAAGTAAATACTTTAGGATTTGTGAGCCACTTAAGGTCACCATCACATAATCCTTTGATTTTTTTAAATAATCTTTAAAAATGTACACAACTGATGTTGTGCAAATATCACCACTACCTAATTCCATAACACATTCATCACACTGAAAGGAAACCCCATACCTATTGGCAGTCACTCTCTGTGATTAATTTTGTCAACCATAAAATTATTTGTTTTGTGATCATATTGTGCCTAGGTTAAACATTATTTCAGGGTGTTTCGGTGGAAGTGTTTCTGGATGAGATTAGCATTTAACTAGATGGATTCAGTAGACTGCCCTACCCCATGTAGGTAAGTATCATCCAATTCTTTGAGGGTCTGAAAAAAAAAAAGGAAGAAGGAATTCATTACTTTTTGCTTCCTGCCTGCATGCTTAAGTTGGGAGGGGCTTATTTCACTTAGCACAATGTTTTCAAGGTTCGTTCATGTTGTAGCATGTACCAGTAGTACACATTCCTTTTTGTTGCCAAGTAACAGTCCATGTGTGGATATACCACACCCTGTTTATCCATTCATCAACTGATGGACATTTGGGTTTTTTCCACTTTGGGGACATTATGGATAATGCTTCTATGACATTTATGTACAAGTTTTTGTGTGGACATGTTTCACTTCTTTTGGGCATATATCTAGGAGTGAAATTGTTAAGTCATATGATAACTCTATTTTTAACAGATTGAGTAACTGCCAAGCTGTTTTCCAAAATGGTTATACCACTTTACATTTTATCAGTAATGCATGAGGGTTCAATTTCTCTACATCCTTGCCAATACTTATTATTATCTGCTCTTGTTATTACTGCCTTAGAGTGGGTGCAAAGTCATATTTCATTGTGGCTTTAAAAAGTAATTCTTAAATGATCTGCCAGTCCAAAACTGTAAGCAATCAAATGACTATCACCTTACCCAAATCAAAATAATTTTACAGAAGTTGTAATTTGACTCAAAAGTTAACCATAGTAAGTCTATGATAATTTCTCCATGATTTGAATGGAGGCACTTACTACTTAACAAAAAGGAACCGAGTAATAGTACCTTGTTATAGTAGAGTTTGCCTATAGTCTAATATCTGGTTAACAAGATAATTATTATACTTAGTGCCTCTTATTATACTGAATTCACATGGGCATGTATTTATATTCCACGTTGTTCCAAAAAAGCTCTGAAGCAATTTTTAAAAAGACATACCATACGGTAGGAATTTTAAAAATAGATTTGTTTCTGATTGTATGGTTTACTAGGCAGCCAGGCTAATCCTCCTGCCAAACACAATTTTTAAATGCTAGAAAAAATTTTAATATTCCCACTACATTGATGAACTGAAAATAAGTATGGAATTATCAGGCCAAAATCTAAATAAAGATAGAAACTCAGAGAAATGAGTGAATAAATGAACATGGAATTTACTTTGAGGATATGTGCAATAGGTGAACCTGAGCTTTGGTTTCTCTGACCTTGTGGGAGCTTTGTTCAAGAGACAAAGCTTAAGGCTCACCATAAACAGTCTAAGAAGAAACTCCCCATAAAGTTGATATCAGTGTTATAACAGTAAATTAGAAATAAACATACTCCTACAGGAGTTTTACAAATCTGAAACTTAGACCATATGAGGAGAGAAGGAAGAAAAATGATAACTCATGAGCAAAAGCTGTCCTTTGACAGGTTTTAACCAAAACTTCATGTTTCCTAGGTGGTCCAAATATGTCAAGCTATTTACTTTAAAGCAATCCTGTACTAATAGTGCCCATAGGACATCAAAGAGAAACAAAAGCAAATCCTGTCTGGAGGAATTCCCATGGGTAACATTCCAAGAAATAGGTGCTCACAGGTAAAAAAAAATCACAAGATATACAAATGAACAAGACTCTTTGGAAATCCAGTAGAATCAGATCTATAAAACTTCTGGAACAATAAGAAATAGAACATAAAATAAGTATACTTGTTATGTTTACAGAAATAAAAGGAATTGAAAAGATGAGTAAAAACAAGGTAATTATTAAAATGAGCAAGTCTTTTTCAAAATGACTATTTGATACAGTACCAAACAGAACATCTGTAAAATAATACAATAAGTAAAAAACTCAATGGATTAATTTAATAACAGCTTAAACCCAATTGAAAAGCTAGTAAACCAGAAGACATAGCTAAAGAAATTATTGAGAATGCAAGATAGAGTGACAAAGTGATTCATGGTATGAAACCAAGTTTAAAAGACACAGATAAATAAAGTGAAAATATAAAATTCATCTAATTAGAGTTCCAAAAGAAGGAAATAGTGAGAATAGGGAAATCATAAAATCTGAAGAGTGAAAAACATCAATCCACAGACTGAAGAAGCTAAATGAATCCCAAAGAGGATAAAGAAAAAGAATAACACATATAGACACACAATGAAATGCAGAACATCAAAGACAAAGAGGCTAAATTAAAAGCAGAGAGAAAAAAGATAACTTTCAAAGAAGTGACAAATTTACCACTGACTTCTCCACAGTAACAATGAACTCAGGAAAAAAGTCGAATGATATATTCAATACACTAGAAGTCTCTACTCAGTGAAAATATCTTTGAAAAATGGGGGTAAAAACAAACATAAATATGCCCAATGTCACTCATAACATGAGAAATGAAAATTTTAGCTACAATGAAATACCATTTCTAGGGGCGCCTGGGTGGCTCGGTCATTGAGTATCTGCCTTTGGCTCAGATCATGGTCCCAGGGTCCTGTGATCGAGCCCGGGCTCCCTGCTCGGTGGGAGGTCTGCTTCTCCCTCTCCCACTCCCTCTGCTTGTGTTCCCTCTCTCACTGTGTCTCTCTCTGTCAAATAAATAAAATCTTTAAAAAGAAAGAAAAGAAATAGCATTTCTAACCAATCACACCAGCCAAAACTCAAAAGCTTGACAAAACACTCTACAGACTATGAGAAAATAGGCATTCTTACATGCTGCCAGTAGGAAGGCAAATGGTACAATCCATATGGAGCAAAATTTGGCAATATCTAACAAAAAAATATGTATTCTTTGATCCAGCAACCCCACTTCTAGGACTTTACTCTAAAGATACACCACTACAAAAATACAGTATATGTGCCTATTATCCACTACAACATTATTTGTAACAAAATAGGAGAAAAAAAAAACCAAAACGCCCATCAATAATAAACTGGTTAAAAACCGATGGCACATATAGACAGAGCACTATGCAGGCATAAAGAAGTAAGAAGGATCTCCATGAATGGTTATGAAATGGATTTTTAGAAATAAAGAGTAAAATAAAAAAGCATGATGCAGTAAGTAACAGAGTATGATTAACTATGGTTTAAGAAAGAATGTGAAGTAAGAATGTGTATGTTTACATAAATACACAGATGTGTGTATGCACACATATAATACACTTACTTCTGCAGAAAGAAACACAAAATATAACAGAAAATTAATAAAAATGAGTGTCTGGAGGAGGTGAATTGGAAGGGGGTGGAAGGTACAGAAATACAAATGAGATTTTTGTCAGTATTCCTTTATATAGTTTTGATTTTTGAGTACCTATCCAAAAACTAAAATCAAATCAAGATGATAGAGACAAATACTTCCAGGAAGATGGAGACATACTTTTTCCTATTCATCCTTACTAAGTACAACTAAAAACCCTTGACATTATATATAAAACAAACAGAAGATGACTCCTAAGAGGGAAGAAAAGGCTGACCACCTGGTGACCTCAGAGCCCAAGCAACAACATGGTGGTGAGTTCCCAGTTTTTTTGTGCAGATATATGCCAGGCTTGGAGAAAATGTCAACCAAAAAAGCCAATGGAACCAGACAAAAGATGTCCCAACAAATGTTTGCTCTCTCTCGTCAAAGGACAAGGAACAACCTAGCATGACAGAAAACGTTTAGACAATAATCACTCTACTCCAACCAAACATCAGAGAAAAAACTGTATACTCCACCCAATCCATGAAAGCAAAGACCAGGGGGAGAGAAAGAACCTGGACTTCTAATCTTGAAAAGCCCTAATAAGGTGTCTCAACACTCTAGCCAAGTGGTGTCAGAGACCTAGTGGAAAGTCAGGTAATGAGGTCATCCATACTGTGGTGTCAGTGGAAGCCTCTTGGAGAGCTAGAACCCACTCCCACCCAGCATTAACAAGGAAAACTCCCCTCCATTAGGTGTCCGTGAAGGCTGAGGATAATACCTGGACTTGTACCTCTTCCTGGCAGTAATGAGGCAGTGCCCCCTTCCCTTGCTAGAGTGGTGTCAAAATAAAAAAATCCGGTAAAAACTGAGTGTTTAAGATCAAGAGTCCTATAACATAACACAAAAAAGTCCAGGTTTCAACTGAAAATCACTTGTTGCACCAAGAAACCAGGGAAAACTCAAACTGAATTAAAAGTGGCAATCAACAGATGCCAGCACTGAGATGGCAGAGATGTTTGAATTATCTGACAAGAAATTTAAAGCAGACATTATTTCAAAAAATACTTCAGTGAGCAATTATAAACCTGCTGGAAACAAAATCAAATAAAGTCTCAAAAAAGAAATTATCTCAGTAAATAGAAAAATTAGAACCAAATAGGAGAACTGAAAAATACAGTAACTAAAACAGAAAACTCAGTGGATGAACTCAACAGAAGAATGGAAAAGGAAAGTTTCAATGGACAGGAAGACAGAATAGAAATTACCCAATTGAAAGAAAAGAGAAAATAAACTTAAAAAAAAAAACGGACAGAGCTGTTGAAGCCATTAGACCATAACAACAACAACAAAATCTAATGTTTGTGTTACTGAAGTCCCCAGAAGAGAAAAAAAAAGCAGAGCTGAAAAATGATTTTAAGAAATAATGACTGAAAACCTCCCAGATTTAGCTAGAGACATATCATATAGATTCAAGTATCTGAGCAAACCACAAACAGGAGAAACCCAAAAAAAATCTAGGCCAGGACACAACACACTCATATTTCTGAAAACTAAAGACAAAGAAAAAATCTTAAAAGCAGCCAGGAAAAAATAGTTCCTTACATATAAGGTAAAAAATTCAAATGTGAGAGCAGGAATGATATAGAAACTAAACAAACAAACAAAAAATAGAAAAGATCAATTAAACCAAGAGCTGGTTCTTTGAAAAGATAAACAAAATCCATAAACTATTAGCCAGACTCATCAAGAAAAAAGAGAAAGAACCCAAATAGATGAAATCAAAAACAAAAGAGAAGTAACAACAGACACCACAGAAATACAAAGAATTATAAGAGACTACTACAAAAAATCATATGCCACCAAATTAGACAACTTAGAAGAAATAATTAAATTCCTAGAAACAATCTTCCAAAACTGAATCAGGAAGAATTACAGAAAATCTGAACAGACCAACTACTAGAAATGAAATTGAATTGGTAATCAAAAAACCACCAAAAAATAAAAGTGCAGGACTAGATGGATTCACAGGTGAATTCTACCAAACATTTAAAGAAGAGTTAATACCAGGGCACCTGGGTGGCTCAGTCAGTTAAGCGGCTGCCTTCAGCTCAGGTCATGATCCCAGGGTCCTGGGATTGAGCCCCACGTCGGGCTCCCTCCTCAGTGGAGAGTCTGCTTCTCCCTCTCCCTCTGCCTGCCTCTCTGCCTACTTGTGCTCTCTATCTCTCTGTCAAATAAATAAATAAAATCTTTAAAAAAATAAAATAAAGAAGAGTTAATACCTATTCTCCTCAAAATATTCCAAAAAGTAGAAGAGAAAGAAAGGCTTCCAAATACTATGAAGGTTTCCAAATTCTATGAGGTTAGTATTACACTGATACCAAAACCAAAGACACCACACAAAAAAAAAACTACAGGCCAGTATCACTGAAGAACACAGATGCAAAAATCCTCAACAAAATATTTGCAAACTGCTTTCAACAATACATTAAAAGGATCATTCACTAAAATCAAGTGAGATATAATCCAGGGATGCAAGGATGGTTTAACATTCACAAATCAATTAATGTGATATGCCACATTAACAAAACAAAGAACAAAAATTTTACAATCATCTCAATAGATGCAGAAAAAGCATCTGACAAAATTCAACACCCATTCATGATAAAAACTCGAGCAAAATGGGTTTAAAGAAACATGCCTCAGCATAAAGGTCATATATGAAAAAACAAAAGCTAACATACTCGATGGTGAAAAACTGAGAGCTTTTCCTCTAAGATCAGGAACAAGACAAGGATGTCCACTCTCACCACTTTCACTCAGCATAGTACTGGAAGTCCTAGCTATGGCAATCAGACAAGACAAAATAAAATAAAAGGTATTCATATTAGAAAGTTGGAAGTTAGGCACCTGGGTGGCTCAGTCATTAAGCATCTGCCTTTGGCTCAGGTCATGATCCCAGGGTTCTGGAATCAAGCCCCATGTCATGCTCCCTGCTCAGCGGGAAGCCAGCTTCTCCCTCTGACCCTCCCCCTGCTTGTGTTCCCTCTCTCAATGTGTCTCTCTCTGTCAAATAAGTAAATAAAATCTTTTTTTTAAAAGAAAGTTGGAAGTTAAACTGTCACTATCTGCAGTGACATGATACTATACATAAAACCCTAAAGACTCCTCAAAACACTACTGGAAATAATAAATTCAGTAAAGTTGCAAGATACAGAGTTAATACCCAGATATTGGTTGCATTTCTATATATTAATAATGAAGTACCAGAAAGAGAAATTAAGAAAACAAATCCATTCACAGTTGCACCAAAAAGAATAAAATATCAAAATAAACCTAACCAAGGAGGTGAAAGACCTATACTCTGAAAACTATGAAACTGCAGATGATGCAAATAAATGAAAAGACATCCCATGCTCAGAGATTAAAAGAATATTGTTAAAATGTCCATACTACCCAAGGCAATCTATAGATTCAAAGCAATCTCTATCAAAATATCAATAGCATTTTTCATAGAACTAGAACAAATAATCCTAAAATTTGTATAGAACCACAAAAGACCACAAAGAGCCAAAGCAATCTTGAAAAAGAAGAATAGGGACGCCTGGGTGGCTCAGTCAGTTAAGCGGCTGCCTTCGGCCCAGGTCGTGATCCCAGGGTCCTGGGATCAAGTCCCGCATCAGGCTCCTTGCTCAGCGGGGAGCCTGCTTCTCCCTCTCTCTCCCTCTGCTTGTGCTCTGTCAAATAAATAAAATCTTAAAAAAAAAAAAAAAGAAAAAGAAGAATAAAGCTGGAAGTATTACAATCCTAGATTTCAAGATATACTACAAAGTAGTTGTAGTAATCAAAACAGTATCGTACTGTTACACACATATATCAATGAACAGAATACAGAGCCCAGAAGTAAACTCACATTCAAATGTGTGTGACTCAAATGGTCAATTAATCCATGACAATGTAGGCAAGAATACACAATGGAGAAGAGACAGTCTCTTCAACAAATAGTGCTGGGAAAGCCAGATAGCTATATGCAAAAGAATGAAACTGGACCACTTTCTTGTATCAAATACAAAAATAAACTCAAAGTGGATTAAAGACCTAATAGTGAGACCTCAAACTATAAAACTCCTAGAAGAGAACATAGGCAGTAATTTCTTTAACACTGGCCATAGCAACATTTTCTAAATAGGACTCCTATAACAATGAAAACAAAAGCAAGAATAAACTATTGGGACTACATTAAAATAAAAAGCTTCTGCACAGTAAAAGAAATCATCAACAAAATGACACGGCAACCTACCAAATGGGAGAAAATATTTGCAAATGATATATCCGATAAGGGGTTAATATCCAAAACATATAAAGAACGTATACAACTCAACACCAAATAATGATAAAAATCATTATCTGATTAAAAATTTCAGAGAACCTTTTCCAAAGAAGACATACAAACATCAAATAGACACATGGAAAGATGCTCAACATCACTAATCATCTGGGAAATGCCAATCAAAACCACATTGAGATATGACCTCATACCCATTAGAATGGTTAGAATCAAAAAGACAGTAAGTGTTGACAAGGACATGGAGAAAAAGGAACCCATGTGTATCACTGGTGGAATGTATACTGGTACATCCAGTGTGGAAAACATGTGCATGTGTGGCGGCAAAATATATGAGAAATCTCTGTACCGCCATCTCAATTTTGTTGTAAGCCTAAAAATGCTCTAAGAAACTAAAGTCCTAAAAAAAATGGATAAAATGCATTTCAGCAAAGAGGATATGCAAAAGGCAAATAAGCACATGAATGTTAATAGGTAAATGCAGATTAAAATCAAAATGAGTTATCAGTACACATCTATCAGAATGACTGCAATAAAAAGAGCAACACCACCAAATGCTGACAAGAATGTGGAGAAGAAACTGGATCACTCATACATTGTTGGTGGGAAAATAAAATGGTACAATCTCTATGGGAAATAGGTTAGCAGCTTCTTAAAAAACTATACAGGCAATTACCATACAACCCAGCAACTGCAACCCTCAGCGTTTATCCCAGAGAGATGAAGACTTTTGTTCGAACAGAAAATTGTACACAAACGTTATGGCAGGTTTATTTGTAATAACTAGAAAGTTGCCACACCAGATGCCCTTCCATGTGTGAATGCTCAAACTATGGTACATGTATGCCATGGAATACTACTCAACAATACAAATGAACTACTGATACACTCAACAGCATGGATGAATCTCCAGAGATCATGCTGAGTGAAGAAAAGCCAATCCCAAAAGGTTACATACTGTATGATTCCATTTATAAAACCTTCTGGAAATGGTAAGATTATAGAAGTGGAGAACAGATTAGTGATTGCCAGAAATTAATGAGGGGGTAGGCCAGTACGGAAAATAGGTGTGGCTATAAAAGGGTAACATGAGATAACTTGCCATGATGGAAATGTTATTTATTTTGGCTGTATCCAACTGATACTGTACTACAGTTTTGTAAGAAGCTACTACTGGAAAACTGGATAAAGGATACATGAGATTTCTGTATTATTTCTCACAAATGCATATAAATCTACAAATTGTTTCAAAATAAAAAGTTTAATTTTTTTAATGATTTTATTTATTTGTGTGTGTGAGAGAGAGGGCACACAAGCAGGGGGAGCAGCAAGCAGAGGGAGAAGCAGGTAGAGGGAGAAGCAGGCTCCCTGCTGAGAAAGGAGCCCGATACAGGATTTGATCCCAGCACCCTGGGATCATGACCTGAGCCAAAGGCAGATGCTTAACCGACTGAGCCACCAAGGAGCCCAAAAAGTTTAATTTTAAAAAGATTAAAAAAGTGAACACAAAATTGCTTAGAATCAAAAATAAATGAACTTAGTTGCCACACAGAAAAAGAAAATTTTTTCAAGAAACTTCTCAAGACAATGCTCTGACTACACATCCTTCCTGGGATATAGCTTAAAGACCAAAACATGTAAAGAATCTTAAACTTTATTCATCAGTTTGTTGTTGTTGGTATTGGTACTAATGTAATAATCCCTAAACTATCTTGTGTGTAGCTGAGGATAGAGGAAATGAATAAGTATTATGATGTATTGGAAACCAGGGTTTTTACCCACAGAGAAGCGAGATACAAATACGGAATGGGGAAAAGTGAAGGATGGAAACACACACACACACACACACACACACACACACACACACACACACTTCCTAAATCTGTCCACTGAAAGGGCCTAAATACAGTACCATCCCAGTAGAAATAAGCACACCAAAAGCTCAGATAATAGTTTCCATGCCTTTCATCACTAAAAGGAACATGGGATCCTTAGAAAAACAACAGATTTTTGGTCTGAGGCAGAGAAAATACTATGTAAGCCTGGAACAATCTGTTCCAGAAAATAGGAAAGTACTCAAAAAATGATAGGGGCATGTCAAAAGGACACAGAATCCAGCTTGAAGGGGCTCTCACTGGCCAAATTTAAGACAGTTTGACCATCAGAAAAGTTATGGTACTTAATTATAATACAATGAATAAAAAAGAACCAAGTTATCTATAGTAATACTTAAAAAAAGGGATGTAGGTAGGAAAAAAAAACCTCTTCTTTATAAAACAATGCTTTCAAATGGTAGAAAGAATGGCAGAATCAGAAAATCACCATTTTGCAACCACCAATATAATAAGTGATCCACTTAAGACTCTTGAGTCAATACTGAAATCACTAGGTTAAAGTCTGTTAGAGAAGAGGATATTCATTCAGTGTCAAAGTAGTCATCCCACAAATACTGTATTAAAAACAAAAGGAATAAAAATTGTTTAAAAAAGAAAAGCAACAAAGGGGAAATGGTATCTTTTTTTTAAGATTTTATTTATTTATTTGAGAGGGAGAAAATGAGAGACAGAGAGCATGAGAGGGAGGAGGGTCAGAAGGAGAAGCAGACTCCCCGCTGAGCAGGGAGCCTGATGCAGGACCCGATCCCAGGATTCCAGGATCATGACCCGAGCCGAAGACAGTTGCTTAACCAACTGAGCCACCCAGGCACCCTGGGAAGTGGTATCTTTATAACGGACTTGTCAATTATCGCCTTAGCATTAGCAGTAGTGGAACAACTTGACATTCTATGTCTCCTCATGTGATACTATAAGGAGGATACAATACCACCTATGTAATAAACTCAACAAAAATGTTAACCTAAATCTAATCATGATTAAACAATTAAGCAAATTTAAAATATGAGACATTCTACAGACTTGGACTTTTCAAAAATTTCAATGTCATCCCCCAAAAGTGTGATTATTCTAGAATGATTAAAGGAGACTAAAATATTATAATAATGAAATGTGATCTATAAATCTTGATTGGACCCTGAATTTTTTTAAAAGTCAGCTATAAAAGTCATTTTTTAAAAAGATTTTATTTATTTATTTATTTATTTATTTGAGAGAGCCAGAGAGAGAGCACAAGCAGGGGGAGCAGCAGAGGGAGAAACGGGCTCCCTGCTCAGCAGGGAGCCTTATGTGGGGCTTGATCCCAGGACTCTGGGATCATGACCGAAGCAGAAGGCAGATGTGTAACTGACTGAGCCACCCAGGCACTCCTAAAAGTCATTTTTTGACAATTAAGGAAACTGTATATCAGATGGCATTGCTGAGTTAGTGTTAATTATCTTAGATGTGATTAGTATTGTAATTATAGAGGAAAATGTCCTCATTCTTAAGAGAGGCATGCTGAAATATTTAGGTGAAACATCATATTTGCAACTTTTAAATAGTTTAGGAAAAAGTATGTATGCATAAGTGTATGTGTGTAGACAGAAAAAGATAAAGCAAATGAGTCTAAATAGAATACCAAATTATTACACTCTTACTGTTTTTATTTCACTAAAGTCCATTATAACGAGATATAGAGGAAGAAATATACATCTGTATTACATCAAAATGTTTAGCTTTAAATGGACAGATAAGCACTAGGCAAATTAAAGGATTGTCCTGAAGAGACTGTTCTAGGGCATTGTGCAGACAGAGTTAGAGGGATTTATTATACATTGCTGGTACTCCAGATATTGCACGTTTTTGGCAGTGTACTTACAGAATACTGTTAAATATCAGAAAATTGAAGAACCAACAATAACAAGAGAAACACAAAACAAAAATTCTGTGAACTTGAGTAAAGTAATTTGCAAAGACTACAATTAAGTTGACTTTGTCCAGCATTCTAGCAGCCAGGACTACTTTATCAAGTAGTAATTTTGCCATTTTTCCATATAAAATCAGCATTCCAAATGATGGCCAAGTATCAACCACAGGATCCTGACAAGGCTTCTAAATCATCCAAGTTAAACATATTCCATTTCATTTTAATACAATATAACTTTTACAATATTCTGATCCTTTGAAACCTGTTGAGCCATATTTGCTGTATATGAAAGCTCTCTATTAATTGGTATATCTGATTAACCAGAAGTATCCATTCCTTAAAACGGGACACAGAAGGGGCTTGGGAGTTGGAGCACACTGTAAGATTTCATGACAAAAAGTAGATAATTATCACATAATAACTATTACAAAATAGGCCTTCCAACAATGAGGGTAATAAAAAACAGTAATTTCTAAATGCAGTATTCAAAATATATCTTTTTACTATCTTTGTTGGCTTGAGTGTTTAAATGAACAAATGAGTAGGGTCACAAAGTGAATTTCAGATTAAACGAGGACATTTGTGGAAGGGGGAAGTTGCTAAGTTGGGGACTGATGATCATTACACTATGAGACTGGTACTGTTATGTTATTATCCCCATATTAAAAGTGAGGAAACTGAAAGAGGTTAACTTCTCCAAGCCACGTAACTAGTTAAGTGGGCAGAGCCGGGATCCACTTAGTCCAACATCAGAGCCTGCCCTCAGGATGATTACACTATCTGGTATTTCCAATTTTTGTTCACTGTTTTTTCTGAGGAGGGCCTGATGCCACCCTTTACTGAATACCTTCAGTAAGTACTTTGCTTGTGTCATTTAATCCTCACAACCAACCTGTGAAATAGGACTTTTATTCCTGTTTTACAGAGGGAACATTAAGGCTGAGAGTGGTTGAGTAACCTGCCCAAAGTTACACTGCCAATAAATGGAGGAATGATGATTCAAACCAATGTCTAGGATTACAACCTGCCTTCCTTGTTCTATGTATAAACCATTCCTTATTTTTCAAGAAAGCAAATCTTCTACCAGATAACTTTCGATTGTTAAACACGTGTTCCTATTATGGTCTGGAATTAACACTTAATTTTTCTAAAAATGTTCTTTCTTGTAATTAATGAAATTCTACAGTATGAGAAAAGAAACCTAAATAAAATGAAGGTTTTGGAATGTAGGAAATTATCCTAGAAACATCCTCAAAAGCTATCTAGTTCAAGTCCCTAAGTTCAACAGGCGTGGAAGCCAGCAATAATTAATGGTATGCATGCAAATCTAACAACAACAACAAAAAGGGGTGGAGGGCTTGCCCCAGTTAGGGATCAGCTGAGGATATGAGATGACTGAAGCTTCATATTATACCACTACATTGTTAGTTTCTGTTTTGTTTTTTTTTAAGATTTTTATTTTTATTTGAGAGAGAGAGAGCACAAGCGGGGGGAGCAGCAGAGGGAGAGGAAGAAGCAGGCTCTCTGCTGAGCAGGGAGCCCGATGCAGGGCTCAATCCCAGGACCCTGAGATCATGACCTGAGCAGAAGGCACTTAATCAACTGAGCCACCCAGGCATCCCCATTGTTAGTTTTTTTAAAAGCACCGTTTTACAGTGCTTACAAAAACTCTGAAAATGCTCATATTGCATACAATTGCCCTTCTTTGAAAATCAGAAACCAGGGGCGCCTGGATGGCTCAGTCAGTTAAGTGTCTGCCTTTAGCTCAGGTCATGATCTCAGAGTCCCAGGATTAAGCCCTGCATTAAGTTCCCTGCTCAATGGGGAGTCAGCTTCTCCCTCTGCTCCCCATCTGACTCGTGCTCTCTCTTTCTCACACTCCCTCAAATAAATAAGATCTTTTTTTAAAATAAATAAAATCTTTAAAAAAATAAAATAAAAATAAAAAATAAGATCAGAAACCATCCTCATTTTACTTCATTTACTTAATTCTTGCTTGTTCCAGGAAGAATGTAAAACAGCTGAAACTCATCCTCACTATTACCTTGAGTGGAACCAAGTTGACCCAGAGCGCTGGTTGCCAGCTGGTTTGTGAGACTCTGACGTACATTTACCATATGCAGCCAAAGTGACTCTATGTGACCACTGAGAAGCTCCCTAATCTAAAAAAGTAGGATAACAATACCTACCCCACAGGGCTGTTGTGAGGTTTAAATGAGCTGACACATGCAGAAAGATGATGCCTACATATATAAAGATTACGTGCAAAAAGATATGCCTACATATAAGCACAGTCATTGTTATTGTTGAAGTTGGTATGTGTCCATGATTGAAGCACCATGTGGGTGGAAAAAACCTATCACTTTTCTCTCTCTCTAAAAACCTTTGAGGAATCTCACTCCGAACTTAATGTAGCACTTGTCCCCGTAACATTTATATCCTCCTCCTTCAACCACTAGTCATGGTAAGAACCCTCACTCTTAGGAAAAAAGCTCCTGTGGACTCCTTCCTCTAGTCAAATGACCACTCCGTGGTTTTTTTGTTTTTTTGCTAGTTTTCACTGTCAAACTTTTTTTTTTTAAGATTTTATTTATTTATTTGACAGAGAGAGACACATCGAGAGAGGGAACACAAGCAGGGGGAGTGGGAGAGGGAGAAGCAGGCTTCCTGCCCGGCAGGGAGCCTGACGCTGGGTTCCATCCCATGATCTGAGCCAAAGGCAGGCGCTTAACGACTGAGCCACCCAGGCCCCCACTGTCAAACTTAAGTATATTTTCTGTAGCAACTGTTACTGATATGATTGAGATGCCGCTTAGGAAAAACAGCTGGCATTACTGTGGGGAAGTCAGAACTTGACTTTGTGAGTTTCCCCTTAGTTGTACAGAAGCAGGAAAACAGAACAAATAGAATAACACAAAAACCACAATGCTAATATACTAACTAATGAAGAGAAGAGTATTTGCCCGAAGGTCCTGAGAGTTAAATTCTCTAATCAGCTCCTTCTCTACCTTAAAGGAAATCTATAAATGGGAAACCAAATTATAGCCAAATATTTGTATGATAGTCCAATCATACAGACATGATATTTAAGTTCTGGGCAGTGTTATCACCTTCTCTGAACATCCTGAAAAAACACTTCCAAATTCTGCCTCTCCAATTTCCATTTTTCAGTATTTCCAAGCTGCCCATCCACCTTCTGCTGTGACAGTCTTTCTTTAGATATGTTAATATCATCTATTAGACTACATCAAGTCCCACTCTTCCAGCTTTCAATCTGAGAAAGACAGACATCTTTTAAGATGTCTTCTGCAGAAAACTGAACTCATCTATTATGTGATTTTATTAAGCCAACTCTGAGTTCTGCTGATGGCACCAACATCATACCACGTACACTCCCCACCCACCCCTGTCACCTTCTAATCACTTTTTCTTCCTTAATTCTTAACTTAGATTTCATTCCCCATCACATCCTATGACCTCTTTATAGTTCTCATTCTTCTGTATTCACTTTTGCAATTGTTAACAATTTCCCACCCATTTCTTAACAACCTTCCCCATCACTGGCTTTAATGGAGCCAAGAAACGGCTGATGTGCATGTTAATTTTAAATCGTTCTGTAGAACCTATGGTGGTTAAGAGTCCTAGGAATGAGACAGACCCGGATCCAAATCCAGTTTCTACTTTTACTAGCTATGTGCCCATGGGAAAGTTACTTAACTTCCCCCTAAGCCTTTTTCTTCAACTGTAGAATGGACATGACATAATTGTCTATTTAGTGCTTAGCTTAATAAGCTTACTCTGGCACGAAGTAATCACTCAAAAAATATTAACTATAATTTCCGTGTCCTAATTCTCAGCTCCTGTCATTTTTTTTTTAAGATTTTATTTATTTATAAAATTTGACAGAGAAAGAACAAGAGACACAAGCAGGGGGAGCAGCAGAGGGAGAGGGAGGAGCAGGCTTCCCGCTGAGCAGGGAGCCGGATACGGAGCTCAGTGAGGGGCTCGATGTGGGGCTCAGTCCCAGGACCCTGAGATCACGACCTGAGCCGAAGGCAGACACTTAACCAACTGAGCCACCCAGGCACCCCAGCTCCTGTCATTCTATTCTTCTCTTTCTACTTTGAAGAATTCAAATAACTGTGACTAAATACTGCAATTAAATATATTCCTGAAGTTACTGTTGCAGGATTAAACCTTTCACCCTCTTCTTCAGTAATAAAGAAAATCACTATTTGTATGTTTTGCCAATATCTAAGAAATAACCTGCTAAAAACTGATTTAATCTTCATACTCTTTCTTTTCTTAAAGATTTTATTTCTAAATAATCTCTACACCCAACATGGGCCTCGAACTCACAACCCTGAGATTAAGAGACACACGCTCCAACTGAACCAGCCAGGTGCCCCTAATCTTCATAATCTTTCTTAAGACACTCATTTCCCTTGGCTTCTGCAATAAAATCTGCAAAAAAAAAAAAAAAAAAAAAAAAAACCTTCCATATTTTCTTCTCTCGAATTTCTTCTTAGACTCTACTGCGAGTTCATCCTCCTATACCCAAAACTCTAAATATTAGTATTCTAAAGGGAAAGCCTAAGCATTTTCATTTCTCATACTATAGTCTCTCCCTTGGTGGTCTTCTTGCTTCATCATGGCCACAACTACAATCTATAAATAAATAAATGACTTCCATATTATCTTTAGTGCAGACCTCTCCTCTAAGTTCTAGATCCCATACCCAATTGCCTACTGACATTACCATGTGATGACAAGGCAGCTTAAACTCAATAGATCCAAAACCGAATTCATGGTCTCCCTGGATTCATTATCCATGTTCAGTCAAACCCTAGTTCATCTCTAGTATTTTGTGTTGTTAGTGAATGAATGGCACCACCAACCATCCAAGATGCATAAGGCAGAAGTCTAGAAGTTATCCTTTATAACTTTCCTCTTCCTCCCTCTCTAAATCTAATCTATTCCAATTTCCATTTATGGATATTATTGTATGAATTTCTATCTATTTTTTACACTAATACCAAAATAATCTCCCTTGCTAGTTTCATTCCTCTACTACCCATATTATTACTATAATGTTAAGGTCTCTATCAATTGAAACTTCAGACTCCTCACCTTTCCTGTCCATCCCCCACTTACATCTCAACAATCTAATGTATTACGCTTTCTAAATAATCTACTTGCTCTAGCCACAAAATCTACTTTATAATATCTGCATATGATTTATTTTTTCCAATCCCTCTTCCCTAGAAAAGCCATGTCTTTTTTTTCTCTCAAAATTCCTCTTGGAATCCTTCACTCATTAATTCCATCCAATATCACTCCTTATGGGGGGAAAAAAGTTACACATTCAGGGCCACAGTTTATTTAACCCAATAATCTCTCTTTGACAGCGACACCTATAGAACATTTCATAGTTTTCCTCCCAGACATAGTCCTTAAAGTCTGTCATTATCCAAATAAACTATTTCCTTTAATAATATAAGTACCACATCTATGTATACATGTTTTATATATCTTTTATAAACATGTATATATTATCAACCTTTTCTATTTCATAAGGTTATGAATTTCACAACTTTAACACAAATCATATATAGCTGAACTTTCTTCATTTGTTCTGAAATACCTCTCTCAAGTATCAAAGTGGTCCTATCATTTCAGCATTTTCTCATTTGGTGAACAGTTGATAGTTTTTTCACCCATATCACTTGTGATTTTAAAGGAATACAAAAATAAATACAGCATGAATCATGTCCTTATACTCTGCTTAAAGGGCATGACCCAGCTGTATTAATATTTGTATCCCTAGTTTCCATAATAATGTCTCACAAAGAGAAGGTACTCAATACACGTTCAACAGAATTAAAAGAATTTTGCTTAGGACTGATGTTGTAATGTTCATGAGTGCCAAAAAGAAAGCAGAACTTCTCAAATGTGTGAACTCTGTTTTTTTTTTCTTCAAGAAAAACGATATTTGGACTAAAAAAGGGTAGAAAGAACTGATTCCCAGTATAGGTGAGAAGACTGTAACAGAGCACCTTGCTGCTGTGAATGAAATGAAGCTCCTTGTGAATGTGATCACTGAATCACTGCCAGTGGAGGAAGCATGGAGACCTGGAGGGTTGCCAAACACTGGAAACAAGCAAATAAATGTAGATCTGATTTTTTAAAAAAATAAATAAAAAAGAACAGAATTGACAACAAAATAGTCCAGTATACTCGGCATCAATCCTTTCCTAAATTCAAATTATTTATTTAAAAAACAGCTTCTAATCACTTTGAAACAAAAATGGTAAGCATTTGTGGAACCAACTTAAGTAACCAGACTAATCTAATTTCCTTTCTTTTTTTAAAGAATGTCTTTATAGACAGACTTGTATCAAAAAGAAGCAATAAAAATAGTATCAGATTTCAACAAGGTAGGATTTCAACAAGGTATATGACCAGGCTCTCATTACGCCATATGGTTAAGATAAATATAAGGTGGATAACAGTACAACTGCCAGCTAATTATCTGAATGATCATAACAATGAATGTTTCTTAATGAAGTGCCATCAACTTGAAGGTCTGTTCTACCCACAAGGTTCAGGATGCCTCTCTGTGGCCCTCTCCTATCCAAAAATGTTATCACTAATTTGAATGAAGACGCAAAAGGCTACTATACTACTGCCTTCATCCAATACACGGCCGACATGAAACTAGGTAGCACAAATATGTATTAAGAAAGAGCTGGGAAAAAACAATGATAAGCCAGATAAATGGGCTAACTCTAATTAAGACGCAATTTAATAGGGAAAAATATCTAAGGTATCAGTGTCCAAAAAAAAAAAAAAAAAAATACATAGAGAACTGTGAGATAAGCAAGTCCCACGAGTTAACTGACACATATGTAAAACAAACAAAAAAGGGGTTTAATGGCTTTAATTGACAACAGTCTCACTTCAATCTGAGAGCAGCAAGCTCGGTATGATGAGGATCTCAGAAAAGCTAATGGGATGCTAGATGCAGCAGTAGCAGTATCTCAAACATGGGAGGCAGCAGTCCTGCTCGATGCTGGACTGATCCGACCACAAATGGGAGGTTGTGTATCCTTCTAAGGGAGGGTCACAGTCTTCAAAGGATCATAACCATATTGGCACATGTTCAGAACACAACAATCAGGATGCTCAGGACCCTGGATACCACTCCACAAAAGGAGAGGCAGGAGGGAATAGAGATTTATAAATAGGACAAAACAATGCCTTGAGAGGAAAATGATGGCTACTTTCATTCAGTCACTCAATGAACATGAATTTCAAATCTAGTTCAGGCCAGACACTGTGACAATGTCTGGGCATACAGAGAGAAGATAGTCTATGTCCGTGGAATATTCATATGCTTATCTGAAGAGCTGAAAAAGCCATGTTCTGAAAAACGATGAAACTGTTCTATATGATTTCATAAGGTAGAAAACAAACCCGTGGAAAGAAGTTAGAAAGTAACTGATTTCAGCTCCATATGAGAGTATTTTAAGAATCAAAGATGTCTTAAGAAGCTTCCTGAGAAGAATGCAAGGTTCCCATCAGGAATGTTGTACTTAGTGGAGAGACTGCTGAAATAAGACAGGCACTGAACTGACCATCTTTAATGTTCCTCGTATTCTATGCTAGGAGTCTATATTTCCCTAGGGAATGGACTCTCACCAGATTCACCATACTCGTGCACTTCAGTATCACAGGTTTCCTACAGCTGCTACTTCCAACTTTGTACCCTGTCCCCCACTGAAATGGTGCTTTATAACGGGGAACGGATCTGAGAGCAATAGGAATAATGAAATACAAGAAACTGAACCATCAGGACACAGAACACACACCAAAAAATCAATACTGTTCAATGTAAAGAAAATGTAGGAATTCTCTATCCTTTAAGTCATAAATTCAAATTAAAAATATCTCACTACGTTCAATTAACCTAAACAAGGACTTGTCAATGTACTGCATGTCTTGTTGGGAGCCATTTTTTTCTAACCAACAAGGAAAAAACAATTTTAACTTAAGATCACTTTGAGAATTTGTGTCCTGAATAAACACGCCAAAAACCTCCATTGTAAGGGTATGTGGAAACTAAGTTTATAACATATTTCTTTAAAAAATGATTTATTGGATGTAGCAGACCTAATACCATGAACTAATCAAATTGTGGAATTCTGATTAAATGGCTACTTAAGTTTAATCCATTTGAAAAAAACAGGCAAGATAAACAGAAAAGGCCTAGCCCATTTAGTTCTGGCTTTTATAAATTGGTTTAATATCCTTTAAGCTTACTTTCATTCATTTTATTTTGTAATTTTAAAACAGTCTCCTATATTGGCTCCATATGCTACAACTAGGTATCGAAAGAGTTCATCCTTCCAAACTGTTAATACTAACTTCTTAGTAGTATTACTAAGCTGTCCCTTACACTTTAGCGCTTTCTCAATTTGGATACAATAAATGGGCCACAATTCGATTACCAAGGGCTCTTTCTTTTTAAGAGCAGCCTGGAAAAGACGAAAAGTGAGAAAGAAAGGAGAGCATGTTTAACCACCAGCCCTGAAAAAAGGCTTCCCCTCTGGCTGTCAACTCTGACGGCGCTCTACCATTTCTCAGCACACTGCCTGGTCATTTCAAATAAAAAAAGAAAAAGAAACCAAAACAGATTCCAGTTTTCCTGGGACAGGGAGATCCCCTTTTGTAGAAGTGGCTAAAGCTATAGGCTCCCCGTGGGATTTCATCTCGTTGCCGAGGCAGCGCCAACAGAGGCGTCCGGCGCCAGGTCAGCGCCCGCCCGCCCGGAGCCCACGGTGGCCCCAACCATCGTAAGAGCAACCGGCCAAGCCCGGAGCCGCAGAGTCCCAGCCGCGACCCCGGACAGCCTCGCGAGCGCCCCGGGACGGTGGCGGAAGGCGGGGAAACGCGGCTCGACTTACAGTGACACCATCCTAGGTGACAGCACCAGTGCAGCTTGAAGCATTTGCCGTGGCTGTGCGTGGCACAGATGGAAAGCCCGTCGCACGGCTGGAAGTCGGGTCTGCGAGCAGCGCAACTCCGCGCCAGGGCCTGAGCCTCGTCCACTTTCTCGCTCTTCCAACCCCGCTCGGGCGCCGACGCCGACGCCGCACTCATTTCCGCTCCCTCCGCGGAGCCGAGGCCCGGACCCTGGGAGAACCGGCGTCTGGGCGGGCAGGAAGCCGAGCCGGCAGCAGGCGTGGGAAGGCGCGGGCCGGGAGTCACGCCAGCGCGCGTGGCGGTGGCCGTGCTGCTGGTGGCGGTGTTGGTGGCGGCGGGAGCGCGGCGTCCCAGGCTCGCAGAGGAGCCGCCCCGGGCGCTGCGACCGGGGGCTGGGCCTGCCGCCGCCTGCCTTCCTCCGCCGCGGCGCGCGCCGCGTCCCCACGCGCACACGGGCGCGCGCGCTGACCGGTCCCGGCAGGCGCCAAGCGTCGGTCAGCGAGCCCGGCCTCTTCACACACGCTGTCTGCGTCCCCTCCCGTCACAGCAATTCCTTGACACACACTCACTCATTCCTCCGAGACCGACGCCGACCGACAGACGGCCATTGTGAACATACAAGCGCCTCGGCGGCTTGGTATTTACAGGCACAGCAGCTTACACGCGCACTTCCCACACACACTTCCCGCCGAGGTGGGTCGTCTCGAGAACTCCACCGAGGACTGTGCACACCGAGGACACGCCCACCCGAGCCGCTCGGTGGGCTGGTCCCGGCGCATCTGCCAGCGAGGTTTTCTCATACACACAGCCTCTCCCCACACGCGGCTCACATTTCCCTCGTACACGCCTCCCAGAGTAGGCACCGAGGCCCCTCGGAGGCGCGCGCGCATGAACGCGCGCGCGCACTCCCCCAGGGCATGCGTCCCGCTCCGGGCGCGGCCACTCCGCCACGCTCCAGGGACCCAAGCCTCCCGCCCTGGGCCGCCGTGCCCGCGGGAACCATTGCCCGCTGGCCCTGAGGGCGCCCTCCCGCCCCAGCCCCAGTTTCCATGGGGGCTGCAGCCCCACCTTGCTGAGTGGGAAAGTAACCTGTGGGGGATGGGGGCTGCGTGTGTGTGTGTGTGTGTGTCTCTCAGAGACAGAAAGAGATGCATTTGCGGTGCACAGACTGGTGTGTGGAATGTGTTGATGGGTGTGTAGTTTGGTGTGTATGTAGTATGTGGTTGTGTCTGTTGAGTATGTGTGGTGGGTATGTGTGTGTGGTTGGATGTGTTAAGTGTGTACGTGGTATATATGGAATGTGTGTAGTGTGCATGGTGCATGTGACCGTTTCCTGGTGTGTGATGAGGTGTGTGTATACAGGAGAATGTAGTGTGGATGTATACGACCAATGTGGAGTGTGGGTGGTGTGTATGTTTGTGTAGTGGAGTATATGTGGTCTGTGTAGTATGTGCAGTTGTGTATGCGTGTACACAGTGTGCGGGTGGATGTGGTTCCATACGTTTTGTGTATATACACATGGTATGTGGTGACATATGTATTGTGTATATATGTATGTGTGCCGTTGTGGGACCTGTGACCGGTATGTCGAGTGTGTGTGCCCAGTACATATGTGGGCAGAGTTGGGTGTGTGTGGTACATGTGGGTGTGGGCACACAAACAGGACTCCTGTCTGCACACACACACAAAGACTCTTGTGTGTGCCTTTGTGTGTTAATGCCTGCCCTGGCCAGCGGGTGTGACTGGCCCGGATGGTGGCTGAGGCTCCTCTGCACGATCAGCTTGCCTTCTTCCCTCCTGGGGACGAGTTGCTCCAAATAGATTTTCCATGCCAGGCTCAGCTGCTGAGAACCCACCCCGGGCTGGATTCAATGAAGAGAAAACAAACCATTTGCTCCCAGGGAGCATGGTTGGGGATTAGCATTTCCCTGCAACAAGGCCAGACCTAGCCTTGAACACAGAAAAGGAGGGGACCTACTCTCAGTTATTTGCCGTTTTTCAGAGCAGAGGAAAATGCCTGTAATTGCCAAGGTTCAGGGAACAACAACAAAGCCTTTCAGTACAAGTGCTGTGTGGGAACATATTTATGCCCAGGTCCACTTTCTCCATTACTTTATTCCTTTCCTGCTTTGCACTGACAAGGAGACTCGTCATGGTTTTGAAATAACGAAATTCATCTTCAAGCACAGAAAATCCTTGCTGCCATAAGCAATCTTTTATAATTTTCCCTTTTATTTAACCTTCACTTGAGAAGGGAAATGTAATTTGCATATATCTGATTTGAGTGAAGTCTTCATTTATTAGGGGTTAGGGAGAGACTCAATTTAGTGGGAACGGAATTTTCAAGAAAGGTCAGAATCAAAATCACAAAATATGGTTCCCCCAAAACTTAACATTGAAACAGCTATAAATATGAAGCATCATCTCTTCAGCTTCAGCCCCAGGCGCCCCTCTCCTGAAAAAAATCCTAATGAAATACATCCCTGACTCATAAAATCTGTCTATTCTGGCTATTAATTTCACAGTCTGACCCACCTCAGAATAACATGAGTAAAAGGAAAACTTGGGGCACCTGGGTGGCTCAGTTGTTCAGCATCTGCCTTTGGCTCAGGTCATGATCCCAGGGTCCTGGGATCGAGGCCCGCATGGGGCTCCCTACTCAGCAGGAAGCCTGCTTCTCCCTCTCCCACTCCCCCTGCTTGTGTTCCCTCTCTCGCTGTGTCTCTCTCTGTCAAATAAATAAATAAAATCTTCAAAAAAAAGGGAAAACTTAATCAAATAAATCCATAATCCATTATTGCTGTAGCAAGCTAACCCAGAATTTTTTGAACAAAGGGGGATTCCCATCTCTTTTACCCTATATCTCTCCTTCCCCAACCCATAAGCACTCTAATACCACCCATATTATATAAGGCCTTATAACAGAATCTTTACAGCATTTTGCTAATATTTAAACAGAATCCTTCCCCTTGCCTTCTACTCTAGGGTGAAACATGGTAGAAGATTCTACTATATATGAAACCATACCATCTCAGCTAGTGAAAAATGAGCATGAGAAATAATGCAATATAGCACTTTAACCAGGAGGCAAGGTAAATTACCCAGAATCCCCATTTTATGTTAGCCACATGATTTGAAGCTGAGAAGCCTTTACATTTTCTATAACATAAAACTCATTCCATCCCCTTGCCCTAAAGATACTATTAACCTCTACTGTCTGCAGTGGAGCTGGAGGAAATAAATGTCCTTTGACCTCTAAACATATATACTTACAGCCTTCAAGATGTGCTGTCAGGATGCAAGTTTTTAAAGTATTAGTATGGAAAATATATACAAAAGTAGAGATGCTAGTATGATTAACCTTCTTGATCCCATTGCCTGGTTTCAATAATGATTAACTCATTCTTGTTTCCTTTATAGCTCCACCCACTCGTACCCCCACCTTGCCACTGGATTATTTCGAAGCAAATCCCAGACATCAAATAATTTCATCCATAAATATTTTTGCATTTATCCCTAAAACCATAACCCACAACATCATTATTACATGATAAGATACACTTTGATCATATACAGGTACTTGTCCCATTGGTGCTGACCACCTCTCCACCTCCCCTTTAAGAATGCTACCCTTCTGTCTGGAATTTTCCTCTTTCCTTCTCTTCCTGTCCTGCCAGCCTCTTCAGTTTATGTGCCACTTCCTCAAAGAAGCTTTCTCTGACCAACCTCCATTCTTCCTTCATATAACTTTAAACAAATAATTAAAGAAGGAATTATTGAACTAATATCTCTCCTCATTCTTCACCTCTCCTGCCACAAACTGTAAGCTCCTTGAGGGCAAGAACATGGCCTCTGTCTTGTTCACCATCTTGTTCCCAGTTCTAAGCACAGAGAATAAATAATTGTTGAAGTAGTGAAAATTATTCCATCTCAGACTCCCAAAGACTGGAAAAAGTCCACCTATAGTAAATTGTTTGCAAATATGTGTGAATAATTTGTATAATTACTCTTCCTACAACCACACCCTTGGATATTCCCCCACTGACTCTGAACTTAACTCTGGGTATTAGTTATCTGTTGCTATATAACACGTCACTACTAAGTTAAAACAACTCCATTTCTATGGGTCAGGACCCCAGGCATAACTTGGGTAGGTCCTCTGCTTCCAAGTTTCTCACAAGAACACAATGAAGGTGTGGGGCATGGTTGCATTGACACCTAAGAGGTTCAACTGGGGTTGGGTCTGCTTCCAAGTTCACTCACTCACTGTTTGTTGGCAGGATGGAAATGTTGGGCTGGGGGTCTCAGTTCCTCACTGGTTATTCGCTAGAGAGTTCTCTCAGTTCCTTGTCACGTGGACCTCTCCGTAGGGCAGTTCACACATGGCAGCTTGCTTTACTGGAGCAAGCACACAGAGTCAAAGAGAGTGTTACAGTCTTTTATAACCTAATCTTAGAAGTGATATCCCATCAGTTGTGCCGAATTCTATACATTAGCAGCAAGTCCTGAGGTCTATCCCTCATACAGGGGAAGGAGATTACACAAAGACATGAATATCAGGAGGCAGGAATTATTGGGAACCGCATCATGTGAGTCGCTTTAGCCAAGGAGAGAATAGCAAACTTGGCATCGCAAGGATTTCCAAAGAGTATGCTCAGTGGAGTTCCTCTCTTTTTATGTTTGGAACCCTGAGAGCACCAGGTGTACAAGACTGATGGAGGATGAAATGCCTTATGGAGGAAAATGAAGGCACCTCACATGATGAGCAGCCAATCTCCAGCCAATCAATGGTCTACCAACCACAAGAACTATCAGTGAAGCTCTACTAGATTATCCTAGACCCACTTGCTGATCACAGAAGGATGAGAAAGTCCAGTAGAAATCTGCTGAGCCCGTTTTGACCTGAACAGCCACCAGGACACTCTACAGAATCAGGAGCTACATAAAGCAGTTGTAAAACCTACTGTTTTGGACAGTCTCTTACAGAGTAAAAGCTAACTGATACACCCACTGATCCTCTCTTGTTGTAGGCAAAGTAATTGAGGATTCAAGAGGCTAAGTGGCTTGCTCATGTCACAGTAGAGCAGACATAGTGGGGAAAGTTCTCTAGGGCCTGGCATTGGAAAAATGTAAATGGTTCAAGTCTAAGCTCTGTTGTTTTCTGGCTGGGAGACCTTGGCAGATCCCTTATGCTTTCTGGGCTTCAATTTCTTCATAAGCAAAACAAAACAGAAGGTTTTCCAGAACATCTTTTTTCACCCGAAGCTCTGACTTGTCCATTTGGGTATATATAGATGGAGCTAGGGTTAAAATCCTTTCGGTGCAGATGGTCATTTGTGAATAATCAGATTTTGCCTTCCTATTCTATTGCACGTATTTGTCTAATGCTAATGTCAGTTGTATCTATGTACACCAACAATTCTGAACACTTTGATAAATCAAGCCATTACAAATCAGTGACTTTTTGGTTGCTTGATTGAACCAACCAACTAATTGCATCATGGTTATACATAACCTGCTAGTATTGGTTAATTTGTCATTTTAAAGCAATTAGAATAATGAAGTAGTTGGAGAAGCTTCCAAATGAGGTGCAACTAAATGAGGAGTCTTCTGTGGGGAGGGAGGACCCGACACCTCTTTAGCATTGTCGCTGGCATAATTCAGACCCTTGTCATCCTCTTTAATATAAAGGAAAGAAGGGCAGCTTTAAGATCAGGCAGAATGGGGCACCTGGGTGGCTCAGATGGTTGAGCGTCTGCCTTCGGCTCAGGTCATGATACCAGGGTCCTGGGATCGAGTCCCGCGTCGGGCTCCCTGCTCCTTGGGAGCCTGCTTCTCCCTCTGCCTCTCTCTCTCTCTCTCTCTCTGTCTTTCATGAATAAATAAATAAAATCTTTAAAAAAAAAAAAGATCAGGCAGAATGGAATCAAAGCTCAGCTCCACTATCACCTACCTGGGTGATCTTGGGCAAGTTACTTGGCCTCATTTCTTAAATGAGAATTAGAATTCCTACTTCATACACTTGCAGTGAACACTAAACATGATAACATATGTGAAGAGCCTAGCACTGTATCTGGCACATTGCAGATCCTCAAGAAGTATTAGTTTTCCACATCCAAGCACCCCAAATGTCTTCCCTGTCTACAGACTCTCTATGCTCCAATCATTCCTTCAAAATGCTAAGAGAGCCCTCTAAAATCTGATCATATCATACTTGGTCTTAAAGGTTTTAACACTTCTCACTGCCTACTGAAAAATAATTCACACTCCTTTGTAGGCTATACAAAGCTCTCCCAATGTCTTCTCCAGCTACTCTTCGCATGCCTCCAAAGCTGTACCCCACTGGATTATTTATTGGTTTGTTTCTAGGCATGTAATATCCTCTCCTGCTTGCCTTTGTGTCGTCTCTCATCCTTTCCTTTGTCTCAAAGTGCCTAACCTTATTTATGCATGCAATTCCTACTTTTCCTCCAAGTTCTAGCTCAAATGCTACTTGAAGCCTTCTCTTAGTTGCCACCCTTCTCCATACTCAGGGACACACTGTGCCTACCATTTGGTACCTCGAGCAGTGAAGCAGATATTGTGTATTTCCAGTGCCTGACATTGTGTTGGGTAGTAGGAAAAACTCTCAACAAATATTTTGGGATGGATACGTTAAAAGATTTCGGACTAAAAATTCATAAATATCATGGAAAAGCAAAACATCCTTTTTTCAAACTTAAGCCCCCCAGAACTAAGAGATTCCTTTGGATCCCTGGAAATTAAAAAGAAGCCTTACTTAAATAAACTTGCTTGTAATCTCAGTGAATGTCTTACCTCTATAGGTGACCCGGGCTGCAACAACTGTTGGCTCAAAAAGGCATTTTAGACATTGCAAGAATGACAGACCCATAATAGAGAAATATTCATGGTCCCTCCCTAACGTTCTGATATGGCACCATGAAGGGCAGCTTTCCCACAAAGTATCCCATTGTGCCATCACCAGGGGCAAAATAGAAAAACAGACTGACCCTGAGCTGGTCCAAAATAGCATTTCCTGTATTTATACAGTGGTGGAAGTAGTTACTATTTATGGATTGCCTTCATATGATTTTCAAAATTCACCATTTTATTCCTCAGTTTTTCTTTGAAAGGGATGTACTGGTTTTGTGCCACTTTTTAAAAAAAATCAATTAGAGAAATATTTTTATGTATAAAAAAATTTAGTGGAAAAATCAACCTCCAGAGTAGGTTTTGAACATAAAGGGGGAAAGCAAAAGGCCAGTCATTAAAGTGCCAAGCAGTCAGCCTCCTGGGGGCCTCCGTAAACACCCTCAGTGTTCAAGCCCAATAATCACTGGACTTTTCTTGAGTGATGTGTTGTGACACTAATAGAAGTAGGATCTGGGTCAATTTTGTGCTCCACACCACACAACCCGTTCTTTACGCTCTGACAGTCCACACTTACTTCTGGAAGCAATGGACCTAGCATAATTTTGAAACAAGACACTCTGACTTCTTTAAGTGGTAGGATAACACATACATGCTGCCATTTCCATTAAAAAAAAATCTTTTTTCTTGATGATTAGCAATTAAAATAATTCAGCTTTAATTAGCTCATTTCAGTAAGCAGCTAAAGGCTGAAATGACAGTGAAGAGGAATCTGGAATACAATGACTGACTCATGGTGTATAAATGAGGCAGCTGAGGTACCTCACACAACCTGCGTAGATGCTGTGCTGTGGTCAGCACTCCATCCACACCCAGGGCCCCAAGCATTTAGGCTCACTTATCCCCTCCACACATAGCGAATGAGCGTCTTCTATGTGCCAGGCTCTGGGCTGGATGCTGGAGATCATTCAGAGGGGAGCTATAAATCAACCATAAGAGTATAGAAGGTAATTGCTTTGATTAAGGGGTTTAAACAAAGCAAACTACAAGAATAAGAAAGAAACAGGTAAGTCTGCCTGGAGCCATCAGAAAGTATTTCACAAAAAGGGTGAGTTAGCACTGGCAATGCAGACAAGCTGGAATGATGTATTATGGGAGAAGGAACGGCATGCATGCCAGCAAGAAAGGCAAGGGGCTGTTCTGGAATTCTGTCTTGCTTGAAAGTAATGTGGGCTGAAGAAGTGATCAGATGAGAGGAGGAACTGGTAGGCAGGGGCCAAATGATAATAAGCCCAACAAAGTTTAGATTTAGTCCTCCAAACCAGTAGTTTTTGAACACCTTGAAGCTAGAGGCACTTTGTTCATTGGAAACACTTATCAGAAAGCATAAATGAAAGAGATTTGCAAAGTCCAGCTGCTTTCGTTGTGGCATGATACATGCTGGCGGGAACGCTCGGACTCCATTTGTTTGTAACCCCACAACGCCAAAGCCAAACCCCTGCTTCAGGAGGGGCTAGTCGCGGCAGGCAGCATCTAACATGGCCGCCAATGATCACCACCTCCTAATATTCACAGCCTGTATAATTCCTTCCCTCGAGTACACACTGGATTTAGCAACTCCAGAAGTAGTGATGGAGTCACTTCTAAGATTAGGTTGCAAAGACTGTGGCTTCTGTTGCTTTCATCTCTCTCTCCTTCACTCTCTGAGATCTCACTCCGAGGGAGCCAACTGCCATATTGTGAGTGGTCCTCCGGAGAAGCCCACATGGGAAGGAACTGATATCTCTGGCCAACAGCCAGTAAGGACACGAAGAGTGCCAGCAATCACATGAGTAAGCTTGGAAGCACATCCTCCCAGTTGAATCCTGAAATGAAACCACAATTCTAGCCAACACCTTGACTCGAGCCCTGTAAGAGACCTCTAGCCAGCTAAGCTACACCCAGATGGCTGACCCAGAGAAATTGTGAGATAATAAGTGCTTTGTTGTTTAAGCCTCTACGTTGTGGGGGCACTTGTTATGCAGCAAGAGATAACTATTACAGGCACCACGGTGGAATTCTGAGCCCGGAGCAACAGGATCAAGTGTGCATTTTAAATGCTAACTCTGGAATGAGCAAGCAGGAGACATTTGTTGGAACAAGACCAGAGATAAGGCAGTGGCTGGCCCAGGAGGAAGGTGAAGAGGGCCTGAGCAGTGGGGGTGGGAAGGAGGGGAAGTAGTATAACTATTGAAGAGGTAAAATTAATGAAACTTGATATTATTTGGTTGTGGAAGTAAAGGAGTTTCAGGGACAATGCCGGCCATCAGCTGGGAAACAAAGAGGAAGGAACATGTTTAGAGAGGAGGGAAAAAAGTTTAATTTGGGATGTGTGGAGATCACAGTGGCTGAGAGTCATCCTTATGGGCAACACTGTTACTTGGAGGCATGGTACAAAGAAGTCTGAAATAGGGTGCTCTACGTGAGAACCTGTACTCAGGAAACTTCACTCCTAGATGCTGCAAACTGCAGTGCCTTTGTGGGTTAAGGAAAACACAAAGGAGAGAAGAGTTCTGGGTATAAAGTAATAGGGAGCGGCAGGGACTGTGTTGAAATGCAAGGTGCCTGCCTTCCTTAAAGTACCAAAGCCAAACATGTTTGAAACACTGCTGTCTGTGGAGCCGACATCCACTTCAAGAGAAGCTGGTTTTAACAGCCTTCCTGAGGAAGATGTCACAACAGAGCGAAAAGGGCATGAGCTTTGGAGTCAGGCAGCACTAAGTTCAAATCTCGTCTCCACCACTTACTCACTGGTGTCCCTGGGCAGGTTACTTATCCTCTCTCCGCCGGCATTTCCTCAGCTGCACACAGGGTTAAGAACACCAGTTTTAATGGAATTGTTAAGTGGCACAATGATTTTTAACGCAAAGGAAAGTTCCTGGCACAAGATAGGTACTTCAGGAATAGTAGCTGATATTACAATTATGTTATAATAATGGCCATTATCCCTCCCTGAAGGGCACTCCAACATACAATGGATTGCCCCCCCCCCCATTCTGTGCAGAGAGCACAAGAGTCATGGCAGAGTGCCCACGCTAGAGCTCCGAGGACTCAGTGTCCAGGAGGGTGAGTGTGTATTGTGCGTGTGTGTTGCAAGTACTTTAAGTAATGGAAAATTGAATGTCAGGAGGTACATGGTGCAATAAGGGAAACCAAGAACAGAAGTCATGGTACACCCAGGCCTCCAGGAACTGGGATTTCAACCAAAGCAACCCTGGGACGATGGTAGCAGGATTTGACAGAGCTTCACACCGGTGCTCCAGAAATAGGACTCTGCTATTCCCCATGTGTTGGTGCTCATGTCGCCGGTACATTTATTCTTTCTACTTTTTCTTTTTTCCACCTGATAGCTTCTCTTCTCTCATAGTGTCTGTTTCTTCCTAACTTTGACCCTATATAGTCCTAACCCCACCTCTTCTTTTCCACTGTAAATCCTTTCTAATTCAGTTCTTGAGAGGACCTACCTTCTCCTTTCCCCTTGCAGTTTGAACTGCAAATGAGGATCTGTTTCAACTACCATCTTAGCAGTCATCTACGGCTGAAGAAAGAGAAGGGGAAGTCATGCGATGTAAAAACCACCTAAACTTTAGCAGGACCCGTGGGTGGACCATTTCCTATAGAAGGGACTGCGGTCATGGAGGCACCATGATTTGCCATGCCTAGTAGAGAGCATCTGTGAGCTTGTGTCCAGCACAGGCCAGGAGGCCGGATGGCAGAGCAGATTTAAAAAAATAGCATACTGTTATTTTAGAAGTCAGTATGAGAGTATTATTCAGCCATAGAAATGAAGGAAATCCTGCCATTTGTGACAACATGGATGGACCTTGAGGGCATTATGCTAAGTGAAATAAACCAGACAGAGAAAGACAAATACTGTATGATCCCACTTATACGTGGAATCTAAAACAAACAAACCCACACCCCTGAACTCATAGATGCAGAGAACATCTTGGTGGTGGCCAAAGGCAGGAAGTGGGGAGGGAGAAGAAATAGGTGAAGGTGGTCAAAGGATACAGACTTCCAGGTATCGGATAAGTAAGTCCTGGGGATGTAAGGTATGACATGGTGACTGTAGTTAATAATGCTGTATTGTATATTTGAAAGTTGCTAAGGTAGTAAATCTTAAAAACTCACACTTGTATAATTGGTAACTATGTGTGGTGATGGATGTAAACTAGATTTATTGTGATCCTTTCACAATATATACAAATATCAAGTTATTAGGTTGTACATCTGGAACTAATATAATGTTATATGTCAATTATATCTCAAAAATAGTATTAGGGGCACCTGGGTGGCTCAGTCAGTCAAGCATCAGCCTTCAGCTCTGGTTGTGATCCCATGGTCCTGGGATTGAGTGCTGTATCAGGCTGCCTCTCCTTTGGCCGCTCCCCTTTGCTTGTGCTCTCTCTCTCTCTCTCTTTCTGTGTGTGTGTGTCAAATAAATAAAATCTTTAAAAAAAATAGTCAGTATGAAATTAGTTGCAGGAAGATATCATGCAACATTACAACACTGGAAGCTTCTTCCAGGAGTCTCACATTTTTCCCCTCTGCAACTTGATCAGGTACAAAGAACTACCAAGGCAGTTGGCTCCAAGTATAATGTCTGTGGTGGCTGCCTTCAGGTTCTTTACACAGCTGTCTGGAGGATGAAAGTCCGCTCTGCTCCAACATCAAGGGCAAGGATAAGGCTTGTTTTCCTTCTCTGCTACTCCATCCTGCTTGGCCTGGGTGTGGAATCTGGGACATTACTGTTACTTCAGTCCTGAGCAGAGCTCATCCAGGGTGAAATAAGGGTAGGATCAAGTCTTTGCCCTCACTGGCACTCGGCTTTCCCCCAGGATGTTCATTCTCTTCTTCCCGAAGAGAGGGCCAAGCCCCAGTGGCAGCTGTTGTGATTTCCAGAGAGCACAGAACTGGGGCTTCCCTACCCTTCTCGCATCTCCCATGGGTGTCCATCCAAATGCGTATGTGCCTGTTTGGAAGCTGACAGGGTGAATAGCTTAGAAAGTGACTGAGAGGAGAAATGTATGGATTCATAGATTGACAGAATTAGTTAAGTAAAACATCCCTTTTATTCGTTAGGAAAAGTGGAGGCACAGAAAAGTGATGAGGTGACTTGCCCAAGGTCATAAAACTACTCGTTCCACAATCTATTCCTGTTGGAGAAGGAAGGAGAAACCATATATTTCCAAGGCCCCTGCTCTTCCTTCCTCCTTAGAGGTGTGAAGACGAATTGACTTCTCCTTTTGTGCATTTTAAATTTTGCTTACTCCTTTTTGTTCTCTACCCACTGTTAGTTATTAGGGTGATGCTTCCATACAGACAAGGACCCAGCAATGCCCAAACCCTGCCTTACCTGCTACCTCCCTCTCCACCTCCCACCAGGCTCCAAGGAAGCTAAGCACAATAAATAATACAGATTGTGAAACAAAATACCTCTTTATTAGCATGGCCCAGGCACTCATACCCCAATGTAGAGCTCGCTGATAAAAAAAAAAAAAAAAAAGTAAGTGAGGCCTTCTTCTTCTTGGGATTTCTCTGCCCTCTGACCATATGCAAAGATGAGGAAATCTGAGAAACAGGTACTATATGGCCAGGTTTGCACAGTAGGTCTTCGCTTATTTGCTCACCCAAATGCATGGTAGGAGGAAAGTAGAAGAGAAGAAACTGGCTGAGCCTGATCCATCTAGAAGGGATACAGGAAGCACAAGAGAGGAGCACAGAAGTTCACACCCTTTAGCAAATATAGCCTAAATTAATTACCTGGTGCTATGTAACCAATCACTCCAAAACTTAGTGGCTTCAAACAATAATCATGGGTTATCTCTGGCTGCTTCTGTGAGTCGGGAATTCAGACAGGGCATAGCAAGGATGGCTTTTCTGCGCTCCACAATTTCTGGAGTCTCCCCTGGAAGACTCATAGACTGAGGACGGGACCTGTCTGAAGGAACATTCACTCACTCACAGGTCTGGTGGTTAGCTGTCAGCCAGGACACTCCCATGTGGCGTTCCCATGTGGCTTCCCCAAAACATGGTAAGTGTCCTGAGAGAAAGCCACACGAGGGCACCTGGGTGGCTCAGATGGTTAAGCGTCTGCCTTCAGCTCAGGTCCTGATCCCAGGGTCCTGGGATTGAGCCCCACATCAGGCTCCTGGCTCAGCGGGAAGCCCGCTTCTCCCTCTCCCTTTGCCTCTCCCCCTGCTCATGCTCTCCCTCTCTCTCTCTGTATCTCCGTGTCTCAAATGAATAAATAAAAATCTTTAAAAAAAAAAAAGCCACACGGAAGTCATAGTAACGCCTGTGATCCAGCCTCTAAAGTCATGCAGCATCACTTCTGGGACATTTGAGTAGTTGAGGCAATTACGGACGTCTGCCTAGGGTCAGAGGGCTCCTTCTGTTCTCCACAGACACCACCTCATGATGAATCAGGTCAACCTCATATCGTAAGAAGACCATGAGAGAGGAGACATTTTAGGATAATACAATCTACCACAAAGTCCAATCGATGTCTTGGCCTCTGACCATTCAGATTAGAAACTTCTTCCTTACTGAGTGGGAAGACAGGAAGAAAGGTGATCTGAGATAAGCATGGCTGGGAAGAGGGCTTACAATTGTATTTTTCACAGAACGACCACCCTTTCCCTACAGACATTACTTTAGAGACTCCTATTTTACTCTCTTTATAACTCCCTTATCTTGGCCAGAACACAAATTCAAATGAACTGCCCAGTTTTGACTTCTGGATACCACTGGGTTGATGGGTAGGAGGCACATATGTGGAAGAAGGACCCCTGCCCAGTCAGTCCCCTTCCAAAGCAACGCAAAGCAAAGCAAACCAAACCAAAACAAAACAAACCTAACCTAAACCAAACCTAACCAAACCAAACCTAACCAAACCAAACCTAACAATCTGTTATACTGTCTGAGAAATCCATGTCAGTTAATTTATCTTAATACTGTCCCAACTGTTAAATTCAAACCCAGTAGAAGTTCTCTCTTATTAATCATGTATACCTTAATGGAAGTTCATGTGGGTTTGAACTGGGGTGGGGGGGGAGTGGGAGAGGAAAAGAGAAGAGTTGAGAAGCTGGTAAGAATAAGGTAGAGAAGAAAGGAAAAGCAGGAGTAGAAGCTATATTACCTGGAACTTGCTGTGTTACAGTTCACCATGGTCCAGTTGTTGAAAGCATCTTACAGGGTTTTCCAGCTCTAAGCCCACAATATTGGCGTGGGGACCACAGATCCTCCACCACCTCTTACCCAGAGACCAATCCTGGAGACCAGATTTCCTCTTCATCCCACCCCTCACCAGAAATTCTTCTTTCCTCTGAGTACCCTACAGAAGGAACTAAGTAATTCATATTTTTTAAATTAAAAATAGTAACAATAACTATCATACTAATCATTAAAAGCTGTGTGCCACATACTATGTTAAGTGTTCATATTATCTTCAAATAATCTTTACAAAAATAATCTAGAAGGGGCGCCTGGGTGGCTCAGTCAGTTAAGCATCTGCCTTCGGCTTGGGTCATGATCCCAGGGTCCTGGGATGGAGCCCCGCATCGGGCTCCCTGCTCCGCGGGGAGCCTGCTTCTCCCTCTCCCACTCCCCCTGCTTGTGCTTGCTCTCTCTGACAAAGAAGTAAATAAATATATCTTAAAAAATATACATAAGTAAAATAAAAAACAAAACCAAGTTAGTACATTAAAAGAGTAAAAAGTGCCTTTTTGTGTAAATGATTATTCTCAATCAAAACAAGAGAAAATATGAATTAATAAGGAAGACATAATATATTCCCAAATATGTGCTTGCTTACAAAAATATAAAGCACTGTGACAAATCAAATAACTGGAAAAGAAATACAAGCCATTACCCCACAAAGATGCCTGATCCTGATGGGTTTATGAAAATTTTCCAAACTTTCAAAAGAACAACAACAAAAAAATCCCTATGTTACATAAACTGTAAATGTGTGTTTGCGTATGTTGTAGGTCTTATTTTATCAAGTGAAAATGATTGATTTCAAAATTTGAATAGGAAACTAAAATCAAATTATAGGGCAATCTCATCAATAAATAAAAACGTTAAGATTTTATGTTAGCAAAAAGGGAGAAAAATACATGTTCTAGTCACTATGTTTAATTCTAGAAATGCAAAACTGGAACAAAGAAGTAAAACTAATATAGCACATCACATTAACAGAAAAATGGAAATAAATCTACATGATTTATCCAAAGAGATTTTAATAAGTTGTTGCCTATAATTCTCTTCCCTTCCTGATGAGAACTTTGAAAATCAGGTGTTGATAATTTAGAGATTGTTTTTTGTCATATGGAATTTATCAGAAAGGTAGATTCCTGGTCAGCATTGTTTAAAATCATTTCTCTTCTATGAGAATACAGCCTTTACTCAAGGATGTGGAGGAAGGGGGACTGGTAAGAAGAAAAATATCAGCACCCTGGGGCAGGAGCCCTCGTATTTACAGACTGTGGCACTAGGGAGCTAGGATCCAAGGAGAGACCAATTCAAGAGGCTCACATATACAAAATAATTGAGTAATGACCAGGAAAAGGGAGTAGGAATAAATGCTTCTAAATGTCCAAATGATATGCTTTTTAATTTATTTTTTGCTTATTTTGATTTGAGCTGCCTCCAAGCTATTTTTTTTAAAGATTTTATTTACTTATTTGACAGAGAGAGAGAAAGCGTGAGTGGGAACACAAGCAGGGGGAGTGGGAGAGGGAAAAGCAGGCTTCCCACTGAGCAGGGAGCCCGATGCGGGGCTTGATCCCAGGACCCTGGGATCATGACCCAAGCTGAAGGCAGATGCTTAAGAACTGATCCACTCAGGTGCCCCCCGAAACTATTTTTTTAAAGATTTATTTATTTTGGAGAGAGGAGGGGGGAAGGAGGGAGAGAATGAGAGCGAGCATGTGGTGGGGAAGGGGCAGAGGCAGAGGCAGAGAGTGTCCCAAGCCGACTCCCTGCGGAACCCAGGGAGGGGCTCCATCCCACAACCCCGAGGCCACCTGAGCCAAAACCAAGAGTCAGATGCTCAACTGACTGGGCCACCCAGGCACCTGGCCTCCAAACTATTTTTATCTTCAGCGATTCCTTTTTTTTTTTTAAGATTTTATTTATTTATTTGGCAGAGAGAGAGCACAAGCAGGGGGAGCAGCAGGTAGAGGGAGAAGCAGGCTCCCCACTGAGCAAGAAGCCCCATGTGGGGCTCCATCCCAGGACCCGGGGATCATGACCCCAGCCGAAGGCAGACGCCCAACCAACTGAGCCAGAGGCACCCCAATCTTCAGCCATTCCAAACAGGAAACTAAGGCAACATTAGCTATTTTGGATTTCCAGTCTAACCATGATGGAGTATGTACTAAAAACAGAGTCCGATTTTATTCTTGAAGAAGAAACACACTGGTTTTCTCAAATCAGGGTCTCTTCTAGAAATGTCATCAATAACTATTTAAGAAGAAAATATTATGTTTAAATATTAGAAAGGAAGAAACAAGAATATCTCTTTTACAGATGGTATGATTGCAGATAGGAATCGAAGGAAATCAACTAAAAATTATTGAAAGTAAGAGTTCAGCTGCAGAACTGACACTAAAAATTTTGTATGTATGTATATATTGCATTGTATTATATACGTATACATGTCAGTATATATACTGATACATAACAAGGAAATACAATAAAAAATGGATTTCTGTTGTTGCTCTTACAACAAAAGCAGGTTAAATGCACAGGGATTGACTTAACTTATGGCGAGGTTTATTCAGAGAAATTATAGAGAGCATTAATAAATTGAGTGCTATGCCTGCTCTTGATTAGGAAATTAGATACAATGGTACGTCCAAGGTTAGTATGTAGATTTATCAAAGCCTCACAGGGTAAATGAGCGCAATTCCTCTGGTTTAATAACAAGAAAAATGCCAAAGAACACTTATTTTAAAAAACACACTTACCTACTTTATATTTTGCTTTAGTAAAATTTTGAAACATAGTTCATACCTCTAAGCCTTTGTGCAGGACTGCTCCCTTTCTTGTCTTCTTCTGGAGAGTGACTTTACCCTTTATGACCCAGGTAACTCCTCCAGGAAGCCTTCCTTGATACATCCTAGCTGAACCAAAAGCCCTCTTCCAAGCATCCTAGCAACCTACCCGTGCGTTTCTCCCCGACTAGGTTGCAAATTCCTTGTGGACAGGAGACAGTCCTAGCTCTTGGCCGTCTTTGTTCCTAGCACAGTGGGGGCCCATGGTAGTCCTAAGAAAGGTCTTGTGCCATCTGCCGCAGAGTGTCTCACTGCTGGCACTAGTTTTGACATCACTCTTTGTCCTACTGAAGCTGCTCATATGAATCTAGATGGTGGTTCTCAGCCCTGATGCATATAGGAATGTCCTGGGGAGTTTATAAAAATACCAGTGACAGGGCTGCACCCGAAGCCAATTAAGTCAGAATCTCTGGGGGTGAACCCAAGTATCAGTATTTTTTCAAAGCTCCCCAGATTGATTTGCCTGTGCTGCCAGAGTTGAGAACCATCAGTTTAGGACATACTTCAGAGCTTCAGACAAAGAGCTGCTTTTAATTCTGATTCTGACTAGGCAGATGGGGAAGGGTACCCCTGCTGATATGGTTGCTATGCAGGGCCTGGGGGAGTCAGGAAGCATCTCACCTCCCCCTCAGGGCCTCCCCCTCCACGATCCTATCCCCATGAGGCTGAATGCTTACAGTTATCATCTTCACATGTTCTTGAAGGCTTGCTGTTGAAGCCCTCTCTCTGGGAACTGGCTTTGAATGCTGCCTCACTCATTCGCATGCTTGCCTTTCCTTCTGATCAGGGGGATGGGGCACTTCAATTGGCCTCAGGTCCCCCCTTTGGAGTAGAAGGGTTGCATAATAGTCATGACGAGGGTCCAAGGCAAGTCTGAAATAGATATAATCCTAGGGGCCCCCTCTTTAAGAAAAAGAATACACAGTTACACATCACAAAATTGCTCTGGCCTTCCCAAAGTTTGATTTATTGTGGCATTCTCTATCAGAGACTTATCATTGAGAGCTCTCTTCACAACAAAGAAGCAAAGATGTGTTATCCTAATTTTACAAATGAGGAAACCCTGGTCCAAAAGTGTGTGCTACTTATCCCAAGTCACACACGTGGAACTAGAATTCAATCCAGTTCTGGCTGGTTCCTGACCCTAGACTCTTTCCACCACACCAGCAGATCTCAGCAACTACAGAGGTTGTGTATGCCCCGGGGCCTGGGATTATCATAAGATGCAGGCAAATCTATAAGGATACCAAATATTTATGTACATGGAAAACTTAATGTGACTTGCATATAGGTAGGATGTTTCTTAAACAATGCATCGATGCCGTTGTAGCTAATAAAATGGTATCATTTAAAAAAAAGCATGAGTGTTACTTAATAGCCTAAATCACAGTCTCCTTTCTCAATTGAGAGACATGGAAAGCACAACTCTTACATGAGACTTGCAAATTTTTTTTTAAATTTTAAATGTGACTCTGGTGCTGGAAAGGTCAGGATGCCCACTCTATGAATGGTGCAATGGTATAGCTCATGTTCCCTGGGTCTGCCGTGGCCGGCCTCTTTCCACAGGATTCCATATTCACAAATAGTGGTCTCTAAAATGAAAGACTAGAAAACAATATTGTTTTGTTGAGTCTAATCTCTGATAGAGAATGCCACAATAAATCTGCTGGGGTAAAGGAATAATATATCTGAAATTCTATTTATGTTTATTTTTACCCTTACCTTTAAAAATATCCACGTATGGGGGCTCCTGGGTGGTTCATTCAGTTGAGCATCCAACTCTTGATTTCAGCTCAGGTCATGATCTCAGGGTCATGAGATCGAGCCCCACGTCGGGCTCTGCACACAGCACGGAGTCTGCTTGAGATTCTCTCTCCCTCTGCCCCTCCCCATACTCAAGTTCTCTCTCTCAAAAAAAATTTCTTTTTAAATATCCATGTATATTTATGCTTCATAAGGTATATACACGTTTGTAATTATAAATACATATTGCATAACATAAAAGATAAGAGCACAGACCCTGGGATCTTGGGTTTCCCTATGTATGTCCTTAGAAAAGAATCCTTTCTGTGCTTCAGTTTCCTCATCCATGAAACAGAGATAATAAAACCTACTATTGACAGTTGTTGTGAAAATTAAGTGAGTTAACACATGCAGAATATTTAGAACAGTGTCTTGCAATAGTAAGTGCTGTGGAAGTTTTCTTCTGTGATTAAAACTAAGTTGAATTTAAATAAAGAATTTTTAAAAAATAAAATAAAAATTTGAAAAAACATGCACTGCTTATTTTGCATATATTAAGGCATATTAAGGGTGCACTCTCTCAACCAGAAAAAGGTGTGATCTTAAAAGTTTGGCAATTATGGCTCTAACAATTCGATTAACTACTGCAGAAGCAAAAAAACAAATGAGTCTGGGGGAGCAGATCAGGACGCCGCCCCAAGCTGCCGCCTCCTGCGTAAGCCAGATTCTGGTTTTGGGATCTGGGCTAGCACTGCCAAATTGCTTAACAACGCAGGAGTGAAAAGAGAGCGCTCATATGCTGGGATTATTCCTCTTTGTGTTGTTCTCCTGCCCGGCAATGGGAGACAGGCTGCTACACAGAGCTTCCTTCTGATAACTGGGGGTGGAAAGACCAAATCACAAGGCTCCACTTACAGCAGCCTCCCACTCCCTCCAAGGATGAAGAAAGGGGTCTGTGTGCTGGGGCCATGCCCCTGCCAGCTGCCCGGCAGGACAGCTGCTGATCCCCTGCCCCGAGGTCCTGTTTGTCTCATCTCCAGGCTGAGGCACCAGGAAGTGGGGACATCAGCTGCAGAGAAAAGAAGTAGATTGAGTTTTGCTTATGCTGTCTACTTTTCTTTCCTCCTTTGCTCTTCCCAGTGACAATTTCACAGTCAGTATCCTCCCACAGCCTCAATGCCCTTAAGCCCAGAGATCTACTGGTCTGGCTCTCCTGACTCCCCGGATGCTGTCATCCAGATTCTCTTCTTCCTGAAGGAAAGGCCCTGGAGACCTTTGCGAAGTCCCAATCCCCGCTCCAGGCTCCTCTTCTCCCTCTTTGGGTCTGCCTCTCTGTTACTCAGAGATTTATAACTCATGCAAATACATGTAGATGATTAGGCAAATGATTATGTAAATGATGCCTTTCCTCTTCTCCGTTCCCAGTTCTGCTAACACTAGGAGAAAGGAACAATAGTGATTAAATCCTGACATTCCAGACAAACATGGATAAACCTTGAGGGCATCATGCTAAGTGAAATAAGTCAGACACAGAAAGACAAATACTGTATGATCTCACTTACATGTGGAATCTAAAAAAACCAAACTCACAGAAGGAGACAGTAGATTGATTGGTGGTTGCCAGGGGCTGGAGGGTGAAGGTGATCAAAGGATACAAACTTTCAGTTATAAGATGAATAGATTCCGAGATCTAAAGCACAGCAAGGCGACTATTAGTCACCAATACTGTACTGTATACTTGAAAGTTGCTAGGAGAGTATATCTTGAATGTTCTTACTACACACACACATACAAAAGGTAATTATGTGAAGTGATGGATATCAACTAATATTATTGTGACAATCATTTTTTCAGATATACATAGATCATCACGCTGTACACCTTAAACTTATGTGACGTTGTATGTCTCTTATATCATAATAAAGCTGGAATAAATGATTAAAAGATGGGAAATAAGGGTGCCTGGGTGACTCAGTTGTTAAGGGTCTGCCTTCGGCTCAGGTCATGATCCCAGGATCCTGGGATCAAGCCCCGCATCGGGCTCCCTGCTCCACGGGAAGCCTGCTTCTCCCTCTCCCACTCCCCTTGCTTGTGTTCCCTCTCTCGCTGTCTCTGTCTGTCAAATAAATAAATAAAATCTTTAAAAAAAAAGATGGGAAATAGAATCAATGTGTAAACAGTAAAGAAGCTGGAATTTTAATCTAGAAAATAAAATGTAATGCTTTTTCACAGCAAAATTTTTTTCCACAGAGGATAAAATAAAGGAAGTCTTTGATCCTTAAATTTCCAAAAAAGCCTCAAATCCACAGCAAACTGTAGAATCTGACCACCTATACCCATTGCATTTTCCCACTGAAAACGGCCTCTTAGGAAATGGTCAAGGGGACTAATTGCTGTATTTTACCAGTAGCTCATATTATAACATTTATGTATTATACACGGAAAAAATCCTGAATTTTCTGCCTAATAGACAAAATATCTTCATAGAAAGAACCATAAATCCAACTGTTCAGTTTCTATTTTAAAAATTCTTGTCCTTATTTTAAACAATTAATAAAGCTGGCTTTTCATGAACCACAAGAATAAGTAACTGGGTTTTTAAGTTGAAATCGTATTATAATGCTCACTCTTGCGGATTGAACAACATCTACAATTCAGGAGGCCTGCTGAAGCTTCCAGGAAAGGTTATTGGAAGCCAAGTACATGACAACTGCTGAAAATCTAATAATTTCAAATGCCGTTGCCGCTGAAATCCTATCTCCGATTTCCACCTACTCAAACAATTATTTATGAAACTGACCCACAACACATTCACACACAAGCTCTAGAAGCCCACAGAATGTTTTGCCTAAAGTTACAAAAATAAATGTTATTAGAGAACCATCCTTAAACATACGAATTCTATCCTATTGCTTAGCTAAAAGTGAAATTCTAAATTGTATTTTTTTTAGAAAACTTCTTAGCAGCACCATCTAGTGGGGAGTGCAACAAAAAACCCAGTCTGAAGAGCTATTTCTTGGAATGATTTATTTAAATTTTACTTAATAAAGTTTGTCCCATCTTCTGACATAAGAGTCTAAATTATGAGATAGTCTTCAGGACCACTTGGATAATTGAAAATATAGTGATATAGCAAAACTTAGATTTTCTCCAACAGTTCAAATTTCAAATTTTCATATATTCTAATAACAAATATTCTAGAATTTTATATTTCTTTGTATGTAATGTTATTGTCTTAAATAAAGAGAATTTGTTAATTATACCATAAAATGTCATTTGATTTTTAGTTCTTTTAAGCATTTTTAAATTTAAGTCACAAATTAGGAAAAATTTTATTGGATCATGTGTTCTGAAGTTAGGGGTCGGGGGGCGCCTGGGTGGCTCAGTCAGTTGAGTGTCCAACTCTTGGTTTAGGCTCAGGTCATGATCTCAGGGTAATGGAATCAAGCCTGGAGCCCTGAGTTGGGCTCTGTGCTCAGTATGGAGTCTGCTTTGTCCTTCTCCCTCTCCCCAGCGCCCCCCCACCCCCGCCGGCCCCACTGTGCTCACTCCAAAATAAATAAATAAAATCTTAAAAAAGTAATAAAAATAAAGTTAGAGTGGGTAGACAAGGCAAGAGTTAGGTTACCAATGGAAATTTGGTTTTTACACCACCTTATGTTAAGCTGTGCTAGATACTTTTTAAACAGTTAATGAGCAATCTTTGTAACCAAAATGCTTGCTTTTTAGGAGCTTACATTTGGAGAGGGAGCAGAGAAAATAAGCAAAGAAACAAAGAAATATATAATATGTCAGATAGTAATTGGGCTATGGAGAAAATGCAGTGTCAAAGAGATAGGAAGTACAGGGGAAGGAAATTATTGCTATTGTATGTGGAATAGGCAGAGAAAGATCTAATAAGGTGACACTGAAACAGGAAAAAAAAAAGAGAGGGAGCAACCTATGCAGATAGCTGAGGGAAGTGGGTTTCAGGTAGACAGAATAGGAAGTGCAAAGGCCCTGGGGTGGGAGCTTGCTTGACAATTCTGAGAACACCGAGGAGGCCAGGTTGGTTAGAAAAGAATGAGCCAAGCAGAGAACTACGAGAGAGGACAGAGAATTTATGGAGCTCCGCGGCATTGCAGAAAATCTCATTTTTATTCCAAATGAGATGGGAAACAACTGGAGAATTTTGGTAAGAAGAGTTAGTTGCTCTGGCAGGGGTGAGAGTTCAGTTAGAGCAACTGGCTGTTGTATCCATAAGGCCACAGTAAAACAAGGGCTGAAGCAAGGAGTCCAGTTAGGATGCTGTTGCCCCAGGTGAGAGATAACTATAGCTTGGCTCCAGGCGACAGCAGAGGAAGCAGTGATAAGTACTTGTATTCTGAGTATATTTGCAGGCAGAGTCACCAAGATTTGCTGATGGACTAGATATGGAGAGTGAGAAAGAGTCAGAAATGACCCTAAGGTTTATGATCTGAGTAAACGGCTGGATGGACTGCTACTTACTGAGAATGGGAAGGAAAAGCCTGTATGTGGGGGAGGGGGTTGACAGATATCAAGGGCTCAGTTTTAAACATGTTAAGTTTTAGACATCCATTAGACCTCCAAACGTAAATTTCCAAATAGACAAGACAAACAGGGGAGAGGTCCAGGCTAAAGGTGTGAATTTAGGAGTTTTCAGTGCGTAGATGATATTTAAAGTTGTGCAACTGAGATCACCAAGAGAGTAGGGGTACATAAACAAACAACAGATTTAAAGACTGAGCCCCAAGACCTTCCAACATTTGGAGGTGAGGGAGATGAAGAACCAGCAGCGGAGACCAAGCAGGAGGCTAATGAGGTGGAAGAAATCGAAAGAATGGTGGTATCATGGAACTGGGTGAAGCAAGCTTTGTAAGGAAGAGGGAACGATCGATGACTCACGTAGGATGAGAACCAGGACTGACCATTGGATTCAGCAACAGAAGAGCGTTGGTGACTTTGACAAAGGCAGTGTCAGTAGAGTGGTGGGGATACAAGCCTGACTGGAATAGATTCAAGGGAGCACGAGAGGAAAACAATGGGAAGCCAAGAGAATCATCAGTACAGAAGTTTTGCTACGAATGAAAGAAGTGTTGGTAGCTAGAAGGGAAGATAGGATCAAGATTTTTTAAGACAGGAGGAAGTTTTTTTTTTTTTAATATACATTTTTAATGGAACAAATTACAGCTTGTTTACAGGCTGATTGGAAAGAAGCCACAGAGAAAGGGAAATCGGAGCAGAAGAAAGAGGAAAGGATTGCTGGGAGAACGGATCTGAGTAGGTGAAAGGGGAGGGGATCTAGAGTCAAGTGGAGGAGCTGGGTTTTGACAGATAGCTCGTTCACAGAAATAGGAGGGAAGGCAGGATATATGAGCACAGATGCAGGGAAGTGGGTAGATGTGTTGATGCTGCCTGTGGAAGCTCTCTTCTGACTGCTTCTATTTTCTCTGTGAAGGAAGCAAAGACATCAGCTGAGAAGGAGGATGGAGAAGGAAGTGATGGAAGACAGAAGAACGGGAAGTCTGCAGAGTTAAGGTACTGAAACCCGCATCCTTCCCCCCAGACTGTATCACTAATAAAGGTGATATTTGGCACACACAGTTACTTCTGATTTACTCCTCAATTTATTCTGAAGCTGGCTGGTGAAGCCATTCATTAGAGACCCCCTTTGAAGACCCTAAGAATTTAGGTCAAGAAGACAAAGGAATACTCAGAGAATATTTTGAGACTAGAGAAGATTCCGCTGAGGCAAACTGTGAATTGAGTCCCTTGAGGACTCAGGGGAAGGATTTGGAAAGCGGAGGGAGACTAGGCGTCAGGTCAGGAGAGGTACAGAGCAGTATGGGGGTGAGAGTTCAGGGATGAAGTGAGAGATAGCTGGGAGTTTGGGCTTTTGGCAGTGAATGACCAAAACAGAGATAAGGTACGATGAGAGCAGTGTGAAAACATGGCGAAGCTGTGTATGGATGCTGTGGGGCACTGCCCAGGTCCCGCCTTTCAGGGCCAAGACACTTATTCCCTCAGCTCCTGGGAGTGTTGGCTGCTGGTAGAAGCCAGCAACCTGAATTTCTCCAAGGATATTGACCTTAGCTGAAGGCAGATGCCTTGTTTGAGGCCATGCCTCACTAGGGGCAACCCACATTCAAAAGCAAGGTGGGCATACAAAGCCCAACCCCTTTACCTCAAATTCAGGGGGCCTGACGAAGCTTTGCTGCACCTGCCTAGTAGTTCAACTCCTTCGGTTCAGTCTTGGCTTTCTTCGCTCCTGTACGGGTATTGTTCCCAAGAGCACTCAGCAGCAGACCTTCTGCATGGAAATCTCTACTCCAGAGTCTCTTTCCTGGGGATCGTGGCCTATGACAGTTGCTAACAGAACTGGTCCCGGGAAGCAAACTCTAAAATGGGATTTTGGAGCTGCATTACAAACCGGGCAATTGGCAATGAAAACATCATCACTGGTAGAAAGTGGAACGTTGAAATCTTCTAGCATGCTGTAATTGTGAAAAAGTTAAAACTTTCATCAGTGCAGGGCTCCATACTGGGCCTACTTAAAAACAAAAACACCAAACAACTTTCATCAATGGAGAAGTTGAAGTGGGATACCCATAGAAGGTAATGAGGGCAATATCTCAGGCATTTGAGAGGTTTATAGGAAGTCGTAATTACTTGGAGTCAGATGGCTGTTGCTGGGGGCTACCACTGCACAGAGGAACACAATTAAAGGTGTGAAGGTCATTAATTACCAATGTAAGATGAACAGAGAATGTCAGAGGCCTCCCCTGGCAGCATGTGGGAAACTCATCCACTGTAGTCACAGGGCAGAAAACACAGAGGATCAAGCCCAGGACTAAATTTTTTTTTAAAGATTTTATTTATTTATTTGAGAGAGAGAGAGAATGAGAGATAGAGAGCATGAGAGGGAAGAGGGTCAGAGGGAGAAGCAGACTCCCTGCTGAGCAGGGAGCCCGATGTGGGACTCGATCCCTGAGCCGAAGGCAGTCCCTTAACCAACTGAGCCACCCAGGCACCCTCCCAGGACTAAATTATAAGGGAAATGGAGTTCCAGAGAGGGTTAGTTTCTCATGGCAATTCTGCTTTGCCGAAGTTAGGGCTGTGATTGGGAAGAAGTGTGACCCTGTGACTTGGAATGGGGACATCTGGGTCAATGAATTTGAAAATATCGAATTCTGGGGAGGTGGCTCCCCTCTCCTTGCTAAAGACCTGTGACTACTCAACCCTCCTGCCACTTGCTCTAAGACAAGTTAGAGGCTTCTGTTCTGCAGGACAAATGCCTAGCCCAGGAAATATCTTCCCTCCTGGCCAGCAGAACAATAACTACAGTTAAGTCACAAAATAACCCATTCAGGGCAGTGCTGAGATGAAGGAAGGAAACATCTTCCCAAGGAGCTACAGGACTAGCCAACAGGTATCAGTAGAAACCAGAGAGTACATTTACGAGTGTGTCAGATAAAGGAGGGGGGCAGACATAAACTTTGGTAGAGAGAGCTTATTTATATGGAAGCACTCTCCATAACAGAGAATTTAGTGCCCAGGTAAAGACTCAGGACACGTTAGTAATACACTGCTAAGTTGGCTGTTGGAGGCTTGGAGAAAATGACAGCATAATTAGTGAAGCAGAGACACCAGGACTGCCATGGCAGATGGTGGAAGAAGGAATCAAAAGACTCAAGAGAAGTGACTTGAGGTGAGAATATATATGGGTAATGGCAAATTGCCAAATGGTGGGATGGTTGGTCGGGGCCTAGAAGGAGAAGTATGGGAGGATAGGGGGCAGCAAAAACTGGGGAATTGAGGGATGGACCTATGGGAATGGGCACAAAGTGTGAAGAGCTGTGCATCACATGTTAATGTCATCCAGAAGACCTCTACCACAGAAGACAAATTAAACAAACAAGTAGGTAAAGTGACCAGGCTGGCTGCCATCAATGAGCCAGTGTCCTTGACCACCTTAGAGCAGGCACAAATAGCCTGTAAACAGAGTGGGCTGTAAGGATGGAGGTCATGCATGAACCCGAAAGAATGGGCTTCCGCTCACCAAGGCTAATGTAGCTGCTGAATGTACATCTAGCCCTAGGCACTGTCCTATCCTGAGACCAACCAACCACTTGGTGGTAAGCCAATTACACTGGAAACTCTTCAGTCAGCAGATCAGAGATTCATCGTGCCTGGAACTGACATATAGTCCATGTGTGGGTTTTCCTTTCCTGACTGCAGGATTCACTTTCCACAGACTTAGAGAGCGTCTGAGCCAGTGACACGAGAGCCCACAGAATATTGCATCAGACCAAAGGACACACTTTAAAAACTAAGGTGGTGTGGAAGTGGGCATATGAGCATGGATTCCCTACTCCCATTGCATGCAAAACCACCCAGAAGCTATTGGCCTTCCTAATGGAGTAACAGAGTATCTCTTTGAAGTTAGCCCTGAGGTGCCAGCTTGGAGAGGATATCCTGTGAATATGGGGTACTGGTCGTCCGGGATGCAGTTCACACCCCAAATCAATAGCTGTTATGTAATGCTATGTTTCTAAGAGACAGAATTCAAGGTTATAGGGACCAAAGAGCAGAAGTAGAAGTGGCCCCACTTACATTACTGCCAGTGATCCTCTTGGAGAATCTTGCTTCCAGTAGCAGCAACTAACTCTCTGGGATCTAGAAGTCTGTTCCTGGAAGGGAAACCCTTCCACCAGGGACACAGTAAGAGACTTTGTACACCGCATGTGCCACTCAATCACTTCTGGATTCTTTGTGCCAAGGAAAGGAGTCACCACTCTGGCATGAGTAATTGCTCCCAATTACAGGTGGAGGTGGACTACAGATAAAACATCATCGAGGCTAAATGGAAAATTTGACAAACATCATTTAATTAACAACCTTGATCTTACGAGAGAATCCCATATTCGTCAGAGAATGCACATTCTTTTCTAGCACACCCAGGATATTCATAAAAATTAGTGATATGTGAGATCAAAAGAAATCTAGTAGACCAATACCAAAGAGTTGATAGAGAGTATATGGATCCAAACATTTCTGATCATGGAGATTCATTGTCATAGTTTGGGTTCCCTGGGAAGCAGACTCTGAGTTGGAGATTAAGGAGTGCTTTTGGGATTAACACCTGTGAAGGAGAGAGGAAGAAGTGGGAATGAGTAGAGGGAGAGGTTGCATTTCAATGCAGAAGCAGTGAAGACCCCAGGCCAATATCACTGGGAGCTCTAGAGCTGTCAGCCCTTCAGAGTTGGGGCAAGAGGACCAGGCACTTATACTCCTGCACCGAGCAGTCATTGGATGCAAGCTCCGTTGGAAGAAGATGTGACCTTGAGCAAGGCAATCCCCGAAGAAGGCCATTTTTCTGGCAGCACTGTTAGCAGCTAGGAAAACAAATCTCTCATTCCTAAAGGAGGATCTGGGTAAAGGATCACATAAATTTTAGTATACATCTCTAATATGTAGGATGTTTATAAATTGTATAGTTTCACTATTATATTGATATATATGCACATTATAAAACACAATAAAATAGAGATTTATAAATGGGAGCACCTGGGTGGCTTGGTTGGTTAGGCATCCAACTCTTGATTTCAGCTCAGGTCTTGATCTCAGGGTCATGAGTTCAAATCCCACATTGGGCTTCACACTGGGCATGGGCCTACTTAAAAAAAAAAAAAAAGAAAGAAAAGAAATTTTTAAATGATGAAATGATGAAATAAATAATGTTAAAACATTTTGCTAATAGGTGATGGTTTTGTCCTATTATTAAATAATATAAGACACAATACACACTTAGGGCAAGCTTCATCAGGAATGGTAGATTATAAATCAATATTCCTAATAATCTTCTTGATAATTTCAAAGCTTTTTGGTCAACTTCTTGCTGGATCTGACTAAGTAATTCTACCTTGTAATGCGCCTGACAAAAAGCTGGTATCAGACCTACCAACTCTGCAATTTTCTTGTTGTTTACCTTTGTTTGTATTATTTGCATTATCTTCAATTGTGCTTTCTTTCAAGGAGTCTTTTGTGAGGGTTAATTTAGTAAGATTAAATAATTAAGTCTAAATATCCACTTATCCCAGCATACGTAATCTGCAATATCTCTCAACATGCTGACAGCAAATGAAAGAGGGAGGAAACCTCTCTGTATGTTGGAATTTGCCCTCTGCCTGCAGGATACTTCATTCCTGACGTATGCCTGTCTGAGATGCAACCTGGTGAGGCCAACAGTGTCCATATATACATGAAATATTAATAAAGATTAATTTCTTTTTTTTTAGACAAAGATAAGTAGCAATCATTTCTAACATTTTCTGCCTGTACCTCTACCTCTATGAGTCATCTTTTACACTTCCTTGGGTAAGGGCGCTCCATTTTGGAGATCTCTGATCTACTGAGCAGAAAGTTCCTGTACTTCAGATTTATCACCACCCTTCTAGTCAGTGCTGGGAGATAGTATTTGTTTAATTCAAGAAATCTTTTCTTGAATTATTCTTCTTTTCCTTCGTGCCATTGTTGACCACCTTTCCTTCCCATAATGCACACTTTCTTTGGGTGTTTTTGTCTCTCAGTAAGTAGGAGTCATCTGAGGTTCAAATAGGACTGTGAAACTAATTCCTACTAAATATTGATTTAAAGCTCTATTCTCAGGTTCTTATTTGGCATCTCCATGAACTGCCTACAATTCTACATGAAACATAACATAAAAATTTATGAGCAATTCAATATCAAGTTGAAAATCACATCACAGTGGCAAATTTTTTTTCTTGAAATAAGAAATCCTGTTTAATGAGACTGGATTTTTGAGACTGCCTGTGCATCAGAATTACCTACGGCACTGAGAAAAACACAAACAAAAACAAAAACCCACTGATTCCTGGGCCCTACCTGTGATAATTAAAGACCTACAATAACACTGGCTTATTTACACATGATAGGAATTGATTTCACTCTCACGTGACTGTTGGAAGGCAGAGTGGCAACTCTGCTCCAGGAGGTCTTTGGGGGACCAAGCTCTTTACGGCCCTCCATTCTGCTATCCCTAAGGCATTACCTTTGTCCTTATGGCCCAGGATAGTGGTTGGACTCCAGCTGTCACATCTGTGTTCCAGGCAGCAAAATGGAAGAAGGGACAAAAAAGAAATGGGCAAAGGAAGCACATCAGATGACTTCTAAGGGAGGTTCCCCAAAGCTGCCATGTGATGCTTCTATATATATCCCATTCTCTAGATCTCAGTCACATGTTCACAACTGGATGCAAGAGAAGCTGACAAATATATTGTGTATTTTGAGCAGCCTAATGCTCAGCTAAAAAACATTGAGAAGTGTATTACTACAGAAGAAGAAAAACATTGGGGGACAGCCAACAGTCTCTGCCAAAATGTACAAATTAACAACTGTCTAGGCCTTGGCAGATTCTGGGAATGCGAGTGCAGTGATGGTTTGGTTGGAGAAGATTTTGCCCTACCTAACCTAAGGATTTCATATTATGGCTAGAATTCGCAACTGCTTCCTCTTAGAGAAGGTGGAATAACTGTAACTATAGTGAAAGAGTTAGATTGCATCAGCTCTGCTCTTGTCACCTTATCAGACGCATTCAGGCACTCGTTCTGCTAGGCTATTTTAAGTTTGGTGAAAGAGAATAAATAAATATTACAATTGAAATGTCCCGGAATACTTTAGACAAGAATTAAAAAGCCCTGTTCATCTCTTATGTTCCTCTTTGTCAGAATGCTAGGGGAAAAAAGGACTAAGATGAACAGACAAGATGAAATCTTTGTGAAGTTTTGGTCCCATTAGAGACACCAATCTAAAGGGAAACTTTCCTTTTGTCAGCTAATTTTGGTTATAAAGATACTTATAGCAATAAACAGAGGAAAGAGTTTTTGACTTGAAAAGAGTACCGGGTGTTGTACAACTCTAGGGGGTGCTATTCACATTATTTTTATGTGAATGACCACCTCTTGGAACACGGTATGAGTGGTGTCCTTCAGAGTTGTATAATGCTGCTGTCCTACCAGGAAGCAGTGCAACTTGTTTGTTAATCTCAAAATTATAAGCTGGCAAGATAAGCAGATGGCACTGGTCGTTTCAAGAATAGTCAAAGACTATTCTGTTCTTGCAGAAAGCTGTTTGTAATCCAGAGAGCTTCTTTTCTATTAATCTCATCAATGGCTACCAAGAAGGGTCAGCCAATCTAGTAAACCTACAATTTTTCTGATTTTTAGGTGTCTAAAGACAAATGTAAGACCCAAGAAATTTCAGGTTCCTAACTGCTGTGGAGTATGATTTGCATACACAATTCTGAAACATCATTAATCAGGGGAGTTTAGGATCCCACACTTTATCTCTCTCACGCACACCTGTTCTTGCTGGAAGTGAATAAGTAGATAGCAACCACAGCTGCACGGTGGCTTTACTGATTTAAGGAACATCGTTGGTCTCATCTATAAAGCTGGAGAATTACGGCAAAGCTTCAAGAGTGCTTCTAATATATAGTTCTCGTCAGAGTCGATTACCATTAGAACACATTTTTTAAAATGTCATTCTGAAGCTGTTTTTTTCCTAAAAAAAAAAGACAGGCAGTTTTAAAGTTATCAATAACAACAACAAAATAAGCCTCTGAAGCAAGAACATTTTCAAGGATGAAATAGAATATCCTGGACAGATTTCATCATATTATCCACTGTTGTATGTAGGACCCAAGAAATTTAAATTAGTTTTGCCTCTTTGATATGAAATAAGAATAAATGAACTCCTATTTCTTCTTCCCATATTATATAGAGAATATTAGTCCTTAAAACATTTATTGGGTCACAGACACTTTTGAAAATATGATGTAAGACATGGTACCTCTTCTAAGCAATATACTCATATACATATACAGAAACATCAGCATGAGATTTCAGGGATTTTTGACTCACAAAATCTATTTATAGACACTAGGGTCTAAAGAAAAGGTGTGTGTGTTGGGGGGGGGGGGGTGTGTGCACGCGCATGCACAGGCCAGTCCTTTAACATTCATTTGAAGATAAGTCAATTTGCAGACAAAGTAACCACTTCCCAAATTTTTTTAAATTTTGTTTAATTTCAAGGACCAATTTATATAAAATCCAGCAATACACAATTTAAAAATGATTCTAAATTAAACTACAATTCAAGGCACACTCTAGAGTTTTTGTTTGTTTTTGATAACGGAAAACCTATACTATTTTCATTCAAGATTCCTCTATCAGAACTTTTGTTAATTTTGCTTGGATTCACAGGTGAAAATAGTTCATTTACATCACACTGGAGGACAAGTTGAGCCCATTTGTTTATTTACTTATTTATTGACAATTCTGAGTTATAATTCACATACCAAACAATTCACCCATTTAAAATTATACAACTCAATGGTTTTTAGTAGATTCACGGAGTTATGTAACCATCACCACAATAATTTCAGAACATTTTCATCAACCCAAAAAGAAACCTGTCCTCTTTAGGTCCCTCCCCATTCCCTAGCTCCTAATTCCAGCCTTAGACATCCTCTGATCTGTTTTCTGTCTTTATAGATTTGCCTATTTTATTTCACTTAAGTGTCCATATAACATATGGTCTTTTGTGATTGGCATCTTTGATTTAGCATAATATTTTGAAGGCTCGTCATGGCATGGCATGTATCTATGTTTACTTTATTTCTTTCTATGGCCAAATATTCTACCCTATGGCTATTCCACACTTTGTTTATCCATTCATCTGTTGATGGAGCTTTAGGCTGTTTCCAATTTGGGGCCATTATGAATAATACTGCTATAAACATTTGTGGACCAGTTTTTGTGTTGACCAGCCCCCTCAACTTTTAACCCCACAAAAAAGTAAAAAGAGAACTCTTATAACAAAACTATACAGAATCTGTTTTGCAGTAATTCCGGACTTTTCAAGATTCAACAATTTCCATACCCAGCATCATAGAGGCTCATCATGACAGAGAGACCAGCATCATGACTCTATCATAGAATCAGAGGATGTTAGACATGTTTTCTAAGATATCAACAACTGCTACTTTCTGCTACTTCTCCATGCATAGAAAAGAATGTTAGACATCCCCTGGTCCCCAGGAAGTTATCAACAAACATTACTGAGCCCCTTGCAAGCAGCAAGCATGACTGTGCATATGTAACTGCGCTGTGGACAGAAGTCATATGCCAAGTATGAGCTGCCAAACTACTCTGAGTTCCCCATTCTAGTCTGAAGCACTTGACACCCTCACTACTTCCCACCTGGGTTCTGCCTACAACATTAGCACTGTTATACCTTTGACACCCTGCCTCTCTTTCTGGTTACCTACTGCCTCCCCGTGGGTGATGTTCCGTACTCACTCACAGAGACCCTCCCTGCTGACTCGACCCTGCCAACTATCTCCACTCCACCTTTGAGACTATGGCCTAAGCTTCATCACAGCTTTCCCTGCTGAATTAATGCCCCTCTGGACTCTGGGTTTGCCAAGTGCTGGGCAAAATGCTCAGGAGGTGCACAGTGAATGTTTGTTGAGTAGAGGACCCGTAAGATTTCCTATCAGGGCTGTGTGTGTGAGGTGGAAAGGGGTCAGAATGAATTCGTGGCTTAGTGGCATTTATCAGTGATTAATTGTTGACATCTCCAATGATCAAAGCACTTGGAAACCTCAACTTAATCCTGAGTCACTCTCCTTAGCTATTATGGTATTAATACAAGTTTATTCACTGGGATCAAAATGATTTATCTGATAAAGACAGACTCAGAGGCATAGGAAGCACATTCCTAAAGATTTGACCCATTAGAATAATCAGACAGAAGACCCAAAGAGAAGGTTTAGCTGACCACTTATTTCTTCTGCTTTGTATTTCAGAGCAATCTTACTTTGGATCTTTAGATTTAATATCAATGAAATTCCGTGAGGCATAACCTGGAAGGCTGAATCATAATCTACTGTGACGGGGTCCTGCTAAGCTTTGCCATTCTTTCAGAGGAGGGTTGCCCAGGGAAGCCAATTTTTTCAGATAGTCACAAGGCTCTAGTTGTGGAATATCAGGATTCTGCCTGTAATATTTTTGCAACTTCTCTAGCACTGTGGGCAACCCAACTGTGGAGGCGTAGAACATGGGCCCACCCCTGTGTCTTGGCCATCCATACCCATGTAAATAGACAACATCGATGTGCTCTGGAGTACCAGCCATCCCTTCTCCCAAGATACGGAATGCTTCATTGATGAGTGAATATAAGCAGCGCTCAAGGATCTCATCCTGGCTAATGATACGTGCCTCAATGTGATACATTTCTCTGTACTGTGACAGAAATTCAGAAAGCCAGGGGTCAGGTTTGTGAATCCTACCCAATGGCTTATCATATTGGTACCAACCCTTACCTGTCTTCTGGCCAAATCGTCCTAATTCACAGAGCATATCAGGAATTGGGCAATATCTCCCACTGCCTCGCTTTCGGGCAGGAGTTCCTAAAGGCAACATAGGTCCAGTAGGACCTTGCCCTTGTCGAGATTTCCAACCCACATCCAATCCAGCAAGATCTGACACTCTAAAAGGTCCCATTTTGAAACCAAACTCTTCCAGCACCTGATCTATCTCCTCTGGCTTACTGCCTTCTTCTAACAAAAAATACGTCTGATTGTAATAAGGTTTCAACATCCGATTGCCAACAAATCCAAAACAGTTACCTACAACTACTCCAATTTTTTTAATCTTTTTTGCTAAATTCATAACTGTGGCAATGGTAGTGGGGGAAGAGTACTGGCTGGGAATAATCTCTAACAACTTCATCACATGAGCTGGTGAGAAGAAGTGAGTGCCAATGACCAAGTGAGGGCGATGAGTGGAAGAAGCAATCTCATCAATGTCCAAGGCTGAAGTATTGGTGCACAGGAAAGCTTCTGGCTTGCACACAGCTGACAGTTCAGCAAAGACCTGCTTCTTCAGGTTAATTTCCTCAAATACTGCTTCAATGACTAAATCCACACCACCAAGCTCCTTCACAGATGAGGTTAACCTGGGTTTTGGTCCTAACCAAGGGTGGCTGTTATGCTGCATTTTGGATGCTTCCTTTTCCAAGAGGGAGGAAATTATCCTATCGGCAGTCTCTAGCTGCTTCTTGTCTGAGTCCACAGCAATCACAGGGATCTTGGCCTTCGCAAGAGAAATGACAATGCCCCGGCCCATTGTTCCCAAGCCTGCAGATAAGAGTGAAGAAAAAAAAGAATGATTCAATGATATTGGGAACTGAAATATTATTCAGTAAATGGGAGGCTTCTGTGGCAATAGGACATTTAAAGAGATCAATTCAAGGAATACAAATGGATTGAATATTAGTTAAGATTAGGCACTGTGTTAAGTGCTCCAGACGATGTGACATTGAGTAATATTCATGGACACGGATGGGAACACACACACACACACACACACACACACACACACACACACACACTGTTAGAATTAATAAACAAGTTCAGCAATGGTTATATAATATAAGATCTATATACAAAAATCAATTGTATTTCTATATACTAGCAATGAACAATCAGAATATGAAATTAAGAAAACAGAATAGCATTAAAAAGAATAAAATACTTCAGAATAAATTTAAAAAAGAATTGTAAGACTTATGCACTAAAAACCACAAAACCCTGAAATAAAGAAGACCTGATAAATAGAAAGACATCCCATGTTCATAGATCAGAAGACTTAATATTGTTAATATGGCAATACTACACAAAATGATCTGCATCTCCAATGCAATCCCTACCAAAAGTTCAACTGGCTTTTTGCAGAAATTAACAAATTAAATTAAGCTGATCCCAAAATTCATACATAAATACAAGGAATCAAGAATAACCAAAACAGGGGCGCCTGGGTGGTTCAGTTGGTTAAGCGACTGCCTTTGGCTCAGGTCATGATCCTGGAGTCCCAGGATTGAGTCCCACATCAGGCTCCCTGCTCAGAGGGGAGTCTGCTTCTCCCTCTGACCCTCCCCCCTCTCATGCTCTCTCTCTCTCTCATTCTCTCTCTCAAATAAATAAATAAATAAAATCTTTAAAAAAAAAAAGAATAACCAAAACAATATTAAAAAAGAAGAACAAAGTTGGAGGATTCATGCTTCCCAATTTAAAAACTCATGACAAAGCTACAGTATTCAAGACAGTGTGGTATAAGGGTAGACCTATAGATCAATAATCTCATAACTTATGGCCAATTGATTTTTGACAAGGGTGCCAAGACAATTCAATATGGAAAGAACAGTCTTTTCAACAAATGATGCTGGGACAACTGGATATCCACATGCAAAAGAATGATGTTGGACGTCTGCCTCACACCATATACAAAAATTAATTCAAAATGGGTCACAGACTAAAGTAAGATCTAAAACCATAAAACTCTTATGAGTAAGTCTCCATGATCTTGGATAAAGCAATGGTTTCTTTCTTTTTTTAAATTTAACTCTTTTTTTAAATTTAAATTCAATTAATTAGCATATAATGTATTATTTGTTTCAGGGGCACAGGCCTGTGATTCATCAGTCTTATATAATACCCAGTGCTCCGGAGTGCGGCTGGAGGCCGGGGAGACAGGAGTGACTGACTGCTTTTCTCTGGGGGCGCACTGAGGAGCGGGGCCCCGAGTTCTCGGCTCCTCCTGGGCAGAGATTGGGAGGCCACCATTTTCACTCTCTCCTCCAAAGCTGTACAGAGAGCTTACAGGGAACAAAAGCTCCCGAGAGCAAACCTCAGCAGATTGCTTAGCCCGGCGCAGCAAGAGCGGGGCAATTACGCCTCCAGCAAAGACATTTGGGAACCACGGCAACAGGCCCCTCCCCCAGAAGATTAGCACGAACAGCCAGCCAAGACCAAGTTTACCGATCAATGAGAACGGGAGAACTCCAGCGCTAGGGGAAGACTGCACATAGAATTCATGGCTTTTTTACCATGATTCATTAGTCTTTCAAAGTGAATTTTTTTAACTGTTTTTTTTTCTGAATTTTTTTTTCCCTTTTTCAACCAACATCTTATCAAACCCTTTTTTTAAAAAAACATTCTTATTTTTCATTTTTAGAGTCATATTTTATCCCTTCATAGTAGTTACCCTTATTTTTGGCATATATAAGTTGTTCTCTTTAAAATTTTGAGACACAGTTTCTTCTAACATATCAAAATACACCCTAAATCTCTAGTGTATGGCTTTGTTCTAGTCTCCTGCCTGATCACATTCTCTCCCCTATTTTTTCCTTTCTTTCTTTCTTTTTTTAATCCTCTTCTTTCTTTTTTCAAACACCTTCTTATCAATTCTTTTTAAAATTTTAAATAATTTTCATCTTTACAGTCATATTCCATCCCTTCATTGTATCAACCCTTATTTTGTACATGTATAAGTCTTTCTTTCTTTAAAATTTTAGGAGGCACTTTCTTCTAACAGACCAAAATACACCCAAAATCTAGTGTGTGGCATCGATCTATGCACCAGCCTGATCGTATTTGATCATATTCTTTTTTTTGTTTTGTTCTGTTTTTGTTTGTTTTTATCTTTATCTTTTTCTTTTTTTTCTCTTTCTTTTTTCTTTCTTTCCCTTCTTCTCTCATTCATCTATTCTCCTCTGGACAAAATGACAAGACGAAAAAAATCACCTCAACAAAAAAAACAAGAGGTAGTATTGTCTGCCAGGGACCTACTCAATACGGACATTAGTACGATGTCGGACCTAGAGTTTAGAATCATGATTTTAAAGATACCAGCTGGGCTTGAAAAAAGCATGGAAGTTATTAGAGAAACCCTTCCTGGAGAAATAAAAGAACTAAAATCTAACCAAGTCGAAATCAAAAAGGCTATTAATGAAGTGCAATAAAAAATGGGGGCACTGACTCCTAGGATAAATGAGGCAGAAGAGAGAATTAGCGATATAGAAGACAAAAGGATGGAAAATAAAGAAGCTGAGAAAAAGAGAGATAAACAACTACTGGATCACGAGGGCAGAATTCGAGAGATAAGCAATACCATAAGATCAAACAACATTAGAATAATTGGGATCCCAGAAGAAGAAGAAAGAGAGAGAGGGGCAGAAGGTATCTTGGAGCAAATTATAGCGAGAACTACCCTAATGTGGGGAAGGAAACAGGCATCAAAATCCAGGAGGCACAGAGAACCCCCATCAAAATCAATAAAAATAGTTCAACACTCCAACATCTAATAGTAAAACTTATGAATCTCAGAGACAAAGAGAAAATCTTGAAAGCAGCTTGGGAGAAGAGATATGTAACCTACAATGGTAGAAACATTAGATTGGCAACAGACCTATCCACAGAGACCTGAAAGGCCAGAAAGGACTTGCATGATATCTTCAGAGCACTAAAAGAGAAAAATATGCAGCCAAGAATACTGTATCCAGCCTGGCTGTCATGGAAAATAGAAGGAGAGATAAAAAGCTTCCAGGACAAACAAAAACTAAAGGAATTTGCAAACACGAAACCAGCCCTACAAGAAATATTGAAAGGGGTCCTCTAAGCAAAGAGAGAGCCTAAAAGCAGCATGGACCAGAAAGGAACACAGACGATATACAGTTAACAGTCACCTTACAGGCAATACAATGGCACTAAATTCATATCTTTCAATAGTTACCCTGAATGTAAATGGGCTAAATGCCCCAATCAAAAGACACAGGCTATCAGATTGGATTAAAAAACAAGACCCATCAATATGCTGTCTGCAAGAGACTCATTTTAGACCAAAAGACACCCCCACATTGAAAGTGAGGGGGTGGAAAACCATTTACCATGCTAATGGACACCAAAAGAAAGCTGGGGTGTCAATTCTTATATCAGACAAATTAGATTTTAAAACAAAGACTATAATAAGAGATGAGGAAGGACACTATATCCTACTTAAAGGGTCTATCCAACAAGAAGATCTAACAATTGTAAATATCTATGTCCCTAACATGGGAGCAGCCAATTATATAAGCCAATTAATAACAAAAGCAAAGAAACACATTGACAACAATACAATAATAGTGGGGGACTTTAACACCCCTCTGACTGAAATGGACAGATCATCTAAGCAAAAGATCAACAAGGAAATAAAGACTTTAAATGACACACTGGACCAAATGGACTTCACAGACATATTCAGAACATTCCATTCCAAAGCAACGGAATACACATTCTTCTCTAGTGCCCATGGAACATTCTCCAGAATAGATCACATCCTAGGTCACAAATCAGGTCTCAACCGGTACCAAAAGATTGGGATTATTCCCTGCATATTTTCAGACCACAATGCTTTGAAACTAGAACTCAATCACAAGAGGAAAGTCGGAAAGAACTCAAATACATGGAGGCTAAAGAGCATCCTACTAAAGAATGAATGGGTCAACCAGGAAATTAAAGAAGAATTAAAAAAATTCACGGAAACCAATGAAAATGAAAACACAACTGTTCAAAATCTTTGGGATGCAGCAAAGGCAGTCCTAAGAGGAAAGTATATAGCAATACAAGCCTTTGTCAAGAAACAAGAAAGGTCTGAAATACACAACCTAACCCTACACCTAAAGGAGCTAGAGAAAAAACAGCAAACAAAGCCTAAACCCAGCAGGAGAAGAGAAATAATAAAGATCAGAAGAGAAATCAATGAAATAGAAACCAAAAGACCAGTAGAACAGATCAATGAAACTAGGAGCTGGTTCTTTGAAAGAATTAACAAGATTGATAAACCCCTGGCCAGACTGATCAAAAAGAAAAGAGAAATGACCCAAATCAACAAAATCATGAATGAAAGAGGAGAGATCACAACCAATACCAAAGAAATACAATTATAAGAACATATTATGAGTAACTATATGCCAGCATATTAGATAACCTGGAAGAAATGGATGCATTCCTAGAGATGTATCAACTACCAAAACTGAACCAGGAAGAAATAGAAAACCTGAACAGACCTATAACCACTAAGGCAATTGAAGCAGTCATCAAAAATCTCCCAACAAACAAAAGCCCAGGGCCAGATGGCTTCCCAGGGGAATTCTACCAAACATTTAAAGAAGAATTAATACCTATTCTCCTGAAACTGTTCCAAAAAATAGAAATGGAAGGAAAACTTTCAAACTCATTTTATGAGGCCACCATTACCTTGATCCCAAAACCAGACAAAGACCCCCATCAAAAAGGAGAATTACAGACCAATATCCCTGATGAACATGGATGCAAAAATTCTCACCAAAATACTAGCCAATAGGATCCAACAGTACATTAAAAGGATTATTCACGGGCGCCTGGGTGGTTCAGTTGATTAAGTGACTGCCTTCGGCTCAGGTCATGATCCTGGAGTCCCGGGATTGAGTACCACATCGGGCTCTCTGCTCAGCAGGGAGTCTGCTTCTCCCTCTGACACTCTTTCCTCTCGTGCTCTCTATCTCTCATTTTCTCTCTCTCAAATAAATAAATAAAATCTTAAAAAACAAAAAAAGGATTATTCACCATGACCAAGTGGGATTTATCCCTGGGCTGCAAGGTTGGTTCAAATCCGCAAATCAATCAACGTGATACACTACATTAACAAAAGAAAGAACAAGAATCATATGATCCTCTCAATAGATGCAGAAAAAGCATTTGACAAAGTACAGCATCCTTTCTTGATCAAAACTCTTCAGAGTATAGGGATAGAGGGTACACCTCAGTATCATAAAAGCCATCTATGAAAAACCTACAGCGAATATCATTCTCAATGGGGAAAAACTGAGAGCTTTCCCCCTAACGTCAGGAACGTGGCAGGGATGTCCACTATCACCACTGCTATTCAACATAGTATTAGAAGTCCTAGCCACAGCAATCAGACAACAAAAAGAAATCAAAGGCATCCAAATCGGCAAAGAAGAAGTCAAACTCTCACTCTTTGCAGATGATATGATACTTTATGTGGAAAACCCAAAAGACTCCACCCCAAAACTGCTAGAACTCATACAGGAATTCAGTAAAATGGCAGGATATAAAATCAATGCAGAGAAATCAGTGGCATTCCTATACACCAAGAAGACAGAAGAGAGAGAAATTAAGGAGTCGATCCCATTTACAATTGCACCCAAAACCATAAGATACCTAGGAATAAATCTGACCAAAGAGGCAAAGGATCTGTACTCAGGAAACTATAAAATACTCATGAAAGAAATTGAGGAAGACACAAAGAAATGGAAAAACGTTCCATGCTCATGGATTGGAAGAACAAACATTGTGAAGATGTCAATGCTACCTAGAGCAATCTACACATTCAATGCAATCCCCATCAAAATACCATCCACTTTTTTCAAAGAAATGGAATAAAAATCCTAAAATTTGTATAGAATCAGAAAAGACCCCGAATAGCCAGAGGAATGTTGAAAAAAAGAAAAGCAAAGCTGGCAGCATCACAATTCTGGACTTCCAGCTCTATTACAAAGCTGTCATCATCAAGACAGTATGGTACTGGCACAAAAACAGACACGTAGATCAATGGAACAGAATAGAGAGCCCAGAAATGAACACTCAACTCTATGGTCAACTAATCTTTGACAAAGCAGGAAAGAATGTCCAATGGAAAAAAGAGAGTCTCTTCAACAAATGGTGTTGGGAAAATTGGACAGCCCCATGCAGAAGAATGAAACTGGACCATTTCCTTACACCACACACAAAAATAGACCCAAAATGGATGAAAGACCTAAATGTGAGACAGGAGTCCATCAACATCCTAAAGGAGAACACAGGCAGCAACCTCTTCAACCTCAGCCACAGCAACTTCTTCCTAGAAACATCGCCAAAGGCAAGGGAAGCAAGGGTAAAAATGAACTATTGGGATTTCATCAAGATAAAAAGCTTTTGCACAGCAAAAGAAACAGTCAACAAGACCAAAAGACAACTGACAGAATGGGACAAAATATTTGCAAAGGACATATCAGATAAAGGGCTAATATCCAAAATCCATAAAGAACTTGTCAAACTCAACACCCAAAGAACAAATAATCCAATCAAGAAATGGGCAGAAGACATGAACAGACATTTTTCCAAAGAAGACATCCAAATGGCCAACAGACACATGAAAAAGTGCTCAACATCGCTCGGCATCAGGGAAATACAAATCAAAACCTCAATGAGATACCACCTCACACCAGTCAGAATGGCTAAAATTAACAAGTCAGGAAATGACAGATGTTGGTGGAGATGTGGAGAAAGGGGAACCCTCCTACACTGTTGGTGGGAACGCAAGCTGGTGCAACCACTCTGGAAAACAGTATGGAGGTTCCTCAAACAGTTGAAAATAGAGCTACCATTTGATCCAGCAATTGCACTACTGGGTATTTACCACAAAGATACAAATGTAGGGATCTGAAGGGGTACATGCACCCCAATGTTTATAGCAGCAATGTTCACAATAGCCAAACTGTGAAAAGAGCCAAGATGTCCATCGACAGATGAATGGATAAAGAAGATGTGGTCTATATATACAATGGAATATTATGCAGCCATCAAAAGGAATGAGATCTTGCCATTTGCAACGACGTGGATGGAACTGGAGGGTGTTATGCTGAGTAAAATAAGTCAATCAGAGAAAGACATGTATCATATGACCTCACTGATATGAGGAATTCTTAATCTCAGGAAACAAACGGAGGGTTGCTGGAGTGGTGGGGGGTGGGAGGGATGGGGTGGCTGGGTGATAGACAATGGGGAGGGTATGTGCTATGGTGAGCGCTGTGAATTGTGCAAGACTGTTGAATTACAGATCTGTACCTCTGAAACAAATAATGCAATATATGTTAAGAAAAAAAAAAAAGAAGAAGAAGAAGATAGCAGGAGGGGAAGAATGAAGGGGAGTAAATCGGAGGGGGAGACGAACCATGAGAGACGATAACTCTGAAAAATAAACTGAGGGTTCTAGAGGGGAGGGGGTGGGGGATGGGTTGGCCTGGTGATGGGTATTAAAGAGGGCACGTTCTGCATGGAGCACTGGGTGTTATGCACAAACAATGACTCATGGAACACTACATCAAAAACTAATGATGTAATGTATGGTGATTAACATAACAATAAAAAATTTAAAGAAAAAAAATACCCAGTGCTCATTACCACACGTACCCTCTCCAATGTCCACCACCCAGCTACTCCATCCGTCCACCCTCCGCCCCTCCAGCAACCCTCAGTTTGTTTCCTATGATTAAGAGTCTCTTATGGTTTGTCTCCCTCTCTGGTTTTGTCATTTCATTTTTTTCTCTCTTCCCCTATGATCTTCTGCCTTGTTTCTTAAATTCCACATGTCAGTGAGATCATATGATAATTGTCTTTCTCTGATCGACTTATTTTGCTTAGCATAATACCTTCAAGGCAATGGTCTCTGGTCTCTTATGACACCAAAAACATAAGGAACAAAAGAAAAAAAGAGATAAATTAGACACCAACAAAATTAAAAAATTTTTGTGCCTCAAAGGACATCATGAAGAAAGTAAAAAGAACCCATGGAATCATATATCTAATAAGGGATTTGTATCAAAATATATAAAGAACTCTCACAACTCACAATAAAAATACAATTTAATTTAAACATTTCTCCAAAGAAAATATACAAATAGCTAATAAGCATATGTGAAGATGCATCATTAATCATGAAGGAAATGCAAATCAAAACCACCATGAGCTACAACTTCACACCCACTAGGAGAGATATCATTAAAAAGAGAGATGTAGAGGTGAGGAGGTAGTGAAATTGAAATCCTGACACGTTGCTGGAAGATTGTAAAATAGTGCGGCTGCTATGGAAAACAATTTGGAAGTTCTTCAAAATGCTAAACATGGAATTACCACATGACCCAGCAATTTCACTCCTAGGCAAGTAGGTAGGCAGGTAGGTTTGTGTATATATATATATTCCCAAGAGAATTGCACACATATGTCCACACAAAACTTTTACATAAATGTTCATAGCAGCATTATTCAAAATAGCCAAAAAGTAGAAAGAAGCTGAATGTCCATCAACTGATGAATGGATAAACAAAATGCATCCCTACAGTGGAATATCATTCAGCTATTAAAAGGAATGAAGTACTGATATGAATAAAGAATGAAGTACTGATATGAATAAAGAATGAAGTCCTATAACATGGTTGAACCTTAAAAACATCACGCTAAGTTAAAGAAGTTGGAAACAAAAGGCCACATATTGTATGATTCTATTTATATGAACTGCCCAGAATAGGTAAATCCATGAAGGCAGAAAGTAGATTAGTGGTTGCCAGGGGCTGGGGGAAGGGTAATGAGGAATGACTGCTAATGGATACAGGGCTTCTTTTTAGGGTGATGAAAATGTCCTAAAATTGATTGTGGCTGGGTGCCTGGGTGACTCAGTTAGTTAAGCATCCGACTTTGGCTCAGGTCATGATCTCAGGATCCTGGGATGGAGCCCCGCGTCAGTCTCTGTGCTCAGAGGGAAGCCTGCTTCTCCCTCTCCCTCTGCCCCTCCCCCTGCTTGTGCTCTCTTTCTCTCTCATATAAATAAAATCTTTTTAAAAAATTTTTAAATAAAAAGAATAAAATTGATTGTGGCAATGGTTGCACAACTTTGAAATACCTAAAAACTATTGAAGTGTATTCTTTTTTGGGGGACATTGTTACAATGCACTTAAATTTCTTTTGAATTGTGGTAAAATACACATAACATAAAATTTACCATCATAACCATCTTTTAAGTGTGCAGTTATCGGCATTTGTATATTGACATTATTGTGCTACCAGTACCGCCATCCATCTCTACAACTCTTTTCATCTTGCAAAGCTGAAATTCCATACCCATTAAAAAATAACCCATCCCTGTCCTCCCTCCCCAACCCACGGCAATCATCATTCTACCTTCTATCTCTATGATTTGACTTCTCTGGGTACCTCATATAAGTGGAATCATATAGCACTTGTTCTTTTGTGACTAGCTTATTTCACTTAGCAGAATATCCTTAAGGTTTATTCATGTGGTAGCAGAATTGCTTATCTTTTTAAGGCTGGATAATATCCCATTGTATGTATATTCCACATTTTGTTTATCTATTCATCTGTCAGTGGACACTTGAGTTGCTTCCACTTCTAGGCTATTATGAATGATGCTGCTATGAACATGAATGTACAAATATTTGTTTGAGTCCCTGCTTTCAATTCTTTTGGGTGTATACCCGGAAGTGGAATTGCTGGATCATATAGTAATTCTATGTTTAATTTTGTGAGGAACTGCCATACTGTTACATTGAACTGTGAATTTTATGGTATATGAGTTGCATCTCAATAAAGTTGTTATAAAAAATATGAGTAGTATCAACCTTCAGTGAGCTTTTAATCTAGAGGTGGGAAGAAAATTCACAAATGTCCATTCTATAAGGTAAAGGAAGTGATACGAGAAGTTCAAATTTCTTTGATGAGTCAAAGGAAAGAGATTATTTTTGGTTGGATGAATCAAGAAAAGCTTCAAGATAAAGATATTTGTAGAAATATTTGAAGAAAGATCATATTGAAATAGGTGAAATTGGGGAAGTTGAACCAACCAGACTGGAGAAGGAGAAAGGAAAGTATTACTTTAAGCAAAGGCAAGAAGAACAGAAAATGTAGACAAATTATTTGATGACAAAGATGTCACTGTTCCTTCCCCATACCATTTCATTTTTCTTCTGGGCACATAGAAGACTATTCTGGACCCTCCATATCCTGACAGGGCCTGTGACTAATCCTGGTCAATGAAATGGGAGAGGAAGGTGGTGTGGGATCACGACCGGCCTCCAGATCTCCCACAAGACCTTCATTACTACCAGGATGTAGAGGATGCAGAGAACAGCTGTGAGGCCTTGGAGAAGACCCTTGAGCAGACTAGTGTCTGTGCACCAAAGCCACCCCAATGCGTATTTTTGTACCGCCTGTGAGCTAAGAATGGTTTTGCATTTCAAATGGTTGAAAAAAAGCCAAAAGAACAATATTTTGTGACACATGCAAATTATGTCAAATTCAAATTTCAGTCTCATAAATGAAGTTTTATTAGAATACAACCACACTAATTTGTTTCCATATTATCTGTGGCTGTTTTGGTGTGCAGAGTTGAGTAGCTGCAAAAGAGATCATATGGCCCAGAAAGCCTAAAATATTTACTATCTGGCCCTTTAAAAAAAAGTTTCCTGACCCTTGTTCAGGAGAATGGCAGAGTCATTTAGTTAGAAAAAACCTTGTCCTAGAATGAACTTTATGGAGCAAGCAGGAAATAAATCTTTATTGTGTTAAACCACTGAGATTGTTATCTGTTACAGCATCAAGTTATCTGTTACCTAATCAACCCATTGTGGATGAAGCTGTCTTGTGAAAACTATTTACATATTACTCTTCTATACTTTGGGGATTGGTTTGCTTTGTTTTGTTTTTTGGGAATTGGTTTGGAATACAGAATGTTATCAGTCATCAGAAATCCTTATTTCTCTGGAATATATTTAATTTTCAAATTGTATTAACTTATTTAATTTAATAAACATATTAAATTATTTAAAAACACTTCCTTTTCCAAAATTAATAAACATCTGCATTTCACTCAGTAGCAAGAGGGCTGGATAGCTCTCTCTGCTACAGCAACTTGTATCCGAAACTTTAGGCTGGATAAGTAGGAGGTAGAGCATGGGGTTCAAAAACCCTGGCCTCCCAGCTTTTGGTCCCAAGCTTCACATAAAATTTCTAACAGTATAGAAATTATAATCTCACAGAGACAATGAGGACTAACAAGATGCAATGTGAAAGTACTTTGTAAAGTGTCACGTAAGGTAGGTGATATCTCAGAACCGACCACAGAGCAATGAAGCAAAGACACCTGTGAAGGTCAAGTGCAGTTCTTCAGTGCTCACGTCGCGGAGCAGATCTGCTGAATGACCTGTGGGGCTACAAATCAACTTAGAATCCAAATCATAAAGTAGACCAGACTAAGGCTTTTTGCAAGTGTCCTAGCCATAATTTTAGATTCTCTTTAGCCCTATAAACAGACACATTTCATATAATCACCGAAACAAAAACATACATGAAAACACAATATATATTTATTTCAACAAGTTCTTAGCTCCAGGGTGCCTGGATGGCTCAAGTCAATTGAGCGGCTGACTCTTGGTATTGGCTCAGGTCAGGATCTCAGGGTTCTGGGATCGAGCCCCACATAGGGCTCTGCACTCAGTGGGGAGTCTGCTTGAGATTCCCTCCCTCTCTCTTTGCCCCTCCCCCTGCCCACACATGCTCTCTCTCCCCTCTTCTCTCTCACCCAAACAAATAAATAAATCATAAAAAAATAAACAGTTCTTAGCTCCCAATTTCTCTTCTCATAAACTTGTGGTCTCAAAGATCTCAAAAAAAAAAAAAACAAGCTTTTCACTGTTGGTAATTATGTTTCCAAAGGTGCATATTATATTTATATTGAATTTAGTTTCCTAAGTTTTCCTCATTAAACACATAGAGGGGTAAGGGGTCTTGCTTCCCTAACACTCATTGCCTTTAACTGCCATGGAATTAATTCCGGTCAAGAACCTTTTCTATTGACAGAAGTAAAGAAAGAATAAAGGATGCTTTCACTACTGGTTCTGTAGTTTTGGTCAACTGCATCTTCTCCCTTTTGGATGGCTCTGAGAGCCCAGGCAAGGGGGGGCAGACATGAACTTGCAGTGGTGCTGACCCATTCTGAGAAGCCTGGAAATGGGCTCATGGAGGTGCACACCTGGAGTTTTGCCAGGGGGGCAGAGTTGAAAGGGCAATGAGTCATGGAGTTCGTGGACCCTGACAAGACAGTGGCTGAAGGGATGACCCTGGAAGTGAAATTTGGAAAGAGAAGAAAGTAAAGATAAGGGGAGCCGATCAAGTAATGGATGTAGACGGAATAACCAATGAAGAGACGTAGGAAGATACAAGGTTGTCGGGGAAAGGTCAGAGCTTGAATTTCAGACGTGGAGAAATATTCAAGGTAAAGGCAAGACCTACAGAAAAGCCGTAAGTAGGGGTCATGTAAGGGAAGTGAGGTGAACATCACCGGATCTGAGGAGGCAAAGGCACCGGAAAGCAACAGGGCTGGATGTATTGTCCACGCAGGCGATGAAGACAATCAGGGTAGCAGCAGGATTTGGGGGAAAGTGGATAACTGTGAGCCAGCCACAATTTTCAGCAAATGGGGGTGGGAGGAGTAATGACAGTAATGAGGAGGGAGAGAGCGATCAGACCAGATGGCAGAACCACAGAGGAGTGCCCTGAAAGAGACAACGGTCTGAGAAGGGAACTGGGAAGTGGCACCGGGCCGTGGACTGTAGAGAAGCAGCAGCATTCTCCTAAGAGGCCTGCAGGAGGAGCGGGTGCCCAGAGTAAGCCGGGTCTCAGGCAGGAAGCAGATCAGGCTGGAGGAGCGTTCCAGAGGGCACAGGGAGCCGGGAGGCTGCGTCACAATGATCACGTGCACAGCAGTATGGGGACAGACGTGACAAAGGGGGAAATGACCAAACTCTCTCACTTTATTTGTATCCAAGTTATCTTCCATGGATTTTAAATGCTTCTTCAAATATTTTTCTGAACAATATGGGGTATACTTAAAAAAAACAAAACTACAAACTTTTAGACATGAGCCAGACACGAACCTGAAATCTTTTTTAAAAGGCTCACAACAAGGAAATAGGGACACTCTCAAACAATGGTTGATGAACACAATACTGATAAATTTCATCTTTGCTGTTATATTGCATTAATTATTCTTGGCTTGAAGGAACATAGAGAAGAAACAGAGTAAGTGCACAGCAACTAGAAATAAATACTGGCATTGCTGAAAAAAAAGCACAAAAAAGAAACACTCAGAGTTCTCTGTCACACTCTCTATCCACCTCCTTTAAAAATCACAAGTGAGTGGGGAGATGGGGTAACTGGGGGATGGGCATTAAGGCGGGCACGTGATGGAATGAGCACTGGGTGTTATATGCAACTGATGAATCCCTGAACTCTACCTTTGAAACTAATAATACACTATATGTTAATTAGTTGAATTTAAATAAAATAAAATTTTAAAAATCACAAGTGAACAGAGTCAATGCCGGAAAGAGCACAGTGTGACTGGTAACAGTAGACTGAGAAGATGTAGAGTGGGCTCTTTTCCTTCAAATTGGGTTGGTGCTGGACAGCTGGGTGAGGGTTAAGAAAGTTGACACTTTCAGTAAACTATGGACCTCCTCCCTCAGAAGACCATACATAAGCTGACACATATAACATTTTGCTTACCATTTCAGCGGGGTTTAAAATCCACCAAAGACCATTCTTGGGTCAAGACTAAGAACAAGGGAAGGTTAGGAAAGTAGCCCAAAGAAGCCAATCAGACGGCTAGCTTCTGAGGAAAGAAGAGGTTTTGTTTGGAAAAATTCCAGAGGGAAAAAGTAGGGAGGTCACTGTTTCAGGGTACAGAGAGATTTGAGGATAGTGGTGTCGAATGAGAAGTGAATGAATCCAGAGACCAGAAAACGCAAAGAGCCTTCATTCCAAACACTTAGCTACAAGAGTGACAGACTATACTTGGAAATGTGGTACAAATAATAATCATTGCTGAGAAATCCGGGAGTGAGAGATTCGTGCCAGGAAGAGGAGGCAATGAGCAAGAAAAAAATACGCAGAGTCTAGAGTCAGACAGACCTAGCACCAGACCCTCACACCGCTTGTGTTTAGCTCACTCTTGAGGAGGTTGGTATCTCTAGGCCTCACATGTAAAACGAAGATAACTCATGGGCTGGGGTGAAAACCAAGTTAGCCACACAAATAACATGCGTAGCATAGAGCCTGGTACCTGGTGGCCCTAAGCAAATGGCAGCACTTCCTATGTGCAGATTTGGAGAATGACTTTAACCCTACCACGTTCTTACCGACAACACCAACCGAGGAGATGGGCTGTGCTGTTGCTGTTTTCCAGGATGCTCCCGAGGGGGTTGACCACTTACTGGCATTCCTCTCCCCAAAGAAAACATATTGCAGGGCTCTAGCCTGCCCTGATTTCTGAAGGTACACGAACAACTCCTCCTCCTTCTTGATGCCCACTTCATAGGGATACTGGACGGCAGCCTGGACTGCACGGACACACGTTTCCTGAGAAAGGCACCCAGGATGCTGCTTTCGCATCTTCAGAAGGGCTTCACTGAAAACGCTGTCCATGTTGGACAAGCTCTGAATTGGCTTGTTGCAGAGTCTACGGGATTCTAAAGGCTGATCTGGAAGGAAGAAGAAAGAAAATCGGATCTTTGGAAATGTTACTTATACCAAGGGACTAGGAGTATGTAATAATAATAATAATAGACAACAACCTGCTCCAATTCAAAGCACAAAATTAAATACTATTCATCAAGATATTTAACATAACACTAACATCAAAATATCTGAATCACGTTAGTCCAGTAAGATAGAATTTAACAGATTCAATGCAATTTTCAAGTTACCTCATGTAGGCATAAAAGTTTCCTTTTCCTTCTGTTCCAAAGCCAAGACAGTGTTATAATAGATTAAATTAAATAGATTAAACTCTCAGTGAGTTTAAGGAAAATATTTCTGAGTTAAGAATATTTTAGATTCAAAATAATCTCAACTCCATTCCTGATAGTAACAAACACTTAAAAAGACCTAGAACAGAAGGCAGTGTTATATTGGTACAAGGGGAGACATACGAATCAGTGGAAGAGAATTGAGAGCTCAGAAATAAATCCTGACAATTAGAGCCAACTGATTTTCAGCACAGGTGCCAAAACAATTCAACGAAAGGGAGTTTTTTCAATAAACAGTGCTGAAATAACTGGATACCTATATGCAAAAAAAAAAAAAAAAAGAAATTAGATCCTTACCTAGAACCATATATAAAAATTAACTCAAAAAATTGGATCATAAATCAAAATGGAAGAGCTAAAACTATAAAAACTTCTAGAAGAAAATAATAGGGAAAATCTTTAGGACCTTGGGTTAGGCAAAGTATTCTTAGCATGATTCATGAATGAAAAAAAAAATCAATAAACTGGACGTCATCAAAATTTAAGACTTTGTACTTCAAATTAAGAAAATGAAATGCTAAACCATAGACTGGAAGAAAATATTTGTATGGTAGGCAGAGTAATGCTGCATGCCCCCAATGTCTACTTCCTAATCCCTAGAACCTATGAGTATATAACCTTACATTGCAAAAGGACTCTACAGATATGATTAATGGTAAAGAACTTGAGATGTGGAGATTATCCTTTCTTGTCTAGATGTTCCCAACCTAAGCATAAGAGTCCTTAAAAGAGAAGACCCTTTCCCAGCTATGCTGAAAGAGACATTGATAATGAGGAAGGGTCAGAGAGACACAACATGGGGAAGATTTAACCCGTTGGTGATGATATGGCTTAGACGATGGAGGAAGGGGGCCAAGAATCAAGGAATTCAGTGGCCTCTGGGCCATTCCCTCGACTTAGAACCAGCAAGAACATGAGGACCTTGGTCCTACAACACAAGATAGTGAATTGTGCCAACGACCTGAGTGAGCAGGAAACAGATTCTCCCCTAGAGCCTCCAAAGGCGTATGGCTGCAGACACCTACATTATAGATCAGTGAGACCCAACCAGCAGACTTCTGACCTACAGATCTGTAAGATAATAAATTTGTGTCATTTACACTACTAAGCTTCCAGTAATTTGTTATTAAAGCAATAGAAAACCAATACAATTTGTAAATCAAATATCTAATGCAGTATTTGTATCCAGAGTATAGAAAGAATTCTTGTGACTCAATAATAAGAAGGCAAACAACTCAGTTTTTTAAATGGGCAAAAACTTGAGTGGCTATTTCACCAAAGAGGATATATGAATGGCTAATACATATGTGAAAAGGTGTTCAACAGCATTAGTCATTAAGGAAATGCAAATAAAAACCACAGTGATAAAAAAAAAACCATAGTGAATGTGGTGGGTTGTCTCTAAGTAATGGGATGTCGTTTCTGAGATTAAGGTACAAAAAGACTGGCTTCAGTCTTGTTCACCCTCTCTTGCTCTCTCACTCGTTCATTCTGATGGAAGTCAGTTGCCACGTGTGAGCGGCCCTTTGGTGAAGCCCACGTGGCAAAGAACTGAAGGAGACCTTCAGCCAACAGCCAGTGAAGGGCTAAGGCCCTCAGTCCAACAGACCATATGGAACTGAATCCTACTAACAACTACTTGAGTCAACTTGGAAGCAGATCCTCCCCCAGTCAAGCCTTGAGGTGGAAACCCACAGATAATACCTTCGAGGCAATCTTATGTGTAATCCTAAACCAGAGAAGCTAGTTCACCACACCTATATTCCTGACCCACAGAGACTGCCAGGTAATAAATGTTTGATTTTAAGCAGTTAAATTTTGGAGTAATTTGTTATGTAGCTAGAGGTAACTAAGACAGACCCATTAGAATGACTATTATCGAAAAGACGTCAATACCAGGTGTTGGTGATGATGTGGAGTAACCGGAATCCTCAGCCATTGTTTGTGAAAATCTAAAACAGGGCAGTACATCTACTTTGGAAAACAGTTTGGCAGTTCCTTAAAAAGATAAGCTTATTGTTCAACCCAGCAATTTCACTCCAAGGAATCTACCTAAGAGAAATGAAGACATATGTCCCCATAAACCTTACACACAAATATCCATAACAGTATTATTCATACCAGCTCATCAACTGATGAAGGGATAAAGAAAATGTGGTAGAGCTATGCAGAATACTGTTCAGCAATAAAAATACTATCCGCAAATTACTGATACATGCTGCAATTCAAATGAACCTCAAAAACATTATGCAAACTGAAAAGAAGCCAGATCAAAAGATTACATATGATATGATGCCGTTCATGGTAAATGTCCAGAAAAGGCAAATCTGTAGAGACAGAAAGATCAGTGGCTGCCTAAGGCCGGGGGTGGAAGTGGGAGAAGTTGCAACAAAATATGAGGGAAATTTTGGGGGTGGTGACAAGTCCTAAAACTGACTCATGGGGATGGCTGTGCAACTCTATACCGTGAATCTACCTCATTAAAGCTATTTTTAAAAATGCCTAGAAATGAATTTATCAAGAAACACACGAGACCTTTAAGAAGATAACTATACCATTTTATTGAAGAACATATAAAGACTTCAATAAAGAGAGAGACTCTATGTTCCTGGATATAAACATTTCATAACATAAAAATATAAATATTTTCCATATATATTATATATGAATTTCTAATCAAAACCCTTGCAGTTCTGTATTTTTTAAAAAATTCAACAGGGGCACCTGGCTGACTCAGTTGGTAGAGTGTGTGACTCTTGATCTCAGGGCCGTAAGCTTGAGCCCCACATCGGACGTGGAGCCTAGTTAAAAAAATAATAAAAGTAAAAATAACTTAATGGAATTGAGTATAACTCAACAGAATGATGATTCTGAAGTTTGCATCAAAGGATAAATGTGTATGAGAAGCATTATCAAATAAGATGTGATGTTAAACTTTAAATCTGTTATGTTCTGGTATAATGTTATCCGTCATAATTTTAAGATATATGTCACAGAAATAACCAAACTCTCTTGCCAATTGCAATATAATAAACTCTCTTGTCAATTGCATTATAATAAATGCATTATCAGATCTTCAAATAAAAAGAATAAATGTGTAACAAATTATATTACCAAAACTGTTGTCTAAAACACTATGCCAGAAACTGTTTTTTTTAAAGTGCTACCATCTCTTCAAGAATACACCATTACATCAAAAATGTACACTTCAGTTAATTAGACAGAAAACCTACCAGAGGTTATAAAGCAGTTTCAGTATAAAAAGGCATATAAGCATGAACCTGTCTGGTATCGGTGTGTTACAAAGTGTGCAAGGGAGACTGAGTAAGGTTTGGATTTAATCATGTACACATATAAGTTTATCTTTGAGGCACTGCATAATCTCAAACTTTTTTTAACCTAGGAGGCAACAATACTTCCTAATGCCTGGTAAATAAGTAGACTCGAAAATAATGGATTTTTATTTATTTATTTATTTTTAAAGATTTTATTTATTTATTTGACAGAGAGAAAGAGGGAGAGAGAGAGCACAAGCAAGGGGAGCAGCAGGGAGAGGGAGAAGCAGACTCCCCGCTGAGCAGACAGCCAGACACCGGGCTCGATCCCAGGACCCTGGGATCATGACCTGAGCCGAAGGCAGACGTTTAACCGACTGAGCCACCCAGGGGTCCCCCAAAATAATGGATTTTTAAATTAATGTTTTCCCATATGATGTTGAGAACAGGAAAGGAGGGGAAGACAGTGGTTAGACATGTGGTCCCTGTTTGCCCTCCTATTGTTGGAAAGACATGAACTCTACCCAACAGGTTTCCAAAGACTTGCTCAATTATCCAATGTGTTAGCCCAATCCTCAATTTCCAGGGAGGCAAGTTCAGCAGAGAAGGATGGAGCCCTTTCCAGGGCCTACAGCTGATTTAATTTCCTGGTGGCCCCAAAGGGAGGCAAGTGGGGACAAGTATGTGGAGGACGAAGTGCATGAAGAAAGGGGACGGAGCCGCCAATGCTGTGGCACGAACAGGCAGCTGGGGCAGTCTGTGCCGGGAACAGGGCATATCAGAGCTGAATCTCTGTCCTTGTGACACGACCAGAATTCCCATCTGATTAGGACTGATTCTCAACACCATAGTACATACTAAGTGTTATCCGAGGAATTTAAAAAGTTCAGATGCCCATGCCCCACTGTAGACCCAGCTAAGAATATTTAAGGCTGGGGCCTACACATGTGTATTTTTATAACTTCAACACCTGATTTTGCGGTGTAGCTTCTGGAAAGTGCAAGAGCAGAGCATTAGGTCAGCCAGGATCTGGCTCAAGGACAGCTGCAGCTCCTGGCAAACTCTGCCCTGGACCAGAAACTGAAAAGGGAAGAAAGAAAGAAAGAAAAAAAAAAAAAAAACCAGAGAGAAAAGAAAAAAGGAAAGCCTGCTTAATTGTGTGCAGTAATTATTACAGTAATTATTGCTGATTTGCATAATGCTATTATCCTGGGGATACTCAGAATCTATCCGACTGCAGATGGGCATTCTGGGAACTACCTGTGGCACCTGTCCAGACCAGTCTAGGGCCAAGCTGAGCACATCCACTGGAGAATTGTGGATCCGGGCACAAATACAGATGCTTTTTCCTGCTCAACTTCCTATCTCTTTCCTGCTGCAGCTATAAAGGATGCTATTACCTTACAAATTCGTTCTATTAAAACAAAATATATTCAGAATTTCCCCTTTAGGTCTACAGGTATGGTGTTTTCAACGTGTGTTTCTTATACACTTGGTTGTTTTAACATCTTGGTGGTTTTAAATTCATTCAGCTGTACCTACAGAGTAAGAGAGGCTGGTATGGGCAGGTCAGCACCAGCAAATGAGGTCAGCACCCAGGAAAATGAGGAGAAGAGAAACTAATTAGTGATTCAAATATGCTTATAATTGAATTCCTTCCTTGACCCATTCACATTTTTTTCTTAATTCTTTGAGGTATTGTAAGGCAGAAGAATACTCAAGTTTTGATTTAAAAAAAAAAAAAAGTGAATCACCCTCCTAAAGGAAGAAAAGGAGGTGATTATTTTCCCTCTTTTCTCTCTGGTAAACTGACAGGAAGAGATTTTCTCTGCCTAGTTTAAAGAGAGGCACAACATGCAATTTACAGAAATGGTTACCTAAGACATAAAGGATGGTCTGTTCTCCAGTTGTGATAAACAGTAAGTAAGCTGTGTTTGTCACAGAAGCTCTGCAAAGGACAGACAGGACAACTGTACTTTTTCAGTCTTGCAGGAGGTCACCCACAGAACTCGGGTATTACAAAAAAAGGCAGCTCAATTTAGACATGCGCTTAGGCCTTCTCTGTGAGGCAGGGTCACTCTGTTCTTGTGAAACGTGTATATAAAGGTTCACAGAGAGCAAAAATAAATTACAAAAAGCAAAAGATAAAATGGAGAGAAAGACGATGATACCATTAAGATTTGTTTAAAGTCACAAAATCAAAATGAACACACAGACCAAAGTCTGTAGGCAGAATTAGAATCACTAAAAATGGCTAACATGGTGCCATAACAATAACAGAACCAGGGTTCGTTACAGGGACAAAAACAGCATTAGGTTCCTGAGTTGGGGCCCCCCCCAGCTGGATGTCTCCTGTGCCCATCTCTGAATAACAGCACATACTTTCAGCTTCATGCTAGAAACATGCACGTGGGAATGGGGAGTTCTTACTCAGTTTGGGAATAAGCAGGCTGCTGGCCAAATGCAAGTGCAAATAAATAGTATTTTACAGGACCCTCTCCTCCCCAGTTGAGCCAAAGCAATCTGGTTTGGCCAAGTAACTCTGAAATGCTCTGCTTAATCCACTGTACTGCAGTAGTCTTCATATAACAGCTTCATATAAGCTTCATATAACAAGAGCATTAAGATGCATGACGCTAATTGACTTTCACAGTCAACTCTCCTCTCCAGGATGCATGTTAAATTGTAAGAGAAATTTGCAGCTACTTCCCAAATCATATATATATATATATATATATATATATATATATATATATATATATATATTATGTGGAGCTTGAACTCACAACCCTGAAATCAAGACGTGAGCTAAGATCAAGAGTCAGATGCTCAACCAACTGAACCACCCAGGTACCCCCAAGTCATATTTTTAGATACATGCTAACCTCCTATAATCCCCTTCTACCCATAACTGGTTCCAAACTGCTGATTGCAACATTGACCACTGGAAATTCCCTTCCTTCTCCCCTTTTTTATTGGATGTGGAAACTAAATAAGTTCCTTAATCTTTTCCCTGTTATTAAATTTTATATATATACACACATATATATCCTTGTTATAATTATTATTGTTATTATTTTTAAGTCAACATTTCAGCTGAAGAAGTTTATCAGGGGTTGGGGTGAGAATGGGAGGGTAAGATGTAGGAATGGGGTTGGAACAGGCTTAATTAATGGCATATTTTTACAAATGGGAAAGGAGAACTCAATAATTTTACATGTATTTTAAAAATCAAAGTATAGGGGTACCTGGTTGGCTAAGTTGGTTAGGCAGCTGACTCTTGATTTCAGTTCAGGCCACGTTGGGCTCCGTGCTCAGTGGGGAGTCTGCTTGAGGATTCTCTCTCCCTCTCCCTCACCCCTTCGCCCACTCACACACACACTCTCTCTAAAATAAATAAATAAATTCTTTCAAAAAAATTGAGGTACAATTCATATAACATAAAAGTCACCATTTTAAAGTTTACAATTCAGTGGTTTTTAGTATACTCATAAATACCCATTATAAAATATAAATATGTATTTATAAAAGATTTTTGTGGAGCCTCTCCTTCAAGCCAATCCATCATTTTTGTTCTGCCAAATAACTACATACTAATAGCTATATTTAAAAACAAAGACCAAAAAGAAGAAGGAGGAGAAGGGGAGGAAAGTCTAGAACAAACAGAAAGGAAAAGCACAAGACCTTCAATGAAAATGAAAGGCAAAATGAACAAGTCTCTCTATGCTATGCATTTTGTAAGATAATAAATGGCAAATGTACATATGAATCTATGAGATCGTCCTTTGTCAACCTGCACTATTTCTCTACCTTGTATCTCTGGCATTTACCGATTACAAAGCAGCACCAAGGAATCACAGGATTCCAAATAGTGGAACTCATTTTAAAAGCAACAACAGGGGCACCTGGGTGGCTCAGTCAGTTAAGCGTCTGACTCTTGGATTTTGGCTCAGGTCATGGTCTCAGGGTCATGAGATTGAGCGCCTCCTCAGGCTCTGTGCTGGGAGTGGAGCTTGTTTGAGATTTTCCCTCTGCCTCTGCCCTCCCCGCCCCCCCCACCGCCACCTCCCACCCTTCCCCCTGGCTCATGTATTCTCTCTCTCTTTCTCTCTCTCTCACACACAAAAAAACCCAAATAAATAAAACCAAACAGTAAAATTCCCAGAGTTTCCCATGGGGATTCTGAGACTTAACCCCCCAAAGAGACACAGTGTGAGCGTGCATGCATGGGGATGGGCAGAGAGAGAGGGAGAGAGAGAGAAGCAGACTCCCCGCTGAGCGCGGAGCCCTACTCCGGACTCTTGATCACACAACCCTGAGATCGTGACCCGAGATGAAATCAAGAGTCAGATGCTTAACCGACTGAGCCACCCAGGCACCCCAAGATAAACTTTTTTTTTTTTTAAATCAAGAGTCTTCATTACCTACCACCCAATACAACCACTGACAAAAACTTTTTGGTTTATTTCCTTATGCAAATATGCATATGAAGACATAAACACACAACTGTGCATTTTCGTATCTGGTTGTTTTCTACAATATTACATGTAAGCATTTTCCCAAGTTCTTCAACTTTGTTTAAAAAATGGAAGTTTTAATGGCTGAATGGGGTTGCTTCATTGTGATCTACCACCTTTGATGTAACTAATCCCCTAAAATTAGAGTTTTGAGTTGTCTCCAATATTTTACAATGATATACATACTATGGAACACTATTAGGTAATAAAAAAGAATGAAATATTTTTACATGAAACAACATGGATGAATTTCAAAGACATTATCCTAAGTGAAAGGAGTCAGACACAAAAGGCTACATGTTATATTGTGATTCCAACTATATGAAATTCTAAAAAAGCAAAACTGTATTAAGAGAAAGTAGGTCAGTGATTATCTGTGGCCAAGGGGAAGGGAAGAGAATCTACAGGAAAGGGGCATGAAAATACTTTTTTGTTTAGGGTAATAGAACTATGTAGTGATTGTGACAGTAGTTACACAAATATAAACAATTACAAAAATTTTTCAAACTCTACACTTGAAATGGGTGGATTTTACTGTGTGTAAATTATACCCCAATAAAGCTGGAAGAAATGAAAACAGAAGCAAAAGATTACTTATGAAATTTTTTGAAAAAAACTTATTTTCATTTTTGCATATTTCCTTTAAATTTTTGGCTATATTCATACTCTATATAGCTATAATTATAGAATTTATGTAAATTTATATTTTAGACATTTTTATATACAATTTTACATATTTCTGTACAGTCTTCATAATTACAATTTAAAATAGTTATATATAATTGTCAAAAGCTAAAAACTGTTTCCCTACTGTTAACAGGTGAATTACCGAATTTTAAAGCAGATGATTCCTAAAAAAAACGGAAAGAAAAAAAAAAAAGCAAATAATTCCTCCTCAATATTTGGATGCCACCAAGTGGACAAACTGTGCAATGTTGCACAGACTGAGTAGGCCATTTTATAAATTTTATAAATAAAAAAATTAACTTAATGTTTAGTTTTCTAACTTAAAAATTATTTTTAAAGTCAAGTACATTTTTAAAATTAAAACAGACCATTTTACAATTTACTAGACTATGATCCTCATCTATCTCTTCTAGTTCCTTAACTCTCAAATCTCAATCTAGGGAAATCAGTTAAGGAAAAGAACTTCCTGTGGAGACCTAGTCCTTTACAAACTAAAGCCATGGGTGTCAATGTTAAGACATGGGTCTAGCACAAGCCCTAAACCAAACACTCTTGTATGGATCTCCAAACGCAAATAGCCTTTGCTGTCAGCCAACCGAGTGACTTCTAACACGACAACAAGCCCTTCCAGGAGGCACAGTAAGATCAGAGACAAAAAGTTGGTGATGACTGTATGGAAGGCAGAGAACGATACCAGGAGGCTCATTCCCTTTTGGGCAAAGACTTGCTAATTCTCTATATGAGTCACCAGGATCTTCTCTCTACAGTCCCTGGCCTCTCCAGTTCAAGCTTTTATAGTCACATTGAAACCACAACTGGCTAGAGCCACAAAAAGAAAGATTATTTCAGGGAAGTGTTTGGTCCCTGCCAGGGTCGACAAAAGGATGACTTTTTCAAAAGAACGCCTTTGAATGACACTGAGCCTTTGCCTACCACCAAGCAGAAAGAAGAGCCTGCAGCTCTACCTGTGACCCAGCACTGCTCCCCATTATTTTTTCTGGCATTCTTTAACCCTCTCCATCTTGCTGCCAATCTCCATAAATTGAAAAAGGAAAAGTTGAAAAGAAGAAAAAGGGAAAACGCTTGGAGTGCCACTCCCAAGGACTCTTAAAGGAACGAACGCCATGAATCCATAAAGAGAGAAATCAACGAGAGAAAGAAAATACAGCTCCACCAGACATAACCATGGTTTCATTGTGGCAAATTAGAGAGGCTTCTTTCTTTTTTTTCTCCCCAAGATTTATTTATTTATTTGAGAGAGAGAGAGAGAGTGTAGGGTGAGGGGCAGAGGGAGAGAATTTTCAAGCAGACTCCCCGCTGAGAGTGCAGCCTGATCTCATGACCCTGAGATCATGACCTGAGCCAAAACCAAGAGTTGGATGTTCAACCTGTGCCTGAGCCCCCAGGCACACTGAGAGGCTTGTTTCTGTTTGCTGAATTGTTTGTTTGCTTGTTTTCATTTTAATTATATTTCTTACAGAAAATACATTATTTCAATCCAAATTCAAAGGTACAAAAGGTAAACAATGAAAAGTTTTCTTCCAACAGCTTCCCTGGCTGACCAACCCCATTCCCAGAGGCAACCATTAGCCATTTCTTGTGAATCTTTACAGAAATATCTTATATGTAGACGAACAGTTACATATATACATTCTCCCCACATAGACATTCAGGCCCATTCCCCTTTTCTTTCTGCATAAATGGTGAACCACTATACACAATGATGTATAGGGTTTTTTATTTTAAAGATATTTATTTATTTGAGAGAGAGAATGAGAGAGAGAGAGAGCACGAGCGGGGTGAAGGGCAGAGGGAGAAGCAGACTCCCCACTGAGTAGGGAGCCCGATACGGGACTCGATCCTGAGACTCCAGGATCATGACCTGAGCCAAAGGCAGACTCTTAACTGAGCCACCCAGGGCCCCTGATGTATAGTGTTTTTCACTTAGTAATACAATATGTCGTGGCATTTATAACATATCAATATGCAGAGTTTCTTATTCATTTTAAAGCTCCATCATATTCTATCACACGGATGTACCATAAGATATTTAAGGAATTCTTTATTAAAATGAAAGTTTAGCTTGCTTCCAATCTTGTGCTATTTTCATTATTATCTTCTTACCAGAAATTCTCTCGGCTAATTTGATTGCTTCTTCAACCGGGTCTGAGTTCACAATTTCATCTAGAATACCCAGCTTAAGTGCTTCATCTGCCAAAACATGTCTTCCTAAAACAAAACAAAACAAAAATCAAAGAACAACGTGAGGGTAAAGCAAAAGCATTACTCTGTCTAGGTGGGAAGGTTATCTGTCCTGGATACAAACATCTATTATTAAATGAAATAAATAAGCAACACACTGACTATTATAGTAGAAAGATCATCGTATAGGTAACCAGAAAACTTAGTTCAAGCTTCAGCTCTACCTTCTACTACTATTTGTGTGATGATGAAGAATTGTACGGGGACCACCCCTTCCTCCTAGGCAAATGGGAATAATTATGCTTACCTTGGTAATTCTGAGTATCAGGTGAGAATAACACATTTTCTTTATAGTCTATAAATCTCTGTGGAAGCACTTTGTAAAGTATACATTTCTAGAGAAGAGATGATCAATTTTTGAGACTAATAACAGGGATAGTAACAGCAGAGAGTAGCAGTATCTTACACCAATATACATACCATCACTGATTACAAAAAAAAAAAAGACAGTCCTGAAACATGAATATAGTTGGGTAAACGGGGAAATTATTGATTAGGTTAACATTATTTAAGTTGTAATCAAAATTACACGGGAAAAATGGGGTGGACTTGTGTCATCTTTTGCCTACCCAGCATCTCCCTTCGTTTGTGGAGTTGCTTTTATGTGAGTTTTGGAGCCCTGCCTTTTACTACAGAAGCTAAAAGGGAAGCAGAAGTGATCAGACAACTGTTGCTTCAGATCCATACAGGTAGGGTGTGGCCCATGACCCCAAGTTTGGAGAAAGGAGCGCTCTACAGAGGGTTGTCAGCCTGGAGTGAGGACAAAAAGGAGCAGCTAGCGACATCTAGTGTCTGATGGCGGTGGTACAAGGGGCTGCTAATGGCCAGGGGTGGCACTGGCCACCTCCAATATAGAATGGCAACTGCAGGGTGTTAAGAAGTTTGATGAGCATCACTCCTGAGTTCTTCACCGGGTGTAAATACGTAATTTAATCTGAACATTCTGAAGAAGCGAGTTAAGGGATACGAGCATCCCTTAACACAGGGTCAGGAGGAAGGAGACAGTAACACCTTACTTGCTTTCTTGCCAGTACCACCTTGCCTTGTGGAAAGTGATCATCAAATCAGTCTTGAGGGCAACAGTGTCACAGTCCTTGCTGTTCATACAGGGTTAGTGGATGTCATCTTTGAGACAAACCCTCATTCCTGGTTCTTTGTAGTGCTCCAGAGAGTTACAGATGGGTTTTCTTGATCAGAGAGACAGTTCAGTGATTTCTGGCAGGGGCCACTCTGCAACATTATTTGGGTGGTTTTCTAGAAGTGCCTTTGAAAACAGGCTTCCAGATTTCCTCCTGGGGTGAGGAGGGCAGTGAGGAATGGATGAGTGGCTGCAGGGGTCAAGTGTCCTGTGTATAAGATCACTTGGGGGGCACCTGGGTGGCTCAGATGGTTGGGCGTCTGCCTTTGGCTCAGGTCCTGGGACTGAGCCCCACATCGGGCTCCCAGCTCAGTGGGGAGTCTGCTTCTCCCTCTCCCCCTGCTTGTGCTGTCTCTCTCAAACAAATAAATAAAAAATCTTTTAAAATAATAAAGTGTTAACTCCATAGTTGGTGTTACGATTCTAGATATCAGCTTAGGCTATGTTTAGTAAGCCTGTTTTAATGTTTCGCTGACTCATTCTTAAGTTTGCAAGGGAGTCTAAAGTGGAGACCCTAAAAAAAAAAAAAAATCACTTGGGTAAGGGGTGAGTGAATCAACCTGCCCAGGTTAAGGGCACCAACAGCAGACAAAATGGAAAATGGAAACCTGAGTACAAAAAGGATCTTTGGGGCAACTGAGTAGATAATCTGAGCTACCCAGAGGATGCACTGCAAATTCCTTCAGCTGTAATGATTGCTTCTAGCCTGGATTTCACACAAGTGGAGGTGTATCACGACTGTTCTTACAAAGTCAGTGAGATTCTGGGTACTTTGATTCTGTTTCAAGGGCCTAAAGACACAGCTCTGTATATACAACCCAAATCTTCAGGCTCAGATTTAAACTTGCTTTTTCTCTTGCTGCCCTCAGTGTGGACAACCCCTGTCCAACAGACTTTAATAAGGGCCCTGCCTAGAGCTACTATAAGGAGACCCAGGGTAACTGAAGCTGAGACTTCTCTTCTCCAAAGTGGGTAATCTCGATTTTTTCCAACGTTCTTCAGGGCTTCTTTTCCAACCTTTAGAAAATCTTTTTCAACATAGAATCCTTTCCAGATGTCATTTTAAAGTCCCCCTAAAATTGTACAGATAACTTAAAAAGATAGATGTATGATTCTAATGTTAATTTTCTTCTAATTCACTGTGACCTTTTCTATGCAAATTAGAATCCATCATATCCTTTACTGTTTGTACTCTTCTTCATCAGGTTAAAAATAGTGATATTTCTATAAGCAGCAGTGCTTTGGAAAAGGCAATCCTTGTTCATTTCTTTTTTGTCAAAGAAGCCAGATTTCTTCCTGATTTTCCCCAAGATATGCTTGCCTTTGAGACTTAATGATGAAAACAGAGACACAGAATTCCTCAATATTTCCCCACATGCTTCAATTTTTGTAAACCTTAGACTTTATACTCATTTCACACTATTATAATTTCCCCCATATTTTATTCTGCTTTGCTTCCTTCCTATTTGATCTTTTGCAGAATGAACTATCTTATGTGCTTTGAATTCTGTAGTATATTGGATTGTAAGCACCCTCATGAATTTTACATTAGATACTTAACATACTATACATTCTTAAAAGTGTACTTATCATACCATTGTAACTTAAGACAATTTCTAATTTAACTTATTGAAAGCAAGAAATTTAATACTTTTAGTTTTTCTAGCTACCCTTTCATACTCTGTACAGATTGATAACAACTCCCCAGCATTTAAAAGAAAAAAAGCATTTTTATGCACATAGACTCATACTGTTTTCTAATTTGGATCACATATACACAGTTTTGTATTGTGATTTCTGTGTCAGAAAAAAATACAGATTTCAATTAGCAGCTCTCAAACTTTTTAATCTTAGGACCGCTTTGCACTCCTAAAGATAATGGAGGACTCCAAAAAGCTTTTGTTTATGTGGATTATTTCTATCAATATTTATCATATTAGAAATTAAAACAGAATTTTTAAAATGTTTATTAAATCACTTTAAAGTAACAAGGATAAATGTTAATGTTAACATTAATGTTAACATGAATACATTTTAATGCAAAATAACTATATTTTCAAAATTTCAAAAGCTTAGTGAGAAGAGTGTCATTGTTTTACACTTTTGTAAATTTCTTTCATGTCTGGCTTAATAGAAGACAGGTGGGTTCTCATATCTGCTTCTGCATTCCATCTGTTCTGACATCACCTGGAATACAACCACCTCTGGAAAGGTCTTAGAGAATGAGAGTGGAAAAGGCAAGTCACGTCCTATTGTTATGAAAGTAGCTCTGACTTCACGAACCGCCCCCAAAGGTCTTAGGCATACCCAGGAGTCCCTGGACCACACTTTAAGAACTTCTGATATAGATTACCATTTTAAAGATTGCATAGAATCTTAGAATAGGCTTATCATTTTAAAGACTGTATAGGATCCTAGAACGTAGGACCCTATACAGTCTTTAAAATGATGATAACGTAAGGATAATAATGTATGACAAACGTATGGAACATTCATACGCTAGGATCGTGTATTATCTGATTTGATACACACTATCGCTGCCTCAGAGCCCTGGAACTAGGATCGTATATGAATGTTCCATATATTTAGCATTTATTTGTGGCTGGAGTGATTTTACTTATTTTGAAAGTAATCTTTTGTTTTGTTTTTATCTTTTGGAAGCTTGCAGGATTCCATTTCCTGGAAGTTTAAAATCTTTACTAAAAATACATCAGGCAATTGATATCCCATCAGTTTTTCCCAAGAAAACGGTGAGTTTGCTGAATTGTAATCTCTGGTTCCATTTCATATCTGAAGAGTTTCTTCTGTTTTTTCCTTTCGTTACTGCCTCTCACCTTTTTGCTTCATGCTTTGGGAGCTCTTGTTATTCAAAGCAGAGACCTCGATTACATACCTTCTCTTTTTGTTAAATTCTTCTGAATTTCAGAAATGTGTCTCTATTTATCCTCCACGTTGCTGATTGAGTTGTCTGTTTGATCGTGTCTTCTTTTTATTGCTTCAAAAAGAAGTTATTTGGCCTAATGTTTTTATTTTAGACAGGGTGTTCTTATTTAACAAATACAATATTTTCTTTTCTAATTTAGATTATTTTCTAAAATTTTCATTTTCTTTCATCTTGTTTCACATTAATGCTTCACTCTTCTAATGCCACAGAATATTTTCATAGGCTTTGGGTTCAGTGTTAAATGTTTTTTTGTCTGTTGGTTTTGGTCACCAAATTATATTTGCTGATATATATTATTACTGCTTGGGAGCCCCGGCTACTAAAATTTACCCTCCACGTCTTGTTCATATATAGAGAAAACTCACCTGGACTTAACCCACCTGAAAACACAGGTAGGATAAGGATGCCACTCACAACTTCTCCCTGACTATTCTAGGTGGTAAGAAGTATCTCCTCAAAGTCTAGAGCCTGAGGGTTTCCCCGTCCTGGGAGTGACCATAAAGAAATTCATGGGCTGGAGCAAAGCTCGATGAGAACAGAGCAGAGACTTTCTGTGCTATTCAGTGAACAAGAAAAGGACAAACCCTACAAAAAGAAAGCAGAAGCAAGAGCAGGGCACTATAGTCCTTGTCATTTGACTGGACAGAGAACATCAGGGAATGAATTGCAATGTGCTCAAGCATCTCTTTTGTGGTTACTGCAGAAGATTCAGCTGTTTTCGGGTAGCATTTTAAGGGAAGTGTGGAAAAGCAATGGTGGTTGTTGTAATTGCTCCACTTTCCAGAATTAGCTCTCTAATGGTTTCCAGAAGATCAGAAAAGGTTAGCTATTTACTTATTAATTTAATCTAACTCTGTTTACTTATTAACTTCCTATGGGCACAGTGCTTACCAAGCTGGTGTTTTTTTCAACATGAGTATCAGCAGGGGCTCGTCAACTTTCAATAACAATTTTTTTAGCATACTCTGTTAGAAAAAAAAATTTTTCCAAACCAAACAGCAACAGTCTTAATAGCGTCATTGTTAATAGGTACTGTACTAGTTTCCTCTATAAATTCCCACCTTAAAACAACACACATTTCTTATCTTAGTTTAGGAGACCAGAAGTCTAAAATAGGTCAGCAAAACTGTCTGGGGGCTCTAAGAGAGAATCTGTTTCATGGTCTTTTCCTGCCTCTAAAGCCTGCCTGCAGTGCTTGGCTCGTGGCCACTTCCTCCATTCTCAGAGCCAGCTGGGTAGCATCTTCTCTCCTCTCTGATCTCCTGCCTCCCTCTTCTAAGGACACTTGTGATGAATTGGGCCCGCCTGTAAAATCCAGAATAATCTCCCATCTTAAGATTCTTAATTTGATCACATCTACAAAGTCCCTTTTGATTGTGAGGTAATATATTCAGGAGTTCTGGGGATTAGGACATGGACATCTTTGGTGGTGGGGGGTGCATTATTTGGCCTGCTACAGTTACCATTCATTAAATGTCTTCTATGTGGCAGGTACTCTACCAGAAGCAAGTCATGTGATTGCATTATTCTTTAAAGCAACCGTGTGGTATTTTTACTGATGAGAAAATGGAGGCTGAGAGATCAGAAAGAGCTCTGTCCGAAATCCCAGGCCAGTTTGTCCAACTGTCTCCTTGACGTCTCCTTGGATGTCTAACAGGCCTCTCAAACTTAACGTGTCCCAAAGTAAGCTCTTGTGATTCCTCCCTACAGCCTGCCTCACCAGCAGCAATCCCCGGCTCAATAACGGCGCCACCCTCCCAGCTGCTCAGGCCAGCGGAATCACTCCTTCTCCTCTTTCTCACACAGATCACTTTTGATGGGTCACGGAATCCTGCTGGCTCTCCCCTCATAATACATGCAGAATTCAGCCATGTCTCACCATGTACATGGCTACCACACAGGTCCCAGCTCTCCTCATCTTGCCCTTGGAAGATTAGGGCAGGCTTCGGCCCTTACTTCCAGTTAATATATTTTCAACAGCCAGAGTGATCTTTTAAAAAAAACATAAATGAGAGCACTTGACTCCCTGCTCAAAACACCCATGTCTTTCTGCCTCATTTAGAAGAAGAGCCAAAGTTTGTGCTTTCATCTTCAAAGCCCTACATGATGCAACTTCACCCCCTGTGTGTCTTCCCCTTACTCACTTCACTTCAGCTTCTATCGGCCTTCTTGCTTCTCTGACACTTCCAAGTATACTGCTGCATCTGGGCTTTGCATTGGCTAATTTCTCCACGTGGAATATCTTCCTCCAGATATTGGCATAATAAGCCACCTCACCTCTTTCAGGTCTTCTCCCAGATGTCATCTTGTAGGAAAGCCTTTTTAACCCCTCCATCCCTAACATTTTATATTAGAATATTACCCCTCTGTCCCTCACATTTTATATTCCCACTTTCTGTTTTATCTTTCTCTTTAGCACTAGTCTCCATCTAACCTACTATATATGTGACTTACATAATAGGGACGCATATGTGTGAGCATACAGTTGGGGTAGCTAGCCTCCAAAGTGACTACCAGGGAGTTTCACCTCTCAGTGTTCAAGCCCCCTCCCATGTCAGGAAAGACCTCTATAATCAATATCATATATACATTATGTATATATGTATATTATATATGTATACATGTACATTTTACATATATATGTGTATGTGTGTGTGTATATATGTGTATATATGTGTGTGTACGTTTATATATATGTGTATATATGTATGTATATGTGTGTATATATACATATATATCGTATATATACATAATCAATCAGAAATATATATACATAATCAGAGAAGATGGTGCAAGGCTCCAAAGCTAGGTCATAAAAGACATCGCAGCTTTTGCCTTGCTCTGTCTTGGATCACTCACTCCAGAGGAAGCCAGTCTCCATGTTGTGAAGACACTCAGGCAGCTCTAGGGGGAGGTCCATGTGGAGAAGAAATGAAGCCTCCTGCCAAGAGTCAGCACCCACTAGCCATCCATGTGAGGGAGCCAACTTTGAAGTAGATCCTTCAGCCACACTCAAGTTTTCAGATGACTACAGCTCCAGTCATTGTCTTGACTACAACTTCATGAGAAACCCTGAGCTAGAATCCAACTAAGCCGGTCCCAAATTCCTGACCCATAGAAATAAAGAAAGAAGAAATACTGTCAATCAAAACGTGACTCTTTCTTCCTACCTTACCTCTACTGGAAATCTCTTTACAAGTCTTATGGTATTTGGTAAATCTAGGGTGTCTAAATGTTTTCTAGTGTTGCATTGTTCACATTCCCTAGTGAGAAGGAACAACCTTTATTTGTAGCTAAAATCTTAATACCTGTGAAATGAAAAATTCAGTCATTTCCACACTAAAACCTGAAATCTTTCTGTGACAATTCTGGTTTTAATTCTTGTTTATATTACAATTTCTAAGTCGGGTCTGAACATCATGCACCCTATGTGAATACCAGTGTCTGTGCATGGACACTCAAACTATGATAAAGACTTACATATAATTGGTGCTTTGTATACACTTTCATTTAGAAGGCACTTACATGTGGTCTTCATGGTAACATCTGAGAAACTCTCAGGGCAGGTACTCCTTCCATTTTACAGATGAGAAAATTGATCGTCAAAGAAGTTAAAGTATTCTCTTAAGATCAGTAGGGAATGGATGGTCAATATAGAATTTCTCTACCTCCTAGTTCAGTTCCTCACACTGCTCTAGATGCTTGTTGGCAAGGTTTGTACTGACCTGAGGTAATTAAGTCAAGTGCAGCAGGAACTCCGATGAGTCTGGGGAGAAGCTGGGTTCCTCTTCCACCAGGAAGGATTCCTAATGTGACTTCTGGGAAGCCAATTTGAGCCTATCAAAGTTTGAACGCATGAAGATCATAAGAATGAGATGACTTGTACAGTCAAGACAAGCATTCCCCTGATTTCCCACACTCTCAAAAACGCTGTTCCATAATATTCGGCAAGAGTTTCTACAGGGCAAATTAGTGTACACTCTACTTTACTTAACAGCATAAATAGAGCTGTGCTGTCCCTAAGTCTTAGGTTGAAACACATCCCTAGCTTCTTACACATTGTTTCTCTAACTCCATTATGATCTGTTTGGGCCAACAAAAATGATATTCTCCAGAAACAGCTTTATGGAGCCTAAAAGAGCCAGGCAGCCAAGAAATTAAAAAGACAATCCACAGAATAGGAGAGAATATTTGCTAATCATATATGTAGAATACATAAAGAACTTTGTCAACTCAATAATAAAAAGACAATCCAATTAAAAAGGGGCAAAGCATCTGCATAGACATTTCTCCCAAGAAGAGATAAAAAAAATGGCCAATAAGCACATGAAGAGATGTTCAATATCATTAGCCATCAGGAAAATTTAAATCAAAACCACAAGATACTACTTCACATCCAATAGGATGACTATAATAAAAATATAGACAATAACAAGTGTTGGAGAGGAGGTGGAGAATACAAAACCCTCATTCCATTGTTAGTGGAAATTTGAAATGGTATAGTCACTTTGAAAAACAATTTGGCAGTTCCTCAAAGTTTAAACATAGAGTCACCATATGACCCAGCAATTCTACTCCTGGATTTATACCCAAGAGAAATGAAAACACGCCCCCCACACACACACACAAAAGGTACACAAATTTTCATAGCATCATTATTCACAAAGGCCAAGAAAATGGAAATAACTCAAATGTTGATTAATTGATGAATGGAAAAAGAAAATGTCATATATCTATACAAGGGAATATTATTAGGCCACAGAAAGGAATAAAGTACTGATACATGCTACAACATGGGTGAACCTTGCAAACATTACACTAAGAGATAGAAGCCATAAAAGACAACATATTCTATGATTCCATTTATATGAAATGCCTAGAATGGGCAAACCCATAGAGACAGAAAGATTAGTGGTTGCCTAGGACTGGGGGAGAGGGTAGATGGTGGGTTACTCCTAAAGGGTATGAATTTTCTCTTTGGGATAATAAAATGTTCTAAAATCAACTGTGGTAATGGTTACACAACTCTGTGAATATGCTAATATACCATTCAATTGTACACTTTAAATGAGTGCATTATATGGTATGTAAATTGTATCTCAATAAAGCTACTGCAGAAAAATAATCAGGCAACAACCTCAGTCCAGACAAGAGAGTGAGCTTGAGTCCTTTATCACATGCATCTCCTGGCTATTTAAAGGTGGATAAAGCTCGGGGCATCTGGGTGGCTCAGTTGGTTAAGTGTCCGGCTCTTGATTTTGGTTCAGGTCATGGTTTCAGGGTTGTGAGATCGAGCCCTGCATCGGGCTCATGCTGGGTATGGAGCCCATTTGACATTCTTTCCCTTTCCCTCGGTCTGCACCCCCCACCCCCCACCCGCCACCAGCTCACACACACATGCTCTCTCCCTCTTTCCATGAAAAAAAAAAAAAAGGTAGCTAAAGCTCCGTTAGTCATCTTCCAGGTACAGGATGGGAGGAGGAGAGTGCTTTCATGCAGACTGTCATTTACCTACATTGTGATGCCAACAGCTCCAAAATAAATATTTGAGCCTCTCTCACACAAGGCTTTCCTAACAGTCATGATTTTTTCCACCACCGTTCATCCCCATCCCCTGACTTATTGCTCATAACTTAGATCTGCCCTCAGTGTGCAGAAGGAATGGTAAGAGGGACAGAGAAAAAGGAGCACTTAGGATATATGTCTTTATTCATTAGCCTTTATAAAAATTAAAATGCCCTAAGGAAATAGTTAAATATATTATGGTATATCTATAGACAAAATTATACAGTCATTTAAAATGATATTTTTAAAGACTATTTACAATAAGATTAACAGCAAATTTCTCACCAGAAACCATGGAGGCCGAAAGCAAGTGGGATGACATATTCAAAGCACCGAAAGCAAAAACCTGTCAAACAAGAGCTCTATACCTGGCAAAACTAGCTTTTGAAAATGAAGGTAACTTAGGGGTACCTGAGTGACTCAGTCGGTTAGGTGTCTGGTTAAGTGTCCGACTCTTGGTTTCGGCTCAGGTCATGATCTCATGGGTCATGAGATCGAGCCCAAGCAGGGCTCTGAGCTCAGTGGGGAGTCTGCTTCAAGATTCTCTCCTTCTGCCCCTCTCCTCACTCGTGCACACAGGTGTGCATATGCGTTCCCTTTCTCTCTAAAATAAATAACTATTTTTTTAAAAAAGGTAGTAAAGGAAAAAAAAGCTGTAAGAAAAAAAATGTCAGGTAGGAAAAAGACCAGAAGAAAATAAAATAGAATGCTAATAGTGGTTATTTCTGAACTGTGAGTTTATGGGTGATTTTGGTTTACATCTTTGTAGTTTCCTGTATTTTCTAGTCTATGACAATGATCGATATTATCTTTATCGTTAGAAAAATATGTTACTTACAAAAATGCTACCATTGTTAAGACTGGTATCACAACTTCATCTACATACCTAATAGCCCAAATTAAATCTATTTACAGAAACAAATGGATTTAGAGTTTTGTGCTATTTTCAAAATAGGAAATTATCTTCTTAGGTACTGATAAACATGAGGGACCACAAAACCAAAACACTTGAGATAGGAAATAAAATTTTAGGGGCACCTGGGTGGCTCAGTTGGTTGGGCTACTGCCTTTGGCTCAGGTCATGATCCCAGGTCAGGGTCCTGGGATGGAGCCCCACATGGGGCTCCCTGCTCAGTGCGGGGCCTGTTTCTCCCTCTCCCTGCTGCTTCCCCTGCCTGTGCTCTCCTGCTCTCTCTCTGTCAAATAAATAAAAATAAAATCTTAAAAAAAATTTTTTTAAAAAGTATGCATACTCAGGATGATAATGAAAATATTTTATACCTCATAGTGCATGAGCATGGCTCAGAGGAACCTGACCTGAGCCACACTACTGGAGCAGAGTCCTGGGGGCCCAGTACTGATCCAGGAGTTCCCCTTTAGGTGGTGGATCATGGGGAGACCCAAGGGACAGGGTTAGGGGAAGCAAAGGAACAGTCATGGGGCTCAGGCTAATAGCTATTAATCACTGGAATGGACATATTTCACCAACTACTACCATTGTGCTGGTACTAGCAGCTGCAAAACCAGTGCTAAAAATAGATGAGTTGTCAAGCAGTGAGCTAGCCCTTTAAAATGAACACCTCTGAGGCTTACACAGAATTTAGGTTTTGCCTTAAAGAAAAGTCCCCCACACCAAGCCCCATATGGAGCTTTAGCTGTTACCTCTGCATGGGCAATCCTATAGTGACAGCCCAGGGCCAGCTCCAGTCCCCCTCCTAAAGCCAGGCCTTGAACAGCTGCCACCACGGGCTTCTCATTTCTCTGTATTTCATCTACTACATGTCCCAGTATGAAGTCAGACATTCTAGGTGCCCCGAAGCTGTGGATATCAGCACCTAAGGACACAGACAAGGAGAAAGAGAGCTGAGAAAGACGTGGACTCTGTTACATAACAATAAGGCAACAGCTAACTCTCAAGGAATCTCAGACCTCTTAGGGCCCATAAAACACTTCATCCTTTAGTTGGATGCACAGGGAAGAAAAAACAGCCTGGAAAATGGAGAACAACCTGAGAGACAATCCCCAAATCTTTATCAGGAATCCTGTAATCTTCTAAAGTCTGTCTTTCCATATGATAGGTAGCCACTCTACCTTCAAAAAAAATTAAGAGGCGCCTGGGTGGCATAGTTGGTTAAGTGTCTGACTCTTGGTTTCAGCTCAGGTCACGATCCTAGAGTCCTAGGATCGAGCCCCACATCAGGCTCCTTGCTCAGCATGGAGTCTGCTTGAGATTCTCTCCCTCTCCCTCTCCCTCTGCCCCTCACACTCATGCTCTCTCTCTAAAACAAATAAATAAAATCTTTTAAAAATTTTTATTTTTATTTATTTATTTATTTTTAAAGATTTTATTTATTTATTTGACAGAGAGAGACACAGCGAGAGAGGGAACACAAGCAGGGGGAGTGGGAGAGGGAGAAGCAGGCCTCCCGCCGAGCAGGAAGCCCAATGTGGGGCTCGATCCCAGGACCCTGGGATCATGACCTGAGCTGAAGGCAGATGCTTAACGACTGAGCCACCCAGGCACCCCCCCCAAATTTTTTTTAATTAAAAAGCTCAGGGGCACCTGGGTTCAGTCGGTTGAGCACCAACTCTTGGTTTTGGCTCAGGTCATGATCTCAGGGTCGTTGAGATCCAGCCCCAGGTAGGGCTCCACACTCAGCACAGTCGGCTTGAGATTCTTTGCCTCTCCCTCTTCCTCCTCCTCTGCCCACCCCCCTGCTTACACGTGCACTCTCTCTCTCAAAGAAATCAATATATAAAATCTTAAAAAAAAGAACAAACCAAAAACATTAAAAAGCCCAGAGAAGGGAAACAGAGAATCTGAAGTTGAGCCAGCCCTTCCTATTTTTTTTATGGTATTCCTCACCAACCCTATTCACAGCAATTTAGACCCAGATCTTCATTAAGAGCATGAAGGCATTACAACATAAAACTTCAGCATGAAACACATACATATTTATGAGTTATATGTTCATCAACCAGCTTGGAATTATGTTTTCATAATAGATTTTTTTTTTGTGATCAAGAAAAGTAACAATATTTATTGGTTTCCCTAATCATAAAAATAACACATGTGGGGCACCTGGGTGGCTCAGTTGGTTCCCGTCTGCCTTCAGCTCAGGTCGTGATCTCAGGGTCCTGGGATCGAGCCCTGCATCAAGCTCCCTGCTCAGCGGGGAGCCTGCTTCTCCCTCTCTCTCTGCTGCTCCCTCTGCTTGTGCTCACTCTCTCTAATAAATAAATAAAATCTTAAAAAAAAAACATGCATTACAGAAAATTTGAAAAATATTCAGAATAATAAAGAACATAAAGACCACCTCAAAAATCACCACACAGAGATAACAATGTAATATTTTGGTGAATTCTTAGTTGTTTCCCAGTGCATATATGTAAATGGCTTTGTGACCTTCAGTAAGTTGTTTATTTAGCCCTTTAATCTCAACACCTATCCTAAATGACTTACAAGAGAATTAAACAAAAGTTTATTATAATATATATTTAACAATATTGAGAGCATTCTATAACATCAATTTTCATATTTTCCTTTTTTCACATAACATTATAAATAATGAGCATTTTCCCTAGAGCATTATCCATTCTTTAAAAACATTAAGCAAGGGCGCCTGGGTGGCTCAGTCAGTTCAGCATCTGCCTTCGGCTCAGGTCATGACCCCAGGGTCCTGGGATCGAGCCCCACATCGGGCTCCTCGTTCAGCAGGGAGCCTGTTTCTCCCTCTGCCTCTGCCGCTCCCCCTACTGTGTGCCCTCTCCCTCTGTCAAATAAATAAATAAAATCTTTAAAAAAAAAAAAAAAAGGCAGCTTTTTCTGCCCATGGGTCCTGTCCCTGTGCTTTAATAAAACCACCCTTTTGCACCCAAATATATAAATAAATGAATAAATAAAAACATTAAGCTTGGTATAAGTTAAGAAGTTAAAACAATTATTTCATATTCAGCCTATTCATCTTTTTGTTTCTACCAGCTTCTTAACTAGCATTATGTGTTTTCTTACCAATCCATTGTATTCACATTCTAATCTAGTGTTATTATTATTGTTATTATTTAGATTCCTTTTTGGCTTAAGAAAAACAAGATCTATTTCAGCCTGCATCTCAGGCCCATCAATCCTGTCACTTTAGATTTAAATGATTTTCATATCCTAAAGCAATTAGCACATATTGGATAAATACTTTACACCGTGCATTGTGCTAAGTAGTTTCATATATTCTCTTACTTCATTTTCTTAACACGGAGATTAAGTCTGTAACAATCCCCATTTCACAGGTCAGGAAGGCTTTGAGCTGTTAAGTGGCTAGTTCAAACATATGACCAGTTAATGATTGGTAGAATAAGGATTTGAACTCAGGCAGTTTAACTACATAGCCCACATTCTTAAATGTTATACTACATACATCCTTCTACTTGCAGCATAAGGTTAGTATTATTATCCCATTTTACAGAAACCAAGGCACAGACAAGAGAACCGTGATTTCACTTTTTAACTGTGTATCTCTGGCCTATAGAAATGTAATTAATTTTTGGATATTGATTGTATATCCAGCAAAATTCTCATATTAATTATAATCTTCTAATAGATTATTTTGATTTTTCTGCAAACACTATCATATCTTCTGGATAATGAAGTTTCATTTTTTCCTTTCCAATCCCTATACCTTTCACTTGTTTTTCTGGCCTTACTGGGAGAAATGGTGATAGCAGCTAGCCACGTCTTTTTCCTTTCTCATAGGGAAAGCTTTCAATTTACCATTTTATTTGATATTTGCTGTAGGTTTTCCAAAATGGATAAAGACATTTTCTTTCTATACCTAATTTACCAGGAATTTTTACTTTTAATATGTCAGATGTTATCAAATTTTTCTGCATTTCTTGAAAAAAAAATCACATGTTTTTTTCTCTTTCAATCTTTTATATAGAATGAAATACATTAATCTTCTAATGTTCAACCAATCTGGTATTTCTGGGAAAAAGGTGATGTCTTCCACTTTTTATATGTTATTAGATTCAATTTTATAATATATTGTTCAAGATTTTTTATATCTAGGTTTAAGAATGAAACTGACCTTTCATTTTGCTTTTTTTTTTTTCATTGCAAATTTCATTCACAAATTTTGCTTTTTCATACTGGCCTTGACAGGTGTTGGTACCAAGGTTATACTAGCCTCACCCAATGAATTGGGAAGTGTACTGGATTGAACCTTATGACACTTACTTTATTTGGAAATAGGGTCTTTGCAGATATAATTGAGTAATAATGACGTCATACTGGATAAGGGTGATCAGTATAAGCTCGAGGAAATCTGGACACAGGGAAGAGGCCCATGGGAAGAGAGAGGCAGAGATAGGAGTGAGAGAGCAAGAAGCCAGGGAACACCAAGGGTTGCCAGCAATCACAGAAGCTAGAGGAGGCAAGGAAAGATTCTTCCCTAGAGTCTCCGGAGTAAGAATGGCCTTGCAGATATCTTGATTTTGAACTTCTACCCTCCAGAACTACTAGAGAACAGATTTCTGTTGTTTTAAGTCACCTAGTTTAAGTCATTTGTTACCACAGCCCTAGGAAACTAATATGGGAAGTGTTCCCTCTTTTTTCATTACCTAAAACATTTGTGTAAAATTAGAATAATATTTTCCTTGACTTTTTAGGTAGAGCTTGCCAAGAGTCATCTGGGGCTGGAATTTACTTTGTGAAATTTTTGATTACTGGCTCAATTTCTTTAATGGTTTTCTGTTTCCTCTTGAGTCATATTGGTAAGCCATAATATTTTTGTTATCTTTTTTAATGGCTACAACATCTGCAGTGCAATCCCATTCACCATTCCTTATATACATCGTGCCTTCTCTTTTTTTCTTGATCAATCCCTCCAGAGGTTTGTCAATTTTACCAGTCTTTCAAAGAACTAAGTTTTTTTTTAATTTTATTATTATGTTATGTTAATCACCATACATTACATCATTCGTTTTTGATTCATTGTTTGCGTATAACACCCACTGCTCCATTCAATACGTGCCCTCTTTAATACCCATCACCAGGCTAGCCCATCCCCCCACCCCCCTCCCCTCTAGAACCCTCAGTTTGTTTCTCAGAGTCCATAGTCTCTCATGGTTCGTCTCCCCCTCTGATAGCCCCCCTTCATTTTTCCCTTCCTACTATCTTTCAAAGAACTAACTTTTGACATAATCTTGAATCACATTTGTTTCTATCTCATTAATTTCTCCTCCTCCTTACTCCCTTCCAACTACTTCACTGGGTCTATTTCACGCTTGTTTTGTTAGTTCCTTGATACAGACGCTTAGCTTTTTATATTTCAGTCTGTTTTCTGATAAATACCTTTATGGTTATAAATCTCCTGCTAACTTTTGCTTTAGCTGTATCCCTCAAGTTATATATGTTGCATTTTCACTATCATTTCGTTCAAAACATTTATTCTATTATGAGTTCTGTTTGGCACAGAGATTATTAAGAAATGAATCTAATTTCTAAACATATGGGTATTTCTAATTATATTTTTGTTACTGATTTCTAGTTTAATTGCATTGTTGTCAGAGAATGCATTCTAAGTGAAATTTTCTTTTAAAGATTTTTTTTTTTATTTATTTTTTAACAGAGAGAGAGACAGTGAGAGAGGGAACACAAGCAGGGGGAGTGGGAGAGGGAGAAGCAGGCTTCCCGCTGAGCAGGGAGCCCGACATGGGACTCGATCCCAGGACCCTGGGATCATGACCTGAGCCGAAGGCAGACGCTTAACGACTGAGCCACCCAGGCGCCCTTCTAAGTGAAATTTATTGAGACAAGTTTTGTGGTCCAGTATCTGGTCAAATTTGTAAATGTTGCAGATTTAAGAAGAATGTATATTTTCCAATTGTTGGGTGCCTTGTTCTATATAAATCCATTAAGTCTAACAACTCCTAATGCTTTTCTAGGAGAATAATTTTTTTTCTGTCCTTGAGCTCTACTACATTCTCTCTTTCCTACCTCCTTTCTTACAAAAAATATCAAGTTCTCCATAATTGGGATCCCTCTCTCCATGCCGCAAAGTCACTATCTTGGGTTCCTGACCTCAAGTTTTCAAACAATTAAGCCATTTAATAACTGGTTAACGTTTGGCACAGTATTTTAATCTCTCTCAGGCTCATTTTTCTCATCCGTAAATAGAGATGGTAGGATTTACTGAGGGTTAAAATACAATACGTGTAAAAATAGTTTTCATTATTAATAAAGAAATAACCTACACAACTGGCACATAGTAGGCAAGGTAAATGGCAATTATTATAATGATTAACATTTTTACTTTTTTTAAAAAGATTTTATTTATTTATCTGACAGAGAGACACACAAGTGAGAGAGGGAACACAAGCAGGGGAGTGGGAGAGGGAGAAGCAGGCTTCCCGCCGAGCAGGGAGCCCAACGTGGGGCTCGATCCCAGGACCCTGGGATCATGACCTGAGCCAAAGGCAGACGCTTAACAACTGAGCCATCCAGGCACCCCCATTTTTGCATTTCTTTATTGTCATGATTCTAATATCTATTTCTTCACAGGTTTCAATTAACACATATTAAATTCCCTTGGCTGCAGTAAGATCACATAGGCCCTCCTATCCACATGACTTTTGTCAAAGGGCATAAACATATTTAATTGGGAAAAGAAGAAAAGTTGTCACAAATACCACTGAATCCCCATTTCAGATTCTTTTGCCATATGTTTTCAATATTTTTGCATCTTCATGGAATAACCCAATAAAGATTGCCATGGTCCCTGAGATGGGTTACCCTCAGAAGAAAAATGAATTCCTTTTCAAATTTCTGTGTGAAATAAAAAATAACATTTACTGAACATCTTCTGATGCAGGCAAGCACTGCACTAGGGACTTTCAGATATATCTCATGTAACCTCACAAAAACCTGTTAAGATAGATATTACTACCTACTTTCTCTTTTTTTTAAAGATTTTATTTATTTATTTGAGAAACAGAAAGCAGAAAGAGAGAGAGAGTGAGCACGAGCGGGGGGGGAGGGGCAGAGGCAGAGGGAGAAGCAGACTTCCCTTGAGCAAGGAGCCCGATGTGGGGCTCGATGTGGGGCTTGATCCCAGGACCCCAGGATCATGACCTGAGCAGAAGGCAGACACTTAACCGACTGAGTCACCCAGGCGGCCCTACTATCTACCTTCTAAGTAGAGAAACTGAGGTTCAGGAGATTACAGGGATTTGCCCAAGCTCACATAGGGTGGAGGTATATGCCGAGCAGAGATGTACGAACATACCTGCTAGTGGTTAGTGTTAGTTAGTATATACTAGCAGGCATAACCCCCATCAAGCCTGGCACTAAATGTCCTCCAAAGGCCCAATCCAATATAAAAGAAAGGTCAGAATCTTCTCTGGGTCTCTTTGTGGCTCCTTCCCTCTACAGTGTTTCTCATTCCCACTCAAGTCTCCCATATCCTTTACCCACCCTAAGGCATTACCCACAGAGATAGTGCTTTGCAGTATGGGTCTCAGTCTGTGGCTGGTTTCTAGAGACAGTGGGAGAGGGTGAGAGACTGGTTACCTGCAGAGAATTTGCCATCCGCTCCGCAAATCACGATGGCTTTTACTGTATGGTCTGTTAAAGCTTTTCGCAGTCCCTCTCGTATTCCATGGAGTACAGCCGTACTAAGAAAAAAAAATACATGAGGCATTAGAATTTAATTTCTACCATCTCAGAGTTTTTTCCTTTTCTAACAATGAAAAATGAAACATACACACAATGGATAAAAACCCTAGTTACTTACTATTCAGTTTTCACTGATTTAATCAACTGATAATATATATGTCAGGGCACCTGGGTGGCTCAGTTGGTTAAGCGTCTGCCTTCAGCTCAGGTTGTGATCCCAAGGTCCTGGGATCAAGCCCCAGGTCGGGGTTGGGCACCCTGCTGAGTGGGGACTCTGCTTCTCCATCACCCTCTGCCTTTCCACCCCACTCATGCTCTCTCTCTCTCTCTCTCACCAACTCTGTCTCAGATAAAGAAAAAATCTTAAATATATATATATATATATGTCAACTGTGAATTAAGCACGAAGCTAAATAAATGAATAAATGAAAAATGAAAAAATAAAAAATAAAAACTATTTTTTTAAAAAAATAGTATTTTCCTGAACTTCACTGTAACTTTGACCACTTAGAAGCAGTACTCATCAATTTTAAAATATTACTGTACATCCTCTATGTACTGGAAAAGGAGTTTACAACATCCTAGGAAACAATAAAATATCACACTAAGATGAATGGTGTAATAAAAGTACAAAGAAAGTGATGTGGATGTTCACAAAGAGAACTTACTTACAATTTGTCATATTAGCAAAATATAAGAAAACTGAAATAGTCTAAAAGAAACAACCTAAGAGATGTGTCAGGGGCTTCAAGTTACCCCAAATATCCAACCCTCCTCACTTTCTTCCAAGTATTAAGCATCTAGTTTTTAGCTGGATACATGACTGCCTAAAGTAAAGACTGCATTTTCCGGCCTGCTATGCAGTAAAGCCAGCGTACGGCATTAAGTTCTGGCCAATAAGATGGCAGCAACTTTGGCAAGAGCCCTTAAAGGATTGGGTATGCTTTTCTCTTTTCCTTTTCTGCCAGGAATGGGGATGTGAAGGCTAGATCATGAGCAGTCATCATGGACCAAGAGGTAGAAACCTTGTATTGAGGATGGCAGAGCAAGAGATAAATAGATGGGGTCCCTGATGATTGCGGAGCAGTCATACCATTCAAAGACACTGCTGTGAAAGAAATCAACTTCTTCTTGTTTAATCCACTACTCTTTTGAGTTTTCTGTCTCTGACAGCCAAACCTAATACTAACTAAGTTAGGAGGCAAAGGCAAGGTCTGGGAAAGAAAAGGCATATAATAGACTGCTAAGTTTCATCGATGAGGGAGTCATCCATAGAAGAGGGTCAAGATTGAATGAGTCTGCCAAAGGAAAAGAGAGCTGAGGGTAAATCCTCTGGATACACCCTCATTGAAGAAGTGGAAGAGGCTCAGCAGAGAGATTCGGTACCAAGGGAGCCCAAAGTCACACAGATCAAGAGAAGAGAATTTGCCAAGAAGTAGAGGATCACTAAGTGTCAAGGGATAGTGAAGGAGGAGAACCTGGGAAACGTGATGAGGAATTGCTTAAAGGAAAAATGGCAGAACCAGCGTCCATTCAATTTTGCATTGGAATTCTAAGCATTCTGGGTAAAGTGTCTGTTCTAGTATACAGGGTGAAAAAAAAATCTTAAAACAAAACAAAACAAAACAAAAAACTCCTAGAAAAGTCAGATTGTTCAGACCAGCAACTATGAGTTAACACCTCGGGAAATAAAGGAGATACTGGTATATATTAACTCCCTTTCACCTCGTTACTTTTCATCATTTAACCTCGATGAAACCAAACAAAACCTCTTGGCTTTGGTTAATTAGAAACCAAATCTGCTAAGAGTGCCTGGGCTCAGTTGGTTAAGCATCAACTCTTGATCTCAGCTCAGGTCCTGATCTCAGGGTCATGGGGCTAAGTCCCCCAACACAGTCCTCACCCCCCACCACATCCAGCCCCACATGGAGCCCCAAGTTGGCTTGGTGATCAGCGGGGAGTCTGCTTGAGATACTCTCCCTCTCCCTTTGCCCCTCCCCCTGTGCTTGCTCACTCTCTCTCTCCCTCTCTAAAATAAATAAATCTTAAAAAAGAAGAAGAAAGAAAGAAAGAAACCAAATCTACCAATGAGATCTGGACCCATCCAGAATACTCAGAAGCCCAAAAGGCAAGTATTTCCTCTGGGTAAATAATGGCTGCAAAAGTAGCCAAATCAGTGCCACTGAGGACAAGAAGCTGGCTTCCCCCATTTGAACCAAACTCTACTCTTCTATTTCTTAAGGTCTTGCTAATTTTGCAAAAATGAAACAAAGGGAAATGAAAATGGCTGTAAACAGATACAGCTTTACTAGATTCAAGCCGAGTAAAAGGACCACAGCCTTGTAGCAATGACAAGTTTACAGGGGCTAAGAAATTATTTTGTCCCCTTAATATTGTCCAGGTATGGAGAAATCTAGAGTAAAGATAACATTTTCATGGGTGCTGAGCAAAGCTCTTTAGCTTCTGTGACTTTAGGAGGTCTTTCTTGTGACAGTTTTTTTAAAACCAAAGGTCATCAAATCAACTTTGTAGCTTGTGACCAGCATTTTTTTATTTATTTTTTTATTTATATATATTTTATTTATATATATTTTATTTATTTATTTGAGAGAGAGAGAGAAACAATATGAGAGGGGAGAGGGTCAGAGGGAGAAGCAGGCTCCCTGCTGAGCCGGGAGCCCGATGTGGGACTTGATCCCAGAACTCTGGGATCATGACCTGAGCTGAAGGCAGTCGCTTAACCAACTGAGCCACCTAGGCGCCCCAGCATTTTTTTAATCAAAGAAATAGAAGAGAAGAGAAAAATAGAATATGACAAACTATATAACATGTAAGGATAGGGGTGGGGGTGGTTTTTTGTTTTTATTTGTTTGTTTTTAGTAGGCTCCACCCCCAGCGCAGAGACCTGCCCCCCAGGTCACCTGAGCTGAAATCAAGAGTCAGACGCTTAACAGACTGAGCCTCAGGCGCCCCATAGGGATAAGTTTTGTTTCACAAAACTTTGTTTTCAGTTATGTGTGTTTATGTGTGTATATCAAGTTGCTACGTAAAACATGGGATTTCTTACTGTATGGATTACAGTAAAAAAAAAAAGTATGAAAGCCATTGTTCTGAGAGACAGGCCTAGTAATCAGACATGTCCTATACTAATAAAGAGGGTTGGTATTCATCTGAATGGAAGGAAACTTGGCTGGCTAAACTTTTTTTGGGGACAAAAAAAACTTCAAGTAAGAATCAGTGAACTAGGAAGAAATAATTTCCCATATACAAGTAGGAAGGGGAAAATGAAAGAAAGAAAAGTATAAAGAAAAGAAATGCGGGGAGGCTGCCGGGCTGGCTCAGTCAGTGGTACATGAGACTCTTGATCTTGGGGTTGTGAGTTGGGGCCCCATGTTGGGTGTGGAGATTAATTAAAAATAAAATCTTTTATTTTTTTAAAAGATTTTATTTATTCATTCGAGACACAGAGATACAGAGGGAGAGAGAGCATGAGCAGGGGGAGAGGCAGAGGGAGAGGGAGAAGCAGGCTCCCCGCTGAGCCAGGAGCCAGACGTGGGGCTCGATCCCAGGACCCTGGGATCACGACCTGAGCCGAAGGCAGATGCTTAACAATCTGAGCCACGAAGGCACCCCAAAAATAAAATTAAAAAAAAAAAGAAAAGAAAAATATAGGCAACCTGTTAAACTTGATGAACATGTTGGGATACATACCTCTATGTAAAATGTAACTTCAGAATGGGTGCCTGGCTGGCTCAGTCAGTAGAGCATGCAATTCTTGATCTTGGGGTCCTAAGTTCAAACCCCACATTGGGTGTAGAGATTACTCAAAAATAAAATCTTAAAAAATGTGTATATATAACTTCAGAAGAGGATAGAAGAAAGGGCGGGAAAACATTCCCAAGTAGAGAAAACTTGATGAAGCTGAAATAAACCCTGGGCAGCCGAGCCTGCTGGAGAGGCTTTCCATGACAGTAGCTAACACCTCTACAAGGCCAGTTTATGATCTCCAGCATAGGTAAACTTCACCACAACGTTAGCAGGTAGATACAAACATTTCTCTTGCAAGGGGGGAAGGGGCAGGCTAAATATGAGAAACGTTTAAAATCGCTATGAGAAAATATTTCTAGCTACAGGTATAAGACTGTGAAGCTTTTTTCCCAAGTTCGTGATGGGCATGGTTTCCTGTTATAAGCAGAGGCTGAGGCAGAGTCCTGATACCTAGTGTCTTTAACTAAAACACAGACAAGTCCAAAATGGGTATGTAATCATATCACATGTTTTTCTTCATCAAACCCGAAATAACAGATATTTTGCTTTTTTTTCTGAGAATGGCAAGTGGACATATTCTTGTATGATTTTATTCTTGCACTTCTTTTGTATTATTAAATGCAATAACATTAAAAATACGAATTACATTAATACTCATGATAAAATCAAATCCGATGACACAGTTGAATTAGCAGATCTCCTCATTCCAGTCTCTTTTTCGCTCCAGCGGTATGTCGTAAGAATGTTGACCAAAGGTCTTTCTCCCTGTTTTATATATTCTTTGTAAATTATAATTTCTGCTAATCCTACTCCCGGAGGATGGGTGGCTCTTTTCTGGGCTGATGGATCACTATCCTTTTTACAAAGATAGGTAAGAACCAAACCTATATAATTAAACATTTTTTAAATTAAAAACATAAAGCCACCAGTTTTGAAAGCACAGCTTGTAAGGGGCGCCTGGGTGGCTCAGTCATTAAGGGTCTGCCTTCAGCTTGGGTCGTGATCCCAAAGGCCTGGGATCTAGCCCGGCGTCGGGCTTCTCCCACTCCCTCTGCAGCTTCTCTGCTTGTGCGCGCTCTCTCTCTCTCTCTCTCTGTCAAATAAATAAATAAAAACTTTAAGAAAAAAGAAAGCACGGCTGTAAGTACAGGGCATACATCTGTGGGAAACTTTAACAAGGAAGGTGCGCCATGATGAAATAAAAGAAGATAAACTGCACATTCGTTACTCAGGAAATGCGACTTAACGGGCTTCCTCCGAGCGTTATCTACCACTGAAGCACCAAGGCCTTGAGTTTAGAACAGATCAGGAGAAAGAATTTTGCATTTCTGCGCCACACCACAATTCACCTATTCTCACTGCCTTGGCACGAATGAGGACCTTTGTTAATTTTTTTTTTAACAAACGTGAAGCCACCTTCTCATCGGATTTTTAAATCTTTCAGTCACACACTGTTAGGGTGGCCTGGACTTGAGATTGGGAAGTGAGGGATCAGGGTCCAGCCGGCATTGTACCCTTGGAACAGAACGTACACCTGAGAAGTCAAAGCTGCTAACGAGCAGAAGGGCTGAGCACGAAGCTGGCACGGACGACCCGGGTTCGAGGCCAGCCCGCCCACTTAGCAGCCATCCGTCTGCCTCTGAGCCTCAGTTTCCTCACCAGTGAAACAGGGATCAGAGCTCGCTGCGAACGTCAACCAAGCTAACCTAAGAGAAGGCCCTGGCATGCGCCGCGGTTCACTCTGTGCCAGTGTCTTTCTGCGTTTAAACCAGCAGGGGGGTCAAAGCCTCAGAGCGGGCAGGCAGCGAAGGGCCCACCTTCCCCCGGCCGCAGGCAACCGAGCCTGTTACCTGATGGCGTTGACCGGCGGGTTTCGGAGGCGGATCAGCGCCAGGTAGTTCGGCAGCCGCGTATACTCGGCCATGTCTGCTCGGTCGCGGAGGTCGCCTCCGCCTCCCGCCACTAGGCGATGCCGCGTTCCCCTCGCGCCAGGCCGGCCCCGCGAGGAGGAGCGCCCGCTGGGCCAATGCGAGCCCGGCACCGCCTCCCGCCGTCCAGGGGCCGGGGGCACCGCCGCCGCTCCTCCCACCCGCTTCTCCTCCTCCACAACCCCAGCCCCGCGCTCTGTAGGCGCTTGTGGTCTCCTTCTCTGTGTTGGTTCCCATCATATCCTAGATCAGAGAGGACGGTGGAAAATCTGTGCAACTGCCAGGAAGTCGAAGTTTGCAACCCTGCCTTCTCTGGACAACTTCTGGGCTCACTAGGTTGGTGGAGCTGTCCTCATCAGTTTTCATCTTCATGATCCTTCTTAACCGGGATGGATACTTGGGGTCTTGCCAGTTAGGTGATAGGACACACACTTGGAACTTAAAATACACGCACCATGAATTTCACCTAAACCGGTATGGTACCAACCACTTACAGAACAGTAATTTTATCTGTCTTACTATAACGGCGCAACCTAGTGAAAGGTATAGGTATCTTGTCTGCCCCAACCTTCTCTTTTTTTCTTTTTAAAAAAACTCCCCCAGTTTTGCTGATATATAATTGACAAACATCACTATACAAGTCAAAGGTGTACAGCATAATGACTCACATAGATTGGAAAATGATTGCCGCAATAAGTTTAGTTAACATTCTGCCATCTCATATAGATACAAAATAGACCAAAAAAACCCCCCAAAAACAAAAAACAAAACAACAAAAAAAACCCTCTCTTTTCTTCTTGTGTCATTCCTAAGGACTGTGATTTCTAATGCTTCATTCATCCATGAATTGAGCAGCTGTTAGGAGCTTGGCCTAGGCAGGAGACTAAAGATAAACCAGGACCAGGCCCTTCCCTCCAAAAGTGCACCACTGAAACAAGGTTTTTCTAGATGGTATCAGCCTCTGGTGGTCCTCACAGTCCATCAAGTGGTCATAAGGCAGTCTGGAAGTTTCAGAGGAAAACAAAATGAAACAATGGAATGATTTTGTTCACTGATGTTTCACAAATCTCAGCAATGATTAGGGACTATTTTCATATTCTTTTACCTCTTGGAAATAAAAACAGGTTCCAAGTCTGAGGAAAGTAGGATTGCCTTGAAGCCCTGGGAACGAGCAGCAGTCTGAAGGTATCCAACCCATCACGAACAGCTCTCATTTCTAATGGCCAGTCAATCACAAACAAGACAGTGCACACCTCTCAGCGTCAACATTTGACAAAAACCAGCTCCTACAGGTGAGATCTCTGATGCCTCTGCAAATTTGCCAACTCCTGAACTCCACCTTACTCAAAAACATAATAAAAGATCAACAGTCTGCTCTGCCTGGGAGAAACTGCATGAGGAGCCTAGGTTTCCTTATTATAGGAAGCGACAAATTCAGCTTCATCTTCTTATTTCAGATACTGGTCTCTAGGGAAACAACTCCACGGAGGCCTCCTAGCAACTTTGTAGGCTAGACTTAATAGTTCTGAATGGCCTGAAATTCTTCCTGGATCAAGAGTTGATGAGCATGGTGTGGAGCTGTCTTGAGGCAGGTTCTCACCTCCATCTTGGAGGTGTTAGCCATAGGTCATTTCTCACCTAGTTCCCTAGTTTTAGTTGAATGCAGAACTTTCTCCCTAGTACAAGCTGCAAACTTCTATGTAAATCTATAGAACTGCTCAACAGTAGTTCTAAGGTAGGGACAGGGACTAAGGTAAGCAAGGGAGGCACCCAGTGGGCAAAATGTAAGAGGGCACCCACTCTCAGTTTCCTACAAGTGCCCACCTGCCCTTTTCCTCAATAACAGAGCTACTCACAGTTCCCGTGATCTGTGATGTAGCCTCTCCTATTTGGTGTCATCCTATGGGACTAGGGATACAGGAAGGTGATACCATATCTTTCTTTTGCTATCTGTCTGTATAAATAAACTGTCTAAATCCATTCAGTCTCCGGGCGCCTGGGTGGCTCTGTTGTTAAGCGTCTGCCTTCGGCTCAGGTCATGATCCCAGAGTCCGCATTGGGCTCCCTGCTCCGCGGGAAGCCTATTCTCCCTCTCCCACTCCCCCTGCTTGTGTTCTCTCTCTCGCTCTCTGTCAAAATAAAATAAAATAAAATCTTTAAAAAAAAAATCCTTTCAGTCTCCTTACGGACCAATCTATGGAAGTGTGGCAAGCCAATCTATCAAGTGCCACCATACTGCCAATGACAGACCGCTTGAGCTTTTGACAGTCTCTTGAGCATTGCAATGAATTGTTATATTCTTAAGTTGTCTTCTCATTTAATTTGTCTCAACAAGTGCTACTTAACAGGATGTCATTTCTCTTGTCTAGTGCCCTTCAACATCATTTGCATGTTGAATATTAACTTTGCTTAGTTATGTCACTTTCATTGTTGTTGTGTTGCAACTTATGAAAATAGATCGGTTAATCAGAAGAGGTTTGTGTGTGTGTGTGTGTGTGTGTATGTGTTTTTAAGTAAACTCTTTGTCCAGTGTGGGGCTCGAACTCATGACCCTAAGATCGGTCACGACCCTGAGATCAATAACAACCCTGAGATCAAATGTTGCATGCTCTACCGATTGAGCTAGCCAGGCACACCTAGAAGAGGTTTTAAAACTTATAAGACAAAGAAAAGAATGTAAATATAGAACTTTTGTGTGCTAGATCATGCTAGATCATTTACTCACAGTAAAAATGGAGATGACTATCTAAACTTGGTTTGTGTTGTGAAACTTCATTCAATAGTGGCATGAAGCCATGAGGGCTACGGCTGACTTCTCTGGTAAACCAATTAGATTGTTCTGGAACAAATAAAAAATATTGCTTTCCAGCTGGAGTGATAAAATCTTTCACATGTTCTCTTCCACATCGTTTCCCCTTTCACTGTGGGATATAAATGGGCACGAGGCCTCAGAGAAGGAGGGAGCCACAGACAGAAGAAGCCTGACTTCCCAAATGATCTTGTGCGGCAGAGCTGCCTGCTGACTAGAACCGACACGGACTGTTACAAGAGAAAGAAATAAATGTGGGTCTGTTTGTTAAAGAATTTTAACCTGTCCTAACAATTACAGCAAAGAAATGGGCAGTGAGTACACTCTTCCCCAGTGAAGTTGGCTGACATTTGAGGAGAAAAGCTGCTCACATAAGTACTCGAAATAAAAGATGTGATATAATTTCTTTACTGTGCCAATAATACTAGTAATGACAATTTCTATAATTTCCAGTGGCTTGCTCAAATGTTGAGCTTTGGAGATATCACACACACACACACACACACACACACACACACACACAGTATTCAGTATCTTCATGATGAAGATAAGCTATCAGGATTCCTAAAGAAGTCCCAACTGTGGCAGAAAAATGACTCAGTCATGTCAATTATCTTCACTGACTGAAATATCAGAGATCAATGATGTATTATTGGGCATATTGAAAGATCATGCCCAGAGGCTGCAACCAAATCCGAGCTGAATATAGCCAAAACCTGAACCGAGAGCCTATTCACTGATATCTCTCATATTTCAACCTCTCAGCTTTTCGGCGAGCGCTGCTTGTCACCTGTCATCAGCCAGATCATATTCATGTTTCCTTAACTCACATTTGCTCCCTTTTTCCCTATCCAGAAAGACATTTGTCCTTCTAAATTTCAAGTGACATGATCTTTTTTTTAAAGGATAATGAATTTTTAAATTGAGATCTAACTCACACACTATACAATTTATTCTTGTAAAGTGTACAATTCAGTGATTTTTAGTATATTCACAAGGTGTACACGATCACTACTCTCAAATTCCGGAACATTTTAATCATTCCAAAACAAACCTTGTACCCATTACGCAGATTTGCCTATCCCACATATTTCATATAATTGGAATTACATAATATGTGGCCTTTGTGCCTGGTTTCTTTCACTTAGCATAACATTTTTGTTTGTTTTAAGGAAGGAGTGGTTCCAGGCCTCTCCTAGCTTCAGGTAGTTCCCTGGCTTCATGGTACATGACTGCAGTCTTCATGTGGTTCTCCCTGTGTGGGGCATCTCTGCGTCCAAAGTTCCCCTTTTTATAAGGACACTAAATGACCCCATCTTAACTTGATCATCTGCAAAGACCCTATTTCCAAATCAGGTCACATTCACAGGTCTTGCTGGCTTGGACTTCACATCTTTTTGAGGGACACAATTCAAGCCAGAACAGCCCCATGCAGTCACTGTGGTAGAAGCCCTTTTAGGGGGCAGAGCAACAAAAGTCAGCCTGAGCACCACAAGCAACCCGCAGTCTTGGTATTTGAAGCTACAGAAATGGCAGTGACTTCCACTCTTCCAAACCATAAATTCATAGTTTAGGTTAGGTCACATTTGATTTTTTTTTTTTTTTTTAAAGAAGGCTCCATGCTCAGTGTGGAGCCCAACATAGGACTTGAAGTCATGACCCCAAGATTAAGACCTGAGCCAAGATCAAGAGTCAGTCGGACACTCAACCAACCAAACCACCCAGGCACCCTGATTTTTTTTTCTAAAAGTAAGCAAAACTGTCCAGAATAGAGAAATGTTTATCCTTAAACAACCACACAAGCTAGGTTTTTCCATATGAATCACCACAAGAAGAAAGATTTGGATATTACCAGCCACACCCGAAGGTTACTGGACATTTTAGAAATTAAAATAAACAGAAAAGATGCAGCCTCCATCTGACATTATTTTTTAGGGGAAGGGGACAAAGCCCTTTAAGTTGACAGGATGCTCGCCAAAGTAATAAAGGACAACATTTTGAAAAATGGGCTTTTGATGTTTCACAGGAAAAGGCTTAACACTAAAAATTGTGCAAGTTTTCTTCTTTATAATATGCAGGTAGAACGGTTTATTTTTTCTTCCTTTTGGATGTTCTGTAGAACATTGTATTCAATCCTAACACCATATTGTGATTCAAGTGGTTTCTCCAGCTAAGTACATTAATGATAATAAACACAATAATACAAAATAAAATAATAATGAAACATTTCATTCTTCCCATGTGCCATGCTTTGTCCTAAATGCTTTGCATGTATTAACACATTTCGTCCTCCTCGAAGCCCGTGGATATGACATCATTGTTTATCTCCATTTTATGGAAGAGGCACAGAGAGCTAAGTTGTCTAAGGCCACATTGCTACTGAGAAGTGGAACCAAAGTTTTAACCCACAGTGTCTGGCTCTGGAGGCCATGTTAGTGTGTTCTTAAGATTCATCCATGTTATATAGTATGTATCAGTGTTTCATCTCTTTTAATGGCTGAATAATAGTTCATTTATGTATATACCACATTTTGTTTATCCAGTCATCAACTTATGGATATTTGGGTTGTTTCCACTTTTTGGCTATTTTTAAAAAAGATTTTATTTATTTGAGAGAGAGAGAGAGAATGAGCAGGGGGAGGAGCAGAGGGAGAGGGAGAGGGAGAGGGGGAAGCAGGCTCCCTGTTGAGCAGGGAACCCGGTGTGGGGCTTGATCCCAGGACCCTGAATTCATGATCTGAGCCAAAGGCAGACGCTTAACTGACTGAGCCACCCAGGCGCCCCTCCACTTTTTGGCTATTGTGTATAATGCTGCTATGAATATTTTATGTGCAAATTTTTATATAAACTGTGATTTTAATTCTCTTTGGCATATACCTAGGAGTAGAATTGCTGGGTCATATGGTAACTATATGTTTAACTTTTAAAAACAATTTTTCTTTGATTGAACTGTAATTAACATAGTGTTATATTAGTTTCAGGTGTACAATATAATGATTCAGCATTTCTATCCATTACTCATTGCTCATCACAAGTGTACTCCTAATCTCTTTTATCTACTCCCCCCAATTCTCCCCCTATACCTCCCCTCTGCAACCACCAGTTTGTTCTTGGTTTGTTTGTTTCTCAAATTTCACATAGGAGTGAAGTCATATGGTATGTCTTTTCTTATCTGACTTGTTTTACTTAGCATTATATTCTCTAGCTCCATCCACATTGTTGCAAGTGGCAAGATTCGTTCTTTATAATGGCCCTATACTAAAGTTGAAAAGATAAGAATTGTAGAGTTGAGTGTCTAGTCCAGAAATAAATGTATATATTTTTTAAAGATTTTATTTATTTATTTGGGGGGTGGGAACATGAGCAAGGGGGAGGGGCAGGGGCAGAGGGAGAAGCAGGCTCCGCACAGAGCAGAGAGTCCAATGAGGGAGGACCCCAGGATCATGACCCGAGCTGAAGGCAGATGCTTAACAACTGAGCCACCCAAGTGCCCAGAAATGAATGTATATATTTTTTTCTCTTTTCTAGCCTGAGAATCGCCTTGGAACGATCAAATGTGTGTCCATCTCCTCTGTGAGGGTGCACAGTGTATAGATGTGAGATGAATTGCTACAGCCATTTTGCCACCTTGAGGGAAGCTGGCCATAAACTGAAGCAGATCCTACTGAAGGCAGAGTAGAGAGGGGAAGAAGAATGGGTCGTGAATGATATCCTTGAGTTGCTGGAAAAACCAACGCTGATGCCTGTCATAACAGTCCATTTACAGAGGTCAATACATCCCCTATTGTTGAGGCTTTGTTCTGCTGTGTTTTGTGGAAGATGCAAAGAGGTGCTGCCCAGACTCCCCTTCAAGGAAGGACTTGCTGCACGACTCCAGAGAGTATGGCCAGCTGGCAGCCCCCAGCTGTTAGCTTCTCTGGGGTCTGCCTCAGGGGCAGAGCGCCCCCTTGCTTGAAATTGTACCCTGCCCAAGGCAGGATGCATCCAGTACAAAGGGTTGGCCATTTCAGCCTGACCGAGGATACTCTCTGATGGGCACCACTCACTCTGTAGCTCTCTCCCAAGTTAGCTGAAGAGTCCTTCAACCTGAGTAGCAGGTCAACAACTTCCTCTGACCAATCCTGCTCTTGTCCATTCCTAATAAAAATCCCCATCTTCATATCAGTGTCTACTTCTCAAAAACACAATCTCTGACAAGATTTCTGTCACGTCAGTCAAGAGTATTCAAATTGAGATTCCATGGGATAGTCTGAACTTGGTCTGGACTAGAGGAAGGGAAATGCACTCATTACCTTATTTTAAACTTTGTGGAAATTTTCAAGCATACACAAAAAGTAGAAAGAATATAATGAAACCAAATATATCCAGCTCCAACAACATTAATATATGACCCATCTTTATTATCTGAACTTTTCCATATTATTTTAAAATAAGTCTCAGACATTACATGATTTCATCCATAAATATCACAGTGCACTGCTGTTCGCTTTGGGATGCAATGCAGTGCCTTTTGCATTCTCCTCCCAACCCAGTTCATATCTGTTGTCTCTTTTCTTCCTCTTTCCACCACCACAGCTTGCAAGAGTATTTTAGTAGAAGAAAAGGCAGTAGTAGTAAGAGATAAAGGGGCCCAGAAAGAATCCTAGAATCCACTCATTCTTTCACTCATCCAACAAATATTTTAGGCCTGTCATCTCCTAGAGTCTTGGGATGCACGGTTGTTACTCATATATGTGGTTGTTCAGATAGGTGGTGTAATGATGTCTTGGTCAGGTGAACTAACAAGAAAGAAAAGAAAAGAAAGGGAGAGAGAGAGGGAGGGAGGGAAGATTGGAGAGAGGGAGAGGGAGGAAGAATTGGAGGATGGGAGGAAGGAAGAGGAAGGGTGAGAAGGAGGGAGGAAAAGAAAGTGCGTCCTCTAGTGGTTACAGTGGGAAATATACATTGTTTTCTACTACACAGAACAAGACAAGGCTTACTCCAGACAGGACCTTAAAGAGGAAATTGAGGCCCAGAGAAGTGAAGTGATTTGTCTAAGGTCCCATGGCTAGTTAATAGCAGAGATAGGCATATAACCCAAATGCTGACTCTAATACCTATATAAAGATCTATGTAAATTGTGATTGTTTCAGACTCTTAAAAATGTGGTTCAAATGATTTTAAATATGATTAAAACATATTTTTTGCATTTATTTTTGTCAAGTTATGGTATTTTGATGGCAAAGGGGGAAAAGTGCATTGATTGAGGGAAGGAACTAGATGGACCTATGATAATATTAACACTGAATTATTTTTCCATTAAAAGTTCTGCCTCCATGGGGCACCTGGCTGGCTCAGTCAGTAGAGCATGAGACTCTTGATCTTGGGGTTGTAAGTTTCAGCTTCATGTTGGATGTAGAGATTATTTATTTATTTATTATAAATACTTTTTTAAAAGATTTTATTTATTTGACAGAGAGAGAGAGAGCATAAGCAGGGAGAGCAGCAGGCAGAGGGAGAGGGAGAAGCAGGCTCCCCGCTGAGCTAGGAGCCTGATGCGGGATTTGATCCCAGTACCCTGGGATCATGACCTGAGCTGAAGGCAGACGCTTAACCGACTGAGCCACCCAGGTGCAGGATGTAGAGATAATTAAAAAAAAAAAACTTAAAAAAAATAGTTCTGCCTCCCTCACCAGTTACAAAATTCCTCAAAAGCAGATTACTTATTCATCTTTTTTTAAAAGACTTATTTATTTAAGAGAGAGAGAGCATTTGGGGGGGTGGGCAGAGGGAGAGAGAGAATCTCAAGCAGATTCCCCACTGTGCATGGAGCCCGAAGCAGGGCTCAATCTCACGACTCTGAGATCATGACCTGAGCTGAAATCAAGAGTTGGATGCTCAACCAACTGAGCCACCCAGGCTTCGTCTCTGTATACCCAATTCCTGGCATGGTGTCTTTCCTGAATGAATGACTAAGTGAATGAATGGAATCAGGAGTTTGAGAGTCTAGAACTAACCAGTTCTAGATTCTAGTCAGAACTAGTCATTCTAGATTCTATTCAGTTTTCTACTGACTGCCACTGGCTAACTTTGTGACTTTCAGCAGATCAATTCTTATGGTCCACTGATTCATTAAAAATGTCATCTTTTTTAACGCTAGAGTCGGAAGAAACCTTAAATTTCACCTATCCCAAGTACATTATTCTATGGGGTCCATAGAATTACCAGATTATTTGGAACACAGACTTATTACCAATATTTGAATAATAATACCCATGCTAGCTTTGTTATATTCCTAGAACAAAGAGTGAATATTTAAGAGAAATTGCTTGCAATAGATTAGTCTAAATAGGATTGTGTCACTTTGGGGCATCTCGGTGGCTCATTCGGTTAAGCGTCGGCCTTCAGCTCAGGTCATGATCTCAGGGCCCTGGGATCAAGTCCCGCATCGGGCATCGGGCTCCCTGCTCAGCGGGGAGTCTGCTTCTCCCTCTCCCCCCAGCTCGTGCTCTTGTTTGCTCTCCCTCTCAAATGAATAAATAAAAATCTTAAAAAAAAACTGTGTCACCTCATTGGCAATGCACTCAGTCTTTCTGTTTACCTTTGGTTACTGCTTGGATCAGTTACTTATTCCTGTCTAGCCAGCTAAAACAGAAGACAGAGCTCACAGGAGCTGGAACTTAACCCCTCAGTTCTGGGTAAATATAAGAAGTTTCCAGGGGAGAGACAGCTAACTATTTGAAATGAGCTCAGCAGTGCCAGACCAGAACATTCAAATGATCATCAGAATCGTATGGCATCCGCTAGGTTACATTGTCTGTCTCTCCTGGACTGGGATTTTCCTACTCCTCTTCACTTGAGAGTGAAGGTCTTGGAAGTGAATCTGCTTTTACCTTATTAACACCTTGAGGCTGATTTGGGGAATGGAAGGAGGTGGTGAGCATTTTGGGACTCCCACTTCTAGTCCTAGCCCTGGCACTAATTGTGTGACTTTCAGTCAGTTGCTTCTCTGGGTCCAATTTTACTTACTTGTAACATCAATAGGTTAACTAAATTCACTTCTAACATTCTGTGAAGTTTTTGTTGTAAGGATTAACCCTCAGCTCAACTGGTCTCCTGTTTTCCCTAGGTTAGCTTTCTTCCTTCCATAATTTATTACCTCCATGTTTTTGAGGGCAGTGCCTAGGTTTTATTCATCTTTCTTCCAGTATCTAGCACAATAACCAAGCAGGTAGGTGACTTCAAGTAGGGCTGAAGTTGGTTCCTACACACAACTCCATCTTTGGAGGAGCTCACACTTCAGAGGAAGGTACCAAGTATTATTAATCACTTGATTAAAAGCTGAGGATACAACGGGTCACAAGAAAACTGGTTCCAGCTTTCCTAACCACTTACCAGTTCCAACAGGAAAGAAGAGTGCTTGTAATCGTTAACACTCATTGAGCGCTTCATTGTGCCAGAGCTTTCCATGTATTATCTCAAGTAATACACCAACCCTACGTTCTAGGTACTAGTATCATCTCTGTTTCACAAAGAAACGAGCACAGAAAAGTAACTTGCCAAGGTAACACCCTTACAAGTGAGAAGCAGCGTTCGAAACCAGACAGTACCACCTCAGAGCCCGCGCTCCGGAGCACCCCACTGAGCAGAAAAATGGGAAAAATCTTGTGTTCAAGACAAAGAGGGAGCAGAGGGAAGTGACTGTATAAGCCTGCAGAAGCTGGCAAACCAGTCTGAAAAACAAAAAATGAACTTCGAGCGGGACTACACAGCCGTTAAGGAAAGCAGGGGGGAAAGAACCCCATAAACAAGATCAGGAGCGCGCCTGGATCCCGGGAAAACCAAGGAAGACGTCGCCAGTGACGTCACTAGCGGGAGTGGGACGCTAAGCGGGACCATCGGGCCTAGCGGAATTTCGGCCGGACGTGATGCACAGGAAGTTACGCCCTGGAGGCGGTCCCTGGGTAGTGGAGGGCGTCGCGATGGGCGGGGCGGAGCGTCTGTGGTCCTCCTGGAACCTTGCATCTCGGGCAGGTAACGTGCGGGCCAAACTTGGACCCGGTCAAGGGTGGTAGTTGGTGTTGGTGACCCAGGTAGTTCGGGCAGGGAGAGAGATGGATCTCGCATTAGGCTGGAGGAAAGTCTCCTTGGCGTCAGACTCCCTGGGGAGGGAGGGGTGCGAGGAACTTTGGGAACGGGGTCGTGAGGACCGAGGTCGTTGAGGAAATACAGCTTGAGACTTTCAGGAATCGGTCATGGCTGGGGGTCGTGGACTCCTGAGCCTTGGCGCTTTGGGGTTAGAGGTGGAGCCTGGGTGTTGAGATGAGCCGACGTAGAGTTCATTTCTTACCCACTCTGACCCCCGCCTCTGTTCTGCTAATAATAATAATAGGGGACAGGTACTTCATCTCTTAATCCAAGACGGTGCCTTGCCACTATTAGGCATTCTTTAGATGTTGTTGAACGAATGAATTATTTATTATGAACGCACGAACCAGATTCTCGCTCAGCAGGGGGAACTTCTCCCGAACTTCAGGATCTCTTTCTGGGTGTAGAAGTGACTTCAACGTAGTTTGCTAACCAATGATTTATGAGGATGCTGGGGGAGTAGAGATTCAGAACACTGTTGTTGTTTTGTGAGATTATTGAAACTTATAAATTTGTCTTAATATTTCGATGGTGGGATAGAGGATAAAGCGATTAATTCAGCTTCTTTCGGATTCCTTTATTTTTCTCGCAAGAACTTCAGGTAATGATGGGGGAGGAATGATAAACTACAGTTGTAGCACTGAACTTCTAGTGTTCTAAGTACTTTCAGCAGTATGAACTTACTTTCCATTTTCTTCATGTTTTCTTTCTTACATTGGGGTACTTCTTACATTTGAGAGGTAAATAAGAATGATTTCATAACAAAGATGAAATTAATTTAAAAATCCAGTCAGAGGTTTTCACCTGGTGTGTTCACGTAACATAAACTCCTTCCACAGATTTGTAGGAGGCCTCCAAAAGAATGAATCCCTGAAGATTAAATTGTCTTCTTCGTAAAATATTTGTCTAGGTGTCTTAAATGTGATGAAGAGTGGCCATAGACCTACAGAACAAGTGCTGTAACCAGATTGGTCTTGATTGTCAAGTTCAAAAAATTGCAGAGGACAGACACATCAGGCTTGTAATGGGGTCTGGGCATGGATCATTATCTGGATGCAGTGATTTTGTTTATGGGCTTTGTGCTATCTAATGAGGTGTAGTAGCTCCTAAGAGGTTCTAGAATCTTTTTTAGATTGGATATAATGGAGTAGAAAAACCTGAATTTATGCTTTTGTTTGTTTGTTTTTACAAAGAAGAAACTAGTAAGCATTTTTAGATTTAAAAATCCTAGGGGCACCTGGCTGGCTCATTCTGTGGAGCATTTGACTTCTGATCTTGGGGTTGTGGGTTGGAACCCCGCCTTGGGTGTAGTGATTACTTAAAAATAAAATCTTTAAAAAAGAAAAATCCAAGATGTTTTTAAAAATAGTCTGAAAAAAACCAGAAAGTAAACATGTAAGTACATTATTGTAGTCATTTACATTTAAAAAGTTTGCCTGCCTTTAAAATTTGTTTTCCCAATTTCTGGAAAGTGTTCGTATCCAAATCATTCCCATCTTTACAAGCTCTTACTATGGTGCCACCTTTAGAATACATATAAATATGGTACAAAGCAGTGTTTCGAGATCTTCTAGATTTTGTTAATAGTAATGTCTTACTTAAAAATAAAGTATAATTTTGCTACCTCATTCTGCTGTTCAGTGTCATATCAACTAATTTTGCATATCTAAATGTCTATATTCATAATAACTATTATAATTATTATTCATAATAATTTAGTATCTAAATGGTAACTTAGGTATATGTACATTGACATTCTTGAGGTTTTCAGTTTTGCAGAACACTGATATCTATGGACCCTAGCATGGACTTCATTTTAAAGAAATCCACGGACCATTAATGGACAAAAACATGAATCAGTTTATGTTGTGGCATTCAAATCCTAGCACTTTGGGAAAGGTAAGTTGTTGACTGTGTTTATGTTAGGTGAGAAATAGAACAGCCTTGGATTGGTCTAGGAAATTTTAGGATTGTGATTGAAAAATATAGAACAAATCTTCAAATTTTGTTTTAATCTGGATCTTTCAAAGAGAGATTTGTTCTGTATATATGAGGTGATTATTACTATTTTCTTGTAAAATTGATCAGAAATTAAAGAGATTAGCAAATTTTATTACTCCTGGACGATTACTGCTTTGTTCTCTTTTTTTGGGGAGATCTCCTTTCAGCACTTTAGAACCTGGTAGAATATATCAGCCTGTGGATACGCTGTAGGAAAGGGGTTTCAGATAGTCATTTAAATCATCTCACATCCAAGTTTGGCTCTGTGATAATATATGTACCAAATCTTCTGGCCAGTTTTACTTTATATGTTAGGTTCAAGCAAGAAGAAAAGTTTAAAAAATGTCTTCTATCTCCCTTTATCTTGCTTTATTTATGCTATTTTCCTTTCTTTTCTTTTAAAAAATCACTTGGCAGGATTCATTCTACAGGCCTTTTATCTTTCTGTCCCGGGGGTAAATTTTCTCTTTTTTTTCCTATTTTATCTTAGGAGTTTGTTAACTTTCAAATCTTTAACTTCTAACTTTGTGGTAATGTTTGGCACCTTTTAACCACTAAGCATTATACTTGTAGTTTTTTCCAGTCTCCTTTGTAGAGACACTGGCTTCTTGTTTAGAATTTGCTCAATGCCAAAACCAGTTAGTACTTCTAGGAATTCATCTTTTAGATATATTTGCACCTGCACACAAAAATTTGTATATAAAGATATCATTACCATATTATTTTAAATTAAGAAACAGACAAACTAGGAATAACCTAAACATCCCTCAACAGAGGAGGTGTGATTAAATAAATGCCTTCATGTAATGTAGTACTTTATAACTCTTAGAAAGAATGAAGCTAATTCATAGGCAGAAATATGGCAAAATCTGATACACTGCTAACTGAGAAAAACAATATAGAGCTGTTTGTATAGTGTGTTTTCATTAGCATACATATATATATGTATATATATATATATATACATATATATATGCAAAATTTCTTCGGAATCTGTATGAGGAACTATAGACAGGTACTCCTGGTGAATGAGACTATAGGTCTATGGTAGGAAGATGATTCATATTTTTTCTGTGTACTCTTTCTGGCAGATTGGATTTTTAACCATGAACATGTTTTCATAATACTAGGAAACAAACAAATGACAAGGCTTTAGGCTAGTTGAAGAACTATGGAGCCTACAACTATTCCTTATGACTTTTGTCCTTATAATTATTTGCACTATTCAGAGGGAATGGGGTTGTATAAGTGAGTGAAGTTTTTGTCAGAGCTGCATGGAAGGTTTGGTGACATTATAATAGGTTTTTAACCTTGACATTACGTTATTATTCTTATGAACAAACTAAGTGCTTAGTGCTGCTGAATTTAATACTCATATACAATTGTAGCATGTTACTGGCCTCCCTAGATAATATGGGTATTATCTTTGTTTGCAGGCCAGGTTTCTATTGTATTGGCATGGTCCTTCTGAGCCTCTCAGTATTACTGAATGTGATGGACTTTGTTTTATTTGAATTGCTATTGAGGGACTCTACTCTTTAAATAAGTCTTATTTATTATTTCACTTTGTTCTTGATGTTTAGAGCTGGCTTAAAGCATTTCAAAGAATGGCTTATTCTCTCTGTTAGCAAAATCAGTAAACCAGAAAGATCCTTTAGATATATATGGATAATCTCCTTTGAAGTGGCTGATTATTTGCCATGGGACTCTGCAAAAATTTCTTGTGGCTGGTACTTCTCTAGCCGTCTTTTCTTTCCACACTTTCATTGTGGAAAATTTGGAATAATAATAATAGGTGAATACAAGAATACAAGAAATTTAAAGATATAGTAATCTTCATTCATTAGTAAACGGGATTTTATTTGAAACTTGCTTGAGAATAAGCTTTGTAAGATACATACCTTTATGATACTACTGATTGTGTATCTTGTTAAAGTCAAAATCAAGGCCATTTATCTGGGGGCTGTCATGATTAATGAAATAGAACAGATTATGGTATGTCTGGTGGTACATAGAAAGGAGCACATGAACATAAAAGTTACATGTAGATAACATAGAATTGGGGAAGATACATGTATATGTGTGTGTGTCTATGCATGTAAATATGTATTTATAAAATGTGTGTGTGTATATATATATTATTTTATACATAACATATATAAAATTTTCTGGAAAACCAAAAGTTCCAGATAAGAAGATATCCAGTTAGCACAGGAAGAAAAAAAGTCAGAATTTTAAGACCTTAGAGCTGGGCCTGTCATGGGCTAATTCATGATTATGAGAGCAGCTTAAAGAATTTTGGTTGTTTTAAGATCATTCACAGGTTCAAGTGATAGGAAGGTAGATAGAAGCCTGAGAGAAAATTAAAATCTAGCAAACATGTAAGATTATGGTTGAGGGTATCTTTTAAGATTTGTTTGGTGGTATTATTTTGGGGAGGAGAAGAGAAGGGGGAACTCAAAAATGTATTGCTGTTCAATTTGGATTTGAGCTAGGACCATAAGTCTTTCATAGCTTTCCAATTGTGTATGACCATGGATGAACTAGATCCACTAACTTATAAAACATTGTTCCACAAAAACTGATTTGATCATTAGATATACCGCGAAGAGTAAGAGAACTATTTTTTTTTAACTTTTTAAAAAAAAGATTTATTTATTATTTATTTGAGAGTGTGGGGGGAGGGGCAGAGTGAGAGGGAGAGAGAGAATCTCAAGCAGACTCTCCACTGAGCAGGGAGCCTGACCCAGGGCTCAATCCCCAGACCCACGAGATCATGACCTGAGCTGAAATCACAAGTCGGTTGCTTAACCGACTGAGTCACTTAGGTGCCCCCGAAAGTTTTTAACCAGTTTTGTGATTATGTAAAAGGATAACTGTGATGATCTAGACTGAGGGGACTGGGACCATTTTGTTCAGAAAATTCTAGAAGACTTTGGAAGAGTTGGAAAAACTGTAGGAAGCACACTTGTTGTCTGTTATTTGAGGTCAAGTGAGAGAAGGTATAGAACTAGTCAGCAGGGGAGCAGGTTGTGTCCAGAGGCAGTGAACTTTGGGTCATTAGGGCTGTTTAAGCAGAGTTTGAACATCAGGAATGTTGTAGAGGGGATTTCTTATTGTATGGGAGATTGTACTAGATTATTGTAAAGGTTCCTTTCAAATCCTAAAATTTTTTAATACTGCAATGAAGTGTTTATTACAGTATGAGTATACATTCTGTTATTCCTGTCTTTAAATACTGATCCCTGACTTATCCACTTATCATTTATCCACCAGCCTCAACTTCCATGTAACCAGGAAGTAAATTTAAAAATTACCTGAGCTCCCAAATTATAAGACATAAAACCCATATGCTTTTTCTTAGGTCCTTACTCAGTTTATTGACTTTTTTAAAAGATAGTTCTTTTTTTTCTTTTTTTAAGATTTTATTTATTTATTTGACAAAGAGAGACACAAACAAGAGAGGGAATACAAGCAGGGGGAATGGGAGAGGGAGAAGCAGGCTTCCCGCCGAGCAGGGAGCCTGATGTAGGGCTCAGTTCCAGGACCCTGGGATCATGACCCTAGCAAAGGCAGACACTTAACCGACTGAGCCACCCAGTCACCCCTAAAGATAGTTCTAATAGGCTTAATTAACTGGTATCTAACTCCACAGTGTACTAGAAGCAGCAAATTGTGAGTAGGCCGAGTGCTAATGTAAGTTTAATGTATATTAATGCTAATAATGGTGTTGGCATGCTTAAACAACCTTTTTTTATTATACAAGTGATCCATGTCCACTTCACAAAAATTAGAATATAGAAATATATTGTGGGGTGATGTAAATATATATATCATATAGGTAACTTTATTTCTCTTTTGGTGATATCACCAAAAAAAGAGAAATAAAGTTACCTATAGTCCCCTACCACTGTTAATATTTTAGTGGCATCCTTTATTTTTAAACTCCTTGACATTCCTGCAGGATGTTACTTCTGAGTAGTGACTGCTGAAACTGATTCTACATTACTCCTGTTTGGAAACTTAAATTAGTCACTATACTCTGATCAGAATATCAGAAAGTGAAAGATTATGACATGGCACAATGCTGATTTGAAAAAAACATTAGTCCTGTTCAATTTTGTTGCATTGAAACCAGTTTTATAGAGTAATGAGCACAGGTTGATACTCTAGAGCCAAAAGGCCAGAGTTTGAATCCTAACTCCACTATTTACTAGCCAGGTAAACTATCAGAATTTCTTAATTTCTATGTGCCTCAGTTTCTTCATTTGTAAATTGAGGATAATAATAGTAATATCAAATTCATGGGATTCTTGTGAAGATTATGAATTAATCTGCATAAAATGCTTAGAGTAGTGCCCAGCACAAAGTATAGACTCAGTATGTATTACTTGCTATTGTTATTATTTTTATTTTTTTTTAAGTTTAATTTTTTTATTTTAGAGAGAAAGTGCAAGTGGGGGAAGGGGCAGAGAGAGAGAATCCCCAAGCAGACTCCCCGACGAGCGTGGAGCCCAGTGTGAGGCTCAATCTCACGATCCATGAGATCACGACCTGATCACGACCTAAATCAAGAGTTGGTCACCCAATGGGACGCCTGGGTGGCTCAGTCGGTTAAGCTTCTGCCTTTGGCTCAGGTCATGATCCCAGGGCCCTGGGATCGAGTCCTGCACTGGGCTCCCTGCTCTGCAGGGAGCCTGCTTCTCCCTCTGCCTCTCTCTCTCTGTCTCTCATGAATAAATAAATAAAATCCTTAAAAAAAAAAAAGAAGAGTTGGTTGCCCAACTGACTGAGCCACCTAGGCACCCCATTATTATTAATTTTTAAAAGTTTAAAGTTTTCTTGGAAAAAAGGCAGGTTTATAGGCACACATAAAATAAAAAGAAGTCAGAATGAGCACAAAAGCAGGCAGTGAGATTTAGTATATTTATTTCATAAAAACCTGTAAAGTGGTCTGAATTTTTCCATTGTAAGGAAAAAGAAAAGTAAGAAAGTCTGTTGACTTTTCTCCCTTGTTAAATATTTTCAGACCATAATATTCCTAGCTCAATTTCTCTCTCTACCCCACAAAATCAACTTTATTTTATGCTGTCTCTTCCAACAAATACTTGGCCATGCTTTCAAAGATCAAAAGCCCTTTAAGACAATCGAATATCATGGATAGTGATCAGAGAGCTTCCAGAAATTATCATTAAATCAGTTTCTCTGACTATAGCCCAAGGTGGTTCTGCAAGAAGTTTGAATTCTGCAACTTAAAGCAAATATTATTCAAAGAGATAAGCCAGTAAACATATTAAGTTATTCTGAACGCTCTTTTAAAATCATTGTTTCCTTTTCTTTTTCTTCTTTATTTCATTTTGGTTTTCTCTTTCTATTCTTTCAGCATGGTATCTGGTAGTCTGATTAATTATTGGCCAAAGAGTTAAAGCTTTTCAAAACCCTTAAAAATTTTTTTAGACTTGCTGGTAGAATTTTTTTGTGTGTTTTGTTTTGTTTTAAAGCATCAAGTACAAGTTTTTGAAGACCCTGGGGCCTACCATCATTATGCATTCAAGATTTGAGTTTGAATAACTTCATCAAGACTTAGATCCTCTTCAAAAGCCTCAAGTCTCATCTGCATTAAAGCTCTCCATTGAACCCTCTCACAAAAGTAAAAGCTTACAGGGACTAAAATCCACTAATACATTCCATTTTATATCCTTTCCTCTGATTTCTCTTCAATTTCTTTGGCCTTTAGAGTCTTTCATATTGCTTATGTTTCTTTAGATTGGAGCCAAGGTAACAGTGCCTTCCAAAAGAATAGATGTCCTGTGGCCCTAAATTTTCATCGGTAGAGAAGCATAAACTTGGTATAAGTTTACAATCAGGTCTTTTGTTGTATCCTACAAAAACTTGAGTCAACAATAAGAAATGAGAATGAAGTGGTAAAAATATTTGAGGTCAGATTATACCGTCAGTGGTTTAGAGAGAAGAGCCCTCCACCTAAAAGTTAATGGTTCTTATTATCTGCCTGGGAAAGTCACATAACCTCTCTGGACCTTAATTTCATCTGTAAAGTAAATCTGATATTATTTCCCCTGCCTACCTCACAGGGTTGTTGTGAGGGTAACATGAAATAATATATATAAAAAGGACTTCTATATAAAATGTGCAGTATAGACAGAGTCCTGTTACAAGTCATTCCCTCAGCTCTTGGGCCTGGGAAGGTGGATGATTTAAGCACACTGAAAGCAAGCACCATGTCCAGGCTGGATACATGGGAACCAGGAGGCTGCGTTAATTTTTGGTTTCTTTGAGTACACAGAGTACTTTTGTGGGCCAATTCTAAGAAGGAGGAAGACTATACATTTCCCTAAAATTTTAAGTTAGCATTTATAATGCTCTAGAGCAATTATATGCTGTAATTGTATTCGTGGCTTGCAACCTTTGTTTACAAGTAGTGACCAGCATTTTTTTTTTTTAATGGAGGAGCATAGAGCAGAACATTTCACACTGCATCCCACCCGGTAAGAGTAAGTATGTTCCCATTGTATCTATGTGTGAATGTGTGTGTGTTTGTGTTTGTGTACTTGGTCATTAAATAAAATGCATTTTTTTCCCTATGAGTTGCAGTCGCTGATCCAGGTGTATTATTTTAGTACTAATGCTTTCCTACACATTTGGGGTCTTAGGAAACTTTCTTTTCACTTCATACCACTACTGCTTGTGACAAAGGAATCGATAATATCAGTTTGATTTGGGGTCTAATTCATGAGATTTTGTAATTTCAGAGCACAGAGAAAGCCTCTAGACCTCTGGGTATTTTATTTAGTAATACCATCCACTTTGACACCCAGGCTATTAAAACATGTAAGGTTGGTTCAACCTCATACTGGTAGAAAGATTGTAGCAAATGTTTTTTCTTTTCATTTTTTTTTTGGCTTTTATTTCTCTGACCTAATGGAAAAAACAAACAAACAAACACACAACTCCCACTTAGTTTAGCAATGTTTGAGGACTCCGTGGAGAATGGTTATAGAGAATATAGTTAGCATGACTAGGAGTTTGATGGTCTCTAGAAGAGAAAATGCCAATTTTTCTTTCTCTGAGTAACTGAATTTATCTTTAATGATTTAAGATAAGTAAGTCACTGGTATTAACTTATTCAGCTGTTTTCCTAAAAAAAGATACCCACCTTTTTGGTGAAAGCATTGGTTAGGAATAAGTGGTTTTTCTAGTGTCCACGAACAAGAGGGAATGGCTACTTCCAGGGGTTATACATTCCAATTCATTGGTGAAGAACTAACTCTTCAGTGCTGTAATGTACTGAAAATTTATATTTGGCGCCTTGGGATTACTTACAAAGCTTTGATAGAATGCTGTAGAAAATACTGATATTCCCTGCTTACAAATTACATAAATCTATATAGTACTAGCAACATGAGTATTTACCAGAAGATTTAAGAGGTAGAATCCAACTGGTTCATTTTTCTGAACAGCCACAGCCAAGTTTCATACACTGGTGGGAACAGAACAAATTGCCTAAATTGTACAAATTGAGACTCTTTTGTGTATGACAATGGGCAGCGATGGCGTAAAGGCTTATTAGAGATATGACCATCTTGTCCCTTCCCCCAAAAGGAATCACATTGGTATCTTTCTTCTCTTGGTGAAGAAGATAGGATCTGTCTATCCAGAAAGATCAAGAAAAGTAGTTAGGCAACCTCAGCTATTCGGGACCTTCTTTCTCAACTCTCATGACTCTAATCCATCATCACATTGTCTTTCCTCCTTCCTAAGTACCTTTCAAGCTACCCATGTCTTTCTGTTCCTGCATCCACTACACTTATTTACACGCCTGTTATCTGTGCCCAGACTTCTACAGTAGCTGCTGACTGTCCTCCTGTACTCACTTCTTCCTCCTCTAAGCTCATTGCTTTAGAGTCATCTTTAAAATACACATCTCTAATCTCCTTGAGCTCCTGCTTTAAACTGTTGGTATCTTATTGCCCTTAGACTTCAACCCCAACGCTTCAGGCATTCTTCTGTGCCTACTTAGCTCCAGCTGCAGTGGTCTTCAATTCCCTGAAGAGGCCTTTGCTTTTTTCCTCAGGGGTTTTTGCAGGCACTTTCTGCTTGATGTATTCTTGTCCCTCTTACCCCTCTTCACTTAACTCACTCCTACTTATGTTTCCAATCTCACTTTAAATGTTTTTTTCTTCCAAGAAGCCTTCCCCTATATCCCAGACGAAATTAGACCTCCCTCCCTCAATTTTCTTTCCAAAATCACCACGTTCTTCTCATACCTAGTGTAGTTGTAATTGTTTGCTTAATCATTTGTTACTATTCTCACCCATAACACCGAAGCTTGGACTGATGTGTCTTTTATTTACCACTGTATGCCCCGTGCTTGGGAAAATCCTAGTAAATAGTGTGGATTCAGTAAGTATTTGCGGACTAATGCTTCCCACAGCTACCACTCTTTTCATTTAGACATTTCGGGTACTGTACGTTCTTCTAGGTTATGTAACTTCACTTCAGAACCTTCCAGTTGCTTCTCATCTCGTTCCATTTATTTATTTATTTTAAAGATTTTATTTATTTGAGAGAGAGAGCAGGGAGGAGGAGCAGAGGGGGAGGGAGAGGCAGGCTCTCCACTGAGCAGGGAGCCTAACTCAGGGCTCGATCCCAGGACCCTGGGATCATGACTTGAGCTAAAAGCAGACATTTAACTGACTGAGCCACCCAGGCGCCCCATCGTCTCATTCCATTCATAAGCCAAGTCCTTATGATGGTCCAAGTCCTTACCTGATCTGCCTTTGCTCTCCCCTCGTCTCTGGATCATCTGACAGTCCACCTTAGCCACTCTGGTCTCCTAGCTGATCCTCAGAAATGCAGAGCTCTCATCTGCCTGAGGAACTTTGTACTTGATACTCCCTGTGCCTGGGATGCTCTTGCCTTAGATATCTACGTGGTTTAATTCCTCATCTTCAGATCCTTCCGGTCATGATTTGTCACCTCCGTAAGGCAGGCCCTCTCTGACCATCTTATTTAAAAATTGTAACCCATGGCATTCCTTTTCCCCTTCCATGCTTTATTTTTCCCATGGTCCTTACCTCTGACTAACATACTATTCACCATTGTTTCCCCCAGCTTCCAGAACAGTGCCTAACACATGGTAAGCACTTAAAACATATTTATTAAATGAATGAATTCAACTTGTACTCACAGGTGCATATTTGGGACAATGAGACCTATAACCTGAATTTTTGGGACTTAAGGTTTTTAAATGATTTTAAAAGATGAGTTAATTTTATATCTTACCATGTTCTAAAAAATATTTGAAGTGGCTTCTAAAACTGCATACGGTACAATCAGATGAAGACATGACAAGAACAAAAGAAAGAGAATGTACAGTAACATTAAACTGAGTAAAATTAAGACATAGAGTATCTTCCATAGTGGTTAAAGGCAGATTGTAAATTTGAATCATTAAAGAATTAACTTGCTCAGAAATGGTCACTGGACCAGAATCATGAACTTTGTTCTATGACACAGACATTTGAGTCTTGCACAGAAATGCAGAAAACCTGTTCGATTTAACTATAGGAAGTCATGAAATGACTCTTCTAGAAAGAATTTGCTATCTGTATAAGGAAATTCTCTATTGGTATAAAACATGAATAGTCTATCCGTAATAAAGCCTCTGCTACATCTTGAGAGATGACAGTCATGGCTACCAGCCACCACTTACATTGTGTACAGGACATTTCCAAGGTTGATTTAAACTTAGTAATGGAATATTTTTGAAAGTCCACTGTCAAAGATGCCAACCAGAACATTCATTACTCTAGTTTCTCTGACTCTAATCACGAGATAATAATGAGATTCCAGTGGTTGTGGCCTCCTTTTGAGGTAGAGAATTGGCAACTTAGAAATAGAGTTTTCAGGGCACCTGGGTGGCTCAGTTGGTTAAGCGACTGCCTTTGGCTCAGGTCATGATCCTGGAGTCCCAGGATCAAGTCCCTCATCAGGCTCCCTGTTCAGCGGGGAGTCTGCTTCCCCCTCTTGACCCCCCCCTTATGTGCTCTCTCTCTCTCATTCTCTCTCTCAAATAAATAAATAAAATCTTTAAAAAAAAAAGAGTTTTCATCCTGCAGTATATACATAGATCAAATCATTACATCATACACTTTAACCAGTGCAAGGTTATATTCAATTATATCTCAATAAAGCTGGAAGAAAAAGAATTTTACAGAATCAGTAACTGAATTGGGGTGAAGGATTGGGAGTAAAGCAGGTGAATTAGACTTCAAGAAATCTCACCAGTACGGTAACCAAAATGAGAGCTATCGTGTGTGTGTGTGTGTGAGGTTAAATGGGACATTATACAGTACATGCCTCTGTGCTCATGAGATGTATGCTTTCCTAATTCTATTTTGTCTTCTTTGTCATTTAAAACTGAGTCAGAATTGTGGAGCTCTCTGCAAGTCAGAGAGAAAGCAGGGGAGGTGGGTGGGCGTGGACTGCAGGCCTTGCAGTTAACTATAGGACTTTAAGAGCTGGTATTTTGAAGCCAAAGATGAGACTGTTTAGCTAGATGGGATTCCACTGGCAAAGTATGCTCTTCTTTGACTTTTCCTTCTTTTTTACCTTTCTCCTTTCTATCTCTGATCCGGAGATAAACAGTACTTTTTGAAGTAAAATCTTCTGTCCTGCCCTATTTTTTAGGATTGAAAGAGGAGATCTAAACAACATTAGACTTTCAGAGAAATAATGAAAATGTGTAGTTTTTTAAAAAAATCATTTATGTTCTACATATTTCAAAGAAAGAATATGAGGAGACATAATAATACCACAGAACCATTACAATGGATAATTCTTGTAAAGGAAAAGTGATTTTTACTAAAAGCATTATGTAGAACACGTGGCTGACAAATGATCATATTGGGTTATAGTTAATCTATAAATCTACATTGTTCTAACAAAAACTTATTAACTGAATGTACTTTACATATTTATTTGCTGGAACTTTAGATTCATTTTTTAAAGAAATCAAGTATCTTTCCATTTTGACATTTGATGAGTAACAGAAAACCCGAGGACAGAACCATCAGTGTAAAAATAATGCAAAGGTCATCATATCTTCTAGCACGCAATGGTATAGAAGCAGAAAGATCTTGTTTTCAGTAAGTGTTGAAGTGGGCAGAAAGAAAATATCCTCCAACTTCTTTCCTGACACAAATTTTGCTTACAGTGAGGACAAAGAATATGTCCACACTTTTGACTCAGTATTTCTCAAATGATGTTAGTCAGAGTGCCTGACACAGCTAAAAGAGACTCTGTAACCCAAAAGGGTTCAGAATTGACGTAAGTTTGGAAAATGTTGTGTTTTTTTGAATATTTATTTATTTATTTGATAGAGAGAGAGACAGCAAGAGAGGGAACTCAAGCAGGGGGAGTGGGAGAGGGAGAAGCAGGCTTCCTGCCAAGCAGGGAGCCTGATGTGGGACTCAGTGTGGGGCTTGATCCCAGGACCATGGGATCATGACCCGAGCCGAAGGCAGACGCCTAATGACTGAGCCACCCAGGTGCCCCATAAAATTTATAATGCAAATTAGTATTTTCCAAACTTATGCGTGACCAGAACCCTTTTTTGCCCAGAAAATCTTAATAACCCTTGGAATTGTGTTTCAGGAAATGCTCTTCTAGATTTAAAAATAAATTTAAAACATATATACACATGTATAATATATTCTAGAACAGTATTTGATATACTTTAAGGTAAATAAGTCCTGATTATCAATAAAATTTTTATCCAATATTCCTTGGTGAAGATAGATGTTAAAATTATTCCAAAATTGGTACATATGTACTAAATTGAATGTGTTGTCATTAAATAATTTGTACAGTATTGACATAGATAATCACTTCACTTTTCTGGAAATAAACATTATATATTTGGTCTCCAGTATATCACACCCTTTGGGCTTTCCTCCTCCTCTGACTATTCCTTTTAGTCTTCTCTGTTGGTTTCCCCTCATTTTCTTGACCTTGAAACACTGGAGTGCCTAGAGCTCAATCCTAAGACCTTATCTTTTTTTCTACCTAGACTCATTTCTCTTGATCTTACTACTCTCAAGGCTTTAACACCATCTTTACTTGAAAATCTTTATCTCCAGCTTAGGTCTCTCCTCTGACCACCAGACTTGTACATTCAACTGCCAACTTAACATTTCCATTTGTATGCCTAATATTCATCTCCAACTCAGCATGTTCAAAATTGAACTCCTAATCTTCCTTCCCATCAAACTTCTTTTTAGGTTTTCCATCTCAGTAACAGCAAAATATTTTGTTGAGGTTTTTTGCATCAGTATTCATCAGAGGTATTGGTATGTGGTTTTCTTGTGGTATCTTTGTCTCATTTTAGTATTAGGGGAATGCTGGCTTCATGAGTCTGCAATTTTTTGGAAGAGTTTCAAGATTGATGTTAATTCTTTAAATGTTTGGTGGAATTCTTCAGGGAAGCCACCTTGTCCTGGGTTTTTCTCTGTTGGGAAGTTTATGATTACTGATTTAATGTCTTTACTAATTACAGGGCTGTTTAGATTTTCTATTTCTTCAAGGTTCAGTCTTGATAAGTTAAATGTTTCTAGAAATTTATCCATTTCTTTTTTTTCTTTTTTGGTGCAAATTGGTGGGTTTATTAAAGCACAGGGACAGATGATCCAATTTGTTGGTGTATAATTGTTAATCGTACTCTTGATTTTTTTTTATTTTTGTGGTGTCAGTTGTGGTGTCTCCTCTTTCATTTTGGATTTTTGTTATTTGAGTCTTCTCTTTTTTCTTTGTTTAGCTAAGACTTGTCAATTTTGTTGATCTTTTCAAAAAGTCAGCTCTTAGTTTCAGTGATTTTTAGAATTTTTCTCTTCTCTATTACTGCACTAATTTTTATTGTTTCACTTCCTTCTGCTAACTGGGTTTAGTTTGTTCTTATTCTAGTTCTTTGAGGTGTAAAGTTAAGTTATTGATTTGAGATCTTCCTTCCTTCTTTTCTTCTTCCTTCCTCTCTCCTTCCTCCCTCCCTCCTTCATCCTCCCTCCTTTCCTTCTTTCCTTCCTTCTTTGCTTCCTTCTTTCCTTCCTTCCTTCCTTTCTTCCTTCTTTCCTTCCTTTCTTCCTTCCTTCCTTCTGTAGGCTCGACACCCAGCATGGAGCCCAATGCAGGGCTTGAACTCACAACCCTGAGATCAAGACCTGAGCTGAGATCAAGAGTCACCCAGGCACCCAAGATCTTTCTTCTTTTTTAATGAGGGCATTTACTGCTATAAACTTCATTATTAGTACTGCTTTTGCTGCATCCCATAAATTTTGGTATGTTGTGTTTCTGTTTTCATTTGTCCCAAAATATTTTCTAATTTCTCATGTGATTTTTTTTTTCTTTGACCCCTGGTTATGAGTATGTTGTTTAATTTCCACATATTTGTAAATTTTCCCATTTGTTTTCTTCAGCTCTAGAATTTCTGTTTGGTTCTTTTCTATACTTTCTGTCTTTGTTGATATTCTTGTTTTGTTCATGAACCATTTTCCTAATTTCCTTTAGTTGTCTGTGCTCTCTTATAGCACATTGAGCATCTTTAAGATGATTATTTTGCATTTTTTGTCAGGTAATTCATGCACTTCCTTTCCTTTAGGGTCAGTTTCTGGAGATTTATTTTGTTCCCTTGACTGGGCCATGTTTCCCTGTTTCTTCATATGCCTTCCTTACTTATTTTGCTCAGATTTGTGCATTTGGAAAAACAACCACCTCTCTCAGTTCTGTGGACTGACTTCATACAGGGGAGGACCTTCAGTAGTTAGCCTTACTAAAGATTCTGAGGACTTCTCAAACCTAGTATGGACATGCACTTTCTCTGGGCTTGTGTATGTACCTTCCCAATCAGAGTTCTCCAGTTGCTTTTATAGGAGTTGGTCATCTCTTGCTCCCTCTGGTGTTCGTCACTGATATTGCAGGTTTTCTGGTGCTGCAGCTTGCCTCTGTGCTCTCCCCTGTACTCAGCCACCCGCAGGCATCCAAAGTATGCCTACTTTCCTTAGCATGCCAAGTCAAATGAGACAGAAATCAGTCTTTCAGGCAGTCCCCCAAATATCTGGAACATTGAACAAACATTCTACTCTAATCCTGATGGAGAAGCTTTGAGTTGGGTGCTTACTCCTGATCACGCTTCAATGTGTCAGCTTGGGGGAAGGACTCTTAACAGGTGAAATGAAATCTTACCCATTTAATGTGGCTGCTCTTGGCTTTGAGCTTGCCTGAGATAGTACAGCTTCTTAACTGATTTTTGAAGGCCACATACAGGCTTTTTAGACCATATATTGTTTGTAAGTTAGTGTCTGTCTGGGGGAACTAGATCTGGGGTTTCCTATTCAGCCATCTTGCTGACCCTCTATGGGGAAATGAGGCCTGGGGCTTCCATGTTTTCTCTTCTAATTAGGATTCTAGTCATGTTGGATTAGGGCCCACCCTATTCCAGTATGACCTCATCTTAACTTGATTACATCTGCAAAGAGCCTATTTCCAAATGAAGTCATATTCACAGATACCAGGAATTAGGACTTCAATTTATCTTTTGAGGGGAACACAGTTGCACCTACAGCAGCCTCTATCAGTGCTCATAAAAGATTTGAGGGCAAGATAAGAGATTAGAGAGAGCCACCCTGTAGGACACATAGTTTAAAAACCCTACCCGGGGTACCTGGGTGGTGCAGTCAGTTGAGTGTCTGACTCTTGGTTTTGGCTCAGGTCGTGATCTCAGGGTTGTGAGATTGAGCCCTGCTTGGGGCTCTGTGCTCAGCATGGAGTCTGCTTACTGACTCTCTCTCCCCTTTCCCCTTTCTAAAATAAATAAATAAATCTTTAAAACAAACAAATAAATAAAAACCCTGTCCACTTTACCAGTGATTATCTCATATGAAGCAAAAATCTTAAGCCACTGGGGGAGGGACAGGAAACTCTTCCTTTTTCAGGGTCCAGGCAAAGATTCATTGCTTCTGAGAAGCAAAAGCTCTCTGTGCTGGGGAGGTGTAGGAAACTCTTCACCAGTAGCTATTGCTACCTTGTGGTTAGTGTGGGACCTGGGGTGTTGGAGGGTTTTTTGCAGTACTCCCTTACAGATACAAGGCTAAGTTTCACTGCCATGCAGAGTTGGGGAGGGGGTGTAGAAAGCCCCATACCCAAGGCATAGGATATAGGGGCCTGCCTAAGATTGAGGCTGGACCAAGAGAACCAAGACACTTAACACTGAGTAACAAACAACAGCAGTCTGCCTCTTTGGGAGGGGCAAGGATGCAGGGGAAGAACCCCTTCTGTGGCATAGACATGCAGTGGCTTCTGAGAGCTGAGTGTGGAGCAAGAATACTGAGTAAAACCAAGTATCCTAGGTTCCACACGAAGCACAAAGTAGCAGTTGCTCACTGCTGGAGGAAGATGCCCAGAAGAGAACTATAGCAACAATAAAACCAGCTCGACTACTGACTAGATTATTTCTCTTTGGAATTTCAATTTACCTGCTTGCAGGACGGAAAAATAGGCATGCACATTTCCAAGAGTTACTGTTCTTTTACCCAGTTCGTATGATAATTCTATAGGCAATGTGTGGCATTCAAAAATTTTTAAACTATGTGAAAAAAACAACCACTCATGTTTAAGTTACAAAGCAATGAACAGACCCAGACCGAGAGATGACTCATGTTGGAATTCTCAGGCAGGAACTTTAATTATGATTAATATGTTAAAGAATCTAGTGGAAAAGGTGGGATATTTGCATGAACAGGTGAAGAATTTTAGCAGAGAAATGTAAACTATACAAAAGGGGAAGGAGAAAATTCAGACGTGCTTTTTTTTTTTTAATGCAGTCGCCCTTCATACTTGCTGCAGTAATTCTATTAAAACGTTCATTACATCACTATTTTAAAAGAAAAAAAAAAGGAAATAGCCTAAACATCTATTAAGAGGAAAATGGATGAAAGAACTTGGTTGGACTATTCATTCATTGGCATAAATTCCCCAATGCATTGTAGAGCTTCTTCCCTCAACATGGGTCAATCTCAAAAAAGAATGCTGAGTAAAATAAGTTTCAGGGGTGCCTGGGTGGCTTAGTCGGTTAAGCGTCTGACTCTTGATTTCCACTAAGGTCATGATCTCAGGGTCATGAGATCAAGCCCCACTGCGGCTCCGCACTGAGTGTGAAGCCTGCTTAGGATTCTCTCTCCCTCTGCCCCGCCCCCCACCACACGTGCGGCCCATGCACACATGCAATCTCTGTAAAAAAAAAAAAAAAAAGGTTCCAAAAGCATCTTATACATCATGATAAAGATGAAAAATAGTTCTTTTGGGGGGATGATAAACACTCAGTTCAGAATAATGATTAAGGTATTATTGAAGAGAATGGGAGCTTAGAAGGGTACAGAAGCTGTTTGAAAATTTTATATTTTGGAAAATATCCAATAGAATCATGAAAAACACAAGACAGTGGTGGGAAAAGGGTGAATTATTGTCAAGTTACCTGTGGACTAGAATAGGAAAGCTCTTTAGACTCTTAGGAAGCTCCAGAGACTGGCTCCTTTCTCTACACAGACTGTGGATTCTAACCATGGAGGAATTACCTTACTGAGTTTGTTAATCACTGTATGACAGGGAGTGCTGCTATGGTAATGCCCCTATTTGGGGCATGGGTCCCTGGGTTATAGGGGGTAGTATATACTGGCATAAAATAATGTTTCTCAGATGGTGCAGTAGAGTGCAGTAATTCCTAAGAGATCAAGACACAGTCCCTAATCTACTACGGTTTACTTCCCCTCAGCATCCTCTGCATCTCTATCAATGAATTACTACCTGGCATTGCAATTATTAAATTTTTGCTTGTCCAACGAGATTGTTAGTTCTTCATGCACTCATTCTCAAGCACATAGTAGGTACTTAATAAGTGTGGAATGAATGCAAATGAGTGCCCCTTTCCAAGAGATACAATAAAATTAGTAAAAAAAATATGCCGTTATACCTCAATATATGAAATATGTGGCCAGATGGGATCTTTTTCATAACTGATGGCTACATTACGCATTAGAACAATGGTTCTCAAATTTCAACACCCATCAGAATCACCCCAGAGGAGTAATTTAACAAAATGCAGGTGTGTGTGTGTGTGTGTGTGTGTATTCGTGTTTAAACAAAAACACATACTGCTAGGCCTTACCCTAGAGTTTCTGATTCAGTAGGTCTGGGTGGGACCTGATAATTTGCATTTCTAACAAGTTCCCATGTAATGGTGATGCTGCTGGTCCAGAGACAATAAGTTGAGAGAATCACTATCTTATGAAAATCTTGGAAAAAAACATGGAGATACATAATGAAAATAACAAAATCACATATACCTTTTCTGCATGTATCATTCCTCTGGGAATACTTCCTAAAGAAATTTTTTTAAAAAAGAAAGGAAAAGAAAAGCAAATTATTTAATTAAAACATAAATTTTGTGACTGTGCCCTGTTGCAAACGGAATATTAACCACCTCTGCTTCCAGGTCTTAATCAGTGAAGTGGGGATGACAGCATATTTTTAAACTGGGAGTATCTCCCAGGGTTGTTGTGAGGATTAAATTGATTAGGTAAAGTGTTCAGAACAATGTCTGGCTTAATATATATATTAGCTATTACTGTGTTGTTGCTTAAGAAATTTCAAAACTAACCATAGAAGAGAAAAGAGAGGTCTGAGTAGAAGACATCAATGTGGAATCATTAAGATGAAGGAGGTCAAGAAGAGAAAGCCCCGAACAACAACAAAAGAGGCACTGAATATATTTTCCCTTATTTGTGAAAATGAAATTGTATCCTAGAAGCCAAAATACTTCTTGTTTTTGCATTTAAGAGTTTACTGTTTGAGGGGCGCCTGGGTGGCTCAGTCATTAAGTTACTGCCTTGGCTCAGGTCATGATCCCAGAGTCTTGGGATCAAGCCCCGCATCGGGCTCCCTGCTCGGCGGGAAGCCTGCTTCTCCCTCTCCCACTCCCCCTGCTTGTGTTCCCTATCTCTCGCTGTGTCTCTCTCTGTGAAATAAATAAATAAAAATTTAAAAAAAGTTTACTGTTTGATAAATAACATCACATAAAAATCTTTGCATTGAATGGCTTATATTTTTATTTTGCAAAATGAAAATAACTACATTAGGAGTTTTTTGGTTATAAATATATTTGAGCCAAAATATATTAAAAGTCATAAAAGGTGTTCTTGAAATCCTCTCCCTCCCCCAAGATGCCATTGCTTTTACAAATATTCTTTTTTAATTAAAACAATTTTTTTAAATTTCTTTTAAAAACCTGTATTATTGAGATGATTCCAGGCACTATTATAAAATGGTATAGAGATAGTCTAGGGACAGTGTTCAAATGCAATACCTCCTCTGCTGAACTTGCCATGATACAGTCTTTCTGTATTCACTCTACCCTTCATCTCAACTTCTGAGACACTGATCAATTCTGGAGAAGCTCAGGTTTTGAAATGTTTCATATTTTATCTGTCCTGAGCCAGCTTTTGAGAGCAGGATAGATGACTGGGCTAAAATCCCAGGCAACATAATTGTACTTCCATCTTCTAAAATTGAGGGAAAGAAGAGCCAAGGGTGAAACTAAGGTATGTGGGGAAATTTTTTTGTTGGCACATCTTTTGTTTCTGTTCTAAATCATCCCCACTATTGCTTATGACTCTATTGATTTTTGGTGGTTTCGAGTTAGTTTTGTAATCGCCACACACTGGAAAAGACAGGTTTCCCCATAAGCCTTTCACAATACATCTGAGAGAACTCCCTCTCAGTGAAATTCCAAAATGGGGCCGCCTAGGTGGCTCAGTTGTTAAGTGCCTGCTTTTGGCTCAGGTCATGATCCCGGGGTCCTGGGATCGAGCCCCACATCGGGCTCCCTGCTCGGCGGGAAGCCTGCTTCTCCCTCTCCCACTCCCCCTGCTTGTATCTCTGTCAAATAATAAATAAATAAATAAACAAAATCTTTAAAAAAATGAAAATAAAAAATTCCAAAATAAAGCAAAAATATTATCTAGATTTTAAGGTAGTTATGCTATTTGTATAACTAATGTGTATGAGTTTATAGGAATTAATTCTTGGCTCAGATTCTCACTTCAGCCTGATATATTCAGTGTTGGACATACTTAAAAATTGACCTGTCTTTGAAAGCCTGAAGCTGTATCAAGGGCACATTTCTTGAATTGGGTAAATATGTGAAGGTTTTCCGTGTATAATTGACCCTATAAATATATAATGCCAAATATGTTTAAATGGCTTTTTTTCTTAAATGGCCTAAGGGGAAAAAGAAGCCTTTCATTTTGTGTAAAGTTTATTGATTCATCTGTTATATAAAACACCCAGGTTTGAGGTGCAGAGACAGATACCACTTGGCATACCTTTCCAGTGTATCATGTGAAAGTAGTTTCTGTTTGAAACTTCCAGATAGATACTAGGGAACTGACGGGGAATTCCAGCAAGGCCATTCACCCATTCAAACTTAAAAAAAAAAAAAGGGAAAAAATTTGCCTTTGTGTAAACATTAACCTATCTGCTGCTAGGTGGTTTTTCCTTTCTTTCTTTAAAGGGAGAGCTCAAACTGGACTTCTTTTATATTTCAAATCAAAAGTAATAAAGTTAATTAATTTAGAGGTTAAGTTGATATCTTTGTGATCTATTATAGCTTTTCTGCACTGACAAAATATCCAATGCTTACAAAAATGGCTTTCCACTGTCTAGCCCTTAAAATACAAGGAGAGAGAGGACAGGCAGGAATTCTTAAAATGTTTTCATTGTACTTTCCTTGGTAGTCCTATCAATCGAAACAGACCCAGTTCTTGCTCTTGAAGCTTTATAAACTTGCCCTGAAATGACATTGACAAACAGACAGGCATTTGACTAAGCAAACATTGCTGGATATACATGATGAATTAAAGTATTGTCATTCTGTAAATGTCTTTTGTGTGTTCTAAATACACAATGAAACATTGAACTGTTTAGAAAATTGCAAGAGGAGTTATTCATCCATAGGCTGGCAGTTAATTCGGTCCCAATTCTTTAAATCCATATTTTAGTTAATGTTAAAATTTGCATATGTGGTACCTCATAAAATGACAGCATATTAAATTTAGTTTTAATGTTAATTATTGTGTAGCTTTCAAATCTTTTGTTGTTGCACTCACGCGTGAGTCTGTAGGGCCTTTGTGAAACGTTCGGTGTCTGACCTACAACATCCTGCATAATTTCCTGCTTTCTGTCCCAATTATTCCATGTCCCTCACACTGTTGCAGGGAAGGCAGGTGCATTCACTACTTTTGGACAAAGCAGAACTTCTCTAAAAGAGGCTTATTAAATATTGAGTAGATACAAAATGCCTAGGAAATATCTGTAAAGCTTGTGGAATAACTATATGGAAAACATTTGTTTCCCTGTGGTGTAGTTTTTAAAAAGCACTATTATCTTTACCTTTAATATCTCCTATATACTCCTGTCTTCTCCCAAACTTCTCTTGCTTGGGGCGCCTGGGTGGCTCAGATGGTTAAACTTCTCTTGCTTCCTCAGAGGTAACTAAAGTTCTGAATTTTTTGTTAATAATTTTCTTACTTTTGTCAGTTTTTTTTTTATCATATACTGTGAGTATTGGTTAGTTTTATGTGTTTTTGAACTTTATAAAAATGGAATCATATCATATGTATTTTTCTGGGCCTTACTGTTTTTTTTTCTAATCGGCCTCAGACTCTTAGATTTATCTATGTCAATGCATATAGCTATTGCTCATTAGTTTTCACTGCTGTATAATATTGCATTGTATAAGTATTCCAGAACTTACTAGCAGATGCATTGATCGGTAGACATTTAAGATGTTCCCGTTTTTCAGTACTACAAATATTGCTCCTATATATACGTATATTCCTGTATCTATATCTGCTACACATGCGCAAGAGCTTCTCTGTCAATGTTTCTCAACCTTTTCCCTGTCATGGCACACATAGAAAGTGATAGAAAATATATGTTCCATATACTGCATTAAAAGAATGAAGCTGTACCTCTGGCCTGGAAGCTTCTGCTTGGTTGGAGAGCTGAGGAGATCTGTATCTGGGCACACCTGTAACCTATTCATTGAGTAGCAGGGCACCATAGCATAGCAGTTGAGAAGCTCTGCTAGGGTGTGTGCCTGGGAGTTGAATCGCTGGTTGTAGAGACCTGTTTCAACTCTTCTAGGTAATACCAAATTGCATGGTGGTGTTAATAATTCCATTCACCTGACATTCAAAGTGCTTGTATCAATTCACATTCCATGAATATATATTTAAGATGGAAAGGGAATCCTTGAGAATTCAACCAATCTCATGACTAGAAAGGTCAAGTAGGAGAAGCAAATAATTTATTATACCTTAGGATATCAATTCAGATTTGCTTTCTCAAAATATGATAAAGTCAAAATTCCTTTACAGTGTGACAGCAGAGAGTTACAGGCCATGGATGATGTTGAGAAGTGATAACATGCCCCCGTAGTTGTTCTTAATCGTGAAAGCCAACAGCCTGAGCTGAAATACTTGTGAGAGCTGTAATTCTGTCTTCCAGGTTTAGTGTTGCATTAGCTTTTTATTTCTTAGCCTTGAGACAATGTATACAAGATGCACTATGAGAGCTGTTACATAACTTGTAGTTTAAAAACCCAAACATTTATAAAAGAAGCTGGTTTGTTTTGACTGTTCTTAAAATTGATTTTCCTTTAAACAGTAAAAATGTCTAAGTATCAGAATTGATTAAGATAATAAACTATAATTTCTCCATTCAGGTACCATTAGACTGGACAATTGATTTTACAAAAATCACCAAGCCCACATAGTTTTTCCATGACATTTTCAAGAAGCTCCTGTATATTACTACACTGTTACCACTCTAATGGCTTTCTCACACAAAAGGTAGTAAAAAAATCTTTACTTGGTGGGAAGTATTGCCTTGTGGCCTATACACTGAAGCTGTTTAAGAGTCGATGGAAAATATCAGAGGAAAGCTTTCAAATTTATGCTTAGCCTGGTATATGATGACCTAATGCCAAAGTAACATTTTAATTTACTTGGCAGAGAATTATATATGAAAACTGTACTTCCCTTCTCCTGGTATACTGTGTACTACACGTAAGGCAGGATTTTAGTTGTTCTTATATAAATTAGAAGCACAGTCACCAAGTCTTGTATTAACGCCTATGTTTATAGTATGTGTGTGTGTACCACACACATATATACACATAAATTATATAGATGTATATATATGTATGCATGAATGGTGGTGGTGGTTGGTTCTTAGTATGGCATGTATTCATCATTCTCAAGGAGTATTGATTAAGCATTTGAGTATAATTAACACTGTGACTTCCATCCAAGCATGTAATTAAGCTGAGAGGAGGGGCAGAGGGAGAGGGAGAGGGAGAAGCAGGCTCCCCGCTGAGCAGGGAGCCTACCTCAGGGCTTGATCCCAGGACTCCGGGATCATGACCTGAGCTGAAAGCAGACACTTAACCAACTGAACCCCCCCCGCCAGACACCCCAGTTTATTTCTTGTTCTAATACATTTTTATTTTTGAGATACTTTTAGGTTTGTAAAAAGCTGCAAAAATAGTACCTGCACCCGGTTTCTCTTGATGTTAACATCTTTCATAACTATGGCTCATTTGTCAAAATTAAGAAATTAACATCGGTGCATGACTATTAACTAAAATCCAGACTTTAAGTTTTCACCAGATTTTTTTACTACTGTACTGTTTCTATTCCAGGATGCAACATTGCTATTTAGCAAATCTATCAAATTTTTAAATAGTTAATACCAACTTTGGCAAGAATTCAAAAAGGACAAAAGGATATAGAAGTTTCCTTCCTACCTCTGAACCGTAACTATCCTGTCTCTTCCCTAAAGACAACCCACTGTTTCTGGCTTCTTGGATATTCTTCCTAAGAGATTCTCTGAGTACACACACACACACACACACACACACACACACACACACTCTCACACTCACTTTCAAACATACACAAATAGTCGCATTCTAAATATACTGCTATCTTTTTTTAACTTGGTATAGTTTCATCACTTTTTATCAGTAACCAAAGTTGCCTTTTTTAAAAATTTCAGAATCCTATTGGATATCTGTTCTGCAATTTGATTTGCCAGTTCCCTACCGATTGACATCTTTTACTTTTGCGAACAGTGCTATAGTGAATATCCATGAATATATGTCATTTTACATGTGTATGTTTTTCGTTATTGCTGGGTGAAAGGGTATATGCACTCATAATTTGATGGCCAGTTTGCATTTTAGAGAGTTCCCACCATTTTATCTTCCATTATTTACCCATAGCCTCACCATTGTGTCTTAATAGGCTTTGAAGTTTGCAATTTGATGGGTTAAAGTATAGCTTAAAATTATGTCATTGTACTTTGAATTTGCATTTGTCTCTTTTTTTTAAGATTTTATTTATTTATTTAACAGAGGAAGACACAGCGAGAGGGAACACAAGCAGGGGGAGTGGGAGAGAGCGAAGCAGGCTCTCCGCTGAGCAGGGAGCCCGATGCCGGCTCATGCCAGGACCCTGGGATCATGACCTGAGCCGAAGGCAGACGCTTAACCGACTGAGCCACCCAGGCGCCCTGAATTTGCATTTGTCTTATAATAAGGTGGAGTATCTTTACATATATTTAAGAGCCAGTTATGTTTTCTCCTGTGAACTTCCATATAGTTTGCCCATTTTTCAGTTAGGTTATTAAAGTACTCATTTTACTTTCTTGCTTTAAGATCTTTTAATTCTATTTTTGTGATATATTAAGTTGCAGGCCTAGTCCCCTTTTTAAGACTTTACAACATATGTTTCAACCCCAGTTCACACTACTCTCCATAACCACTACCGCTCCGACCAGTCTAGTTTTTATCCCCTCCCAAGGGCACACTATGCTCATTCCTTCCACCACACCTTCTTTCGTCGTGTTCCTCCTTTTTCCCCTCCACTTACGTCTCGCCTTCTGAGACAGAAGTTGTCACTTCCCTCAATTGGATAAACTTTCTTTTAACTTCAGGTAGACTTCTGGAAACAATAATTAACTGATAGTTTGTAAACTCTTAAAAACAGAAATGTTAATCATTAAGAGACAACACTGAACTACCAAAAAAAAAAAAACCTTGCTCATATCAAACTAACCACATCTCCTTTTCCAGTAGAGTCCTAGTACGCTGTGGACACATCTTTATTAAGTCATTTTATTCTCTTGATATGTTTGAGAAATTTTTAAAAAGTAAGTTTATGAGAGTAAGTGGTTTTGTAGCTGATCAAACTTGTGTAACTAAAGAGTTTTGATACATGGATCAATGTCAAACTGAAAGTATCTAATAACAAAACTGTTCTCCATTTCAGAACTCTGTCTTTGATCTTGCTGCTCAATATTTATTTACTAATAATTTGATGAATACATGGGAATTAAATAAATGAAGTTAGGCTTCATAAGGATACTTTCTATGACAGTACAGAGGCATGATTCAACATTATCTTAATAGTTTGGAAGGATGGGCTAAAACCAATAAGGAGAAATTCTTCAAATGAAGTGAATATAAAGCTCTGCATTTCATCTCCAAAATTAGTTGAAAGAAAATGAGGGTAGAGTCAGGCAGCTGGCTTGATGAAGTTTGTGTGACAAAAAGTCCACCAACTTAAGAATATGTGTTACAATTGAAATCTTCAGTTGCCTTTATTAATTTTTAAAATTATAGCATCAGATTAAGGAATTTAATAGTCCCACAATTTTTTTTTCTTCATCAGAACTCATTTGGAGTGTAGTATTCAGTTCTAGGTATTATATTTTCAAAGGAAATTAATTTTGAAATTAAAGTACCTGTATTATTTTTCTATTGCTGTCATAACAAATTATCACAAACTTAGCAGACTAAAAGAACAAAACAATGTACTTTCATCACCTTACAGTTCTGAGGTCGGAAATCGACACAGATCTCAATAGGCGAAAACCAAGGTATCATCAAGGCTGTATCCCTTTCTGGAGGCTCTAGAAGAGAGTCTGTTTTCCTGCCTTTTCCAACTTCTAGCGGCCCCCTACCTCCCCCTTCAGAACCAGCAGAAGCAAGTCCAGTCCTCACATTGCTTCTCTCTGGCCACAGCTGGGAAAGGCTCATGTGAAAAGATTGGTCCCATCTGGATAATCTCCCCATCTCAAAGTCTTAACCTTAACCGCATTGACTAAGTCCCATTTGCCGTGTAAAGTAACATATTCACAGATTCTGGTGATGAGAAAATGGACATCTTTTTGGGGGACCATTATCTTGCCCACCACTGTTCTTATTGCAGAGGATCACCAGGATAGTGAAGGGGCTAATTGGATAGAGAAGCAGATTAAGAAGAATTGAAGATGATCCCCAAATATGTTGCCTAGGAGAGAATGAGATAATGTTTATAAAGTGATTAGTGCAGTAAGTGCATAATAAATGGTTTCTGCTTCAACGGCTAATGCTACAAATTACAGAAATATAGTAGCTCAGAAGGGAAAGAAGCTTAGGGATGTGGAAGGGGATGAAGCAGCATAACATTTTATCTTGCAAAGAACAGATTTTGGAATCCAAGTTCTCACTTTATTCTTAGGGAAGCAGGTGGTTTCAATGTCAGAAGAGAACTAAGTTTAACAAGAACTCGGTGTTATTCCCCTACCTGGTAAAAGAGGGAGAGTGGAGGTGACAGGGACTGTGGTAGAGAAGCGACTTTCTGGCCTCTTTTTGCCATGACTGCACAATGTATAGGTTCTGAGGAGTAGAGCAAACTTTTATGAAAGGGAGAAAGCACGGTTTTTGAAGCTCAGAGGACGACTATATTAGTTTTTCTTCCCCAGGTACATATGGTAAAGAAATGTCCTCTGAAACCAAAGCCATCAGAGATGATGAGTTTTTTTTTTTTAAGATTTTATGTATTTATTTGACAGAGAGAGACACAGCGAGAGAGGGAACACAAGCAGGGGGAGTGGGAGAGGGAGAAGCAGGCTTCCCGCCAAGCAGGGACCCCGATGTGGGGCTCGATCCCAGGACTCTGGGATCATGACCTGAGCCGAAGGCAAACGCTTAACAACTAAGCCAGGTGGTCAAGCAGTAGTTAAATTAACAGACCCTCCCACCTCACTCCCGCTGGGTGGTAGCTTCCAAGGCCGCAGTAAATGTGTATCAGTGAACCTGATCCAGAAACAGGAAGGGAACAAAGTTTAGTCTGTGAGGAAATAGGTGGCTGCTGGTAGTTTCATGCTGTCTGTCCAGATTTCAGCTTGCTGTGGGGTAAGTAATTTTTTAAAAATATATTTGAATATAAAAAGATTGTGGGAATAATTCCCATCTAAGATTAAACTAAGGTCCTGCCGGGTGCTAAATCTTGTGTAAGTAGACCTACTTAAAAGAAAGTTTCAGCATTTCACAAGTAGTTTTATTTTAAAAATGAAAAGGAAAACCATGAAATTTTCAGCAAATGTTCTGCTAAAACAGGTCCTGCTTGCATAAGATGGTTTTTAATGTCTTGTCTTTGGTTAAGTGAGGATGTTTACGGTCAGAAAATAAAAGTGAGCAAATATGTATCTGGTGCCCAGAGATTATTTCTAGGTAGTGCTTAGATTTCTCCCTCATGTTCTTTCCAGCGGCTTTTCGTTTAGTTTAGGTTCATGTTACAAGTTTATGGTAGCAAATATGTAATGCTTTCAGATAGTTAAACTGGAGGTTTTGTGGTTCAAAGAAATGAAAGGAATCAGAATAAAGTAGAACCCAATACAGTGTAATAAGCTGTTGAGAGCCTAGATTTAAGAGCAGCATCATGGGTTTTCAAAGAGGAGGAACTTTGTGAAATAGACGTAAATGGCAAGCAGCTTTAGGAATTTTGTGCGACTCTGAAGAAATCTGTTTTTAAGATTTTGACATGTGTACTAATTTTCCAGACTAAATTCCCAGTACAATGGCATTGAAAATAAATTTCCTATATGAAATTGGAATTGTTGTATCTCAGCTGTTGCAGTTCTATGTTGAGGTAAACAGTCCGGGAACTACACACATTGTTACCCAAACATCGACTTTATTGAGTGCAGCTATGAGAATGTTAAGGTTGCATTTAGTGTTGGAGAAATTGGTATTTTCTATTTATCTTTTGCCATATGTATTTAAAAAAAAATTCCTGGTGTAGGATAATTTTGTGACTTTGAATCTAGAAACAAAATTTGATGTCATTGATATATACAAGTTATAAATGCTGGCTGCTAGCCAGTAGCCTTTCAAATCGATCAAGGAGTGCTGAGGACACGGATTGTTTTCGTAGAAGTACACCGGGTTTCCCCTTGCCTCTACCTTCACCTCTGATCTCAGGGACAGTCAGTTTGTCTAGCCTGCCTCACATTCCTGCAGGACTGAGCGGGAGCCCAGATGATGGAATTGGGCCCCGACTGACATTTGGTGGGATAGAAGCCCAAGATATAGTGTCCTAAGTGGGTTCTAGGACCATAATGAAGTAAAACCTTCACTCACCCTTTAGCTTGCTGAATCTCAGTGACTCTCCGTTCCTGAGCTCATTAACTCCTCCCACTCAACAACCTCTCCTGGGCCAGGTTATTTATGGTTGTTGGTTTATGGGGCAAGAGTTGGGGGAGAAGGGTCTTAGGAAAGGAGCCAACATGGCAGGTGACACTGTTACCAGGGAAGCAGCTATTTCCTAACGCAATTAGAAATATTTCACTCTTTTAACCCCTGGAAGGCCGTACGGGTGTACTGGCTGACTCTTAAATCAAGACCCTTTTGGATATTTTTAAATTTGTTTTCCTATTTTTTAAAATGTATTTTTTATTTAAATTCAATTAATTAACATATAGTGTATTATTAGTTTCAGAGGTAAAATTCATTGTCATCAGTTGTATATAACACCCAGGGCTCATTACATCACATGCCCACCTTAATGCCCATCACCCAGTTACCCTATCCGCGGCCCCCTCCAGCAACCCTCAGTTTGTTTCCAATGGTTAAGAGTTTCTTATGGTGGAGCACCTGGGTGGCTTAGTCGTTAGATGTCTGCCTTTGGCTCAGGTCGTGATCCCAGGGTCCTGGGATCGAGCCCTGAGTCGGGCTCCCTGCTCAGCGGGAGGCCTGCTTCTCCCTCTCCCACTCCCCCTGCTTGTGTTCCCTCTCTCACTGTGTCTCTCTCTCTCTCTCTCTGTCAAATAAATAAATAAAATCTTAAAAAAAAAAAAACGTTTCTTACGGTATGTTTTTCCATTTCTAATTGTCACATTATATAGTTAGGATTCTTTCCAAGCCTGAGGTCTGGGTGAAAGCCCTTTGGGCACTAGGAAGGGACACAATGCCACAGATGAAACCTCGGTTCATTGCTTCCAGATTGAAGGGACTTGGGACCTCAAACAAACCCTGAGCCACAGGTGGTGCTGTCCTCACCCCCAGGTGTCTGCTGAGTCATGCCCCCCTCCTGTCATGGGAGTGGGGTTGGGAAGGCTGCTTCTTCTCCTTCCTTTCCTTTTTTTTTTTAAGTCCAGTGTAGTTGACATAGTGTTATATTAGTTCCAGGTGTACAATATAGTTGATTCAGGAATTCCATACAGTACTCAGTGCTCATCATAAGTGTACTCTTAATTCCCTTCACCTATTTCACCCATCCGCCACCTACCTCCTCTCTGGTAACCATTTGTTTGTTCACTATAGTTAAGAGTCTGTTTTTAGTTTGTCTACTTTTTCTTTGTTCATTTGTTTTGTTTCTTAAATCCCACATATGAGTGAAATCGTATGGTATTTCTTTTTCTCTGACTGGCTTATTTTGCCTTATTGTACTCTCTAGATCCATCCATGTTATTGTAAATGGTAAGATTTCATTCTTTTTTATGGCTGAATAATTAGATAGATAGATAGATAAAAAACATAGGGATGTGTCTATCCCTTCAAATTAGTGTTTTTATATTCTTTGGGTAAATACCCAGGAGTGCAATTATTGGATCATATGATAGTTCTATTTTTAATTTTTTGAGGAACCTCTGTACTGTCTTACACGGTGTCTGTACCAGTTTGTATTCTCATCCACACTGCACAGGGGTTCCTTTTTCTCTACATCCTCACCAACACTTGTTTCTTGAGTTTTTGATTTTAGCCATTCTAACAGATGATACCTCATTATGGTTTTGATTTGCATTTCCCTGATGATAAGTGATGTTCAGTGTGTTTTCATGTGTCTGTTGGCCATCTGTATGTTTTCTTTGGAGAAATATCTGTTCATGTCTTCTGCCTATTTTTTAATTCTTTGGTTTTTTGGTGTTGAGTTGTGTAAATTTTTCATATATTTTGGATACTAACCCTTTATTGGAAATGTCACTTGCAAATATCTTTTCCCATTCAGTAGGTTGTCTTTTAGTTTTGTTGATTGTTTTCTTTGTTGTACAGAAGATTTTTATTTTGATGTAGTCCCAATAGTTTATTTTTGCTTTTGTTACCCTTGCCTCAGGAGACATATCTAGAAAGATGTTGTTATGGCTGATGTCAGAGAAATTACTGCATGAGCTCTCTTCTGGGATTTTTATGGTTTCAAGTCTCATATTTAGGTCTTTGATCCATTTTGAGTTTATTTTTGTGTATAGTATAAGAGAATGGTCCAGTTTCATTCTTTTGTATGTAGCTGTCCCATTTTCCCAACACCATTTGTTGAAGACACTGGCTTTTTCCCGTTGGATAGTCTTTCCTGCTTTGTTGAAGATTCATTGACCATATAATCATGGGTTATTTCTGGGTTCTTTACTCTGTTCTATTGAACTATAGGTCTATTTTTGTGCCAGTACCATACTGTTTTGATTACTACAGCTTTGTAATATAACTTGAAGTCTGGAATTGTGATATCTCCAATTTTGTTTCTTCTTGAAGATTGCTTTGGCTGTTGGGGGTCTTTTGTGGTTCCATACAAATTTTAGGATTGTTTGTTCTAGTTTTGTGAAAATTGCTATTGGTAGGGATTGCATTAAATCTGTAGATTGCTTTGGGTAGTATAGACATTTTAACAATAACTGTTCTTCCAATCCATGAGTATGAAATGTCTTGCCATTTCTTTCATCAATGTTTTACAGTTTTCAGAGTATAGGTCTTTCACCTCTTTGGTTAAGTTTATTCTTAGGTATTTTATTATTTTTGGTGCAATTGTAAATGGGACTGTTTTCTCAATTTCTCTTTCTGCAGCTTCATTATTAGTGTATAGAAATGCAGCAGATTTCTGTACATTGATTTTGTATTTATCCTGTGACCTTAGTGAATTCATTTCTCAGTTCTAGTAATTTGGTGGAGTCTTTCAGGTTTCCTACATATAGTGTCATGTCATCTGCAAATAGTGAAAGTTTTACTTCTTCCTTACCAATTTGGATGACTTTTATTCCTTTTTCTTGTCTGATTGCTGTGGCTAGGACTTCCAGTACTATGTTGAATAAAAGTGGTAAGAGTGAACATCCATGTCTTGTTCCTGACCTTAGGGGAAAGCTCTCAGTTTTTCCCCATTAAGGATGATGTTAGCTATGGGTTTTTCATATAAGCCTTTAATATATTGAGGTATGTTCCCTCTAAACCTACTTTATTGAAGGTTTTTTTCATGAGTGGGTGTTGTAGTTTGTCAAACGCTTCTTCTGCATCTATTCAAATGATCATATGGTTTTTATCCTTTCTCTTGATGTGATGTATCATGTTGATGGATTCATGAATATTAAACCATCCTTGCATCTGGGGGAAAAAATCCCATTTGATCATGGTGAATGATTTTCTTTTTAATGTATTGTTGGATTCAGGTTGCTAATATTTTGTTGATGATTTTTGCATCTATGTTCATCACAGATATGAGCCTGTAGTTCTCTTTTTTGGTGATATCTTTATTATCTGGTTTTGTATCAGGGTAATGCTGGCCTCATAGAATGAATTTGGAAGCTTTCCTTCCTCTTGTATGTTTTGGAAGAGTTTGAGAAGAACAGGTATTAGCTCTTCTTTAAGTGTTTGGTAGAATTCAACTGTGTAGCCATCTGGTCCTGGACTGTTGTCTATTGGGTGTTTTTTGCTTACTGATTCAATTTCATTGATGATAATCAGTCTCTCCAAATTTTCTATTTCCAGAATTCTGCTTCAGTTTTGGTAGATTATACATTTCTAGAAATTCATCCATTTCTTCTAGGTTGTCCAATTTATTGTCATAAATTTTTTTATAATATTCTCTTACAATTGTTTGTATTTCTGTGATGTCTGTTGTTGTTTCCCCTCTTTCATTTCTGATTTTAAGTCTTCTCTCTCTCTCTCAGTCTGGCTAGAGGTTTATCAATTTTATTGATCTTTTCAAAGAAACAGCTCCTGGTTTTATTGATCTATTATTTTTTTAGTTTCTCATTTATTTCTGGTCTAATCTTTATTATTTCCTTCCTGCTGATTTTGGATTTTGTTTGTTCTTTTTCTAGGTCCTCTAGATGTAAGGTTCAGTTGTTTGAGATTTTTCTTGCTTCTTGAGGTAGGCCTATATTACTATAAACTACCCTCTTTTGTTGCATCCCAAAGGTTTTGGACTGTTGTGTTTTCATTTTCATTTGTCTCCATGTAATTTTTTATTCTTTGATTTCTTTGTGACCCATTCATTGTTTAGTAGCATGTTATTTAATCTCCATGTACTTGTGGTCTTTCCAGATTTTTTTCTTGTGGTTGATTTCTAGTTTTATAGCATTATCATCAGAAAAATGCATGGTATGACTTCAATCTTTTTCAATTTATTGAGACTTGTTTTGTGGCCTAATGTGTGATCTATTCTAGAGAATGTTCCATGTGCACTTGAAAAAAATGTGTATTCTGCTGTTTTGGGATGGAATATTCTGAATATATTTGTTAAATCCATCTGGTCCAGTGGGTCATTCAAAGCCTATTTTCTTGTTGATTTCTGTTTGGATGATCTGTCTATTGATGTAAGTGGGGTGTTAGAGTCCCCTACTGTTATTGTATTGCTATTGATTAGTTCCTTTATGTTTGTTATTAACTGTTTTATGTATTTGGGTGCTCCCATATTGGGTACATAAATACTTACAATTGTTATATCTTCTTGTTGGATTGTCTCCTTTATGATTACATAGTGTCTTTCTTTATCTCTTGTTGCAGTCTTTTTTTAGTCTATTTTGTTTGCTTTAAGTATTGCTACCCTGACTTTCTTTTCACATCCATTTGTATGATGATAAATGTATCTCCATCCCCTTACTTTCAATTTGCATGTGTCTGTAAATCTGAAATGAGTCTCTTGTAGGCAGCATATAGATGGGTCTTGTTTTTTAATCCATTCTGTCACCCTGTGTCTTTTGATAAGAGCATTTAGTCCATTTATATTGAAAGTAATTATTTATAGGTATGTATTTATTTTGATTTTGTCACTTTTTTATGGTTGTTTTTGTACTTCTCTGTTCCTTTTCTTGCTCTCTTCTCTCATGATAAGTTGGCTTTCTTTAGTGATATACTTGGATTTCCTGCTCTTTATTTTTTGCATATCTATTACTGATTTGTGGTTACCATTACATGTGTATATAACATCATCTTCATATAACAGTCCATATTAAGTTGATGGATACTTAAGTTTGAGCCCATTCTTCGCTCCTCTCCCTCCCACATTTTAGGTATCTAGTGTCATACTTTACATCCTTTTTTTTTTTTCTGTGAGTCCCTTGACTGATTTTTACAAATATAGTTATTTTTACTGCTTTTGTGCTTCCTACTCTTCTTACTTTTACTTATGGTCTTTCCTTTCCACTCAGAGATTCCCCTTTAACATTTCTTCTAGGGCTGGTTTGGTGTCATGAGTTCTTTTAACTTTTGTTTGTCTGAGAAACTCTATTTCTACTTCTATTCTGAATGATAGTCTTGCTGGATAGAGTATTCCTGGCTGCAGATTTCTTCCTTTCAGCACATTGAATATATCATGCCACTCTCTTCTGGCCTGCAGTGTTTCTGCTAATAGCCTTACAAGTTTCCCCCTTTTTATGTAACTGTCTTCTTTTCTCTTGCTGCTTTTAAAATTCTCTCTTTATCACTACTTTTTGCCACTTTAATTACTATGTGTCTTGGTGTGGACCTCTTTGGGTTGATTTTGTTGGGGATCTCTGTGCCTTCTGGATCTGAATTTGTTTCCTTCCATAGATTTGGCAAGTTTTCAGCTATTATTTCTTCAAATAAATTTTCTGCCCCCTTTTCTTTCTCTTCTTCTTCCAGTATCCCTATAATACGAATGTTATTATGCTTGATGGAGTTGCTGACTTCCCTAAATCTACTCTCATTTTGCATTATTTTTTCTCTCATCTGTTCAGCTTTTCCATTACTCTTTCCTGCAGATCGCTGATTCATTCTTCTTCTTCCTCTAGTCTGCTGTTTATTCCATCTAGTATATTTTTAATTTCATTTATTGTATTCTTCATCTCTGATTGTTTTTTTTTTTTAATCTCTTTGTTAATGGTCTCACTGATGCCTCCACTTTTTTCCCTCAAGTCTAGTGAGTGTCTTTATGACCATTACTTTAAATTCTTTACCGGGCATAATACTTACTCTGTTTCATTTAGTTCTCTTGCTGTGACTTTGTCCTGTTCTTTCATTTGGGACATATTCCTCTGTCTTCTCATTTTTGTCTAACTCTCTGTGTCTGCTTCTGTGTTTTAGGAAAGTCAGCTATGTCTCCTGCTCTTGAAAGTAGTGGCTTTTTTTTTTTTTAAGATTTTATTTATTTATTCATGAGAGACACAGAGAGAGAGAGAGCGAGAGAGAGGCAGAGGGAGAAGCAGGCTCCCAAGGAGCAGGGAGCCCGATGTGGGACTCGATCCCAGGACTCTGGGATCATGACCTGAGCCGAAGGCAGACGCTTAACCATCTGAGCCACCCAGGTGCCCGAAAGTAGTGGCTTTATGAAGAAGAGGTCCTGTATGCCCTGCAGTAAAATATCCCCTGTTCACCAGAACCTGATGCTTCATGGGTGTCTCCTATGTGTGTGGCATGCTCCCTGCTATTGTGGCTGAGCCACTTTTTCCTTCAGTCCAGTCATCTTCAATGGTTCTCTGACAGTTGTGGGCAGGGTTTGATCCCTATGTTGTTAGTGGGCCAATCTGGGGCTGTCTTGGGCTTGAGGTTAGTTAGATCAGGCATTTGCCAGAGATGCAGTAGCACCAACTGCAGGGCACTTTCCCTGTGTTGTCCCCTGAGAAGCTTTCGTTTTGGAGGGGGCCTATAGTCAGACCAGCTATCTGCCCTAGCCCACTTGTGGGGCCACAGTCTGACTCATTTGTGTGGTTATCTTTCTCTCTCCCCAGGGCAGAAGTGTCTGGAATGATGCTGGCCCCTGTCAGGGCTGCTTGCACACTGCCAAACTTGTGGCCCTGGTTTGAGTGGGCTCTAGCCAAAAGCCTATCGTAGCAGGCAGATCCACAACATGCTCCAGGGCAGGGCTGCAGTGCCCACAAGGTTTGGACACAGGGAAGAAGGGACATGCCTCTACTGCTGGGACAGGGCTGGCTGGGCTGATCCATAAAACACTCAGGTGTGGGGCATGCAATTTTAACACAGTGTGTGCAGGGCCTCTGTGAAAGGGGTACCCATTGCTCCTGCTGCCAGGACTGAGGCCCTGGAAAGTGCATGAGTCAGGAGACATGGTGTTTGCAAGGCTTTGCTTGGGTTTTCTTGGGGAGGGGACCTGCAGTCCTGGACAGAGGCAAGCTTGACTGAAGGGGGGGATGGGTCTTGCTGTAAGCAAGTTGGGGGGGGTGCGGGTGAGGGAAATGGCACCTGCCAGCTCTTTTGTTCCTGCAGGGCTCTCCCTGAAGTCCCTAATTCTCCAGGACAGTCTCTAAGATGAGTAAATAACTCTCCCTGTCATATGCCCTAGGCATTTTTCAAACTGCTGCTTCTATGTTGTATCTCCCGGGGCTGTTTGTTGTGTCGTCTCTCTAAGGGCAGGGACTCAGTTTCCTATCACTTTCCAGGCTTGCCCAGAATGAAGATTTTTAAAATTCCAGGCTTTAAGTCCTGCTGGTTGTGAGTACTCACAAAATTCGGCCCCTCTAGTTTTCAAAGCCAAATTTATGAGGATTCATCTTCCCCATGCAGGCTTCCCAGTGTCATAGTCTATTTTGCTCCCTTCTCTGAGTTCGCGGGTCCCTCCCTCCGACAGACAGTCCTGCTGATCCCTTTAGCTTCCCACGTCCTCTCCACCCTTCTTACCATCTTTGATGTGGCCTCTTCTTTACATTTAGCTGTGGAGTTTATTCGACCAGTCTTTGGGTCATTTCCTGGGTTATTTATACTGATGTGAGTATTATCTAGTTGTATCTGTGGGACAAGGTGAGCTTAGGGTCCTCCTACTCCACCTTCTTCCCAGGCTTCTGGGCCCCTTTCAGATATTTTTAAAAACCTTTAATAGCTGCCTCTAACACCCAAATCCTTGCTCCTGCCCTGCAAAGCCCACATGATCTGCCTTCTGACCATCTGTTTAACATCATTGTCTACCATTGTTCTCCTCACACAGATTGCTCCAGCTATATAAGTGTTTCTATTGCTTCTGGAATACATCAAACTTTCTTGTGCCTCAGGGTCTTTGCTGCCTGGAAAGCTCTTCCCCTGTATTGTTTCTTCCTTCTCTTCATTCAGATCTCTACTCAAATGCCTCCTCTTCAGAGGCATTACTACCCCACTTCCACCACATCACTCTTCCTTTATCTTGAATGAGTTTTAACAGTATTGCACAATTTAATTCACTTTATGAAAAAATATATATTTAGGGGTGCCTGGGTGGTTCAGTCGGTTAAACTGCTACCTTCGGCTCAGGTAATGGTCCAAGGGGTCCTAGGATCGAGCCCCATGTTGGGCTCTCTGCTCAGCAGGCGCCTGCTTCTCCCTCTCCCTCTGCTCTCTCTCTCTCTCTGTCAAATAAATAAATAAAATCTTTAAATATATATATAAAACACATATATATACACACACAAACACATGATATATATAGTCCAATATATATACTATTTATATTCAGAATTATTTGTATATGTGTGTGTATATTTTTCATAAAAATCAACATATATATTCTTTCTCACTAGAATAAAGGTCTGTGAGGGGGCAAGAACTTTGTCTTGTTCAGTGCTATATTGCCAGTGTCCAAAATGGTACCTAGTTGACATATAGTGACACTTGGTAAATATTCATTTTATTAATATATTAATGTCAGTTGGTGCCATTAAAATTTATTTTTAAGAATGGGAGGTTTTTATTTTCTGAGTAGGTGATATAGTCACATGATTCCAAAACCAAAATATATAGAAAAGTGCATTTTTTTTAAAAAAAAGGGTTTATTTATTTATTTGAGAGAAAGAAGGAGAGAGAGAGAGAGAAAGAACAAGCACACAAACGGGAGGGCAGGGGCAGAGGGAGAGAGAGGCTTAAGCTGACTCCGCATTGAACACAGAGCCTGATGTGGGACTCGACCTCATGATCCTGAGATCATAATCTGAGCCAAAACCAAGAGTTGAGTGCTTAACCAACTGTGTCACCCGGGTGCCCCATAGAAAAGTGTGCATTGAAACATCTTCCTACCCCAGCCGGTCCCCAATCCATTCAGTTCCCATTCAAGACCCCAAACTACTGTTGTTATTTTTCCATGTGTCCTTCCAGAGTTTCTTGATGTGTATGCAAGGAAACATAAATGTATACACAGATTCTTACTTTTCTCTTTTTACTAATACTGTTATACATTACTGTTCTTAATTTTTTAATTTGTAATATATGTTGAATCTCTTTTCATATAAGTATGTGGAGAGTGTCCTCATTTTTAAAGAGCTGCATAGTATTCCATTGTATGGACATACTGTAATTTGTTTAACCAGTCACCTAGTGATGGGCATTTTGGTTGTTTTCAGTATCTTCCTGTTGTAAACAATGCTGGAGTTCACAACCTGTGCATATATCATTTTATACATGCATACAGTATATCTCTGATTAAATTCAGAGAGATAATGGTGCCATAAATATTGCTTAGTTACTTCTGTAGGGATTATACCAATTTGTACTACCCCAGCAATCAATAAAAGTACTGTTTCCCATATCTTTGCCAACTGAGTTATCAGACTTTTGGATTTTTGCCAGTCTGATAGGTTAAAAATGTTTTCAGCATAGTTTTTTTTTTTTAGAATTCATAATAAACTTCGTGTTAAAGTTTTTAAAAATAATTTTTAAATTTTGAATTGTGATAAACATATAAAATTCACCATCTTAACCATTTTTAAGTGTTCAGTTCAACAGTATTAAGTATATTAACATTGTTGTGAAACAGATCTCCAGAACTTGTTCACCTTCCAATCTGAAACTCTATACCCACTAAATAACAACTCCCCATTTCCTCCTCCCTCTAGACCCTGGCAACCACCATTCTCCTTCCTGTTTTTGTGAGTTTGACTGCTTTAGATACCTCATGTAAGTGGAATCACACAGTGTTTGTTTTTTTGTGACTGGCTTCTTTCACTTAGTGTAAAGTCCTCAAGTTTCACCTTGGTTGTAGCAAATGACAGTATTTCCTTCACTTTTAAGGCTGAATAATATTCCATTAATTACCTCACTTTGTTTATCCATTCATCCATTGATGGACATTTGGATTGTTTCACCTCTTGGCTCTTGTGAATAATGCTGCTACGACTATGGGTGTGCAGATAACATTTTGACTCAGGGTCCTGAGTTCAAGCCCCACATTGGGCATGGAGCCTATTGTAAAATAAATAAATAAATAAATAAATAAAGTAAATCTTAAAAAAAACAAAACATGATCATGGATTATAAAACTCATAATTGTTAAGATGCCAGTTCTCCCTAAGTAAATGTATAGATCTAGTGCAGTACCTATCAAAATTCCAGCAGGTGTTTTTGAAGAAATTGTCAAGCCGATTCTAAAATGTATCTGATAATGCAATGAACATTGCATAGCTAAAACAATCCTGAAAAGGAACAAGTTGGATGATTTATAGTACGTGATTTTAAGATTTAACTGTAAAGCTATTAACTATTATCAACAATGAACTATTGCCCTAAGAATAGATGAATTATCAGTGGAGCAGAATAGCACATCCAGAAATAGACCCACATACGTAAGGTCAATTGATTTTTAATCAAGGTGGCAAGTTAATTCAATGGGAAAGGGAATCCTTTTTTATTTTTATTTTACTTTTTTTTAAGATTTTATTTATTTGACAGAGAGAGACACAAGCGAGAGAGGGAACACAAGCAGGGGGAGTGGGAGAGGGAGAAGCAGGCTTCCCGCTGAGCAGGGAGCCCGATGCGGGGCTCGATCCCAGGACCCTGGGATCATGACCTGAGCCAAAGGCAGACGCTTAATGACTGAGCCACCCAGGTGCCCCAGGGAGTCTTTTTTTTGAAGATTTATTTGAGAGAGAGAAGGAAGATGGGGGGTGAGGACCACTGAGGGAGAGGGTGAGAGAGAGTCTCAACCCGACTCCCCGCTGAGCTGGGAGCCCCAACGCGGGGTTCGATCTCTCGACCCTGAGATCATGACCTGAGCTGAAATCAAGAGTTGGACATTCAACGGACTGAGCCACCCAGGCACCCCAGAAACAGTCTTTTTAAACATGTTGCTGGATCAAATGGATTTTCTTACGGGAAAGTACGAAAAGAATTGTCACATCTTTATCTCTCCATACAAAAATTAAATAGACATTGATCATAGATCTAAACATAACAATCAGAACCAGAATGGTAGAAGAAAAAAAACAATGGAAAATATCTTTGCAGTCTTGGGTATGCAAAGATTTCTTGAACAGGACATTAAAAGCGCTAAACATAACAGTAAATAAAATTAAATGAGTTTATGTATTTACTGCAAGACTTCTCAGAACCTTTAATATGTTAATGTTTCTAGTAAGAGGGTCATGCAGCATTTCCCTAAGTTTTTGTCACAGAATCCTTTTTTTCATTTGGAGCATTCAACTAAACTGCAGGAGTCAGTATGCCAAAGAATATACTTGGAGAAGTTGTTGCTTTGGTTCTCTCCTAAAAGCATACTATTTTTGAGAGCTGTAATAAATTAAAGATCAGTTTCTCCCTCTTTATTTTTTTAAAGATTTTTTTATTTATTTGACAGAGAGAGCAAGAGAGCACAAGCAGGAGGAGCAGTAGAAGGAAAGAGAGAAGCAGGCTCCGCGCCGAGCAGGGAGCCTGGTGCGGGGCTTGATCCCAGAACCCTGAGTTCATGACCTGAGCTGAAGGCAGACACTTAACCATCTGAGCCACCCAGGTGCCCCAGTTTCCCCCTCTTTAGTATGAATTAATGTAATTGCATCTATTTTAACAACCAGAATAAAGAAACCCTCTGCCAAAAGAACTGTGACCACACTTTACTCCAAATTGATTGGTCAGCCAGCCAACTGTTAGAATTACTACTACTGGTAGGATTCTATGTCAGTGTCACATTAGATTGGAATTTACCATAGTAAAAGGAATAAAGAGTGATTGAAGGTGCAAAGCATTTTGCATTTTCTCTGCACTGGTTCCATGTACTTGTTTGGTCTGCTCTGCCCTGCTTCCTTACCGTCTGTCAAACTCCAGCTTGTTAACCTTCATTCAGATACTCAACTCCTCCCAGTTGCTAATTGTTTCAAAGTCTTTTTTTCTGTGGCGTTTCTGGTCTCTGACTCATACTTCACTGTCCTAATCAGATTCCTTTACCTGCTGTTGCTTCCCATGAACTGATTTTCGTGGAATATGGGCTTTCACATAAGAAGTAGGAGAAGAATCAGAAGAGATGGTAGAACGAAAACAAAGCCAAACTTCACCTCAACCAAAATTTGGCCCAAGACTTTCCCTGTTAGGGAAAGAGATCTCAAGAAGTCAAAATAGTATGTAATGGCAGTAGAAATGTATAAAGAACAGAAAGTTTAAGGAAGTGTCCCTATAATATCTCTGGATTATGTTTTTAAAAATGAACTACTGTAATAGATAGTAGTTTGTCCTGAATGTGGAAAGCTAATAATAACCAGATATAGAAATGTCATCTGTGTCATCTGAATAGTGTTTACCAGAAAGACTAGACTAGAAGTTAAACAGTTTTAGTTTTAGATCTGCCACTAATTTGCTTTTTGGTAAGTAAATATATTCTTTTGAAGAGAAAATATGTTCTCCCCCTCATTGCAAATATATATATATATATATATATACACATAATTTTTGTGTGTCTCTATATGTACACACACACCTACATACATAACAGGCTCTGTCACAGATATTTTTTCATGTGCTGTCTCGTTTAATCATCTCTGTCCATGTGGAGACTTCCTCATCTGGAAAATGAGATGATAATATCGCAATCTGCCTTCTTCACAGGACAACAAATGGAATGATAACCAGATAATAAAATAGATTCCTTTGAGCATTATTCTGGAATTTAAGGAATAAATTTTGAATGTCATATTGTGTGACATATACCAGTGTTTCCATAGCAAAATGGTGTGATGGATCCTGGTAAAATCCATTTAAAAATGTATTTGCAATACAAACTTAGCAGAAACGATTTACACAGGATGTTTTATAGACATCAGAGACAATTACGGAACACCTGGAAAGTATGGAACGACCTTTTTTGTGCTTCTCAGTAAATGCAACATAAAGTAAACACAGCCCTCATAGTACTTTATGACACACTTCATCAAAGAAAAACAGGCAAGAGAGATACCTGGGCAAATCGGTAGAGGCAGAATAACAGTGTGGATGACAATAAAAAGAATTTTACATTAGATATTGAAAACCATTTTTTAGTCTGTATTAAGATAGGATAAACAGAAGGATGAGAAGTACCACAGAAGGCACCTGGGGCAGCGGGGGTCAATTGGACAGATGCTTATTTAACTCTACTGCTTATTGACCTGGACCCGGGAGCTGAAAAAAACGATCTCTTTTCTAGCAGCCTGAGCCTTTATTATAATCAGAATGGAAGGTTTCAGAGCTACTGAAGGCTGTCTTTCCATTGTCCTTATAGCTTTCACAATTTAATAAGATAATGGGGGTGGGAAGGACAATGGCTGCCAAATGTCTAGGAAACTACAAGCTTTTCTCACTAAAGTTTGCTTAGAACAGGGGGATCATACACTAGCAAACAAGTTCATCAAAGGGAGACCATAAAAAGTTACTAATTAAAAATTGAGGGGTACCGGGTTGGCTCAGTCGGTGGAGCATTTGACTCTTGATCTTAGGGTTGTGAGTTTGAGCCCCATGTTGGGTGTAGAGATTACTTAAAAATAAAATCTTAAATTGAAAAAGGCTGCCTACATAATCTATTATCCTGAAAATAATTAGATAATAAGGTTCATAGGAAGAGACATGAAAAACATGAAAATGGCTTATATGGCTGCTTTGAGAAAGCAAGATGCACATTAGTAGCAATAAATAGCAAATTGGAAATCACCGACCTATAGGTAGATGTTAATAGTGCTGGTTCACTGACTAAATAAAAAGACAGAAAACATGAAAATTTTACAACCCAGTACAGAAATTACCTTCACTCAATGGCATGACCTTTACGTCCATCAAAGGAATTTTTTAATTTTTGCATTTATTTCTAGCATTTCCTTTTGATTCTTTTTTAATACTTTGATGCTGTACTTTTCTACTAGATCCTTTAACAGAAGCAGTTATTGTGGTCACAGTTACAAGAGTCCATACATAAGTTAAAACTTGTAGAACTGTACACTATAAAAGTCAATTTTGCTGTGTGTTAATTTACAAAAAAAGGCTATGCCCTGTTCAAAGCAAAAATAATGTACAGTAGGATTAAGAGCATATAAAGAAGTAAAATATATAACAACAAGAGTACAAAGGGTGGGAATGAAGTATTATGATATGAGGTAGACTGTAATATGTTAACATTATATAATGTCGTCTCTAAAACTGGTTCTCAAAGTGTGGTCAGCAGACCAGCAGCATCACCATCACCTGGGAACTTGTTAGAGATGAAATTCTCTTGGCTCCACCATAGACCTAACTGAGTTACAAACTCTGGGGGTGTGGCACAACCTGTGATTCTGATACATGCTAAAATTTAAGAACCAGTGCTTTAGAGCAAGTGGTTGGGAAATTTTTTTTGTAAAGGACCAGATAATAAATATTTTAGGCTTTGTGGGCCATATGGTCTCTGTAGCAACTAACTCTGCCTTTGTAGCACAAAAGCAGGCACATAGACAGTATCTAAATCAATTAGCAGGGATGTATTCTAATAAAGTGTTACTTATACAAGCAGGCCTGCTAGATTTGGCCCAGGTACCGTAGTTTGTTGACTTCTTTAGAGTAGCCACTAACACATACAGGTACATGCACACATACACATACAGAGATACAACTACAATGCCAAAAAAGTAAAATGAAATATTTAAAGTACAGATCATCCTAACTTTGCAATGTGGGACCATAAAAATGATCATGCAAGCTGAAATCATGCAAAGTGCTTTTAATATCAATGGGAAGAAATATGGTTGTTCTGTGACCCTGAAAAAAATTTTTTGTCAAAACTTTTGGCGGGGGAAGGGGAAGAGGATATTTTATTTATTGGGAAGGGCCATTAGGGAACTTTCTAGAGTCCTAGAAATGTTCTAAATCTTGATTTGGTTGGTAGTTACATGGATGTATAGAATTGTCAGCATTCATTAGATTGAACACTTGAAATCTGTGCATTTCATGTATGTAAATTATATCAACAAAAAACTTTTAAGTACAAGTTAAGGGTCTGGAATAAAATCTGCATTTTACATGAGGTAGCATCCTTATTGCAGACAGACTAAGATAAATTACAAGGAATAAGTGAATTCTTTAGGAAGAAAGATGGGGCAAACAGTGCAGGCACAGGAACCATTTGCAACACTTGGGAAGAGGTATGGGAATGCGTGATGTTTGGGAAACATCGCTCTATGTGATGGACAGCCATCAGAAGATTTTCATGAGAGAATTGAAATAATCAGACTGTGTTTAGGAAAGATCACTACTCAATGAACTGAAGGGGAAAGAGAGAAGAAGTAGGGAGATAAGGAGGCCATTACAGTCCAGGTGAGACATGAAAACTACCTCAGGCAAAGGCTGCGAGAATTATTAAGAATTAATAAACTTGAATGATATTTAAAATCAGTTGGGTTTAGTGATTGACTAGATTTATTAAAATATTAGCAAACATTTGTGAGCCAGGCATTGTGCTTTGGGCTGCCAGGCCTTGTCTTGTTTAACCCTTACAATAACAATATAGGAAGGTATTACAATTACTACTATCATCGCTATCCTCATCTCCATTTGACAGATAATCTCACACAATTCGCCCAAGTGACATAGCTTGAAAGTGACCCAGCCATGGTTTATAATATACACTTTCTAAGTAATGAAAATTCTGAATATAATTTATTTCCAAAATTGCTAACACAATAAAAGAGAAAATAACGGAAGGCTAATTTCATGACCACATTTAGAAAAGTCAAGCAAATTGTAAAATCAAAAGAAATACTTGATTTAAGTAAATCCTTGGAACACACAATCTATGCCATATTTTCAAGGGAACAATTAGATAAAATTTCACATAAATATATTCCTTTCTCTATATATTTCCCCCCAAAATCTTCAGTACCAAATATTAAGTTCATTAGTGTACACAAGAAAAACATATAAAAGTGAAATCCTATTGCAGTATCATTAAAAGGAATCAATATTTTTTGCATAAAATATAGAAAAATACTTGTCATAAATAATGCTCAGAAATATTATAAACCAGAGATTAAATTTAACATCCTATGAAAAGCCTCAAAAGCCCTCCTAAAAGAAAGCTACACTGCATTAAGTTCCTCAAAAAGAAAATAGATATCAATGACACTGATACATTTTAACATTTAACAATATAATTAATATATAATTCAAAATAAAATTTTCAAGTAATTTTTAACAGTGGTCCTCAAATTAGTTAAATTAGTTAAAAATATGCATTATCAAGCAAATTATCACTCAGTATCTCTAATGAACATATACTCACTGATGAAAACTAGGTTATATCTAACAGTAGAAAGTGGATTAATATCAAAAAAGGAGAGACTGGTACAGCCATTATGGAAATAGTGTAGAGGTTCCTCAAAAAATTAAAAGTAGAACTACAATACTATCCAGCAAGCCCACTAGTGGTTATGTATCCAAAGGAAATGAAATCAAGATCTTGAAGAGCTATCTGTTCTCCCATGTTCATTGCAGCATTGTTCACAATAGCCAAGATATGGAAACAACCTACATGTCCATCAATAGATGAATGGATAAAGAAATACGGTGTAATATACAATGGAATATTATTCAGCCATAAGAAAGGGAAACCCTGACATTTGTGACAATCCAGAGGATATTATGTTAAGTAAACTAATTCGGAAAGATAAATACTTTTCTATCTTATTTATATGTGGGATCTGAAAACATGGGACTCAGAAACAGAGAGTAGACCAGTGTTTATCAGGGACTGGGAGGTAGGGAAGATGGAAGATATTGGTTAAAGGGTTAATTGATTGTGGTAATCCTTTCACAATGAAAATATATATCAAACCATCACCTTGTACATCTTAAATATATATAATTTTTATTTGTCAATTATACCTCAGAAAAACTGGCAAAAAGTTTTAAAAAGAGAAGTTGACTATTAATTTCATAACAAGATATGATTTATTTAATATTATAAATGCTGTTTAAAATATTTGATAGACTACAAAATACTTTTTTAGAATTTGTAAATAAGAACAGAGTTTCCTAATTTATTAAAATCACACATATACAAGTCTAAGTTTTTCAAAGCATGGGAAAATATGTTTTAATGTTAAGTTTAAAAAGCAAGATACAAAACTGCATAAAAACTACAGTCTTGGCTAATTGATAAACACACAATGAAAAGACTGAAAGGTAATGTACAAAAACATTAACAATAGTTATTCTGGCTTTTGGGGACCGTGACGCTGGAAAGGTTCTGGCCAGCCGAGGACGTCAGATCTCCCTGTCAACCTTTCCACGAAGCTCCTCAATAAAATGGTTTGATTCCCCCCCAAAAAAGAAATGAAACAAAAAAACAATGGTTATTCTGGGGAGCTTCTTTTAATTTTTAAGAACAGAAAAAGATCATTTTTAAAAGAGTCCACACCAACCTTTTGGGAAACTGGTAATAGCTGTTAAAGCTGAACATGTACCTCATGCAACCCAGAAACTAGTGACATTTACTGAACGCCTATGTGACAGGCCTTGTCCTGAGCACTTCATATGTATGTTGAATTTCAGTGGTGAGGGTGGGCATCCTTGTCTTGTTCCCAGTCTCTGGGGAAAAGCATTTCATGTTTCATCATAAGCATGGTATTGCTGTAAGTTTTTTGTAGATACATTTTATAGTTTGAAGAGGCTGTCTTCTGTTCCTAGTTTTATGAGAATTTTCATTATGAAAAGGTGTTGAATTTTGTCAAATTCATTTGCTATGTTTATTGGGATGATTTTATCACTATTCCCTTTTATTCTCTTAATGTTATATTGTTTGAGTTTTCTGACATTAAACCAAGCTTGCATTCTTGCAATAAATGCCATTTCAGTCATGTTGGACTATGTGTTTCAAAAATTCACTAGGTTCGTGGGGCGCCTGGGTGGCTCAATCGGTTAAGCATACAACTCCCTCTCAGCTCAGGTCTTGATCTCAGGGTCGTGGGTTCAAGGCCCATGTTGGGCTCCATGCTGGGCATGAGCCTACAAATCAATCAATCAATCAATCAATCAACGCACGCACTGCAGGTTCAATTTACTAGTGCTTGGTGGACATTTTTGCATCCATATGGGATGCAATGAGGAACATCAGTATCTATGAAGGATATTGGTTTGTACCTGTTTTTTTTTTAATTTTATTTATTTGACAGAGAGAGATACAGCGGGAGAGGGAACACAAGCAGGGGGAGTGGGAGAGGGAGAAGCAGGCTCCCCGCAGAGCAGAGAGCCCGATGTAGGGCTTGATCCCAGGACCCTGGGATCATGACCTGAGCTGAAGGCAGACGCTTAATGACTGAGCCACCCAATAACTTTGTTTTTAATAATCTTTGTCATGTTTTTGTACCAGGGTTATGCTGGCATTCTAGAATGAATTAGACGGTATTTCCTCCTCCTGTGTTTTCTGAGTTTGTATAGAATTCATATTTTTATTGGTAGTAGTGGGTGGTGGTAGTGGTGGTAGTGATGGTGGTAAATGTTTGATCTTACCCCTTGGTAAAGCCATGTGGGCCTAGAGCTTTTTTGGGGGGAGAACACTTTTACTATGAATTTGATTCATTATGAATTCTTTAATAGATATGGAGAGACTTAGATTTTTCTCATTCTTTTTAAGTCAGTTTAAGTAATTTGTGTTTTTTAAGATATATCCATATTATCTACATTGTTGCATATATTGGAATAACATTCATAATATCTTTGTATTGTTCTTAGTGTCTTTAGTGTCTGATGTGATATCCCTTCTTTCGTTCCTAATGACAATTTTTTATTTTTGTTTTTCTTAATACACTATTTTTAGTTTTAGGTTTATGAGAATGAGCAAAAAGTACAAAAAGTTTCAATATTCTTCCTCATCCCCACACTCAGTTTTCCCTATTATTAATATCTTGTAGTAGTATGGTACATTTGTTACAATTGATGAGCCAATAACAATACATTTTTATTAATTGAAATCTGTAGTTTACATTAGGTTTCGTTCTTTGTGTTGGATCATGCAGAACAGTTCACTGCCATAAAAATCCCCTGTTCTCCCTCCCTTCATCCTTCCTCCCTCCCATAGACTGCTGGCAACTGCTGATCTTTTTACTGTCTGCATAGTTTTGCCTTTTCCAGAATGCCATATAGTTGGGATTATACGTATGTAACCTTTCAGATTGGCTTCTTTCACTTAACACAATTTGTTTTTTTCTTGTTTCACTATCAGTCTTGCTAAGGTATTGACAATATTTTTAAAAATTATCTATAGAAAGTTTATTCATTTTCTGTTTTTTATTTTCATTGGCTTCTGTTCTTTATTATTTCTTCTTCTTTTTTTGGCTTTAGTTTGTTCTACTTTTCCCAGCCTTTTTTGGTGGAAACAAATCATTGCTTTTAAATTCTTCTCTAAGCTACACATTTAAAGCTATAAAATTCCCTTTAAGTACTGGTTTAGTTGTATCTCAAACATTTTGATATGCTTTCTTCATTCTCATTTAGTTTGAAATCTCATTTTCCTTGTGATTTGTTTTTTCTCACATGGACTATTAGATGTGTATTTTTTAGTATCCAAACATTACAGGCAATTTTTTAAATGATTTATTTATCTTAGAGAATGAGTGTGAGTGTGAGAGCAGTGTGAGGGGCAGAGAGAGATGGAGAGAGAGAGAGACTCTCAAGCAGATTCCCTGATGAGTGTGGAGCCTGATGAGGGGCCCAGTTTCACCACCCTGAGGTCATGACCTGAGCTGAAACCAAGAGTTGGTCGCTCAATCGACTGAGCCACCCAGGCACACCAATAGGGATTTTTTAGAAAAGATATCTTATTGATTATAAAAAAAAAAAAAATAGATAAAAAGACTCCAGTCTTGGGACGCCTGGGTGGCTCAGTCAGTTAAGCAGCTGCCTTCAGCCCGGGTCATGATCCCAGGGTCCTGGGATCGAGTCCCACATTGGGCTCCTTGCTCAGCAGGGAGCCTGCTTCTCCCTCTCTCTCCCTCTGCTTGTGCTCTCTCTGTCAAATAAAATAAAATCTAAAAAAAAAAAAAAAGACTCCAGTCTTTTGAAATTTACTGAGAATCATTTTAAGGCCTGAATAAGATCTCTGCTAATACTGTCTTGAAATCTACTTTGTCTAACTGATAGTATATAGTTACAGGAGCTTTCTTATACTTAGTATTTGCTGGTATACCTCCCCCCCCGCCACCTTTTACTTTCAAATTGTCTGTGGTTTTATATTTGAGGTGTCTTTTTTTATAAATAGCATATGGCTGAGTCAAGCTTTTTTTTTTTTATCCAGTCTCACAGTCTCTACCTTCTAGTCCTTCTATATTTAATGTATTCATTGATATGGTTGCACTTAGGTATACTTTTTTCTTTGTTTTCTATTTACCCCATCTGGGTTTTGTGCCCCATTTCCTTCTTTGACTGATTGATTCAAGTTTATCAAATATTTTGTAGTATTCATCTAATTGATTCATCAATGACTGTTGAGCTATATCTTTTATTTTTATTTTTTTAAAAAGATTTTATTTATTTATTTGACTGAGAGAGCACAAGTAGGCAGAGCGGCAGGCAGAGGGAAAGGGAGAAGCAGACTCCCCGCTGAGCAGGGAGCCTGACACGGGGCTTGATCCCAGGACCCCAGGATCACGACCTGAGCCAAAGGCAGACACTTAACCATCTGAGCCACCCAGGCACCCTGAGCTATATCTTTTAAATATTTTTAGTACTTTCTCCAGAGATTTTACTATGTATCCTTAAATTATTATAGTCTACTTATTAATATTATGCCATTTCTTATAAAATGTAAAAACTGCAGATATAAAATATATGACAGTGAGAACACAAAAGATGGGATGTAATAGAATTATACTGTGTTAGGGTTAACATGAGGGATACTTGTAGCATTGAAACTCTTTAGTTTCTTAACTGTGGTGGTGGATAAATGAACCTACACAGATGATAAAATTATATAGACTGTAATATACCCACCCACCCACACACACACACACACATCCAAATAAAACTGGGGAAATCTGAATAAGACCAGCAGATCATATCAATGTCACTATCCTGTATTATCCTATATTATACTCTAGTTTTGCAAAATGTTTCCATTGGGGAAAACTGGACAGAATTTACAAGGGATCTCTCCATATTGTTTTTTGTAACTATATGTGAATCTACAATTATCTCAATAAAAATAAAAAATGTTCTTGCTGCAAGGTAAGTGAATTTCATTGCTAAAGTAAGGGGCTTTCAAGTATCAAGAAAGAAAAAAGACAAAGCACATTTCTACTTTGATTTATGTATTACAAAAATAGAATATTCCACACTACTTCTTAGTTCCTATTGCCTGCTTGGTAGAGAGTGGTAGAAGGGATTCGGAACAGTATTTATCAACATGCCTGCACTTAAGTGTGGCAGATGCAGGCCAGCTGTGCACCAATAGGCCTTCACTGCCCAGGCCTACAGAGACTCTCATAAAGTAACTATTGCAATATCCAATCCAACCTGCTGTGTTTGTGCAAGACTGGGTTAAAATTATGCCAGCCTAAAGGGATTTTATCCTGTGCTTAAGAATTTATAAGAAGAAAAATCTGTAACCTTATTCAACCAACAAATGTTTTTTGAATGCTTCTGTTTATTTAAGTACTCCGCTAGATGCTGAGGACACAGGAATGAAAATGACACAGTAACTGACTTTAAGAAGCTTAGGGTTTAATCATGGAACACTACACCAAAACAAATGATGTAATATATGGTGATTAACATAACAATAAAAAATTTAAAAAAAAAGCTTAGGGTTTAGTTCAGAATGCAAACTTATACTCCAGTCATTACAATAGAAACGTGTTAAATATGCACAGGATGCTGTGGAAACAGAGGAAGGACCTCCAACAGATCGAAAAAGGTCATCAAGGGTTTCTGAAGGAAGGGGTATTTGAACAAAGTCTTAAAGGAGAAGTAGTAGAAAGGAAGACTCAACAGGGCACTCTAGGGAGAGGCAATAGCAAGGTCAAGTACCTATAGGTGAGGAGAATAAGCAGTTCACTTTGGCTGGAGCCTAGAACTAGGGGTGGTAGGAAATGAGGACAGAGAAGGTGGTGGGATCGCTTCAGAAATAGCTTTATGTGCCAAGGTCAGGAGTTTGTACTTTATCCTGAGGATTATGAGGAACTTCCTTTACATATTTTAGGGCTTAAGTGTGTACCCTTTCCTCTTATAAGGACACCAGTCATTGGATTTTAAGACCCATACTCTATCGTATGACCTCATGTTAACTTAAATAATTACATCTACAAGGACTAATTCCAAATAAGGTCACATTCTAAGGTTCTAGGTGAATATGAATTTGGAGGGGCACACTCTTGTGCGCTGTGGTGGGTTGAAGTATAAGATGAGAGGACATGCAGATATACACATAAAGAAGAGGGCCATGGGAAGACAAAGGAAGAGATTGGAGCAAAGCAGCTACAAACCAAAGAATGCCAAGGATTGCCAGGAGCCACCAGACGTTAGGAAGGGGCAAAGAAGGATTCTTCCCTAGAGTCTTCAGGGGGAGCATGCCCTTGCTAACACCCTGATTTCACACACCCTGATTTCGCCTCAAGAACTGTGGGGGAATACACTTCTGTTGCTTTGTGTGTAATTTGTTACAGTAGCCTTAGGAAAGTACTGCAATATGTAACCCACATTCTAGGTATTATGGGTTCAGCTCCTTGTCTTAGTTTTAAGATATTTTTATTCCTTCAAGAGGCAGAGCCTGATTCCTCACCCCTTGAGTGTGGGCTGGATCTAATGACTTGCCTCTAATGAATAAAGGGAGAATGAGGGTGTCCAGGTTTGAAGACCAGACCAGGGCTTGGCAAACTACGGTCCATGGGCTGGCCGCCAATTTTTATAAATAAAGTTGTATCGGCCCGTACCATGCCCATTTGTTTATGTACCGGACGTGCTTGTTTTTGCACGAAGACGACTGAGGTGAGTAGGGTTTGCATGCCATATAGAGACTATAAGGCTTGCAAAGCTAAACTACTTCCTGTCTAGCCCTTTAAGATAAAGTTTGCCAATCCCTGAACTAGGTCATAAAAAAGCACTGCAGCTTTTTGCTTGCTCTTGATAACTTGCTCTGGGGAAAGCCAGCTGCCGTGCCACGAGGACACTCCGGCAGCCCTGGTGAAATGTCCACATGGAACAAGGAACAGGGCCTCCTGCAAGCAGCCACGTAAGTGAACTGCATCCATGGTCAACAGCTTGATCGAAACTTCCTGAGACCCTGAGCCAGAACCACCCACCTAAGCTGCTCCCAGATTCTTGACCTTTAGAAACGGTGTGAGATAATACATGTTTGTTGTTTTAAGCTGCTGAGTTTCGGGGCAGTTTGTTATGCTGCACATGTAACCAATCCTCTCATCCGCCCCTTCTGCAGTTTTGAAAGCATCCTGTGAGCGGCTCCCGGGTCTTACCCATGCCACAGACTTTGGCTATTTTAGAAACATACCAGGGAATGAAACCTTTTTATAAAGAAACTCCCAGATGACATAGATAAGACTTTTAGGAAACAAAGGATAGTGGTGGGCAAGGGCTCTATTTCCCATATTTTTCGTGATCCTCTTATTAACTAACATAGCACCAGGTGTGATCATGGCTACTGAGATTGGCTGTTGCTGACAAAATATTAGGTTTGTAACCATGCTTATTTGAGTCATCAGGCAGGATGTTTGCTCTGTTATGTTACTCACTATTATTTTTATAAAAAGGAGTATTAGATAATGCCATTATAATCTTTATTAGGTGTGGCTCGAGGGTTTTAGTTGCCCTCTGTAAGTGTAAACCAAGTTGTCTCTAGCTGGGATGGTGCTGAGTTCTGTGGGTATGTTAGTTTTCTATTGCTGCATCACAATTTTATCACAGACTTAGTGGCTTAGAACAACACACATTTATTGCCTCTATTTCTGTGGGAAAGGACTCTGAACATGGCCTAGTCCGGTCTTTGGCTTAGGGTCTCACAAGCCTTCAATCAAGGTTTAGCCAGGCTGGATTCTCATCTGGAAGTTCTACCGGGGCACTCCTGTGGTTTTTGACTGCATTCAGTTCCTTGTGGTTGTAGGACTGAGAGCTTCAGTTTGGGGAGTTTTTTCCCCTTTGGTTGTTGTTATCTGTTGGCCAGAGGGTGCCGTCAGTTCCTAGGAGCCACCATATTTCCTTGCCATGTGGGGTTTCCCAACATGACCACTTGCTTTCTCACAGCTAGCCAGTGGAAGATCTCAGCAAAACAGGCACTGTGGTTTTATCTAGCATCATCACAGAATTATGTGCAGGTAATCACATACATCCCAGCACCTTTTCTGTATTTTATTGATGGGAAGTAAGTCTCATTCACTCTCAAGGGCAGGAATCACACAAAGGTGTGAACATTAGGAAGCAGAGGGCATGGGAGCCACCTTATGGATATGTCTGCCACAGTGGACTTGGTGATAATGCAAATCCTACCTGCAAGGTGGAATTAATGTCTCATCAAAGATAATTGCTATACCTAAAAAAAAAAAAAGAATGTAGTGCATTGTTTTTTGTTCTGGGGGTTTGTTGGTGGTGGTGTTGTTTTATCCTCTGTGCTGCAAATGGTTGACACCTAGGAGGGCGTTGCATTAGAAGAATGGAGGGAAAATGAACAGAGATGGGATAAACAAAAAGCAGAGGAGATAAAAGATATAGCTAATCCTAAAACACACCTCCAGGCTGGAAAATACTGTAGCTGGAAACAGCTTGGCATGCAGCTAGGTAGATTGACACTAAGCAAAGGCTTCCTGTAGATGGGGAGCCTAAGGTACCATTGCCAGTAGCACAAAGAACCCATTTCCACAGGGTCACAGATATAGCGTAACAAGTTCTATTATTTGTTCCTTTTCAATCATACTGGCATAGGTGGTATTCAAGTTTTAGTAAGACCTTAGAATAAGAAGGGTAACAGTAGATGTGATAGATCCCTAATCTACCTTGATGTGTGACTTGCATTCATTCATTCACTCCCAGAATTTCAATTGAATGCTTACCATATGCGAGGCCCTTTGCTAGCGCTGTTCAGTCTTACATGTTTATGATGTGTGGCAATGGAAAGAGGGCCACATCTACTGGGTACACCTGCCATGGGTGTGCGGGGAGGAGTGGAGGCACATGGTCTAGTTCTGCCAGCCCTGGCATCTAGTGTTCTTATAACAAGTTTGGTGGATAAGGACAGGAAAGTAAGTAGGTAAGTCACAGGAAATCTTCGAAAGGGAGAGACATGGACATGGCAAAGGAGAAGGCTAGCCACTAAGAGACTGAAGATATATTTATCTGTGCCCAAAGAATCTGATAGATAGTAGGGACTCAGTTATATCAGCTGTCTTACCTCTCTCCGTACACAGTCTCTCCTCATTTTTTTTTTCATTTTCTTAAACATATACTGTTCCACTGTGTGTCAGACATAGTAGTAGACACCATGGTAACCAATGGTAATCACACTGAATAGAGCCCTGACCCCTTTCCCTTTATGCCTCATCCAGCTTGGAACATCATTAGCCATTTCAACAAACCTTTCCTCCCCGTCTTACTTCCTTCACTCTTTGTCAACCTTTGGCCCTTTCTCCTCTGACTATGCCCAACCCAGAGTACTTCCCTAATCATGTTTTCTGCTGCCATGATTGTTTTGCCTCCTTAGTTGGGTCCTCACTGCTGACTGGTGGCATTTAATTCATATCTATTCACATTTCCCACAGCTGCTATCCAAACCTCTTCTGTTCCCTCTGTTCTCTGTGATTCCAGCTCTGTCCCTCTCTTTCAGCAGGTTACTGTGCCCCCTGAGGGGGTTTCCCAACTTCCTTTCTACTCCTCTTATAATATTCCATTGCCATCCTCACTTTTCTATTTTCTTGTAAAATGAAATAAGTAAATACACACACACATCTTCTTGTTAAGGCTTTTAGTCCCAAACCCTCCTACCTCCTTAAAGCCTATGCCAGCCATGACCATCCTTCATTCTGGTGAAAAGATATGTTACCTACTACAGCATAGTATATTACAAAATTGTTTCTGGGCAGCGGTGTCTTGAAATTTTGATATCTCCTTTAAAATTACAGGGGAGGGCGCCTGCGTAGCTCAGTCATTAAGTGTCTGCCTTCGGCTCAGGTCATGGTCCCAGGGTCCTGGGATCAAGCCCTGCATCAGGCTCCCTGCTCAGCGGGGAGTCCGCTTCTCCCTCTCCCACTCCCCCTGCTTGTGTTCCCTCTCTCGCTGTGTCTCTCTCTGTCAGATAAATAAAATCTTAAAAAAATAAAATAAAATTACAGGGGAAAACTATAATAAGTTTTTAAAAGTTAGAATAAGTTAAATAAAATAACAATGAGCACTTATTGGCAATTTTTAAAACTTCATTTTTTCCAAAAGTAATACAATTTGTACTTCATAATTTGAGAAATTTAGATTAAAAGGGAAAAAAAATAAAATCATCCCTATCCTAACCATGGTTAATATTATATATAGTCTTCTAGGTGTGTATGTATATATGTATTGGATCACATAGTACCTATTATCGTGTTACCTTCCTTTTTTCACACTTTGTCACGAAATCTTTATAGCTAGACCCTTTTTGCAAATTTCTGGTTACTTATTTAGAATAAATCCCTTAAAGTTGAATTTTGGATCAAAGGGTATTTACAATTTAAGCCTACTGATACCTCTTGCCAAATAATTATACTTCAAAGAGAATCTGGTATCTCATTTTGTTTTAATTTGCAGTTCTTTGATACTGAATTTACACATTGTCTTCACTGATCATTGCATCTCTATTTTTGTGAATTGCCTGTTCATGAACCTTTTCCTCCTTCCCCCACTTCATTTGTATGTTTATCTACCTGATAATTTTTGAACTCAGAGTTGTTCAAATTAGTAAAAGTGTATTTTCTACTTCAGTTTTCCAGTAGCTATGAATTGGGTTTTCTGAACACAAAAGATAGACTAGTTTTTGCATATAAGGTAGACCAGAGAAAACATGTGTCAAGCGTGGCTTGTTCTTAGCTTATTTACCCTCTTTATGCAACATTAACTTATTGATCATCATTCAAGTTCTTGGAATAATCAGTAGCTTCACTAAAAGTAAAACGTAATGACCTTGATCTCAGTCTACTTGTCTGACTTATAAATTATTCTTCAGTAATATACTGCATTTTGTCTTTAGAATTTTTCCAGCATATTTTTCAAGTTTGCAGTAGGTGGCAGCAGCAGAAAACATCATTTCGTTTGCTTCAAAATGTAATCAGGCATTTATGGGGGACAGTATAAAGGAACTTGCCCTAAATGTGAAGAGCTTTGTCATGAAAGCCACTCAGAAATGTACATTCAGCATGAGGTCTGTGAGTATTTCATAGCCTACCTAAAAAGTATGCTCCCAACAAATACTCTTCCTTACAAAATGCATTTTATTTTTCAAATGTTGCAGTATTTACTAATTAGGCTATGTTTTACTATTTTTTTCTGGAAACTTCTTCTCCCCTCACACACATCTTCTTATATTTATAGTGAGAGTAACTTCAAGACACCAGCCTCTTTTCCAGAGGAGTGACCTTTGGAACGGTGACCGTTTAATATAGAGCTTTGAGTAATTTGATACACTAAAAATACATGCTAAGAAAATGTGGCCTTTTTAGGCCACTCCTTCATTATGGGTGGTCTTCAGTGGGGCTCCACTTTGCTCATTTAAAAATTCAGGGCCAATACATGTTTCAAGAGTATTCGTAATAATTTTCTTTAGATCTTAATACTCCCCCCACAGTTGAATAAGCATCGTCTGTGATCCTTTCACAACAGGGGCAACCAACACCACAACAGGGGACTCGGGAACACGCACCTGCTTTTGCTTTCAGACTACAATGACAGGTGGATATCGTGTTCCATAGGCCAGGGCGGGTGGCTATACTCAGGCGCTGAGATTGTGGGCTTTGAGGGGAAACAGGAACACTTGTGTACTGTGGCTAATTGAAAGCGAATGATGATTTTGGGATGGCAGAGAGACCAGATTATTCTCAACTAGATGCTATAGGAAAAATATGGAACTATAAGCAGTGGCTTCCTTGTCTACCTTTTCTTAAGATTGCCTCAGAATGAAAAAGAACAGAGTAGGATTCAGGAACAAAGTGAAGGTGATCAGGAGTGGTTTTTCCAACTCCAAAGATTAAGGGGTGTTTTTTGAGGGGAGGAGGGGAGGAGGGGAGGAAGCATTCTTTCACCCTTAATTCCATCCCAGCTCAAACTCTATATGTGAACATGTAATAAGAAAGGAAAGTTTCCAGTTCCAGACTGTAAAGTTCTTCAGGGTAGGGACTATGTATTTATCACCAGATCTCAGCTCAACGTCAGCACATTACTGAGTGCACAGTGAGTTTTTATGAATGACTAAATGAAGTTCATTAACTACCTCAGAGCAACTCCCTCCTTGCATTCTTTCCTTTCATATCTCCCTAAAACTGCCCCCTTTCTTCATGTGCTCTGGAGCACACTGTGCTTACAGTGACATATGCATTAACTCTTCCTCCTCAGCAAGAGTAGAGCTTCCCAGAGAGGTAAAGAATTCTTTCTGGCAAAGAATTCCTGTTGCTGTTGACCAGCCAGCACAGAAGAGGTGCCTAGGCTGAAGGCTTTTGGGATGGTTTTTTTTTAAAAGATTAAAACATTAAAACTTCCCGGGCTAAGGGAAAAAGGAATTTTGTAAGAATCGATAACATTATTTTCAGGCCCTGGTATGTTTAATTAGGTTTCAGTAAAACATTTACAAATTGATTCAAATATTCTTCAGTCATATTTTCTGAATTGCAAAGGACTTGTTATCAGGAGTAAACTTCTATAATACTTGTATGACCATTTCCACTTAGAGCTTGTTGAATCGCTAATTGTTTGGGTCTGTGTTCTTGTTTCTTTGTTTTTGTTTTAGTAGTACCATCTAGTTATTCTAGAATTTTGTCTCGTGTTAGATTTCAGTACCTTTGAGACAAAACATGTGACTTTTAAAAATCCTTGCTGGCTTTCCTTTAGAACTGAGGACAGTATTCTATGTCCCAGGAGGAGTACTGAGTGAGTCTTAACTGTGTCAAGAAAAGAAAGAGGTAGCATTCGTAGTCACTGTTATCTTACAGACAGACAGACAGGATGATGTACTACAAATCACTCAGGAGACCTGGGATCAATTCCTGGCTCTGGCACAAATTCCAAGACTATGGACAAATCTCTGAACCTCAATTTCTTCATATGTAAAAAAAAAAAGAGAGACAGACAGACAGAATAGATTTGACCTTTAAGGTTTCTCCCAGTCCTTGATCCTCTGAGTCAGTATTTCTTCTCCAGATGTCTGGAACAATCATTTCTTCTTTGTCTCATTTAGGAAATAGCCATATAACACCAGGTAACAAGATACGTTAGTTGGGATACAGGCTAAACAGCAGTAACAGTCTCAACAAAATTTGGTGGCTCAGAAAAGGAAGACTGTTATATCAGCCTTCATTAACAATCCTCAAGGAGGCTGGTATTTCAGTACATAGACGACTCTGATTCACTAGAACATTCAAAGCCCAAAGTTAATGGTTTTGATGCTCTGCTATTGCCTGAGGTATTATCATCTGCAAGGTAGAAGCTGACTCAGCATGGGAAGGAAGAGAGTCCAGGACCAGTAACCTAGCTTCCTGGATAAGAAGACCTGGAAGTTGCACACCTCACTTCCGCTCACATCCCATTGGCTAAAGCTCAGTCATGTGGTCACATCTACAGCCAGGAGAATAAAGTCTTCAGCAGCATAGCATGCACCCACCTAAAACTTTAAGAGTGGGGGTGGGGTAAAAGTTCTATACCTAAAAGGAAAGAGATTGAATATTGGGGGACAGACTCCACTTTCTGTTACAATTTTAAGCCACAATAACAATTTGTATTTTGCTGCTGATTGTGCTTCTATCTTATTTAATGAAATGAGCTGAGATCGGGATCTGTGATTTATCCCTATATATACACACCCCACAGCACATGTCAAGGTGTCTTGAACATAGATGGCATTCAACAAAAATGTGTATATTTGATTTATATATTGATTTTTCAGGGCATGAAATAACCACTATATTCACACCACCCCCACCTATAACCTGCTCTATCTACTTATTGCTTGTTTCGTGAATGTTACGTGTAAAACTTTAGTTCTCAATCTAGTTGAGGAGACTTGATGGGGAGCAGGTTGCTCCTAGTAGCGGCTACTGTCTTTTGCTAGTAGTAGTAAAGATGGTTTACCTTATTTTTGGGTAGCATGATTACATGTAATGGAAAATCAAGAGCTTTCCAGTGTGGCTTCATCGTTTGGTTTTAAGTGTATTCCCTAGACATCACATGTAATTCTATTTATGAGTAAACTTTAAAACAGATACTTCCTGAAATAGTTTTGGGGTTCTGTCTTCTCTGTTCCCTTCATTAGTGTTAATAATAAACAACTGACTGTGATGCTGAGTGTGAGTCTATATAGTGTGAGCCTATTTACGGATAGTCGTGTAAGGCTCCTTTTAGAAACAGGCCAGTTTTGACTCCGTGTTAACATGTTATCCACTCTGACTTCCAGTGCCATAGCTACTGCTCTTGTACACTTACAATCTTGTCTTGGAATAAAAGTACTAGCATGTGCCTTATCAGTTTTACATTTGATATGAACTGTCTTTTTTCTTTCAAGATTTTTATTTATTGATTTGTCAGAGAGAGAGAACATGCATAAGCAGGGGGAGCAGTAGCAGAGGCAGAGGGAGAAGCAGGCTTCCTCCTGAGCAGGGAGCCCGATGAGGGACTGGATCCCAGGACCCTGGAATCATGACCTGAACTGAAGGCAGACGCTTAACTGACTGAACCACCCAGACGTCCCGATATAAACTATCCTTGAACAACTGTCCTTATTCTCTCATATCTAGTTTCCCCAAATCCTTCCTCTTTAAGGTCCAGTTCTAGTTTGCCTCCTTTTTATAACCAGCTGTAACCACCCAGCCCCAAATAATCATTGTATCAGAAAGAGAGGACCTAGTTCAAGCCCTGGGCAAACTGCAGCATAAGGACAGGGTGTGTTTGTATAAAGACAAACCTTTATTCCCTTTACAAACATGCCAGCTTGCCAAAGACAAGTAAACGGCAAGTACTGGGTATGGTCTGGACCAGGAGGAGTGGCTCCCAGCGTTTATTCAGCCTCACCCAACATTCCCAGAACCCTCGCTGAGCCTCAACACCACGTATCTTTGCTCCTTCTTTGCTCCTCTCTGGACATTTTTCTCCAAAGGACAAGACACCTTTTTCTGCTAAGGGCTTTGATCTTACCTCTGTGTGTCAACAGAGGGCGGCAGAGAGCACCACTCTACAGCCTCCGTAAATATCAAAGTAGGACAGTCCCAACCCCCTAGTGCCTTTAGGGAGACAAATATGGGGGACTTTTTTTTTTTTTTAGCTATGACAAAGACTGTTGCTGTTATAGGCATGGAGAGTGCTAAACATTTTGCATTATGTAGGAAAGTACCATGCAAGCAAGAATATTCTCACCCCCAAATGTCAATTAACTTTCTTCTAGTATTGTTCTCCAACCTCAAGTGAAATATCCTCGTCTACCCCACTGATTTAGCACTTTCACCATTTTGTGTAGTGGTTCAGCTTACCAAAGCTCCTTGAGACAAAGAATTGGCTTTTTCATCTTTGCATTATTACTGTTTTAGTTCACTTTTAATTTTTAGTCACTGAATGATTGTAGACAGGTCTTTAATGGGGGAGGGACAAGGGGTAATGGACAGAATTAAAGTAGAGTCAGTAGGTTACAGAGTTTAGATAGAGCTAGATTAGATTAGATGAGCCAATATTCCTGAACTTTAATGTTCTCACATATGAAACAGGACTACTATCTACCCTATTTTAAAGTACTTTGTAAATTGTAAAGCAAAGTACAGGACTGTTTATAAAGAATGTCTATGAACAGATTTGTTCCCAATCATTATTTCTGGAATTTAGATATCTTATACATTAAAAGAAGATACTTAGGAAGATATTTTAGCACAAAAGGCATGGCCAGCTCTGTGCCATGAGTTCACTCTTGGAGCCCTAGCTTCAGGTGGCTTTGGCTCCCTCTGAAGCACTTGGACTGAGATTGGTGGAGAGACCGTGTTCTCAAATGCAGAAGATGCAGGAGCAGACTAAAAACAAAATGGCAGATGTTCACTATTCCTATGTTTTGCTCTTCAGTTCTCTTGCTTGCAGTATGAAGCTAAAGTTCAACAGAAGAACAGAAGTTAGATGGTTTACCTGGCCTCTCAGAAGTAGTACAAATTCTCTGTGGATGAGTAAAGTAATATATAAATTTTCCTTTTACTCTTTTCAATATGGAAAGAGCCTTTATAAACTCAAGATATTATTTCTAGCCCCACTAAGTTTAGGTTTATGGTACCTTGCCAGAATTTGTATATTATGGAATGGTGTATTTCAGGGATGCTAAATATTTTATTAATTGAGAAATCCATTTGCTTTTGATTTATTTCAGTGTATCTTCATTATTGATCAGAGAAGAATTCTTTTTTTTTAAAGATTTTATTTATTTATTAGAGAGCGAGAGAGAGAGAAACAGCATGAGAGGGGAGAGGGTCAGAGGGAGAAGCAGGCTCCCTGCTGAGCCAGGAGCCCGATGTGGGACTCAATCCCAGGACTCCAGGATCATGACCTGAGCCGAAGGCAGTCGCTTAACCAACTGAGCCACCCAGGCACCCGATCAGAGAAGAATTCTTACATCCTTCGTTTGTAGTCCTCTTTTTGACAGGGATAATACATTAAAACTTCTTTAAGCTGTTGAAATTTAGTCTAAATAGCACATAAAATCTCTAAGCAATTGCTTTTCTCCAGCTGACTAGATGTTTTATTATACTTTGATAAAAAAATATTAAAGACTTCAATTCCATTTAACTCAAAATATTTTTCAAAGTTTGCCATAATTATGGGTTTTCTTTTATCATAAAGATGATTGTAGAATTTATGGACATGAGACTTTCATCTTTTTAAAAGTTGATATGTGTTCAGTGTACATTTTTTAGTCTGTTTCAAAAAGGATTTGAAGTCCTTACCATGAAGTATATATACAATAAGGTTAATAAAAGGGAAATCAAACCCAAAGCAGGGAAGAGAAAGCAAATATGCTAACCGCAAAAGCTAAAATAGATACAGATATATAAATTGACTGATAGACAGATTTGAGCATAAACTTGGCTTTGAGCTTCCCACCAGCAGGGATTAAAAAAATGGAAATTCAGTGGATTACATTGTTGTTATCAAAAATGTGGGTGCCTAATAATTTTTCAAGAACAGAAAACTTTTCCCTGGTATTAAGTTCTAAAATGAATTCTTCGTGTGAATTGCTTGCATATGAGACATCATGCACGATAATGGACAACACAGAAACGATATTGCTGTTCCTTATAATAATTCTTGATCAAAGAAAGGCCGTAACACGCGGGCTGTGACAATGATTCTGCTCAGGGGTACTAGGTTAATGATAATTAGGTAACAGCTTTCTGAGGATCCATCTATCTCCCTTGATACAAGGATAAATCTTAGTGATACTTAACTGATTGAGCCACCCAGGCACCCACATTTTAGTGATACTTAAAAGAATTTTTTTTCCTTAGATGTTTCTTAAAAATCGCTTTCTCAACTAGGCATTTAATGGGAGCTAGACAGCAGCAGCAGTAACAATTAAAATTGAAGTAATAGTTTGCTGCAGCCTTTGAATATTGAATATTTACATTGCTATCCATGCTATCAAACCATATGCTTTGAAAACAGGGAAAGTTAGAGTTAACATTCTGATATGAAAGTAAAGAATTTCAGCCAGTGTTCCCACATAGTAGGTTGTTTTCCATATCAGTTCAAATGATTGTATGTAAACTACAGGTTTTCTTGGGAAATTTTAGCATTATTTTTTGTTTGGTTTTTTGGTGAACAGAGTTTTTGGTCACCTAGCTTAACCTCCTGAGGGTTCACCCCTCCTCAGCTACAGAACCTCAGAGAGTATTTTTCCCCAATCTCCCCAAGGAAAATGATTTGGATGAGCTTTTCGTTGGAAAATGTGTCCCTAGTACATATTTTTTAAGAATTTCCTACAAAGAGGGGCGCCTGGGTGGTTCAGTCATTAAGCATCTGCCTTCGACTCAGGTCATGATCCCAGGGTCCTGGGATCGAGCCCCGCATCAGGCTCCCTGCTCGGTGGGGAGCCTGCTTCTCCCTCTCCCACTCCCCCTGCTTTTGTTCCCTCTCTCGCTGTCAAATAAATAAAATCTTAAAAAAAAAAAAAAGTGCATGTTTAAAAAAAAAAATTTCCTACAAAGATCTGTTCAAGCTTATTATAAGCAAAATAAAGATGTTGTGTTTTTCTCTGTGGTTTTTAATCCCTGGATCTGCACAGTTGTTGAAATTTCCCTTGCTGAGAATAGAAAGGCCTATGGTTGTTACCACAATAAAACAAAAACAGCCACCAGTATCATTTGCTGAAGTCTCTTCTATATTACAGATTCTGTGCTAGTCTTCTCATGTATTAACTTTCACATAATAGGCATGGCCTATTATTATCCCCATTTTAATAATGAGAATATGGAAACTCCAGTTTACCTGAACTTACATAACTGATAAGTGGCAGAGTCAGGATTTGAACCCAGATCTCTTTACCAGCTTTTAACTACTACCCACTGGTGCCTGTGGCAGAAATGTGAATCTTCATGTATTAGCCTTGAGGTCATTATCCTCTTTCTTTTTCGTGATATTTCTGACAAAATTTGTCACTGGGTCATTATACTTTGAACTTCTCTTAGATTCTGGTTTAATGAGTCATTTTCCTTTAAAAAAACAATTTTTCTTAAAAAACAATCCTAGAATAACTCATATTTTTAGAGCAAAATAATTGTACCTTACCTTCTGTTCTTAGGTTGTCTTCTAATAATGAAATTTGAATATCTTCTTGAGAAATAAGACCAGAGTTATCTTCCAGTCATTACTGAGATTTGAAGAGGTTCATTGGACTCTTAAAAGTGCTTACTCACCTAGATACTGGCTTTGTAGTCCTCCACACTTAGCATGCCCACATGCTGAAATAAAGAATTACTTGTAATGATGGGACTTGGCTTGATATCTCTAGAGTTGCCGTGTCCCATATAGTAGCCACCAGCCAGCCACATGTGACTATGGATTTTAAAATTTAGATGTACTATATGGTGGCTAATTGAACATAATAAAAATAAAATAAAATAAAATTTAAATGAACTAAAATATAATTTAAAATTCAGATCCTCAATCACATTAGCCGCATGTTATTTTATTATTTTTTTAATTTTATTTTGTTATGTTTTGTTAGTCACCATACATTACATCATTAGTTTTTGATGTAGTGTTCCATGATTCATTGTTTGCGAATAACACCCAGTGCTCCATTCCATACATGCCCTCTTTCATACCCATCCCCCCACCCCTCTCCCCTCCAAAACCCTCAGTTTGTTTCTCAGAGTCCATAGTCTCATGGTTCATCTCCCCCTCTGATTTCCGCCCCCTTCATTTTTCCCGTCCTACTATCTTTTTTTTTTTAAACATATAATGTATTATTTGTTTCAGAGGTACAGGTCTGTGATTCATTAGTCTTACACAATTCACAGCGCTCACCATAGCACATACCCTCCCCAATGTCCATCACCCAGCCACCCCATCCCTCCCACCCCCCACCACTCCAGCAACCCTCAGTTTGTTTCCTGAGATTAAGAATTCCTCATATCAGTGAGATCATATGATACTTGTCTTTCTCTGATTGACTTATTTTGCCTAGCATAATATCCTCTAGTTCCATCCATGTCATTGCAAATGGCAAGATTTCGTGTTTTTTGATGGCTGCATAATATTCCATTTTATCCACATCTTCTTCATCTGTTGATGGACATCTTGCACATTAGCCACATTTTAAATGCTAAACAGTCACAGGTGGCTACTGTATTAGTGCAAATTATAGAACATTTCCATCACTGCAGGAAGTTCTTAGGCAGTGCCGCTCTAGAATGTACATTTCTCATAGTCCCCTCTCCCTATTTTCTTTCTGTTCCAAAAACAACAATGGCTTCCTCCAAGAATGACCTCTACCGTTTCTGTAATTTGGGGGAGATAACTTATCTTCCCAATGATTTCCCATGATATTCAACAGGAGAAATTGTTGTTGGCCCTGTTAATATTTCTGTGGTACAGGAAAGCACGCTAACCCAGATCAAGTTCATCTTACTAAAATGGCAAGTCCATAGAGCCAGCTCGTTTTTATTTGCCAGATTACATATTGAGCCAACCTCTTAGGTAGCTGTGTTTAAAACAGTTTACAGACTGTTTTTTTGAATTGCGCCAGAGATACCCTGATCCCTGGTAGACTTGTTGAGTAATGATGTTGCTGTCAAATCTTACAGCAAATCGTCGGCTTCTGTAACAGAGTTGGCCATCTTGTTGACATGTTCCACAAAAAGGTTGCCTCCTTCTACTAGTTAGTCTGTATTATTTTCCAAAATAATAATACAGACTAATAGATACTAATAATACAAAATACTACGGACTAAGTTTTGGGGGGAAAAACTGTTATTTTCTAATAAATCTGATTCTTTTAGTGTATCCTGGTTAGTTTTGATTGCTGTTAAAAGGGACAGAGATGGGTGCCTGGGTGGCTCAGTCGGTTAAGCGACTGCCTTCGGCTCAGGTCATGATCCTGGAGTCCTGGGATCGAGTCCCGCATCGGACTCCCCGCTCAGCAGGGAGTCTGCTTCTCCTTCTGACCCTCCCCCATCTCATGCTCTCTCTGTCTCATTCTTTCTCTCCCAAATAAATAAATAAAATCTTAAAAAAAAAGGGACAGAGATGTATGTTCTTAATTCCTTTCCGTTTATGGGTTCTAAAATAATCTTGGTACATGGACATATAAGCCAATGTGGTGCACTAAGGCTTACTAGGAATGTACCAGTCCTGCATTTGTCTTGAGCACTCCTATCTTATAGGGGTAAACTTCAGTCTATCTTTTCCAAAGTGATATTCCACAGTAAGCTCCTTTAGAGAAATTTGTTGAATATGTTATTTGCCAATGATATTCTATTGTTTAAGTATATAGAACAGTGTCTTGAACATCTTTGCTGTGTGTAAAGTAGTCCTGGAGAGTTTTGTTGCATTTTGTTTTTCCAAATGAGCTAAGCAGGGTGCAATAGTCCCTAGTGTCAGGCTTGAACCCTCCATAGCCACACAGAGACTGGCAGCCACTCTCCTCTCAGCTGTACAAATAGTTTGATTAAGAGATAGAGTAAGATCTCTATTCAGAATGTTCTTGGTCACTGGACACCTCATAATGGAGGCCTTATATTAACCACTGTTGTTCTAGCTTCAGGGATTTCCCAAGTTCAAGAAAGTTGTGATCAGTTTTAGTAAAGTATTGGTAATCATGAAGTGAAATGATGGGGTATAGGGGCAGTGAATTATATTAATCTCCACTTCTGTATAACTTCTAACATTTTTAAAATAAAGAGTAAAGAAACGTCATGATTTCTTTATTTTGCTATCATGTTTTATGAGTTCCTTATATATTTTGGAAATTAACCTTTTATCAGATACGTGTTTTACAAATGTTTTCTCCTGTAGGTTGTCTTTTCATTTTGTTGTTTAAAGCTTTTTAGTTTGATGTAGTCCCACTTGTCTATTTTTGCTTTTGTTGCCTGTGCTTTTGGTGTCATTTCTAGAAATTATTGCCAAAACCAATGTGAAGAATGGGCAAAGGACTTGAATAGACGTTTCTTCAAAGAAGACATACATATGAACAATAGGCATATGAAAGGGTGCCCAACATCATTAATTGTCAGAGAAATGCAAAGCAAAACCTCAGTGAGATATCATCTCACATCTCTTAGGATGGCTACTATTTAGAAAAGAATAACATATGTTGGCAAGGTTTGGAGAAATTAGAACCCTGGTACAGCGTTCGTGGGAATGTAAAATGGTGCAGCAACTATGGAAAACAGTATGGAGATTCCTCTTAAAATTAAAAATAGAACTACCATATGATTCAGCAACTGCACTTCTGGATATATGCCCAGAAGAACTGAAATCAGGATCGCCAAGAGATACCTGCACTTCCATGTTCATTGCAGCACTGAATAGCCAACATATAGAAACAACCCAAGTGCCCATTGGCAGATGAACAGATAAAGAAAATGTGGTGTATACATACAATGGAATATATTCAGCCTTAAAAAAAGGAAATTCTGTCATTTGTGACAACATGGATGAGCCTGAAGGACATTATGCCAAGTGAAACAAGCCAGTCACAAAAAGACAAATACTGTATGATTCTGCTTCTATGAGATATCTACAAGAGTCAAACTCGTAGAAGCAGAGAATACAATAGTGGTTGCCAGAGATTGGGGGGCGGGGAATAGGAGTTATGATCTGCTCCACAGTATTGTGCCTATAGTTAACAATGTGGTCTTATATTGTGCACTTCAAAATTTGCTAAGAGAGTAGATCTCACATGAAGTATTCCTACCATAAAAACAAACCAAAAAACCTGCAAAGGAACACAAGAAAACCCTCTGATATGTCTACTGTCTTGACTGTGGCGATGGTGTTGAGGGTGTTTGCATAACTCTAAGCTCATCCAATTGTACACATTACATATGTGCATTTCTTTGTATATCAATTATTTCTCAATAAAGCTGGTAAAATTATTTAAATTAGAAAAAAATTTTAAAGATTTTACTTATTTATTTGACAGAGAGACACACAGCCAGAGAGGGAACATGAGCAGGGGGAGTGGGAGAGGGAGAAGCAGGCTTCCCACTGAGCAGGGAGCCCCATGCGGGGCTCGATCCCAGGACTCTGGGATCATGACCTGAGCCAAAGGCAGATGCTTAACGACTGAGCCATCCAGGCGCCCCTAAATTAGAAAAAAAACTTTAAATGTCATGAGCTCTTGGGTAATTTAATATAGCTGTTTCTGCTGTGTATAGTAAGGCATCTTATTAAAACCAAAATTTGCTCTAAGAATCGTTAAGAGCTCTTTTGGAGCTGTGTCTTAATGAGGAAATATTTACCTACCTTATTTAAATGCAGCATTGCTCTTCCACACCCACTTTGACGCATCACAAAGGTGAGCAAGATGATATTGTTCCAAAAAGTAATTACATTTATGCAATATTGTCTTATATATTTATATTTCTTAATCACTAGGTTATTCCAATTAATATTTCCCTACTGTTTTGCTTTTACAAGCCTTGGTGAGCAGGGCATACATTTTTTACTGGTCGCTAGTTTTAGGAATTGTTTCCCTGACTTTGATTTGTTTTTATCACTTGGGAACAGGCACGTTGCTGGACAGCAAGAAAAGAGTTAAAATAGCTCTAATGAATAAAAGAATGTGATTCTTCTATATGCATTTTTGGTAGCCCCGATTCCACTGAAATTCTATTTTGATTCCCTCATTCAATAGCAATAACGTTTTCATGACTATCACAGCTACACACACACACACACACACACACACACACACACACACACACACACACACACACACACACACACACACACACACACACACACACACACACACTCCCTTCCCCCGCACCCCCCTTCCCGCACCCCCTCTAGCTGCCAGTCTGTCTTAAGGCAGTGGCAGACGCCTGATTGGCGGGCTCTGTTTATTCTGTGACCAGATTCCTCCTAAAAGAAGGCAGGCCATGAGTGCCTGAAGCCTATTGGTCCGGCCTGCTCTGGACCCTCCCTTTCTTTTTCATGGCACACACCACAGCGAAGTCTGTGCGGAATCCTAAACCGGCCCAATTTACATCCATTCATGAATCTGTGACGTCAGCAAGCCTTTGGGCTTCTTTGCGGTGGGCTGGAGGATTGTGTGGGTGGAATCCCCCTCCCCCTTATTTTTCTAATTCTGCAAGGCTTTTTAAATTAACCTTCCATCTTTTTAAAGCAAGAAAATGGAACGGCATGTGTAGGAATTCTTCATTGTTGTGAGTATCACACTCTTTTTTTCCTGTTTCATCAGCATTTATTTCACAAGGACAGATGGAGAAGGTATTTGAGATTTGAGTTGATTAGAAAGCTGATATTATTGAGGGAGACACGGTGAGAAAGACAGAGCGAAAGAGTAACCTGAAACCCCGTTAGAGCTCGGAGCCTCCAAAACTGACAGCTGGTTTTCCCTTTGCTCGTCTGCTTGCTTGCTAGACGTGGACATTTTTCATTTACGGTTCTGCACGTTACCTCTGGATGCTGGCTTGGCTTTCCTTAAAGGGAGATTCATTTCTCGGAGAAGAGGATGTGGGTCGCGTGAGAGGCAAAGCCCCAAACTGGTACCAGAAAGGTGCTGGGGGGAAGCCGGGCCAGCTAGACGGAGCAGGTTCTAGCCTGCTGAGCTCTGGTCTTCCTTTCTGCTGCCCTTTCTGTTGTGTGTCACCCTTCACCTCCCCTTTGTTCCATAATTGTGTACCAGTCAAGGTCTTGAGCTTGTAATCTGGGGAAGATGAATACTTGTCCGACCATTTTTCCCCCCAAAAGCTCTTATTATGGGAGTCACAGAGGTGTATTTATACATCTTTGCAGCTCTTTCTGTCACTTTGTGCGTTTTATTTATATTTTCGAAAACTTGAAAGCCTGCACCAGAGGCAAAAGGGGAATGATCCTTAAATCCTGATCTGTAAAATATCCGCCAACGAAAATTAAGAAGTGGTTTCGTATGTAATATATTCCATAATTATATTGCATAGAAATGCATATGAGTGTTTTCTGAAGATGAACTCCCAGCTGAAAATAGTTTATCCCCCTGTACTTGGCAAACATGGAAAAGTTCTGATATGTTCCATGTATTAAGTTAAGGTTTGATACTTTGCTTGGTGTTTCAACAAAAAGTTAGTATTTGTGATCGTATTTATTTTCCAAGGTTCTGGATTATATTCTGGTGAAAGTTGGGATGATAAAGAAGAGGGATGGGACACTGTGACATAGTCTGCCCCAGGGCAGCTCCTCAACCTAGATAACCTAATAGCATTTTCCACCGCCCTCACTTGAGCAAATTATATTCTAGTCGGCAGCGTGTACCTGGTCCACGTCTCCAGTGAGAGGGAAAGCAAAATGTGTCTGTTAATTTCTTATCATCTAGCCTTGTCTTGTTTACCTTGTATAATCAATACTTAGTTTTGAGATTTTCCTATTATAATCTTTTCTCATGAAATAGGGCTTCTAAATTAGGACTCAGATAATCTATTTTGAAGATTATTAGTGAATCTTCCAACTGTAAACTCATTCAAAATTACCTGAGGATTTGAAGTTTTCTTTTGTTTCTCATCTTGGCATTGCCTTTATTCATTTTGTTTTTCTGAGTGCAACTGTACTCACTAGAGCTATAGAAGGGAAAACTTCTGCCTCATTCTAAATCAGATCTTTGTCCTCTACTCAGACAACTATGGTTTCATATTTTGCTATTTTTTTATATGCTGGGTTGAACAAATGACACTATTTCCCTGTATTTGTAAGCATCTAGACTTGCTTCATCATTTGCTTTTGTGTACTTTCAGACTTTGTTGAAAGTAGCAATTGCAAAGTTATTTCAAATTATTGAAGTCTAGATCATTACTAGATCAAAAGACTGAACTCTTAGGGTTTTTTTTTTAATGTGTTTGTATAATCAAACTCAAGAAATGTTCATCAGATTCTGTCTTTTCCATACGTTTTGGCAAGAGGGCTTTATTTCCATGAAAGAAATACAGTCTGCACTTTGCATTTATTAAAGTAAAACTATCCCTTTAAAGCACAGTGTGGATATAGAATCTCCCTCTCTCTCTACTCCTAGTGGCTGTATTCTAGATTATATTTATTTTCCTGTATAGTGTACTTGTAGGGGGAAAAAAACAATAACTCTTAATTGTTTAATATCAAACAATAAAATCCTGTGTATCAGTGACTCTCAATAGATGGCTTTCTGTTTCAAAATTGAAGCTACTCCAGAAGTAGGAATTAATTTATTTAGTAAACAAAGTCAGTCAAACCAGAGCCCTATCCTGGGGAACTGTCAAAAGCATGGTTCCTAAGGACCAGAGACCACATCCACTGGTAGAGGACAGAACAACAGTACTTTGGATGGCAGAACCGGTCAGTTTGGTTTGCACTGTCTACCTACCCTCTCTCTCTGGGCTACAGCTGAATTAATTGCTTGGGGAGCTCAAGTGAATCAAGATAGTCAAGATGACCGATGCTGCCAAGTGGCAGCCTGACTCTTGCAATTTTGATTAAAATAAAAAACATTCACCAAGAACACTCCTTTACTTAAAAAAGAAAGGGGGGGTCATTTAAGAGATATCACCCTCCTGCTCTGTGTCTCTTATTCCTTAAGAATATGGAAGGAGAGAAAGATTTAGAAGATGCCGTATTTCCTCCTAAGGAATCTAGAAGGTAAGATACCATACATAAAGGGCGCCTGGGTGGCTCAGTAGGTTAAGCGGCTGCCTTCGGCTCAGGTCATGATCCTGGGGAGTCCCAGGATCGAGTCCCGCATCAGGCTCCCTGCTCAGCAGGGAGTCTGCTTCTTCCTCTGACCCTCTTCCCTCTCATGCTCTCTGTCTCTCATTCTCTCTCTCTCAAATAAATAAATAAAATCTTTACAAAAAAGATACCGTACATATATAGTATTGTAGAGACTGGAATTACCTGGGGAACTTTCTGGCTCTCTGTTTGTTCAGTATGTTCTTAGAGTTGATCAACCATCACCGCAATCAATTTTAAAATATTTTTAGCATTGTAAAACAAAAACAAAAACAAAACTAATATACATTAGCAGTCACTCCTCATTTCCCCTCAGCCCCCCAGCCCTAGGCAACCACTAATCTTCTTTCTTTATACAGAGATTTGCCTATTCTGATCATTTCATATTAATAAAATCATATAACATACAGTCTTTCATGACTAGCTTCTTTCACTTAGAATAAGGTTTTTAGAGTTCTCCATGTTATAGCACATATCAGGGCTTCATTCCTTTTATAGCGGAATAATATTTCATTGTACAGATATACCATGTTTTACTGATCCATCCATCACTTGATGGACATGTGGGTTGTTTCTACTTTTTGGCTGTTATGAATAATGCTGCTATGAACATTTGCATACAAGTTTTTGTGTGAACATATGTTTTCATTTCTCTTGAGTATATACCTAGCAGTGGAATTGCTGGGTCCTATGATAACTATATGTTTCACATTTTCAGGAACTGCCAAACTGTTTTCCAAAGCAGCTGCACCATTTTACATTCCCACCAGCAGTATATGAGGCTTTCATTCTCTCCATATCCTTGGCAACACTTCTTACTATCTCTAATTTTGATAAGAGTGATCTTAGTGAATTTGAAGTGCTATCTCCTTGTGGTTTTGGTATACATTCCCCTAATGGTTAATGATGTTGAGCATCTTTTTATGCGCTTATTGGCCCTCTGTATTTCTTCTTTGGAGAAATGTCTATTCAGATCTTTTTCCCATTTAAAAAATTTATTTCTCTTTTTATTATTGAGCTTAAGAGTCTTTGATATGTTTTAGATACAAGTTCTTTATCAGATATATGGTTTGCAAATATTTTCTTTCATTCTGTGAGTTGTCTTTTTACTTTCTTGGTGATATTGTTTGCAGCACCACATGTTTAAATTTTGATGAAACTCAGTTTCTTCACTTTTGTTGTTGTTGCTTGTGCTCTTAGTGTCCTATCCAAGAAGACTTTGCCTAACCCAAGGTTATGAAGATTGATCCCTATTTTTTAAAGAGCTTTATAGTTTTAGCTCTTACATTCATGTCTATGATCCATTTTGAGTTAATTTTTGTGCATGGTATAAGGAAGTGTTCAACTGCATTCTTTTGAATGAGGATATCCAGTTCCAGCAATATTTGTTGAAAAGACTGTTCTCTCTCCCATTGAATTGTCTTGGCACCCTACCAGGGAACTTAAAAAAAATACTGATACCATGCTCCTGCCTCCAGAGAGTCATATTTAATCGGTCTGTGGTGGGGCCCAGACATCTGCATTTTTTTAAAAGCTCCCCAGATGAATTTTTTTAAAGATTTTATTTATTTATTTGACAGAGAGAGGCACGGTGAGAGAGGGAACACAAGCAGGGGGAGTGGGAGAGGGAGAAGCAGCAGGGAGCCCAATGTGGGACTTGATCCTAGGACCCTGGGATCATGACGGGAGCCGAAGGCAGAAGTTTAACGACTGAGCCACCCAGGCGCCTGTCCCCAGATGATTCTAATGTGCAGCCAGGGTAAAAACTATTTGCATGGATAGAGAGCTAGTTTTAGAAAAGAAGAGGGACACTACTTCTGAATCAAGAAAACAGAGTGAAGACATAGAATTCTATATGGAAAGGAGGGAAGAGAGGAAAATTAAGATTCGTAGCAGAGAGCATGGATTTTCTTGCTAAGTAGGAGTTAGTCATCTTCAAAGAGGTTAGTGAGATACATTAAAGGAAGAGAAGGAGCTGACACTTATCAAGCAACTTCTACATGCCTAGAAATTTGGGAGCTTTCACATACATTATTTCATTTAAAATATAATCCTCGTGGTATGAAGTAGGTACACTACCCCCATTGTACAGATGAAAAAACAGGCTCAGGAAGGTTGCTGACTCAGCCAAAGACACGAGGCAGTGCACATTATACCCAATTCTCAAATCCAGGTCTAATTCTTCACCCCATTCTCTTTCTTCTGTATGCCGTGGATTTTAAACATTGAGGCTTATCTTGACTTGTTATTGGTTCGGTCTAGCATGACTCTAAGGTCTTCTCTTGCAGTGCTCTGGACTGGACAATGGAGTAAGATAAGTTGGATGGTGGGGGTAAGATAGGGTGAAGTGTTGGTTCAGCAGGTGCGATGGAAGATAAGAGGGTGTGTGTAAATGAAGATTGTCATGTGACAGTTAATCATGGAGCCCATGCTAGCTACACTACACCTAGATATCGCCAGCAGGAAAAGTCCTAAGAGGACAGAGGAGCAGTATACTAGGGATGAGAGAATGATTGAAGGGGAGGAGTGAGGAGACTGTCATGGGGAAAAGGGTGTATCAAATAGAACTTGTAGGTGTCGAAGGGTTGACATTCTTTTAATCAACAAATATTGAGCATTCAGTATGTGTTCTAGGTACTGAGTACACAGCAGTGGGGGGGGGGACAAAACTTCTTGCCCTCTTGGGGGCTTATTTTATTGGGGAAGACAAACAATGAAGTAAATTAGTTTAGGCAGTGGCAAATGTTAAAGAGAAGTGTAAAGGTGGGGGATGAATAAAGGGTGCTGGGGGTGGGGTAAAGTCAAAAAGGAACTTTTCCAGGGTGCCTGGCTGGTTCAGTCAGTAGAGCATGCGGCTGTTGATCTTAGGGTCGTGAGTTCAAGCCCCGTGTTGGGTGTGGAGCCTACTTAAACAATAATTAAAATAAATTAAAATTGTAAAAAGGGACTTTTCATTGTATGCTGTATTTGCGGATATAGATTCAGAGAGATTCAGAGAGCTAAAGGAACTATCACACCCAGGGGTCGGTGGTTGACAAATCAGGCACAATGGGTATACAAAGAGAGCTGCTCTAAGACTAAAACTCAGAGTGAATATTTAGTATTCACTGTTTGTTCATCACTTTATAGCCTGTGTCTGGCACAGAGTAGACACTTTCTTTTTGGTCTACATTTGTTTATTGTAGAGAACCCCCCCCTTTTTTTTTTTTGATTAATGATTTTTCTGCTGGGTAGAGGCCAGAGCAGAGGTGGTATTTGGGAAACTTTTTCAAATTTTGCTTGCTGCCCTATTAGGATAAATCCTTCTAACTATGGGGGTGGATGTGTGTTTAGGGGGGGCTGGGGGAATGTCCTTTCATAATGTCACCACCGAGAATTGCTGCATGGTGAGTGATAGTCAATGAGGAGGATGTGTTCTGGTTCTCAGATGAATCAAGAAAAGAACAACCAGTGTAGGCTTAAATATCTTTTGCTTATTATGCTTTAGCAGAAGATTCACATGCACCACCTTGAACAGAGGATGAATCGAACCCTTGTAAAGTTTTTAGTAATGAGGTTCTTTTATGCAACCATATACCTACCTTCTTTCTTTATCTTAAAGGTTACTTATATTAAAATGGATAAAATCAATGTGCTTTCTGTTTGCCTGCTTTATAAGGCACAAAGATGAAATGGAAAAAGAATCGGACCAAGGCAGTAAGTACCTATGTAGCCGTATCAGATCATCCTTGGCAAGACAATTCTCTCAAATTTTTTAAAATTTGTCTTCAGCTTTCATTTCAAAATATGAGATGAAGACTTTTTTTAGTGATTACCATTACCAAATGTCCTTTCTAACTCTAACGTTGTAACATTCTTGGAATCTCATTATTACCAACATCAAACAGACAAGTAACAACTTCTAAGACAATCTGGTTAAAATCTACCTTTACTCCAGTTCTTTCATAGTACTTTTCTAGAAGTTTAGCCTCCATTGGGATACTGCTACAGCTGAGGAGGAGGGGAAAATGTCATGAGTGTTTCAGATGGAGATATCTGGGTGAGACACAGAAAGGTTAATTCACTTTGAGATCTGCCCACAGACTTCCTTATAAGCAGGAAATAGAATCCTGATGAGATCTGACCTTGCCACCTTTAGGCATGCCCATATAATGGTCACTTGTCTTGGTCGTTATTCTTTGTGGTCAAGAGAGAGTTTCCATTAGACTGGTGATTTGGTGGTCCGGGCTAATAGGGAATATGGCAACAGATAATCTAATAACCTTAGTTTGGTTGTGTGTTACAGCCTTTCCTTGATCTGACCTTTTTTAGTGCTCTTAAGAAGCAAAATTCAGGGTGCCCGGGTGGCTCAGTTGGTTAAGTGTCTGCCTTGGGCTCAGGTCATGATCCCAGGGTCCTAGGATGGAGTCTCACAAAGTGATCACACTGGCTCCTTCTGTCCATCTCTCACTACCTCCTATCATTCTTTAAATCAGGCTGAAGCATGATGAAGGGTGAAAGACTATATTAAATAAGAAAATGAGAACCACTAAATTCATAAGTAGTACAACCAGTCTTTGAAAAAAATAAGATTTTTGTGAAAAAAATAAGATTTTGGTATTTTGTATGAGATTTGCCAGCTTTTGAAAATTATTCTTCCCAGAATTCTCCAAATAACAAGTTGGTTGATGGATTGGTGTTTTGAGTTTGCAGATTTTGTCAAGGAAAAAGATAAATTGTAAAAATTACAAAACAGAAAACATCCTTTCCATTTTAGTGTTCATCTCATCAGTCTAGAATTTTTCTTGTATTCTTTTTCATTTGTATAATAGTCAAGCAGAGAGGTCTCATGTCTAGTCCTAACAACTATAATAATTTCAGATAGTGGGTTCCATTTAGTAACAATACTTGTGCGTGTAGCAGTGTGGTAAAACCATCTTGCAAAAAGCAATCATGTATTACAGAGAAGGTATAGTAAATGTGCAATTTTAGTTGTTTAAAAATTAGGGGAAAACAATGTAAGATTTCCCACTGTCAGATGCTATTGTCTTCAATCTGCTAATTTGTACTGAATTCCTGGGCTGGGGTAATAGTTGAGCAGTACTAGGAGGACATTTTAGTGAAACTCTAAATTTCAAAAAGGTCAGAGAAGTAGAAGAAAGGCTTAGGAAATAGTCAAAGACAAAGGACTGGAGAAAGGTGACAGAAGAAAGAAAGGGGGGGTGGCGGGGACACAGAGCCCAGGGAGCCTGCAGTTGGGCTGATGGTTCACCATGGGCAGGTGGCAGTGGGGAGAGCAGTTTCCATCTTAAAGAGAATGGATTTGGGAGCCAGACTGTAAAAAAAAAAAAAGAGAGAGAGAGAGAGACTCATTTAGAGTCCTAAAGAGGGCTGTCACAGTTGCTATTACTAAAGAGGGCTCAATTTGCAAAATAAGCCCACCGAGGCTTCTTATTACCCTGGAGGCACTGTGCCTGCATTTGTGGTAGCTGTCCTGTCTGCCTCTAATGGGACGCATTAGGCTATCCGCAGGCGCGGATAACCATGGATAATTGAGACTAGTGAGATCAAGCCCACCAAAATACAAAGCCATGGTTGCTTTTTCCAGGGAAGATAATCTTTTGATTAAAGTGAGATTAAGCATTTTACTAATTACTCACCAATTATTTACTCTCACATAACAAAGTCAAATACATATGCACACTAAGAAGAAACAGATGCAACATACCTTTGGATATTTTCAGTCACTACTCTCTAGGCCTAAAAGTACAGACTCATTTAAAACCTTTGCTAAGCATAGAAACTCCTGGGAAATACCCACCTGATATTGCAGCAGCTAGGGCTCAAGAGCCAATGTGACAAGAAACTGTACTCCTTTGCCAGGTTCTCCCCCGCCCCAACCCCCCCCCACACACACATCTTCTTCCTCCTGTTTCTGGCCATTTTTGAACAGAACCCCTTCCATCTGTTTGTCTAATCAAAAATAACTGAACATTTGCTTTATACAGCTTATGTTAATGATCAAAGCCAGGCTCTAATCTAACCTTTAAGTATTCTCAGAGACCTGGAGACCAGAGTAGATTTCTTTGAGAAAGAGAAACAATCACATAATCCGCTATGTTTTCTATTATGGCAGAAGCCCTGATTGGAGAAGAGATCGTAACACTTTGAAACAGTACTCACTCCCCATCACCGGTTCTCCTTTGATCACAAGGTTATCTACATTGATAAGGGCTTCCTTTAACTGAATCTTACACCTCTGATACTGGCTTTTGTTAGAGTCAAACTGCTTTTGCCACAGATGGTCTTATAAATGGCCTCCGTCTTTTTCCTGCTAACAATTAAAAAGGCTGTGGCATGGTTTTAAAAACCAAAGAACAACTAGCCACCCAGATTCTAAAAGCCTTCGACCAAGTCTGGAAAGGGAAAAGGAATGACCAAGAGAACCTCATTATTAATGCAGAGCAAAAAGGTCCCTAGGGTAGGGGAAAGGGAGTCACTCCAAGGGAGTACCTATCCAGGAGACTGACTATACTTCATTAAATCTTCGCCAAGCTTAAGAGCAATGTGAAACGGTAATTGTGATTTACCTGAGATGCATATGGCTTGTACCCAGAGATGTCTTTATGCCAGAGAATAATTATGCATGGGGATTGACCTGAAGGCTCAGGATGAGGAAACTGTAGTCTCAGGGCTTCCATCTTCTAAGACATATCTCTTCTGGCTTATTCCTGGGTGGTTGCAGCTAAGGATTTGCCAAAGCAAACTAAGCTTGTGGGCCTGGTTTGGGGACTTATCCTTTCATTACTGTATATTGTCACAGGAAACTAAAAAAGTAAAAAAAAAAAAAAAAAAAAAATTCTTTGACACTTTTTACCAAGCAGATTCTTCAGATTATCCTATTTTTGTATATAATTCATAAAATATGGTTTGTGGGCTCTCTCGGCCTTAGCGCCATCTTCTTGGAAATCTCTGCGCCATGAGAGCCAAGTGGAGGAAGAAGCGAATGCGCAGGCTGAAGCATAAAAGAAGAAAGATGAGGCAGAGGTCCAAGTAAACCGCTAGCTTGTGCACCCATGGAGCCACAGGAGCAGAAATAAGGAAAGCCAGAGGCCAGGGACGCTGGTACCAATTGTTGGACTGCATGCCTACTTTCTAGAGTTTGATTCAAGGGCTCTAGACCATCGCCATCTGATCGCAACGACCACCTTTGAAGAGACCTTCCTTGTTCATACCAAAACAGTCCCTTTTGGTCCTTTGCCCTGGACCTATGACTTTCGGGACTAATTCTGTTTTCATTTGTGGCTGGACGTAACACGTGTACAATAAATCATCTCTTCTGCTGTCTTAGCTGAAGAAAAAAAAATATGGTTTGTGAGAAACTACTCCAGGGCGCCTGGGTGGCTCGGATGGTTGAGCGTCTGCCTTCGGCTCAGGTGATGATCCTAGGGTCCTGGGATCGAGTCCCGCATCAGGCTCCCTGCTCCATGGGAGCCTGCTTCTCCCTCTGCTTCTCTCTCTCTCCCTCTGTCTCTCATGAATAAATAAATAAAATCTTTATAAAAAAACTACCCCATAAGATTTTTTTCAGATACTTTAATATTAGATTTTGTATAAAGTACCTAAATAACAAGAGAAAAAAAACGATTTTTTTTCTTTATTTCTCAGTTGACCCAACCATATTGGCCTCCCCCCACCAACCATGATTAGGTCTAACCATCCTGGCTAGCTAGCTCACCTCCACAAAACCTGGTGTGGATTTCTTTTCTTTTCTTTTCTTTTTTAAGATTTTATTTATTTATGAGAGAGAGAGATGGCAGAGGGAGAGGGAGAAGCAGACTTGCGGCTGAGCAGAGAGCCTGATGCAGGGCTCGATCCCAGGACCCTGAGATCATGACCTGAGCCAAAGGCAGATGCTCAACTGACTGAGCCTCCCAGGTGCCCCTGGTGTGCATTTCTTTTGATGAGCTATGTATCAATTATTTTCCCACCCTTCCCGCCCATTCCTGCAAAAAAGACGTATTACTGGTTTAAAAACTGCAAGTTTAAATCCTGCAAGAGACCTACTCATGAAGCAGCTTACACAGTGGTTCTCAAAGTGTGGTCCTAGAACCAGGACCATCAGTATCACCTGGGAACTTATTAGAAATGCAGATTCTCTGGCCACTCCCCAGATGTTCTGAATCAGATGCTGGGGATGGGGGGTGCCCAGGCGGCTGTGTCTAAACTGGCTGGGTGATGCCGTTGCGTACTCAAGTGTGAGAATCCTTGGTTTATAGTAGAACTTGTCAGACTTCTCGTGTGCATGGGAATCACCTTGGATTTTGTTAAAAACCAGATGCTGATTCACTTCGTTGTCAGCATTTCTAATGCTGGTGATGCTGATGTCACTAGTCCTTGGACCACATTTTGAAAGTAGTGAGGATCTGAAGAATCTCGACATGAGCCATTCCAAGAACTGCACTGAGTAAGCTTTGTCAAAAGTATAACTATCCCAGTAGTTCCTAAGGAAATACTCCTAAAAGAGGAGGAAGTTTTGGCCTAAAGATTTAATCATAGTATTATTTTAATAGGAAAAATAGCCTAACTGTTCAATAATAGGAAAATACAGTTGATACTATTTGCAGATTGTGTATTTGTTAATTCACCTCACTAAAATTTATTTTTTTTAATCAATACTTGGGGTGCCTTAACAGTCATTCACAGACAGACATGTGCAAAACAGAGAAAAATTTGAGTTGCCTGAAATACACACTCCCAGTTCAGATGGAGCAAGGTGACACTCTCTCCCTTCATGTTTCAACGTTCATACTGTAAACAAGTGCCTTCTCAAAGTCAATTTCATGGGGCACCCGGGTGGCTCAGTCGGCTAAGCACCAACTCTTGATTTTGGCTCAGGTCATGATCTCAGGGGCTTGGGATCAAGCCCTAGGCTCCCTGCTCAGCGGAGAGTCTGCTTCTCTCCTTCTCTCGCTGTCCCTCTATGCTCACTGTCTCTCTCTCAAATAAATAACCCTTTTTTTTTAAAGTCGATTTGGTGCTGTGTTTTGCATCTTTGTGCTTTTTGTTGGTGATTTTGCTGTTTAAAATAGCCCCAAGCATAGTGCCGAAGTGTTGCCCAGTATTCCTAGGTGCAAGAAGGCTGTGATATGCCTTACAGGGAAAATATGCTTCGTTGAGGCATGAGTTACTGTGCCATTGGCCATGAATTCAGCATTAATGAATCAACAATGTATATCAAGTAAGGTGTCTTTAAATAGAAACACACATAAAACAGGGTTATGTATTGATCAGCTGACAAAAATGTTGTGACCAGAAACCTACCCCCGTATTTCTCCTAGGAGCTGTGTGGTTCCAGGATCCACTAATCCACTGTTCGCAGTGACTTTATGGAACAAGACAAATAACCAGACTCAACTAGAGTTAATAGCCAATTAATAGAATATATGCTGCCATTTTAAAATGAGGGTGATGTAATCTGTGCAGATGAAAAATGTGCATGATGTTTTGGTAAGAGAAAAGAGACTGGAGTCAAAGTTTCAAGAGTAGCACAGAGTTACGTTTAAGATTTTTTCAAGTAAAAAATTGAAGGAAGTGTGCCAAAATGTTTTGAGTTAAGGTGATAGAATTTTTTTCTCTATTTCTCGAGCTTTTGTAATACCATTAATTTACTTTTATAATGTTGCACTCTAAAATGTGTGTCTTACTAGTTCTTTCAGAGTTATAAGATACTAAGAGGGACCACCTTCTCATCTCCTTTAGAGACAGAGGCAACATACTCTGGTTAAGGAATTGGCCTTCTTAAGAAAGACCTTACTAACAGTGTAAGAGAGTATGTTCTCTGTGTTAAATCACATCAAAATTGGTCCAAGTTACATGTGAATATCAAAGAGAAATCTAGAATTGCAAACCCCTAGCAAAGGAGAACCAAGTACTTGGGTAGGTACTACTGAAACCAAGCTTTGTCAATAATGTATCTTGCCTAAACGTAGTTTTTCTAACTTCTGTTTTCCACTCTTCCAACGTGATTAATGGCTTGGCTCCTGAAGTCAGAGAGGTGAGTCGTGGCAGTCCCATCTGTTAGCTGTCTATGCCCTCTAAGTTACCGAACACCTCTAAGTTTCCCCCCATGGTTACAATGAGGGTCGTTATAGAGCCTAGTGAGTGTTCGACAAAAGGCTGAGCGTGTGTGCTGTGGTCATGTCACGTGATTCTGGCCTTCTCTTTCCTTCCTCATGCTTTTTTCTTCTCCCATTCCCTTTTTCCTGCCATAGAGAAAGTAAAAACCGTCTTTCATCCCTCCTAGGAATGGCCATTTTATGGAACTGTTCACGATTTAAAAAGCAGATGAGTTGAATATTTCACTCTGACTCCATAAAATAAAAGCCTAAAACTGAAGTACACACATTCTATTTGAGTGTAACCTATGCTTTTTGTGTGGGGGAGGGGTGAGGTGGGTCACAGAAGGATTTGTAGAGGAAAATTCCTGTTATTATCCTGGGACCCTGTGGAGAACCCAGCTTTCAGCATATGTTCCTGAATGACAACTATGTGCTGGATGCTGTATCATGTACTGGGATATAGTGGTGAACAGCCCAGCTCTGCCACCTGCCCTCACAGAACTTGCAGTCTAGTAGGGGAGCAAGTCAAAGAGTCATTATAGTAGAGAAATATGTGTTGTGGGGGGAGGGGGTCAAGGGGTCAATGAGTACAGGCTGCTAGAGGAGGACATGAGTGGGGCATCTCACCCAGACTTGAGTGATCCAGGAACAGTCGAGAGATGGGTGGGAAGAGGGTGGTACAGAATGCATTGCATGCAAAGGGGACTACAAGTGCCCAGAAGAGAGAGGGCAGTGAATTCCGAGAACTGAAATGTGAATTGCAGGGCTGTATCAAACATGAGGCTAGAGAAGCATATCATGCCAAGAGGGTTGGACTGGATTCTAGGAGCAGGAGATTTTACAAAGTTAAGTAGTATGTTCAGAATTACATGCTGGAAAAAGCACTCTGGCTATGGAGAGAATGGAATAGGATGGAGAGACTAGAGACAAGGCTACAATTAGGGGATTGTTAAAATAATCTAGGCAACAGTGAAGATGAGCTGTGCTAGGAAGGGTTATTGTGATGGAAAGAAGTGCATAAATTTAAAGAGATATTCAGAATGTTAAAGGATACTTTTTTAAAGGGGGTAAAATAATGATTTATATACATATAAAATGAATGTGTGTCAAATATTATACTTAACTCATTAATTAATGAGGGAACCAGTAAGATGCTATAAGGAAAATTCCAAGAGCACGTATATATGTAGACAATAAGGAATGAGGGCGTGCCAAAATGAATGTGTAACTAGGGGCAAAACCAATCAGTATCCACAGAGCATTAATAATCCACTGCATTCCACCGGACATGATTCATTTACGTTCCTATGGACAAGAATCAGTTGCATTACTAGATGTTTGCTACAATTTTTGGCTGTGAATATCTCCAAGTCAAGGGAAGTCTCCTGTAAACTGGGAGTGGTGCCTTAGGCAAGGATACCCAGTATTATTTTTGCCCATTTCAAAGTCTTTGACAATTTTGCCTGACAAGAAAATATCTACAGGACTTTGGTGATTAGTTGGATGTGGTGATGGTAAGTGAAGAGGAAAAGAGAAAAGTCAACTGTGCCGTTACATTCATTCAAGGAAATTGAGGGAGCATGCAGCCAAGAAGTTGAAAATGGAACAGGAGGGGCAAATGGGAAAGTTTCAGAGGGAAGAGAGAGTGGGAGATTGGGTCAGGAAAGAGGATGCACAGAAAAGTACAGGGTTGAGACTCTCAACTGGAGTTGCTTACTTACACCTTGGGAAGTAACAAAGGAGAACAGGAATGTGATACAGGGTGGGGTTAGCTGGCTATAAGGTTTGAAGAATTATTCCCAGTGGTCCTCTGATCTGTAGCATCCATGTTAGAACTCTTCCTTTATCTTATGTCCCTCTGGGCACTTGCCCCTCCATACCTGCTTGCTTGGAGTAGAAGTCTAAAAGAATGGTGTTAAGAATGTAGAAAATGATTCTGACTTAACTAAATTGATTTAATGCAAATAAACTCTGAGGACAGAGAAAGTCTTATTATCTTTTTGTCCCTGTGATGTCTACCATAACATCCAGTAATGATATTTCATAAGTAGATAGAATGAAAGACTAACATATTGGATTACAGCCTGAAGAACTTGAGGGCTTACTTGACATCATGTAGCTGCTTTTATAAGGATTCTAGGATTCAAACCCAATTCTTCTGACTCTAAAGCTCACGTCACTAGGATGAGTGAGTTAAGTTACAACCTTGCGGAATTTTCAGCCTACCAATTTTTAGGAGAGATGAAAAGGTGCTTCTTTATTTTTTAATTTCTTATGGTTCCAGGAACCAAATATAACTGCAAATTTTAGATATGCTTTTTTAAAAAAGATTTTATTTATTTATTTGACAGAGAGAGACACAATGAGAGAGGGAACACAGGCAGGGGTAGTGGGAGAGGGAGAAGCAGGCTTCCCGTTGAGCAGGGAGCCCGATGCGGGGCTTGATCCCAGGACCCTGGGATCATGACCTGAGCCGAAGGCAGACACTTAACAACTGAACCACCCAGGCTCCCCTAGATATGCTTTTTTAGGGAGAGGTAACCTTCTAAAAGGACCCAGCTAGAAATCAATTAGACCTAACAAGCCATCCACTAACTGTGTGACCTTGGACAAGTTATTTGACCTCTCAGAGCCTCAGTTTTCTGTCTATAAAATGGTGATAATATTGACCTCCATGAAGATATAAAGATTAAATGAGATAAAGTATATAAAAAGTAGAAGCATAATAGGTGCCTTAACAGATGTTAGCATGTTTTTCTTCTAAGGCTTAAAGCTTTTAGATGCTTACTTTATACCAAAATCTGCCTCTATTTTAACATGGAATATATTTAGGACTTAAATCCTTTGCTTAATTCTTGTCCAACCTAAACTTAGTTTTTTTAAATATAATTTCTGTAGAAAAGTATTTGTTTCTTGATATGTTTACCACCTATTTCAAATCCTTTGCTCTTCTTTCTTCCCAGTATACTAACGTTTACCATTACATGTTTCTAGAATCACATTGCTATATAACAACTTAGATTGGTTAGTTATAGCATTTTGGTTCCCTTTATTTCTCAGATTCAACAGGCATTTCGAATTTAACATCTATTTCTTATTTTTTTTAAGATTTTTAATTACATGAGAGAGAGAGAGAGAGAGAGAGGGAGGGAGGGAGAGGGTGGGGAGAGGGGCAGAGGGAGAAGCAGGCTCCCTGCTCAGTGGGTAGGGCTCAATCCCAGGACCTGAGCATAACCTGAGCCAAAGGCAGACACTTAACCAACTGAGCCACCCACGCGCCCCTTAACATCTATTTCTAATTCAGCTTTGAAAATACCATTACAATTCAGGGTTGTTGTTGGTTTCCTTTTTAAAAATCATTTCCTCAAATTCCATAAGAGTATACTATGCCTCTGCCATTTCCTGAAATATGTAAATATACTGAAATCATAAACAGATAGCTATACCCTGCCAGACCTCTTGTGACAAAAGCATGTCAGGGAGTTGAAAGTGATATAATGAGGATTTGATCCATTTCCCACTATTGGGAAAGGGGAATGCTACTAAACCCTGGTAAGCCTCAGTTTTCCTCCGAGACGGGTCAAAAATACCTGCTCTGTTCACCTCCCATGTCTCCTATGGGGCTCAAAGGAAATTCAAATATATGGCATTACCTTGGAAACTGAACTCCATATATAAATGTAAGATAACGCAGTGATTATTGCTATTTTCTGCCATTCTTTTGATGCACGTCCCTAAGAACATAGGGTAATGGAGCACGCTGCAGGGAGTGTCTGTATACCCCCAGACAAATGAAAGGCAATTGTGATCCTTTTCTGTCCTACCTTAGTTTTTCTGACTAGCAGTCAGAAGGCTTTATGTGATGAAATCCTATATGCTCACTTTGGAGTGACTGAAGGCATTTAAAACTTTTCATTGCTGGGTGTTGTGTTTGCAGAGTTATTTACACCACCTAGCAACCTGGCCCAAGACAAACAGTCCCTATTAGCTACACAGTGACCTGCTACCTGTCATTGCTCGGCTAATGTGACAGCAAATATGTACGTACCTAGAAGATGGTGTTCTCCTCCCCCCCTTTACTATTAATCTTACTCTGTAATTGTTTTATAATCTCCAAAAGTAATCTGTAACGTGAGAGAGTCTTACAGTTGGAAGACGTAGGAGAGGTCATTTGGTTCAATCTTCTTTACTAAAGCAGGAATCTTATAATTTCTCTAATAGATAGAGCATTTCCAGTTATGGGGGAGCGAATTGGTTTTGATAAATCCTTTTGCATTGTTGATTGTTTTGATGCTTTATATTCACAGAATAGTTTTTTGTTTTTGTTTTTGCTAAAAGGGATCTTAGAGACCATTCTAGTTCAATTCCTTCCATTTGCAGATGAGGATATTAAGGGCCAGAGAGGTTAGGTGACTTGCCCAAGGCTAAACAACTAATTTATGACACAGTTGGGACTCCTGATTCCTGGTGGCTTCTTTCCAAATCATTAAACTGCAAAATTACTGAAGTCATAAATGCTGAGTAGTATTAAATGCTATTATACAATATATAAATCCTTTAGTATGCAGCATATTTTAGCAGGGCCAATATTTATGTTGTAATATAGATAAATTTATTTTTATTTTGGTGGAGAAAATCTAAATCTTTCCTTATAATTATGTACAAACATCTCCTTAAAGCTTCATGAGAAACTCACTGTTTTGAACTGGACTTTTTTTCTTTGCTTTCCTTTTTTGGTGGTGGCGGGGGAGAAGTCATCAGTCTGATTCTTATATCTAAGAAGTCACATGGCCAAAAAAGACACAAAACCACATTTTTCTGCCTCACATGAGGTTTGGGGAGTGGACTGGAGCCAGGGGTTTTTCTCTGTTCCTGTCAGGCTTTGGTCCCAGGCCTGTCAGTGGCAATGAGGATAAGACAGGAGTAGAGCCTGCCCATATGCCAAGGGGACTTTGAAAGGTTGCCTGGCCTATCCCTGCCTTCTGGAAGGACTGCATTTAAAGGGAAGCTGCAGCCTTTTTTTTTTTTTGTATTGTGAAATTACTTGCTGTAAGCTCTAGGATGACCCCTTGTCCTGTGTGCGGGATGGGTGGTGAAGAGGAAGAGGAAGACAGAACGCTGATTGGCTACAATGAGAGAAGCCGATAGACTCAGGGATCTGAGACGCGTGGACAGATTTGGGGGAAGGAACATTGGAATCGGTGTGCTGTAGTAAAGCGCTGACAAGCAGTGCTCTCTGTTTGAAGAAATAACCAAGACCTCAGAGGGAGGACCTGGCAGCAGCTTTGGGCCTGTCATCCAACGGGCTAACCTCAATTCCTTGTCTGTTATAGATTCAAAAATATTAAGGCTTGTCAGTTGCATCAACAAGAAAGACATTTGCTCCCCAAATTTCAAACTGTTGGTCTCTTATCCTTGTGAAGACAGATGAACAGACTCTTGTTCCCCAAAGCAGAAAGATGAATCTATTATTTATTATCCCACTGTACTTCGCACCTCCGTTATAAGCACTTATTATGGCCTGCCTTCATTTGTGTTCGCGACTATCTCCCCTACTGGACTTGAGTTCTCAAGAGCAAGGACCATTGGTTTTATTATGGAATATCTAAGGCATACCAAAAGATAAAGAGGATGCCGTCTTTACATCTTTATATCCCCATATAGCTTTTAAGTACGCACCTAGTACTCAGCAGGCGCTCCGGAAATGTTTGTTGAATTGCAGTACTAACGTCTTTTCTTGTACTTGTGCAGTCATGCTTCCTATCCTTTGCAGATTTATGCAGAATCAGAATCATTTTCTCTTGGACCTAAACTCTCAGGGTCAAGGCAAATATACTCTGATATTCATAGAAATAGTAGCTGCTCTGAAAGGCCTTTGGAACAGTGGTACCCACATTAGACGGTCCTAATTGTTGATGGTCATTAGCACTCAGAAGTAGTGTTCTATTCAGATGTGCTCTATTCAAAGTTTAGATAAAGGAATGAAACAATAAAGGTGTAAATAACTAATGGGAATATGGACTTGACCTTAATGATAAAAATAGTTTGTTATCTGTGTTCACTGTTGTACCTGTTAGCCATCACTGATTTTTTTTTAATTAAAGATTTTATTTATTTATTTGACAGAGAGAGAGACACAGCGAGAGAGGGAACACGAGCAGGGGGAGTGGGAGAGGGAGAAGCAGGCTTCCCGCTGAGCAGGGAGCCCAAGGCGGGGCTCCATCCAAGGACCCCAGGATCACGACCTGAGCTGAAGGCAGACGCTTAATGACTGAGCCACCCAGGCGCCACCATCACTGATTTTTTGAGGAGACCCAGAAAGTGGCTCATGGAAGACAGGAGTGTTTTGAAGAAAGGAATGCTCTTGGATTTAGGAAAGGGTAGGAGATTATTTGTGTATGTGGTGTGTGGTGTGGGCAATGGTGAAGAGCTTTTTGGTAGATTGGGGGGCATTGTGAAAGAAAGGAAAATAATAAAATAACCCTTGGCACCGGGCTAAGGGTGAAGTGAGTCCATAAAATGTATGACTTTCCTGATGTGAGTGTAATAATTACATGAAACTTTTCTATCATGTTTGTCTCCCCAACAGTATTTGCAGCCCTTTGTCCCAGTTTCAGTTTAGCTACTTCCTTATTCCATTTCCTGCTGCTTTGCCTGATAGAATACGTGAAAGTGGAAACCCTAATTTGTTACCTTCTCATTGAATTTCCCACCTTGTCACCTCTTCTGGATCTTCTGTCTTGATTAGTGGTCCTCCTCACTAGAAAACTCTCTCTGACCATCACACCCAGCTGGTTACTATGTCCTGTCAATTCTGTCTTCAAAATAACTCTCAAATTCTTCCCAGTCTCTCCATAGTAGCTTTCCCCATACTTTAGCATCCATCCATCCATCTTTTCCCCTTAAACAGAATCATCTTTCAAATCTAATCACACCACTTCCCTTCACCTCTCCATGCTTCTTTGACCATAGGAGAAAAAAAAACAAACAACAAAAACAATCCTCTAATCTACCTTTCCAGCCTTATCTTCTCATCTCTCAACACCACCCTCCAGTACCTGCTGACAATTTTCACCTCTCCCCAGATAACCACATGGTTTCTTCCACACATTCCTCTGACTGATATTTTTTGGGGGCTGATATTCTTTATACCCCTTCCCTATTCATTCTGGACAGCAATTTTTCTCCTTCAAACTTCAAAATTTGTACCCGTTTTTCTTAGAGAGCTTCTCATGCTACATAGTAATCATTTATTTATATATTTCTCCTCTAATAGGTTGTAAGCTCCTCCAGAGCAGGGGTCCACCATCTTGTTCATCTTTGCTTCCTCGTTATTGCTTGACAAAGCCAGGACTCTAGGGGATTAACAAAGAATTTGTTGAATCCATGAATGAGCTGAATAGAAGATATCTGATAAAAAACCACCTTCCTCACAGAAATGAGAATTTTTCCATGCCGTCTTGTGATTTCAGTGGTAAATCTGATGACTGCCTTTCTCAGATAGCTGTGGTGAGAGCTGATGTGAGAAGGTCCCTAAAAGTCCTTAAGTATCTTAGAAGATGTGATAGGTCTAAGCTTTGGGTATTTAAGCAACATAGAAAAAAAAAAAACAGTTGTTTTAGCACTTCTAACTTGTACTCTCTTTTTTTTAGAGAGAGAACACGCGTGCGAGAGAGAGCCAGGGGGAGGGCAGGGAGAGAGGGAGAGAGAGAATCTTAAGCAGGCTCGGCACCACAAGAGGCAAAGTGGGCCATTGCAGCTGATGGACTGAAGGCAAACGAGGCTCAGCCATAACAGTGTGGAGCCCCACACAGAGGCTCGATCCCAGGACCCTGAGATCATGACCTGAGCTGAAATCAAGCGTCGGTCGCTTAACCGACTGAGCCACCCAGGTGCCCCACTTGTATTCTCTTTCTAAGAATGATCTCAGGTGCCCTTTGAGGTTTAATGTAAGACCTCAAAAAGTATCCTAAGTTTTCCTTTCCACTTGTAATTTTCTGATTAATTTTATAAACTTGATTCTCTGCACTGTTTTCCTTCTTATTAGGATCATTCCTATCTTCAGTCTTCTTTTTACTTGCTTATACCATTTTTGAAATTATCATATTTGGAGGAAATAGTCCAAAGCAACTAAACCCTGAGGCTGAGGTAAGAGGCAAAAGAGAATTATCCGCCACTAGGGCACCTTGTTTGGGGGTATGCAGATTTCCACAAGCATATCCATGCAAAATCGTGAAGCTTCTTGCTAGGTTAACTTCTCAGTAGTATTCTTTTCCTTTTTTTTTTTAAGATTTTATTATTATTTTTTAAGTAATCTGTACACTAAACGTGGGGCTGGAACTCATGACCCCTAGATCAAGAGTCAGAGTTGCATATTCTACATGACTGAGGCAGCCAGGCGCTCCTCTCGGTTGTTTTCATTCTGTGGTAAATAACGTCAGCTTTTTCTTTTCGAGACGTATTTGTAGGTTCACTAAAGTAGATAAAGCAGCTCAGAACCTACTGTTTGTCTCTCTCACTTGAGAACTTTTTTTGCCCAGAGCTTCTCAAATCCTCGACTTCCCTTTATTTGCCAATATTTAAAGTAGGAGAACTCTCCCTATAATTTTCTGAATTCAGAAATTTGGTGTGGGGGTCGGGTGAAGGGGGGAAAAGTTGCTTTTGAAAACCTGCCAGCTACGTGTCCTTCTGCTGCAGCAGAGTCCCTTGTCTGGACCTGGAGCTGCCCTTTCCTTCAGTCCCTTCTATGGATGGCTGCACTGATAGATGGATTCTCCTAGGGGAGCTTCATGGATCAGTCCTCCGTCCATTACCATGTAGCAGGATTATAATTTATAGCCCCAGATGGTGACTCACACCCCCCTCCCCATTTACTCAGTAGAGCAGCAGAGCTATTAACTATTGAATTGCTTCATTCTTTTTAAGAAATAATTGATGGTATTTGCAAAGGGCTTTGTATAAAAATACTTATAAAAACACCGAAAAAAATAAAGTTTCATCAGAGCATGAAGCATGTTATGAGTTATAATAAAAAATAACCACACAGTCAGGCTTATTTTTCTTGGCCTAATTCTATGTAGAACTGAGGTTTTTAAGGCACTGATTTGGGTCAGATTCCTGTTTTCATAGGAGGGCATCAGCTCTTTCTTCTTGGTTGATTGTTAAAACTTATGGTTCTACCCCTTATAAGAAAACCAAGAATATTTCCTTGCCAGGTCCTTGCCAGAGAATAAAAAACAGCTACTCAGATATTTTGAAAGCTTGAGCATGATTAATAATGGTTTATTATTAAATAGTAATATTAAATAATACTATAATAATACTAAATAATAGGAAGATTTCCTGAAGAAGGTGTAGTCCATGCCCTTCTGGATTAAATCAGACTTTCTAAGCGCTGTTTGCTTGGAATCCCTTACTGTAAGCATTGCTGTTCTGGAATACCCAAGAATCTCACCTTGTAGAGAGAGGGGCCCTGAAAACTGTCGTAGGAAAGATGCTACCGTATTTGTTGAGGCTGTTTTATCTTCCTTGTTTTGTGCGGGTCCATGGAAGAAAGGCCTCACAGGACTTAGTACAAGTAAAAACTGCTTCTCCTGGACAATTGGTGTGTTTTTATCTTACTTGAATAATTAATTGTATCTTTTTCTTTCATTTGATCCATAGAAAGCTATGGTCCAGATTTGTACCTTTTTTAATGGTTGTTAGCCTACAAATTATTTTTGTTCACTGGTTTTACTTTGGCTTTTTTTTTTTTTTTTACGTTTCAGTCTTATTTTCCCTTTATCGATTTACCTCTTGTATTATGTACATTTTTGTCAACAGTCTCAAGTTCTTTTTGGGACAAAGTCCATGTATCTGTCTCCTAATATGTATTTGCCTATTTTAACCAACTTAAGATGCTTATTCTATTGGGTCTCAAGTAAAACCATAAATGTACCACTTTTTGAATTTCAGTATTTAGTTGTATATGGTTTTAAACTCTTGAGACCTTTAACAGCTCTACAACGTGAACCATGGACAGCATTTATTGGACAGGATATAGAAGCCAGATGACGCCTGGAAGTCTTACTGTGTAATTTAATCCTGGGTGCTGTGTTGTTTGGCTTCACTGGACTCTGCGTGTGCATGTATAATTACGTGCGCATGTGTAAAAAGCCCAGCCCTGATAGGAAAGAGAGGGAGGAACATCATTAGCAGAGATTAGATTGGTCTCTCCAGCTGGGCAGTGTGCCTCTGAATTCCAAGGGCTTTCCCTAGTGTAAATTATTAGACTGTACTCAGCTGTTGTTCAGTTCCCCTCTGGCTGAGCTGCTTCTGCTAATGCTATTAAGCTGTGTTCTCAGGTACTAGATATATGTCTGCATGTTAAAAGGAAAACCCTTGTCATATTCACAGGAGAGTAGTATATAGCCTTCTCAAAGACAGAATAGAGAGGCAAAATGAAACAAAGACAAACGGTGGGCCAAACTTCAGCTACATATACAATTTGGAAATTGTTAGTAGACCAAAATAATTCCTCTCTAACTAAAATAAATAGGAGTAATGTAATACAAAGAGTTTAATTCCGATAAGTTGAGCATTGCACTTCTGGAATGCTCATCTGACTTCAGATGTTCTGACACTAACAATATAAAATACACTAACAATATAAAACTTGCACTCTTTTAATAGAGCATGAAGCAGGGGTGCCTGGGTGGCTCAGTCGTTAAGCGTCTGCCTTCGGCTCAGGTCATGATCCCAGGATCTGGGATCGAGCCCCACATCGGGCTCCCTGCTTGGCGGGAAGCCTGCTTCTCCCTCTCCCACTCCCCCTGCTTGTGTTCCCTCTCTTGCTGTGTCTCTCTCTGTCAAATAAATAAATAAAATCTTTCAAAAAAAAAAAGAGCATGAAGCATAAGGCTCGGTGCAATATACATACCAATTAGGTCAGTAGAATTCACTTCTACAGTAAATGATCTGTTTCAGTTTTTTCTATTGACAATTAATGCTATGTATATGATGGATCAATACAACTCAAAAAGACACGTCTTTTCTCCATGATTTTATTGCCTAGCGTAGCCAACTTACTGATGGAAATGAACCAATTTATCCATTGAAGGTCAAGAAGAATAAATGAAGTGCACAGATAATAGAGACACTCTTAAGTGATCATTTTATTTTTTTCCTTACCAACCCTTTTAACAAGTAACAAAATTGGCTGACTGAAGTCTTTTTTCTCCTCCTCCTCCTTCCTTTGGGGAACACGTTCATGTGCTGAGAAAGAGGGCTAAAACATAAAGAACCATGAGGTCATGTAGCAGTGGGGTCACCACTGGTCAATTTCCCGGCGCGGGACCTGGGTGCTCAGCTATCCATCACCATTCTCAGCAGCGATAGCAGCTCTGTGTACACTCTGCAGAAATAGTAGCCCCGATATTGCATCAATTTAAGATTAAGGCCTGGATGTGGTTGAGAACTTACCTCCTACTTATGACTTTTTGAAGAGGGGAATTTTTAAACATAAAAGATTAAAGAGAGAGGGCGTATTTTCAGTGCATAGAAGAATGGCATTATAAGAATAGATGAGAAAGCCCGCACTTCTCTAGGAAAGGCTCTCCTGTAGTCACCCTTGCCAGCAAAGCTGAGAGGAAAGCACACTGGCGGGGATGAGGTTAATCCTGGGGATACATCTGTGGCAGCAGTTCACCCTTGGATGGGATGGCTGCTTTACAGAAGGCAGCCTGTGGAAACCAAGTGGACGATCATTAAAATTTAGCGTTGGCAATCAGACCGGCTTCATGGCTGCATAACCACAGGGCCTCACGGATGACTTAATACTCTGCTGTCTCTGCCTTGAAATTCTTATTAGTTCTTGAACAGAGGGTCTAGAATTTTCATTTTGTAGTTGTCCTGCACATTGCATAGCCAGTCTTGTTAATCTATAGAATTGTCATAAGCCCTTAGATGATGTTCTTACTAGCAGAGCATCTCAGGATGTTGAACCTTTCCTATGGCATGTTCCTTTTTGCTCAAAGGCCAGCATGTGTATTCCTTCCTGGCTCCTGTTAGATTTCTAGAAGTGGCTCTGAAAAATGTGTTTGTGTCAGTGAATGACTTAACAGGAAACTCTGCCTCAGTTTTATGCCCCCAAACAATTCTATTTTGTTAATAAGGTATACAGGCATTATTTAGTGTAATAGCATGATTTCAGAAACTATATATTTTGCTCATTCCAGTTACTGTGGGCTTGAACAAAAGTTTTTTGATCATTGCATGAGTAATGAGTAGTGATTTTTATGAAACCAAGTTCTTCTGATCAGAGAAGAGACTTGATAGCTCAGGATTCAAAACCTTCCATGATGCAACACCACCCTATAGTTACAGCCATGCTGATCAATGCCCTCCAATGCACCTTATGTTCCGACCCTCCCAGACTGCTTACTGTTCCTGGAAAATGCCTTTTATTTTCTCGCCCTCCATTCTTTTCTTTATGAAATTCTCTTTGATGGGAATATGTGTGTTCTCCAAAGAGCACCCCTGTCTCCCCATCCTCTGCCGTTTCTCCCCTGGCGTGACTCTTACTTCGAGGTCCCACTTCGTTGATGAAATTTCTCTTCCTCTATGGGATTTTCCACTGATATTCTCAGAATTAGTTATTACACTGCCTGCTGTGCCATCTACTGTGCTGGGCATTTTATAGCCCAGTAGACTCTAGCTGAATCTTCGCTCTTGAAGCCTTACTTAATGCTGCCCTATACCACAGTTACTTGTTTACTTGCCTTTCTGACATGCTAGGTTGAATGCTCCCCGAGGGTAGGACAGTCTAGTATATCTCTATTCCATCATCCGTGGCATCATAATTGTCGGGCACATGCTCAGTGCGCGTTTACCAAGTGTCTTTGTCCATTCAGGCTGCTGTAACGAAACACCACAGACTGGGGAGAAATTTATGGCTCAGAGCTCTGGAGGTTGGAAGTCAGATCAGAGTGCCGGCATGGTTGGATGAGGGCCCTCTTCAGGGTCACAGATTTCTTGTTGTATTCTCCCATGGCAGGAGGACGAGAGATCTCTCTAGAGCCTCTTTTACAGGGGCACTAATCCCATTCATGAGGACTCTACTCTCATGACCTAAGCATCTCCCGAAGGCCCCACCTACTAATATCATCACTTTTAGGGATTAGGATCTCAACACATGAACTTTGGGGAGACCCAGACATTCTGATTATTGCAGTGAGGGAATTGGAAGGACTGCCCTCGTTCCTTTACAGCATTACCTTCTGTGTTTAAAGTACTTGGCTATAATTCCCTAAAGTGAAACAACCAGCTGACATCCATTGATCTTATGGGAAATAACTTTGACGTTGAGAATCATTTGTGGAAGAGAGAAATAATAAAAGCGAGGCTGTCATTGGGAAGGAGGCCTCCTAGAATTGTGTAATGGAGGGGTCATGGGTAGAAGATGACTGAGAGTCCAGTAGCAGAAAAGTTAAAAAAGACCGGAGGGTGCCAGAGTAGTCAGGAAAATTACCGAAAACAGTTTGAAGTCAGAAAAACAGGAAGCCTAGGGTACCATTGGACTCTCAATTTAGCCATCCCTAGCCAGCAATTTAGTTCTCAACTTCTCTTCCCTTAATTAAATTATCCTGCCATGTGAACAAGAAAGGGCTTGAAATAAAGCCAGTAGCATGGCAGGCCTATTTAGGAGTATGCTAAATACATTTTTATTCTACCTATTTGACTCTTAAACTAAATCCTACCTATTGCGGAATTGTCTTTTCTCTTGATTCTGCCTAGGCTGTAAGGAGAGAGAAAAAGAGAGTAAATCAGAATCAGAAGCTGAATCTACTGGGGTTAAAAAATAATCAGATTCTTCTTTGAGCTTCTCTGTGTCCACAGCCAAGCATGCCTTTAATTTTGTCCCTTGGGATTAGACATATGTAGGCTAAAGGAAAAAAGCCACTAATCCCCAAACCTGGATTGTCCAAGGCATTGTAAGTGGCTTAATTTCCAAATCACTGATACAACTAGTGGACCATCCTAGCCCTATTGTTATTTCAGTGATTATGAGAAGAAAGTCATTTGGTTGACTAGGTGTAAGGGCTTTGTGATTCCTCATAGGTACTAGTGATTTATTTTCATATTTTAAATTTTGGTGCTCAATTCATTTTAGTCTAGTGAGATTGAAAGGATACTTCATTGCAAAACCCATTCTCACCAGTGAATCTACTTGTTTTATACTGGGCAAGTAGAAAGGGGCTCTACAGAAAAATCTTTCAAAGGAAAGTTGGAAATTATAGAATGGGGGGTAGGATCATCCCAGAAGAGATGTGGGGCCTATTCCACAAAATTTTAGCCAGTGAAATAAAGTTTAAAAATTAACATTGAAAGCATGCCTGAAGAGGAAAATCATAAAAGGACAGTAGAAACCCTAAAGCTTTTATGGGAGGAACACTTTGATTTGCCTCAGTAAGTGAGGGAAAGGATGCATGAGCTGATTATGTGTTTGTCTGTGAACACCCTGGATCTTTACCTTAACCTTTAACTCACAATGACTTTGAGGTGGGAAAATCCAGGGGTGGTTTTTAGATTCTAAGGACATGTAACCTGGACTGTGCTAAATTCTTATTTTATTCTCTAGACTCATATTTATTAACTTTCATTTAGAAACACCTAGAGGTACCTCTATGGCAAAGGATGTTAAAGAATTAGAAATATAAAATTAATTCTAATGTATACACCTACGGAAAGTTGTAAAGCGATGTGATTGCTAACAACTCACACAACTAAATGGACTGTGCTTATCAAAAGCATTGTAGTAAACGTGTCGGAAAGAGTAGCAGTGTATGGTTTCCAAGGAGTCTATGGCAAGGCTATTGATGTGTTCTGGCAGTCCTGCCATTGCCTAGGGCAGCTCAGGGACTTTGCTTTCAGAATGCTTTTTGAACATCTCAGTACTAGATAGAGTCAGGGGGGGAAAAAAGCCCAGATCGGTTCCCTCTCACCTGCCCTTGCCCCTGTTAATAACCATTGTTCTGTTTTCTGTCCCTGTGGTTTTGTGTTTCCTATAAATGAATTTCATATAAATGGAATCATAGTATGTAGCCTTTGTGTTGGCTTTTTTTTCTTAGCATAGTGCTTTTGAGATTCATCCATGTTATTGCATGATCTATCTTTTCCTTTTCTTTCTTTCTTTCTTCCTTCCTTCCTTCCTTCCTTCCTTCCTTCCTTTGGCCATACTTTCATCTTAGTGTGAGTTGGTGTAGGGATGGGGAGAACTGCAGATAAAATGTGTTCAGTCTTCCAGGTTTAGCTAGAACTCTTGTTAACTATTTAGGAGAAATCCAAAGTTGTGAGTATAGAGTGAAATGTTCCTATTTTGCAGTTGAAATTACGTATTTTGGTGAGAAATGCCAAGATGACAGAAGGAAACCATTTGAAGATTTCAGAGTCTTGTTTATAGTAAGGACTCGATAAAATGCTTGTTAGGGGATTTTTTTTTTTTGAGTTATAATTGACATGCAATATTAGTTTCAGGTATACGATAACATGACTAGATATCTGTATATATCATGAAATAATCACCACAATAAGTCTAGTCAACATCCATCACCACACATAGTTACAAAAAATTTTTTTCTTGTTATGAGAACTTTTAAGATTGACTCTCTTAGCAACTTTCAAATATGCAATACTGTATTAGTAACTCGTCACTATGCTGTACATTACATTCTCATGACTTATTTATGTTATAACTGGAAGCTTGTGCCCTTTGACTCCCTCTACCCATTTTGCCCACCCTACCCCCTGTCTCTGGCAACCACCTATCTGTTCTCTGTATCTGTGAACATGGGTTTGTTTTTTTAGATTCCATGTATAAGTGAGATCATATGTTATGTCTTTCTCTGCTGACTTATTTCACTCAGCATAATGCCCTCAAGTCCCATCCACTGTTGTTGCAAATGGCAAGATTTCATTCTTTGTTGTGGCTGGATAATATGCCATTGTATATTTATACATGCCACATTTTCTTTATCCATTCATCTATCGATAGACACTTAGGTTCCTTCTATGTCTTCACTATTGTAAATAAAAAATGCCTGTTAGTTTGATTGGCATCTACAACAACTCTAAAAGGGAGGCTTATTAATGCCAATATACAAATGAGGCATTTCTATAACTTGTTGAAGAAGTAAATGACAGAGCTAGGTAAGTGGCAAAGCTAGGATTCCAATAAGGTCTTTCCACCTAGAAACCATATTCTTTCCTATTACAACATGTCATAAGCATAATGTAATGGGACGTGGGGAAAATAACTATTTACAATATTCATCATGGTCTGGTTCATTACGGTCCTGGGAGGAACTTTGCAGTAATGGCAAGTTATTCACTGATGAAATGTGCTCAGTGTATGATCATGACCCACTAGCATGTTGGACATCATCAGAAGGGGTCTAGCAATGAAATAAAAACCAGTATCCTCTCCTTAATCTACAACCACAGGATCAGTGACATTTAGAGCATGATTCTGAGTGGTAATCTTAAGGAAAGATGAAGTTGGAGATGGATCAAAAGCAATTGAAATGATTCAAGGGTTGTATGTGTCCTGCCTTCGGAATGTAGGCTGGAACTTTTAAGACCCATCAGTGTTGAAGAACACAGGTGATATTTATAAAATCATGGTGCATAAATTCTGGAATTCTAGACTTCAAGAGCATCACCTGAAGCTTAAAAGCATTTGGAACACATTTTTTAAAAGTCTTACTTTTAAAATTTTAAAGGCATTTTTACCTCAATTCATGAATTCATAAGAACTTTATTCATGTCAGGTTCCATGCTAGGTGTTGGGGAAAACAGTAATAAGATAATAAGATAGACCCTACCCTCAGCAAGCTTCTCTTCTAGTGAAAGAAACATACGTATTAAAGAGATCATTTATAATATTAAGTGTTAGTAATAAAATATAGGCATTAAGTTTAATACAAAAATAAGCTCAACACATGAATAAGATTCTTTAATGGATTATGAAGGGAAGCAAGTGATGATTATATTATATCCATTCCTTTTGGAAGTAGAGTCACAACAAGCAATTATGCCCCCTTCAAAGCTATTATATGGCCAAAAGGGCCACTGGCATTTTGTAGGTTCTCCATTTTGTAGGTTCCACAGGTTGCCTCTTCTTGTCCTCACTTTATAAGGTGTTGTGACTATAGATCATGCTATATTTTAAGAACAGCTAAACACACATACACTTAAGTTTGCCCACAGTTATTTAGAACCAGAAAAGGGCAGCGGGGGGCCGGGGGGGATGTTTCCACACAGGCCTAATAGACTTCATAAAGTCCATATACCAACCCTCATGGTTTACTCGTAAGAAGATTCTTCAAGCCTTTGTACAAAACTTAATTGCTATTATTTTGCACACATTTTAAACAAGTTTGGTTATCTGGTTCCCAGCCCAGGACAAATGATAAGGACATATTAACTATTCAGATTGATTTACTAAGAGCTATGAGAAGCAATGGCTAGTGAGTTGACTGGTGGCTTCATACCAGACACTGAGCCAGAAGAAAATCAAATTTTAAAAAAAGTACAATAATAAAGCAATCATTACCATTTCAAAAGGATTTTCCACCTTGCAAATAGATTTACTAGTATTACTTCAAATAGTAACTTATGTTGGGGATTTTTAAATTTTAGCTTTTATTTTAAAAATATAATTTATACAAACTTTTTAGAAACACATTTTGAAAATGTGCACTCATAATGAGTTGAGATTATAATTTTTGAAGGGAGGCAGCTGAATATGTCTTTAAATTCTATCCTATGTAATATAAATCTTTGTATTGAGGCACTACATCCTGTTTTCTATTATAGTTTGTTGTTCTGCATTTATTTTTCTTTCCATTAGAACTGTCTTGGACATTTATTATTTTTTTTAACACTTAGAATAAATATTTAATACTTATTGATGTTCTTCCTTGTCATCCTGATCTTGGACAGATGGGACTTACAAGGATCCTTTAGTAGTCTGCAAATTTCAGCTATATATTGGAAACAGAAATGGAAACTACCCCAATGAATAATTAAAGAATGGGTTTAGATTACTCTCTAGCATAAAGTCAAATTCACCTTCCAAAACAATGACATAGGGCAGGTGAAAAATGATTGAGATTTGCCAATTTCAAATTTCTATTGTTGGTAAAGCCCAAAATGTTCTATTTTCTAGGGTACATTTTCTAGGGTATCATCTGGATTGAATCATTTTCTTAAAAAATTAAAACTCAGGACTGATTCTGTGAACAAAAACAATGTTGAGTAAGGAGAACAAAACGTTAAGTTAAAAGTCTAAAGCAGTGGGACCTTTCACTGATATGATTTTAATTACTTCTCAATTAAAATTGGACATTGGATCCAGAGTCTAGAGTTCCTTGCTCCTCCTGGAGTTTTTATCATGGTTATCTCTAATACAGTCTTGTCTGAGAAGTGACAAGAGCTGTTGGTGATTTGGTAGAAACTTCTGGTCTTGTTGCCCGTTTCCTCCATTAGCCCTCCCTTACTTCTCTGCCTTTCACCTACACTAGTCTTGTGATTAGAGACTTCAAGGAAGGGTAATTATGAAAATAGCAATAATACAATTTCAACTTTGAAATTATCCACAAATGACTGTTGAAACTACTTAGGTATTTGAAAATTATTCCTTTGGCTTTTCTCATAATTTTAGACACCTGGTTATGGTCTCTTGGAAAATCCTTTTATTTTTTATTATTTTTAAAATTTTTTAAAGATCTATTTAATTATTTTATTTTATTTTTTATTTTTTTAAAGTTATATTTATTTATTCATGAGAGTCAGAGAGAGAGAGAGAGAGAGGCAGAGGCAGAGGGAGAAGCAGGCTCCCAGCCTAGCAGGGAGCCCGATGCGAGACTCGATCCCAGGACCCTGGGATCATGACCTGAGCCTAAGGCAGATGCTTAACCATCTGAGCCACCCAGGCACCCTATTTAATTATTTTAGAGAGAGAGCACGTGCATATCCATGGGTTCAGGGAAGGAGGACCGGGAAAGAGAGTCTTAGTTGGTTAAACGTCTGCCTTCAGCTCAGGTCATGATCCCAGGGTCCTGGGATGGAGGCCGGCGGCATCGGGCTCTCTGCTCAGAAGGGAGCCTGTTTCTCCCTCCCCTGATCCCCCTGCTTGTGCTCTCTCTGTCTGTCAAATAAATAAATAAAATCCTTAAGCAGACTCTGTGCAAAGTGAAGAGCCCAACATGGGGCTTGATCTCAAGACCCTGAGATCACAACCTGAGCCAAAACCAAGAACTGGTCGCTTAACTGACTGCGCCACACAGGCATCCGTTGTAAAATCCTTTTTAAAAATCTCTAATTTGAGGTGCTTGGGTGGCTCACTCAGTTAAGCATCTGCCTTCGGCTCAGGTCATGATCCCAGGGTCCTGGGACCAAGTATCGCATTGGGCTCCTTGCTCAGCAGGGAGCCTGCTTCTCCCTCTGCCTGCCACTCCGCCCACTTGTATGCACACACGCTCTCTCTCTCTCAAATAAATAAGTAAATAATCTTAAAAACAAAAACAAAAAACCTCTAATTTGATCCTGGCAAAGTCATTGGAAGGAGCTGTATTTAAATAATTTCATTCACAGATATTACTAAAATTTGATAGCAAACCTGTTATTTTAAAAGAAGTAATGGAATTCTATGCATTTAGCAAATCCTCATGTACAAAGGGAAGCTATATCTTTATCAGTTCTCACAATAAACAAATCTGTTAAGGCGAGTAAAACATATAGAGCACAGCTGTACAATAGAACTTTCTGTGATGGAAGTGCAGTGTCCTATTTTTCACTGTCTGGTATGGTTGCCACTAGCCACATGTGGCTACTGAGCACTTGAAATGGACTAGGGCAAGTTAGGAACTGAATTTTTAATTTAATTTAATTTTAATTCATTTAAGTTAAATAGCCACATATGACTAGAAGCTACAGTTTTAGTGTGGGTTTAGAAGTAAAATGTAATGGAGTAAACCTACAGAAGGTGGGCATATTTTAGAATTCTCCACTTTAGGGCGCCTGGGTGGCTCAGTCGGTTAAGCGACTGCCTTCGGCTCAGGTCATGATCCTGGAGTCCCGGGATCGAGTCCCACATCAGGCTCCCTGCTCGGCAGGGAGTCTGTTCCTCCCTCTGACCCTCTTACCTCTCGTGCTATCTCTCATTCTCTCTCTCTCAAATAAATAAATAAAAAATCTTTAAAAAATAAAAAAATAAAAAAATAAAAAAATAAACATTTAGAATTCTCCACTTTATTTGTTGCTAGGAATTTTTAGCTTTACCCTAAACATAAAACCTCAGCTCAAGGTAAAATGGGAGTCAAGTCCATATTTTTCTGATTTAGACATTTCTTAATTAAACAGAAGCCCATTATAATATTGACAGTAGAGTGGTCCATGGACTTGGACTCAGGCTCAGGCTTTGGGACTGGAGTGGAGCTGGGCTTACCTCCTGTCTTTACCCCTTAGTAAGCTGTAGTGAGTTATTTGAACTTCCTGTGCCTCGATTTCTTTATCAGTTCTTATCAGGGATAATAATAATGCTTTTCTCAAAGGGTTGATGTGAGGATTAAAAAAGTTAATGTAAGTGACTGGTCAGAGAAGTGAATGGCAATAATCTCAACAAATGTTAGCTATTGTTATTAATATACTGTTTATCACATTGCTCTCTCTGTGTGAATGTGTGAGTTTGTGCATATGTAAAATTCTCTCATCCAAAAAGTAAATTACATCATATTATATCAGGTTCTGAACTAAGCCTTGAGGCTGGAAAGAAGGGAAAGAAGACGGACAAGGTACAGACATAAATGTTACTTGGCTTCAGCTCCTGGTGAATTTAGATTTTTTTTTTTTTTGTAAAGATTTTATTTATTTATTTGAGAGAGAGAGGGAATGAGAGATAGAAAGCATGAGAGGGAAGAGGATCAGAGGGAGGAGCAGACTCCCTGCTGAGCAGGGAGCCCGATGTGGGACTCGATCCCAGGACTCCAGGATCATGACCTGAGCCGAAGGCAGTCGCTTAACCAACTGAGCCACCCAGGTGCCCCTCCTGGTGAATTTAGAAACTAATGAGTTATTTCTGTTGAAAAACAGGAGTCATGACCTAATCTTTGCTCCCTCCAATTCTAACAATCTGTGATTCTGTCATTCCTAAGCAATCTGAGGATAGCAGAAGGACCCTTGGTGCCTTCTTGTCTGCCAAGTACATGGAGGACTTGCACAGGAACCTTGTGCAGGATCTGCTGCTTTGTGGGACATTCCAAATATATCACTGGAAATCTGTTACTGATGCTCTTCAGTAACTCTGTTATACGAAGCTGGCAATGTATTATTTGGTTTGAATGTTATATAGTATAAAACAAGTGCAGAATGTGTTAGAGTCCTATCTCTACTTCAGTTATATTTTACTATTCAACTAAATAGTCCATAATGACAGTTAATTTAATGGGAAAAGAACTTTCATTATATAGTTTTATTCAAAAAGATTTTCTCTTCTTTCTCACTTGCTTAGAGTCATGAATGGTAGCTCTGACAGCAGAGCTAACCAACTCTTATCAAGCAGTACACTATCCATCACCTCCCTATGGCTGGCATATATTTGAATAGCAACAACGTGCATCAGAATACTACTCTGTAGCTTAAAAAGCACTTTCAGGTCCATTATCTCATTTAATACTCACATGAATCCCATGAAGATGCCCATTTTTCAGAACCCATGTATAGCAAACTGCCTCCATGGTAAGTATTTTTTTGTTTGTTTGTTTAAAGGTTTTATTTACTTATTAGAGAGAGGGAGAGCACAAGCAGGTGGGGGGGGGGTAGAGGGAGAGGGAGAAGCAGACTCCCCAGTGAGCAGGGAGCCTGATGCGGGGCTCGATTCCAGGACCCTGGGATCATGACCTGAGTTGAAGGAAGGAAGCCACCCAGGTGCCCCCACAGTAAGTTTTTAATCACAATATAGATATCATTTAGCTTTCATTTGATGAAATCCTTTTTTGGTAACATATTATACAGTATTGAGATTCATGGATGACCTAAATGTAATAAACAGTAATTTTATATGTTTAGAGAGAAAAATATTCCCCAGCCTAGGTTGGACAGTTGTCCAACGGACACGCAACTGCTGTAGAGCCCATGACTGACACCAGAGTTCAAGTTTTCTCACCAAACCGAAAGATTCAGAAGCCAGAGGTAGACCTCTTAGTAGCTGAGGCTCAGCACTGTGGGTTGCATTTCCAGCTTTGACCTTTGTGTCTCTGCCTTTAGCAGCAGGATCTCCACTGGTATGGTGCTTAGGATCAGATCTACTTCTTGCCCTTCTCAAAGCACCCTGTTCTGTGTCTCTGGACATTGACTTGTATGGACTGCATCGGTGGACTTCCTTGCCCTCTGGTTTTCTATTAGGTTCAACTAATGGGAAGCACCTGCAGGCTCTTTGAAAGCAAGAGGAGAGTGAGGGTGGGGTTCAGCATTAACTCCCCTGGCTCCCTCCCTGTCAGGTCAGTGCACTTTGGTTGCACTGCTCATACCAAAGGCTACAGCTCTTGTTCGATGACCTTCTTCTGTAGCCACACTCTCCAGGTTCTGGCGATCATTCTTTCCCCTCCGCAGTTAAAGCCTGCTGGCTGTTCCTAGCTCTGGGGCATAATAGTATCCCTATTGCTCTTCGTGCTCCCGCCTTTTGTAAGCAGTCTCATTGAATTCTCCTCATTTGCCCCATTTGCCAGGGCTTAGGCTAGTTGAGGGTCCTACTTCAGTGATCGTGCCTGCTTCTACTGCTTGTTCATCATACAAGCAGTATTCACACAGACTTCAGAAGATCTTAATTCAGAAAAATGATTATGTACAGCATAAAAAGTTTCCTTCAGTTTAATCCCTAGTTAGTACATTTGGAATATGAATTAATCTCTAATTAGATTCTGCTTATTTTGTTCTTTAAAAACATATCTAGTCTGGGGCACCTGGGTGGCTCAGTCAGCTAAACATCCAACTGTTAGTTTTGGCTCAGGTCATGATCTCATGGGTCATGAGATCAAGCCCCATGCGGGGCTCCGTGCTCATCGGGAAGTCTGCTTGAAGATTCTCTCCCTCTGCCCCTCCCCCCACTCTCATGTGTGTGCACTCTGTCTCTCTCTCTAATAATAAATAATCTTAAAAGAGAAAGAAACATACCTAGTCTACAAAGGAAGATGCCGGTGACATAGTAAACAAGTGTAGTTACTGTGTATGTTAAGATCGTGATACTTATGAGAAATAAGTATTAATTATGTGTTTATTGTCAACATCAGAGTACTAACTTGTGCTACTCATGCTATCTTCTAGTGAGAGGATTATTGGGATTCTTCAAATTAGATCCTTTTCTTTTTTTCCAAACTAGACGAGGCATAGACACAAAAATGGTCAAAGGGGATTCAGGGCCTGGGCCAATGAATAGTGAGGTCAAATCCTGCAGGACAGGCCATTGCTTATTTCTGGGCTAAGTTGCTCTACTTAACCCCTTGGAAATAAACGTCTTTTCATAATAAAATGGAAATAGCCATCCTTTGGGACAACTTTAAGGTTTCCTTTTTCCGTGGTTATAGCCCTGAAAAAACCAAGGACAAATCTGTTTTAATATTCTCTGTACAGCCACGGAAACCATTAACAAAATGAAAAGGCAACCTACTGGATGGGAAAAGATGTTTGCAAATGATATATCTGATAAGGGGTTAATATCCAAAATATGTAAAGAACCTATATAACTTAACACCCCCCACCAAAAAAAGCCAAACAATCTGATTTTAAAAAGGGCAGAGGACCTGAATAGACATTTTTCCAAAGAGGACCTGCAGATAGCCAATAGACACATGAAAATATGCTCAACATCACTAATCAACAGGGAAATGCAAATCAAGACCACAATGAGATATCACCTCACACCTGTCAGAATGGCTAGACTCAAAAAGATAAGAAACAACAGCTGTTGGCAAGGATGTGGAGAAAAAGGAACCCTCTTGCACTGTTGGTGGGAATGTAAATTGGTGCAGCCACTGTGGAAAACAGTATGGAGGTTCCTCAAAAAGTTAAAAACAGAAATACCATACAATCCAGTAATTCCACTACTGGGTATTTACCCAAAGAAAATGAAAACACTATTTCAAAAAGATGTATGCACCCCTGTTTATTGTGTAATTATTTACAATAGCCAAGATATGGAAGCAGCCTAAGTGTCCATCGATTAAATGAATGGATAAAGAAGATATGGTGTGTGTGTGTGTATGTATATATGTATTTATATGTATGTACACACACACACACACACACACACAGGAATATTGCTCAGACATTAAAAAAAGGATGAGATCTTGCCATTTGCAGCAATGTGGATGGACCTAGAGGGTATTATGCTAAGTGAAATAAGTCAGACAGAGAAAGACAAATACCATATGATTTCACTTACATATAGAATCTAAAAAACAGGGCGCCTGGGTGGCTCAGTCGTTAAGTGTCTGCCTTCGGCTCAGGTCATGATCTCAGGGTCCTGGGATCGAGCCCCGCATCGGGCTCCCTGCTCCGTGGGAAGCCTGCTTCTCCCTCTCCCACTCCCCCTGCTTGTGTTCCCTCTCTTGCTGTGTCTCTCTCTGTCAAATAAATAAATAAATAATCTTTAAAAAAAATCTAAAAAACAAAACAAATAAAAAAAGCAGAAACAGACTCATAAATACAGAGAACAAATTGATGGTTGCCAGAAATGGGGGGGGGTGGACAAGATGGGTGAAGGGGAGTGGGAGATACAGACTTTCAGTTATGGAATGAATAAATCATGGGGATGAAAGGCACAGCATGGGGAATAGAGTCACTGGGACTGTAATAGTGCTGCTCGGTGACAGATGGTGACTACACTTGTGAGCACAGCATAACATACAGACTTGTCCGATCACTATGTCGTACACCTGAAACTAATGTAACATTGTGTGTCAACTATACTTCCATTTTAAAAAGATAAATAATAATAAAGTATATGTTCTGACAGATGGCCCAATCACTTTGACCAAACTTCCCTCTTCTTCTGCCCCTCAGTCCTCCAAGTATTTCCCACTCGCTTACCCCAGCGTTTACAAATCCTCTGGCTTTTTGTTTCAGGGGAGAGGAGTTCAGTCTCTCTACCCTATTGCAATCATTTTGACAAAAGTCCTCCTTGCCTTTTTAACTGTTAAAGTTAAGGTAAATTTTAAAATAAAGTATTATGTTCTCATTTGATCTTACTCCTTTAATTTTATAGATATTATTAATAAAGCATATACTCTCTTCCTTAAAATGTTTATTAATTTAAAACATAAGTAGCAAACTTTTATTGAGTGCTTTCTCTGTGCCGGGTGATATGTCAAGCACTCTGCCAGTGTCCTCTCATTCGTCCTCATTATAACCCCATGAGGTCGATCCCCCTATATTATCCCAGTTTTTGATCATGGAAACTGAGACACACAACGATCAGAAAGGAGCTTTCCCACTGACAGAATCAGTATTAGGACCCAGAGAGTTTGAGTTCACTCATTTTACTACAGTGTTGAAATGATCACTGAAGGACTATTTTTTATGATTTTTCTAAGTTTGTGGGACGTTGCTGTTGAGTTCTCTAGACCCAGAGGTACACCAAACTTTTTAGACTTTGCCCTGGAGATCAGGTCTTCCTAAGGAGAGTGAAGGCAAGTTGCCTGAAGGTAGGAAGGCTCCTGGAAGGTGGGGGATGCAGGATTGGGGTTAGGCAGTTCCCGGAAAGGCAGAGTGCCTTTGTGTGTGCATAACACAATGTGGAAACATGCAGATCTCTAGGGAGAACATTCCATAATCTCCCTTGGGAGGACGGTTCTCCTGTGGTTCTCCTATGTTCTCACTACCCTTTTGTTTAAAGCCTAAGCAGTCTTTTCCTAGAGATATTTTCTTGAATGAATAAAATTAACTCCTAATTTAACATTGCAATGTTGGAAGCATGGGAATTAGTTTTTTCTCCCAAGTATCAGAATGATGTAACATTAATACTCTCCCAAATGTTATAGCTACCTACAGCCTTCCTTGTTATTTCCTAATTTAGATAAAACCTGGAATGTAAAGGGCGCCTGGGTGGCTCAGTTGGTTAAGCGACTGCCTTCGGCTCAGGTCATTATCCTGGAGTCCCGCATCGAGTCCCACATAGGGCTCCCTGCTCGGCAGGGAGTCTGCTTCTCCCTCTGACCCTCTTCCCTCTCGTGCTCTCTATCTCTCATTCTCTCTCTCTCAAATAATAAATAAAATCTTAAAAAAGAAACCTGGAATGTAAAAATAGCTGGTATAATTAAAGACAAAAGAATTTAAATATGAAAAAGAAGTTGCATACATTTGGGCTTTTCCTCTCCTGTTTTCATAATCTTACTTTTGCTCTTTTGACCCCATATCTCTCTGTTTATTGATTCCTTGTGTCTTCATTTATAATTTCAAATGAATGTTAAAAGCTCAGTGCATCTCAGTTTCTAAGTGTATTGATCTCCCTCCTCTTACCGTTTTTCTCATTTTCCTACTTTCCTTAAGAAAAATTTGTCTTCCGTTTGCCCTTCCTCTCATGTCCCTTGATTTCACATGTATATTGAGCATATTGACATATGTCTTTTTATTCTAGTTTTTTTTAGTTAAAGATTTGGAGAGCTAACAGGCATAGAGGAATCAGTGTGTACTGGCTGTGTTATATATATGCATGATCTCCTGTAATTGTCTATTCTATGAATTGGGATCTGTTGTTATCACCAGTTATAGATAGAATGACATTGAGTTGGAGAGTGAAGGGCAACTTAATGAGGGGGATTTGAATCCAGGTCTATCTTCCTGCAGTCCTTTCCCTCCTATCCTCTCACAGTATCGCTCTCCATATAACGAAGGCCATGGGAGGTTCTAAATGGGTTGATTTGGGCTATCATGCACGCTTTAAAATTATTTCCCAATTGAAAAAATAATCTTAATTTTAAATAATAGTTTTAAAATGATTTCAATTGTCATTTCAGTTGTTCTCCTGAACTACTCACATTTTTTACACTAGGCTTCCCAACAATGTCCTTAACATTTCATGTGATCTTTCCTATATGCAAAAGCAGTAAAGTTGGCTCATTAGTCTGTGTGTTTAAAGCAGCAGATATTTGGATTGAAAACTTCTGATTAAGTTATGCATGCTAATAATAGAAATTTGGGGAGGGGCATCTGGGTGGCTCAGTCGGTTAAGGGTCTGACTCTTGATTTCGGTTCAGGTCATGATCTCAGGGTCCTGAGATTGAGCCCTGAGTCGGGACTCCATGCTCAGTGGGGAATCTGCTTCTCTCTCTCTCTCTCCTCCTCTCCATCTGCCCCTCCCCAACCCTCAAGCTCATTTTCTCTCTCTCTCAAAACAAATAAGTCTTTAAAAAAAAAAAAAGAAAATTGGGGAAATATAGAAAATTTAAAAGAACAACAGTGATAACTACTGTTGACATTTTAAACCTATTTTCTTATGTTCTTGGAATGCGTATATGATTATTTTTATATTTATTAATATTTCTATATGTAAAGGCATATATATCTGTGTCTTATTATTTAAGACATTTTAAGTGCACTTATTTAGTTATTGATTTGCTTCATATGGCAAGTCAGATTTAGGTCAAAGTGTTGATTCTGTTCTGGAATATTTGTACTTACAATAGTTCATGTTATTTATTAAAGTTTTATGGAGTTATAGAGAAATCATTCCTGGTCAAGAAATAAAGCATTTGAGGTATGTAGCATTTAGCACTTAAGGTATATTGGGAGCCTTACAGATTGCTATTTCTTGATAAGTTTATAGTCTACAACTTTGAAAATAAAGCATCTTTTATTCATTTTACAACCTACATAAAGGGGCGCCTGGGTGGCTCAGTCAGTTAAGCATCCAACTCTTGATCTCAGCTCAGGTATTGATCTCAGGGTCATGAGTTCAAGCCCCGTGTTGGGCCCCCACTGTGTGGCTGAGCCTCGTTTGCCTTCCGTCCAGTCAGCTGCAATGGCTCACTTTGCCCCTTGCGGGCCAGGTTTGGTCTCAGTGCTGTTAAGGGCCTGTCTGAGGCCGCTGTGGGCTTGTAGTTGGGCAGTGTCAGCAGTCAGACCGGGTACCTGCCCTCTCAACCCATTTGCCCAGGTCACATTAGGCTGCAGGACACTCTCCCTGTATTGTCCCTTGAGAAACTTTCATTGGTGGGCAGGCCCTGCAGACAAACCAGATACCTGCCTCCAATCCTTCTGCCCCAGGGCGGCAGTGACCCTGAACTGCAGGGCTCTCTCCATATGCTGCCTTTTGAGAGGTTTTTGTGGGTGGGCAAGGCTGGTAGTTAGATCAGGGCACTGTCTCCACACTAGCAGTTATAAGGTTTGCCTGCCTCGGCTGCAGTGGACCTGGTGTGTGTGGTTTTTTTCCTCTCTCCCCAGGGCAGGAGTCACTTTGGAGTGGTGCTGGTCCCTGCTGGGGCTGCTTGCTGGATGAGATGTGGCTGGAGCTGCTTCGGAGGGATGTGTAGGCCACTCTTTTGATCTGATTGTAAATCACATACTTAGGATTTTTTAATTCCATTAGAAAAAGCTGTCTAATTTTTTTAAGTTCAAATCAAGACCTCTCAGTGACAGACCTCTGTCCTGGGAAGATCAATATATGTTATTACTATGAACAAGTAGCTTAATCCCAGTTTTAAAATGGGCTGATGCTCTAATAGCAGAAGTCTCTCTTATGCTCTAGATACTGTTATATGAATTTAGAGATGGCAGAGTTGTATTCATTGTAAAGCAAGAAAATGCCAAGTGAAAAGAAGACAGCTTGGGAAGATCTTAGCACCACACAAGAAATCTCAACACTAATTCTTAATTTATAATTTTATTCAATTTTAGTCACACTGAAAACTTTATCTATGGGGTAAAATTTTCCAAAATCTTTGGTTTACACATATTTATGATAGAAAACTCGAAAACGGATCTATTATAAAATTACCCTTTATTAGCAACTTGGGAAAATTTATATTATAGAATAAAGCACAAGAATTCAAGGGCTATTTGGCCACGTTGCCTCTCCCATCCCTTTTCCTCTGTGCTGAATCCATTTGGGCACAAAGCCAAGGTAATTTCCAGAAATTGGCAGTGCCCTGGCAAATGCACAGCTGCCATTGTCTCCAACCCTTGCTTACTAATTTTGCACAAACCACTTCCTCCTCTTGAGACTGAGAAATTCAAAGGGCAAGGGAGGTGTGCCTGGAGGGCACTACCTTGAGCTCCTGGTAGATTCAGGAGCCCCTAAGGATGGCAGCAGCATCACGTCCCCTGCCACCCTCCCCAGAGAGCTTCCTGCCGATAAAAGTGGCATTCCAAACACACCCTTGTACCGTCCTGCTCTTGCTTAGCTTTTTCCATTTGACTCTCGATGTTTAAAAACTTTGCCTGATTTTTTTCAGTTCCCTTCTAATAGATACTAGTTCTGACTTCTCATGAATCAAAAGATCCAAACCGTCAGTTGCCACGAGGGTACCGGAGCCAAATCTGGGCAGGGAGAGAGGAGCAGAGAGGGCAAAAGACAGAGCAAGGATGGTGGGGCTGCCTGTGTTCCTTGTTTCCACGTACCAGCTTCTTCACTGTGCAGTGACAGTGTGTGGGTGTACACATACACACAGGTAAAATTTAGATATTTTTATCCTCCCACACTCTTCTTAAATGTAGTCAGCTCTGATCATATTTTAAGAGAGTCATGGGGATGTTTTTTTTTTCCCTTTGTTCTTGTGCCTCTCCATCTCTCTGCCTTTGTTGGTGGGGATTGGACCTGATATTCTTGGTGGGCAGAGGGAAGCCTCTGGGACTACACACATCTTGAGACATGCTTCGAGGTGTCTCTTGCTCTGCCCCCTCCCAGAGCACAGCTGAGTTGCCAGTAGCTGGATGGCCTTTTACTGCTCTGTTGACTGGTGCAGTCACCCCGCTAGGTGGGTGCTTGTGCTTCCTTGGGAGTAGCTCTAGGGCATCTAGAATAACACTGCGAATTGCTATTGTTTTTTCATCAGTCGTCATGATATCATAGCTATTTGTTTCTCTTTGTCCGCATAAACAAACAACCAGACCAGGGAAAGAGTGTAGCATGAGGAAGGAGGACTCATCCCAGCTCTGCTGCTGATTAGCTGTTGTATCGAGCAAGTCGGCAATATCCTATGAATTTGAATTTGGACACATGAATGTCATCTCAGAGGTAAAGCAAGTGGGTTGGACTATAGTCCTTGATAGACATTCCTTGATAAATACCAAACCGAGTGTGATGAGTATACTGAAATCCTCTTCCTTTAACTCATTCCCAGTGCCAGTGGGCACAACTCTACTTCATGTGCATCCTTAACCTCTTAGAAAGGGGTAGAGATTACAAAACAAACTCGTGTTTTTCTAACTTTTTGGTATGAGCCCATTCCAATATGGTGTCATTAGGAAGAAACTCAGGATAAAGATGGACAAAATGGAAATTTACCTGGAATTAACATAAAGTCCTGTAGTTTGATTCAAAGAACAAATTGCACAAACAGGTGTTTGGCTGAAATTCACATACACTTTTAGGTATTTGCATTATCCTCAAGTTTGATGTGCGCCAAAAGCGTAATGTACGCCCTGTGCTGTACAGGGTAACCGCGAGTCCCAGGAGCAAAGGCAGATTGGAAATAACTGCTGAGGCAGTGGCCAGGTCAGACAGGATCAAGTCAGCAGTCCTAAAAGACCTTAGGCAGAGCAACGTAAGAGAGGCCAAAGGCAAGGGAGCTCAAGGTTGTGGCAGGAGATCAGCCAGGAAAGCAAACGAAGGGATCAATAGTGTCAAAGCTGAGAGATCAGCTTAAAAGGAATGGGTTGGGGAGGATGGGGTGAGGGAAATGGGGGTCAATTCAGCAAATAGCTGTTGCTGTAACAAGAGGGCTCCAGCTATTATTATTATCTGTTCTTTCCCCTCCCTCCAGCCTTTTATTCCCAGGCAGCTTCCTAGCCCCTAAATTTCTGCATGCTCTAGAATTTCAGTCCCCCCAACCTAACCTCATCCCACCCAACTTCATCTCTCTGATTTGTTTAAAGGGAAAAATCATCTGCATTATTTCATAAGGTTTCAGAGCCCATATATGAAGGTAAGGCATTACTGTTACTGCTCCCAACATTAGCTGGCTAATTTCATTATTTCTGAGTTACCAGCCTTCTCACACATGCCCTGGTGGTTTCTGCTTGCCTCTTCTAATGCTCTTAGCCTCCCTGACTTCCTTTCTTTTTATTTTATTTTATTTTTTTAATTTTATTTTGTTTTGTTAATCACCATATATTACATCATTAGTTTTTGATGTAGTGTTCCATGATTCATTGTTTGCATATAACACCCAGTGCTCCATTCAATAAGTGTCCACTTTAATACCCATCACCAGGCTAACCCATCCCCCCACCCCCCTCCCCGCTAGAACCCTCAGTTTGTTTCTCAGAGTCCATAGTCTCTCATGGTTTGTCTCCCCCTCCGATTTCCCCCCCTTCATTTTTCCCTTCTTGCTATCTTCTTTTTTTTTTTTTGGAACATATAATGTATTATTTGTTTCAGAGGTACAGGTCTGTGATTCATCAGTCTTACACAATTCACAGCACTCACCATAGCACGTACCCTCCCCAATATCTATCACCCAGCCACCCCCTCCCTCCCACCCCCCACCACTCCAGCAACCCTCAGTTTCTTTCCTGAGATTAAGAATTCCTCGTATCAGTGAGATCATATGATACATGTCTGTCTCTGATTGACTTATTTCACTTAGCATAATACCCTCTAGTTCCAGCCACATCATTGCAAATGACAAGATTTCGGGTTTTTTGATGGCTGCATAATATTCCATTGTATATATACACCACATCTTCTTTATCCATTCATCTGTTGATGGACATCTTGGCTCTTTCCATAGTTTGGCTATTGTAGACATTGCTGCTATAAACATTGGAGTGCACGTACCCCTTCGCGTCACTATATTTGTATCTTTGGGGTAAATACCCAGTAGTGCAATTGCTGGGTCGTACAGTAGCTCTATTTTCAATTTTTTGAGGAACATCCATACTCTTTTCCAGAGAGGCTGCACCAGCTTGCATTCCCACCAACAGTGCAAGAGTGTTCCCCTTTCTCCGCATCCCCGCCAACACCTGTCATTCCCTGACTTGTTAATTTTAGCCATTCTGACTGGTGTGAGGTGGTATCTCATTGAGGTTTTGATTTGATGCCGAGCGATGTTTGGGCACTTTTTCATGTGTCTGTTGGCCATTTGGATGTCTTCTTTGGAAAAATGTCTGTTCATGTCTTCTGCCCATTTCTTGATTGGATTATTTGTTCTTTGGGTGTTGAGTTTGATAAGTTCTTTATAGATTTTGGATACTAGCCCTTTATCTGATATGTCCTTTGCAAATATCTTCTCCCATTCTGTAGGTTGTCTTTTGGTTTTGTTGACTGTTTCTTTTGCTGTGCAGAAGCTTTTTATTTTGATGAAGTCCCAAGAGTTCATTTTTGCCCTTGCTTCCCTTGCCTTTGGCAATGTTTCTAGGAAGAAGTTGCTGTGGCTGAGGTCGAAGAGGTTGCTGCCTGTGTTCTCCTCTAGGATTTTGATGGACTCCTATCTCACATTTAGGTCTTTCATCATTTTGAGTCTATTTTTGTGTGTGGTATAAGGAAATGGTCCAGTTTCATTTTTCTGCATGTGGCTGCTTGACTTCCTTTCTTCTGTGGGTCTCAAATCATCTTCCTTTCAGAGGTTCGTCTCAAATCCTACCTCTTTCATTCAGCCTGAGTGAACTACTCTAGTCCCCATTACTGTTTGCCCTCTGCACAGCTCTGTATAACAGAACACAGCACATTTGTCATGGGGGGAAGGGAGAGGAGGAGGCAATTCCTTCCATGTAATTATTAACTCCTTAAGTAGTTTATAAGCTTTGAAAGGAAGGAACTGTGTCTTACAGAGACTACATGTGTCGGTAAGAGAGAGAGTTTTGGAATTAGAAAAAATAATCTGGTATTCAATCTTGGCTCCATGACCTTTAGCAAAATACCTCTCTGTAGACCTCAGTTTTTGTGAAGACTAGGCATAATGATTCCATGCCCTGACTTCCTTGCCACAGGGATCAAGATCATAGCCCACAGGGGCGCCTGGGTGGCTCAGTCGGTTAAGTGACTGCCTTCGGCTCGGGTCATAATCCTGGAGTCCTGGGATCGAGTCCCACATCGGGCTCCTGGCTTGGCAAGGAGCCTGTTTCTCCCTCTGACCCTCTCCCCTCTCATGCTGTTTCTCACTCTCTCTCTCTCTCAAATAAATAAATAAAATCTTTAAAAAAAAAATCATAGCCCACAGCACTTTATTAACCTGTGAAGCACTCTAAGGAAGCAAGGGGTTATTATAAGAGGTGCTATGGTGTTATAAAAAAGGCAAGGGAATTTGGGGATCTGAATTTTGAGTTATATTTGTATTTCTGCTCTACCACTTACCCAGTTTATGACCTTAAAAAGTTTTTTATTTCTTTGTAAAATGAGAATGGCACTATTACAAGGATTATAGTGCTGGTGCTGACTTACACACCAATTTGTAAGAGCCAATTGAAACTTTGCAAGTAGGTTACTAAACTATTATTAGCTTGAAATCTGCCATGGTGGGAGTATTTATACCAGAGAAATCAGTAAACACTACAAATCAGAGTGTCCTGGTGGGTTTTTTTTTTTTTCTTCCTTTTTTTGGTTTTGTTTTCTGCAGAGCTGTTTTACCAGTATATTGCTGATTATGCATGCTGGTCTATGTAAGTTGTAAGACACTTTGTCTCATTTATCATTAGAAGTAGTAATTGTAACAGTAATGCTTTGTATCCACAGAACTTAGCTTAGTGCAAAGCACAGCTCCTAGTATCTATTTAATAAGTATATTTTTAATTTAACTTGGGTTCACCCTTGTATTATTTTGATACTTCTGCCCTGAGCTAAAGGAGCACTCCCATCCCATCCTCCCAAATCCCTCTCTACAAAGTGTCTTTTTAAAATCAGGTAACATAAATAAAAGCCTGGTACAGTGCATTAACACACACAATAGGACTTGAACCCTCCATCTCTGTAACTGAGCTAAATACCTTTTTTCCAAACCTTTCTTTCTTCTGATATTTCCTATTTCATTTAATGATGTTGCCCATCTATCCGTTATCCCAAGTAAGTTATCTGAAAGTCTTCTTCCCTTTTCCCTTTTCCTTACGCACACCCAGGTCTAATCAATCACTAGACCTTACTTATTCTGCCTCCTCAGCCTTTCCCCTCCTCCTCGTTACCGCTGCTCCTGCCTTGGTTCAGGCCCTCATCATTCCCACCTGAACTCTTCCTCCTAAGTGACATCTTGACTTTCAGTGTTTCCCCTTCCATCCAACCTCTACTTCTATGGATGTAATTTTAAATTACAAATTTGAGGGGCGCCTAGGGGGCTCGGTCAGTTAAGTGTCTGCCTTCGGCTCAGGTCATGATCCCGGGGTCCTGATCTGGGGATCAGCCCTGCGTCGCATGGGGCTTCCTGCTCAGCAGGGAGTCTCTTCCTTCTGCCCCGTCCCCCGCGTGCATGCCTGCGTGCTCTCTCAAAATCTTTTAAAAATAAATAAATTAATTAAAAATTTGGCCAAATCACTCCCTCGATTAAAATTTCTTAATGGTTTTCTATTGTCTTGAGGATAAAAATCCAAAAACTTTAGTTTGTCATCTGGGTCCACCACATTCTGACCTTTGGCTGCCTTTTATAAGAGTTATCTCCTGCTGCTCCCCAATACTTCCTGCAATGTCTAGTCTCACTTTTACCTGGTTTACCCTCCAACCCAAACAACATTTCCTCTATGACTTCTCTGGACGTATTTGATGTTTGTTTTTCTGAGCTCCTGTAGCACCTTGGTCATGTCTGTGTACCATATATCTAACCATGCGGCTCTTATTATCAATTGGTCTTTCCCTCTAGATTGTAAGTTCCTATAGAGTAGAAGCCTATGTACCATTCATTAATTCCTAACACATTGTGTAGCATATAATAGGAGCTCAATACATATTTACATGAATGAATGAGACTTCAAAGGATAGGGTGTTTTCATTGGTTCATTCATACAAGCTACTCATAGGGTATGGCAATGAAAAAAAAAACGCTTAAAATTTGGATCTCAGTAATTCAGATGAGAAATTAATAACATAGGGGTAGTTTCTTTTTATCCATAACCCCCAGTCTGGGATACTATACCCCCGTCACCTTCAGGATAAAATCCAAGCCTTTTAGCCTAGCATACAAATCTTCTTACAAAATGGTCCCTGACTGTCTTTTTTTTTTTTTTTTAGAAAATTTTTTAAAGATTTTATGTGTTCATTTGAGAAAGAGTGTGAGAGAGAAAGAGAACACAAGCAGGGGGAGAGGCAGACAGGGAGAGAGAAGCAGACTCCCCACGGAGCCCGACGTGGGGCTCTATCCCCCGACATAGAGATCATGACCTGAGCCAAAGGCAGAGGTTTAACCATCTGAGCTACCCAAGTGCCCCTGGTTCCTGACTTTCTCTCCTTTCTTATCTTTCTCTCTGTATATGCATATAACCCTGCATTCCAGCCACTTCAATTGGTCATATATTCCATAGTCTTTCATGCATCCTTGCCCTTGTTCATACTTTCTCCACATCTGTGGTATCCTCTCCCTCTTCTCTCGCTCACCCCTTTCCTGCCAACCCGATGAGGTTCTACACTTCTAACACTGATCGGTAGTTACCACCTTTGGGCAGCTAGCCCTGAAAGTATCCCTCCCTCTTCTGTGCTCGCAGAGCACTTGGTTGATTCATGATAAGCACTGTACTGTCAGTCATTGTTGGTCTGTTTCTTGCCCCCTCTATAAAGTGAGATTCTCTTTATACCCTGGTTCCTATTAAACATATTCTAAATGTTTAATTCAGAGTGAAGGAAGAAATAACTATTATGTAGGGATTTGTAAAGAAAGTAAATTTCTGACATACAATGAATAAATTTAAGATTAAATTTGCACGAACTGGCCAATCTAGACAATTCCGTGTCTTTATTTTCAGAGGTTGGGTGGCCCTGAGAAATTGGTGCTAATGGACAGATCAGAAGCAAAGAATAAGTTTAAAGCACTGGGGCTTAGTTTGTTGCCCCAGATTTGGTGCATTACAGTAAAAACAGATTTTATATCTTAGGAATTTGTGTTGTCACATACACAAGACATTTACCTACATGACTTAATGAATACCTTAGGAAGTAAAACAATGCCCCAGGAGAAAAAACACTAAAGAAAAAAGAAAAAATATGAGCAGGATATTGTTCCTAATAAAACAATGCTTATCAAGACATTTAATTTCTCTTTGGGAAGGGAAACATTTTTTTAATATTTTTTAATATTTATCAGTCTGTTTAGGCTGCTGTAACAAAAATACCATAGACTAGATGGCTCAGACAACAAATACGTATTTCTCACAGTTCTAGAGGCTGGGAAGTCCAAGATCAAGGCACTGGCATATTTGACATGTCTGTGAGGGCTCCGCCCTTATGACCTAATCACTTTCCAAAGGCCCCACTTCCAAATACTATCACATTGGGGATTGGGTTTCAGCATATGAATTTTGGAGCAAGGGGACACAACCCCATTCACTCTATAGCAACATATTAATGCAGAATGCTTGGAAGAAACCCCTCCCAAATCTAACCACCTAGACCTAACCGTAGTTAATAGTGAACAATAGTTAATTCTTGGGATATATTCTTCCAGTGTTTTTTCTTGTGTATGTGTCCATGTGTCCTTTCCAGTAAAAGGTGGGGGCTGGGTGAAACAGGTGATGGGGATTAAGGAGGACACTTGTGATGAGCACCAGGTAATGTATGGAAGTGTCGAATCACTATATTGTCCCCTGATACTAATATTACACTGTATGTTCACTGGAATTTAAAAACTAAAAAATTGTAAGAGTTTGTGTTGTATATATTGTTCTAACCTATTTTTTATATTAACATGTCATGAACGTTTTCTCAGGTTCGTAAATACTCTTTTACAACATGATCTGTAATTGCTGCATAGTATTCCACCATTTGGATGTATACCGACGTTCAACCAACCCCCATTTTTCAGTGTTTTTGTTATTATAAACAGAAGTGCGGTAGTGTGGGTGACTAAAAGAAGGGTGATCTCATGTCCTCCTATCTTCCCCAGGTTTTGGAGCCCTCTCTTCCATCAGAATTCTGTCCCAATAATCCTCTGAGTGTCATCTCAGGACCCTGGGCACACTCATGGCACCATGGCCAACCCTCAGGAGCCCCTGAGCTGCTCCTCTTCCTCACACTTACCCTCGAGTGAAAGCAGAAACTCCAACGGACTCCAAGATGAACTCACACCTGTGGGGAGCCACCCATCACCCAAGCTCCTTAAGGACCAGCAGGAAAAGAGGGTGGTACAAACAGAGCTGACCGAGAGCATGAACTGCCCCATCACCACAACAGTGTTGACAAGCGTGAGTGAGGATTCCAGGGACCAGTTTGAGAACAGCGTTCTTCAGCTAAGGGAACAAGATGAATCAGAGATGGCCATGTCTCAGGGGAACAGCAACACCATGGATGGAGAGAGCACAAGTGGAACTGAAGACATCAAGATTCAGTTCAGCAGGTCGGGCAGCGGCAGTGGTGGGTTTCTGGAAGGACTGTTTGGATGCTTAAGGCCTGTCTGGAATATCATTGGCAAGGCATATTCCACTGATTACAAATTACAGCAGCAAGGTAAGGTAGAGTGTGGACCTGGGAATAGTCCCTGTGTAGACACATCACCACCATTCACTGGATAACCTTTGACTAAAACCCTAGTGCCCGATGAATACCCTATACCAATCTCCTATAAACCTTCTGACTGGAACAGATTCACATTTGGTTGGTCTTTTCTGGCCAAAGCCCATCTTTTGGAGCTGTCCAGTCTAGGGGTGTCAAGTAGAGTACATAGAAGACAATCTACAGTGTTAATGAGGAAGAAAATGTTAGAGCTCCTGTTCCTTGTATCATCATTTTAAGTTTCTATTTTCATGCATGTTTTCATATATATTTGGTATTTTAATAAAGTTGTGCAGATACATAACTTATAAATAAATCACCTAGTGCATGTTTAGAAAATTTTTTTTTACTGAAAGTTCATGCAATCAAAAAGTCTGATGGCCACTGGATTAACTCAAAACCAGACAGACGCCAAGTGGTTCTCTGCCTAAAGCTTGGGCCCTAGTTTAGCTTGTAGTAAAAAGGAATCATTTTCTTACAGTCCAGGCACAGAAAGCTCACATTGTGAGGAAAGAACAAATACACAACCAATCTTGAGAAGCATTATTATGTCTAGATCCCACAGCTTTTTAAAAAGTAAATTAACTCCCATCGCGGTGTAACATGCATATTCATATATACCAATTCAAGCATTATGCTTCTGAAGGAAAGAGAACACATGGCCCTAGTGTTCTTTATAACTTCATTTATATTCTTTAAAAGAATTTTTTTCTTCCTGATAGCAAAAGTAATATATGAGGTTAGGTTGGAATATACAGGTAAGTTTCCCCCCAAAGTAAAAATATTTATCTATGATCCTCAGTCTTCACTATTAATGTTTTTGGTATATATTATGTTAGTCTTATTACGTGTGTGTGCTTTAAAAAAAAAAAAAACAGAGTCAAACTATTTCATTATGCCTTTTCGCTTCACATTTTGAACATTTCCCATATCATGAAATAGATTTATTTAAGCAATCCTCTATTCCTTGGCAATTTGTTATTTTTAGTGATCATATGCTATACTGCAATGAACATCTGTTTATTACTTAATTTTCACACATACCCTTAGTTATGTCTGTGATCATTCTTATTATATCTTTGATTTCCTTAAGATAAGTTTTTAGAAGACAAATGGTTGAGTTAAAATGGTTCATGCCTTTTTAAGGCTTTTGATACATATATTTGTAGCCTTATGTAAATGATTCCATTGTTAACAGTTCTCTCATCAAGAAATTTTGGAAAGGACCAGAAATGTAGACCAGAAATGAGATTCTGTCTTATTTACTTTATATCTGAATGTTGGACTCTGTGACCCTCTCCTAAAAATATATTCACTTTGGGGCGCCTGGGTGGCTCAGTCGGTTGAGCGTCTGACTTTGGCTCAGCTCATTATCTGGGAGTCCTGGGATCAAGCCCCACATCGGGGAGCCTGCTTCTCCCTCTCCCTCTGCCCCCCCCCACTCGTGAGCTCTTTATCTCAAGCAAATAAATAAAAATCTTTTTAAAAATTAAATATATATATATATATACATATATTCATATCTTTCAGTCGAGACTGTTGACAGCTTTTCCACAACAGCCTGTCGACCTCAGGCACTGTTGACCACTTTTCTCGTGCATTCTATTTTTCTGATTTCTGAAATATTTTCTCTTAAACCAATACCTCTCTTAAACCTCTCCCTCTATACCCTTTCCCAGTATGTGTATTGGATTTGCTGGTAAATCAAATGATCCCAGGTGTGCTTTCCCAGATTTGTCAATCATAGCATCCATTCCTGTACATGCAGAAATTCTTTGTGTCCCTGGGGTTGGTCTGTCTGTCTGTCTCACTGTCTTTCATACATCCTCCCGTCCCATCCGTCCTGCACATTCCACCCTTCTTTCCCCCTCTGTGGTCTTGAGGTTTCAAGAAATTAAAAAGTTGTTCCTTGTCACACAAAGGTTGGGGGTTTCAATGTTAAAACAGTATTATTATTTTAAAAATTGGGAATTAAGATAAGCACAAAGAGGAAAATAAAAAATAACCTGTTATCCCACAACCCAGGGATAACCACCCTTAGTTTACTATTTTTTAAAAAGTTCCCTCTCCTCTGCTGAGACACAAAACCTACTAATATCTGCTTATGTGATAAAATTGCATTTGGCTTTTAGAGTCTTAACTTGTCCAGTCTAATAATTATTTTGGTGGTAATTTGGAGATCTCAGGATACAAATGCAGCATCGAGGTTCAGGCTCATAAAGAGGGGCAGCAGACACATCCTATGTGTCTGTCAAAAGGACTTTTCAAATTTGGGGGGCGGGGGATGTGCCTGGGTGGCTCAGTCTGTTATGTATCTGAATCTCCATCTCAGCTCAGGTCTTGGTCTCAGGGTTGTGAGTTCAAACCCCATAATGGGCGTGGAGCCTACTTAAAAAAAATTTTTTTTAATTGTCCCGTAAACTTGTATTTAATCAATCTTCTGATTGATTATGTGACTGCCAGAAAGGCTTATTTCAAGAGTAAATAAGAAACGGGCGTGGTCAGCTTAAGCTTACAAGGCAGCTTATAGCTGCCTAGCTCTTCAGCAGATGACAGGATACCCTACTGTGGGCTGGTGTTGCTGGGGGCCGTGAAAGGGATTCACTGGCCAGAAAATAAGGTAGTTTTTTCCTTGTCAGCTCTGGGATCAGGGAGCTAATCTTTAATCCTGGATTACAGTCAGCCAAAGGATAGCACACAGAACAGATGTGTCTCTGCATTTGGTACTTATGAGGAAACTTCACTTGATTTTTCAAAAATTTTAATGACATCTTCATCTCCCATTTAGTATGTTGGTAGTGAAATCCAACTAAGGTAGTATGTGTAGTTGAAATTTTTTACTGCCAAATAGTTCCCAGTCCTAAAGCAAGTATTATATCATAGGCATGTCTGAATACAAACAAAGGAGAACTTATGCCTTAAAAGTGGGTGGGCATGGGGCTTTTTCTCAGTCTTAGAGATCATGGTAAATATTGGAATTAAGATAATAGTCATAGTGATGACTCAGAAGATAGAAGCTGGGGAAGAGTACCAATGGACAGGTATAAAAGCAGAAAGTCTGGGATTAACCCTGGAGTGAACACAGCCAGGTTCCATTGTTACATCATTATCTTGCTGTCAGTTATCAGGGCCCCCAGTTTTGCACATCCTCATTGCTAACATTCTTTTTTCTTTTTCTTTTTTTTAGATTTTTATTTATTTATTTATTTGAGAGAGAGAGAGAGAAACAGCATGAGAGGGGAGATGGTCAGAGGGAGAAGCGGGCTCCCTGCTGAGCAGGGAGTCCGATGTGGGGCTCCATCCCAGGACCCCAGGATCATGACCTGAGCCGAAGGCAGACGCTTAATGACTGAGCCACCCAGGCGCCCCATAAAATACAAAGTCTTTTGAAAAAACATTCTCTTAATATGTGTCAAAGAAACAGAAAACTCCTTCAAATTTATGAGGACTATGAGACCCCCGACAGATAAATGCACAAAGTATAAATGCGCCAATTCATGCAGAGCAGATGTGAGCATTAAACAAATGTGGAGAAAATATTCTACTTCACTGGCAATTAAAGTAGTGCAAACTTGGGGTGCCTGGATGGCACAGTCGGTTGAGTGTCCGACTCTTGGTTTCAGCTCAGGTGGTGATCTCTGTGTTGGGAGATTGAGCCGTGCGTTGGGCTCCCTGCTTGGTGAGGAGGCTGCTTGGGATTCTCTCCCTCTCCCTCTGCCCCCATGCTCGCTCGCTCTCTCTCAAATAAATAAATAAAGTAGTGCAAGCTTATAAAACATTAATTTACACCTAAATAACTTAGAACCCAAAAAACGGTCAACAATATTCATTGCTGGCAAAGTAAAAGGGACACACTCATGCATTACTACTGTCAGCAAAAACTAGCGAAGCCCTTTTGTATGGCAAGTTAGAATGTATAGCAAAAGCCAGGAAACTGTACTCTAACCTAAGAACTGAGTCTGAGGCAATAATATAAAGAAAGAAAAAAGTATCAAATTTAAGCCAGCAAACAAAAAGATGGAAAGACTTAAGTACAGAAAAGGTGAAAGGGTTCAGTAAACTACTATTAAGGCTTATAATGAAAACTGTGTATACGTGGGGAATACACAATACATGAGAAAAGTAGAAAAGATTATGTGTCACCTACAACTTCTACATAACTGCACACATATGAGCAAAGACTGGAAGAGAAGATAATGAATATGGAATGGGATTGCAGATAAAATACTTTATTTTCTAATATTTGCTGGTGTTTCTAGCATTTAACAATAAATAAAGATTGAGTAAATAGGGAGAAACACCCAAAGAGGTCTAATTTTGGTATTTTAGTAGTTATGAAAAATGAGGATAACTTGGGCTTTTATAAAGTTTTTCAGAAAAATAGTGCCCAGGATGTTCTTGCCCCAGAATCCAGTAATAGTCCTTTTATTTGGTCCCGGAATGGCCAAAGTAATACTGTGTCTAGTTCTTCACCAGACCTCTCCCAAGTAAAACCCTCTGACGGTAGGCCATCGATACCTGGGTCCTGTGTGTGCTACACAGATAAGCCTGCGGGGATGAAAGTGGGACTGCGTGAGACACTTTGCACTTGTCAGTCATTCGAAGCCAGAAAGATCCTCAAAGCAGTCAAGCCCGTAACTCACTCTTTCCTCCCGCATCTCCCCTGGTATCATTTGTTTATTCGGTGAGTTCGTGTTTGTGAGCTATTTGTATTTTAGGGAAATTCGTTTTTATGTAGCGTCTATCTAATTTCAATAGAGCAGATATCTTTAATCGGCTCAGAGCAGAAGAATGGGTTAAATATCTATGCTGTCAAACACCCTCACTATAATTTGTTCTGCTCTATGTCATCCTCTCTGGAAGGTCATGTTTTAACCACTGTAATGAGAAGCCACATTTTATTAAGAATCTACAGGATTTATTTTCTCTCAAGTTTGAGAAAATGAGAGAAGAGGGAAATGTAGTTCCCTCCTAGGTACTGATGACCTCTTTCTGCTGCTTCATCACCGTAGTAGATGTGAGTTGATTTGCTTTCAAGACCAGAATATCTTCAAAGCTGACTCAACACTATCTTGTTCAGTATTCTGCAAACAGTGACCTTTTAGTGATTGGTGATCTAATGAAAATCCCCCATAACCTTTAACATTGTCATTATCCTCCCCTCACTCCACGGGACTCCTCGTTCTTTGATGTTTATTTCTTACCAGTGTAGTGACAATGCACTGATAACAAGGGGGACAAGGAGAAGAATCAATGGATCATATTCTCCTTTTTAAGTTCCATGAGATTAAACATGTATTGATTGAATTTTTGAAGTGCTTCATTTAAAATAGCATTTTAGGGCACCTGGGTGGCTCAGTTGGTTAAGCGACTGCCTTCGGCTCAGGTCATGATCCTGGAGTCCCGGGATCGAGTCCCACGTCAGGCTCCCTGCTCAGCAGGGAGTCTGCTTCTCCCTCTGACCCTCCCCCCTCTCGTGCTCTCTCTCTCTCATTCTCTCTCTCAAATAAATAAATAAAATCTTTAAAAAAATAAAATAGCATTTCATTCATTATAAAAGTATACAGGCTCATGGTAAAAAAAAAATACAGCAAAGGATAAAGAACATAATATGAATCATCAATAATGTCACCACTTAGAAGTGACTCCTATTACTTTTTTGGTGCAAAGAAAATCAAATTCTAAGAAAGAGAGAAACTTGAAAATACTGCATCTATATGAGTAAATCTATTATGGCTAATGACCCTCTCAAGTACTTCGCAAGAGGCAATGTGGTAATAGTGGAGAAAGCACTGTCTCTGGAATCAGCCAGTTGTTGAGTTCTGCCACTTACCAGCTGTGTGACCTTGGGTAAGTTACTTAATCTCCCTGTCTCAGTTTTCTCATCTATAAATAACCATAATAAGGCCAGACTCCCAAGATTGTTGAAAGGATCAACACATGAGATATATAAAGCTTTATGCTAGTGTCTGGCATGTAGTAAGTACTCAATAAAAGGTAAATATTAATATAAGTTTTGTGCATAATTAGGTCCTTGGGAGAGTATTCTTGAAAATTCATTCAGGAAAGATTAATTGAGCATCTACACTAGAAATTCAAAGAGGAATAAAACAACACTGACTTACAATGGGTAATGGAATAGGGATCGTGGTATAGAGACAAATAAGTGGATTGAAGAACATGCAAGCTTGAGGTGAGGAAGTGGGGCCGTGGGAATGTCAAGATATGTTTTGTTTGGAGGAGAATATATTGGAGATCTCTGATCTGCTTGATTTCATTGGTTAAAAATTGATACAAACTGGGGCACCTGGGTGGCTCAGTCAGCTAAGCGTCTGCCTTCAGCTCAGGTCATGATCCCAGAGTCTTGGGATCCAGCCCCACATCCACGTCGGATTCCCCACTCAGCAGGGAGTCTGCTTCTCCCTCTGACCCTCCCCCCTTCTCATGCTCTCTCTCTCTCTCTCTCTCTCTCACTCACTCACTCTCTCTCTCTCAAATAAATAAAATCTTTAAAGAAAATGATACAAACTAATACATGAGAATATCTGATCTATGGTTCCAAGACCCGTAGGAAGGTTATAACTTTTGGTGAGTTACAGGTGGGAGTCCAAAGGTAGAGATCATTTTGGGTGATGTTGAAGGTACCTTCGGAGTGGCCTTGTAGAACGGTCCCTCAGCAAATCCCGAGATATCTCTAAGTTTGTTTCTCGCTTGTGTGCCTAGATACTTGGGAGGTGCCATTTGAGGAGATCTCAGAGCTGCAGTGGCTGGGTAGTGGAGCCCAAGGAGCTGTCTTCTTGGGCAAGTTCCGAGCGGAGGAGGTGGCCATCAAGAAAGTGAGAGAACAGAATGAGACGGATATCAAGCATTTGAGGAAGTTGAAGCACCCTAACATCATCGCTTTCAAGTAGGTCAAGGCTTTTTTTTTTTTTTTTAAGAAATAGATTTTCTTTCTCCCAATATCTACATATGAGTTCCTGCTTTGAAAGACATATGGAAAATACTCTATAGACTTAGTACTGGGCTAGGTATTTTGGGAGGGCACCAAAGAGCAATTAAATGAAGGTCGTGTCTTTAAGAATCGTATAATCTGGTAGTTCTTTTCGCCAGAGCACACCCTTCTTGGAAAGGATGTACATGGGACAGAGAGGGAGCGATGGATTCTTACCAAGCAATCATATCTGATGAATCAACCTCATTCATCAGTGGGATGATGGAGGTCACTCTGAGATAACCTGCCCATCTGAAAATTCAGTTAAGAAAACAAAGCTGATACCTAAAGTGATCATAGAACAATTAGTCCCTGTGTTAACAGAGAGGAATTTTTTTTTATTAGTTTCTATTAGCCTCCCTTCTTAAATATGAACTTGTAATAAGAGGCACCTTCAGAGTGTTTCTCCCTGCCTCAGGTTTTGCTAGATCCCTTTTCAAGTAATGCCAAACACTCAGCTTTCTAAGTCTAATGACACTGGAATACTGATGAGTTATATGCTATGTTCATTCCACAATGTAGTTGTTTTCAAGAGTGTATGAACGTATCGTTCTAGTTCAGACTGTTATTTTCGTAATACTGGCGGGGATCACTAGCAAAAGGGGAGGCACAAAGGTACATTTGTGGCAGTCCCCAAACCTGACAGTGCTGAGCTCTAACTATGTGTAATCTCTTCTGCCTGTACCTTCCCCTTGAGGTCCCTCTCTTGCCAGGTTTTAAATTCTGCCCTAGCCTGAAATGAATGATGAGTGGCTTTACAGGAGGGAAGGTGAAGAACAGGAAAGCTAGTCTTCAGGTGGAATGACAGTTTAGAAACTAGAGCTTCTTGATACATTTGACATATATGTATTTCAGTCCTGGAAAATAGTATGACTGATGAGGCTACCACTAAAAGAGGAATAATTTACAAATTCCCCTTCCCAAAACTAAGAGGAACTTCTCCCAGCCCCCAAGACGGATCCTCTCTCGATAAAACTCTCATTATAAAGGTAAACATGTCATGGGATCATTTTTGATTGGAATCACATCCCTAAAGTAAGGAATAGAAATCTTGGGGACAGGTTTTGTAGAATGGGTTTAAATGAGTATTGATGTTGAGTTTTGATTCCCTTTATGGAAAGGGAAAGAGATGTGGAAAGGAGAGAAGCATTCAGCTGGGATACTAAATGAAGTGCTTGGACATACCTCCTTGTGGAAGGGACATGCATACAGTGGGCATGGGAGAGAGCTTCGGTTGCCCTCGTGATTCCATCCTTTGTTGCGCTGTTAGGGCCAGGAGGATGTGAGACAAAAATGAAATGCTATAGAGACTAATTATACTCTTTCCAAAGACGATACATTTCAAAAGACAGCAGAAGGATTATTTTTAAGCAGACAGACTATCAGAGACTCACTTCTTTCCTTCATTTTACTTCACTGAGAAAATCATCCCTTCTAGCATCCTACATCCTAAATGGAAGGAAGGGCCTTTCATTTAACTTCTGTTTAACGAAACTCTCAAGCTTCAATCACAAGGACGCTGAGTTTGAGACACAGAATATTCTACAGATTAGCATGGCTTCTTGGCCTCCTGATGTGGGCTGGGCTGTATGTTCCAGGTACGAGGGCTTACCACCAGGATGTCCTGGCAGAAATGTGTCCCAAGAGTATGGGTGTGAGAAGCTTTATTTTTCCTTCCTTCCTTTTCCTTCTTCCTTTTTCCTTGCAACCTGTTCCATACCTCACTCTCCTGACCCTCCTACCTACATGTGCAGTTTTCCACATTTTGGATGAGTACTGCCATGCCAGTGCCCCAACTTTTTAGGCTGAAGATGCTTGAATAGTCTTTACCTCTACATGGAAACCAATAGCGCGACTGGGTCCCTGGTTCATTACACCACGCTCTTGAGGCTTTGTGCAGTGTTGTGTGCAGCCATCTGTGCCATGAGTTGCTTGGCCAATGAATCATTCAGGACCGTCTGGAAGATACGAAGGCATGGTTAGATTTGAGTGTGTCTCTCTGGATACTGATTGCTGTGCTTACAGCTTCCTTTGAAGTAAGAACCGTGTAGAGAAGGGGAAGTGAAAGAAAAGAATTCTGTATTTTTTTCGTCCAATTTTTTGAAAGCGATCTTTTAGGAAGACCTAATCTGACTGTTCCTAATGGAATTGGGTGCCAAGGGGAAGAAAAGGTGGCAATTAGAAGTGATTAGAGAGCTGCTATTTGTAGCTACTAAGAAGCCTCATCATAGTACACGGTTGATGGAATGATTGCTTCTCATCAGTCAAGAAAGATGAAAAGTACATAACATATCACTGTTACCCCTTTCTCTCTGTTTGCAACAAGTTAAAACAGGGTTGAATAGAATGCTGAGTAGCTTCAAACAAATATTTATTTTGATATTCTTAAGCACATTACATTATTCCTGCCTATTCTGTGTTTTCCTGTAATGAAAATTAAATTGTCTGATTATAGTTGTGGTCTGTCTCTGCTCCACCAAGTGCTCCTAAAAGTCAAGTAACAGAAACTTGAAAAAAATTTTTCATTAGAAAGGAAGCTGAGAATTCTGGGTAGCTTAGAAAATGATCGGAGAGTAGTAGAAATAGCTCTGTGGCATTTGACAGGCATATCATGGCAGGGAGAATGAAGACTAATTTTACTTCTTCATAACCTGCTGTCCTTGTAGGACTTTCCCATGGTCTCAAGCTATGGCCTCTTCATTCTCTCATCACTTACAGCCGCCCACGAGAGAAGACATGAGTTGGTAGCTGGCTGAGGACTTTAGCTGGGCATCTTGTAGATAGAATACTCTCAACTCCTCTAGAAAGTTTTGAAAGAAGGCTACTATTAAGAGATGGGATACCGAGAATTGTATATGTTAATTGTTCTCTTTTCTCATCTTCAGAACAAAAGTGTGAAGTAGAGTTAATTATCACTTTTCTAAGGTAAGGTTGATATAGGAATCCCCAATATGCTTGTGTACACAGAAGTTACAAAGCACAAAGGGAGGGCAGTATGGCATAGTCCGTGGAAAAAGCATAGGCTTTGAAGTTAGACTGGATTTGAATCTAAGCTCTGTCACAGGTGTATTGTCTAGGGAAGGTCACTGTCCCTCTCTGAACCTTACCCGTAGAAATGGAAGAGGGCATATGTGTTGCACGATGGTTTGGGGGCAGATTAAATCAGACAATTACATAAACATGGAACATTCCTGACAAACAGAAGTTCTTCCATGCTAGTTCCCCTCTTCCTACCCCGTGCACCTGCACATGTTTGTGCAAAGGGTCAGCAGCAAAGAAAGTTAAGGTGAAGTGAAGAAATATTTGTCAAGGACTTGCTGTGAACTTCTAGGCCTTATGGTAGAAAGAAAAGAAATGGAAGACCTTTCCCTTCCAGGAGCCAGTGATCTGTATGGGGAGAGGAAATTTGCATATAAAAAACCGAATGGCTCCCGCGTAGCATAAGAATTTAGAGAAAGATCTTCTTGGACTGGAATCATCAGGAAAGGCTTTGTGGAAGATGTAGGAATTGATGGAAATATAGGCCACATAGAAATAGGTTACATTGTATGATATTTTTATTCTAAACAGAAATGTTTTTTCAAAGACTATATGATATAGAAAATTGACTCTTTTTTTGGTCCTCAGACTAGTTATCTTAAATTTGACTAATTTAAAATTCAACAATTAATAGTAAAAATAGCAATATTTTATTTGAATTCTCTCTGTACGCTATATATAAAACCTTCTATTTAATTTTAAAAGGAAGATACTTCAATTACTCTTAACAATCTAACACAACACAGTACCTCGCCTACACAAGTCTCAGGAAATGTGCTCTTTGTCCCAGAATGGAATGGCCCCACAGAAAAGCATGGATCCAGCACAACATAGAGATAATCTGGAATGAACAAAAGGAGCTAAAATTGTCCATATGCATAATAGAGAAGCTTGTAGACTAGAGGGGGTTTAATGGTAATTGAAGAATTGGGAAAGATTATGCCTTTTAAAAATAATATGGACAAAGAACTGGTCTTAATCATTAAATTTATTAAATATTCTTAAAATATAAATATGTATACAGGTACGTTTGTATGTATGTGTGAATTTATAAACATATTTGTGTTTTCTTGAAAGGGGCGTTTGTACTCAGGCCCCCTGTTACTGCATCATCATGGAATACTGTGCCCACGGACAACTCTATGAGGTGTTGCGAGCCGGCAGGAAGATCACACCTCGATTGCTAGTGGACTGGTCCACGGGAATTGCAAGCGGAATGAATTATTTGCACCTCCATAAAATTATTCATCGTGATCTCAAATCACCTAAGTGAGTTTGGGAGCTAATTTTTCAGCCATTTTGTTTTATTGCTTTGAAATAAGGGAATTTTTATCAAGCATGGTTGTTTTCAGACATCATACTTTCGGTTGAGTTTAAATCGGCACAGTGGGTAATTCTTTTTGCATGGTTTTTGGATTATTGTTGACCAACTTACTTACCTATGTGGCAGATAGCTCCAAGCATCTGACACTAGTTTTCCCTTTGTGTTGCTTTTTAACTGTGCAGCTGTGAAACAAGATTCATTATTAACGGAGGTATTCACTCTCCATCATCCCAGATACTTAATGCCAAACTTTCCCACCTGAAGGCTTGATTTGTTGTGTTAAAAACTGAGTTTCAGAAATGTATGCAATAGGATAAAAATGGATGAATAAGAGACTGAGGCAAAGAGAAAATAACATTAGAACTAAAGCTTGCTCACAAAATGTACGCCACAAGATTCTGTACCATTGGTAGAGGTGGACTGTAGATTTGACTCTGACCTTCCTAGAGTCTAAGCAAAGAAGGAAGTAAATAGTCACAAGGTTCACAGTGTCCATAAGATAATATAAACTGGCTATTTAAGAGAAGCAGAGTTGTTTCTAGTGATCTGTTTTCAAAATGATTCTTTGGCTCTCAATAACCACTTTAAGAGGAGTGTTTATTCGTTTCCCCAGACCACATCAAGGGAAGAAAGGAATTGATAAAATGGTGTATTTCATTATAGCTCCTGTTTTTAAACATTTTTTTTTATTATTTCTCATCACATTTTGGTTTAGAGAAGCAGAGAGGAACTAACCTTTCTTCAAAAACATGTCTGCGTAGTGCTTTCATGGTTTATGGTATTTTTTTAAATATCCATTATCACATCTGCTTTGATGTTGGCAAAAATTGTGTGGGGATAGTTGCAACAAGTATCATTCTTCTTATTTTATGTAAGAAACATAGGGGACACCCGGGTGGCTCAGTCGGTTTAGTGTCCGACTCTTGATTTTTGGCTCAGGTCGTGATCTTAGGGTTGTGAGAGGGGCGTGGAGCCTGCTTGTGATTCTCTCTCTTCCTCTGCCCCACTCCCTCCTTCTCCCCTTCTAAAAAAGAAAGAAAAGAAAAAGAAAAATGAGGGCTCAGAGCCCAAAGTCATGGAGCTAGGACTTGAGCCCAGAACTTTTAGACCTAAAGCCCCAGCCTGCATCCTACTCGTCATGGGAAGGTGAGGGATTCACAATGATTTCTGCCTCCTGTCCATGGAAGATACAAATCAGTCCTTGATTATAAACTTCAAAGCAGCTCTCGCTTATCACCCTTTCTCTGCAGTGCTTATCCTAGTCGTTAGCTCCCTGAACAGCCCCCTCCTTGCTTTACTTGCAAATAAACTTTATTATAGTCTTTATTCCATCTGCTCACATTCTTACACAACCTGTTGCTTTTGTCATCCACTACACACACACAAAGGACACAAAATACTTGCCAAAGACCTCTTTGAATGGTCTCCTTCTTAACCATTGTTCCCCTTGAGAATTAACTGTAGAGGAAGAAGTCAGGAAGTTTTAGAATGTATAAAATCACATGCTACTTTCTTTGACTCCTGTCATTTACAGATTAGGGTAATAAGTTACCCAATAAGACTTTCCCTCTGTTATCAGTACTTCCTTGAACTTCCAGCAGCCTTGGCCTCTTTGGGTTTCAAACTAACTTTGAGAAGACAAAGATCAGTCTGGCTTGCTTTAAAGAGAGATTTCATTACCCGCATTAAATCTTAGGCTGTGTGACCCCAGCTTTGTCTCAGGGAAGACTTTACACAAGTTCTAACCTCATGTGCCCTGTAGTCTCTCCCCATGTCCATTCCTTCTTGCCATAGCAGGAGGTCTCGTAGTGACCCGGGCACCTGGGTGGCTCAGTCGTTAAGTGTCTGCCTTCAGCTCAGGTCATGATCCCAGGGTCCTGGGATCGAGCCCTCCATCAGGCTCCCTGCTCAGCGGGAAGCCTGCTTCTCCCTCTCCCACACCCCCTGCTTGTGTTCCCTCTCTTGCTGTGTGTCTCTCTCCGTCAAATAAATAAAATCTTAAAAAATAAATAAATAAAATAAAATAAAATGTCTAACCCAACACTCGTCACAGCTTTAAAAAAAAAAAAAGTCTCATAGTGAGCAGCACAAAAGAGGCCGAAGAGGAAGCTTCTAGTGTTTTTCTTTCTAGGGGCTTATCACCTTTTCTGACTTTCAGGCTAAATGATACCATCAGCTCTGAAACTATGTCAGATATCCCGTGATATTTAAATCCATATGCATTTTCACCATGACTAAAACCATTAAATCCAAATTTCCAAAGTATGTAAATTTTACATATCAGGTGCAAAACTAGGGGTCGGTTGTGGATGAAGGTATTCTAAAGCAGTTGTAAGCAGAGCCGTTTGGTAACTAGAGAGCCGTGTGATACTGGCATGGAAAGGGACAAATGTGAAGTGAAGGGAGGAGAGAGACTGAGAAGTTTTCTGTTTTCTAGCCACCTCAATTCTGATACCATGAATATCAAGGCTTTTTCTTATTAAGAATAAGTCTCTAGATCATTAAGCCTCTGAAACCCTAACTCATTAACATTCTAAAGTTCTAAACAAGTTATTTCAAGTGAATTCAGTCTAGTTTGTAAGTATACTAATATTTTGAATTAGACTGGTACCAGATGTATTCATCTTTAATGCTAGAAAAGCAATTTCCCCCAGGTCACATTTCAGATAAATACCATAAAAAGGCAAACTTGACTTGTGTGGAATCTACTTAAGCCTAAATTTATTCCAGCTTTTCCTTATCAACATTGCTGGAATCCCAGCATACTTATTAGCCTTTTAATGTAAAAATCCCTATGTGTGATTTTAGTTGGCCATCATTTAAACAGTGTTTTAAAATAAGTGTTTTTCTTAGTGGTTTGTCTGAGACTGGCAAGGTGGAAACCAATATTTATTGAGCATGGGTGTTTTACATCTCTTATCTTCTTTTAATTCAAGTGAAAATTCCATGAGGCCATTATTATACCCGTAATTCCTTAGCAAAAACTCTTGGAGGATTTCAGAAAGGTAACATAGTGCATTACCTCACACACCAAGAAAGTCTAGGACAACACTCTCTAATGAGCCACAGATGAATAAAATGAGTTTGCTTGATATAGATGAGAAAATATTTATACCCCGTGTTCAGAGTTTTCTGCACGCTTGAATTGTGGGTAAGATTACTGGGACCTGAGGTGTCTCCATCTTACGATGAGAAAGCTGGCTTAGAAGAATCAGGTAGCTTGGCAGAGGTCACAAAGTTAGCAAGCGTTGGAGGCTGGATGAGACCAGGGGGAGCTGTGCTGTGTGGCCTCCCGTGTATGAGTGATGCTCTGTCTAGCGTGTAGCTAATGCCCCCGTGATACTGGAACTAGCAGGCTGAAATCTACAAGGTAGGAGGCAGCACACGAAGTTGCCAATTACAGTCATGATTTGTATTAGTACTAATGATCTGGGTGTTCTCTTTATTTCTTTTTAAAGTGTTTTGGTGACTCACACAGATGCGGTAAAGATTTCAGATTTTGGCACATCTAAGGAACTCAGTGACAAAAGTACCAAGATGTCCTTCGCCGGCACGGTTGCATGGATGGCACCAGAGGTGATACGCAACGAACCTGTCTCTGAAAAAGTCGATATATGGTGAGCGGTGCCATCTGTCCCGACGAGAAAGCCTCTCCCACTTCACCCTATGAGTCCTTTCCTCCTCCAACACTTCTACTTTCCCAAAATATTCTTTAGTGTTACTCACTGCTGGCTGATTTCAGGCTCCTGTTGTCTGAGGTACTACCCAGTGTCATGATGAATCTGGAGAGAAGGACTGGAAGGGGAATTAGGGTGAATGTCTATTTAGTAAATCATCAGTTTGGGAGACCTTCACAGAATACGCTGAACTTTCTGGAAAATGGAAAGTTTACTTCAAATAAGCATTTGGCATAAAAGTCTTTGGGAAATATATTACATAATTCTTACCTTCTTAAATAAAATACACTAAACAAAGTTTACCTAGTCGTGGTGCCTCAGACCATCACCGAGTGTATCAGTGATGTACTTTGCTGTGATACGGTTATGTGCTTTAGAGCTATTTGAAGTGTATAATAGGGCTGTTTGCCCTTTTCGTAAACATCCCGTATGAGCTATGCTTTTTTATTTTTTGGCCTTTTAAAAATCTTTATCAGCTTTTCCTCTGAGATTACGAATCTTTACTATTAATAGTCTATTTCCCTGTAGTCACTTTTCTCCCATCCTTAAAACCGGCTACTAATAACTTTTAGGCTTAAAACCAAAATAATAGCACATGTTAAAATTACATGTAACACCAGAGTAAGTAAGATAAAGTAGAAATGTGGGATCATTTGTAATTGGGGTAATTATCACCAACATGTCCTCCTTTGGGATTATACCAATTATGTTCCCAACAGAAATGGGTAAGTGTTTTCTCAGTCTCACCAACAAAATGTGCTAACTTTCTGGATTTTTGCCAACCATCTAGGTAACACATGGTGTCTTGGGTGCAGCTTTAATGTGCGTTCCCCATCTTATAACTTATAAGTTAGGTTGTACGTTTTTTCATATATTTACAAACCATTGGTAATTTCTTATTTGTGAGCTATTCTGATCCTTTGCCAAGCTCTCTGATCTTGATTCTCATCAATTTATAAGAGTATTTTATATATTAAGGAGATTAGCCTTTTGTGTGCATGAATTATGGCTACTTTTCACATTTTGTTATTTTGTTTATGGTGGAGTTCTTTCTCCATGCTAGATTTTTTTTTAAATGCAATTTAACTGATCAGTGTCTCCGTTTGTGGCTCCTGGATCTCATAATTAGAAAGCTTTCACCACTCTAAGATTAGTAAAAAGAAAAAAAATTTCCCATGTGTTCTTTCAGGGGTTTATGGTTTCATTTTTTCTTTTCACATTTGAATTTTTGATTCATTTGGAATGTATCTTGATGTAAGATGAGCTATAGATTTAATTTTACCCTCAGTTGTCCCAACAGCATTTACTGACTAGTCAGTGTTCTGCACTGGTTTGGGATATCCCTTCTATCATATACTCAAGTCCTATATATTTGGCCTATTTATGGATTTCTGTTCCCTTCCATTAGTCTGGCTGTCTATTCACACACCAGAGTTAATTACTGAAGCCTTATGATATGTCTTAATATCAAGCAGTGTTGGTTACCCCTCACTGAGTTTCTTTTCCAGACTTTTCCTGGCTGTTTCTGTTCTTCTTATGGCGGTATTAGAATTTTGAAACTGGGTATATATTTGATTAAACATGAGTAAAGAACTAAAATACCAACCAGTCTTTCTGCACTGTCTTTGGTACCTGTTCCTGGTACTGCTGTAGGTCTTTTGGAGTGGTGCTTTGGGAGCTGCTGACAGGAGAGATTCCTTACAAAGATGTAGACTCTTCGGCCATTATTTGGGGTGTTGGAAGCAATAGCCTACACCTTCCGGTTCCTTCCACTTGCCCTGATGGATTCAAAATCCTTATGAAACAGACGTGGTAAGAAATCTCTTTCTCCTAAGATTCTCTTTTACCTTCTTCCTCAAAACCACGTTTAAAATTTCTCTGAAACCGCAGGGAAGTCTCCGATATGGATTTGGAGCGAATCACCTGGTTAAAGCCTGGCAGACTTGGAGTTATTGATAAATAAAGAACTTGGTATATCCTGAAACAGTAGGCCTTATTAAATGATAGCTATTATGACTTTACTAGCCCTAAGGTACTGTTATTATCAAACAGGCCACTGATCCTGGAGATTTCCATTTTATCATTACAGGTATCTCCTGATTACATTTTCCTTTTGCTCCTCAGTATGTGCACATGGCCTGAGGTATAGCTATGCGTGGAGCCAAAAATGTTTTCGATAAAGTAGAATAAAATCTTTATCCTCCCGGACACAGCCTCTGCAATGCACAAGCTGTCTTTTTTAACCTGTAGGCAGAGTAAACCTCGCAACCGGCCTTCTTTCCGGCAGACGCTCATGCATTTAGACATCGCCTCTGCAGACGTTCTTGCTACCCCACAAGAAACCTACTTCAAGTCTCAGGTAAGTCTGGAAGCTCTCCTCCAGTGTACTGAACACGCAGCCGGGGAACTCTTGATGAAAAAGAAGAACGCTTAGAACCATTCTGATTCTTGTGGCAATTCTAGAGCTCTAGCCGTTGTGAAGCAATAGCTGTGATACCTCACACATGGGAAATTTTGGAGTTTTTTAAACACTTAAGATATATCATTATCTCATTCGAAAGGAACATGTATCAGAATGTCATCCTCAGGGTGGTGAAATTGTTGAAGAGAAAAGAGAAATATATTTGAATTGGAATTACTGCTGACCAGGGCGCCTGGCTGGCTCAGTTGGAAGAGCATGAGACTCTTTATCTCGGGGTTGTGAGTTCAAGACCCATGTTGGGTATAGAGATTACTTAAATTAAAAAAAAAAAAAAAGACTTAAAAAAAAGTTACTGCCAACCTTCATGAAAGGGTTGCTTCCCTTGTTCCCTTGAAGGAGAAAAATCTTAAGTACGGTGGAGGGAAGTTAAGGACCAGAGAGAGCCCAGGATAGAATTAGGCCCAGAGAGAACCTTTCCCCTAACTCTATGTGTCACCTATTAGCACCAGGTAAAATGTAATTTAATGTACCTGTTAGCCTTTACTGTCTTACAGATCATTCCAGACTTATGGCTTTAAAAATTCAGATAAACTCCTTGAGAACTATTAACACTACTGCCTATCTATTCAAATATGTGTAAGTGTGGGGCACGGAAAAGCAATCTGTCCAATCTCTATGTGTTCGTGTTCAGAAGAAGACTTAGGCCCTTTTGTGAAATGAAAGAGAATAGTAAGTACTTTCTAGGGAATCTTTCAAACTTTAGGATACGGTTGCAATTACAGCTTTGCTTCCTTTCCCATAAAAGTATTCATACCACAGTTTGGAAAAGCAGTTTTTGGTGAGAGTACTAAGTCACAAGCCATTGAGACAGTATAACTGTGTACTTGGAAAACTTCAAATTGGAAACATTGTTTACTTGAGTGCTCCCAGAATGTCACTCCTGAAGCCAGTGCCACATCTTCTGAATGCCCACCGTGTGCAAAGCACTGTATAGTGCAGCTAAGTGCCCACATCCAGTACCCTCATTTGTACAACTCACGTTTACCAATTCATGCAGCAGTAAGATTGAATTCAGAAAAGTTTCTTTTGGAGCAAGAATATGAAGTGGGGAGGAAGAGGAAGGGGAAGACAGTACACTGGGCATCTTTTAATATTAATTCTTCCACATGTTTCTCCCAACATAAAATTTTACCTCTCCTTAAATAGCCCCAAATCTGCTATGCATGCCAGTTCCTAGGATTATTTCAGGTACTTACAAGCTGGTTTGTCTCTGGGTCTGAAATTCAGACCCTCTCTGGCTACTGATAAAGTTTTTATGAACTAGCTACTGAAGTACTAAGAAAAGCAACAGACATGAGTCTACCCCTTGTCCTATGATCTTGGATAAATCACTAAAATCTCTAAACCTCAGCATACTCATCAAAAAAACCATGAAGATGATCGTGTCTTCTCTTCCTTATGGGGTTTTAGCTAGGACCAAATGAGAAGATAAAAATGCAACTGTATTGGAAACTAAAGAACTGCTCGATTGTAAGATGTTATTCACTGTCCACGAAGCTACGGAAATGAAGCCTCCTTTGGGTTGTTACATTCTGGTGAACTCCTGAGATGGGCAAAGTGGCAGCTGGGGGACTCCTCTCCAAGGTGCTTTGACTCGATGCCACTCAGATGGGGACGGAGCTGACTATTTAACACCTGGTTTTGCTAGTCTGCAGTCTCATACCTGAGGCTTCCTCACCCCCTGCCTGCTGACAGAGCCCAGTCCACATCAGTTATCTGTCTGTGGTTGGAATCCACGGGTCTCCATTTTCCACCAAAACTGTCCATCAGGAGTACTGCCAGGACCCCAGCTGACTCCTTCCTGAGAGTAGCTGCTTCCACTGTTTCTCAGCAGCTTCTATAGCACAGATGAACCCAGCAACCGATTCTACTACAATATTCCGTTCTGCCAAAGCTGCTTCTCATTCCTACACAGTAACCTATTTCTCCAAGCAGGCAACTAGTGCTCCTGGTATTTAATTGCATTTGCTATCAGTCTTTTTCTTTTTCTTTCTTTCTTTCTTTCTTTCTTTTTTTTTTTTTTTTTTTTTTTTTTGTGAGCTCTATGCCCAATGTGGAGCTTGAACTCACAACCCTGAGATCGAGAGTCGCATGCTGTGCTGACTGAGCCAGCCAGGCACCCCAGCACTGGATATCAGTTGTTAGAAAACATTTTAGCGGGGTCCCACGTCCCCACTGCTAGGTGGGCCTTGTGCCCTGCTTCTAAGCTCTTCCCCCACACTCTGCTTTGCACCAGTCTGGTTCCCTTTTGAGTACCACTGCAACCACCCAGAAATTCAGGGGCTGGGAATTGCAGATGCACGGAGTTCATTATAGGGACAGACTGTACTCCTTAAGAGTAATCTCATCATGGGGCCCCTGGCTGGCTCAGTTGGAAGGGCATACAACTCTTGATCTCGGGGGTCATGTGTTTGAGCCCCATGTGGGGTAGAGAGATTACGTAAATAAATTTTTAAAACTGAAGAAAAAAAAAGAACAATTTCATCACGAGCAAGTAGGTCCTTAGGTAGAGGCTGGGAAGGGAGTAAAGAGGATTCCTGTGCCAGTCAAGGGTTGGACTTGATGACCTCTTGAGTCTTTTCTGACTCAGAATCTCTGATTTGCTGCTACTTAGCCCCCCAACATTCTGCTTCTCTATTCCTCCAGCTAGGCTGGAACAGGCTCCACTTCTTTTTTTCCTTTTTAAAAAATTGCAGTAAAATATGAATAAAACAAAATTTGCCATTTTAACCATTTTGAAGTGTGCGGTTCAGTGGCATTAATTAAATTGACAACATTGTGAAACTGTCACCACTATTTCCAAAAGTTTTCATCACCCCATTAAGCAGTCATTTCCCATTCCCTCCTCCCCTTGGCCCCTGGTAATCTCTGTTCTACTCTCTGTCTCTCTGAATTTACCTGTTCAATCTACTGATTGAATAACTGGAAGGCTGGAGAAGACGAAAACCTTTTAAATGGGATGGCCTTTCCCAGGCCTTATCTAGGACATAAAAAGGGTCCCACTAATGGTAAAAACCCAAGTTTCACTGGATTTTTCCCTTATCTGCTTCCCCGGGACTTGAATACCTTGTGAAGCACCCCCTACTCCCTCCCTTCACCCCTTCACATGCATTTGGAAGGAATTCCCAGTGAAGAGTAGGGATCTCAGTAACCTCATAGTAACATCTGCTCTGCTTTCCACTGACTGGCCTGACACAGCAGTCTCCTGCTAGTGTCTGTGAGGTATTACCTTGTGGGTTAGCTCTGTTTTCTGCTACAAGACCGTAGGCCCAGCTGGCATCCACTGGATGCCGCCATATCCTAAGGCACTGCCCTCACCCATCAGGAGCTGCCATTTCCTCCTGTAACTAAAGCTCTGGACTCCTCAAGATTCCAAAGCTGCACATTGTTCTATTTACACAATGAACTCTTCCTTTCTCTGTTGAGTTAAACTTGGTTAAAGGTAACAGAGCAGTGGTGGTTATGGCCCAGTGTTTTATAGATATTTTAATGAAACACTGGGAAATGCTCCCCCACTCCTATAATGGTGGTTTTGTTATAGGTCAGGTTCATGCAGGATTTCTCCTTTCTCTCGTGCCGCATTTTCTCTCAGAGGTACCTCAGTCTCTGTGCAAACTGGTTTCCGGCCTATCCACCTTCCATTTCTTCAGATATGTCCAGACATGTCTGAAGATTAAGTGCAAATTGGAGCTCCTATTATGTAAAGATTCTAAGCATGATGGAACTCCAAAATTAACATCTTCCAGTAACACCATAGCTTTGGGGAAAATACATTATGAATCAGGACCTGGGGTTTTCCCACACATCCTGCTCCCTCTTCATGGTGGTGGGGGGGACTTCTTTTTGAAAATCTACTTTTTTAATAGTTTTCAATATTCAATCTTAAAAAGGTTCTCTTTATTTCCATTCCCATAAGCTAGATATTAGGAGATTTATTTCCTCAAGATTTTCAAGAATTAAAAAAAAAAAAATCTGTTCTGTGACAGCTGATTCCTGACCACCAGAGGGAGATATTCCTTTTCCTGGTTCTTTCTTTAGGTACTGTACTGGTGTCTACAGATACGTTTTTGCATAAAAGAGGACACTTTAAGGCCCAAACCTGGCCCTCTCCCTTACCTTTTTTTGGTCTAACAACTCTTGATTGTCAATCTTAGGCTTCTTAAAGCTCAGGTATTCTTCCTTCAGACTTTGATCTGATGATTGCAAGAACAGCATTACTGGAGGCTCAACCAAACTTGCATTCATTGCTTAATACTGTCAAAGACTGTTACCAAACAATGGGCAGCGCATTCTGGATCTGAGTTTCTGATGACCTTCACTCTCTGATGACCTTTACTTTCTGATGACCTTTACTTTCTGATGACGTTGTTTGGCAGGTTTGGTCCCAAAAGTCAACTGACTGACAGAAATCTTTCTCCAATGGTCAGTCTCTCTCTCTCTCTCCCTCTCTCTCTCTCTCTCTCTCTCTCTCTCTCTCTATATATATATATATATATATATATATATATGAAGAGCTAGCATATTATAAGCAGATAAGCAGGATGATCGCTTTCTAAATAATTACAATATGATTTCCTTTATAAAAGTAAATGAGAGGGGCGCCTGGGTGGCTCAGTCGGTTAGGCGTCTGCCTTCGGCTCAGGTCTTGATCCCAGGGTCCTGGGATCCAGCCCCACGTCAGGCTCCCTGCTCAGCAGGGAGTCTGCTTCTCCCTCTCCCTTCTACTCCCCCTGCTTATGCTCTCTCTCTCTCTGTCAAAAATTAATAAAATCCTAAAAAAAAAAACTAAATGATAAACAGCAAATTTGGGGAGAAACCTTCTGTAATTTCACAATTACTTAAGCATGACTTCTTCCATGATCTAGAGAAATCATTTTTAAACATGAATCTCAAGGTAATAGAATAGCTCCAGAGGAAGAATATATAGAGGCATTTAGTTATACATCTAGCCTTTACTGGAAATTATCTTAATCTCATTAGCTTCCTGTGACTGTAATTTATATGTAATTTGAGGAAACATCTCCTTTAGCTGTTTTCTAGAAACTGTCTGTAGACTATATTCCAGCAGAGGTTTTTCTAACCCCTAAAATTTAGATAAAATTGGCTTGGAATTCCATGCCTTGTGGAAATCCCAGTGTCCTAACATAGTCTGTGAATTCCTGGGAGATTTATAATTTCATGGTCACTCTCACTCTGCCTTCCTAAAATTTTGGGGCCCCATCCCCACCATCTTGTGGTTGTTCCTTTATCTTCATCCTGTCATTGACCCAAATGTAAAGTTCAGCACCTCTTCTTGATGTCTAAAAAAACAGAACACTCATCCAAAGTCAAGGTGAATGTCAGAGACTTTACTAAAGTTTTTGGAAATTGGAAGAGGCTTACGTTTTGAATAACTGAAATCACATATTAGGTATTCATCCCCATTCTAAAAATTTTGTCAAACTACTACATTGTTTAGCCATACTTTTTCTCCTCTTTCTCTTTTCCTGTTCTTTCCCTCACTCCCCAATTCCTGTAGAGTTCCCTATGTTTTTATTCCCAAGTCCTGCTGTTCATGCCCTGTTCTTCTACTCCAAATATTCTTTCAAGATATTTTCTTTTTTTCTTTTTAAGATTTTATTTATTCATGAGACACAGAGAGAGAGGGGCGGGCAGAGGTAGAGGGAAAGGCAGACTCCCCGCAGAGCAGGGAGCCTGACGTGGGGCTTGATCCCAGGACCCCGGGATCACGACCTGAGCCGAAGGCAGACGCTTAACCAACTGAGCCACCAGGTGCCCCAAGATATTTTCATAAACAAAACCTAAGAGAACTTCTGGTGCCAATTGTAAACACGATCATATTCTTACTGGCACGTCCTTATACCAGATGGTTAGAAGAGCTCTCTTTTTGGCCAGGCCATCTCAGCCACCATCTTCACTTAAAACTGAGCTCTCTTGTTCCAGAGGTGATGGCCAGTATGCCGGCTGTGATATTTCTGGTGGCCAGTATGGCAAGGAAACTGGAAAAGAGATGGCATCCCATGTTGGACTAAATACAGAAAAGGAGGTCATGGTGTGGGGGGTGGGGGGCGGTGCAGATACAGGAGCATGAGCTATTTTGCTATCAGCTAATATTTATTGAACATTTATTCCGTAAGGCTCTTCAGTAAAAACACGCAGGGGAATACCATCCTGCCCCTGACCCTATGGTTATATCAGGGGCTGAAACTCCTTGAGTACTAACAAATTCTATTTTGTCCTCACCCAGGCTGAATGGAGAGAAGAGGTGAAAAAACACTTTGAGAAGATCAAAAGTGAGGGAACTTGTATACACCGATTAGATGAAGAACTGATTCGGAGGCGCAGAGAAGAGCTCAGGTGGGCTGCTCTTTCCTTCTCCACCTCGTCTCATCCCCAGACCTGCAGATACTGGCGGGAACTCACTTTGCGAATCACCATTTCACCTTCTACACACCTTTCACCTCTGCTCCTTCCTGTTCATTCTCTTTATAAGTTGCCCCCAAAGTGAACCCTCCTTTGTCCCACTGTCCCACCCGCTCCCTGTAACCTTGTTATCCTCCTTTAATATATCTCTGCAGCCAGCGCTCCTGGAGCCATGCTCTTTCTTCATTCGGTGCCCGTCCAAGGTGACGTGGAAGGCAGCACTTTATAAGATGTAGTTCCTGGTCTCAAGATGCTTATGACTGATTGAGGGGTACAAAATGTAGCCATAGATAACCACGATATTAGGCAGGATCTGTGCCGCAGATAAGAACAGGGTCAGGGGGTCAGCCTTAATTGCATATTTCCATGAACATGAGTATATTATACTGTATTCTTATTAAGGTATTGTCAGTGCTACACAGACAAAGGCTACACATTATACACAAATCACAATCTGATTTTTATCTGTGCCTCCTTCTGGCTATTCTGTATGGCTGGCTGTGGCCCCTAAGGATAAACCAAGGGAAAGCTTGGTTTCCCATCTCCCACTCCATCTTGTCCGAGTCGTTACATCAGACAAGGGATCCTTAAATTTAGACAGCCCTCAGACAAATGCTTGTGACATAAACCATCCTGGTTCTTACTTCATTAGACCTGTTCTTTGTTCTCCCCCAGGGTAGTCAGCTTCACTGATCCTCTCTTTTCTTTGATAGGCATGCTCTGGATATTCGTGAACACTATGAGAGAAAACTTGAGCGGGCTAATAATTTATACATGGAACTCAGTGCTATCATGCTGCAGCTAGAAATGCGGGAGAAGGAGCTCATTAAGTATGTATCCAGACTTCTGTCTGTCCTTCCTGCGTCGGGTCTATCAGTCAGCCCAAATACTGTTCCACCATGTTGCTACTACTCCAACCTAAAATGGCAGATACTTTATTCATTCACTCAGCATTCCTTAAGGGATGTGCTGTGCCCAGGTCCCTTCCTCGGTGAAGTTTCAGTTGGGTGGAGTTGCTGTAGAGTTTGTTATAGAGGAATGTGCACTTGATCAACACTTGCAACTTCACCCCTGCCAAAGGGCTCCAAGAAGGGATCCTCATCTCAAGAAAAGCTTGGCATGGATGACGGGGAGCCTTTTGCCCCCTGGGGAAATAAGGTGGCTGAGGAAAGTGGTTTAAGGGATTCTTGACAATGACAGGAGACCCCGGTCGGTGGTCCCGACCAAAACAATAACTGAAAATAAGTAGGACCTCTACCATTGCACTGTGTTTCTCATGGGGTATGTTGGGGGAGGGAAGGTCAGCCCCTGAGTGCACCAGAGAGTGGAAGAGCACAGTGAAGTCAGATTAGTTGAATTGAGTTGAAAAAAAAATTTTTTTTTCCTTTTAACCTGAGTTGTAGTGTTGTTATTCAAATAGTGTATATCTGTTAAGGGTGACCAGAATCTGTGAGTGGAATTAGCCTGTGAAAACATCCTGCCCATCTTTTCTGTCTGCAGTGACTGAGCTGTGGCTCTTCCTTTCATTCTGCAGGCGTGAGCAAGCAGTGGAAAAGAAGTATCCTGGAACATACAAACGACACCCCGTCCGTCCAATAATCCACCCCAATGCCATGGAGAAACTCATGAAGAGGAAAGGCACACCTCATAAATCAGGGATGCAGACCAAACGGTGAGACACCTGTGCCAACCTGACATTCAGAGAAATGGGAAAATATCCCCCCAAAAATACATTATCCCATGATGGTGTGTCCACTCTGTAGCTCATCACAGGCACCCTCGCCTCTAGATAAAAAAGTGAGAGGATGTGTCATGAACTCTAGGAATCTAGTTTTTACTCTCTGAGATGTAGATATTTATTGTCTTAGCATGGTATAGGGAAAAGAGAAATAAACTGAGGACCAGGCAGACGTGGATTCAAATTATTATCATAAGCTGTATGATGTGGGCCATGTCACTTGACCTCTTTCAGCCCCCTGGGTAAAATGGTATAATGATGACACATGAGATTTCTTTTTCTCCTTTTGACTCCTAGTGCACAGAATTGGGTTAATCATAATTCTTGTTTTATGCAACATTGATCCATGTGTGTCTCACTTTTACTTATTCATTTAGTTCTTTTTAATAATGTAGTAAGTGCCTGTAAATCCACCACCAAAAAACAAAAGCAGGGGCTTTGATAATTACCTATACCTAACCATGTAGGGTCCCTCATTGTATTCCTGCATGGGATTTCTCTGAAGTTTAAATAAGAGAAATGTGAAATCACCTTACAAATCACAGGTGCTAAAAAATGAGTTTTTGAATAGTAAAAAAAAAGAAAGAAAGAAAGAAAGATTGCCCTTTCCTTTACAATGCATTTTCCTTATACTAGTTTAATATTAGAATGCTCTTCCAGTCAGTTTTTATTATCAGGCTCTACTAGATGCCCATTCCTCCCAAATAGTGGAGAGTAGACTCTATTCTAGCCAAGTTAATGTAAAGGAAAGAAATGTCCCTACAACCTGGGGTGTAGACCCAATGGTCTACCACAAAATGCAGTAAGAATAAAGGTAATGACAAAATGCAAACAAAGAATGTATTTTAAGGCTTCCAGAATGGCGGCCATACTACCATAGCATGACTAACATAAATCTAAACTACTAAAGAGTAATTACATGGATTAATTCCAGTTTTGCTTTTACTTTGCACCCCTGATCACCTTCTAGTCAAGTTCTGAGAAATTGCAGATGGCACCTGGCAAAACCCTCTGAGGATCCCAACACCTCTTTCTTTTAATGTCTTAATTGGAGACTGAGTTCACCTGCTGGCTCCTCCCTGCATTCTGCTACAGTTAAAACTAAGAGCTTTGGAGGAGAAAATAGTAATGTTTCATTTTTCAAAATGTGAGCTCATGTTTACTTTTAATGTTCGCTGTGAGGAATATGTTTGGAAGAGTTTGCCATCACCAGCAGATGCTTAGTGGACAAGCTGACTGAGCTCATGCAGGAAGACAACCTGGAATGGGTCTTTGAGCTGCAAAGAGTTCTGCTCTCAGTTGATTGGCCCCTGGAGGATGTCAGTTACAGATTATTTGGAGAGTCCAGTGATTAAGTCAGAAGTCCAGTGACCTGGGAGGAGATCAGAGAGGGAAAACCATCCACCATCCTTTGGCCTAAGTGTCAATGTGGGTTTAGCTGGGGACTAAAAAGAAGAGAATCAGACTCAATTATGGATCCACAAAGCCTGTTACAAGTGAGTGTAATCCAATACAATAGTCTAAATACTCATAATAAGGAGAGGCTTGGAATGGGGCAAGAACTATTCCTTAATGTCAGAAGACTTGGGTGCAAGTTAGGAGTTCTGCCGTTTACTTCCTTTGTGATGGACACAAGCCAATTAACCTCTCAGATCCCTCAGTGCCTTTATCTGTAAAATGAATATTGGAAAAATGAATAGTAGGAAATAAGTGTTTTATATACTGTAAAGTGCTTTGTCAACTGTGAAGTGCTGTATCATTGTTATTCTGTGATTTTTGCACTGCCAGGTTCAATAAAAGCAGCCTTCACCTGATTTAGGACACTTTCACCTCAACCTTCTTCTAGATCCCACCATAGCTAGTCGCTGTGTAAGTAGACGCCCCTAACTGGGCCTCGGAGGGCTCTCTTGCCTCAATAAAAGCCCCAGAACCTCCTCAGTCCACAGACTTTCTGTGGCACAAGGTGGCCAGCTGACCACAGAACCATGAACCTGAGACAGGAAGATGCTCACAGCAGACAATACTCTGCCCACCTTGTCATATACCAGTATTACCTGGGACTTCTGTGCTAAGACAAGCCTTTAACTGTTCTCCCAAAAAAAGAAGAAAAACACATCTCCTACAACCTGATGCTGACTCATTTCCTATTCACATGTGGTCCTCAGTGCAGCATCACGTGAGAGTGTGTTAGAAATGTGGACTCTTGGGCCCCATCTTAGACCTGACTGACTCAACCATTTTAATAAGCCCCGAGTGATTTGTCGGCACCTTTAAGCTTGTCCTCTGAATCTCCAATAAGCCAGTCTGGGGATTAGGAGAGACTTCTTGTCTGGATTCTGCTGGTAATGCACTATGAGACCATGAGCCACCTTGGGCTTCGGTTTCCTCATCACGTAAGGTAGAGGTGGGACTGTATCTGTGGTTTTCAAGCAAGGTCTGGGACACCCTAGGGCTTGCAGAGAGATGTCAGGGATTATTGCAGAAGTTGAGAGGACAAGGAGGGGGAGCCCAGCAAGGAGGGGCTTCTGCTCTCCCCCCACCAACTGTCCCACTATATCTGGGGCGGGGGTGGGGGGGGAGTATGAGATATAATTGACATATAACATTATATTAGTTTTGGCTGTACAACATAACCACTCAATATACATATATATTATGAAATAATTACCACAAGTCTAGTTAACGTCCGTTCATCACCACAAATAGTTATATATTTTTTCTTGTGCTAAGAACTTTTGCGATGTCTCAGAGACTTTCAGATATGCCATGTGGTGCAGCTGACTCTTGAACAACACAGGTTTGAGCTGCACAGTTCCACTTACATGTGAATTTTTTGCAATACAGTACCATAAATGTGTTTTCTCTTATGATTTTCTTAACATTTTCTTTTCTCTAGCTTACTTTAAGAATACAGTATATAATACATATAATATACAAAATATGTATGAATCAACTGTTTATGTTATCAGTAAGGCAGCTGGTCAACAGTAAGCTATTTTTAAGTTTTTTTAGAGTTATACCTGGCTTTTTGACCGTGCACATTATCCAAGGGGCAACTGTATATTACCTATAGTCTCCATGCTATACGTTACTTCCCTGGACTTAGATATTTTATAACTGGGAGTTTATGCCTTTTGACCCTCTTCCTTCATTTCACCCATTCCCCCACCCCCCACCTCTGGCAACCACCAGTCTGTTCTCTTACTGTATCTATTTTATATACTGAGTTTCTCATAATTCATTTGAGAAAAGGATTCTGTTGTTAAAAAAAAAAAAAGTTTGGGTCCTTGAGCTCTGTAATCTGAAGATTTGTGTCTGTTTGGTTCCAGAGAAGGAAGGCGGTAGTGGCGCTCTCTGGTGTCCTCGAGTCTCCGTCTGTACCATCCCTCGGTTCAGAAACCATTTATTGTTTACCTGTGCACCCTGAAATCAGTGTGTGCTCTGGCTCGCTCTTGCACATGATCTGCATGACCAGCCCAGGGAGCTCTCGACAACAGGACTAGGAGAGGAGCCAGGACCATGCCAGGCCACTCCTCACAAGCCCTTCTCTTGATGGCTCTGTCCAACCTCCCAGGCTCTGTACTGTTTCCCTCTCCTCAGTCCCCACCCCATTTCCCCACTTCCTTAAACATGGTTGAGTACTGAGTGTGAGCAAGGCTCCCTGCTAGTGTCCTTCCCATACACAGATGGATGGACAGAGTCCCAGACCTCAAGGAGACCATGTCTCGACCAAAGTCCCTGAATTTAGCCTCTTGCCTAATTAACCTGAGCTTTCCTTCTCTTGTGCCAGATCCCTGTGATTTGTGATCTTCTGTGGGATCCCTCTAGATCCATCATCAGACAGATTCCTGATCGTGGGCAAACCTTTGCCTCTGCCTTGGCATGTTGGCACTGGGCTGATAGCTGAGGTTAGGAAGAGATCGAGAAGCCTGTAGGGTAGAATTATAATGTAAAGGGGATTGGGTACCTCAGCTAGTGAGGCACAGAATAAAATCCAGAAGGAATGAAGGAACTCCTCTATAGGTGGACATCTAGGTTGTTTCTAATTTTCTGCTATTTTAAACTATAGTATATAACATCAACGTCTTGGAAATACACATATTTGTGCACATCTGTCATCTCCATCAGATAAATCTCTGCATACGTGCCTCCTGTTTCAAGGGGTGTGTGTATTTTAAGGTTTGGGTTACATTTCCCCCAACTTGAATGTGTTTTCTTCTGTTTAAAACGAAATCTTTCCTTCCCTCCCAGGCCAGATCTGCTGAGATCTGAAGGTATCCCCAGCGTGGAGGTGGCTCCCGCTGCATCCCCTTTGTCCGGAAGTCCCAAAATGTCCACCTCAAGCAGCAAGAGCCGATATCGGAGCAAACCACGCCACCGCCGAGGGAATAGCAGAGGCAGCCATGGTGACTTTGCAGGGATCTTGAAAAACCAGCCAGCGCAGGAAAATTCACCGCATCCCACTTATCTACACCACGCTCCGTCCCAGTACCCTTCTCCCCATCACCATCATCCTCCGCAGCGGCAGTACCAGCAAGCCCCTCCTGCCGTGTCTCAGAGTCACCATCCCAGACTCAATATGCACGGACAGGACATTGCGACCTGCGCCAACAACCTGAGGTATTTTGGCCCAGCAGCAGCCCTGCGGAGCCCACTCAGCAACCATGCTCAAAGACAGATGCCTGGCTCCAGCCCTGATCTCATCTCCACGGCCATGGCAGCAGATTGCTGGAGAAGCTCCGAGCCCGACGAGGGCCCAGCTGGCCCCTGGGGCTGTTGTCAGGCTGAGTCTTATGAGCCCTGCCTCCAGTGCAGGCCAGAACAGTGTGGGTCCCTAGACATACCCTCTGCTGAGCCAGTGGGGAGGAGCCCCGACCTTTTCAAGTCACCAGCACACAATCCCCTCTCGGAAGATGCCCAAGGTTCCGAGGAAATGGAAGAAAATGAATTCAAAGGCTGTAGGTCTGCGTCATCCCTTGGCATCCCTCATCACATCACCCCCCCAATGCTACCTCGAAACACAAGGCCCCTGCAAAAGGTAAGCTGTAATGACAGCCTCAGCACGGGATGTCAGAGCCCGTCATGTTGTGCACATTAGAAAACCTGCATCGTGCATCCATTTTGTAAAAGGAAGAGATGATGAAAGCATGAACAGAGGTTTCTTTGACTTTCAATACTCTCTTGCCCCACTGCTTAAGGGATAGATTAGAGACTGCGCTTTAGGAACTACTGAACCAGAGGACTGATTCACATGTATCTAATTTAGAAATAGATAAATAACCATATACTAGGGATATGTAATCAAAACTAGAACTACCCTAGCCTAGTCCTGATGGATGTTGCAAGAAGGAAGGATCCCATTATAAAACAAGTTTGAAAAACATAGTATTCTCTGTCCCCTCTTGGAGATTCCTAGTGCACATCGACAAATCCTAAGCTTTAAAAAATCATACAGTTCCTTGTTTAATCCAGCATTTCCCTTACCTATTTGGCCATAATGGCTTTAAAAATAACATCTATTAATACCCCATGGAACTAGCTTTCCTCACAATGTGTCTTGGATGGGTGCCTGGCTGGCTTACTCGGCAGAGCATGTGACTCTCGAGCTTGAGGTCATGAGTTCAAGCCCCACGTTGGGTGTGGAGCTTACTTAAGAAAAAATAAAAGATTTTTAAAAACCAATATATTTTGGAAAACACTGCCTTTATGAATAACCATCATGACCCAGTGAGGTCTCCATCACTGAAACCTGTTCCTCTCCTCCTCACCCACTGGCTGCCTAGGGTTTATTAGCTTGGAGGCAATCTACCATAGTGAACCTGGGAGCCAGAGAGATCTGAGTTCAAAGCAAGGCTCTTCCACTTAGAACCTCTATGAACATTGGTGTCCTTGTCTATAAATGGGGCACATAGTGGACCCTGCCTCATTGGTTGATGTGAAGATGAAGTGAGTTAATACATATAAAGCATTTAGAACAGGACCCAGCACGTAACAACCTTCCAAAAATGTTAGCTCATCTTGCTAATGAGTTAAAAATAAGATTATGTATGAAAAGTGTTTAGTACAGCGCAAACACCCACTCAGTTCTCAGCATTGCTTCATCTCGTCAGCATTCATCAGGAGTGCCGTTGAAGGAATGAAAGGGTCTAAAATGTAAATGAGTATGTTTCAGTCAACTAGACATTTAAAAGAAGTTGACGTACCTGTCAGGATGGCTAGAATCAAAAAGACAAGAAATAACAAGTCGGAGAGGATGTGGAGAAAAGGGAACTCGTGTGCGCTGTTGGTGGGAATGCAAACTGGTGCAGCCGCTGTGGAAAACAGTATGGAGGTTCCACAAAAAATTAAAAATAGAAATACCATGTGATCCAGTAATTTCACTTCTGGGTATTTACCCAAAGAAAACAAAATAACTAATTAGGAAAAATATATGCACCCCTGTGTTTATTACAGTATTGTTTACAATGGCCAAGATATGGAAACAACCATCAATGGATGAATGGATAAAGAAGATGTGGGGTGTGTGTGTGTGTGTGTGTGTGTGTGTGTGTAAACATACATTCATACATATATACAATGGGATATACTCAGCCATAAAAAAGAATGAAATCTTGCCATTCATGACAACATGGATGCACCTATAGGGTATTATGCTAAGCAAAATAAGTCAGAAAAAGACCAATACCATATCATTCATTTAGAGGTGGAATCTAAGAAAACAAAGCAAATGAACAAACACACAGACCTAGAAATAGATTCATAAATATGAAAAACAAATTAGTAGTTGCCAAAGGGGAGGAAGGTGGGGGAATGGGTGAAATAGGTAAAGGGGATTAAGAAGGTCAAACCCCAATTACAAAATAACTCACAAGGGGTGAAGAGTAAAGCATAGGGAATATAGTCAATAACGTTGTAATAACTGTGTAAGGTAACAGATGATAACTATTTATTTTGGCAAGCAGAGCATAATATATACAATTGTTGAATCACTATGTTACACACATGAAACTAATATAATACTATAAATCAACTATACTTCAATTAAAAAAAAAGTTGAGGCTGGGCGCCTGGGTGGCTCAGTTGGTTAAGCAACTGCCTTCGGCTCAGGTCATGATCCTGGAGTCCCGGGATCGAGTCCCACATCGGGCTCCCTGCTCAGCAGGGAGTCTGCCTCTCCCTCTGACCCTCTCCCCTCTCATGTGCTTTCTCTCTCATTCTCTCTCTCTCTCAAATAAATAAATAAAATCTTTAAAAAAAAAAAAAGTTGAGGCTCAGAGCTACTGTCTCAGAACTGTATTTCTTCCCCAACATACAGTGCTGCTGCTGAGAAAGCATTCCCAGAGATTAAATTGTGTTTTGGGTGGTGAATTTGGGTTAATCTGGTCTCTGCTTCCCCACCCCTATATGGCCAGTAACGTGTATTTTTTGGTAACAACTTTATTGAGCTATAACTCATGTATCATAAAGTTCTCCCATTAAATGTACCACTCAGTGCTTTTATTCACAGTTATGCAGTCATCACCAATTTTAGAATATTTTCATCATCCCAGAAAGAAACCCTGTACCCTTTAGCAGTCATCCCAGTCCGCTCTCGAGTAACATGTATCTTTGAACTATTCTGATGCCATTTTGATGCACTCTGTGGGCTGGCAGGCCAGGGAGTGCACACCCTATACATTTGGACTCATTGGAACAGTACTCCCACAAGGCAATTCAACTTCTCTTGACCGAGATCCACTTCCATGGTGCCTCGGGTAAATGTTCATCTTGGCAGTCAATATAACCCCATGCCTGTCCTTTCTACTCAAAAAAGCATATCAGAATACAAATGGATGGGTGATGGTATATTAAAACTGACTTTAAAAGTAAATTATCCTCAACCTTTGGTATAATTACTTGGACCCAGTTACCCACCTCACAATGGATGGTACTAATCCAGTGCATCATGATTCTGTGGGTAAGGGCAGTTGATTTTAAGTGTGGCTGTTCTTATGTTCTCGAAGAGAGACGGACTCTTCCCTGTGAAGGAAGACCATCTTCTCAGACAAGACACTTACCCAGCCTTCCAGATCAATCACAGAGCCCTGGCAATCCCAAGGCCTCAGATGTCCCAACCAGAGCTCCATCATCCTTACCAACATGCTGACTCCATAATGCATTACACACCTGTTTTGTATTCATGGTGAAATGAGAAATACGGTACAAGATATGGTTTGACCCTCAAATAATGTATGCCTTAGCAGTGCAAATGAGCATTGTAACTATAATATTAGTGAAAAGGTGATTGGTACATAGAAGGGAAAAAGTAGTTGTTGGGTTTTGAAGAACTGAAAGATCACTTCTTGGTGGAGTCCCTATGTCAGGGCCTGGAACCATGAATGACAATGATTACAAGAGACTGCCCCCAAATCCAAGACCTTCTCTCTAGTTTCCCCTCCCCATCACTCACCTTGGGTAGTCTCATGGAATCCTTACCGACTGGAGGGCAAAACTCACATTTACTCGGTTCTGTGTGTCTTCCAGCATCTAGGACAGACCCTGTCCTCATGGACACCGAGGAAAGGTTGCTGAATGAAAATATATGTTTATTTTTTTTAAGATTTTATTTATTTGAGAGAGAGAGCACAAGCAAGGGGGAGCAGCAGGTAGAGGGAGAAGCAGGCTCCCGGCTGAGCAGGGAGCCCGATGCGGGGCTCGATCCCAGGACCCTGGGACCATGACCTGAGCCGAAGGCAGACGCTTAACCGACTGAGCCACCCAGCCTCCCCTGAAAATATATATGTTTAAAGATGACACTCAGCAAACTGCTATTCAGTGCCTTCTGATTATAATTAAATCTTTTACAAGGAGTGTGTGTGTGTGTATGTGTGAGAGAGAGAGAGAGACAGATTGAGATAAAACACTTTCTCCTTGTTCTCCTCAGAGTGGAGATGACTCCTCAGAAGAGGAAGAAGGGGAAGTAGATAGTGAAGTTGAATTTCCACGAAGACAGAGGTAAAACCAACAAACACATGTACTGCTTTCTGGGTAATGGGGAAAATCCTGAGTTTGGCATACCTCCCGTTCAGTCATAGGTCACCTTCGAACTACCACCTTATCGGGAGATTCAAATTCACATTCCTGTTTTCCCATTGCCACATTTTGGCTGCTCACTATGCTTGGCGGATCCTAGTTCATCAGAACTCATTTCTTAGGAACTTCAAGATGAGCATAAATTCGGCTTCAGGGTTACAATTGAGAACGGAGTGGGCATTTTATGAGAGATGGCCATGCTGTTTTGGGGATAATTTGATGAGTTTCTGGTGTACCTCCCTGTATTAGTCTCTCTGGCTGCTCTAACAAAATACCACGGGCTGGGTGGCTTAAATAATGGGAATTTATCTTTCACAGTTCTGGAGGCTGGGAAGTCCAGGATCGGGGTTCCTGGTGAGGACTCTCTTCCTAGCTTGCAGACAGCAGCCTTCTTGCTGTGTCCTTACAGGGTTGGTGGTGGGGGAAGAGGGGTAGTAGGGAAGAGAGGGGTGCAGAAGGGAAGGGAAGGGAAGAGATCTTCCTCTTATAAGGTCACAGTCCCAAGGGATTATGGCTGCACCCTTATGATCTCATTTGACTTTAATTACCTCCTAAGAGCCTATGTCCAGATTCAGTCACACTAGGTGTAGGGCTTCAACATATGAATTGGGGTGGGGGAGGTGGTGGACACAATTCAGTCCATAGTACTCTCCATGCCTTTGGATATTATGCCTCAAATTAAGTATAATTAATTAGGCTGAGTCGTCCTTCAGCCCAGCCTTAAAAGTAGCTTCCTGCCTAGCCAGAAAGAATAATTTTGCTGGTAGGATTAAATTTAAGAAGGACCACATCCCCCTACTTCTAGAAGAAGAGCTGCCTTCATGTAGGAGTAGGGAAGCTAGTTTTCCTCCAAGAAAGCCTTTTCTGTGAGTACACGGTCTGTTCTTGAAGAGTAGAGCTCTAAGAACCGTCCAGGAAGGCTTGTGTACCTGCCCAGAAACAGGAATTCTCTGCAAAGCAAGAGACTCCTTTGGTAAATTGTATTCTGGGTCCCCACACTGCACAAAAATGAAATCCGTTCTCATCCCCTGAGCTACTCTTGCCACATTGCTATTGCTACCTTATTATCTCCTTGGTTTCTCCTACGCAGTGAGATTGGATCCCAGTAAAATGTCTTTTCATTCTCTGAACTCACTCTACTGACATCACAGTTACATTACTTCCAGCTTTGTTCCCATGACACACCATGAACTCAGCCCACTTAATGGCTTCCTGCCCTTCTTAGCTGCAAATTACATTCATGTTTTTACTGCATGGTTTTGCTTTTCATATTATATCATTTTTCTCCCTGTCCCTTTCTGTTACCAGCCTTGAGATGTTGTATGAATCCTACTTTAATTTCCCTTCCCCACACGAGCTCTTTTCAGGTGTCCTTGATTTTCCCCTCCTCCCAACCTCAGCCTATCACCTGGCCTGGTCAGTGGCAAGCCTCAGATCATATGCCATCAAAATCACTTTGTACTAAGAGATACAGAAAGATCAGACAATGACAGCGGAAAAAGGCAGTCTTCTTATTATTTTTGTTTTGTTTTGAAACCAATGTGAGCTAACAGCATTCTTATTTACTAGTCTACTTATAATAAACAACGGGAAAGAAATGAACTTTTGCAAATTATCCCGCCCCTGCCTGCCCCCCCCCCCCAGATTTGGCCTCATCTGAGCTAAACTCACGTGTTAACTGGAATGAGCCATTAACTGACACATTAAGTGCCCCTAGCTGCAGAGTGTGTGTTCCTTCCAAGCTCATCCCTGCTGGGGGTCAGCTGACAGGGCGAAGGCACTTCGCCTTTCAGGGCTGCCATGCCCAATAGGCAATGCAGCTGGGGTTGAGGGAGAGGTAGAGAATGACATGGAGCGGGCTCTGAGTAGACCCAGCCCAAGCTGCAGCTCTGCATTCTCAGGTGATGTGGCCTGGAACAAGCCACTTTCCTTCTCTGGCTCCAGTTTTATGTTTGGGAAAGGAGTTAGGCCAAGAATCTCCCAAGACTCTCTTCCGTGTAAGAATCTGGGAGGCCTGTGCCTAAGAAGCAGGACAGCTCCACACCGTGCGTGCATGCGTGTCCATGCTGTGACCCGACCAGCTGAGGTTTTCAAAGACCAGTGGTAGCCATCGGCTTTGGAATATAGTGTTTAGCCACATAAACATACGAACCAAATGAAAAGGGCGAGTCACGTTTCCTTCTCTTTTGCTTTAAAATTAAATAGTGTCCATCCATCTGTATTCGAATCTCCCTCAGGGGTTGGGAGAAACCTAGATGACCTCTCGGCGAGGCTATGACTGACAGGCAAGGGAAGAACAGCAGGTGTGCCTGTGATGAAGATCCTCTGGTTCTTTGTGGTTCTAGGCCCCATCGCTGTATCAGCAGCTGCCAGTCGTATTCCACCTTTAGCTCTGAGAATTTCTCTGTGTCTGATGGAGAGGAGGGAAATACCAGCGACCACTCCAACAGTCCTGATGAGTTAGCAGACAAACTTGAAGACCGCCTGGCGGAGAAGCTAGATGACCTGCTGTCCCAGACGCCAGAGATCCCCATTGAGATATCCTCGCATTCAGACGGGCTCTCTGACAAGGAGTGTGCTGTGCGCCGCGTGAAGACGCAGATGTCTCTGGGCAAGCTGTGCGCAGAGGAACGTGGCTATGAGGTGGGGCTTCTCCCTCCTCCTTTCCTCACTGCAGCTCTTTGGGGTCAGAGTGTGCCTGGGTCCCTACAGCCTTTACAATTATCATTTAGTATATGAGATAAAACAGGTGCCTCCAAGAAGTAAGTGGAGTACAGAGATACACAGAGCTCCCCAATAGGGACAGGTCTCCCAAGTGAGGCTCCAACATCGAATGGCTCAGGCCTCCTTCATTCTAAGATTAGGTCAAACATCACCTGCTCCTGACCCCGTCTCGCTCCTCCATGTCCTCACCGTCCCCTGGATGATGCTCTCATAGCACATGGGACGCTCGAGGTCCTGCACAGCACAGGACTGCCCCTGTCTTGGGAGGCAGGATAGCAGGGTGGCCGAGAGTGCACACCCGGCCTCCGACGGCCTGGATGCCAAGCCCCGCCGGGGTTCTCTCCTGGCTGCCACGCTGGGCCAGCTGCTAACCTCTCTGTGGGTCAGTGCCCTCGTCTGCAAGGGGGTGATGACGGCATCTGTCTCCTAGAGTGCTTGTGAGGATTAAGTGAATTTCTAGACGTAAAGCCCTTACAGCAGTGCCCAGATCATAGCCAACACTCTGCAAGCGGGGCTGAGGTGGTCCTGCTGTAACTGCCATCATCATCACTGTCATCACCTCTCCAGGTCTTCTTTCTCCAGAAACCCGGCAAGGGCAGGACCTGGGCTCATTTATCTTAGCCAGCAACCCAGCACGGTGCCTGTCATGTGGGAGGTGTCCGATACGTGTTTACTAAGTGATTGCCCAAACGGATTAACGTTTTATTTTGTCTCGACTTTGCAGAATCCTATGCAGTTTGAAGAATCAGACTGTGACTCTTCCGATGGAGAGTGTTCTGATGCCACAGTTAGGACCAATAAACACTACAGCTCTGCTACTTGGTAATGGAGGAAGACCCATCCTGAAGATCTCATGACTATACTGGCATTTCAGATCGTTCCCCCCTCCCCCCAGACTCTTTCCCCTCTCTCCTTGCTTTTTTGTCTGGGAAGAGAGCTGCCCCATCTTTCTTACCCCTAGAAATGAGCTGCAATAACAGGAACATGAGACTTCGCAAATCTCTGGAAAAAAATATCCAAATGAAATTAAGTCTCACTGAACATTTCAATCAAGAATGGCAGGGATCTATTTTATTGAATATTCTAGCTACTGTAACATTGATATTTATTTTTGTTTGACATTTTAACACTTTGTACTGTAAAGAGTGAACTATATATGATAGAGAGAGAGAGACAATAATTTCTTGCAAAAAAAAAAAAGAGAGAGTGAGAGAGAGATAAAGGAAGAAAGAAAAGAAAGAAGTGGAATTTAGGAGCAACATCCTTGGGAATTTGTGGGGCCAGGAGGTATTATTGCTACTTGAACAGGGGACCAGTTTTTTGGCCATAAGTGGCTGAAGAAGAGCCAGAGCAAGACATATGGATTATTTTAGAAAACACAGAACAACAAAGGAAAAGCAATTCCAGGTAACTTGTGAACAGACCACATTAAGTTCAACCAGCTTGTCCACACGGGTGATGGAAATGGCCTAGAAAAGACTGATGACCAGATACTTGCACCCAAGGTCTTTGAGGGCATGTGCTTCCTCTAGGAGGAAAAAGACAACTACACCTGTGGAAGCTGATTTCATTTTAAAAATCTGAAGCAGCATTTGGTAGTGAGACTTACAGACAGAGTCAAACCTTGTCTTTGACAAATACTTCCCTTTTTAATGCCGTCATCGTCATGACCTTGACAAATGTGTGACCTTGACCAGTGTGTTGATTTTTCAGACTCAAGTGCCATTTTCTTGTAGCCTATTTCCTTTGCACCTGTTGACCACTTCCTTTAGGCAAAAAGGCCAGGGGTGGGGTGCTGATAAGAGAAAAAGGGGATTTACAACAGTATTAGAAAAGCAAATGTGGAATTTGTGAAAGTACATTCTAACAGTGTCTCAGTTCCACTTTGTGCAGAAGATGGGACCGCCCCTCTGTGGAACCAGGTTGCTTGTCTACTAGAGTCATATTGATTCAAACAGAACAGACTTTGAAGGCAGCTAGCATGTGTGTGAGTCTGTCCAGTGTCCAACCCCAAGCCACCCCCCTCGTTTTCATTCATTAACTCATTCTCTCCGGGAAGCTTTAGTGCCTGGCTACCACTAGCAGCATAAAGGCAAAATAAGCAACTGGCGAAAGGCAACCCCTTTCCCACCACAACAGCATTTTCATTAAATGCAACTTGTAAGGTGTATTTTACTGCACTCCGGATCAATGCAGTTTGGAACAATTGGATTTGGAAATTTCTGGAAAGAACAACTGATGCCGAGCAGCAGTTAGATCGAACATTGTCCAAGGCATGAGGTCCTGCTTGGCTCCGGGGTCCTGGGCTTTGAAAAGCACCCCAAGGTACTTCATGGTGCCTTGGCTTCAAGGAAATTTTTATCTAGAATTTTATATAAAAACAGGTGTTGGCCTAGTTTCCGTCTCTTTCTCCAAGAAAGGTTACTGTCAAACAACCTCTCTAGGCTCAAGACCTGAAGACCCTGGCTCAACTCTTTGACACTGCATCATGGTGGACATTGGGAAAGACTTACACATACAGGTATTGAACTATTTCCAACACAGATAAAACTGTCGCAGCCCCTTCCCTCGGTGTCACTGATTGCATCAGCCAAAAAGGAAAGGCGGAGGGAATTTAGAGCAGTTCCTTTTGCTTGTTTGATCCCTCCATTTGTTTACACTTTATGTTGAGACATTGATCTAAAATTTAGTGTCTATAATTTATAGCTCTTGGGTGGATGAAGGAGAATGTTTAACTTATACAGACAGCAGTGTTGTTTGCATTAAATTATTCCATTTTGTATAAAGTCTGTAGCTGGACTACATGAAAGATCTTAAGTTATGGCATTATTATCATTGTTATTTTATTTTATAATAATTATTCTCATTTTCTGTCGATCAGAAGGTGTGGTTTACAGTGTAGCACAATGATTGTGTGTATTGCTAACCATGAGTAATGATGGCTTTTTATGATCTTTATGAAGGAATGAAAATGGAACTGCCACTTGGGAGCTCCCTGGTATTCATCTTAGTTGTATTCCCTCATTTTCTGTGTGCAACAACAATCATCTGAGGATGCGGGTTCTGCCCTGGAGCCCGGTAGATACACTGTGGTTTTGACTTGATCCTAAAAGCTCCTGGGTGGGCAGATGACTGAGTGGATGGACAAATACTTCAAAAGCTGTAAACTTTCTCAAGTTTCTTAAGAAATAAAATCATGGGACTACATTAGAAGCAAAAAGAGAATTATTTTAGTGCCCTGGGAGGAACCAACCTAGGGGGTTACCGCCCGGGGCCCGTAGGTCAGGCAGCGCCGGGAGCGGGCAGCAGCTTGTCATCTCCTTCCTGTTGGGTCCCATAGCACCAAACCTTTTTTTTCTCCTGGCTAGGAATAGCAAAGAAACATTAAAACAGAATGACATAAAATGCCTAGCTGTGATGTCATCCGGTAAAAGATGAGAGAAATTCTAGAAGGAGGCCTAGTCACGTAGAGGGTCATAGGGCTGGAAAGGTACCTTGAAAGGCCAGAGTTTCCATCCTTGGACTTTAGACCCACACTGTCTTGTGACTCTCGCTGCTTCGTTGCTTCTGGGAACAGAGAGGCTACAAGTCTACATCCCCTTTCTCTCCAGCATAAAACATACTTCAGCTCGTCCCGGTCTTACCCACCTCTAGTGGCAAAAGAGAAACAGGAGGGGGTCAGCTTCTGTCTTAACACCTTTCAGTGATGGTCTTCCTAGAAAATCTGATACCTGATACCTCATAATTTTGATGTTTTTTTGAATTACCATCTTGACTGCCTGTCCTGATTATGCCATACATACCCATCTGGGTTACTGTTATGAGCATGCTAGGCTAGCACAGTGCTGAATCTTTAGTCATTTACCGTATTGTCAAGAGTTGAATAAAGTTCCACATTGAACATTTTTATTTTTAGTAGAAGTGACTAGAGGCTTCAGAAGAGAACAGTGTCCATAATCTAAGTTAAAAGCCTTCTCTATCCCAGCCTGGCCCTTCACTGCCTGCCTTGAGCTAACCAGGGCAGTTGTGAAGCGGTGTGTGTTTCTTTGAGAACAACTCCACAGTCATCTGAAGAGTGCTGCATCCAGAGCTCAGGGAGTCGAAGAGTGGATTCTTCAGTCCTCAAGACCATGCAACATGCTGTAAGGAGCCTCACTTGACTATGATTTCAAGCTTCAGTGTTGATTGAAAGTTTAACCCCCTTGGGACGAGCGTTCACATTCATTTAGCATCTGTTTTTGACTGACTGCAAGATAATGGGTTTTGTCTTGCTGATGAACATTTGGTTCTGATTTTCATCTATTTCTAGATCATGTCCTCTGATAACAATTCCTATTAAAATGGCTTAGCAGAGGGACTGAGAAGCCGACATCCACTTTGAAATGATAATAGACCTTACCGCCAGTGAAGTTTCAACCTGTTTGCAAGATTGTGGGAGCTCCTACTCAAAAAGGGTAGAGATGCTAGCTGGCTCTGCTGTAAGATGATTTGGTACAGCCTACTTGAATTTCAGATATTTAAAAACTTTAGTATCAACAAATCATCCTTCTAGAATTAAAGGATTTTTAAAGTAGGACTTAGTAAGTACTAGACACACATTTCAGGGCCTCATTTTTGCTAAATTTCCCTCTTACCCCAAGTAATAGATGTGATGGTATTGGATTTTCCTGGTACCAACCCAATTTTAAATGCCCTCCCCTACTGTGAAGAATTGACATCCTTTCCATGTGAATGCAGCCTTATTGATCAAATAATTTACTTTTTTATCCCCACGCCCTTTTGTCTCAAGTTTTCCCCCTTTTCGTAAAATGTTCCCACTTGAACTTTCTGGAACTGAACTCTCCAGAATAGAACATATTTGGAATCCAAGGAATTCCTGCCCTGCCCTGCCCTGCAGTATAGGGTGCTGTTTTGTTTTTCCACTAAGTCAGAAACCAAAATACTACTGCATACTGCCATCTACCACCTCCACCCTGAACACCCAAGACTGGTGTTATTTATTGATCACCATATTCTTTCCACAGCCTCAGAAGCTCTCACAACAGGGCACTGGGGACAACTCCCACTTGATTGGAATTGGTGTGTAGGGGGAGATCTGTTTTGGCATCCCCATCCTAAGCTCATAATTAATTTTCTCAAGGTGGTTTGGTATCTTGAGTTAGCTCTGAAGGGAGAGTGACAGGATCACACCAGTGTCCTCCTTATGGAGCCCACCATGTGGCTGTTGGGGGGTCAGCACCATTGGCAGGAAAAAAGGCCACTTGCTTCCGCCCACTGCCCTTTTGGATGACAATTCCAACTGAATAATTTCCAATCACTGATGAATGGAATTCCAAAATGTCTCTTCATTTACATCATTTCATTGTGTTCAGTAAGCATGTTCCTCCCTCCCCTTCTATGATCAAAGTTAATATGTTAAGTCCCAGTTACTTGCTTCTTTCTTAGACTCCGTGAGGCTAATGTACCAAAACAATGTGATATTCTTTTTAAGACTTTGACTTGTACTGTCAGTATGAATTTAGTGCCTTTCCAGGCAGCAAGATTTTTCTTCTTTGCTGATTTCATAGAATAAATGCCCTAGTATACTCCTACCACCAATGTTACCGACCTCATAGACTAGCACATAAGAATTACATTAGTCGGCTTGTTTGCATGCTACAGCCAATATTGCAGCGCCTATTCAAACTGGAATGAACCAGGTTGCCAAGTGGAAGACCCTTCTGGAACCCGGAACACTTCTCAGGGACAAATGGCAGAAGGGGAGCTCTCAAAGCAGTGCTTTGAGAAACAGGGTTACCTCCAAGGAGTTGGGGTTAAGGCGTCTGTTAACTGTCACGTGATGAGGGCATCGTGGCAGGATTTCACAGAGACAGGCCCCTACGTGGATTCAAGGCCGCTGTAAGGAAACCTTCGGCCGAATGCCAGGCTTACTCCCTGGAGCCACTTCACCGCACTCAGGGGAGCGCTGGCCCCTGGCCCCAGGTTGCTGCCCGGTGTCCTGGCGTAAAGGGTCCTCCGATGGTGCCACGCAGAGGGCCCCACAGTCAGAATGTGCCAGCTCTTAGGAAGATGACCCTTAGGGACCATATCACCTGGGCGGCTCTCCGCCACTCGGATTCTTTATTGCAATAATTGGAGTTCCTATCAGTTTGGAGCAAATTCTTTCCTGTGGTTAAGTCTCAAAATGAGCTTCCTCATCTGTCTCCCTGGGGTCTCCAGTCCCGTCAGTCCCCCGCTCCCTGTGGTTTCGGACGCCAGCTCCATTTGTACCGAGCAATTGTACGGTGAGGGCAATGGGAGTGACGATTGAAGCAAACCAATGCATGGAATTAAACAAAAACTGTGCTTCACTCCTTTCTGGTCCTGTCTTTTCCTAAGGTGCTGTGTGGGTCCTGACAGCTGCCTTCACCCGTCCCGGTACTTGTCAGAGCTTTCGGGAAGGGAAGACTCGACAGGCAGGGTGTCCTGCAGCCAGGAGAGCCGGGGGTGGAGAAGCTGGTTTCTGTGGCTCTGTTGTTGCAGACACACCCACGGAAGGAAGGGAAACCATCGTTTTCTTTCCTCATAGTCTCTTCTTGTTTTGTCACAGCCTGGACAGGTGCCCTCCTGCCTTCCCACGGCTTCCCCGCTGCCCATCTCATAGTTCCTCCTCTGTTCCTAGTGACCCCACTATTGAGTGAGTGCCGAGAAGGAAAAGGGGAAAACAAAAATCGGGCATCCAAAGAATCATAGTGGTGAGAAGCCTCCCAAGAGTGGAAAGCTCAAATACCATTTTGGATCGTCTGCTTTTCAGCCAATCCTGATTCCCACCGGCAAGGGGAATGGAAAGTTAGCAACATGTCCAACACACACCACACAGAACGTTAATATCCATTTATTTGGGAAATTGCTTTACCTGTAAACTCACAACTGGTAAGGCACATTGTAGCAAAATCATGGGGGGAGAGACAAATACAAGGATCCTGTGAAGGGCAAAGGGCACAAACTTGCAATAGTGTAGAAGACACTGGTTTCCCCCTTCCCTCCTCCTCCTGCAGGACACAAAAAGCTACAGATTTCACACACTCCTTCTCCTTACCCCCCACTCGTTACCGAGCTTCTTTGAAAGCAACACATCTTTAAAAACGAAGCCCTTGTTGTGTTTTTTTGGATCATACCATGTCCCTAAAGCACAGCTTGGGAACTGATGCCTCCTACTGAACAGGAGCATTCTCAGGAATGCATGTAGAACAGTGGGCCAAGTGAAAGCCTTGGCAAGACTTTGGCCAAACCAGATCAAAACCCAGCAGGTGATGCCCAAAGGCAACAGTTCTGGTAAGAAACGATGAGTTACTCCTGTAGGGTCCAGGATCCCAGAGCTGGTCAGTTTAGGTGCCAAGGTCCTTGTGTCCCTGGCAGCATTAACCCAGGCCTGTGCCCATTCAACACCGCAGCTGTAAGAAGCCATGACAGCTTCAGAACGTTAAAACGTCACACGACAAAGTAATCCAAAACCAAGTTTCCCTCTTTGGATTAAAAGATAAAAGTATTCCTCAGTTATTCTCGACAAATGACAACATGAAAAAAAATACAGAGGGCACACTGGCTGATAGCTCAGTGTACTGAATCCATTCTCCTAGCAGGAGGATGGAGAAAGGATTCATACACAGAAAGGAGAGATTAGAAAATGTACTGACAGTCATTTGGTTCAAGTGAGCCAAGGACGCTGCCCCATTCAGACAGGTAGGAATTTCTCCAGAACACACCTGCAACATAGAGTTTGCTGCATTCATATTTAATCTATTTGCAATCAGCTTATTTGTCAGGACATGCAACTGAGAGGCTGGACATATATGGTAACGTCAGTGCATTTGGACACAAAGAGCATCACGGAGATCACTGTGCATTTGAGCTGTACGTGCAAGTTCTGCGCTGTTCGTCAGCTTGTTTCCCTTGGTTTATGGAAGAGGTAGCTCATCAGCAAAAAAATAGTACACAATACTCTTCGAGAGGCTAACAAGATGAAGGGTAATGTCAGTGAGGTGGGTTCACGTCATCATTTATACCAAGAACACCCACTAGGGACATACCAGGAGAACACCTATCACAACAGCCTACCACTTAGCGAAAGAGGCAACTCTGGACAAGGACAATCAGCGTCTTCTCCTAAGGCAGCTCAGGGCTTGGCAAGAGGCAAATACAACAGACCACCCCGAGTTCCTTGTTATTCAGTAGAATATAAATAGGATTTTCTAGAAAGCCATCCGTTTCACAGAGTGTCCTGCTAAGCCAGGACTGGTTTGAGGACCTGGTACAATCCCCCTTCTAGAGCACAGAAAGTCCTTCATGAAAACGCTGCACACAGATGAAGAGTGTCCAAATCACCTGTTGAGGGTAATTAAAAACAATGAGGGGCTGCAGAGGACCACACCAGTACACAAATAAGCAACAGAGTCCAGGGACGTGGCAAACAACCCAGATCACGTGTCTTTTCTACTATTTAGGTGATTAGCGTTGCTTATTTCATTCAAATGCAGGTCCTTCTGACTAAATTTTTTCATGAGGGTTCCAGGAACTAAGGCCACCAGGGCAATGGCCAAAAGCTTAAAGACTGTTTCCCAGGAGAAGAGAGCATCCAGGGAGGTAAGAGTTGACAGGATGGAACCTGTCTGCACACAGATAAAATTGTACGGGACCAAACCTGGAAGAAAGGGAAAGAGCCTGTTACCAGGAGCAGCAAGATGAGAAACAATAACCCCTCAGAAACGTCCCCAGGAATTCACAACCATGACTCCAGATTTTTTTTGCCCAACTCCTGACCCCTAAGCACATTACCTCTTTCCCCTCTCCACCTCTTCCCCTCCTTTCCTCACTTCCCATAAACTGCCCTGTTTAACAAAAAGACTTGAGATGATTTACAAAAAATGCATGTGCTACAATAAGATAAAAATATTTTTAATAGGAAACACAAAAATAAATGAAGATATCCTTCAAGAAATCAGGAGATACGGTTAGTACGAAAAAGTGTAAGGTTCACACATTTGCTAGAAGTGCCCTCAAACTGGGTTCTGAGGACCCAACAGCCTAAGTAATGAGAGGCACCAACATTATGAGATTTATAATATGCATAAGATAAAAACAAGTTTCTTAGAAATAGCACTACTTCCACGTTCTATACTGTCTCTGAGAGATCATCAAATCCACTGGATCCCCGAGAAGTCTGACTGGTGGCCAGACAGGCTGGCTGTTTAACAATCCCCTGGGGAAGCTGTTAAAAACACATCCTCCCCCAAGATTCTGGTTACCTGGGCCTGGAATAAAACCCATCGTAACAGCTTCTCCTGACCGCCCCTCCTGAGACTAACTGGTTTGGGACCCCCTGATCACCCAGTCCTCCCCTACAGTAGACAATGCCTCAAGATCACAGAGCACTCAAGGTCACACAGCTTGTCAGAGAGGAGACTGGAAGCCCGGTCTCCAGAGTCTTTCCCGGCCTCCTGCCACCTAGGTAATCACAGGCTGCTAACTGAGGAACCAAGACACTTTGTCCGAAAGCCAATATGACTGGAATGAGCTGTGGTCGATTTTGCTTCGACTTAAGATCTCAATTTCTCTCTCAAGCGTTCCCTATTAATAGCAGCTACTCAACCACAGATTTGTTACGTCCGACCTGTAAGTCCTGAGTAGTCAGTCTTTCTCTCCATGCTCTCAAGTAGGTTTAAGAGAAGCACTCCTTGCCTTAGGCTTAAAGAGGGTGGTTTACCTCCAGTGTGAATACAACAGTCACTGACTTTATGGGCTGCTAGCACATCACCACGCTGATAAAGGTGATCCAAGGCCCAGACTGGGAGAAACAATGCTCTGGTCCCAGCCCCTCACCTGGCCAAGTTGCTCTGCTCCTTTCTTCAGCCTCCACCCTTTTTTCACCCACACACCCTCACTCCAGCTCTGCTTTCCTGCTAGCATTTCCTGAGACATTGCTAAGGGCCAAGTGACTCATTTTCCACAGATGATGCTACCAACCCCAGCGCCTAGCACAGTGCTGGCCACACAACAGGCGCTAAATACCGCTGTGGAATGAACAACCCTTACTTTTCCCAAAAGTATTTTTATGGGTTTTCTGTTCAGCCCTGAGCAGATCTGAAATCAGGAATAATTACTGGAGGTCGCAACTCTTGACGCTGTTCTTCACAAACCTGGGCTCTCAGAGGCAGACACAGGCCCATGTGGGTAGGCCTCCGACATGGCAATGCTGAAGACTCAGACTTACCCCACCAGCTTCTTACCAATCAGAACAGAGAAGAAGAAATGCACAATCGGGATGTTCAGAATCGGAGCTGAGAGGTTCAAGAACCAGTTTGGTGTCATGGGGAAAAGTCTCAAAAACAGCAAGAAAAAAAACAGGCTGTTTCTATTCTCCTCCACCTGTAGCCAAAAAAGACAAGGCCATTAAGAAGCAGAGAATCTCTAGGTAATGAAAATCTGATAGCACCAAGCACTGTTCTAGATACTTCACATATTCTGTTCCTGAATCTCCCAACAACCCTCCAGGGTAGAGACTGTTTTCCTCATTTTTTTTAATTAAGATTTTATTTATTTATTTGACAGAGAGAAAGGGCACAAGCAGGGGGAGTAGCAGAGGAAGAGGGAGAAGCAGGCTCGATCCCAGGACCCTGGGACAGGGGCAGACACTTAACCGACTGACCCACCCAGGCGCCCGTTTTCCTCATTTTTAAAATGGAAGTACCGGGGTGCCTGGGTGGCTCAGTCATTAAGCATCTGCCTTAGGCTCAGGTCACAATCCCGGGGTCCTGGGATCAAGCCCCGCATCGGGCTCCCTGCTCCATGGGAAGCCTGCTTCTCCCTCTCCCTCTGCTGTGTTCCCTCTCTTGCTGTGCCTCTGTCAAATAAATAAATAAAATCTTTTTAAAAAATAAAATAAAATAAAATGGAAGTACCTGAGGCTCAGAGAAGTCAGGAACTTGCCCAAAGTCACAGAGCACGTAATGATGAAGCCGGAATTTGATCCCAGGTCTGTGCGTCATGAACAGACCCAAAGGAGCCCCTAAGAGCTCCAAAGCAGGGTGGAGGACCATGATGGGAAATTCCTGCCTGCACACCCCTCAGAGCCCTGAGGTGACCATCAGGGGGCCCAGCACTCAGCTGCAGCCCCTCCCCTTACCTTCCTCTGCAGCAGGGACACTTTCTCAGGAAAGTAGGAGACCACCAGCTGTTTGCCAAAGACACTGGAGAGCAGGTAGCAGCACGTGGCGCCCACTGATGTCAACACACAGCACAGCAGAAGCCCCAGCCATGGTCCGAACAAAGCACCAGCTAAAATATTCTGCAAAAATAAAACAAACCCCTCAGCCATTAGAACATCTGCTGGCTACCAGTCACCTTATACTGGGGCCAAAGAGTCACAGGTTTCCTCCTCTTCCAGTGATTTTCCCAACCCAAACCCAACTCCCATTCTAAAGGGGTGAATGAACAGTGATGACAGGGCTGGGAACTGTACCCCTGGCCTTGGTCTCTTCACCTTCCAAACAGTGATGAGGTGAACACTTCAGAAGGCAGGAGAACATTCTCTGGGACAACACGGGTATACAGCCCCCCGGACTGCTGCACGGGCTGTGGGAGGTTCTGCGATCACCAGTGCTCCAAGAAGGGAGAAATGCAACTCACACGTTATTGTTACCATTTTAAATGAACAGAAACCGTGAATTTTCCTTCAGTAAGACCACCCAAGCTATATAAAACATCCTCTTTCTTTGCTTCCTGCTGGAATTACATCTGTGGTAGAGAACACTGGGGGTTCCACGTTGACCAGAGCTCTAGCTGACACTCAAAAAAGTCTTAGATTAAGAAAAATAAAAAGTGAACAAATACATCCTAAATACAGTTTGGCCGGTAGACATCACCCTGCCAAACATGGGATCCAAGAGAGAAAGTAAAAGGGGAACTTCCAAGTGAGAAGGTGGGGGTCTGATGAGCACCTACTATAGCTGAAGTGCTTGACTACATGTCTTATTTCATCCTTACAACGACCCTGTGTCATATGCCATCCTTACACCATTCTCGCGGGGAGAGATTAAGTATTGTGCCCAAGCTCCTCCACTAGGCAGAGACAGGATTCACTCCCAGGTAGCATCTGACTCTCTGCCCTGAGTAGGGATCAGCTCAAGAGGGGAGGCAGGGGGCGCCTGACTGGCTCAGCCGGTAGAGCCTCTGACTCTTGATCTCAGGGTGGTAAGTTTAAGCCCCATGTTGGGCATGGAGCCTACTTAAAAAAAAAAGAGGGAAGGCAGCTACAGAGGCACCCCCAAGAAGTCAGTCCCAGACCTCAAGCACCACACACCTCCCTGTCTCTCTTGACATGGACATGCTTGCTTTTCTTCCAGTTTCCAGCCCGAGCCTGGAGTAGAGAAAAGATGCCAAGGCAAAAAAAAGCAGGGCGGAAGGAAGCTTTCAAGGTCTCCTGCTCAGTCACTCAGTCATTCAACAAGTGCTGAGGGCCACCTATGCGCCAGGCACTGTCACCGAGCCAAGTGCTCTCCACGCACCATTCCATTTAACCCTCCACGCGACAACGCATAGGAGTAGCCCCATTTTCCAGATGAGAAAACAGGGTTGGAGAAGTTAAAGGGGTTGCCCGTGGTTACCCAGCTGAGATTCAACCCCAAGCCCTAAAATACACACACATTGACATGAAACAGCTGAAAATGCCGCGGGGAGGACAGCAAGGTTCTTCCTTAGAGCCTCAGGCAGCAACTGAACAGAAGCAGCCCGCAGCCAGAGCGCATGCCCAGGCCCAGCGCCAAGGCTCCGAGGGCGGTGGGAGGGGCCGCCTGGGAAATCCAGGACGACTCGTCGTCCTCCTCACACCCTCCCCACGCAGGGAGGTCTCCCCGGCCTCTCCAGCCTCACATCACCATCAACATCTTGCATTTGTTCGTCAAACATCTGTGAAGGCAATTCCCTGAGCCGGGCAAAGAAACACAAAGCCAAGAATCAGGAATGGGCCCGGTTCTCAAAGAACTCAAAGACTAGTGGAGAACACGGATTTTCAAAAAGTAAGAGAAAACGGTGCCAAGATGGAGAACGTTACAGAAGCTCCGAGAGTAACAGCCGACCCAGCCCGGACTGTGTGTGTGTCTCCGGGACAGCGCGCAGCCATCAAAGCCTTGGAAACAAGAGGAGAGGCCGACTCTGGGGCCAGGCAGACACAGGTTCAGCCCCCCAGCCCCGCCCCTCCTCTCCCTGTCACCTCGGACAGTGCCTTCCCACCGCAGTGTTTCCTTATCTGTAAAATGGGATCATGACGCCCACACGCTAAGGCTGCTAGGAGAGTTAAATAAGGTCAGGAAAGCAACTAGGACAGTGTTTGACCCAGGGGAGGCTGTCGACAAATGCCCGCAACAGTACTCTTCCTCTGGACTGTGTGATTTGCAGCCTAAGGGCCCCCCTGCAAAGAGAGAAGGTGGTTTCCTGGCGGGCACAGAAGGAGGGCAGGGCACTGACCAGGAAGCTGGAGCCAGGGATGGCAAAGCCCTGCTTGTAGAGGTAGGCGCCGCAGAACAGCAGGAACACGTAGGCCGGGTGCTCCTTCCGGTACTCTCGAAGGACCTCGGAGAGCTCCCGCAGCTCCGCCAGGTCTGAGGGGAACCACAGTGACCTGGGGATTTGGAAAAGCGCATGGAAACGTGAGTCCAGATCGGCCTAGTACCTAGGAAAGTCACTTGTGTCTTCATTCCAAAGTAGGTTTATAAATGTGCCCATCAACTGGTTTGCTAGGAACATACACATACTGGGAGCCCAGGGTGACAGGGGACCTGATACCACACAGCAGAGGGAGACAGAAGAGCTTGCTTCTTGGGAAGCAAAACCTGGGTTAACATCTCAACTCTGCTGCTATCCAGCAGTGTGATCTCGGGCTAGTCCCTGGGCCTCAGTTTCCTTACAGGAAAAAATGAGTGGTAAGTGCCCCTTTAGTTCTCAGGTTTTATGATGTATTCTTAAGAGGCAAACGCATTCATTTTCAGGCAGGAACTAAATGTCCTAAATTGCCTTCCCTTCATGGAACGCCCCCTCCCCCACAAGCTTCAGCCCAAGGACAATTGAAACTTCACAATGCTCCCCAGTTACTAGGTAAAAAGACTGTTTTATCATTCCCTAACAGGCCAATTAAAGATTCCCTGGGAAAGTATATCTGTCCCATACCATAAACATAAGCTTCTTGATAACATATTAGGCTTGAAACCAACCCGTTCAAAGAGGCTTCCCCCCAACTCTTTATCTGGCCCTTAGTTCATTCTGAACCCTGTACAAGGGTTACAGTGTAAAGGCCACCTTGCCTCTGAGATAAGAGTAACCCTTGAGGGCACCTGGGTGGCTCAGATGGTTAAGTGTCTGCCTTCGGCTCAGGTCATGATCCCAGAGTCCTGGGATCGAGCCCCACATCGGGCTCCCTGTTTCTCGGGAGCCTGCTTCTCCCTCTGCCTCTCTCTCTCTCTGTCTCTCATGAATAAATAAATAAAATCTTTAAAAAAAAAAAAGAGTAACCCTTGAATCCATCAATGATCAATTATGAGCAAACCCGCCTACTTGTCATCAGAATGTTTCTCTTAGTATGCCTGACATCCACAGCACAGCCTTCTCAACTAGGGCAAAAGAATACTGTAACTGAACACAGTTACCCTCATATTAAAATACCAGTAACCTCCTTGCCAACGCACACTTCCATAAACTTTATAAACTGTATGCTACACTCCCGGGGAATCAGCCCCGCGGTGCCGCCTCCCGCCCCAAGTCGGTCATGAGAAGGCGAAAAGGAGAGACAGCCAGGAAGACCGGCGGACCTGATCATTAATTCGTGAATAATTTAAAGTTGTCCATGCATGCTTGCAAGCCCCAAGGGCAGAGCCGACGGAAGTGAGATGGGGTGGGGAGGACGAAGGAGGGAGGCTGCGGGTCCACACTGGGGCGAGGGTCGGGTTAGGGCTGGGCCCGGGAAGGCGACGGGCGCACGGCTCCTGCGGCGACGCCACCGCGCCGACAGAGGCGCGCGAAGGGGCGCCGCGGAGATAAGACGCCGCGTTTCCCTCTGCAAATCACCGCCCTGCGTGCAAAGCCACGGATCGCCCGCCCAAACTGCACACCGCGCAGCCGGCAGCCGGCAGCTCCAGCCAGGGCCCCGACTCCCATCCACCCCGCCGACCCGACACCGGACAGATGCGGCCGGGCCACCAGACCCCGATCCCCAGTCCCAGAACCGAACCCCCTGCCCCCGACGCCTCCGCTCCCGGAACCGAATCTCCCACTCCCAGACCCCCTCCTCGGACCTGGCTCCCTTCCTCTGACCCGAACCGCGGCCCCCGCCACGCACCTGCCTCCGGTCTCCTTGCCGGAGCCCAGGGTCCGCCCCCGGGGCAGTCGCGTCGACAGCAAGTACAGGGTGAAGGTGCAGCCGACGAAGACCAGCAGGAGGCCGAGCAGGGGGCGCATTTCGGCGCCCGCTCTCGGACCCGCCGAGCCGCGGGGAAACCTGCAGGCAGCTCCCCGCCCGGGGCTGCGCGCGGCCTGCGCCTGCGGAGCGCATTCACGGACGGACCGGGGCGGGGTCGGCACCAAGCCCCGCCCCTGGACCCCGGCCCCGCCCCCGGGCCGGGCTCCGCGCGCGGAGCTGGCCTGTAGAGATTCCAACCGAGATTCTAGCCAAAACCTGTCTTGCGGCAGCTCTAGAAGTGCGTCTGCCCTCCTTCCGTCTGCGCATCTTTTTCCATGTTTACCTCTGTCTCTTTCTTTGCTTATTTGCAGGCTCTTTGCCAGGCGCTGGGAGATCCAGGGGTGATTCACAAGCCCTGCCTACAGCGAGCTTGCAGTCTAGCGCTCGACACTCTCTTGTCCACCCCCAGCTGTGTGATACAAAGCAAATACAGCCAGTGCTCCAATCAAGTGCGGTGGGACGGTCATAGTGACCACAGAAATAATGAAAATTACTTTTTATTGAGCGCCTACTATATGCCCATTATCCCTACCCCTCACAACAATCCGGCAAGGTTGGTATTTTTGTCTTTATTTAACAGATGAAAAAATCTGAGTCTCAGATTAAGTGACATACCCAGACAGAGAGCCCTGATTACTGTTGCGGAGGACCACCTGAGCTAGGGCGTCTCAAGCCCTTTGTTGGTCTCTGATGGCCCTGGCGGTAGTCAGCTATTTTGTTAACAGTTTTGGTAAAACTACTCATCATAACTTCTAGGCCCGCTGTGCCTGCTCCAAGCCATGAACCCATGATTCTAAAGTATCAGTTAAACTGACCTCTGGAATATCCGGCAGGAAGGTGGCAGCCTGGGCTGTGGCCAGAGCTTTTCTTTTTTTTTTTTTTTTTTTTTTTTGAGAGAGAGAGCGAAGGGGGGGGGGGCAGAGGGAGAAGCAGACTCCCGCTGAGCAGGGAGCCGGATGTGGGACTCAATCCCAGGACCCTGAGACCATGACCTGAGCCGAAGGCAGACCCTTAACAGACTGAGCTACCCAGGGGCCCCATGGCAGTAACTTTCTATTACTGATAAATCTCTTGACTTTCTTGAGTGAGGTTTGGGGTAGTGGCTATAATCATTTTAAGAATAATTAAGAGCGATTGTGAGGTATCCCAGAAAACATGCATCAGTAAGGCCTCCAACTATTAAGACATTCATAAGCCCAAGGCTGGTGATCATATCCACAAATGAAAATGTATCCCCCCTGGTGGGTAGAGGACTCCAAATGTTAAAAGAGAGAGAGAGTCAGGATTAGAATCCAAGTCAACCTGGGTACAAAACTAATGGTCCCACACTGCGTGGATTCATGGAGGAGACAGGGTTTGAGTTTACCTTAAAGATGAGCAGGATTTCCACAACAGAGAAAGGAAGGAGAGGGTGAGCTAGGGGCCCAAGTAAGGCACCAAGGTCCAGTTTCCCCATGAAGCCTAAACTATATGAGAAATGAAAAGTTGGAGACAAACTGGAAAGCATTAGAAGGCAGGCTCGGGAGCTGGATTTTTCAATATTGTGCATGGTGAGACAGCAACAGAGGTGTTTAAACAAGAGAATGATTTAGTTCCCGTTTTAGGATGTTTGCTCTGGCAGATGATTAGAATACGTTCTGAGTTGGTAGTTGCAACTGTCCTAGTAAGAAAGGATGCAGGCTGAGCCAGGACCACAGCAGTGAGAATGAAGGGAGGAAGATGGACACACGAGGGGGAGCTGAGCTGGTAGGAAATATGACTGATTACATGGAGAAGAGGCAGAGAGGACTCCATAATGCCACAAGCCTAGACAACAGAGAGAAAGCGTCTTCATCAAATCATTCAAAGCAACTCTTGGGCCAAATAAGAAGCACCTGTCAGAATTTGAAGTGTACCAGGTCCTAGCAATTCCGTGTCCAGGAATTTAACTTATAGATATGCTCACAAAGATGTATGTTCCAGGGTATTCTCTCCACTTTGTTTTGGTGTTACGAGATTGGGAACAACCTAAATGCCCATCAGTTGGGGACTAGTGAGATTATTTGTGGTATATTCAAAAAGGAACACTAAGTAGCTTCCTAAAAGAGGGAGTCAACTCTGTATCATGATAGAGCACAGTTGCCATAGAGATAGGGATAAACAGCGAACAAACAAGTCGCATTGTTGAGTATACCATGATACATCTATAGAAAGAAAAAAGGGGGGCGCCTGGGTGGCTCAGTTGGTTAAGCGACTGCCTTCGGCTCAGGTCATGATCCTGGAGTCCCGGGATCGAGTCCCACATCGGGCTCGCTGCTCAGCGGGGAATCTACTTCTCCCTCTGACCCTCTTCCCTCTCATGCTATCTCTCATTCTCTCTCTCTCAAATAAATAAATAAAATCTTAAAAAAAAAAGAAAGAAAAAAGGGATATGCTTTCCCTTTTCAAAATACTGAAGTATTTATGAATGAAATGATTCAGTCTGGGATTTGCATCAGAATAACGGGATGGGAGTTTAGTGGTAGGGATAGAAATCAAAAAGATTGGCCATTGAATTGGTAATTGTTGAAGCTGGCTGATGGGCACATGGAGAAGGATTTTATACACTTATTCTATTTCCATATATGTTTGAAATTTTCCACTTAAAAAATGTGGGGAAATTGTCTCAGCCCTCCATTCATGCTCTTCCTTCAAACCCTCCATTCCAGCTGAGCATGCACCATGTTAGTTCATGTCTTTATGATGCTCTTTCCTCTCTCTTGGGCAATCTCTGCCTGAAAAATTGCTACTCTTTCATAACCACACAGGGCAATTGTCACCTCCTCTGAGAAGCCTTCTCCAGCTCCCACATTCAGAAAGGTTGTTCCTTCTCTGTGCTTGGGATTCCCTGTGAAGTGTCTGTATTCCTATTATTACAAATACTGTGTCATTATCCATCTCCCCAGTGGACAGTAAACATTTCTCGAAATGAGACAATGTCTCATCTATCTTTTGTCTGTCCCAGCCCTTAGACCTGTGCTTGGCTTATAATTGGCACTTAACAAATGTTTGTTAAATTAATGGGTCAGGTCCAGCGAGGAAATGATTAGTTGCTTGGATGGGTACATGTTGATTTGAGAAGTCAGAGGAATATAGGAGGAGAGAAAGTAAATGAACAACTAACATTATTGAGCCTGTGCCAGGAGTGTGCTGGGGCCGAGAACACTAGTGAACAAGAAGGCAAGGCTTCTACTCTCAAGGACTTGACTCTCCCTTTGGTTGAGGGACAGCATGGAGAGAGTTATCATTTTAGAGTAGAATAGGTGCTCTGGGGGAAATAGATATGGCAAAGCTTATTCAACTCCAGAGAAGCAAGTATCATGAACCCACTTATGAGTGCGTGGGTGAGCGGGTGTTCAGATGAAGGCTCTTTGTGAGTGCTGCTGAAGGCTACAGCTGTGAGTGCTGAATAAGATGCAACCCCGTCTGCCCCTCCTGAGCCCTTGCTCTTTCCTCTGCCCTGCAGTGCCTCTCAACAAGCAGGTGAAAATCCAGAGCTCCAACTGCATTCGGATCTGGAGATCATCTTTCTAGAGTAGAGAGTCGAAACAAGGGGACGGGAGAAGGTCTCCTAGACAGACCATGAGACTTTGGAAAGGAACAGCAGCTGAGAGTCACTGACTACTTAGTACACTCCAGACCCCACAGAAAGCATTTTACATGCATGCATGACAACAGTTATTCCACATAACATCCCTTATGAAGCAGGGACTTTTTTTAATTTTAATTTTTTTAATTTTTATTTAATTTTTATTTTTTTTAAAGCTTTTATTTATTTGACAGAGAGAGAGCACAAGCAGGGGCAGTGGCAGGCAGAGGGAGAAGCAGGCTCGCCGCTGAGCAGGGGGACCCTGATGTGGGACTCGATCCCAGGACCCTGAGATCATGACCCAAGCCGAAGGCACTCACCTAACCAACTGAGCCACCCAGGTGCCCTGAGGCAGGGACTCTTAACAGCCCCACTTTACAGTCCAGGAAAGGGAAGCTTAGGAAGAGTTAAGTAAGTTGACAGAGGTCACACACCAGAGCCTAATCTCTTACCTGCACTACCTTCTTGAGAGAGAGAGGACTGAGATCAGAAGTCTGGTAAGGAAATCATGGACTCAGAGAACAAGATGACTCACTCAGAGATGTTGATGAGGGGGAGGAGTGTCCCAAGAGCCCAAGAAGCAGTGTTAGAAAAGGAAGCAGTGGGCAGTGTCAGAGTCAGTGGGAAAACCCAGCAGGCACACCTGAGGGTTGTGGGATTCCGCGAACCTGGGGGGCTAAGAGACCTTTGACAGAGCTCTTTTGGGGGATGCAAACCTGATTTCCCACAGGCTCACTACCCAAGCCACTGCTTGCTGCCTGACCCACCCCACTCCCCAGGATTCCTATTCTGATTCCTCCTGCTCGGCCTGTCTGCATGGGAAAGAAGCCTTAAACTGGGCTCTTCACTCCCATCCCACCTCCACGCTGATCTGTCTCCCTGACCCAGCACCTGCAGAGCTAACTCTTAACCAGCTGGTGTACCACCTGGCATATACACTAGCCTCTGTTGAGCCCATTCATTTACAGCACATGCCCAGGCAGCCTGACAAAGGACAGCAGTAACCCCCGACCAGGGACACATGCTGGCCTGAGAAACAGGTAGGTGCCAGTTGCTCAGGGAAGTGGGAGGGAGAAAAGGCAAGAGGTTCCAGTAAGACTGGATTAGCCAGGCGCTCACTGAGGCTCTTTGTCAATAGCACTCAAGCTCCTTTATTGGCTGGATTGGATCTGCACAGAGCAGTTGAAAGGAGTAGCTCAAGGACCACAGGATTTAGCTTCCCTACCCCGTTCCAGCCATAACTGATTGGAACGGGATGGACACCTTCCCCAAGAGGAGGATCTAAGTGCTGCTTCCTCTCCCTGGATTTTGGAATTGGGCCACGTAGTGATTGAATAGCTGGGGACACGATGGTACCAATGATCTCAGGGGTCCACAGCTGCCCTGTGAGGGAGCCAAGCTGAGTCAAGAGACTCAAGGTAGAGCACAGGGTCAACAAAGGCCCATGAACTCTTGCTAAAGGCTCGGGGCTGCCCCATCCCTGCCCTTCCTGAAGGCTGATGGTTGAGCTCTTGGGTTTCCACAAATCCTCTCTCTAGTAAAATTTGCATTAGTATGAGTAGATTTCTGTTACTGGCGTTCCAAGTCTTCTTGGCTAAGCTAGGGTTTTGCAGGACTGGGAGCATGGGGCAGGGGTCCAAGGATGAGAGTTTCCAAATTTAGGGTTTGGGAAGTAACACAGTTAAGTGTATTGATGTCTAAATCCAAGTGGAGGTGTCCTAAAGATGAGTCCGCTCCATTCTGTTCAGCAGACATTTATCGAATACTTGCTTTGTGCCTCACACTGTGCTAGGTGCTAGGGCAACAAATAAGCCACAGCTGCTCCTGCAGTGCTCACAGTCTCAGCGGGGGGACAGACACAGAAATATAGTACAATACAGCATAAGAAGAGCAGTGATGGCGCACATACAAAGTCAGTGGCAGAAGGGAGTTGTGGAAAGCAAGGGGGGACTTTGAACCACAGCTTGGAGTCACCCAGGAATGCTGGAGGGGCCCGGAGGGTTTTAGCCAAGGCTCTAAAATGGGTAAGTGGAGGAGAGCAAAATCTCCTTGCCTTCAGGACTGGTGGTTTTGGTGAAGAATGGTGTCAGGACCATCTGGAAGGTTCTAAAGAGGAGTGAAAAAAGAGCCAACCTCTCTCTTTTCCGGAAATGGGTAGTGGGTCTCCAGGGAGAATGGAAATAATAAAGAAGTGCTGGGAAAGAAGGCTAAGGCAGAGAAGGGTGTGTGCCTCTGTGGAAATGGGCAATGGCTGGGAGTAGGGAGAGCTCTTACAACTGAACATGGTTCCATAGGGTTCAGAAGATCATGATGAGCGTTCATTTAATATGTCCTGAGCACGGACTATGTTGTAGGCGCCACATTAGGCTCATTGCCCCTGCCTTGCAGAGCAGTCTAGTGAAGACAGACATTAACCAAATAATCACACCAATAAATATAAGGGGGGAATAAAGCTCAGTAGGAGACAATTGATGAAGATAGGAGGGAAGTGGGTAGACTGCAATTTAATTGCATCTTGGCTTTGGGATTCAGACGGAGACTCTGACAAAGAGGAGGGAGGAGAGGCAAGGATAGCAAGAGTGGGAAGTTCAGGGGCCTTGGGAGAACCTGCGAAGGGAGTGGCCACACCTGCCTTCACTTCTCTGGATCACTGTCACATGAGACTTACTGAAATTCATCTCCATCCAGTGAACAAACTTCCTTCAAACTTCCCTCCTTTAATCATTCATTGATTCATCTGTTTGTGCATCCATCCACCCATTCCCCAGTGAGCCAGGTACCGTGCTAAGAGACACTAGAGAAGCCCAGACAGACCCCTGGCGTGAGGAGTTCATAAACGATAGCAATGCTATTCTGACATTTTCTTGCTGTTGTTTTGGCCCCTGCCTACCAGGTGAGGGAAAAGGGGCAGAGAAATGGCTGTGCTAATCAAAATATGGGACCAGGGGTGCCTGGGTGGCTCAGTCCGTTATGCGTCTGCCTTCGCTCAGGTCATAATCCCGGGGTCCTGGGATCGAGCCCCGCACCGGGCTCCCTGCTCAGCGGGGAGTCTGCTTCTCCCTCTGCCTCTGCTCCTTCCCCCAGCTTGCTCTCTCTCTCTCTCTCTCTTGCTCCCTCGCTGTCTCTCTCTCCCAAATAAATAAAATCTTAAAAAAAAATACAGGATCAGTAAAACTCTAAAAAGAAATCAGGGCCTATCAGCACACTCATCTCTCTGCGCATAACTGCTGGAGAAATGTGCAAGAGGGAGGAAGGGCGAGAAGATAGCCAAGTGGGCAGGAGCATCTCTGAGCCGCCTGCCTTCCCCAGCTCAGGCTCCACGCGATACATATAGAAACCTGTACAAGATGTGCCACACAGGAATGTATGTATAGAGTTCTATAGTTTATCAAATAAAGACTCCATTTCTTTTAAAAGGGCTGTTCTCACGGAAAGCAGAAGAACAATCACTTGGATGAGGAGGAGGGTATGGGCCTGTGACACTCTGGAATCTCAGGAACCTTCCTGCAGTGGCCACAGCTGCGGGATGGGTGGTACCCCCCGCTTTGGGTCTGTGCCTGCACCGGGCATCAGGTCCCCAGGGATGGTCCTCCCCTGGTTCTGGCCTCTCTGGCCTTGGCCCTCCAGGGCCTCTTGACCGAGCAGCTGTTGTCACTCCAGATGCACGGAGCATACCCACTCCTGGGGCAGCCCAAGGATTTTTCAAACTGGAGCACACCGGTGTATGCTTTGAATTCACATGTTAGCAACGCAAGTTATTTAGCATCATTCCAGAAGGTTAGCGTTCATGACCTCCAACAGGTGGATCGTAGATAGCATATGTTCACTTTGCATCTATGTATTCTCTATAAATTTCCTTCAATAAATTTCCTTCAAATAAGCATGGATTGCATCAGTAACAAGGAGAAATGAACATTTCTGAAGGACTGCTTAAAATGAGCGTTGCCTGGAAAGTGACCCTTCTTCACCTCAAGTGAAAACCAAGCTTTTTCTCTCTTACCTCTCGCCTCATCCACTGTCACTGTGAGCAGGCCTTTCCTACCACTTCGTCTGCCTTTCTTCCCTCGGGCACTTACTGTCTAGTCCCAGCAGCTGCCCCCACCCCCATTGCTGTCCCTGTGTCCTCACTGCCTCCGCGCACGAACCCACTTTAGAGAAGGCAGGGTGTGGCTTTCCTGTCTTCCCAGAGCAAACAGCTCAAGAGACAGGCTGCTGTTGAGGAGGAGAAGCTCTCTTATTGTATATTAGGTCAGCCATATCAAAATAAATAAAAGCGTATTCACATTTATCAAACCACTCACGGATGTGGCACCGGGATTTCCAAGAACCCTTCACAGACTGGCCCCCAAACCCACACGACAGCCCTGTGAGGTAGGTCAGGCTCCATCCCTTTCTGTGTGCAAGGACCTGGAGGAGTGTGGCACAGGGAGTGCGGGGTCGAGTCCAAAGTGGGGTCTCCAGCCAGTCCTTCCCTTTCAGGCGCTTGACCGGCCACAGCGCTGAGCAGAGCTGCCCGAGTGACTGGCAGCACAGCCGAAAGGCCGGGACACAGAGGCCCCAGGAGGCAGCCAGACAAGGTGCTGGGCTGTTGGGAGCCTGGCTATTTCTGACTTGCCCTACTTAGGGGCTCCCTTCCCAGGACCGTTCCATAATCCAAGGTCGTTTGACATTTTGCAATGTGACATCCATGGGACGCTGCTGGAAAAGACACCCATACTTTTTTGTGCCTTGAGGAAAAGGTGAGGTGACACTTTAAAAAAAGCCTACAGTTGTCGCTTTCTTGATGTTACTGGTGCCCGTGTGTCCCAACAACAGTTACATCAGCAGCTTGGGGCACGGGATGGGTTGGAAGACCGTCTCAATGTTTTCCATCAGCACAAGATCATACCGACACAACTGGGGCCTGCAAACACGAGACGGAATAGCCTTGTCAATCAAGTAGTAAACAGAGCCCGTTCTAGGAAAAGAAACCATGTTCTGTCCTTAGGATCTAACATCGTGGAGCAATTACTTCTAACGTGATAGGAAAATGCTTATGGTAAATAAGCAGAGTAAGATCAGCAACAATAAGAAAGCAGGATATAAGACGTCATTTGCCACCTAACTTCGTCTAGCTTTGTTTTTGGGTTTTTTTTTTTAAGATTTCATTTATTTATTTTCATCTAGGTTTAAAGCAATAATAGAAAGGAGATTAGAAAGAAATAACCCAGACTATTAACAATTGTTGCCTCCGAATAATGATATGATGGGTGATATCATTCTGCTTCTTAACACCTTTGACGTTTCCAGGTTTTATAAAATCAACATGTATTCCTTTGATGATCAGAGGAAAAACAGTATTAAAAAGTTCCATGGTTTTAAGATGTCATGACTGTCCTCTTAGAAGAAACGTGTATTATTAAATGTTTTAGGGTACCCTAAACCTTCAGGAGAAAGGCATTCATAAGCATAAATCACTGACTGCTCACAGCATTGTCCACCTCTGTCTTGCCGACAGATTGGATGCTAGGAATATGTGTTGGAGTGGCATGAGTCACAAAGCACCCATGCCACCACAGCTTTGCTCTTTCTCCCCCAGTTTGACTCTGTGCCCCCGTGCACACGCACACACGCACACACAAACGCAGTTGCTTATTTTTTCTGACCCGATTGAGAATAGGTTGCTTACCCCTTAATACTTCAATGTGTATTTCCTAGGAACAAGGACATTCTCTGTGCAGTTATCAAATTCAACATCGAGATAGTCCTTTCATACTGTATCAATGGAATAAAATATTTGTTATTCTGTACCTTTTTTTATATGAGGCTCTGTGTTTGCCAAATTATATGAGGCTCTTTTCCACAACAAAAATACTTGCAAGCAGTGTGGGTGGAGTGATTAGGGAAGAATTATATAACTATAAGCATGTAACGTTATTTCTTTGAATTTTTGGGCCATTTATCTTTAAGTGCCTACCAGTAAAATTTTCTTGAATTTTGGGGCTACTGGCTTTTTTCAAGTCTATTTTTGGAAAACCCCTCCCCTCCTTCATTATAATGGATGAAGTCCTATTAAAACATCAGACCAAGCAGATTGGACAGGAACTGAGAAGGTCTTTGGAAAACAAGGGCTTGTCAAATCCTGCCAATGGCTCACCTCTCTGGATGGGCAAGTGACCTTAACTTCATGCGGAGAATCCTGAGCTTGTACTTGGGGCCTATAACAGATCCGGTAGAGAACACCAAGGAAATGGTCGCCACTTTATCCAAGTCTTGATTAAATCTTGCAAGCAGACTCACTTGGTGGTATTTCTGAAATACTGCAGGTTCACTGGAAGGAAGAGATAATAATTTTTAAGTGAATATAGACTGCTCATGAAAGGAAACAGTTTTGAAGCCTACAAATCACTCATAAGCAGGTAACCACTTGACCCCAAAGTTCTGTTGGGTTCCAAAGGACTGCGTAAGTGAAGCTTCTGGCCCCAGGAATGATGACATACTGTGGCACGAGAGAGGTATGCCCGCCTACCATACACCAGTTAGCATCCTCATCTCTTGACATGTCTCCATTCCCCTGAAAGATTCTTCAAGATGAGTGTTATTCATTTTACAGACAAGGAAACAGATGCTTGTAGAGCTTAAACTCACCCAGGTCACAGGGCTTGTCTGCACCAATGCAGGGACTCATACTCACTTATGAGTTCAAAGTTAGTCTTTCCATGAAACTGCATTGCTAGAAGTGTATGTATATTGTTAGTCCAGCTAGCTAACTAATTGAAAACCTGTGCTTCAGCATATATTTTTTTCAGTCCTGCCTCTCAAATAAGATAGCTAAATCCCAGGTTCCAATACTTTTTCCTGAGTGTGCAATGTTTCCTACAGTTGGAATCTCACATTGAGCCTAAGGTAAATCCACTGGGGAGGTTTAGCTGGGTCAGTGTCGCTCTGGGGAGCTGGGGGAGGAGACCCCGGAGACCCACCCTGGGCTCAGAAATGGGAGGCTTGCTCTAGAAATCAATCCTTAATTTGGAGGTGGGAATGGGGGCTGAGGGGGTGTGTGTGTCACCCCAGCCTCACTAGAATCATGTGTAAGTCCTGTGAAGAACAAACATGCCACATGTAAAACTAATCTGAAAGGTCCCCAGATTTTAGTTTCTAAACACCATCCTCACTAAAACCTCCTTCTTCCAGGAGAAATGGCTGATTCCAGGGCTAGGTCAGGGAAAGTACAAAGCGAGCCTGCAACAACTGTGTGCCTAAAGATGAGAAGCGCTCAAAGAATGGTGGGAGATGTTCCAAAGGATCTAGAATCACTTCACACTCATCAGGATGGCTACTATTAAAAAAACAAAAACAATAAACAAAAAACTGAAAATAAGTGTTGACGAGGATATGGAGAAATCATGCACTGTTGCTAGGAATGGAAGGTGGTACGACCACAATGGCAAAGGGTCTGGGGTCTCTTCGAAGAAGGAAAAATAGAATTACCTCATGATCCAGCAATTCTACTTCTGGGAAAGCAAGGTCTCAAAAAGATATTTGCACACCCGTGTTCACAGCAGCATCATTCACAAGAGACAAGAGGTGGAAGCAACCCAAATGTCCATCAATGGCTGGAGGGCTAAACACCAAGTGATATCTACGTACAATGGAATATTATTCAGCCATAAAAAGGAAGGAAATTCTGCCATATGCTACAACATGGATGGACCTTGAGGACATTATGCTAAATAAAATAAGCCAGTCACAAAAAGATAAATATTGTTGGACTCCATTTATATAAGATATCTAGAGTGACCAAAATCATAGAAACAGAAAGTCGAATGGTAGTTACCAGAGGCTGGAGGAAGAAGGAAAAGGGAGCTATTGATCAATGGGCATAGAATTTCAGTTTGCAAGATGAAAAGGTTCTGGAGATTTATTTCACAATAATGTGAATATTCTTAACACTACTGAGCTGTACACTTAAAAATGATTAAGATAATAAATTTTACATTTTCTGTCTTCATCATGATCAAAAATGCATTTTTAAAAAAGGGCACAGACCCAGTTTGAAGAGATTTCACTGGCCAGATTTGAGACAATTTAAATATCAAAATAAATAAATAATGGTAGTAACTGAGTATAAGTCCCCATTAACAAAATAAAAATCCATGAGTCCATCTTGATATAACCAACTAAAGGAATAAATAAATGGGGAGAAGAGAAAGCTTTTCCTAAAGGACGAATTAGAAAAACCACCATTTGGCAACCATCGTAGTAACAATTCAACCACAAAACATCAAAACTAGTGGGTAGAAGTTTGAGGAGTAATGGAACATTTACATGGTCTTGAGGTACCTCTGTGCAACAATTAGTAAGGAATAGGAATTAGTATTCCTTACTAATACAAAGAAAAAACAGTAACTTGTTAGTGAAGAAACTTGGCAGAAAGCACCTTAATGAACTGATCCACGTTCATGGAAAGCTGTGGGCCGCCTGATAGGCCATGCTGAGCCAAACACAACATCAATTCTTTGCTAGAGATGCATGATCTGAATGTAATCACAAGGAAGCATCAGACAAACCCAAACTGAAGACATTCTGAAAATAACTGACCTGTAAGTGTCAAAGTCAAGAAAGTCAAGGAAAGATGGAAGGTTCCAAGTGAGGACTAAAAAGAGGATAACCAACTGCAGCCAGTGACCCCGAACTGGATCCCTTTCCGAGAACAGCTGTGCAACCCCGACCGAGCAGGGACTTCAAGAGGGGGTGATTCCACCAGCAGATGGCAAAACCCAGCGGGGGCAGACGGAAGGCAGAGAGAGAAAAGCCTTCCTGCAGCTGAGAAGCCTGTCTATGAGTACAGGTGGAACCCGCTCTTCCACCTGGAGGGATGTCTGGAAAGACTGGGTGCTGCAAGGGATTGGGCTCATACCCGAATAAAGGGAATGACAGCCAGTGAGCTACAGATTATGACCGATGATAGGAGCCAAATGTTTGTTTCTGGTAGCACGGTGCACTAAACAGCCTGAAAACAACTCCTGGTGATGGCTACAATTCAAACAAAAACAAAACTAAAAACCCTCTAAATTGCACCGAAGAGGAAAGTGAAGAATACTGGGAAGCCTCAAAAACATGTGGAGGCAGAAACACTGAAATCACATCAGCTTTTGTTGGCCTCTTGTGAAAGCTAGTAATGGGTTTTCTTTTTCATGGCCTTGCAGGGCAGTAGGACAGGGAGCAAAGCCACTCAAGGAGGGGAGTTGAGGGCACCTGGGTGGCTCAGTCGTTAAGCGTCTGCCTTCGGCTCAGGTCATGATCTCAGGGTCCTGGGATCGAGCCCCGCATCGGGCTCCCTGCTCAGCGGGGAGCCTGCTCCCCCCTCTCCCACTCCCCCTGCTTGTGTTCCCTCTCTCGCTGTGTCTCTGTCAAATAAATAAATAAAATCTTAAAAAAAAAAAAAAGGAGGGGAGTTGAATGGGAGACTCTGGGGAGGGGTGAACTAAAAATGAATTCTAAGTAAACAACCCTCCTACCACCTCAGGGGCAGAAACAATCTCTATCAAAATCCCGGCTGCCTTACTTTTTTTTCCCAGAAACTGACAAACTAATTTAAAATCCATATGGAAATTCAAGAGACCCAGAATAGTCAAACAACTTTGAAAAGGACCAAACTTGGGGCACCTGGGTGGCTCAGTCAATTAAGTGTCTGACTCTTGCTTTCACCTCAGGTCACGATGTCAGGGTCCTGAGATCAAGCCCCACGGTGGACTCCATGCCTGGCGTGGAGCCTGCTTAGGACTTTCTCTCTCCCTCTGCCCACCACACACTCTGCCCAGCATGCACTCTCTCTCTCTCTAAATAAAAAAGAAATGAAAAAGACCAAATTTGGGGGATTCATACTTCCTGATTTCAAAATTTGTTAGAAAGCTTCAGTAATGCTATAGTGAGCTACATGACACTGTGGTACTTGCATTAGGATAAATATATGGATCGATAGAAGAAAATTCAGAGTCTAGAAATAAACCTATCCATTGACTGTCAATTGATTTAGGCAAGGGTATCAAGACAGTCGCAGAGAAAGAATAGGTTTTTCAATAAAGGGTGCTGTGACAACTGGATATCCACTGGCAAAGGAATGAAGCTGGACCCCCTACCTCATTCTATATGTGAAAATGAACTCAAAATGAATCAAAGACCTAAATGTGAGGCCTAAAACTATAAGGACTTGTGCCACAGTATACACAGAACTCTTGCAACTCAACAATAAAAAGGTAAATAACCCAATTTTAAAGTAAGGCACACAAAAACCTGTACCCAGATGTTTATAGCAGCATTATTCAGAATTATCAAGACTTGGAAGTAGCCAAGATGTCTTTCAGTAGAAGAACGGATAAATAAACTGTAGTACATCCAGACAACGTAATATTATTCAGTGCTAAAAGGAAATCAGTGGTAAGCTATGAAAATACATGAGGAAAACTGAAAGCCCATTACTAAGTGAAAGAAGCCACTCTGGGAAGGTTACATACTGTATGATTCCAACTACATGACATTCTGGAAAAGGCAAAACTGTGGAGACAGTACAAAGACCAGTGGTTCCCAAAGGTTAAAGGGAAGAGATGGATACAATAGGCAGAACACAGAAGATTTTTAGGATTATAGGATCTACTCCATGATCTTATAATGGTAGATAAATGTCCTTATACTTTGGCAAAACCCACAGAATGTGCAACACCAACAGTGAACCCTAATGTAAACTATGGACTTTGGGTGATGATAATGTGTCAGTCTAAACAGGTGTGCCACTCTATAATCCAGACTTTGATAGTCAGGGAGCCTGTGTGTATGGGGCCAAGAGTGTATATGGGAAATCTCTGCACTTCTGTTCAATTTTGGGAATCTAAAACTGCTCTAAAAAACGAAGTCTATTGAAAAGGGAAAAAATGAGTAAAGGACCCAAATAGACATTTCTCAAAAAAAGATATAAAATTGTCCAGTAAGCACATGAAAGACACTCAAAGTTATTAATCATTTGGGAATTACAAGTCAAAACCATAATCACATATAACATAATGCCCACCAGAATGGCTAAATACAGAAGACAGACATGCCTGTGATATATACAGAAAATGTGAAACATACACACAAAGGAATATTATTCAGCCTTTATAAAACAAGAGAAATCCTGTCTCATGCTGCAACCTGGATGAACCTTGTATTATGCTAGGTGAAATAAGCCAACCACTAAAAGATGAATATTGTGTGATTCCACTTATATGAGTGGCATCTAAAGTAGTCAAATTCGTAGAAACAGTAGGATGGTGCTTGCTAGGGGCTAGGGGGTGGGGGGAAATGGGAGTTGTTATTTAACGGGTATAGAGTTTCAGTTTTGCAAGATGAGAAAGTTCTGGAGGTCTGTTTCACAACGATGTGAACTATACTTAACACGACTAAACTCAGAAATGATTAAGATGAAAAGATTAATTTTATGTTCTGTATTTTTTAATCACAATGCAGAAGAAAAAAAATTTAAACAGGTATTAACAGTGTTGGCAAGGATGTAGAGAAATTAGAAGTCTTACACATGGCTGGTGGGAATGTAAAATGGTGCAGCTGCTTTGGAAAACAATTTGGCAGTTCCTGAAAATGTGAATTACATGGTTATCATATGACCCAGCAATTCCACTGCTAGGTATATACCCAAGAGAAATGAAAACGTATGTCTACACAGAAACTTGTACACATATGTTCATAGCAGCATTATTCATAATAGCCAAAAAAGTGGAAATAACCCAAATGTCCATCAGCTGACAAAAGGATAAATAAAATGTGGTATGTGTGAAGAGTGGCACAGTGGGAGTGAGTTGGGCCCATAACCTAGAGGTCAGTGGATCGAAATACAATGGGTCTATCCATACCACGGAGTATTATTTGGCCATAAAAAAATGAAGTACTGATACATGCTATCAAATCTTGAAAACATTATGCTAAGCAAAAAAAAAAAAAAAAAAAACCCAGACACAAAAAGGCAGGCCACATACTGTATGTTTTCATTTATGTGACATGCCCAGAGTATGGAAATCTATAGATAGAAAGCAGATGAGTGGTTGACAGGAGCTGGAGAGGAAGGAGGAATGAGGAATTACTAATAGGTATGGGGTTGCTTTTTGAGTTTTTAAGGTTTGTTTTTTTTTTAAAGATTATTTAACAAAGAGCACAAGCGGGGGAGTGGGGGGGGGGTAAGGAAGCAGGCTCCCTGCTGAGCAAGGAGCCCGATGCAGGGCTCAGTCCCAAGACCCTGGGATCATAACCTGAGCCGCTTAACCGACTGAGCCACGCAGGTGCCCCTGGGGTTGCCATTTGAGATGATAAAAATGTTCTGGAATTAGATGGTAGTAATGTTTGTCCATTTTGTGAATATACTAAAAACCACTGAAACATAAACTTTAAAAGGGTGCATTTTATGGTATGTGAATTATATTTTAATTTTTAAAAAGTTTAAAAATAAGGGCGCCTGGGTGGCTCAGTTGGTTAAGCGACTGCCTTCGGCTCAGGTCATGATCCTGGAGTCCCGCGATCGAGTCCCACGTCGGGCTCCCTGCTCAGCGGGGAGTCTGCTTCTCCCTCTGACCTTCTTCCCTCTCGTGCTGTCTATCTCTCATTCTCTCTCTCTCTCTCTCAAATAAATAAAATCTTAAAAAAAAGTTTAAAAATAAAAAAAGCAATACGTCCAAGACATGGATACAGGGAGAGCCACCAGGCAGATAATATCTTTGAATGTAACTCCATTTGTACCCACAGTCTGGTAAGACTGAAGAAACCCAGGGCACATTCTCTGATATTATTTTCCCTTTCTTAAACTATAAAAACACTAAATACTAAAAACTAAAAGTTTACCTTGCAAAAAAAGAGAAAAGTAGACATAATCTTACCATGGAATAGAACCACCATTTTCTTTTTTCCCATATATTCTCTGATTGGTGATGACTCTTTCACAAACATGACTAAACTAAGAATGACTAAACGTGAATAAAACAGAGATGTTAAGGGCTCTATCTTAATCAAGAAAAAAACCTTCACATTTAGAAAGCCCTAACTGGGGGGGGGGCCTGGGTGGCTCAGTTGTCAAGCATCTGCCTTCGGTTCAGGTCATGATCTCAGGGCCCTCGGATCGAGCCCCGCATCAGGCTCCCTGCTCAGCAGGAAGCCTGCCTCTCCCTCTCCCGCTCCCGCTGTGTTCCCTCCTTTGCTGTGTCTCTCTCTGTCAAATAAATAAATAAAATCTTAAAAAAAAATTTAGAAAGTCCTACTCGGGAGAAATTTACTACAGAAAATTAAAATTTCTAAGACATGTAAAGCCAATATGTAACCAGTTATTGGCATGAATAACCAAATTTTGTTAAGTGACCATTTCTCATTATAGGACCGCACAATTTCCCCTGCTCTTTCTTGGAATCTCCAGAGGAGGCCTCTGCCTAACTTCCTTACTGAAGATCACAGCCTATAAACTGCCTGTCGCTGGTTATTCAAGATGCGCCCTCTAGCGGTGCCCTCCCTGAAAATGCAGCCCTTCTGGGTTTGGGGACATCTGATCCTCCGTTTCCTTATATATAAAATACAGATGGTAATACCACCTCACGGGTTTTAGTGTGACCTGCATTAGCCAGCGTGTGTAATGTGCCTAGTTCAATAAACAAAGGCTGTTATTATTATGATCCAAGGATGCCTTAAAAAAAAAGTCACCTCCAGACCACCAACACATACCTTTTCTATTCATCTACACAGTGAAACCATAGGCAATTGCCAGTTTCAGATGACATTCCAGTTGGTTCTCTATGAGTGAAGCCAACAGACAACCCAAGTGCCCAGTAGATAATAGGACCCCCCAAAAATGTTTCCTGAGTAAATGAATAAAATGAGCCTTAAATTTTTTGCTTAAAGGTTTTGAGTTATTTTCCCCATTTTCCTGATTATAAATTAATGGATGAAAACAATTAACCATTTTAAAACTATATAGATATACAACAGCATATAAAAGTAAAAGAGAAAGTAAAGAGAAGCTGAAAAAAGAAAAGTAAAGAGAAGCTTAAAAAAGCACTCATATTCCTACCCCCAAGGGACAATCTAACATATTAGACATATTTCTTTTTCATTTTTTTGGCATTGTTGAACTAATTTTATACTTTATATAATTTGATATCCTGCATTTTCCACTTCGCACATTATAAGCACTTCATTTAATATAGTTTCATAAATGAATGTATAAATACTATTATATGAGAATATTTAATTAACCATTTCCCCATCATTGGATTTTTAGGGTGTTTCCAATTTTCTATTGCAAAATCACATTTTCTGAGTTTCAGAAGCATACATATATATGTTTATATATATGTATGAGCTCACAAAAAAATTGAATTGTGTGTGGGCGTAGGTGCTTTTAGGTTGTGGGATTGTTGGGATGGGGCAAGTATTTGCAAGTTTATGTTACATATTTTATGCTATATATTTCTTTTTTTTAATTTATTTGTCAGAGAGAGAGAGCACAAGCAGGGGGAGCAGCAGGCAGAGGGAGAAGCAGGCTCCACACTGAGCAGGGAGTCCGATGCAGGACTCGATCCCAGGACTCTAGGATCACAACCTGAGCCGAAGGCAGATGCTCAGTCGATTGAGCCACCCAGGCGCCCCTTTATGCTATGTATTTATTTACTGTTTAAATCCTTTACAGCAAGCAAGGATGACTTTTGTAATTAAATGTATTTTAAAAATGAAGCAGAAGAGGGAGGAAGGGAGGGAAGAGTGAGAGAGGGAGGAAAGAAGGAAGGGAGGGAAGAAGGGGGGAGGGAAGAAGGGGGGAGGGAAGAAGGGGGTAAGGAAGGGAGGGAGGAAAAAGGAAAAGAAAATAAATCTCTGTACCACTTTCATTTGTAAAGAGCCTAGAAGATCAAGAGCCACAAGAAGCAATTGCTCCCTACCCTAGGACCCAGCAATTGCACTACTGGCTTTTTACCTCAAAGATACAAATGTAGTGACCCAAAGGGGCACCTTCACCCCAGTGTTTATAGCAGCAATGTCCACAAGAGCTAAACTATGGAGAGAGCCTAGATGTCCACCAACAGATGAATGGATAAAGAAGATGTGGTATATACATACAATGGAATATTATGCAGCCATCAAAAAATGAAATCTTGCCATTTGCAATGATGCTAAGCGAAATAAGTCAATCAGAGAAAGACAATTATCATATGATCACACTCATATGTGGAATTTGAGAAGGCAGAGGATCATAGGGGAAGGGAGGGAAAAATGAAACAAGACGAAACCAGAGAAGGAGACAAACCGTTAAGAGTCTCTTAATCTCAGGAAATAAACTGAGGGTTGCTGGAGTGGAGGGGGTTGGGAGGAATGGGGTGGCTGGGTGACGGACATTGGGGAGGGTATGTGCTATGGTGAGCGCTGTGAATTGTGTAAGACTGATGAATCACAGTACTGTACCCCTGAAACAAATAATACATTATATGTTAATAAAAAAATATGTATCTATCTATATATAAAAGAAGCAATTACTCCCTTAAATCTTTTGTAGAACAAAGACAAGTACAAACCTATAAATAAGAAAGTGGGTATATTTGGGATTTAATTTCTCTGCGCAAAAAGGGAGAGAGCAAACTGCAAACCATCCCAGCCCAACTTACTGATTGATTCTGGATTCTGTGATGTTCCCAGCTCTGTCGCTCAATTTGATTGTAATGGACCCTCTTCTTATGTTCTTGTTCCAAGTTATAATATCCACAAAGTAATGATATACTGCAAAACAAGGAGAGAGCACAGTAAGAGAGGGACACTCTCAACTGCTCCCCTGAAAGGCCAATTCCTAGAAACGCAACCTCCCTCATGACTTGAGTCTCTTGTTCTCTTCCTCCCTAGTTTCTCTGCAAAGATCCAGGGCAGAATTTTCTAATATTCCTTTCCGTGGTCCTTCCTTACATGGTCTACTGCTGAGTATGATTGGTTCACTGCAATCCCTGCCCTTTTAGACAAAACCAACCAGGCGGCCATGTAGAGACTCTCCAGAGCTGACAAGGTCTTCCATAATCTGGGCCATGCCCACCAGCCCCCCTCATGTCTTCCCCAGTCATGCCATATCTAACCTGCACTGCCAGGTGTCTCTTGCTCCTGGGCCTTCTCCCCACTTGGACACTCTGACTTTGCCCCCTTTGCCAGCTCATCCTTCAGGTTTTGGCTTAATATCACTTCCTCCAGGAGGCCTTCACTGACCCTCAGACTAAGTCAGGTTTCCCTCTTAGAATTCTTATCATGCTCGGGTATTCTCCCCCTCATTAGTCAGCACACATACCTATATTTATAAAATGCAAGAGACAAAAGTGATAATCCAAAAAGTGGTAAATATATGGGTGTATCTACACAAATATTGCCTGAGTAATGTCTTATGCAGTTAAAAAAAAATAAAGCTAAAATATACTACAGTAGCTGGGAAGGGACGCCTCTTTGTAATCCTGGCAGTAGTACCATATAGGCTTGGTGTATTCCTACTGAACAAGTGAGAGTGCATGATGTGTTCAGAGAATTATTCTTCCTCCCCACTCTCTGCTTCCCAAGGTCAATGATGCTTTGGGAAGATGGAGATTCCACCATGATAGCCAGATCGGCTATCTCTTGATCAGACTTGCGAAGAAGGGGACAGAGGCTCAGGGAGATGCTGGTCTCATGAAGGAATAAGGTTAGCCCTAGAGTTGCCATTCCATGGCCCATTATTACTCGGGCACTTGCCTCACTTGGACCAGGCAGACAGCAAACCCTGGGCTGCCCCACATAGCTCCAAAGGAGGAGGGAAACCCACTGATCTGCAACCTCTTTTACTAGGGTTGCTCCTAAGAAAAGTGAAAAGGGGAACAAGATTGCAAGACATGCCCAGGAAAATTCCTACTTGATTCCCAGGGCATCTAATCATCTGCTGCCCCATTTAGCCCCCATCTGGAATACCCAAGCCCTCAATGTCTTTAGAAGGTCATCACAGTTGCTTTGGAGCTGGAACTGACCCATAGATGTGGCTGACACCTGATTTTACCTAGCCACAATCTCAGGTCTTTGGGGGGGGTTAAGCAAATTTTCTGGAAGATCTTAGTAATTAGAATGGCTCACAGGGGACACCTGGCTGGCTCAGTCAGTAGACCATGCAACTCTTGATCTTGGGGTCATGAGTTCAAGCCCCACATGAGGTATAGGGTTTACTTTAAATATATATATATGTATATTTTTACAAATATACATATATTTATAAAAAAAAAAGAAGCCATCCAGTGAAGCTAACAATCATGATTTGTTGAGATTTAATCCCTATAACCCAGAAGATAGGCATTGTTATCCCTATTTCACCTAGCAGGACACTGAGACTCAGAGAGGTTAAATGTCTTGACCAAGGTCACATAGCTACTATGTGTTGGAGTCAAGACTCGACCCAAGTCCTTCCAGCTCCAAAGTCCACACTCCACCATGGCCTTCATTTGCCAAGAGGTAGCCAGGAAGCTGAGGCTCAGCCATTTAAAAAAAAAAAAAAAAGGAGGGAGTTGGGCCAAAGCAAACAACCACATCCACCACTCACTGCAGTACGGTTCCTCCTTGGCTGTGTCAAAGAACGCTTTAGTCATAGGAGGGTCTTTCTGCTTTAAATACTCTTTCCAATTATCAGCATAATAGCCTGTAAAGCAAGTTGGAAAAATGTAACATTAACATGTATTATGTAAGTGTCAAAGTAGCTGGGGAGGTAGTGAGTGAAGTGAGTTTGACCGCCCACACCACCAAGACAACCTCCCTCTTACACCCACCCCCTACAGGGAGGACCTCCAGAGCCACCAGCGCATGCCTCCCCTGCATCCACCACACCTTGCTTGCTACCCTATCCCTCAGAGCTGAGACTTGCAAAATGACCCCACAGTGGCTCTCCCCCATTTTTACTGACATTGTATCACCCTGGTTCTTAGTAGCACACTAGTTCTCCCACACACTGTGTAGACTAAGAAGAGCGCTGACATTTTTCAGTAGTACATTAATTTTACAGATTAAAAAAGATTCAGGTTTATACCTAAAATAGCATCACTCTTGCCAAGCATTGTGCTTTCTTGAAGAACTACAATTAGGCCCCAAAATTGCGCAGAACCTGAGCTTGCTATGACTATGTCAACAAGCAGGGGACTCCTCTCCTTTAGGTTTGTGCCTGCAGGAATGAGGCTGAGTGCTATCAGTGAGGTTTCTCTCTCTCCTCTGTCCCCACCCTTAGAGAATGGCCTTCACATGCTGACTTGACTGATCTGGAATGGGAACATGAGTAATTTTTAAAAGCTCCCTAGAGCTTTCCAATTAACTTAGGCACAATCAAGGTTGAAAACCCCTTGTCTCTAGCATGCCCTGATATTAACATGGGTTTTTCCTTTGAACAATTAGAAAATTCTCATGATCTTCCAGTTTCAAAGCCTCACCATCTGGAATATTTCTACCAATCCTCAGCAAATGTGCAAGCAGCCTCCACAGTATATCTGTGACCCCCACTCCACCCTGCACATGCACATAAGAGTCAGGGTTCAGTGTGAGGGCATTTACAGACACAGTTTGTTGGAAGGAGTCATTCTGCAAGGCTCATTTGACAGGAGAGTCTGGGCCCACTGTGACTCTCCCCCAGCAGAGAGGTTGCGTGCATGAAGAGGATGTTTCTTTCCCCAGGGGAGCTGGCTATGTAAGGTAACTATGCCCTGGGTGGGCTTGGAAACTCGTTTGGAACCTTCTTTATTATGCTGGCATGTCCAGGGAGGTTGCACTGCCCTCTAGATGAAATCGCATACAAATGGCTTTTCTAAGGTCCAAGAGGACTTCGCAGAACAAATTGGCTGGAAAAAACTAAGTAAAAATTTTTTTAAACCACGTAATTTTCAGGCCCATTTTTAGATAGTAAAATGGTGCTAGGATTCTACCAAAAATGAACTCTTTGTGAATCAAAGGGGAAAACTGCTTGGACTTACCCAGGAGGGGACAGGACTCCTTTTGTGGTATGCCACAGTTGACACACTTGCCGTTTCTATAATCCCGGTAGGAGTCACAGGGATACGCGGTGATAGAACAGTTCTCTCTCAGAGAAGAAAGGTACAGGTACACGGACCTCTGGTGGTCACACTTAAAATATCGCAATCCTTGATTGTCAAAGGAAGGATCAGAGAGTAGAGCAGCTGCAGCGTTTAACAATAGCGCATCACACGGTATGCACGCGCACGATTCATCATCTGTCTCCTATAGGCCAGGCGCTGTGCTAACAGCTTCAATGTATTTTATTCCACTGAATCCTTATAAAAACCCATAGATCAGGATTCACGCTGGCACGTGGCAGGATGAAAGAAGATAGGCATGATTATCCCCATTTTACCCAGCAGGACACTGAGACTCAGAGAGCTTAAATGACTTGACCAAGGTCACACAAGTATTATGTGGTAGAATCAGGATTCAACCCATGTCCTTCCTTTGTCATTGAAAAGGAAGAGAAAAATCCAATGATAGTTTCTCCAGAGATTTTCAGCGGAAGGCAAGCACATTTAAACTAGTAGACAGAGAAAGAAGGTATTGAGGATTACTCCCAAGGAGGGGAGGCAGAGGAGACAGCTTTTTAAAAGAATGGGGGGCGGGGCGCACCTGGGTGGCTCAGTTGGTTAAGCAACTGCCTTCGGCTCAGGTCATGATCCTGGAGTCCCAGGATCGAGTCCCGCATCGGGCTCCCTGCTCAGCGGGGAGTCTGCTTCTCCCTCTGACCCTCCTCCCTCTCGTGCTCTCTCTCTCTCAGATAATAAATAAATTTTAAAAAATCTTAAAAAAGAATGGGGGATGCTTCCACCCTGGGGGCACAAGGTTAACAGGACAGTCAAGATTGACCTTGTAAACTAAAATGAGGAGAGACAGAATGGCTCCCTCAGGTGAGATCTCAATCTAGGTAAAAAGGCACATTTAGGTCACCTTTAAGAGGTGAGGGTTTATAGGTAGGGAGATTTTCAGAATAGAAGCATGAGGGGTGATCACAGGGAGTCGGCAAGAGATAAACATAAGGATTCTCTAGTTTTTTTTGTTTTTTTAAAGATTTTATTTATTTGGCAGAGAGAGACACAGCGAGAGGGGGAACACGAGCAGGGGGAGTGGGAGAGGGAGAAGCAGGCTTCCCGCCGAGCAGGGACCCCGACGTGGGGCTCGATCCCAGGACCCTGGGACCCGGGACCATGACCCAAGCCGAAGGCAGACGCTTAACGACTGAGCCACCCAGGCGCCCCAAGGATTCTCTAGTATTTTTGAGAGCCATGGAAAAGTTAGCAAGTTTGCCTGGACCTTGTACTCAATTAACAAGGCTCCATGACAGCTCCAGAATGTTCTCACGCCAAGGTGGGGGCTGACCTGGCAGAGACCTAAGGGGTTCTCTAATGGGCGTACACAGGGTATTCATGAGAGAAGCCCAGAGGTAGGGGTTCCATTTCTGCTACAGGGTGAAGCGTGAATGAAGTAAGAGGGAGTGAACAATGGCAAGTGGCACTGGAAGCCATGAATGGGCAAGAAGAGGTGAGGAAAGCCTCCAGTTAATTCCTAGCGGGTGCCAGGCAGTGCAATGGTGAGAGGGGAAAGCTGCGAAGTGCGGAGATGGCATCAGGAGGGTTGGACATGATGAAGCACGACAGCACACAGCACTGAAAGGTTATTGGAAGGTGGATGGGGCCGATGATGAAGTAAGTCATTCAGAAAAGGGAGCAGGGTCCCAAAGATGGGTAAACAAAGGAGGTGAGGATCTGGGTAAGAAACAGTGAACCCCAGGAAAAGAAGAGTTATGATTATGAGTTCATGGCTTGGAGAGGCATTGAGTGCTGGAATCAGACCCATGTTTCCTCTTCCCTCTGAGTCCACTTATGCCCATAGAGGAGATCAGTGAAGGACAGAAATAAACTGGGGCAAGAGAAGAGAAGCATGGGTTGGCATGGGGCCACGCTGGACTGGACTAAATCTGACAGGTCAGTATTGAATTATTGTTCCTGGAACTTCCACTTGCAGAAACAATGACATTGATAGCAATACAGAGAATGTCCTTTATAAGCAAGGCACATTATCTTTGGCTCCTGAGAGGTAGTGATGCTACACCACACAGGACAGAATTTGAGCCTGCACCATTTATGGTACAATATGGTAGACCCTACTTAAGCCATTTCATCTGGATCATTTCCAAACACCGTGTCATTTCCACGGGGCTGTATACAACTACCATTTTGTAACAAGATCATCTTTTTCTAGAATCACAACCTTGATTATTTAACTTTCTCTAGCAATGGTGAAATACATATTCAGAGCACTTAAGGATGGGTTTTTTTATTCTGTCCCCCACATTACTTTTATGTTCCCCTCTAACCACCCATTTTTTTGTTTTGTGAGTTTTTTCTCATTATAAAATAAAAAATGCACATTTAGAAAATACAATAGGAGATGATGATGCAAAAATCACCTAGAAGTCCAATATCCACAGTTTACCACTAATAATTATTTGCAGCATTTATGTTTAGTCTTTTCTTCTATACTTACAAATGTACAAATACACATTTAAAAAAACAAATCGGTATCATACTGTATAGTTTTGTGTCTTTCGCACTTAATATCCTATTGTAAGCATTTTCATTAATCTGAAAATATGACTTTTTAACAATTATATTCCTTTATGTGGGCATACCATAGTTATTTAACCATTTTCCATGTCGGATATTTAAACTATTTCTAAAAATTTAGCTATTATAAATAACGCTGTGTCAGATATCTTTGCACTTTGATTTTTGTCTACCTTTTCCATTATCTCTCTAGGAGAAATTCCTAGATATGGAACTTCTAGATCAAGGACACACCTTTTCAAGAGAGAGAAATAATTCATAATAGCTTTTAATCATATGGTTATGGTTATTTTTTTAAATTTATTTTTTAAAGATTACTTATTTATTTATTTATTTGAGAGAGAGAGAGAGAGAGAGAGAGAGCGCATGAGAAGGGGGAGGGTCAGAGGGAGAAGCAGACTCCCCGCTAAGCGGGGAGCCCGATGTGGGACTCGATCCCGGGACTCCAGGATCATGACCTGAGCCAAAGGCAGTCACTTAACCAACTGAGCCACCCAGGAGCCCTAAAATTTATTTTTTAAACTAAGTATAACCAACATACAGTGTTATATTGGTTTCAGATGTACAATATAGTGATTCAGCAATTCTGTACATTACTCAGTGCTCATCATGGTAAGTGCACTCTTAATCCCCTTCATCTATTTCACCCATCCTCCCACCCACCTCCCCTCTGGTAGCCATCAGTTTGTTCTCTATAGTTAAAGAGTCCGTTCTTCGTCTCTTTTTTCTTTGTTCATTTATTTTGTTTCTTAAATTCCACATTTGAGTGAAATCGTGTGGTATTTGTCTTTCTCTGACTAGTTTCCCTTAGCATAATACCCTCTAGTTCCATCGATGTTGTGGCAAATGATTTGATTCATTCCTTTTTATGGCTGAGCAATGTTACATTGTATAAGTATACCACATCTTCTTTATCCATTCATCTATCGATGGACACTTGGGTTGCTTCCATATCTAGGCTATTGTAAATAATGCTGCAATGGGTCTTTTTTTTAAGGAGTATATCTGAATAATAATTTTTAAGATATAATTTATATTTATACTATCTCTATCTTCTCAAATGATTTGTTTTCTTTTTTTTTAAAGATTTTATTTATTTATTTGTTAGAGAGAGAGAGCGTGGGCGAGAGTACAAGCACGGGGAGCTACAGGCAGAGGGAGAAGCAGGCTCCCTGCTGAGCAAGGAGCCCGATGCGGGACTTGATCCCAGGACCCTCGGATCATGACCTGAGCCGAAGGCAGCCACTTAACTGAGTGAGCCACCCAGGCATCCCAATGATTTGTTTTCTATTAAAAACTATTATCCAGAGAATAAGATCAGATTTTTAAAATATGCCTTTTAAAACCACTACTGTGGGTGCCTGGGTGGCTCAGTTGGTTAAGCGACTGCCTTCGGCTCAGGTCATGATCCTGGAGTCCTGGGATCGAGTCCCGCATTGGGCTCCCTGCTCAGCGAGGAGCCTGCTTCTCCCTCTGACCCTCCCCGCTCTCATGTACTCTCTCTCTCTCTTTCTTGCTCTCTCAAATAAATAAATAAATCTTTATAAAAATAAAAATAAAAATAAAACCACTACTGTACAATATATAAAGTATCTGCACTTACCTCCCAATATTGTTTTGGGACAACCGGGTTGATCCAATCCTCCATTTGGGTAGAAGTCTATGTTTCCTAATGGCTCCTTGTAGCCCAGTGCTAAAGGAGAATACATTAGGCTTTTATTTTTGAACTTTTCACACTGCATAGTTCACTTGCTCGAAGGATATAGGCAGGGATTGTGGTGTTGTTGTTGTTATACTTATTTAAATATTTTGCCCAAAGTTACCCAGCTAATTATTTAGAAAGAATTGTAGATTGCTTTAATAATTGCTTATTCTCTTTAACCTTGTAACCACAAAACAATCAGTAAAATGCTTGATTTAAATGATACACGTTTACATATATAGTGCATCACTGCAATAATAATAGCTATTACATATTGAGAACCTACATGTGTTTGTGGTCTTGGTACTAGGTGTTAAATATACCTGTCCTCTAATTTTCACCATGTCTAAAAAAGTAGCCATTGGTAAATTCAGATGAAGTAAGTTACAGTTGATGACACTGAGGTTCAGAGGATCTACTGAACAAAATGACACCACTAGAAAGGACAGAACCTGGGATCTGCGCCTCCCTCTGCCTGACTGCAAAGCTTATTCTCTTTCCTCAAAATTCACTCTTGCTCCAAGAATAAAAAATTCCATCTCTCCATTCCATCAAGCATTAAAATGGCATTGAGGTACTGCACTTAAGGAAGGTAATACTCTGCAAACTACATAGTATGAATGCAGCCATTTCACAGAGACATTTCCTCTAAGGCCAACAATTGCTGAATACCACACCGGAGAGCCTGTGATAGGTGGTCAAGGGTTTTTCTTTTTCTTTCTTTTTTTTCCAAAGATGGCAATTTCTTTCTTTTTTTCTTTTTAAGATTTTATTTATTTATTTAGGGACAGGGCATGAGGGGCAGGGGAGGAGTAGAGCAGAGGGAGAAGGACAAGCAGAGTCTGCACTGAGCATGGAGCCAGATGGGGGGCTCGATCCCCTGACCCTGACATCATGACCTGAGCTGAAATCAAGAGTCGGATGCTTAACAGGCTGAGCCACCCAGGCGCCCCTGATTAAGGGTTTTTCAGGTGGTTGTATCAAAAAGAGGGTGTATTACTAAAGACTACTCTGCTCTGTTCCCTCAACCCTCCCCAGGTTCCTACTCTGGCTCTTCTCCCAGACATCTGGATATAAAGACCCATCTTTAACATCACCCCAACCCCCATATCATGTACCCAACCCCTGATATGAAATCAGCACCATAAAAGACAGAAATGGCCAAGAAGAGCCACAGAGAGCTGGAGAGCTATAGATGGCTCAGAATTCTCTCCATAGAGACACCACACTTGAACATATCTTTCAGCTTACGAAAATAAAACAGAAATCATGCATCCAAAGCCCACTGCATATATGGAAACATTTCTCCACATGGTGTGCAAATCAGCCTGCACTTGGATTGGTCAAGATGATCACCTTAAAAATAAGAAACGTTGATGGGAAAAGCACCTCCGCTCCAGCAAGACATCTTGGATGCCTACATTAAACTAGCGTCCCTTCAGTTATTTCGGTGGATTTGGAATCCTGCCCTGCAGGAAAAGAGGGAATCTGGAGGAACCTGATCCACCCCTGCATGATGATCCCCTCAGGGGGAGACTCTTTAGGAGCGTGGGAGGGGGTACTCACTGACCCACAAGGATAATTTACCATCAATGTCGGAATGGATGACGTCAACGAACTGTGCATCACCAGGATCTAATCTGTCCTCAGGAGGTCTCCCATTGAATAAAGGGCCCGCAGGGTCGAGACCTGGAAAGAAAACCGAGTTGGCTTGGCAGCCCCACGCCATGAGTCACCGGCAGCCCAGCTTTTGATCCCTTCCCATGAGGATGGCAAACTGGCTGCGGGGCACTCTCGGGTGGGCAAGCACTCACATTCCCATCTTGCTTTTTCAGGCACCTTTCCACAGCCCTGTAGCCTTTTCCCACAGAAGAGATGGCTAGCCTGGCAGTGTCCCCTGGGAATGGCATCCAGACCCCATTAGGAACTGTATCTTGTGCAGGGCTCAACAGCAGGGAGTGCACATTGGGGGACCAGGGCATGGGGATAAACCGGTTCCTCAGGAAAAAAGCGCCTGAGGGTACATATAAAAAGCAGATGCTATGCTTATGCTTATTCCATCTTAAATGATCCAGAAACCTCCCTCAACCTTTCCTTCTTGTTATTAATAAAACTCCTTTACAGTGTCAATTTTTATTCATATATACTTGCTCATATGATCCACATCGCAAGCCTGTTGGGAGGCTGAGTAGCTATTATTCCCATTTTACAGATGCAGGAAGCGAGGTTCAGGGAGATCAAGTGTCTTAACAAGAGCCGCAGCCTCACAATGCAATGACCTCTCTCTGTTGAACTCTTGGTTTCATTGTCAGACCCAGTGGAAAAGTGTGAAACTCACTGATCAGGCCAGGTATCATAGAGGTGTGGTGTCAGTTCCTGCAGAACTAACCCACCCCATAAATGCCTGAGCTGATTGCTTGCCCTTAGTCAATGCGAGCTGGGCGTTCCTAACCATCAGCTGAAAAAACAAGAGTGCAGCTCCGGTGATGTAACCACAAACTAAAAACTTTAAAAACAACAGTCAATGACAAACCACCAGAGGTTCCCAAAAACGCTGCTTACTAGCAACCTACCCGGAGTGAAGAAGGTTCCAAGGGATGTCTCAGAGTCCTGAGTCTAAGAAAGTCATTTTAAATGTCATCTTCCATCCCCTGGTGTTAGATATAAAATCCAAGAGATGGCATTCTTGCCTGACTTCCCTGGTTCTGGCTTCAATCTTTCTATTTCTCCTCTCCCAACTCCCTTGCTTCCTTGAGGCTTGTCTTGATCTGCCTCCCTTCCTTATCTTTCTCTTCCTCACCCCTCTAGCTTTTCTTCTTCAGTTTGCTCTCCACTGAAACTGATGTGGGTGGAGATGGACCAACACCCAGACACCCAGGTCCACAGGACATTCTCAACACAGCAAGAGAAACTCACGACCTTAGAAAGAGTTTGCTAAGGAAGCCCCCCTCCCCCCATAAAATAGCAGCACTGTTGGTCTAAGAAAAGGAATAGTGAGAGCCCCAGTTTATAGCAGCCTCCAGATCCACAACAGAGAAATCAGCAGAGAAATCAGTTTGAATGAATGAACATTCAAACCAGAGCAATTTTGAGAGTGATGAGGGTGCTACTGAGAATTAGGGCAGAAGGCACAAATGGAGATGGAGATAGGAAGTTTGGAAATATCACCTTGGTGACAATTCATAGCAAATAACTGGCTTACAATGTCAGCCAAAAATCACAGTTACAGTGCTCTAAAAAGCTATATATTTTGTGTGGACAGAGACCATTGGAGTCAGAGAGATGTGACTTGAGGCCCCAAACCTAACACCAACCAGCTATATGACCTTAGGTGGGTCACTTTACTTCTCTGAACCTCAGGTTTTTTTTAAATCTGCAAAATGGAAGTAGAATTAACAGCTATTTCAGAAGACTTATAAAAGGACTACTGGATCTGAATCCAGAACATTTTGAGATGATTACAGAATAGAAACACAATGGGAAAATGGAGCTCTTTCTTATTGTTCAAAGATCACCAGAAGTATCTAGATGGTGCTCACTGACTTTTATTACAACATTAACAAATCTGAGAATTTGAAGAAAGCCCTACACCTCTCCCCAGACAGACAGACATCCAACATAAACCTCTCTGCAGACAGACAGACATCCAACATAGACCCCTCCGCAGACAGACATCTGATATTTTGCGTGCGGTTTCAGGGGCCTCCTTTTCCCATCCCCAACTTCACCATGGACTCTCCAAGGCAATGCTGTCCAATAAAAGTATAATGTGAGCTACACATATAATTTTAAAATTTCTAGAAGCCAATTTAAAAAGTAAATAGAGGGCGCCTGGGTGGCTCAGTTGGTTAAGCGACTGCCTTCGGCTCAGGTCATGATCCTGGAGTCCCGGGATTGAGTCCCGTGTCGGGCTCCCTGCTCAGCGGGGAGTCTGCTTCTCTCTCTGACCCTCTTCCCTCTCGTGCTCTCTATCTCTCCTTCTCTCTCTCTCAAATAAATAAATAAAACCTTTAAAAAAAAGTAAATAGAAGTAAGAAGAATTAATTTAATAATACACTGTATTCAACCCCGTTTATTTAACCTGGCATATCCAGAATATTACCATTTCAACATGTAATCAATATAAAAAATTTGAGGTTTCTTAATATCACTTTTTTAACCTAGTCTTTGAAATCCAGTGTGTGTCTTGTACTGACAGAACATCTCAATTTGTATTAGCCACATTTCAAGTGCTCAGTGGCTACATATAGCTAGTGGCTACTGGATTGGACAGCACAGCTCCAAGGTCATTTCTCAAAGTATGGGGTTCAGACCACCTGCATCTTCTGCTTAAAGGTAGATTCCTGGACCCCAACTCCAGACTGCTGGTTCAGGAGGTTGGTATTGTAACCAGCACCCCTAAGGGGATTTTGACACACCCTTAAGTTTGAGAAGCAAATACAATGTATTATCAAGTGATGTAGGTACTTGGAATATTTTAAAATCCACTTAAGGTCCACCATCTTGTGTTAAAGAAGTTGATGAGAAATAGGGGACGCCTAGCTGGCTCAGTCAGTAGAGCACACGACTCTTAATCTCAGGGTCATGAGTTCAAGAGCCACGTTGGGCAGGGAGCTTATTCAAAATTTAAAAAAAACAAAAAAACATTAAGAAGTTAATGAGAAATAAAACCAGGAGAGGTGCCTGGAGAGAAAAAGCCAAAGGAAGGGCAGATGAAAGGAGAGGTATGGAGGAAATGAAGCAGCCATTATGGTCTAGCTAATTAACAAGTAGAACCATCCAATGTGGGGGAGTCAGGTGTGAATTGTGTCTCTAGGCAACAGGCCCAATTCCTACCCCACAATCCAGTGAGGCCAGTTAGAAAAGGTGGTGGAAGGTGAGCAGAGAAGGGAAACGTTTTCACCCCGAAGCTGCTCTGGAGGACAGTAGAGACTGACTGTGAGGATCAGAGAGGATAAGGCATCTGGAGAATGTGGGAAAGTCAGGGGAGCCAGAAAATTGAGGTGTGAACCATTAGCGGCACCCAGGCCCAGAGCGGAAGGCAGGCTGGCTTGGGGACTTCCCATCCATGGTCAGAAACCAGGTTACACCGCACTCACGTTCATAGTAGTGGTGGGAACAGATTTGCTGGGAGCAAAATGGGGGGTGAGACAGAATGAGGCAGTGGTGGGCTGGAGTCTGCTAGGGCCAGCACTAGACTATAGACTTTGCTCATCTCTTCCCAAACTTTGTGATTGGTGATGTCAGGCTGGCAGCTTGAAATCAGCAGTGGTGAGCATATTCAAACCATGGAGATCAGGAAACACCACAAATCAGGACTATGGGGGTGGGGCGAGGTGGGGAGAGCTGTGCGGGTTCTTAACGCACCACTGGGGAAAATCCCACCCGCCAGAAGAGCTCCCAACGGATAAGGGACACAAGCAGATTCAAGCTATCTATCCTTTGATCCCATAAAGGAAATGAAACTTTTTTTTTAAGATTTTATTTATGGGGGCGCCTGGGTGGCTCAGTTGGTTAAGCGTCTGCCTTCGGCTCAGGTCAGGATCCCAGGGTTCCAGAACCAAGCCTGCATTGGGCTCCTTGCTCATTGGGGAGTCTGCTTCTCCCTCTGCCCCCCCCCACCCATGCTCTCTCTTTCTCTCTCACTCTCTCTCTCTCAAATACATTTACAGTTCTTAGGAGAAACAAAGTAAATATCATACATACATTATTTATGTATTTGAGAGAGAGAGAGAGAATGATTGCGGGGAAGGGCAGAGGGACAAGCAGACTGCCCGCAGAGCAGGGGGCCCGAGGCGGGGCTTGATCCCAGGACCCCGGATCATGACCTGAGCCGAAGGCAGATGCTTAACCGACTAAGCCACCCAGGCGCCCCAGGAAATGAAACTTTTTACAAAGGACATGTTGCTTTCTAAAACATAAAAATAATAATGTTAAAAACTTAAAAAGAACTCTGCCTCCCTAGAAAGCAGGTAAATAAAGTGAGGGTGGCCTTGGCCACTTTCACTGAGATGAGAAAAGAAAAAAGACCCAGGAAAAACAAAACAATGTGACCTCAAGTAGCGGGCTAGAGGAGACACCAGTGATGTGTGTGTGAGAGAGAGAGAGAATGGGAATGACTTGCTCAGGGTACCAGTCAAGTAGCACATTCAGAGACTGTGATGCTAAAAGTTTACAATTGGCTTGAATCTCTCCTTCCTCTGTTCACTTCTACCCTCCAGATTCCCTAGATTGAAAACAGCTCTCTCTCTTTGAGGATGGATTCTGGGAAGGGTATGAATGGGGGAGGGGGGCAAGCCTTGAGTCTCTGAAACAGAAAGCCTCCCTCAGCCAGTCCTCTGTGGCTGTGGAAAAGTTGCCTGAGCAGTAGGCAAGAGAACCCAGCAAGGGGGCCTTTGGGGTTTCATCTGCTGTATTTCTGAGTTTTCATTCAGCTTGGTCCTGAAAGCTGATATTCAGAGGGTAAAACCTCACTATCAAAATTCCTATCTCATCTTTCTATCATGAGACTCCAACTGTGTCTGGGGATGGAAACATATTAGGTATGTGGCTCAGGCTATCTTAGATTAAGTGAAAGAAAGATGGCTATCTGTTTGGAGGGCACAGATAAAATTCCCAAAGGCCACAGCTGTATTTTCTAACCAGAAGAGAAATAGTTACCACCAATCTTTTCTATTGCATATACAATTTACAAAGTGCTTTTTTATTAAATATATTTTATATTGTATATTTTAAATTTTATTTTTATTTATTTTTTATCTTATTTATATATTTATATATTTTATATTTTATATCATTTACCAAGTGTATTTTATTAAGTAATAACCTGAGGTCAGTATTATCATGGTCTCTCCTTTGCACAAGAGGACACACACTCAGAGGGGTTAAGTAATTGGAAGAGCTGGCCTTGAACCCAAGGACGTGGATTGCCTGCATCATGTTCCCTCAGTGAACATCCCACCCGGGCTGACTAACCCGTGCCCACTCACAGGAAGGCTTACCTGTAATTCTCCCCAGCTGCCCATTGTACATCTTTCCAACAAACCCGGCTATGTGGGCTCCTAGACTTACTCCAATCATATAAATGTCGTCAAGAGAAGCTCCTTGTACCTGGAATTTCAAGAGGTCCATCATTATAAATTGTGAGGAGCCAAGGAGTTGACAGCATTTAGAGAAATTTCCTCAACTTGACTTTGGAAACAGTTCTTAGGAGAAACATTTCTAAGCAACTTACATCTATGAGCTCACTTAAATGTCACAACAACCCCACAAAGTAAATACCATTCTTTTGATTATACATAAGAGGAAACTGAGGCCCAGAGTCAAAGTAACCTGCCCAGTATCAGGCAGGTGGGGAGGGGCAGAGCAGGAGTCAAACCAGTCTGTTCAACTCAAAGCCTGGGCCTTAACCTTTATGCCATGGTGTTTCCATCCATGCTTCTGCTAGAAATCAAGCTGGGACATCTCTAATTCCCTCCCAATTGAGGAAAAGGGCAATGAAACATTTTGGTGAACTCCTTTATCTTCATGCTGGCTCAGTTCATAAAGTCATCACAGACAGAGAAGGAAGGAGTAGGGGTGAGGACAACACTGACTGCAGTCAGCTGGGACAGCCTGTGGTGAGTCATGTTAATATTATTCACTTTCCCAGGGCCGTGGCTTAAGTGGGGAGCTTTTGTGAAAATTCTGTTGCCCCTGGCCTACAGTGGCCACCAGGCCTGATTCTCCCTGAGGTAGTTTTGATATAAAGTCACTTTTTTTGGTTGTTTTTTGTTATTTTTGTAAAGGGGAAAATTCATGAGATAGATCACTAGATAAAATTTAAGGTTTATGTAATCTTTGTGAGTCTTCTAAAAACATAAATCATACACAAAGATCTCCAATCAGCCCACGTGTATCAGTTTTGGTTGTGGATAATCGGGTCGGTAAACTTTAGGCATTTCTAGGAAAGGGAATAGCTTGAGAAGATGAGGAAACTCTACACAGTGAAGCCAGAAACCCCCCAGACAGAACCTCTCTTACCCATAAGACACCTTTATGTGAATTAGAAAAAGATGTCCCTTCCTGAGGACACTTAACTGGGAAAATATCATAATAAATATATAGATCTACAGTGTGTACCATGACACTGGTGCTCCCTTAGATGGGTGCCCTGTGCAGTGCACAACTTGCACGACCATACCTATGGGCCTTCCCTCCAGCTGTGCTCTCTACCTTCCCTGAGACTTAGTTGGGTTTTCAAAATAGTCCCTCTTGGTTTTATCTTTTTATCTATCTTGGTTTTAAATCTCCAGAGAATGGGCCAGTTTTAATTTGGCTCTGAATCATATAAGAGAATTCTCTCTTACCAACATCTGGTCGATAAATCCCTTCAAGACTATTGCTACTTTTTTGGTCTTACTAGAGGCATGGTTGTATATTACAGTTGTAGCTCCTCGATTCCAATCAACAACAACCACATTCATGTCTTCTACATAGAGCAAACCCTGTACTAAGTCCTCCATCCAAACTGGAGCAGAGCCTGTAGGCCTGAATCCATGGACAATGAAGGTGGTTTTCTTGGTCACATTCAAGTTTCCCAAAACTGTGGAGTTGATGACTTGTGCACAGGTCCAGTTTCTTCTTGTGTAGAGCATCAGCTTCACATTTAGTCCTGTACCAACCACTGCACTGTGAAAGCTCAGTCTGGTGAATGAAGGACATGTTTCATCTGTGTCTGAAAATAAAAATTAGATGGCATCATGACGGTTCTTTCCTTAGTTGGGCGTCAAGCAAGAGTGCTGCCCTACATTCACTGGCCTTCTTTCTGTGCTTCACAGCACCCAGCAGGAGACTGGATCTAGTTGAATGAAGTTGCAAAGTCATACCTGATTCAGCATAACTAAGCAGTGACTTTTTTTTCACCAGGAAAACCATTTTTCCAAATCTTACTCTCCTCCAAGGTCTAACCCAAGTCACCTCGATGAAACCTACTCCAACTCTCCCAGCTTTAAATACTGTCTTTCATCCCAGAACTCCCAAAACCCCTGTATGTACCTTATTGACAGCAAAATGAAAGCACTTGCAGGGGTGTATTATGGGTATTTATGGACGTGTGTGTCTATTTTGTTGGACCACCTCCTTGGAATGGGTGTCTTCTAATCTGTATCCCTCACAGTGCCCAGCACATAGTAGAGGTCTCAGTAACTGCATCTGCATGGTCCAAACACATCTTTCCTTTTCTAGAGCACCTGCCCGGGACAACAGTGGAAAAGGTGATGTGCCCTGTCCTGCCACCTTTCAGTAGCATCTGAAACAGTGGACCACGGTGCCTTCTTGAACACTCTCCCTATTCTTCAAGCACCATCTTCAAGCATTCCTCCTGCTGTGTAATCTCTAAGAATGGCCTTAGGAGAAAGTTGGGGGATGGGGTGGAAGCAAGAGATTGGGGTGGAAGCAAAAGATGAGGCTGGAGCATCTTGTTATGGCAGAAAGTAAGAGACTATTTAAAAATTTGGGATGCCTGGGTGGCTCAGTCGGTTAAACATCTGCCTTCAGCTCAGGTCATGATCCCAGGACCCCTGCTCAGCAAGGAGCCTGCTTCTCCCTCTGTCTGCCACTCCCTGTTTGTGTGCTCTCTCTCTCTCTCTCTCTCTCTCTCTCCCCAACAAATAAATAAAAATGTGTCATAAGGACATAGAAAGTGAGATTGAAAGGGCTTCCACTGGCCAGATCTGGGATATTTGAGCACTAAATAATTAAGGACAGTAATGATTTATGGACCTTTGGAGAAAATTAGAAATCCATGATTCCGTAACAAATAGACAAGCAAAGAAACAAATCAGTGGAAGCGAGAGGAGGACGCTTGCAGCATAGTGCTGAATGTCAACGGGTGAATGTGGAGTGAATGCTGGGGGTGAAACTCATCATTTTGTAGTCATCATAATAAAGAGTGGTTAGGCAAGACTAATCAGTGGATGCTAAAACTGAGGAGGTGGCTATTTTGAGAAGGAGCACATGTGTATGGTCTTAAGCTTTGTCCCCCAGATTGCTAATTAGTAAGTAAGGGGAAAGTAGTAACTATACAATGGAGAAATTGAACACCTTGACTAGGTTATCAAACTGAACATTACCAATGAGGGGCAGACAGACACATGTGCCTCTAGCTGTAGTATTCCAGTGGGGAATGTATAACCTGAACCTAACCACAGGGGAAAAAAAATCACACAAACACAAAATGAGGAATATTCTGTTTTTTAAAAGAATACCTGTAGGGTTTGGGTGTGATGTAACTGTGGCTAGCACCGGCAGGGAAGGGGGCTTGTGGCACCAAAAAAAATGCCTTTTTTTTAAAGATTTTATTTATTTATTTGAGAGAAGAGGGAGAGAGTGCAAGCAGAAGGAGGAGCAGAGGGGGAAAGAATCGCAAGCAGACTTCATGCTGAGCATGGAGCCCAACGTGGGGCTCAATGCCATGACCTAAGATCATGACTTGAGCCAAAACCAAGAGTCAGATGCTCAACTGACTGAGCCAGCCAGGTGCCCCCCAAAAAAATTCTCAAAGAAAAATATTTTTTAAAGATTAAAAATAAAAAGGGACCCATATTCTTTAAAAAGATCAATGTCATAAAGGACAAAGAAAGTCTGTGGAAATGTTCTAGATTAAAGGAGGTTGAAGAGATGGGATAAACAAACGCAGTATCTGGTCTTAGACTGGATCCTGTAATGGAAGAAAAAAATTTCATACAAGAAATCATTGGAGGGGCGCCTGGGTGGCTCAGTCGTTAAGCGTCTGCCTTCGGCTCAGGTCATGATCCCAGGGTCCTGGGATGGAGCCCTGCATCAGGCTCCCTGCTCCACGGAAAGCCTGCTTCTCCCTCTCCCACTCCCCCTGCTTGTGTTCCCTCTCTCGCTGTGTCTCTCTCTGTCAAATAAATAAATAAAATCTTAAAAAAAAAAGAAATTATTGGAATAATTTACAAAATTGGGATATGAACACTAAATTAGATAAAAGTATGATATCAGCATTATATTAATTGAGGTTGATAACTATACAGTAGTTTTGTAGGAGAAAATCCTAATTCTTTTTTTTTTTAAGATTTATTTATTTATTTGAGAGAGACAGAATAAGAGAGAGAGCACATGAGAGGGGGGATGGTCAGAGGGAGAAGCAGACTCCCTTCAGGGAGTCCGATGCGGGACTAGATCCTAGGACTCCAGGATCATGACCTGAGCTGAAGGCAGTTGCTTAACCAACCGAGCCACCCAAGTGCCCAGAAATCCTAATTCTTAGGAAATACAACTTAAGTATTTATAACTAAATGGCCAACTTATTCTCAAATGGTTCAGAAAAAAAAATTGGGGCAGAGAGATAGACAGCAAATGATAAAGCATATATAGCCAGATGTTAACAGAAGGTGAATCCGTGTAAAGGGTTACTGGTATTCTGAGTATTTTTTTTTTTTAATTCTTGTAGCTTTTCTGCAAGTTTGAAATTATTTCCAAATAAAAAACTTAAATAAAAGGAAAAACAAAGGGGACAGGGCCATATCAATGAGATGCAAAGTGAGGTTGTGAGCTCTGATATCAGAAAATGAAAATAGGTAAGAATGCTGAAGTCTTGGGCTCCTGGGTGGCTCAATAGTTAAGCGTCTGCCTTCGGCTCAGGTCATGATCCCAGGGTCCTGGGATTGAGTCCCACATCGGGCTCCCTGCTCTGCGGGAAGCCTGCTTCTCCCTCTCCTGCTCCCCCTGCTTGTGTTCCTGCTCTCACTATGTCTCTCTCTGTCAAATAAATAAATAAAATCTTTAAAAAAAAAAAAAAGAATGCTGAAGTCTTCTGTTTGAAAGGGAACAGGGAGTTGGAAATAAACTAAAGATCAAGATGCAAGGTGAAAGAGGGGTTAGGAAGGGAGGGCTTTGGGGTCCTTGGGTACTGAAACAGGATGTTACTTCTGCAACATTAGGTAAGGTCTTGATCAAGAACCACAGTCAAGGGGTCCTGGGTGCCTCAGTCGGTTGAGCATCTGCCTTCAGCTCGGGTCGTGATCCCGGGGACCTGGGACTGAGCCCTGAGTTGGGCTCTCTGCTTGGCAGGGAGTCTGATTCTCCCTCTCCCTCTCCCTCTGCTCCCATTCCCACCCCACCCCTCAAGTTCTCGCTAGTCTGCTCGCTCTCTCAAATAAATTAATAAATCTTAAAAAAAAAAAAGAACAATCAAAAGTTAAAAGTAAACCTCTGATCAACACTGGCATGCAGATCCAAAATATAATGTTTGGGAAGACTTTTTTTTTTTAATTATAAAAATTATTTGAAACTATGTTATGACCAACTCTCCTACATCCTATTTGGCTGAGAGAGAAGCCAAGTTGGAGGTAAGTGAAGCAACAATCAGTCCCTAGGTGCAAGCTGGAGATCGTCCTTTAGGACATTCAGGAGACGGGGCAAGGTCCTACGGACGGCCATTCTTTGTGGGAGGGAATAGAAGGGGAAGACTATTGACTTGCAACTGGTCAACAGGAGACTAGAGGGCCTTGGGAAACACCTGTTCTACCTTCCTCTGACAGAAATTTAAGAACCATCTGCCCTTTGCCTTTATTCTCAGTGAATCTACCCAGGAATAACTCTTCCCTCATTCTGAGCCTCAGAACAGACTTCATCCTGGCATCTCTACCCTTTCTCAATAACCTGGGTCTATTCAGGGGTTCCCTGGGTGACCCACTCGGTCAAGTGTCTGACTCTGGGTTTTGCTCAGGTTGTGACCTCAGGGTCGTGAGATCAAGCCCTGGGTCAGGCTCTGTGCTCAGCACAGAGTCTGCTTGGGACTCTCTCTCCCTCTCCCTCTGCCCCCACCCTCTGTACTTGCTCTCTTTCTCAAATAAATAGATAAATCTTTTCTTAAAGAAGAACCTGGGTCCATTCATGTATGCTTTTATTTGAAACTTCTTGCAAAGGCTCTGGTACTCAGCAATGAATGAAGTTCCAAATAGAATGAACAGAAGAAGCTCAAATAGAAGGTTAAAAATTGAGGTTTTGAAATTCCTCACCCTAGAGATAACTGGTTAAAAATTGAGCCCCGTACTCACATATTCCTCCGTTTGCTCTAGCATGTACAGTGAAACGCGCTCACAACTGCCTGTCCTCCCCTCTCCCCCAGCTTTATTGAGATATAATTGACAAATTACACTGTGTAGGTTTAAGGTATAAAGCATGATGATTTGATATATGTGATATTGTAAAATGATTTCCACAATAAGGTTAACACACCCATCATCTCACATAGTTACATGTTTTTGTGTGTGTGGCGAGAACATTTAAGATCTACTCTCTTAGCAAATTTCAAGGATACGGTACAGTATAATTAACTATAGTCACTATGTTGTGCATTAAATGGCAGACCTTACTCATCTATGTAACCATTTTCCCCATCTCTTGGCCTTTTCCATTTTTCTTTTCCTGTAGATTCCATGCTCCTGGAGAACGTGGACTCTGAAACTTGTCTGGTATTTGTAGAGCAAGACCCAGAGCAAATAATTGACTGTTTAATTAGTCATTTTACTGAAGAGGAGGTGTCACGAGGTAGGGCTGAGCCTCTTGGTCTTAGCCACCAGTAAAACTGGGCTTTGTTCCTAGTTGTGCAACTGACTCACCAGGCAACCTGGGGAAATTATGTCATCCTTCACTTACCTACCTGCCCGAGAGAGGAATGCTGTGGAGATTAATTAGGAATGAGGCCATATTGGGGAAGGTAGAGATCCCCTTCCAAAAGAGGGGACTATTTAATTGCTAGGGGTGTTCATTTTGAGCCATATTAGGCCAGTGTGCCAAAAGTCACACATCTGGGATGTTGGAAGGCTCAGACTAGAGTCATGAAGCTTGGGCCAGAGCTATTTTCAGCACATGTGCCACTTTCCATGTCTACGGAATGGCTCAACCAACCTCTTTGACTTGCTGAGTCTTTACTAGACCCCTTACAATGTACAGTTACTGAAAGGCAGAAAGGGCAGAACAAGCGGATTTTTATTTACTTTTTTAAAGTAGGCTACACGCTCAGCGTAGAGCCCAAGGTGGGGCTTGAACTCCCGAGCCTGAGATCAGGACCCGAGTGGAGATCAAGAGTTGAACACTTAACTGACTGAGCCACCCAGGCGCCCCCAGAACAAGTGGATTTTTATTTTTCATTTGCTAGAACCACTCTGACTTCATATATTTTTAATGTCCTATTTTTATAATGGCATTGGGCTCTGGAGAAGCCCATTGTTAAGTACTGAATGAAAAATGAATTTCCTTGCTCCTCTCTCTCAGTACAAAATACTCTAACAGCTTTATATGTATTCTCTCTCATCCTCAGAGGAAATGTGCAATTCATCCATAAGTCTACCCTCCCTTAGGTTCTGGATCAGGTGGCATTTTAGATTGTGAGTCAGGCATTAATGAAATAAAACACATAAATAAATATGAAGGGGCGCCTGGGTGGCTCAGTTGGTTAAGCGACTGCCTTTGGCTCAGGTCATGATCCTGGAGTCCTGGGATCGAGTCCCACGTCCGGCTCCCTGCTCAGCAGGGAGTCTGCTTCTCCCTCTGACCCTCTTCCCTCTTGTGCTCTCTCTCTCTCATTCTCTCTCTCTCAAATAGATAAATAAAATCTTTTTTAAGTATGAAACTGCAACCTTGATAATATGCCATGTAAAGGAGATAGTGTATAAAATAAGAATTTAAATAGGGAGTTTCCCCTGGGAATCAAGAATCTTCTCTTACATCAACTTGAAAGCATGTATCTAAATGCTAAGAATGGAAGATCCCTTTAGCAAAGTATAACATTACACTAAGGGACAAATTCAAGTTCCCAAACTATTAAGTTTTGATTTCATCGATGTTTACTTTTATTACCTAGACTAAAGTTTCAGGTATTATATCCTTTTTCATTTTAATGTGTTTTCTTTGCTTGAATCCCATCAAACGATTATAACTAGGCTTTCATTTACCTAGCATGATTTTATCCTTTTTAACCTCTGAATCCCTCTGTTTTAAGGGGTCTTTCATAGAGCGTCTAGCTGGGTTTTATTTTATGGCCCAGTCTGAGCCCTTTTAAAGAAAACAGGTGAGTTCACGTTTATTGGCATAACAGATATAATTGGTGCGGAGGCCACAGAAGTGCCTCCCTCAGATCTGCCTTCAAGAGAACCTGCCACGGGGAGTATGGTGAAGTCACCTGCGTCTCCAGCCACTCCGCAGGGTTCACACGAAGCCGTGGCTCCCCCTGCACCGCCCCCCCCCCCACACACCCCAGGCTGCTCCCAGCCGGTGACCTAGCACTGCGGGGTACTCGAGCCAGACCTGGCCGGCTCGTCCTTCCTCACGGGGGCCTCCCAGAACAGGCAACTTTGGCTCAGGGATACCCCATCAGCGCGGCTGAAATAGTCTCACAACCGTACCGCAGCTCTCCCTACGCAACCCTTCCTTGCCCCGCCTCCTTTCGCCGGGATGTCCGCTGTGTATCACGGTGTGCAGGCTCTCTCGGCCCGCCACCACCTCCTTTCTCCTTCCCGCGCAGTTCCTTCGGTAGATCTCTTGCGTGTCCCATCCCATGCTGGTGTCTGCTTCTGGGAGGACCCGAGCTGACCCACTTGGACTTAATACTGTATTTATCCACTAAGGTGAACCCCTGGCAAGGATTCTTGGGCATCTGTGGGGTGCATTTCTGACTACCGTGGAGCACCTTTCTAACTTCTGCCATGCTTCCTGCTGCTTTCCTTTGCCAGAACAGTTCTTTGCCCTCTCGGCTCTAGTCCTTGCTTTAGTAACTTGAGACAGTATCAAATGATCCTCCCTTACAAATAATGAGGACATCAGCACACCCAGTACTTCTCCTCACTGACCCAATGTCTATCTCCTGATTTTCGTTAGTTATAAAATTATTTTTAATTCATCTAGTGATTCCTTTTTTAGTTTAAAAAATAAATAATATTTAAGCCTCTGTATTGATGCATCAACAGAAACAGAGAGTTTCTGTTGTATTTATTGTACCTGCTCTAGCCCCTCATTTTCTACCAAGAAAGACAAGAAAGTTAACACACATGGTCTTTCATACCCTCCCTGGCCCCTCCTTCAGAACATACACACACACTCACACAAACGTACACTTTTTGTTCCTATTGTCAAGATATAGTCAATCCCCATTACTTATGGATTTCATATTTATGAATTCACCTACTCACTAAAATTTGTAAACCCCCCAAATCAATACTTGGGGTGCTTTTGCTGTCATCCATGGACATGTGCAGAATGGCAAAAAAGGTTGTCCCACATGCCCACTCTCAAATGAGGCCAAACATGGTGACACTCTGCCTTCTTGTTTCAGCTTTCATAACGAATGTCCTTTTCCCAGTCTATTTACTGCCAAGTTTTTTGCTTCTTGTACTTTTTCTTGGTGATTTCACCCTTTAATGTGGTCCCCAAGCACAATCCTGAAGTGCTGTGATGTACCTTACAGAGAAAATATGTATCTCAGATAAGCTTCATTCAGGAATGAGTTATAGTGCTGTTGGCCATGACTTCAGTGTTATGAGTAAACAATATATATTAAATAAAATGTCTTTATTTTTTAATTTTTTTAAAGATTGATTGATTGATTGATTGATTGATTGATTTTAGAGAGCAAGAGTGCAGGCGGGCAGGGGAATCTCAAGCAGACTCCCTGCTGAGTGTGGAGCCTGATGTGGGGCTCAATCTCTCCACCCTGAGATCATGACCTGAGCCAAAATCAAAAGTCAGACGCTCAACAGACTGAGCCACCCAGGCACCCTCAGTAAAGTGTCTTTAAAAAGAAACATACGTAAAATAAGATTATGTATTGATTGGTCAACAAAAATGTTGTAACCAAAGGCTTGCAGGAACCTAACCCTGTATTGCCCCTAGGAGCAATGGTTCAGTCTTTGCTAATTCAGTGTTTGCCGGTCCTTTATGGCACATTAACTACCATGAGTAACGAGAATGGGCTGTATATAAAAATTAACATTAACTACCATGAATAACAAGAATGGGCTGTATATAAAAATTATCTTCCGGAACCGTGGTTCTCGTATTTCCCCAGTTATGTAGTTTTAGCGCGATAATGTACACAATCATTGCTCCCAGTGAATCCTTTTCCTAGGCTTCTTCATTCACCCCTGGGCGAGAGCTCTTGCTGTCTTTTCAAGAAGGGCGAATGGATAATACAGCTCCTAAGTTCATTCATATCCATAAAGAATTCCTAGGCCTAAATGATGACCTGGCTTCAAACAATATTCTTTCCTCCAGGATTTATAGGTATTATTCTACTTTCTTCTTCTATTGAATCCCATTCTAGAGAACTTTGACCCTTCTATGCTACTTGCTTTTTTCCTACCACACACCTGAAGCATTCTTTTCTTGTTCTGAAATAACTTTCCCTACCGGTGTCCATGCTCCAAAATAACTGATCTGTTTATTGTTGTATACCCAGTGCCAACAACAGAGCCTGGCTTAGAGCTGACATCAATAAACGTTTCGTGAATAAGCAAGTATCACATTATTCAGCCATTCAGATCCACCCGGATACTACAAGTAGTATATGATATAATGATATAATGTTTATGAAATAAATGGAGTATGAAATGACACATGCATTATGACTAAATTGTGTAAAAATATGTCTGCAGGTAATAAGGCCTGCAAAATAATGTGCAAACAAAAATGGGTTCTGCATTCCATTTATGATGTTCTCTGCTTAAAACTACCTGAGGCTATTCATTCTTTTCCCCTCAGAATTAGTAACATTTTAAAAGAAAATATTAAATTTATCTCCTTTTGGACCATGTTACAAGTTAGTTTAAGCTCCTTGAGGGCAAGTGCTGTCTTGTTTTTTGTCTAGTATTATGGCCCAGCACATAGAGCAGGAACGTGTCTTGTTGGACCCCAAATTCTCAGGCAGTTTGGAGGGCAGGCAGGCAATTTGGAGGCAAGGACTAGATATCTGTGAATAGCAAATCTGTTAAATTGCTTCACCCTCATAAACATAGTTCTCTATATTTATATTTAATTTCTAGTTTATATTCCTAAAATAATTTACTTGTATGTCTTCAGAAAGCAAACCTCTTTTTGCTTATTGTGTTGTTTTGTTATGAAGTCAAATTTACTTGGAAGTAGTATTAACAGAGTCTTTAACCAAATATCCACAGAACATGTTAAACTGGTTTCTAAAGCTTAACCTCTTCTATTATTAGAGTTTATTTGAAGCAGAAAAACATGGTCTTTCCTCTTCAGTCTACTTTGAAATTCAATTACTCTGAAATGCCAGTTAGTGTTAACGAAAGATTGGAAAATTACAACTGAATGGGTGATGTCTCCCATCCAATGAGGAATTCAGACTCCAAAGGAGAACAGGTTGAGATGAGAGCAGAGTAGAGTAAGATGTCAAAGAAACCTGGATAGAACATCTTCAGAGATAACATAGTTGTCCCCGAGGTATTTTGTTATGGTCTAATGCATGGTCACCCATTGGCCAAGTATGGCCATGACCATTTATGTATCATCTACGGCTGCTTTCCTGTTATAAGGCCGAGTTGAGCGGTTGTAAAAGTGACCAATGGCCCACAAAGCTGAAAATATTTACTATCTGGCTCTTTACAGAAAAAGTTTGCCAACCTTGGTCCAATGTCCTAAACAAAATACAACATGATTTTGGAGCACGGATTTCAGAGTCATTGCTTCCTAGCTATGTGACCCTTGGTAATTAATTACCTAACCTCTCTGAGCCTCAGTTTCACATGTGTAAAATGATCATAATAATGCCAATCTGTCAGACAGTGCTCTGCAGAGCCATATAGAGCCCGAGGCAAGAGAAAAAAAACAACAAACAACAACTGCATATTTACTTACCAAAGTATCCTCCCAGACTTTGAACCAAGTGGGTAAAAGTTTATAAAAGCTCGATAGTCACTCAAAAACCATGACCACAGATACGGCCCTTTGTTATTCAGTCTGTTCAGATACCACTGTCAACTCTCATAAACCAAATCACCTAGCAAGGAAATGAAGATGGCATGGGCCCAGGGACAGCTGGCTGACTGGAAATGACTTCTCCTATATATACATATAACAACACAGAGTTGTAAAACAAACAATAGTCTGTCTTCACATAAAATTTAGTTTCCTTTTTTTAATTTTTTTTTGATGTAGTGTTCCATGATTCATTGTTTGCATATAACAAAAAGATTTATTTATTTTAGAGAGAGAGTGTGCGCACATAAGTTGGGGGAAGGGCAGAGGGAAAGAAAGAATCCCAAGCAGAATCCCTGCTGAATGTGGAGCCTGATGCAGGCCTCAAACTCAAAACCCTGAGATGACCTGAGCCAAAACCAAGAATCAGACGCTTACCCTACTGAGCCACCCAGGTGCCCCTGATATTTTTTTCTAATTGACTTATTTGCATTGATTTTCATTTTCAAAGATATCACTTATGCCTATCAAAATATCAAATATCAAAATATCATCTTATGCCCAAAAATATCACTTATGCATATCATTTATTATGTACTGTGAGAATGCATTATTAATGATATACATATTATTTACAATAAAATATTACTTAAACATTAAAATATCATTTACATACTGCATTAAAATATCATGAAAAATATTTTCTTTTTTCAAAGATTTTATTTATTTGACAGAGAGAGAGGCAGAGGGAGAGGGAACACAGCAGGGGGAGTGGAAGAGGCAGAAGCAGGCTTCCCACTGAGCAGGGAGCCCGATGTTAGGACTTGATCCCAGGACCCCGGGATCATGACCTGAGCCGGAAGCAGACGGCTGAGCCACCCAGGCGCCCCATGAAAACTATTTTTATTGCATTAAAATCATAAATGTAATTTATCTTGATTATTGAGTTATGGTCTCCCTTACCCCCTTAAATTTTCCACCTGGTGAGTGCTTCACTGACCTCACCTTAATCCCAGCCCTGCTATCAGGATTGTGGTGAGAATTAGAGATAATGTGTATGAAGTATCTAAAGTACTAGGTGGTGCATAGTAAATGCTAAAATTAATAATTGTCGATGATGTGGATGATGAGTTGGGTTAATATTTGTAGAGGCCAAGGGCAGTCCACTCTAACGTGGACTACTTGACATGAAGATTACTTTGAATTAAAAAGCAATCAAAACCCAGTGGATTCATGAAAAGCCTTTACCTCCCCCTCAACAGCCTAAAAAGAATTTAGAGGACCAGCTCCAGGAGGAGAGCTATCACCATAGATAACTACACTGTTATGAATTAGGTGTGGTAGACAGGGAGGAACCCAGTAAGGCCTCTTTGATCAAAGTCTCTATGTCCCATTGTTTCTGGGTGGCCCAGCAAACACATTTACCAAACACTTATTCTTTTTCATTTTCCTGTGAATTCATTCCTTCCCTTTGAAGTCCCAGACCTCTACCTACTTCTCCTTAATTTAGAATGACATATATACCTCATTTTGCCTGACCGTCCCTTGGAATTTCCATGGACTCCCCGTAGGTACTAAATTAAATTTGATTTTCTGATGTTTATCTGTCGCATGCTCATTTGATTCTTGGTCTGGCTTGAAGGGGACAGGAAATTCGTGCTCCCTGACAAAGTACTGATCTCACAGGGTTGTTATGAAGGTCAAGTAAAATAAGTAAATTGCTTAGCATGGGATCTGATATAAAGCAAGTGCTCAATAAATACTAGCTACTTTCCTTCCATCATTTTGGAAGGATTTTGGAAAAGGGAAGCATATTAGCCAGTATACAGGTGACAGTGCTTCTCCCTGGCCAGAGAACTGGGTTTGGTTCTGGCGCTGTCATTAACCAGTAAAACAAATAACCTTTTTGGGCCATCTTTGTCCTTATATTGACCGATTGGTTCCTCATTCCTTAGAGACTTAGCTAATCTCTTGCATTCCTTTTGGACACAAAATTCTAAGATCTGCCCAACCTAGCTGATTTGAAAGGATGTGAGGCACCTAATTTAGGAAAATAAATTTCCAGTGCAGTCTTACTAACCAAAGACAACCCAAATCTAAAAAAATGAATATAGCAAGAAATTAAAATTTCTTTTAATTTTAATTAAAAGATCTGAAAAGAACCATACATTACTCTTGGAATTAAAATGTTGACCAGAGGCACCTGGCTGGTTCCATCGGTAGAGCGTGAAAATTTTGGTCTCAGGGTTGTGAGTTCGAGCCCCACGTTGGGTGCAGAGATTACTTAAAAATAAAATCTTTAAAATAAATAAATAAACAAATAAAATAAAATAAAATGTTGACCAACTAGGTGTTTTGTCACCTTTATGTTAAGCAGGATTTTTTATCTAATTAAATACCCTTTGGTTAATAAACATGCTTCCATATGCTACAATAAGGATGACTCTTGAAAGCATTATGATAAATGAAGAAGTTAGTCACAAAAGACCACAAATCATATTACCCCATTCATATGAAATGTCCAGAGTAGGGGAATCTATAGAAACAGAAAGTAGATCAGTGGTTGCTAAGGGCTGGGGGAAGGAGGGAGTTGGGGAAATAGGGTACAGTAGCTAAATGGTGCCAGGTTCCTTTCTGAGGTCATGAAAATGTTCTAAAATTGACTGGTAATTGTTGCACATACCTGTGAATATACTAAAAACCATTGAGTAACAGTTTAAATGGGAGAATTACCACTGAATAAAGCCCCCACTTCAGTTAGTCTGTTGTGGGGAGGGTTTGTACCTGTTCCTGCAAAAATAAACTACTCTTATTCTCAGGCTTAGGAACTACTTACAACTGTTACCTTGTTTTATCTTTGCCAGAGAAAACTGTGTTGGATAGGCAAAATGCCCTCTTGATTGGAAGGACACCTCCAGTCTTTTAGCCACTGGCTATACTTATTTAGGATACAACAGAGAAAACAGATAGACCCCCGTTTCCCTAGACTGACCTATTTCAGCTGAGTCCCAGCTGGAGAGAAAAGTGTGATTCTCTCAGACTGATCACTGACCACCCCACTCCCCTTCTGATGAGACTTCCAAGGGATACTTTTGCTTTAACGTCACAAGACCTGCTGCCCTGAAGCGAAATGAAGCCGCCCAAGCTGTCTTGGTGCCACACACAGTTCCAGCTTTTTAGCTTCTGTGTGCTTTGGGAACTGATTTCATTTCCCACATTTCTGACTGGGGGAAAGCTTCTACAAAAAGAGGCTCCTCATTCATATCCAAAGAGGTGTCAGTGAAAAGAGAAGATCGAATTATGGACAGAAATAACCCACTGATAAAGCAATTGTAAGTGAGGGCAGGGGGAGAGAAAGTTCTGAGATTCTCTGAGAATCAATAAGTACGGGTAGGTTCATATTCAGTCTCTCAGTGTGGCTGAGTCAACTGATTAAAAATGAAAGTATCAGTTTCTCTTAGACTTAGGGTTGGTGAAGTGTAGTCCACTAACCAAGCCCAAGTGACCAGGGTTTAATTTACTATCGACGCATGGTATTCAGTCAGGAAGTAAAACAAGGATGGCCCTGACTCACACTTCTTTTATTTCAAGTTTTGGGTTTCAAGGTGTGTCAAGCTATCATTTCTCCCACCCCCAAATATGACACAGGTGTTAATAACTTCTTTAGAACAGAGGTTCCACCGACAGGTATACTGATTTGATGTTTCCTGAAAGTATTTACTGATACCAAGATTAAGGGATGCACTGTCAAGGATTCCACATTCTGGGCTACAGGTACTAGTCAGTGTCTGAGACACAGCTCACCACATGTCAGTTGGTGAAGTCAGGATGTTTCCTGGAACCCACACTAGAGCACATTTTTATGCTTGCGGGAAAACACTGTTCTGAAGTAATTTCCAATAGTCCCAGAATAAAAATCCGTTTAGGCCAGAAACTGCCACGGAGAAAACAAACAAACAAACAAAAAAATATGAGTTGGGCTCCTATGTTTTTTTTTAAAGATTTTATTTATTTGACAGAGACACGGTGAGAGAAGGAACACAAGCAGGGGGAGTGGGAGAGGGAGAAGCAGGCTTCCCGCGGAGCAGGGAGCCCGATGTGGAACTTGATCCGGGACCTTGGGACCGTGACCTGAGCCAAAAGCCGATGCTTAACGACTAAGCCACCCAGGCACCTGGACTCCTATTTTGAAAAAGAGGTAGAAGGGGGAAGTGACATTTTCCTACTATGAAATTTTATTAAATTTTTTAAATCTGGAAAGTAACTCAGTTCATGTATTTTTTTATGCAGAGGAACCACACTGAATTTGGCATTAGAAATCTGTTCTGAACCAGATGGTGAAGGGTAGGGGCCAAGGGCAGGCTGCCCCCAAATAAGGCCACTTTGGCATGAAGATTATTTTGAATTAAAAGCAATCAATGGGGCACCTGGGTGCTTCAGTGGGGTAAGCATCTGACTCTTGATTTCAGCTCAGGTCATGACCTCAGGGTTGTGAGATGGAGCCCCACATCAGGCTCCACACTGGGCATGGAGCCTGCTTAAGATTCTCTCTCTCTACATCTCCCTGTGCGTCTCCCCAACCCCCTCACTCTCTCTCTTAAAACAAAACCATAAATAAATAAATAAATAAATAAATAAATAAATAAATAAATAAAAGGCAATCAAAACCCAGGAGATTCAAGAAAAGCTCTTTACCTCCCCCTCAACAGCCTAAAAAGGATTTAGATAGAGGACCAGCTCCAGGAGGAGAGCTATCACCATAGATAACTACACTGTTATGAATTAAGTGTGGTAGACAGGGAGGAACCTAGTAACGCCTCTTTGATCAAAGTTTTCTACATCCCATTGTTTCTGAGTGGCCCAGCAAACACATTTACCAAACACTTATTCTTTTTCATTTTCCTGTGAATTCATTCCTTCCCTTTGAAGTCCCAGACCTCTACCTACTTCTCCTTAATTTAGAATGACATATATACCTCATTTTGCCTGACCGTCCCTTGGAATTTCCGTGGACTCCCCATAGGTACTAAATTAAATTTGATTTTCTGCTGTTAATCTGTCTCACATCATTTTGATTATTGATCTGTCCTGAAGCACCTTGAAGGGGACAGGACATTCTTGCTCACAGACAGAAACATTCCCAGTTGGCTAGGGCCAAACCTGGTGGAGTATCTCGTTTCTTTTTTTTTTTTTTTAAAGATTTTATTTATTTTTTTGACAGAGAGAGACACAGCGAGAGAGGGAACACAAGCAGGGGGAGTAGGAGAGGGAGAAGCAGGCTTCCTGCGGAGCAGGGAGCCCGATGCGGGGCTCGATCCCAGGACCCTGGGATCATGACCTGAGCCGAAGGCAGACGCTTAACGACTGAGCCACCCAGGCGCCCTCGTTTCTTTTTTAAAACCCCAACAAATACAGGCAAGAAGCATATGCCATCCTGGTTGGACATTTCTGCTTTTAACTGCCAGCATAATTTCTAGAATACAACCGAGAAAACAAGTGAGATACTGTATTTCCTCATTCTCATCTCTTGATCATGTGCGTCAACGTGCACATTCATACCCTCCCACCTCTCACCTTTGTCTCCCTGTCAGAGAAGGGTAAGTCTGTCTGTCTGTCTGTCTGTCTGTCTCTCTCTCTCTCTCTCACACACACACACACACACACACACACCACGGAGTTATAAATTATTATCTCGGGAGGACTTCAAATATTCGAGGAAGTAATTCTCTGTTTTGGGCACTAAGCTATTTTCTCTAGGCAAATATCTATTTCCATAAGCCAAAGTATTGATAGAAGAGTAACTTTAAAATATATTTATGACCACAGCCTTAATTTAGAACAATAGTTGTCAGCATTTGTCCTTTGGATCACCTCCACCTGCAAAAACCAGAGGTTTTCTTAGAAATGTCGATTCCAGGGGCGCCTGGGTGGCTCAGTTGGTTAAGCGACTGCCTTCGGCTCAGGTCATGATCCTGGAGTCCAGAGATCGAGTCCCGCCTCGGGCTCCCTGCTCAGCGGGGAGTCTGCTTCTCCCTCTGACCCTCTCCCCTCTCATGCTCTCTCTCTATCTCATTCTCTCTCTCAAATAAATAAATAAAATCTTTAAAAAAAAAAAAAAAAGAAATGTCGATTCCAGGATCTCACCCCAGACCCACTGAGTCTGGATCTTTGGGGATGGTCTGCATTTTAAACAAGTCCCCGGGTGATTCTGGTGCACACTAGAGCTTGCTAGCCATTGCTTTGTTCACTGGTAAAATTATGGCAAACATTCCCATCATGATTTCACAAAGGTTAGAACAGAACAAAGATCTCCAATAGCGAATGACCGGTATCCTCTGCATTTCCGAATCACATCTTAATACTTGTTGGTTTTTGGACAACAAACCAAAGAAGGGAAAAGCAGAAAGTCATTGTATTTATGATTAATAATTTCTACTATCAGATGCATTTTATTCAATACCCTCTCCCATGGAAGTTGCAAGATACTGAGAAGTCTAAATATAGCTTACAGCTATAATTAGTTTTTTCCTTCTAGCTACAGAAGTTTACTGTGGTGTGTCTCTGCTTAGATTCTGTAATTCAGCAGTGAGTCTTCTAGAATTGCTTAAAATAAGACTTTACTGATGAGGTAATGTTAAGTAAAAAGGCAGGACACCAAAAAATTAAGTCCCGACTTTGTATACAGAGATATACAATGCAAGACTGGAAGAAAATTACCCACAAATCAGCATCAGGTTTTTGTGTCAGGGTTAGCCCCACTCTCCTAAAACTATCTCTAAATTTATGTTCATTTTTTAAATTTAAAAATTATAATTAACACACACTTTAAAATGTTGACTTCTCAGTGAAAAATACTATCATTAGTATAATTGTAACTTACTGTTAAATCAACTTCAAAAGCACAAATTAAGAAAAATTTATTTATATAAGCCTGAAATCCTAAAACAACTATTTTAACTTTTCCATTTCCTTTCTAAACCTTATTTACAGGCATGGATACATGATTTTAACACAGTTGTAATCTTAGTTTATCTACAAATTTGAATTCTGTTTTGTCTACTTGACATTATTTTATAAACATGTTTGCACAATTCTGCGTAACTTCAGAGTTATTCTAAAGGGTTTTTTCAAAAAGTTTGTTATGTTGGACTTTATCCATTCCTGTACATAGAAACATTTCTGCTGAACCTAGTTTCAGTTATTGTAAGTGACATAGTTAGAATCATCTTCTTATGAGCTTTTTTCCCTTTTAAAAGTTATTTCCTTAGAATAAATTCTCAGCAATGGTTTTACTAGTTCAAAGGGCATGAACATTTTTATGGATACTATACGTAACATATTTCCCTTAAGAAAATTGTACCAATTTTTATTACCATAAACTATGGTAAAATTTCACAAGACTAAACTATCATAAAAAAAAGAACTGGATTCCTAAGAAGGCTGAGTTTCTTCTAAAAAAAAGCATTTCTTTTTATTTTTGTTACCCTATGTACATTACTGATTTATTTATTTTTATTTATTTATTTATTCATTTATTCATTTATTCATTCACTCACTTAGTAATCTCTACATTCAATGTGGGGCTCAAGCTCATGACCCTGAGATCAAGAGTTGAATGCTCTTACAACTGAGCCAGCCAGGTGACCCTGTACCTTACTGTTTTAATTTATATTTATTATGATTAATAATTTTAAGTTATCAATATGCCAGGCACCATTCCAAGAGGTTTACATAAAGTCATGTTTTCCTAAAAGATAACTGAAATAAACTGTCAGTGTATGAAAGCTTATAAAAACCTATCCTCTATATATTAGATATTATAATAAAATAAAACTTAAAATTTCCAGAAAATAAATGATCTTATTTCATAGAGGTGGAAAGGCACAGAAAACTTAATTATGAAAGAAAATAACTTTTAGATTTCTCAGCACATTTATTTTTTGTACATCAGAAGAACAAGTTAATCGAAAGGAACAATAATCTCTTTTATTACTGAGAAAAAAAATTTTTCAGGATTAGAAAGTTCATTTAACCCATATCTTATTTCCTTAAAAATGATAAAATAAAACTTAAAAAAGTCCATTGAAGGAACTGGGCTAATAAAATGCAAAGTGACAATACTACTAATAATGTTTTTTTAAAAAATTAAGAAAACCATTCAATAAATGACCTACCTGATTTGACCAAGCACATCAAACTGATGAAGAAGTATAACCTCAGCATATGGAAACTGGAGAGAGTGTATCACATTCACAAGAAGACTGGTTTCCTGGGCAGAGCCTTAGAGTTTCACTGAGGGCTTTGCTCAGAGAGCGCTCAGATAACTAATTCAGAGGTGTGGTGACAACAGGAAGTTCCCGAGGGACTGCAGGCGGGTCCCAACCCTTTCAGGGTATTTGACTCCTCCTCTTTTCAATGGAAGGTTGGGACTGTCTGCCTTACACAATTTTATGCATATCTTTTTAAAAATTTTATGCATATCTTAATATCATAATGTGTATTTGCAGAATGATGAGTTCAAAATAGTTTCATTCTTTGTGGGCGGTTTATTAGTCGTTTGGCGTGGTATGTTGAAACTAAGTGTGATTTGAAATATTTGCCTCCTTGTTCTTGTGAATGAAACAAATGCAATGAGTATTCTGTTGGCCTGGGAACACAAAACTATTTTTTATGTTAATTCACACGCTCATGCCTCATATGGCAGTCTTTAGACTTTGCTAAGAACATTTCATTAAGTCTAATCATATACCTGTATTTGTCCAAATATACTTCAGATTAAAGGAAATTTCTATGGCATTATACATATTTTTATTTCTTCCTATCCAGAGTACTTATCTCTCCCTCTCCCTCTCCTCCTCCTTTTTAAAAGAAAAGTAAGTGCAAAAGCTTTAAATAGAGAGCTATGTCAGAATCCATCCACCTCAGTATTGGAAGTAACTGAACTTGTGCTCCCACAGCTACAAGGTACTTAATTCCCTCTGGTGGAAAGTGCTAATAGTATTTACTCAGGCTGGCGAGAGTCTGATGAGCTGAAACATAAATTTATAAATAAAGACACGAACAACTTAAGACAGAGCATCAGGGCAAAAGCCACTAGTCGTTCAGCATTGTCTCCCTGAAATTGGCATTTATGAAGCAACAGCATCTCTCATGTAAGTTTATCAGTTCTCTGGGTCTGTACTCCACTCGAATAGCAGGGCATTCCTTGCATGAGGTAGATTCCAGCAATGCTTCTCAAAGAGTCAGTACATCAGATTTACTGATTTTCCTGGGGGGCTTTTCAAAGTGTTGTGTGTAGATTGTGTCATCTCTCAGACCTGATGAATCACAGGACTCCCTAGCAGCAGTTCACATCCCACGTCTTCCTCACTAGTTGTGTGGCTTTAAGCAAAACATTTCCGTGGGGCACCTGGGTGGCTCAGTTAAGTGTCTGCCTTCAGCTAGGTCAAGAGTCCTGGGATTGAGTTCCATGTCAGGCTCCCTGCTGGGCGAGGAGCCTGCTTCTCCCCTGCCAGCCATTCCCCCTGCTTGTGCTTGCTCCCTCTCTCTCTTTCTCTCTGTCAAATAAATAAATAAAATCTTAAAAAAAAAAAATTTCTGTTCTCGAACTCTTACTTTTCTCAACTGTAAAATGAAGAAAACAAAACCACCTATCTCACAGGGTTGTTTTCTGGATTAAATGAACTATTATAAGTAAAGTTCTTAGCACTGTGCCTGCTATCCAGGTAAGCTCACTGAGCACTTGGTAACTATATTACCTACGTGGCTACACAGTCCACACCTTTCCCTCCTGTCAGAAGGCAGGCTGCACCAGGCTGAGAAGAGGGATCAGGTGGATTTTAGGAATGGAGAGCACCTGACAGCAGTGATGTTTCAGGTGAACGACTTCAGTCAGTTCTGTAGTCTATTTTTGTCTTTCGTCTCCTGCTGGAGAAATAAATTAAGGATACATAAACAGGGAAAAACAAATAAGTGACCTGCTAGCTTTTTTATTTTTCTATTTGCAGTGAGCTTTGCTGATTTGGAAACAACTACCCTCTGGAACAAATGGAGAATTGTTCTACATTCTCTTAGGAACTGGTTATGGAATGCATTGCTCACTGTTGGATCACTGTGCTTGTCTGATAAATATTTGTTGAGCTCCTATCAGTTTTCGTACCATGCCAAGCCTTTATCTAGACAGAGCCAATGTACATTTTCCTGGAAAAGAGCCAATTATAGGAATAAGAATCATTTCCCTTGGGAGGTCTCTTTGTGTTTGTGTTAATGATTTTCCTGCCGGTAGGCACAGAAGGTCCCCTATAACTTCCTAGCTGTGTGCTTTTTTCTTTTCTTCTTTTTTTAATTTAAAAAAAATTTTTTTAAAAGAGTTTATTTATTTATTTGACAGAGAGAGACACAGCGAGAGAGGGAACACAAGCAGGGAGAGTGGGAGAGGGAGAAGCAGGCCTCTTGCGGAGCAGGGAACCTGATGTGGGGCTCGACCCCAGGACCCTGAGACCACGACCCGAGCCAAAGGCAGATGCCAAACAACTGAGCCACCCAAGCACCCCGCTGTGTGCTTTTTTTCTACTTCTAGCATTGGAAACAGGACAAGAATCAATGGGAGAACCCATCCTCTCAAAGAAAGAGAATTAGTAAGAAATATCAAATTTGAAAAAAAAAGAAATATCAAATATGAAAAAAATATATCAAATATGAAAAGACATAAAGCACTCCAAAGAATGGGGGAAGAGGAAAGGAGGGGAGAACTGGAGAACAGGTGCACAGGGAATCTTTGAGAGGGGAATTAGTTCTGTCTCTTGCTTGTGGGGTGGTCACGGCAATCTACACAGGTGGTAAGACTGCACAGGACTACACACACACAAACACACACACACACAAATAAGTGCATGTGAAACTGGTAAAATCTAAATTTGACCTGTAGATTGTACCAATGTCAATTTTCTGCATTCTAGTTATGTAAGATGTTACAACTGGGGAAACTGGGTGAGGGTACATGACACATCACTGTACTATTTTTGCAGCTTCCTGTGAACCTATAATTATTTCAAAATAAAAGTTTTTAAAAATCCAAAAGATGGGCCAAACACTCAAAGATGTTTGAGTGTTAACATTTACTCCAAGGTATTCTGAGGAAAACCATTTCTTCATTTCTCATCAGCTAGTCAAGAGTGAATAATGGTCAATTTTCTCAATAAAATGACCCTGATAAATAATCACAATTCAAGAATAACACAATTTGCCCCATTTCCAACTTAGTATTATGCACTGGCTTTTTTTTTTTTTCTTAACCTAGGAATCACTTGCTACAGAGAGCAGAAGAGAAAGGGCAGGCAAGCTTCCAAATGTGTGGACAGGAAAAACAGGTATAGAAGTGTACTGGAACTGAGAGGAGGTGGTTTTATAGCTCTCATGGGCCTCAACAGTCAGGAAAGGTGACCTATGTCCTCTCTCACCCTGGTCTAGTGTTCTAAGCTGCTATATGACTCACTATAACGCCTTCTCGTCTGCATCAGTGACCCCACAATCTCTCACTAGCTGTACACGTTTGAAAAAATAAGTCTGTTTCCTTGATTCATTTTCTACAAGGAAATCAGGGCAACTTTCCCCTCATCCGTATATTTGCTTAATTTCTTCATTTGTTTATCGAACATTTCTCAAGCCTCTGATTAAAAAAATAATAAAGAAAAATGGGGCATGGCTCCTTCTCTCAAGACAGGCATATTAATGATAACAATATTAATATAGAGCTATGGATACATACTCCATAGAACTGAGGAGGAAACAGTAAGATGCTGGAATTACACAGGGAGGAGCCAAGGGAGAAAGCTCACACAGGAGGTCCTTTCTGAGATGGGTTCTAAAGACTAGGTAGGAGTTCATGAGATGAAGAAGATGGAGGAAAGGCAGTCCAGGCAGAGGCAACAAAACTGGAGTCCTAAGAGAAGTATGGATTGCCAATTTGGATGTATGCAAAGGGAAATGATAAAGTAACTTGAAGACAGGCTATGAAGAACTTTGTATGCCATGCTTAGGACATGGGTTTTATCTTCAAGGCAGTGAAAACCTAAATTTTCTTCTTGTTCACTTGTTTATATGTTAATATATTACTATTATGTCATAATACAAATAAATATAAGAAATAATATATGCCAAAACAATATATAACAAATGTAAGAAATAATATAAACATATAGAGAATAATACATTTAGGTTAGCTTATTAACGTTATGTGAATAATTTTTTGGTAGTCTATTACAAAACAAGAAGGAAGACACCTGCATACTATTTTTCTTTTCTGGCTTAAGAAGTATTTTTCATGGAATAGAGCTACTTTGCTTTAGAAACCATGACTTCTTAGGGGGCACCTGGATGGCTCAGTCATTAAGCGTCTGCCTCCGGCTCAGGTCATGATCCCAGGGTCCTGGGGTCGGGCCCCGCGTCGGGCCCCGCGTCGGGCCCCGCGTCAGGCTCCCAGCTCACCGGGAAGCCTGCTTCCTCTCACACTCCCCCTGCTTGTGTTCCTGATCTAGCTGTCCCTCTCTGTCAAATAAAATAAATAAAAATCTTGAGAAAAAAAAAAGAAACCATGACTTCCTTACAATGTATCAAACAAAATAAATGCAAGTCCAGTACTTTTAACTGCTTCTTTGCAAAGTGCTGCTCAGAGCCTTTCAAGGACCAACAGCTCTCAGGGGCAGCTGGGTGGCTCAGTCATTAAGTGTTTGCCTTGGGCTCAGGTCATGATCCCAGGGTCCTGGGATGGAGCCCTGCACCGGGCTCTTTGCTCCGCGGGAAGCCTGCTTTTCCCTCTCCCACTCTCCCTGCTTGTGTTCCCTCTCTCGCTGTGTCTCTTTCTGTCAAATAAATAAGTAAAATCTTTAAAAAAAAAAAAAAAAAGGATAAAGGGCTCTAGGAAGGCCTGTATGCACATTGGCAAGACAGAGGCAAAATGCTTTTATTAATTAAAAATTCATTAAAGGGGTGCCTGGGTGACTCAGTTGGTTAAGTGTCTGCCTTGGGCCCAGGTCATGATCCCAGGGTCCTGGGATGGAGCCACGCGTTGGGCTCCCGGCTCAGCGAGGAATCTGCTTCTCCCTCTCCCTGCTGCTCCCCCTGCTTGTGCTTTCTCTCTCTCCCTCTGTCTCTCTTTCTCAAATAAATAAATAAAATCTTTTTAAAAAAATTAAAGTTCATTTAAAAAATTTAAAAAATTAAGGGTAGTGTCCGGTATTTAATGTCCATGGGTACCATGTATTTTAGATTTATTTGGATTTTAAACTGTTTTAAAATATTATTATTAGGGGTGCCTGAGTGGCTCAGTCATTAAGCATCTGCCTTCGGCTCAGGTCATGATCCCAGAGTCCTGGGATTGAGCCCCGCGTCGTGCTCCCTGCTCCGCGGGAAGCCTGCTTCCCTCTCTCCCACTCCCCCTGCTTATGTTTCCTCTCTCACTGTGTCTCTCTCTGCCAAATAAATAAATAAAATCTTTTTAAAAAAATATTATTATTAGAACCAGATTTCAGTTTTTATTTTTAACTGGCTTTCCAAGGATTGATCACAAGAATCTTGCACCTTCATTAGACAGTTATACACACAGAGCAGGCACACAGGGTTGTCTGGGTGAGAAGCAACTCTGGAAAAATCCACCCCTGTAATTTGGAAGGTGTACCCTTGTGACATCTGCCTTGGGTCCTCATTTGGAAGCATCAGGAACCATTTGAGGGATTCATGCTAACTCAGCAGGGTCTTTCTTGCCTAGAGTCATCCTTCCCTTCTGGCTGGGAAACTGGGAGCAGTTTCAGGTCCTCCCAGAGATTCCTTTCTTTTTGAGGTTCTCCCTAGGGCCCTCCAAACTAAGTATCAGGGTTGCTCCATCGTTGAAGTCAGAATACTCCAAACAAACATCTGGAATTTGATGAAAATCAACCCAACCACTTTTAGTGATTTAGTAACAGAAAACCACAAATTTAATTTATAAATTTATTTTCCTTGATAAATAAGAACAACAATATAAATTTGCCTTCCTTAACAACAACCACAAAAGACAACAAAAGACAACAAAAGAGAGATCACCCTGCAAATAGATACAAGAGGGACAGAGTTCAAGAGAAGGTAGCTTTGCAAAGGCCTGAGAAATGATCAGGCCCTGAATGACAGTAGTTCTGATGGGTTTGGAGAGGGGAAAGGGCAGATCCGTGGAAAATGTAGGAGAATGCAGGATGCAGAAGTGACAAGTAAATTGGCTTATTAGATAACTAAAGAAGAGGGAAAAGAAGCATTAGGCACTCGGCCATGCTGGGCACTAAAGTCGGTCCATCACATACATCAGCACATTTCATTGGCCCACAGATCTGAGAAGCCAGTTTGATTACCTCTATTTTACAGATTCAGAAAGAGGCTCAGGTAGGGCCAGGTGCTACTTCTCCACGAAGCAGGCCAAGCCTGTGAGCAACTTTTGTAATAAAATCTAGGACAAGGAACTCTACTTGCTTTTGGGTAATAAGGCCAGATTAGATTGAATAAGATCAAAGTCACATTATTAGGAGGATATGTTTTTCTTGATACCAGAGTTGGTCCCTGTCAGGAAATTAATCTTCAGGGTGGTGAACTATGTTGGGTATTAGGCACATTAGGCCCAAACCAACAATATCTCACGTTTGGCCTCCTACCCACTTCCATCAAACGGCCCAGAACCCTGGCAGGGGTCAGCAAAACCAAAACTAACAAGAAATCTTTTAACACTCTGAGTGTTGGTAAAGGGAAAATGTGCAAGACTGAACAGTGAATTGGAGGGCCGGCTGGGTCTTCATTTTTCTGTGGACAGGAGGTAGGTTTTGAGGAAAATTAGGGATGGGCCCTGGAAAGGCTTGGAGAGGATATCAGCAGGAAGAAAAGGAGGAAGAGGAAGAGGGTCTTTTCAGAAAACTGGGCAACTGTCGAGGATACCCTAATGAAAACTTATACAGTGAGGAGGTGCCCCTCCAGCAGTACAAGGGTGCAAGTTACCCAAACCAAGGAAGAAACCTCAATATCCTTGTTCCTCCATATGGCTTTGGGTTTTGTTTTTGTTTTTGTTTTTAAAGACTTTATTTATTTGACACAGAGAGAGACACAGCGAGAGAGGGAACACAAGCAGGGGGAGTGGGAGAGGGAGAAGCAGGCTTCCCGCTGAGCAGGGAGCCCGATGCGGGGCTCGATCCCAGGACCCCGGGATCATGACCTGAGCAGAAGGCAGAAGCTTAACGACTGAGCCACCCAGGCGACCCTGTTTTGTTTTGTTTTGTTTTGTTTTGTTTTTGTTTTTCTCTAGCCCTCTGGTGAAGAGCTCTCAGGTCCAGGAATGGCTGCCACAGTGACAGTGGTGGGGATAATCCCACTCCTTGACCAGTGGACAGGCATTGGCCTATGCCTCTACTGCGGACGACAGGACAGCGGGAGCACCAACTGGCAAAACCCCAGGCAGGAGAAACTTGTAAAGCTGAGTCTCCTTCCTTTCTTCCTTTCAGAGGGCAACGAGAAACATTAAGAGGACAAAAAGGGGATGTATGTGTGTGGGGGTGGGGGGGTGGGGCGGTAAGTGCAGGAGGTGGCTAGCAATTGCTTGACTCAGGAGTTACTGTTTGCTTTTGAGGCCCAGGGATTTGGACTGAGGCAATTCCAAAGCCCTCCACTTTTCATGGAGGGTGAATAACAGTTCATTTTGTGTATGCGCAGGTGCTCTGATGAGTCAGGAAAAGAAAATGTGGTGTTGTACTAGAGTGGCCTGAGACCTGTTGCCAATATTTCTTAAATCTTGGTGGCCAAAACCTGGATAAGTTGCTATTCTAAAGCAGCTTGCAGTTTTCTCATTTATGTTTTGAACAAAGACTGCTCTCTTGGTTTGGAAAATCCCTTTCCAATCAATACTTGAGGGTTCTTCTTGGTTTGGTGAAGGCAATGACCAGTTCTTATAGTGGAATGGACAGTTGGGACACAGCCAAATTGCTCTGCATAATAATGCCAGCGGTAGACTTTTTTAAAGTTAATTGGGGGGGGCGCCTGGGGGGCTTAAGCAGTGAAATGTCTGCTTCTGGCTCAGGTCATGATCCTAGGTCCTGGGATCAAGCCCCACATCAGGGCTCCCTGCTCAGTGGGGAGCCTGCTTCTCCCTCTGCCTGCCACTCCCCCTGCTTGTACTCGCTCTCTCTCTCTATCTCTGTCAAATAAATAAGTAAAGTCTTAAAAAAATAATAAAGTTAATTGGAAGTCTAGCCTCAAACAGGTTGGGGTAGAGGTGGAGGAGAAATTCTCTGCTATTGGTGCCTTGTCAAAGATGTTGAGAACAGTGGAGAGATGACTTTGCAGGGAGGAAAGTCCTTCTGGGAGGCAATGAGCAATAGACTACAGATGCAGTCCTTTTTTCTTTTTCTTTTTTTTTTTAAAGATTTTATTTATTTATTTGACAGAGAGAGAGAGACACAGCAAGAGAGGGAACACAAGCAGGGGGAGTGGGAGAGGGAGAAGCAGGCTTCCCGCTGAGCAGGGAGCCTGGTGCCCTGCTGAGCCGCCCAGGTGCCCCAGATGCAGTCCTTTTAATAGCCACTTCTAAAGCAACTGCTCTTTGCTACTACTAGGGGAGGGGTCCACACAGTGGCATTGTTCTACATTCCCACCATAACTTAAAGGGAAACTTTTACAGTGTCCGGAGCTCCTGATGTCCTGCAAATGAAGGAGAAAGGTGTCTTCAAATTCCTTGCTGCAGGAATCCACTTAGGTGGCATCAACCTTGACTTCCAAATGGAACAGTCGATCTACAAAAGAAAAAGTAATGGCATCTACGTCATCAATCTGAAGAGAACCTGGGAGAAGCTTCTGCGGGCAGCTTCTGCTTTGTTGCCAAGGAAAACCCCCGCTTAAAAAAAAAAAAAGTCCTATCATCCAGGAATACTGGCCAGGGTGCTGTGCCAAAGTTTGCTGGGGCTACTGGAGCCACTCCTATGGCTGGCTGTTTCACTCCCAGAACCTTCAAGAACCAGATCCAGGCAGCCTTCTGGGAGCCAAGACTTCTGGTAGTTACTGATCTCAGGGCTGATCACCAACCTCTCACAGAGGTGTCTTATGTTAACCTGCCTACCATTGCTCATGTAGCATAGACTCTTTTCTGCGCTATGTGGACATCACCATCCCTTGCAACAAGGGAGCTCACTCAGCAGGTCTGATGTGGTGGATGCTAGCCCGGGAAGTTCAGTGCATCTGCGGCACCAATTCCCATGAACACCAGTGGGAGGTCATGCCTGATCTTTACAGGGATCCTGAAGAGTTTGCAAAGGAAGAGCCAGGCTGCTGTTGAAAAGGCTGTGACCTGGGAGGAATGCCAGGGTGAATGCGATGTGGTTTTGGAATATAGGTGAGGGGAGGTGGTTCCGGAGCCAATGTCCAAGAAAGAATTCTTGAGACGTCTTTGGTGCAAAACGGTGGTTTTATTAAAGAACAGGGACAGAACCTGTGGGCAGAAAGAGCTGCTGCCCTGGAGGCTTGAGGAGTGGTGATTATATACTCGGGAGCTGGGGGACGTCAGATAAAGGGAGATTTCAAAAGAACTTTCATATGTTAAAGAGGACTGACCTACAAGATACTGGAGGCCTTGCCATTGTCTAATTAAGGTTGTTTTCCCCTCTAGCAAAGTATTAACATTAAGATAGTTGGGAGATTCCTGGAAGAATGTCATTTATGTCCCACCCAGGAGTGGGGGGTGGGGTGGGGTGGTGGTGGTGGTGGTGGTGGTTGCAGGTCTTTATGCTTTGTGTTCAGCTTGCCTTCTGCTCCCTTATCAAATGGACTGCTCCAGCTCCTGAGTTCAGTGCTACTCAATCTGAAGTCGAAGAGTGGTCTGAAGGCATGCAGGTGCCCTTGGTGTCTATTCAGCAGTTCCCTCCTGAAGACTGGAGCGCTCAGCCTGCCACTGAACGCTGGTCTGCAGGTTCTACTGCTCAGGCCACTGAATGGGTAGGAACAACCACTGAGTGGTCTTAAGCTGCTCTTCCACAAAGGCAAACAAAGTGGAATAAGGTTGATGGAAATTAAACAGTTTCTCAAAAAAAAAAAACAAAAAAACCTTTTGGTCTTTGTAATTCTATTCTCAAACTTTCAATAATAGTCTGGTGTTAGCTGTATTTGGAGAATGAAGGGAGGGGCCAACATCCGACTTGGGATTTGCTTCCAGAGTGGTGATAGGCACAGGTGGGTAGCTGATGGTTCTGGAGCTCTAGGGGGTGACTTGCACCAGAATTCCAGAACACTTTATTGAGCAAAGGACGAGGCTGTCATGGCGAGTGCCTGTGTTAAAGTTCAAGCAAGCCTGGAAGTCTGGCCTTAACTGAATTATAGGTAAGGGTCAAGTGGCAGTCAGGGATGGATTTGCGGGGCATGAAAAGAAAGATTCTAGGACTGTCACTAAAGAGGATGGGACTTTTTCCTCTTACTGATAATTAACCAGAAGTGTGACGTCTAGATAACAGAGGGAGAATTAATCAGCACTCCTTACCAGCCCGGGGGGGGGGGGGGGGGCGGAATCTCGACCAGTAGGTACTAGTAGGCCTCAGGTACCTCTCTACCTTAAGTAAAGCTTTCTTTGAGTTCTGCCCTTCCCAAGGTGTGGTTTTTCCTTTCTCTGGCTCCTACTGCACTTTGCACATAATTATCTTGTAATTTGTAATCATGTCTCTCCCAGTAGACTCACATCAAGGGCGAGGGATTGGCGCTCGTTCTCAGATCCTGGTTCCAATCCAGCTACACCACTAGTTAGCTTTGTGACTTTAGGCAAATTACTTAATCGCTCTATGTTTGATTTCCTTATTTATTAAAAATGGGCACAAGACTCCTCCCCATCGCCTAGCAGTGCTGGGAGAAATGCAGGTGACAATGTGTGTAAAGTACTAGACAGAAAGTATATGCAAACTAAAGGGCAGTTAGTAGGGTAAACATTTGTTAACTGATGTGAACTACCTTTATTTTGTGCCCTCAACAAACATTTACTGAGCAACTACTGTATTTCAGGCCTTCGGAGCGCTCCCTCCCTCCGGGGTGGAGAAGCCTCACGTGTGGCCTGAGGGCCTTGTCCCGCGGGCAGTCTCGCGACTGGCTCCGCCGAAGGGAAAACCCCGCCCACAGCCTTTCCGATCTCGTCAGCGATTGGACTGGAACCGTCCCTCACTCATTCCGGTTGCTAGGTTCGGGAGGAGAAGGTGGGGGCGAATCTGCGCGTGCGCAGATTGAAGACGAAGATGCTTTCCGGTAGGGCGGGAGGAGGTGACGTCAGGAGTGGTGACGGTTGGGCGGGGGGGGCCTCCTATAGCCCTCAGGACGTTTTATCTGTGGGCCCTCCGATAGCGTCACAAGTCGGCGACTGAGCCTTGGCGGTGGTGGCCGAGGCGGCGAAGGCGGCAGCGGCGGCGACAGCTCTGGGGTTTGCGTCTCGGGGTGTGTCGGCCGCCGCTGCTGCTTGGGCCTGGTATGTACAAATGGCTGGTTAGGATTCTCGGCACCATTTTCCGTTTCTGTGACCGGCCGGTGCCCCCAACCCGGGCCCTCCTGAAGAGGCGGCGCTCGAACAGGTGAGAGGAGAGGGGGCCGAGCGCCAGCCTGGCTGTACCTCCTTCCCCACCCGGGGCTTGGCGGGGAGAGCGCTGACCCAGCCAGGCAGGCCCTGCTCGGCCGAAACAGCTGGCCGGGCTAAGGCGGTGGAGGTGCGAGTCGCGGGTGTCCTGGTGACGTAATCGCTCCCTCCACGCTGTGCGGATGCGCTCCTGATGATGGAACGAGCTAGTTGTCTTTGGAGTGGCCCGCGATGGTTAGGATCTTTCATGTTCTTGTCAGAGACCAAGCTGGTTGCTGTCAAATGGGGCTGTATCGTATCTTGCCACTCTTAGGTTGAAAACTAAAAATTGAAGGAATACTGTCTGTGTTGTGGTTCACTGTTTACGAAGCACACTCCCAAGTGTCATCGGTAGGCAGTTAAGTGCAGCTAAGGGAAGTGAGATTCATAGCTTGCCCAAAGCCGTTTTGACTGCAAGAATTGTTCTCTTAGCACCAAGAAACAGCAGCTGTTTTGTTCTGAAACAGCTGTCAAATTGTGTGTGTGTGTTTTGCGGGGGAGGGGGGTGGTACTGTGCTTTAGAGTTAGTGAATGAGGGGGAAAAATTAGGTGTCTCATTCCTTTAAAAAGATCACAGGTTTGTACTCTAAAATTCAGTTAAAATTTTGGGAAACCTAAAAGTTGGTTTGTCTCATTTCATACCACCTTGCTTGAGAATTAATCTAGAGAATAAAATACCATACCAATTCTATAAACTCCACCATCAACTTTTAGTGATCAAGTGTTAATTTCATTTTTTTTATTTTTAAATTAAGCCTCAAGATTGTTGAAGAGTGGTTTCTTGGAGCTTGAGAGAACAAGATGATTTAATACATGAGTCTGAGAATGCAGGTCATTGATGAAGTTGGCTGTTGGCTAATTCCATCATGTGTTCTAGAGAGCCCAAGGTTTCAACCTGTTCTTTTCTATCTTTTTGTGAAGTTGTTGTGAGGATCATTTGAGAACATGTTGTAAAGTGCCTAAAATGATGCTTAATATATATAAGGATAGTATTTGTTTATTCTACCCCAAGGGCCTTGTGCCGAGGCTGGTGCATGATAGGCACTTGGTGCGTATTTATTGAAGGAGAGAATGTTAATTCCCTCTCCCCTATCCTTTCTTTTCGCTGTGAATCCCTGCTTTCAAATAGATGGAACAGTGATTTGGAGATGAAAACCCTGTTCTTCACCACATATCCTTAATCTAAAGCAGTTCTTCACAATGTAAGCCATTTTTCAGTCAAAATGAAGCCAGGAGATCTTATTGGGATTTTGAAGTTATGAACTGAATAGTATTCTCCTGGGATTTATTCTGTTCATTATTTTTGGTAAAACTGATCAATCATAATTATCATTAAAAAGATGATTATTAGTATATCATAAGCCTTTAACATTCTTGAGGTATAGGTCCAAAAACTTTCCCAAATTCCCCAGTTTTTTATTACCACTGTAATTTAGTTTCCATGATAGAAGTGCAGTTAAATAGAACAACTTTTCTGGCTAAGAATTCTATTTTAAGGCTTCTTATATTGTCTACCTCTAGTCAAGTAGAAGATGGCTTTCCTTGCAGGGGTGGGGGAGATGTCATCTTTCAAAAGGAAATTATTTGTTTTAAAATCATTTCTGGAGAGGGGCGCCTGGGTGGCTCAGTCGTTAAGCATCTGCCTTTGGCTCAGGTCATGATCCCAGGGTCCTGGGATCGAGTCCTGCATCAGGCTCCTGGCTCAGCGGGAAGCCTGCTTCTCCCTCTCCCACTCCCCCTGCTTGTGTTCCCTCTCTTGCTGTCTCTCTCTCTGTCAAATAAATATATAAAATCTTAAAAAAAATAAAAATAATAAAATCATTTCTGGAGAGAAAAAGGAAATACTAGTCCTAGGCTCTTACCTATGTTCATTTACTAGCCAAGTGATTTCTGGCCAGTTTCAAGTTTGTACTTTAGCCAGAGTACAGATTATCATTTGATAGGGAGTTTTCAGTCCCTTTGAAATAGTTTAAGCAATAGTGTTAAGACCTCAAATGGTAAAGCCCTACTATAGAGGAGTGTTTTCTTTGCAAGCATCAGTTGAATCTCATTTTTTTGACAAAGTGGATGAAGAGGACGTGTTGTATGCATACTAGGTTTACTTACAGAAATAGATGTGTGTATATGTACATATATATATATTTTTTCTCTCTTTCTCTTTTCAGCACTTTGTTTTCTACAGTGGACGCTGATGAGATACCAGCCAAAAGACCAAGATTAGGTATTGAATATGATAATTTTTTTTAAGATTTATTTATTCATTTTGAGAGAGTGAGAATGAGAGAGAGAGAGAGAGAGCGCACATGAGAGGGGAGAGGGTCAGAGGGAGAAGCAGGCTCCCCGCCGAGCAGGGAGCCTGATGTGGGACTCGATCCCGGGACTCCAGGATCATGACCTGAGCCAAAGGCAGTCGCCCAACCAACTGAGCCACCTATGCATTGAATATGATAATTTTTAAAATTAGATTTTTTTTAAATAGGAAAAGTATATGTATGGAACAAAATTCAAAAGGTAAAAAGTATATGCAGTGAAAAGTAAGTCTCTTTCCTGTCCCTTTTCTACTCAGTTATCTTTTCTGAGGCAACCACTGTTAACCGGGACTTGAATATCTTTCCAGATAAATGAGGCTGTATGTTGAATATGTATTTTAAAATTTTCAATCTTCTATAAAGAAAAGGTGTTTTTTATTTTTGAGGAGAAAACATGGTAAAAAACTATTTCAAACTGAGTCATCTAGTTCACATAGCTGAGTGAATGAATCTAATGTGTTGCCCCAAATTGTTTATTTCTCTGTATCCAGAGCGCTAGACATTGCTTGATAGAGGAGAACAAAACTAGATTAAAGGAAAAAGGGACAGTGGAGTGCTATAATAGTATTTCCTTTGTCTCAAAAATGAATGGGCATTTCGATCTACCTCCAGATGTGGTAGTTAAGAGTAGACATGCCTGTTAAGATTTCATTTAAATTCGATGAGTACTTACTGAGCATGTCTTACTGCTAAGCAATGTGTTAGGTTTTAAAGGAAAAAGAAAAAATGAGTAAGACAGGATCTCTATTTTTAGGGACCTTAACAATTGTATAGGTATATGCTTGTATCATTGAGGGTATAAGACAAGCATATAAATAATTACTAATGTCAGTAGAGATGTGATAAATGAAATAAGAAAGATAGTTACAAAATACTGTCTAATTTTCAGCTTATTAAAAGTCTCAGTAAATATTTGATGAAAGAGCGAGTATGTGAGATGGATCTTAAAGGATGGGTGGGATATCAATTCTACTCTTGAGTAGCCAGTGTATAATAGGCACTTAATAAATAGTTATTTAGGAGTATATTGTTACCTGCCCAGGAAGTAAGGACAAACCAGTGAGTAAATTATAGTGCTTCCTGTAAGATTCTGCCATACTTAGTGTCTATGTCCTGCAGGTTAAGTTATGCCCCTATCTCTCTGGTTTATTTATTTTATATATTCTGAAGAACCATTGCTTAAAAGTTGTCATTTCAGGGCATTTCTTTATGAATCAGTATGATTCTTTATGAATCAATAGGAAGGGAAAGCGTTCTAGGCAGAGGGAACAGTTATGGGAGAGTTGTGTAATTCAGGAAACAGTGAATAGAACTTGGGAAAAGTTGGCTAGAGAGAGGTGTATCCAATTAAGAGGACTTTGAATGCCAGATTTATACTAAATTCATTAGGACAGTATTTCGCAAAGCACAGGATAGATACCAGTTCAGGAAATGATTTTAGGGGATACAGCATTTCATAGCATTAAGTAGTATGTGAATTATGTAGAAAAAAGTTATATCTTTTTCATTTGTTTTTAATTTTCTGATTATTTCAAGCAGAAAATCTTGATTTAATGCTAATATGTTTTTAATACTCATCTACTACATGTGACTCTTTTTTTTTTTTTAAATATTTTATTTATTTATTTGACAGAGAGAGAGAGATCACAAATAGGCAAACAGGCAGGCAGACGGAGAGGGAGAAGCAGGCTCCCTGCTGAGCACGGAGCCCGATGTGGGGCTCGATCCCAGGATGCTGGGATCATGCCCTGAGCCCAAGGCAGATGCTTAACCACCTGAGCCACCCAGGCGCCCCAACTTTCCCTTCTTTTAACAGGCCCAGCTAGAACTTACATTGTTACGTTTCATTTCTTTATAAGACAAACAATGTTTCTTTATGTTTATAGTAGTGATACAAAGTTACCTTTCAAATACATTTATTTAGCAAAAAATATGAATCAGTTTTAAACAGAAATGTAAATAAATAACAATGTGGTAAAGACCTTTGACACTGGTTACATCTGAAACTCATGTAGCATTATGTGTCAACTATCCTTCAATCAGAACAAAAGAAGAAAACCAAAAAGAACTTTGAGGGTGGTATTACAGAAGTTTCCTGAAATAATTATGGTAAGGATCTATTTCATGGACTTCCTTCCATGTTAAAGACCCCTCCCTCCATGATTTCCATGAAATATGTATTATAATTTTCTGAATGGCTACTATAGAAAGGAACCTAAACCAAGGGGGAAGCAGCAGGTAGCAGGTGTAATACTTACTGGCAGAGTTTGTAAAGGTCTACAGGAATGCATCTGATAGGACTCTCCGTGATGATGCCTGTTGAGCACTTGAAATGAGGTCAGTGTGACTGAGGACCTGAATTTAATTTTAATTAAATATAAACTTAGGTGACTACATGTGGCCACCGGCAACTATGTTGGACAATACAACTCTCTTGTTTGCTTTTGAGAGGAAAAAACAAAAGGAGGGTAAAAGGAAAAAGAAGGCCTTAGAATCGCAGACTCATGACCTTAGAGATGAAAGGAATTTTAAGAGATCTAACTTAGTCTATTGTGAGGAAAGTAAGGTGGTCTTTTCCCCATTTTACAGATGAAACAGGCCCCCCTCCTCCTCCCCTTCTCCCCTCCTCTTCTTCCTCCTCCTTTTTTGAGTTATTGAGATCTTTTTGGCATAATCTCGAGGAATACTCAGATTTTGACAAATTCGTAGGAAAATAAGTATTACAATACTTTTTAGCATCCACTATTTAACTCTCTTAGTTATTAGGAATACCCCATGCCCCCTGGGGTCTGGATTACAGGCTCTGGGTTAAGCACCAATCTCTAAAGCTTACATTCTTCCACTTAAGAAAGTACAGCTGAATATAAGTGATATCCCTCAACATTACTAGAGGGATAACCGGGAATTCTCTAAGTCTTAAAACGAGAAACAAGTAATTTGCAAACTTTGATACTTTTACCTATTCTCTAGATACAAATTACTTCAAATTGCATTCTGCTTTACTTAGCTGTCACATCCTCCCTGTTGTTTAAGTTATTCCCCTATTATTCTATTTCTGTTTTATATGTTCTGGAGTGCTTGTTGTTTTAAAGCCACCATTTCAATTTCAGGCTTTTTTTCTCTAAAGCACAATCTGGGTAAAATGATGGTCTCTTTCTCTCAAACTAGTGCTTTAAAATACCCTCAACTGGGAAATAGAAAGGAAATTGTAGAGAACCAGTCAGTAGTGTAGGAAATGAGAAAGGAGTAGTGTCATAAAAGGAGGAAGTGTGGCAAGCACTGAAATCTACCCCTCCCCCTTATTTATTTACTTACTTATTTTGTAATCTTTATTTTTCGTGGCAGGGAGGGGTACATCAGATCTAACACATCTCAGTAGAGGGATAGCCTTATTTCATCATAGATGTATAAGAGTTGCATGTTTTATGCTTTGCTAATTCTACCCTTGAGTAGCCAGTGTATAATAGGCATTTAATAAATAGTTATTTAGGAGTATATTGTTACCTGCCCAGGAAGTAAGGACAAACCAGTGAGTAAATTATAGTGCTTCCTGTAAGATTCTGCCATACTTAGTGTCTACGTCCTGCAGGTTAAGTTATGCCCCTATCTCTCTGGTTTATTTATTTTATATATTCTGAAGAACCATTGCTTAAAAGTTGTCATTTCAGGGCATTTCTTTATGAATCAGTATGTGATTTGCTGAAGTGATGATTTCATGTTTTGGAGCATCCCAGAAGAGATAATCTTGTTAAAAAACAAAAATCACAGGGTGCCTGGTGGGGCATGCAACTCTTGAACTTGGGGTCCTGAGTTCACACCCCACATTGGGCCTAGAGCTTACTTTATTTTTTTTTTATTTTTTTTAAGATTTATTTATTTATTTAAGAGAGAGAATGAGAGAGAGAGAGCATGAGAGCGGGGAGGGTCAGAGGGAGAAGCAGACTCCCCGCTGAGCAGGGAGCCCGATGTGGGACTCGATCCCGGGACTCCAGGATCATGACCTGAGCCGAAGGCAGTCGCTTAACCAACTGAGCCACCCAGGCGCCCTAGAGCTTACTTTAAAAAACCAACGAACCAACCAAACAAACAAAAACAGGAGCACCTGGCTAGCTTTGTTGGTAGAGCATGTGACTCTCTTTCTTTCTTTTTTTCTTTTTTTTGAGAGAGAGAGAGAAAGTGTGCATGAGGGGGCGGGGCGGGAGGGGCAGAGGGAGAGAGAGAATCTTAAGGAGTCTCCACGACCAGCATGGAGCTCAGCCTGGGGCTCGATCTCACAACCATGAGATTATGACCTGAGCTGAAGTCAGGAGTTGGACACTCAACTGACTGAGCCACCCAGGTGTCCTGCATGTGACTCTTGATCTCAGGGTTGTAAGTTCAAGCCCCACGTTGGGTATGGAGCCTGCCTAAAACAAAACAACCCCAAAACCCAGAATCACAATACTGGAATTCTAGTTATTCAGATAAAAGGAAAGTTACTTTTATGGATACCTACTTATCTCAGTGATTGGAAAATAGGACTTCTAATAGAGATTGAGAGAGGCCTTTTCTAAAATATAATTTATTTTTTTGCTAGAAGTTTATTATTCTATATTTATATGTATATGTAATCTATATTATATTGTCTAGATTATTTCATTCACCAAGTCAAAACCAGTCTCTACAATGCTGCCAGCTTATTTGGATTCCCATTCCAGCTGACCACAAAACCCATGGTAACTTCTGCTTGTAATGGAACACGGAATGTGGCCCCTTCAGGAGAGGTCAGTGGGGATAGGGTTCCATTGGGGCTACTGATCTTTGTACTTATTCATTAAAGTTAAATTTTAGAAATATTCTTTTTAGGAATTGAGTGGAATGACTTCTTTCCAGAAATGTTGATGTCTTTATTAGCCTTGATATAAAGGCCAAGAAGTTAAAGATTAAGAAATTACACATTAAAAAAATATTTATAAAGAGTCTAATTACTAGTACATCTGCTTTTCTTGTTTAAGTATGTGTAAAGAACCTGAAATAGTTATTTTATATATAATTTTGTGAGTCTTCACCAATTAAACTTTTGGTCTTACTGATGGTATCTCTTCTGTGAGCTAGTGAAATAATCACCAATAGAGTGATTTTTTTTTTATATAAAAAACGTATTTAAATTCTAAAATTGAGATACTACAGAGGTGATTCTATTTGATTTTAAGGTATTTTCGAACTCTTCATCTTGTGAACTGACAGGTTCTGGATCCTGGAACAACATGCTGAAACTGGGTGAGGTGGTCAAAAATCTTTCTGCTTTCCTGTACCTCTTTCTGCCTCTTTTCTGAGTTTTGAGAATATGAAAGGAAAACAAACACTGAGTTGGGTTGGGATGAGAACACAGACATATTCTCTCTACCTTCTAAAAATTATTAAATAGTTTTCTTCTAGAATTGTTATTGAATTTATTGTTTGTGTTTTCTATTTGTATTATTGGTGTCCTTAATGTGACTTAGTTCAGAGTTCATTCATTAAACAAATAAAAACATTTCCTGGGAGCTTACTCTGTGTCAGGCATGTGTTATCAAGGATAACAAAAGGACAAAATAATAAATAAAACCTTTCATAACAAAATACAAAACAAATAATAAGATAATAAAACCCTGTCTTTAAGGGACATCATCTGATTGGGGAGCAACTTTAGGTTTCCAGTTCTCATAGTTTTATGCATTAGGAACCTCCATGTCATTCTTGGAGCCCAAAATTGAATTGTAATTATTGTACATAACTGTATAAAATTCTGTCATGGGGAAAAATAGGAAGAATCCAGACTCCTGAAAATGACTGTGATCTCTGTCACACAGGCCTATAAAGTTTGAGAGAAAGGGATAAAAGCTTTTAGAAAAGTTGTGGGTTCTGAAGTCAAAAGTGGAAGAAACTAAGGAAATGATAAAAGAAACTAAGGAAATAAATGAAACTAAGGAAATGATAAATGATAAAATGATAAGGAAATGATACTACCTTACAGTAATAAGTTTCCTTCTCAAGCTTTTTAAGTAAAGTCTCTCTGGTGGCAGAGAAGAGCAAAGGGGAGTAAATGCATACCCCTGAGTCTGAGAATCTAATTCCAGAGGACCTGAAACAAAGACGATATTTTTTTGGAGTCTTTCATTTCATCTTAAAAGTTAATACAAATTAGATTTTATAATCTATTCATACTGTTTGAATCTGTAAATGTTAAAAATTATTTACCATTAAAATGGACACATGGAAGGGATGGTACTGTCTTGTGCCTGAGGTATCAGCACTATATTTCTGTGTGTTCGTGTAGCCTTGTCAGAGAAGCACAGGTATTCCTGGGGCAGGTTTCTTGTATAAAGGAGTCTACAGTCTCTTATCTGAAACCCTTGAAGATGTGCTGGGGAATTTAGAATTTTTCATATCTTAGATATATTGTCTTTTTTGAATATTGTTTTAAAAATCCCATTAGAATTGAACATTGGTTCAAATCAGGTTTTGCAAACAAAGGAATTCAGGTCAGTTTAAGTTTTGCTGCTACAGACTTGTGAAAAAACATTCAGTTTTAGATCTCTTTACATTTTGGAGTCTTCAGGGGCTCCACAGTTGTGCTGTAGCTTCAGCAGCAAATGTGGCTGATGAAAGTTTGGTTACCCTTTTTCGAAGTATAGTAACCATCTCATAAGTGTTGGAAGCTTCCAGTGAAATGTAGTAACATATAGTAGGTTTTCATTTAAAAAAAACTTCTGTTTTCTTGGGTAAAAGAAATGATTCGAACAACTCAATTGGATTAGAATACATGGAGTTTGTATCATTGAGTTCTTCATGCTTCTTGATGGTTCCAGCAAGTGAAACTTGAAAAGCTTACCTGTGAATTTTTATTGTCTCTCTGAGATCAAAGACAAACTAAGCACTATTGCTTTTTCTTCAGCTTTTACAGTTTGTTCTGGATCTCTGTATAGTAATAGCATTTGAAAGAATAAGATATTTAGTTCTACAGCGTAGACTGTTCACAGATTTTCTAATGCAGACTGTTGACAGGTTTGGGCTTTTTTTTTTTTACAATTACAAATGCATTTTTTAAAATAGGTAATAAATCTCCTAATGGAATAAGTGACTATCCGAAGATCAGAGTGACAGTAACCCGAGATCAGCCCCGCAGAGTCCTGCCTTCCTTTGGGTAAGTGTTAAATTCTGCCTTTTTGTAAGTGGAAACTTAGCACTTAGGTGTTCACTCTTGGTAGGCATTCCCACTTTTGTTCTATTATGTAAGCTTGTTAAGTAAGTACTCTGAGGTTAGTAACTTGCCAGATGTCATACAGCTGTTGAGAGATTTGAACTCAGGTATGTGTTACTTTCTCTGTACTATATAGCCTATGCTTATAGCATCTGATTTTGAAAACCTTTTAAAAAGGATTTGTTGCTCACTTCTAAACTTAATTTTTTTTAAAGGATTTTATTTATTTATTTGAGAGAGAGCGAGCACAAGCAGTGGGGAGGGGCAGAGGGGGAGGGCGAGGGAGAGTATCTCCAGCAACTCCATGGTGAGTGTGGAGCCCCACACAGGGCTCAGTCCCATGACCCTGAGATTACAGCTGGAGCCGAAACCATGAGTTGGACACTTAACTGACTGAGCCACTCAAGCGCCCCTAAACTTTATTTTTTTATTTTTTTATGTTAATTCCAGTACAGTTAACATACAGTATTATATTAGTTTCAGGTGTATAATCTAGTGATTCAACAATTCTACACATTACGTGGTGCTCATCATGATAAGTGTACTCTTTAATCCCCATCAGCTATTTTACCCATCCCCCTACCCACCTTCCCTAAAGTTTATTTATTTCTTCCCTAAACTTTATTTTTGAAGTATAATATGCATATGGAAAATGCAGAAACCATGATGAATTTTCATATACTGAACACACATCAGTTTTGTGAAATGTTCTTCTTTTAGTAGTAATTTTCTTCTTCTTTCTGTGTTCTCACATTCTAGAATTTCTATTTCTTGGATATTATTTTTCTAATTTTTCTCTATATTGATCTGATTGATCTAATTTTTGTATATATTCTCTTCTTTTGTTGTTCTTCTTTCCCCTAAAAACGAAATCTTTTACTGATTTTTTTTTTTTTTGGATGTCATAGTTTTTAAGTAGGAAGAGTCCTCCCACTCCCTCCTCCCATGGTTTTTTATTGCTCTAAGAATCTTATTCTTATTAAAAGAGGCAAAAAAAGGGGCTGCCTGGCTGGCTCAGTTGGTGGAGCATGCGATCTCTTGATTTCAGGCTTGTGGGTTCCAGCCCCCTGTTGGTCACAGAGATTACTTAAAAAAAAAAGAGGCAAAGATGTATGCAGTACCTTTTCTTATTTCTCTAAAGCTGTTAATTATTTGAAAATTTCTTCTTCTCCCTACTTTGTTTCCTCTGAATTCCTTTCCCCACTTTGGTTTATTTTGGTCTTTTCTTTCATATTAGAGTCTTTTTTTTTTTAATTGAGCTATAACATATTAATTTCAGGTCTACAACATAATGATTCGATATTTGTATATATTATTGAAATGATCACTATAATAAGTTTAATGTCCATCACCATACAGAGTTACAAATTTTTTTTTTGTGATGAGAACTTTTAAGATCTACTCTCTTAGTAACTTTCAAATATACAACATGATAATAACTGTAGTTACCATGCTGTGCATTACATCCCATGACCTACTTATTTGATAACTGGAGGTTTGTACCTATGAATTTAGGTTTGTTTGCTTTTTTAAGATTCTACATGTAAGTGAATCATATTTGTCTTTCTCTGACTGACTTACTTAACATCATACCCTCAGGGTCCATCTGTGTTGTTTCAAATGGCAAGATTTCCTTCTTTTTGATGGTTGAATAACATTTCAGTGTATATTTTCTCTATCCACTCATCCATTGATGGACACTTAGCTTGCTTCCATGTCTTGGCTGCTGTAAATAATGCTTAGGTGAACATGGGCATGCAGATAATCTTTTCATATTAGAGTCTTTGTTCAAATATCTGGCAATCTTTGGCTCTCCATTCCTGTTTAAGAGTGAGACATTAACAGAAAAGCAGCCCCTTTGGAGTTGGATAAATAGCTGATTGTAGGGCTGAGAGAAAGTATGAACAAGTATCATTTTTTTATTTCTCATTTAATTCCATCACAGTCAGAGAATATACTGTAGTATAATTTCAGTTCTTTAAAATATGTTAACATCTGTTTTATGTCCTAGAATATGGTCTGTGTGGGTGATGTTCAATGTGCACTTGAAAAGAATATGTATTCTACTGTTGTTAGGTGGAATGTTCTATAATTGTCACACAGATCAAGTTGGCTGATAATGTTTTACAAGTCTTACTGATTTTCTATTTTTTTGCTGATTGATAAATGAGGAGTGTTGATGTTTTCTACCATAATTATGGATTTGTCTACTTCTCCATCTAATTATGTTAGTGTTTGCCTTCATGTATTTTAAAACTCTGCAGATGGTAGTACACTTGACCCAGATTCACCAGTTGTTACCATTTTGCCACATTTGCTTCATCACGCTCTGTCATATATACCTATTTTTTTCTGAAGCATTTAAGAGTACGTCTTAGACTCAATGCCCCTTTAATCCTAAGTGCATGAGTATGTTTTTTTTTTAAGAGTGAGGACATTCACTTATATAATCACAGATAAAATCAGAAAATTTAACATCGATACAATACTATTATGTAATCTCATTTAAATTTTTTTATTATGGAGATGGTTTTTTCTGGTCCAGGATTCAGTGCAGGATCATGTGCTACATTTAATTTTCATGTCTTTTTGATCTCCTTTAATCTGGAACAATTCCTTAGCCTTTCTTTGTCTTTGATGGCATGGATATTTTTTAAAGAGTAGAAGGCATTTCTTTTGTAGAATGTTCCCTAATTTTGTCTGATGTTTACTCATTACTTGTTCAAGAGTATGCAGGTATTTTTTTTTTTTTTTGTAAAAATACTACATCAGTGGCTTACATCTTTTTTAAAACATCACATCAAGAGGGGTAGGATACCAGTTTGACACATTATTGGTAACTGCAGGAGAGGCAGGCTCTGTCACCACCAACAAGGACTAGGTAGGTGCTTCATGGCTTCCATTTCTTTAGCATTTATTAATTTAGCATTCAGTAGATATTTACTGAGTACCTTTTGGCATAGATCCTGTACTAGGTAGGATACAATAGTGAAAGGATGTAATCTCTGTTTTCATGGAATTTAAAGTTTAGTGTGGGATGTAGACATTAAATAAATAATGACACCAATAGTTAATTCCAGTGGTGCCAGGTGACTAAAGGAGAAGTGTGGTACCAGAGGAGGGTATGTGTCACAGGAGGGCTAAATCCAGAGTTGTGGTTGGACAGTTGGGCCCGAGGAGGAAGGCAGAGGCTTTCGTGTGGCAGTTCTGGTGACCACAAATAGACATTCCATAGTGGAGTGCCCTCTGCTCTAGAGATAGATACAACTTTTGTGAATGGTAGTTGTCTGATTTGACAAGAGCAGGCTTAACCTAGGACACGCAGCTTCATCACAGGATGGTCTGGGAGCTTAAATTCTGGCAATTTAAGGAGTCTGGTGGTAACTTTTTCTTTTCTTTTTTTCTCTCTCTCAGTTTTACTTTGAACTCAGAGGGGTATAACAGAAGACCAGGTGGCCGTCGTCATAGCAAAGGCCCTTCAGAGAGTTCCTTAACCTGGAAGCCTCAGGAACAGGTTGTAACAGAGATGATTTCTGAAGAGGGTGGCAAGGGTCTGAGGCGTCCCCACTGTACCGTGGAGGAGGTAAGCCCTTTTAGCCTCTTATCACTTTAAAAAAATAGTTTATGAATTTTTAGGGGAATAAATAATATGTGTACTGGAGTACAGAACTCAAAAGGGATGGAAAGGTATACTGTGACTGTAAATTTCCTAGTCTCCCTTCCAGGACCTGACCCCAAGACCCTGTCTGATGGTTAGCAAGTAGCCACTGATACTTGAACATACCCTCTGGAGATACTGTATACATACATAATTTAGTCAATTATCAGATTTTTTTTTTCCCCACTATAGGGCAGAAAAAGGAATCATGCTAGGAAGAGAAGAGATTCTATTCATTTTGGGTGTGTGAATTCTTCTGCTAACTTGTTTCTTTTATAAGGCGTAATTGTGACTACGGAAGAGAAGTAAACAGGGAACGTGTCCTGTTTTTCCTTTTTCAGGGCACTTAGCATGATGTCTTCATCAACAGTCTTCTTTTTACTTCCCTCTTGAGATCTTTGCTTATTCTAGGAGAAGTTAGAATTATTCCTGTACTTGACATTTCCCAGGACCATCACCTGTTGCAATTTGCTAGATGGTTTTCTGAGCCATTTAGTTTCGTTAGTCAAAGAATTATCTGTTTGAGGTTCAGGTGCTGTGCTAGTTGTCAGCAATTCAAAAATTGAATAAAATGAGGCCCTGTCCCCTAGGAGCTTGTAATCAACAGAGCCAAGCAGAGAGAGGAACGGACTGAAGTAGGCTTCAGTACCTCTTAGATGAGAAATCAGAGATGGGACTGAGCAAAAATATTTATATGCACAGGATATACTCTAAAATAGTAGAAGGTAATATTAGCAAATGCATATTCATTGGTTAAGGGTAATATAAGTTAGAGAGACGAGCCTGAGTCTCAGATTTCAGTCTTGGATAAATACGTGTCACTGACCAAGATACCCTGTGTGTTTAGGGGGAAGATGATGACTTCAGTTTTGGACATTGTTTAAAGTGCCTGTGAAACACGCAAGAAGACCTGTCCCGTAGACTCTTGGATATAGGTGATGAGAGTTATGAGAAGAAGGCAGGGTTAGAGACACATTTCTGAATCTTCTGTATATTGGTGTTTGATAAATCAAGGGAGTTGGAGAGAGTACTCAGGGAAAGAATGTAGTGTGAGAAAAGAGAGAATGGGCAGACCATTGGCATTGGAGGGCAGGCAGAAGAAATAATTGGCAGTGGAGACTGAGAAGATAAGAAGAAATCAGGAATGTATTGTCTAGGAAGGCAAAGGGAGGTCAGCAGGGTGAGGTGTTGGAGAGAGAGGTCAAGTAACATAAGGCTGAGAAAATGTCTGCTGGATCTGGCCGCGGAAGTCATTGGTGACTTTGATGTGACCAGATCCATTTTGGAAACTGAATGTTCTGAATATGCAGGTGGATTATTTCTGTTGAGTTTTTTGTGGTTGACAAAAACTGCTGTCAATAACCCAGATGCCATCAGAGTCTAGCAGTTAATGTAAATGAGTGGAGCAGGCTGGAGTGAGTGGCCCATCTAAGGAGAATAGCCCTACACAGCTCCAGATCACTGATTCAGGTTTTTGAAAGAGGCCAGATTTTTAGATTTTTCTTTTCAAATTTATAAAGTTGGTAATTCAAAGAAATTTAAAAAGTGTTGGCAAATAAAACACATCTGTGGGCTGCATTTGACCTCTTAGTCTCCGTTTATGATTTAATGATAGCTTTAACATGTTAACACTTAAGTGACATCCTTTCTTTTATTTAGGGTGTTCAAAAAGAGGAAAGAGAGAAATACCGAAGGTTATTGGAGCGACTTAAAGAAAGTGGTCATGGAAACTCTGTTCCTCCTGTAACTCCAACTTATCACAGGTAAAACTGAGCTAACAAAATCAGTGCTTTGCCACACATCTTTTTACTTATTTTTGGAGAGGGGATTGGCGAGAAAGGCTTTGTTGAAAAAAGAGGTTTGCGTTGAGAGAACTATCCTTATAATTTGCCTGAATGTTGTATCTAGTAATGAGATATACGGAGCCACGGTGGTTTTACAAAATAGAGTTTTCGTTTAGCTTTAGAATTTTTTGTTCACATGAACTCTTGAAACTCTGATATAGAAAAGTAGAATTACAGGTTGAAATCAGGTTCTTAGGGAGTAGAGAGTTTTTTCAACCTCTCCAGCACACACATTTCCCTTAGTCTCTTGTCTTTTTCTGTCTTTCCCCCCTCTTCCTTTCCTACCCAGTTATCCCTTCCTCCCACCCTAGCCTCTCTCACTGATACGCACACAGTCCCTGTGGCATGTCAGTGAATGCATTTGTGTATGATTGGAAGTCCTCCATTTTAGAGACAAGATTAAAGTCACCCCAGGTTATAGAAAGTTTTCCTTATAAGACTTCTTGTTAAATACTCTAATGCTTTGGGCAAGTAGATGACAGTGGCAGAAGGAGCTGATATTCACCTTATATTCACCTGTAAAAAAAGGGACCAAAATATGTGAGTACAGGATTGAGGCACGCAGGATAATTCTAACAAGTGGTGTGAGAATACACAGCAGGGGTGGGGGGAATCCTGGAAATTATGTAACGGCAAGTTGAAGGTGAAAAAGTCACAAGGCTTTCTAGTTTGTTGAATGTACAAATTAGCAAAAGATTATTTGTCTGGGAATTTTAACTTTTGTTGTGAGCTTTTTTAAAATTTCTTTCTCTGCGTTTACTCAGGCAGAATGTTAATATTTTCTCTGTTTTGACTAGCCACTGTTGGAAGCAGCAGTATGCTTCAAACTTTGCTCTTGTCATGTCAGGAAAATCCTCAAACTATTTTGCTGTTTACATTCCTGCTTTTGTTGTATTGTTTTAGGATCCATTTCATTATGTCATTTAAAATTTTTCATCTCTTAACTTGAGTTTTGTCACACTGAGCTTTTTTGGTTGAGGTGGTGCTGGGGATTGAGAACATCCAATTTTACCAACGTTGAAACTGGAGGTTAGGTAATTTGGCTGAAATATTAGCATCAGGATTATACTCCTTGTATCCCAGTCCCAGATGGTGCTATGTTGCATTCTCTCATAATTTGATGTTACAGGGTAATCAGTAACCCCTGTTTTGAGAAGCTTGTCAGATGGAAATAATGAATATTTATGGTAGACTTTCCTTTTGTATCTGACGTTCTTCACTTTTTGTGTTCCTAAGCTCTCAAAGAAGTCAGATGGACACATTAAAGACCAAAGGCTGGGGGGAAGAGCAAAGTCACGGAGTCAAAACAACTCAGTTTGTTCCAAAACAATGTGAGTTCCCAGATTTAGCCCTATCTCCGTATATTGACCTTAGTTCATGTGCACATAAAATTGAGAAATGACATCCTAGTGAAAGATGGTATACCAAAGTTTAAATCGTCAGACCCCAGGGCTTTGACTTGGGCTTATCCAGTACAAGTAGTTTAGTTAAAAGGCTATTTCTAGATGAAGTAGATTCAAAAGATACCTCTAGATTATTATTCCTAGCTTCTACTTAGCAAATATTCTGTGAGCCTAAAATTAGTTTCTTAATATTTATTTTATTAATTTCTTTATATTTCTCCACTAGCTGTTCACTAAATGGCACTAAATGATAAGTGAATGTCTTGATACTTTGGAAACTGCGTAAGTTGAAATTCTAGCTAGATGATTGATTAATAAAGGAAACATTCAATTTTTTCTTTATCATCTTCACAGACAGAGTTGTTGAAACAAGGGGACCTTTATGCTCAGTGAGAAGTGAGAAGAGGTACATGGTTCAGTTCATTCTAAGTCTTCTTTTGATATATTATTTTCTTTATAAGCTATATCGATGAATAACTATGTCTAAAGAATTGTGAACTCTCCCCAGCTCTGGTAGCTGGTCAGCATATATGGGTACATGGGTGGCTGTTGTGTCGGATCCCCACCCTAGCTCGGAGGGTGCCCTTCTCTCCTGGGCATTAGGGCTTCAGAGATGCAGGTGCCACTTAGATAGGTGTGTGGTTGTGGTGGGCATCTTTAGGAATTAGCACCTTTCAGTGAAGGCAGTTCTGTGTGCCTTTAGGATTTTGGATGATAGTTCCTTTATAGCAGAGTTTGGGGTAAGCTCTGGCCCATTGTCCAAATCTGGTCCACCTGCCTGTTCTTTTTAAGTAAAGTTTTATTGGAACGCATCCATGCTAATACATTTACATCCTGTCTGGTTGTTTTTAAGCTATGATGGAAGTTGAGAAGATGTGACAAAAACTATAAGACTTGGGGAACCTGGGTGACTCAGTCTATAGAGCATGTGACTCTTGATCTTGGGTTCCTCAGAATCATGAGTTTGAGCCCCGTGTTAGGGTTACTTAAAAAGAAAAAACAACAACAGCAAAAACCAAAACCTGTAAGCCTTGCAAAGCTCAAAATATTTACTATCTGATCCTTTTTCAGAAAAACTTTGCTGACCCTGGGTTTAGAGGAGTATATAAACTCAAGTTGGTTTTTGTTGACAAATTATTAAGTCTTATTTCTAAAACTAGTCTCACATGTACAAGTTAAAATTATCCAGTCTATATTCTCCCAATATTTTTCCTCAGGTGTTGTTCAAAGGGGAAAATTTCTGATACAGAGAGGACAGTTGGAATCAGACTTGAAAATGAAGGTGTAAGTGGAAACCCTAGTTAAATTTTATGTCATTTTACTCTTTGACCTGACCTGTGTTAAAATTTTGGTGCTCATGAAAAGTAAGAAAGATGAAAAATACTACTTTGATTTCTAATTTCATTGTTTTCTTTGAAAAAAGCAGCAGGCATTGAAGATACACAACTTTTGGCTTCCTTCTGAATTCCCGGATGTTTACCTCTGTATGGTAGCTACCTTTTTCATAAGAGAGACCAACTTGCCTCCATCCCAGCCCTGTATCTATAGTGCCTGGCTTCTTTTGGAGAATTTAAAAAAACCATACGGTCTAGGAAAGATATGTTCAGGACCTTCATTTTAGAGTCAGGATCTCAGATTTATTTGAAAATACTACCAATCTAATGCTTAATTGGATTTTACATTTTTTGGTGTACTGGAGTACAAAGTGTTCTGGTGATCTCCATAGCAATACCAACATTTAAAATAATAGCAGCAGAGTGTTTTGCTAAACACTCTGTATCCAAAAGAAATACATTTCTAAATTAAAGGCAAACTTGATGTTTTAGATTATTTCACATATTAGATACATAGAAATACCAAAGTTTAGGGTGCTGCTTTATGTGAAGTATCAGCTCGATCAAGTTTTTCTTCTCCCATTAGACCTCTTTGTAAGGAAGAGTATAGGTCTCAGAACATCCCCGTTCCCAGTCATTTGGAGCAAAACCTTCTGTATTGAGTTATTGTTTATCGCCTGTGGAACACCGGCTAAAAAGGCGGGGAGCTATGCCTGAGAGAGGACAGAGAGGGAGCACCTTTGGAACCTGGGTAAAGACTACCTGGTACTTCCATCTGTGCCGAACCTGAAGACTGTGCTGTCTGGGGCCGTGGGGAGGAGCCAGCAGCTGCTGGTTTCCTAGGACCAGGATCCCTGGCAGTGAGTTACGAGTGAAGAGTACTGGCTCAGCACGTTGAGACCAGTGTGGTTCTCATCGAAAGCTCTCTTTCTAACTCAGTTTCTTCATTTTCAAAGTTGGCCTACTAGATGCCTTAAATTCACTATTAAAGGTTATGTAGGGTCACAATAAGGAAGGATATTGTCAAGAGTTTCTAGAATGCTCGCAGAATTCTATTTGCTGACCTGAATGGTGCTTACATATGTGTTAATTTTACAAAAATCAAGTGGTATGTAAATGTTTGTACATTTTTCTGTAGTAAATAATTCCTTTAAAAAAATGAAATGGAGCAAGTTTACTTATTATAAGGATAGTAATGCTTTATTCTGAGTGATGGGATTATGGGTCATAGGTTTTGCTTTTCTTAAGCACTCCAAAATGTATTGTAACCATCTTATTTTTCATTGGCCTAAGAGAACTGAAAATACTTTTCTTGCTGCCTACAGGGAAAGTGATGAGTGTTCTCTTTCATGGTTTGTAATTGAGGCGTCCTGTGAACCTTAGATCTTGAGCATTTTTTTGTTCCTCTTGCAGGGACAGGCAGATAGACAAAATCTCCTTCACTTACTTGGGAGATTTGCCTATTCTCTCAGGATAATGGCACTGTTTATGTTTCATGTGTTATATATGTTTATATGTGTAAATATCAAACATGTCAATAGAATATAGAAACTTTTTTGATCAGAGGAGGGGACACCAGCTGGAACCTGACCTATCCGAAGAGGTGTCAGCCCGACTCCGCCTGGGCAGTGGGAGCAATGGCTTACTCAGGAGGAAAATGTCCATACTTGAGACAAAAGAAAAACATTGCTCAGGCAAAGAGAGGGATAAAAGGATGGATGATCTTCTTGAACTTACAGAGGTATTATTTCTTGCGTTAATCAGAATAAGAGGCATGTTTTTAAATAACTTCAGTTATCAAGACTTGAACACATGTTTTATTTTGAGGAGTTTCTCCAGGCTAGGGATGAGTGTATGAGAGAAATCAGGTCCAAGGGATGTCCAGTCACTGGCTGCACTGATCATTAGTGATCTGTGAAGGTGGCCTAAGGGATCAGATCAATGTTCAGCAAATGTGAGTAGACATATTTGTCACATATCTTGGAATGTAATGGGTTCTTTGCAGATTTATCTTCAAATATTTTGGGTTACATAGTATGGGTTTGGCATTAGGAATGAGCTCATTGCATTTTTAAAAAGTGATTATTATTTACTAAAATGTCCCTGTTATTGATTATTGCATTTGAAAATAGTAAAAACTTATTTGAAAAACCAAGGAAATGAAGGTAGTTAAAAATTCTCATTTTAAAGGTGAGCCTGTGTCTTGGCTCCTTTTCCAATGTTGTTTTAGTAGGTGGTAGTCCTATGCAGTGAGAACCTGTTGAGCACTTACTATATATTGGACACACAAGTGGAGAGAGCCGTAAAACGGCACAATTGTATGCAGTGGAGAAAGCAGGATTTCAAATATTTGAATGAAACTAATTTCTTTTGGGTGTATAGATTCATCTCAATAGCTTAAATATGCATTTATCTGCATAATTCTTCAGAATAGTGAAGCCATCTGTTCCGTGAGGATTCATTTGGTAGACCACTGCCTTGTTTTCCAGTTTCTCCCTGTTTGCTTATTCCCTTCTTGTCCAATCTGTATAGTATCATCTCTTAGGGCACCTAATTCTATTACTTTGATGATTTTAAATAAAAGTTTAGTAGGTAAATAAGGAAAGTGTGAAAATCCTTTAAGAGTATTGTGAAAGGAACAAAGGCTAGAAAGTTAGATACCCCTGGGTTCCCTGCTAGGCTCTTCCTTTTAATAACTGTCTGACTTTGAGCACATAACCTGAGTTCTCTGAGCTGCACCTCTTCTATAAAATGGTGATAATACTTTCCCCACAAGCAGGGATTAATGATGTGCTTCATCATTAATGTACCATGTTTGGCTCATAGTGGTCAATAAATGGTAGTGGGTATTGAAACTATACTTGAAGTGTAAATACTATTACCAGATTATTGTTTCCAGAAGCTGGTAATTGAACTAACATTTTTATAACCATTAGTAAAACTGCTTTGTATTATAGAGATGAAAAGCTTGTTTTAGCCTCAGACTCTTGAAATCTGATTGTGGTTCTATTTAAAATACATCCTCTGGACTTTCTAATTCAGGACATGGAAAGGGAAATCAGTAATGCCCTAGGTCATGGCCCACAGGATGAGGTCCTAAGTAGCGCTTTCAAGTTGCGAATCACTCGAGGTGATATCCAGACCTTGAAGAACTACCACTGGCTCAATGATGAAGTAAGTTGTTCTTTTTTCCCCTATTCTGTCATTATGCCTAACCATTTACCATCTATAACCAAAGTGATTTCTACCTAATTATAAGGGGTTGGGAAAGCAGCTTTTGGTTTCATTTAAAACAGAAACATCTCAAAACTTAAAACAGTGGTCAATTCTGATTCTTTGCTGCCTTTAATTAGCCATGTTTTCCTCTTCTGCATCAGTGCTTTGTTTCATCTACCACTTCATTTACTAGTAGTCTTCAGTGACTTTTTTTTTTTACAAATTTGTTTTTGGTTTTTTTTTAAGATTTTATTTATTTATTTGAGAGAGAGAGAATGAGAGCACGAGAGGGAAGAGGGTCAGAGGGAGAAGCAGACTTCCTGCTGAGCAGGGAGCCCGATGTGGGACTTGATCCTGGGACTCCAGGATCATGACCTGAGCTGAAGGCAGTCACTTAACCAACTGAGCCACCCAGGCACCCCATTTATTTGTTTTAAAGTAAGCTCTATGCCGAGCGTGGGGTTTGAACTCACGACCCTGAGATCAAGAGTTGCGTGCTCTACTGACTCAGCCAGCCAGGCACCTCTTCAGTGACATTTTTATTTATTTATTTTTTTTAAGATTTTATTTATTTATTTGACAGAGAGAGAGAGCACAAGCAGAGGGAGTGGCAGGCAGAGGGAGAGGGAGAAGCAGGCTCCCCGCCGAGCAAGGATCCCGACGCAGGGCTCCATCCCAGGACCCTGGGATCATGATCTGAGCCGAAGGCAGACGCCTAACCGACTGAGCCACTCAGGCACCCCTCAGTGACATTTTTATAAACCTTGGGTGTGGCTGATGAATAGAAGGAAGCAGCAAGCGATACTTACTTTATTTTATTTATTTTTTTTTTTAAAGATTATTTATTTATTTATTTATTTATTTGACAGAGAGAGAGAGAGAGACAGCGAGAAAGTGAACACAAGCAGGGGGAGTGGGAGAGGGAGAAGCAGGCTTCCCGCCGAGCAGGGAGCCCGATGCGGGGCTTGATCCCAGGACCCTGAGATCATGACCTGAGCCGAAGGCAGACGCTTAACGACTGAGCCGCCCAGGCGCCCAAGCGATACTTATTTTAGAGGAATTCTTAGACGAGCCATTTTATTTTTTCAGTAATAAAGGGATAGATTGATCACTGTACATACATGTATATATAAAATGTGTCTTTTTCTTTATTTGAGTGATAATTGTAAAAATTTGCCTAATTGTCATCTTGTATCCTTACATATTTAGCTAAAACTAGCTCTTAGTTCTTGCACATGTTCTAGCTGGTCCTTTCCCTAACTCCCCAAAGTCCCTGCATTTTCCCCCTTTGCCTTCCTTCCCATCCCCCTAGACTAATGACATAAAAACACATTCTTATAAAACTAGTATTTTTGTTTTACATTATAAATGGTATATATTTATTATAGAAAATTTGGAAAGTACAGGAAAAGTAAAATGAAAATATCATTCAAAAGTGCCACCACTCAAAAATAAAATATTAATGTTTGGGTATATTTTCTTCCAGTTAATATTTTTTTATATATAGTAAACTTTATGAATAGTAAAATTCAATTCTAGTTAATATTTCTGCATATTTTTTTCATGTGATGTAGTTGCATACACCTTTTCATTACTGCAGACTTTCTCCTTAAGTTCCTTGGCTCTTTTACTCACATACTTCAGAAGTACAATTTCACTCCTTAATTCCTCCCATTTTGTACTCATTATCTTTTATTTTCCTTATTATGCTGTAAACAATCCTTTCATCCCCATCTCTAGTACATTCCTTTCCTGGAGTTTCTTACCTTCTAATTCATCCTAACTTAGGTAGAAATTTAGTTTTGGTAATGTACTTGCCACATTCTGACGTTTACTCCCTTGGTATTACAGGTCATTAATTTTTACATGAATCTTCTGGTGGAAAGAAACAAAAAACAAGGGTATCCAGCACTTCACGCATTCAGTACTTTTTTCTATCCCAAATTAAAGTCTGGTGGTTACCAAGCAGTGAAAAGATGGACCAAAGGGGTCAATCTCTTTGAACAGGAACTTATTCTGGTGCCTATTCATCGGAAGGTACATTGGAGCCTGGTGGTGAGTTGAGAAGGTTAATTGTTGGAATCTGTATAATGGCTGTTTTGAATAATGAAGGCTACCCTTTTCTGCCCAGTTAAAAATCCAGTAGTACATATAAAGGCATACTCTGTAGAGTCCCTTGGTTCTTGAGTTGAACAACTTAGAAAGCTAGATGGCAATTAATTGAATTTAAATAAAAAAAAATAGAAAAAAACCCAAAAGATTAAATTACACACACACACACACACACATAGCTAGATGGCATACAGGAAGACAGGAAAGGGTTTTAGTACACATATGAGTTCTTTATTTGATTTCTTTAGTTTTGTTTACAAGATGGTACAGATTTATTATAGAAAAGTAAAGGTATAAAGAAAAAAAACAAGAACAAAAAATCTCATCACTTTGAGAGGACCACTAATGTTTTGGTGAGTAAGTTTCTAGGTTTTCTCTGGGACTAGAAGTATATACTTTTATAGAAATGAAGCTCATATCATCTGTGATAATTTATGAAAAATGTGTCTTAGAAATCCATTTATGTTGGTACTTGTATTGACTTTTTAAAAGATGCTTTTCCTTTTAGAAATAAAATTCTATTGTGGTTAAGATGTTTCTGGATATTGTATTTTTCCACTGTAGGTGATAGACCTAAGAAAAAGGTGTCTTAAATATTTGGATTCTATGGGACAAAAGGGCCACAGGATCTGTGAGATTCTCCTGTAAGTAAAGGCTGAAAAACTTTACTGTTGTGTCATTATGCCCTTGTTAGCTCGTCTACCTTCTGTTTAATCTAGGGAGGCTCTGGTGGATGGTAGTTTAATGTTTAGTGAAGGCTATTCTCCCAGTTGTTCAGGAATTGACTTGAATTCATCTTCTTATCAAAAAAAACCCCTAATACCTGATCTTAACTGAGAACTCTTATTTAGTAGCATTAGTGGAAACAAGTTTGTCCTGCACTGTAATATAAAATATGTCTTATTAGAATCCTGTGATTTGAATTAGGTTTCTTTTTTTTATTTTTAAGATTTTCTGTATTTGACAGAGAGAGAGACAGCGAGAGAGGGAACACAAGTAGGGGGAGCGGGAGAGGGAGAAGCAGGCTTCCCGCTGAGGAGGGAGCCCGATGCAGGGCTCGATCCCAGGACCCTGGGATCATGACCTGAGCCGAAGGCAGACACTTAACGACTGAGTCACCCAGGCGCCCCTGAATTAGGTTTCTTTAGTATTGATACATTATTCCGAATGTTCTGAGGAACTCTTAACTAGGGTTTTATTCCTCGAATTCTTAAACCCACTCATGTCTCTGCTTTCCATGATAGTTGGGTTCATTTCAGAACCAAGAGAACTTTTAAGTTAAAGCATATGGTTTGTAGGCAACCATTTCAAATAGTAATTGCTAGAAACCTGCCTTTAAAGCATAGCCCCTTCGTAAGCTGTGCCAAGTGGTGACATGAATTTCACAGTGAGGAAGCAGTTCAGTAAGAGCAGTCTCTTTTGAAACCCTTCTGCTCACTGGAAGCAAATGGGGGTTCTCGTTTTTAATTTTAGTAAGGATACTTGAATAAGTTTATAAGGATACTTTAGTAAGGAACCTCTTAAACGAATGACAAGAAAATTTGTTATTAACAGTTAGTTCAATTCTCTCTTTTTCAATATTGTTTTGGTGTAAAAGATCCGTTTTATTTACTATTTATCTTGAATAGAAAGTTTAAAGAGAAGAGAGTTTGAAAAATCATAAGATACACTGAATTGTTTATAAAACAGTTATTTCCTTCTAGTCTTTTCTGTTTAAGATGATATAAAATGTGCACACATACATGTGTGCAGACACATACATATTATCACATATATAGAAATGTTCTTGCTGAAATCATACAGCAAAGTTTTGTGTCCTGATTATAACAGGATACAAAAGAAAAAAGCGTACCTCCGTCGCACCTGGCTCTTTGCTCTTTCTCCCTCTCCCTTCTGCGGGGGTCTGAGGCCCACTCCCTTTCCTGATGCTCCCAGTTCAGCTTTTCTTGACATTTTTTGCATTATTACCTCTGAGAAAAATTTAATTTCTCCATGACGAGAGAAAATTGTGCTTAGGAATAAGACTTTTTGTTTGTTGGGTTTAGAGGGCTACAAACCTTTGAAATATCTAAGATTCTTGCCTTCCAAGAACCAATTTCCAGCCCCCCCTCCCCCCCCGGGGGGGTGGCGAGATGGCTCCCACTGAGAGTGCATGCCCTGGCACCACTGGTGCTTGTTGCCTTTACATGAAGCTTAGGATGAGAATGGAAATGCCTGGCTTAAATTTGATAACCCTCGGAAGATCTGGATAAACTTAAATTACTCTTAATACTTAAGTATGTATCTCCTAGGAACAAGGAAGTTCCCCTACATAATCACAGTGTCATTATCACACTGAAGAAAATGAGCCATCAGGGGCACCTGGGTGGCTCAGTCAGTTGAACGTCTGACTCTTGGTTTTGGCTCAGGTCATGATCTCAGGGTTGTGGAATTTAGTGCTTAGCCGTGCCGGGCTCTGCGCTTAGCGGGGAGTCTGCTTGAGATTCTCTCTCTCCCTCTCCCTGTCTCTCTCAAATTAATTGATTAATTAATTTTAAAAAAGGAAAATTAGCAATCAATCATATGTAACTTTTGGCTCATGTTCTGATTTTCTCAGGTATGTTTTATAGTTTTTTTCCCTAATCCAGGAAGCCGGTCAGAGTTCACAGGTGGATTTCATGTCTCTTTAGTCTAATTTAGATTAGTCTTCCTTTTTTCATTTTTCATGGCAAAGGCTTTTTTTGGGGGGTGGGGTCTAGGCCAGTTGTCTTGTTTTATATCTATTCTAATTTGTAATTGAAGTATAGTTGACACACAATGTCACATTAGTTTCAGGTGTATAATTTAGTAATTTGACAATTCTTTAGTTATGTGGTGCTCACCACAAGTTTAGATACTTTTAGATCTTTTTTCAATTTCCAGTATAGTTAACATACAGTGCTATATTAGTTTCAGGTGTACAATGTAGTCAGTATAGTGATTCAACCATTATAGAACATTGTATATTAATCAGTGTGCATCACGGTAAGTGTGCTCTTAATCCCCTTTACCTGTTTCACCCATCACCCCACATTTTATATCTATTTTTAAGTGAGAAAAAGCAAGTTGTAAAATGAAGTACTTTTTAAAATAAAGTGTATGTTTTTAAATTGTGTGTGAGTAGTGGAGAACTAGAAGAATACACAGCAAACTATTAATAGTAATTACTGCTGGAATGGCTATTATGAGGTCTTTTGCATTTTATATTTTACAGGTTTTAATTTTCTAAGGCATGTCCAGTTTTTGTAAGCAGGAAAATGAAATTTAAAAACCAAAAGCAATCACATTTTTAAAAAAGCTAGTGAAGATGGATTTGAGAATAGCCTGTCTGTTAAACATCCTTTGTAATGTCCTTTGTAATCATAATGATAAGTCTCCACAGGGATTCATCAATATATTCCTTTGTTGTTTTTTTAGTCAGTATTTACAGGATGAAAGTAAGACCAAAAGAAATATTGATCTGAATCTTTTAGAGTGGACCCACTACAGCATGAAGCCACATGTAAGTGATGATCATCTATGTTTGAAGTGCCTTGTTGCCTTTACTGACTGTGGCATATTATGTAGACTCGGCTTCTTCCCTCCCCTCACTCACTCATACCCTTAGGCATGCATTCTCCTGAAGTATACATCTTAAGAATTATCTACTTCTAAATCTTTAGAAATTCACTTAACCAAGATGTCTGCTTTTTGGCCTTTATTTCTTGGTTAAATCTAAATGTTGGGGCAGCTGGGTAGATCAGTTGGTTAAGCATCTGACTCTTTTTTTTTTTTAAAGATTTCATTTATTTGACAGAGATAGTGAGAGCAGGAACACAAGCAGGGGGAGTGGGAAAGGGAGAAGCAGGCTTCCCGCTGAGCAGGGACCCCGATGTGGGACTCGATCCCAGGACCATGACCCAAACCGAAGGCAGACGCTTAACAACTGAGCCACCCAGGCGCCTCTTTTTTAAAGATCTTTATTGAGGTGTAGTTGACATAAGAAAAATGCATAGTTAAAGTGTACAATTGGATAAGTCTTCACATAGATATATACATGTGAAACCATCATCATACTCAAGATAATGAAGATGCCCATCACCCCAAGAGCTTCTTTATGCCCCTGGGAACCCTTCCCTCCAGTCCCATTCCCATGCTACACAACTCATCTGCTTCCTGCCAATTTAACATGCTGTTGCTGTCCACTATTTTAGATTGTCTTTTGGAAAGGCCTATGAATCACACATCATTATCACTATTTATATAAACAATGGTTGTTTACATTTACCTCTATCTTTATCAGTTTATTGGCTCTGCATTCATTCTTGCATCTCAGACTTTTCTTGGGAGATCACTTTTTGGAAACACATCATTTAAAAATTCTTCTAGTCAACGTCTGGTAGTAAATATTCTAAGTTTGTGAAAATCTGAAAATGTGTCTGCTTCACCTTCATAGAGGAAAGATGTTTTTCTAGGTACACAGTTCTAGGTTGTCAGTGTTTGTTCACTTAGAACTCTGAAGATAAGTCCACTGTGTTCTGGTTTCCTTGTTGCTACTGAGACATCTGATATATAGTTACTGTTCCTTTGCAGACAGTTTGTCCTTTCTGGATTCTTTTAAGCATCTGACTCTTGATTTTGGCTCAGGACATGATCTCAGGGTTGTGAGGTTGATCCCGCGTCAGGCTCCACAGTCGGCAGGGAGTCTGCTTGAAGATTCTCTCTCCCTTTCTTTCTGCCCTTCCTCCTGTGCACCCACTCTCTCTCTCTCCCAAATAAATAAATAAATCTTAAAAAAAAATAAATTGTGGGGCGCCTGGGTGGTTCAGTCAGTTAAGTGTCTGCCTTTGGCTTGGGTCATGATACCAGCGTTCCTGGGATCGAGCCCCGCGTTGGGTTCCGCGCTCAGCGGGGAGCCTGCTTCTCCCTCTCCCTCTGCCACTTCCCCTGCTTGTGAGTGCTCGCGCTCTCTCTTTCAAATAAATAAAATCTTTAAAAAACAAATTGTAAACATTAACCATACGCTAGCATGTCTCTCAAAAAAAGCTAATAAACTCAAGTCAGCTATTTTTCTTGGTTGGTGCTAACGAAAGTTTAAAGTTCTTGTTACTTACTGGGAATTTTGTTTATTTAGGTCTTAGGTCCCATGCCACAGGGTCCTCAAGAGTCGAGTATGCTCTTTGTGAATATGCTTTGTATTATACTTGCCAGATTTGAATCTCATTCAGGGTTTGAGAATGCATACATTTTTGAGTCCTAATGGCTTCTTTTTAAAGTAAGCTGCATGAATTCAGTTTTAGCCCTCACCTGTGTATAATGGCTCCCCTATCTTTACTCAAAGGATTTTCCTTTCTAAGTTGAATAATTAGAAGGTTAAGCTTTGAAATTTCCTGAGGAAAGCATAGGTGTAAGGAGTCTGTTAGGGTGAGTAGCATGTTCTGGTATGGGGGACGTAATAAAGAAAACAAATTGTGTGTTGGAGTCTGTAGTTCTCTCCATTCTGTGAGAGATGCTGTGCTCAGTACCTACCGTATGTGTGGGTGTTGTGCATGTTCAGACAATCTTTTCTTTTTTTACAATAATCATCTGTATTTCTTTGAATAAAAAAATGAGCTTTTGTCATCTGGAATGTTTTCCAGCAGGGGATTCAGACTCTCTTTTATTCTTACTATCTTGTGCTGCTTAGAGCTGACAGCCAAAATGCATGTGGGGCTGGCCAAGATTAGGGCCGCAGAGGCCCGGGGAGTGTGAATTTAGCTCACGTGGATTGGTTTTGGGGCCTGCAGCACTGCTTGCAGTAAGCTATGCTTTTGCCTCAGGACAGAATTGAGCCATCAGAGCAAGATCCTGATTAAAGTCTTATCAAGAGGCATTTTTTTGTTTTCCCTGTTTGTAGCTGTGGGAGTCAAAAGTTGTGGTCTTATTTTCCTGTCTAGAGAAGCTAAACCCTGGAGTATTGAAATAGGTTAGTTGTTTTAATTGAGCCATATTTAGCCCTTTTCAAAATTTATAAAGTGCTTCTGAAACCATTCTCACTAGAATTCCTGTTCCTAGTAATAAATTTTCAGTTTGGTTTCTTAGTATGAGAGCCAAGAGATGGAATTCTCACTTTGCTTTTCTTTTCCTTGCTGAAAAATATTTTCTGTGCGGGTCACGAACTCCAGTCATGGTGGGAGTTCTTATGCCACATAAAGACTGTGTTTTTGTAGTACCTTTATAATATTGTTTATCCACTGTAATATTTGTAAGAAGTCAAAGGAGTTTGTGTTTGATGACATTTTGTCCCTTTCTCCCCCACCCTCCCTTTTTTTTTAAATTTTAGGAGATTCCTCAACAGTTGAATGGGAGTGATTGTGGAATGTTTACTTGTAAATATGCAGATTATATCTCTAGGGACAAACCTATCACATTTACTCAGGTGAGTGGAGCCCCCTCCTCACCCACTTACTTGTTATCAAAGAAGATGAACTCCAAGCGGGTTCCCGGTGCCTGGTGCACAGTAAGGTCTGAAGAATGGCCCCTGTGCCACCGCTCTTGCTCTTGTAACCCTTGGCCGTGGCCCTGCTCCTGCTGGGATCAGGGTTTGGCACTGCATCTGCTCTTAGGTTTCTCCTCCTTTTTGGTGACCAGTGAGGCGGTTTGCCTATCTCCGAACTCCAGTGTTCACTAGCTCCTGAGTATTACTGGTATTTTTGGCCAAAGGAGGAGGTAAGTAAGAGTGTGTGTGACAGCCCGGGGAAATCAGGCCTTGTGAGAAGGTAAGCTGCGGGTCTGAGCTAGAACTACAAATACTGCCTTCCCCTTCTGTGCTGGTTACTTGAGGTTCTCCGGGGCTCTGTATTTGAGCGGGAATTCGAGTGTGTTGGGAACTCTTGAGAACTTATGTTTGTAATAATAGATTCTCAACCGTTTTATAACTGAGTCAGGACAACCCCCTTTAAAATATATTTTTCTTCAGCAGACCTCATTTGGGTAGATGTTGTCTACCAGACTACTTACTGAATAGGACTGATAACCCTATTCCAAGCTGGTGAGCAATATGAAGTAACTAGGGCTCCCATGCTGAATCACTACAATTCTAGTCTAAAATAAAGGCACTTTTTATTGGTTAGTTTTAGTAGTTTTACTAAGAATAAATGTGATTTTTTTTTTCTACTCTATGTTTTGAACTATTTAAAATAACTTACACATCCATGTATTAAGACTTTTTAGGCCCCTCCAGGTAGGAAATCACTAGTTTGTAGTAAAGTGATATATCCATCTTATAATGAGATACCAGGAGTACCTCAAGGGTGTGAACTTCTGATTTCATCAAAAAGAGGACTAGTTGAGTTACAGGTAATTTTGGATTTGTCTTGTGTGTTGCTGCTTTGAAAATTGGCCCATGTAGTGATTATCATAAAGCAGAATAATATATTGAGCAAAGCCATTTCCTTCTTTGATGCTTCTAAATAACAAGGAGTTATTTGCTCTCTGAACCTACTGACGTGAGATTTGAAGGACAGAAGTTGCCATTTGAACAGAATTGACAATGTATAACATTTGGTAAAACAGGGAGAAATTTTTGAATGTTTTTTCCTTTATTTAAATAGAGTTCATGTTTTTCTCGAAAAAGCAAAATACGTTCATTTTAGAATGTTCTGTAAGTATATGTAAGTAGAAAAGTTTCGTATTATGCTACCACTTGGGTGTTTCCATTTTGGTTCACGTCTTTGTGCTATGACATAGTTGTGGGATTCTATTGTATAATTCTGCAACCTGCTTTGATTTTCCTTAACATGTAAAACTGCTTCTGATACAGACAATATAATAAGAACATTATAACCTCATCTTTGGCTTTGTAAGTCTGAACCATGACATAAAAGAGTCAAGGCTTCTGTAAAGGACATGGTTTATTTACATGATTGTGCCTCGAGGGTTTTACTGTGTGGCATATGATGTGTTGTTTGTGGATTGCAGCACCAGATGCCTCTCTTCCGGAAGAAGATGGTGTGGGAAATCCTTCATCAGCAGCTGCTGTGAGAGTGCCCCGCCCAGTCCCTCGAGCTGCTGGTGGTTCTGTCATGGAGGACGGATGTTTCCATATACCTCATGCATCGTGGGTTCAGAAGTCCCTGCATCACCTCTGTTGGCTCACAGGTCCTGAGCTGTAGGACGTGCGCGCCGGCCTCGCCTGCACCCTGGTCCTGACGTGGTGTGTGGAGGTTCTGCCTGCAACCCCCTGTGTAAGCCTGTGCCTGCTCAGAGCCTGGACTGTTCAACCCACACAAGAACAAATGCTCATTAATAACTCTTTCTTTTTTTAAAGATCTTTTTTTTTCCCTATGAATGTGGGAAATGCAGGATTTATTCTATGATTTGTCTTCTGTTTGTTCACGTGTGTTCATTCGCTCACTCATTTGCAAACATAACGGGCAGTGGCCGTTTGCTGCTGCTCTTACAGTTAACTCTGAATTACCTGTTTGAACTATTTATTTTTGAAAGGAATGTTAATCAAGCTCCACTCCCAGCTGAAGATCCAGAGGGCAATCAGTGCGGGGAGGAAGGAAGTGTTAACTAACTTCTCTAAGGCTGGAGCAGAAACTGCCAACTCGAAGCTGGAGATCCTGTGCTGGAGGCTTGACGCTGCGGATGCCGGGAGAAGTGCCGCGGTGGAGGGCTCCAGTTGCCTTCCAGAGCAAGTCTGACACTACAGCACCCGCACGGAGGGCGTGGACAGGCAGGGCTGTGGCTCTCCAGGCGGCTTCCAAAGAGTGTCGTGGTCATCCTAAAGAGACCACTCTTTCTGGAGATGAGGTGACTTGGCTACTCTTGAAACTGGATTTGAAGTAACTGTAAGCCCTAAATCTTCGTTTTCATCCCATATCTGGTTGAGTATAAACCTCAGAATTGTAAGGGCTGGCCTGGGCTCTTGATGTCAAAAGATACGATTCAGCGTAAAAGCTATTTTTCCTCAAAAGTTTTTTTTTTCTATATATAAAATCGAAATTAAGTTTTGTACTCATTAGGATTTACGTCCCTCCTTCCCCCATTCCATCCCCACTGAAATTTGGAAGAAAATTTAGTACTTGGCTCTGAGGCTGCCAGTTATACAATGATCTATTTTGCATATGAAAGTTTGTATTTACCTTTTTTGTTCATTAAAAACTTCCCAGTGGTTACACATTTTTAATTTCAGAGAGTTTAGAGTTGGTCAGAGCATATTTTGCAAGATCTAGTGCCTAGTGTTGCTTTCCTGGTGTAATAAAGGCTGTCTGGCGGAACCTGAAAAGTATGTGCTGAAATGACTCCTAATCCTTTCCCCACCTAAACCCCCCACACTTGTCCTGGCGCACAAAGGCAAGGGGGGAAAACCAGAAAAGTCGGGCATGTGTTCGCCATGAATCAACGTGTCTGCCCTCTGGAGGGCATGGCCGCTGGGCACAGAGGCATGGTATTGTAGCCAGTTTTTCCTGAGACGTGTCAGAGTCTCCCATACAGGATCTGGGGCCCAGCAGAAAATGTTGTGCCTACTTGATAGGCACACCAGAGGACATGGATGAGAAGAAAAAGGGTGAGTTCGTTGTGCAGAGTCTCCCTCAAGCTTAGGCTGCACACAGCCTTTCCTGGAGGCTACCAGAGCTGTCTCAGTGAGTGTTGGGATCAAGCAGCTGGTATAGCCGAAAAGCTGGAGAATTTACCGGGTCAGCATTATACTAAAAACCTGGTTTCCACTTGGCTCTTAGAGGTTTCACCTGAGAATTTAGTGCCTTAAGATTTGTTCCACGTGGGGTAAATCCAGTGAGGAATGGCGGTTTGTATTCCACCCCGGGGAGGGACAATGGGGTTTCAGTCGTTTGTGTTACGCAAGGATCTGAGGGGCTTCTTCAAGCAGCTGTCGCTGAGCTGCCCACTACTATGTACTCTTCAGGACAGCCCTTAACAGTCTCCCAGGACATACGAAATCGATGAGAGCAGAGAGTTAAGCTAGAGAACAGCCTTCTAGTTTACCCCGAGTTCCTGAATTTAATAGGAGTTACCCCAGGCCGTGCTTCTCTAGGCCACTGACGTGTCTCTCTTGGTGCAGAGAAACTTGTCACTAATAGAATTTTTATTTCTAAGCAGCTTGTGAGAAAAGCAGTCAGGTGATAAAATCAACAGCTGATCTTACCAGTAGCCAATTATCAACATTAAAGCCAGTGATACATATATTTTTAAATTGCAAGAGTTTAGGGATCTGAGAAAAAAGGTAGAGTGGACCATTGTTCTTTTTTAGTAGCACTCTCTCCTAAAGATTGATAAAGATGAAAAAAAAAATACACAAAAACTGTTGGTAAGCAAGTGTCTTTCTCATGTTTGACCTTATACCAGAGCTGGGATGTGGTGGGAGGGACATATACCTGGGGCATTTGGAAGATGTTCTGGAGAGCCCCATATTCTACCTCAGTTGCCAAAGACTATTAGAACTTCTGAACTATTCCTCTGAAATACTAAGCACAACTTGAGGAATGCCAGGTTAAATGATGGCTGTTTGCACTGTAAGGAGTTGCTTGGTGCTGGGACCAAGGTGTGGGTGTGGGAGAATGTGTCCTTGGAGATCTACTGAACATCAGATACAGAAAAGTCAACAAGCTAGAGAAATTTAAGTCTGTAATAACCTTAGTACTATAGTTAAGCTACATAGTTTAAATTGGGTTTTGTGAACTAATTGGGAACCTGATCTCGTTTCTTTGAGGAAAAACTCTTAAGCACCCAATATTCAAGCAAACTTTTGGTATTGTTTTAAGTTAGAGATCTAGCTGGCTGTATTGCTTTGATAACTTCTTTTTTTTAAGATTTTATTTATTTGACAGAGCGAGCACAAGCAGGGGGAGAAGCAGAGGGAGAAGCAGACTCCCTGCTGAGCAGGGACCCTGATGTGGGGCTCCATCCCAGGACCCTGGGATCATGACCTGAGCTGAAGGCAGACGCTCAACCGACTGAGCCACCCGGGCACCCCTGATAACTTTTTTTCTTTTAATTTACTTAATCTAAACAAGGAAGAGTCTGGGTGTATTGAAACAGTTGTTGATTTTATTTATCAATAGATAAGTAGGTATTAATTTTATGAAATCAGTAGGTGTTGATTTCATCTTATTTACCAATAAATTCATGTCTTTAATTCAGTGGCTTTTAAGATTTTTTTTTTTAAGATTTTTATTTATTCATTTGAGACACAGAGATAGAAAGCATGAGCAGGGGGAGAGGCAGAGGGAGAGGGAGAGGCAGGCTCCCTGCTGAGCCAGAAGCCTGATGTGGGGCTTGATCCCAGGACCCTGGGATCATGACCTGAGCCGAAGGCAGACGCTTAACCATCTGAGCCACCCAGGCGCCCCTCAGATTTTTTTATTGCAAATTTTTTTGTATTTTTTATTGTGACCAGCACATACATGTATATATATTATGTGATTTTATGTAGACACAAAAGTTCTATAAAAACACTACTTACCCTTGCTAAACTGATAGTTCTATTTCCGTTTTTTAAATAAAAATGTAGGTTATGACCACCAACCCACTAATGGACAGAAATCCGGTTTAAAAAGCTCGGCTCCAAATCACCTGACAGCAGGATGCAAATTATATTTAAAACTATAAAGCTGGAGACCACAAAAATATGATAAATGTGGGACTGTTTTGAGATGAATCATTCTAGGAAAATGGACCAGAAGCTTTCAGACCCTCAATGGAAATATGTAAATAGTCCTTATTTTTCAGGTTTGTGTGTTGTCATTTCTAAAATATGTTAAGTACAGGTCCTGTTACTTCTATGTAGGATGTGAAAGAATGGTCCTGGAAATGTGTGTGTTCCATGGTTTTTCCTCCTGCGACGCACAGCAAACATTAGAACAGATTAATGTCTGAACCTCACGTTTCTGAAAACTTGGGACATGGAGTCTTTCTTTGTGTGTCACCTTAGAACTGTTCTATGGAACACACTTTGGAAAGTGCCAGGAGAAGTAACATCAAGTTCTTAGAAGAATGTACTTCAAATATACAGTGGAGAAGCCCTGCCCCCGCCCACCCCTGGCACACATACTGGCTACTGAAGGGCATATGGTGACCATCCAGTCTGTAGTCATGCTTTTGTTTTTAATTATATCTGTAATAGGTGTTCATAGTAGAAAAGTGAAATGCTGATAAATGGTAAAGAATGAGAATTCTGCAAACTCACCATTCAGAGTCAATAACTGAACATTAACATTTTGGTATATATCCTGGCCTTTGGTTCATATGCCCCTTCTTATATGTATAAGTAAGTGTGTGAATTGTATACATTCACACATGTATGTTTTTTGTTACTAACAAATATGGAATCATACTATATATATGGCTATATAACCCCCTTTATCTCGAACATACCTTCGTGTCAATAAATACGACATCATTTAGTTGTTGCATAGTGTTCTAGAATATGGCTGTAACATATTAAGTATTGTTGACATACCATCTTGTACCATGTTTGGGTCATTCTCTTAGGAGAAATTCTCATTTAAAATTTCTGAGTTAAATTTAGGTATATTAAAAATTAGGGGAAAAAATCACCTATTGGTATTTTGACTTATTTCTTCTGGCACAGGATAATGATCTGTATCTCCATTGATTTAAGTATTTTTTTAATTTTTATTTCTTAAAAGATTTTGTCAGCGCAAAATAGCGAGCAGCGCACACGTGGGGGGGGGGGAGGGAGAAGCAGGTCCCCCGCGGAGCAGGGAGTCCGATGTGGGGCTCCATCCCAGGACCCTGGGATCATGACCTGAGCCGAAGGCAGACGCTTAACGACTGAGCCACTCAGTTGTCCCTAAGTTTTTTTTTTTTTTAATTTAAAAATCTTATTTATTTGAGCAAGAGAGAACTCTCGCAAGAGAGATACCACGAGAGGAGGGAGGGGCAGAGGGAGAGGGAGAAGCAGACTGCCCAGGGAGCAGGGAGCCCGACGCGGGGCTTGATGCCAGGACTCCAGGATCATGACCTGAGCTGAAGGCACACGCTTAACTGACTCAGCCACCCAGATACCCCTCCACTGATTTTTTTTTTTAATATTTTATTTGAGAGAGAGAGGAAGAGCTTGCAAGAGCACAAGCAGGGGGAGGGACAGGCAGAAGGAGAGGTAGAAGCAGACTTCCCCGCCGAGCAGGGAGCCCAACCTGGGGCTCCATCCCAGGACCCTGAGTTCATGACCTGAGCTGAAGACAGACGCTTAACCGACTGAGCCACCCAGGCGTCCCTCCACTGATTTAATTTTTAAAATATTTTTCAGGTGTTGGTCTTCTGGATAAGATCATTCTGAGACATTTACTGTCTCATTTTAGTGGACAATTTTATCTTTTTTTCAACTACTTTACAAAAAACCTGTTATGGGAATCCTAAGACCTACACAGTCATCACCCTCTTTCAGGAGTTACTATAATGTGGCTAATCTGCATGCACTTTTTCATAGGGGAGGGGAGAGTCTGGAGTATTTTTTTTTTAATTTTTTATTGTTATGTTAATCACCATAACTCATTAGTTTTTGATGTAGTGTTTCATGATTCATTGTTTGCATATAACAGCCAGTGTTCCACGCAGTACGTGCCCTCCTTAATACCCATCACTGGGCTAACCCATCCCCCCAACCCCCTCCCCTCTAGAAACCTGTTTGTTTTTCAGAGTCCATCGTCTCTCATGGTTCATCTCCCCCTCCGATTTCTCCCCCTTCATTCTTCCCCACCTGCTATCTTCTTCTTCTTTTTTTTTCTTAACATATGTTGCATTATTTGTTTCAGAGGTACAGATCTGTGATTCATCAGTCTTGCACAATTCACAGTGCTCACCATAGCACATACCCTCCCTAATGTCCATCACCCAGCCACCCCATCCCTCCCACCCCCCACCACTCTGGCAACCCTCAGTTTGTTTCCTGAGATTAAGAATTCCTCATATCAGTGAGGTCATATGATAATGTCTTTCTCTGATTGACTTATTTCACTCGAGTCTGGAGTATTTTAAAGCAAAACCTTCACGTCATTCTACTTAAATATTTAAGAATGTCTCCCTAATAATACTTAAAAAAAAAACCCTCTATCATTTTCACATCTAATAGAATAAGGATTGCTAATGTCATCTAATATTCAGTTCATATTAAAATTTTCCTGGTCATTTAACAAATGTTTTATTCTTCTCATCAGGATGTATAGTGGGCTGAATGAATGGTGGCCCCCAAAATGATAGGTCCACATCCTAATCCTTGGAACCTGTGAATATTGGTGACAAAAGATGACAAAAGATGATTAACTTAAAATCAATTCTCAATTGAATTCTCAATTCTCTTAAAATCAAGTCTCAACTTGAGAAAAGGAATTTATCTTGGATTATCTGGGTGGGCTCAAATGCAATCACAGGCCTTATAAGAGACTGAGTTTTGAGACAGAAGAGGAGGTGTTAAAAATGGGCCTACGCAGTGTTTATATTTTATACTCATTTTTGTGTGAAAAAAAATCTGTTTATACATCTCTAAAACAAAGTCTGGAAAAAGACACCAAGAGTTAATAATGGTGGTCTGGACGGGCTACTTTATAAACTCGTTTTTGGGGGCGCCTGGGTGGCTCAGTCGTTAAGCGTCTGCCTGCAGCTCAGGTCATGATCCCAGGTCCTGGGATCGAGCCCCGCGTCGGGCTCCCTGCTCAGCAGGAGGCCTGTTTTCTCCCTCTCCCACTCCCCCTGCTTTAAAATAAAACAAAACAAAACAAAACAAAAAAGAGGAGGTCAGACCATGGAAACAGAGTCTGAGGTGACGCCACCACAAGCCACGGAAGCCTGGAGCCACAAAAGCTGGAAGAGCCTCTGGGGAACAAGGCCCTGCTGACACCTGGCTTTTGGACTTCTGGCTCTAGAACTGTGAGAATACATTTCTGTTTTAATCTAGCAAGTTTGTGGTAGGTAGGTACAGTGGTCTCTGAAGTCTAATGCAGGTTCCAAATCCGAAATCTTATTTGACGCGTGCATTGCCTTTGCTGATTACAGAGCTCTGCAGACTCGTACACAACAGCAGTCTCCCTCCTTATACTATTATTTATTAGAGAAACTGCATTTTCCTGTGGAACGTCCCACATTCCAGATTTGGCTTATAGCTCCTTGCTAGGGCTTAACTATTTACACCAGCCCTTGTATTTCATATAAACTGGGTAAATTTAATCTAGCGGCTGGACTGGATCCAGGTTGAAGTAGGTAAGGACACTTCATTGGTGTCCCTATTGTATTGCATCTGGTCGTCCTACTTAGTGGCGCTAAGAGTGATCAGTGGTTCAGGCTGTAAAGCTTCCTATTCATCATCTTCTTGGTTTTAAATTTGATGACCCATTATTTCATTAAGAGGTACAAAATGGTGCTTTTCTAATTCTGTCATTGCTTCTGTGTTCACTGAATTCTTGAATTCTTCTGTAAAAGATACAGTAATTACTATTTGGGTTCCCTGAAATGCACTTCATACAGGAAAGAATATATGATGTTTTGACTCATTAATAATCTGTTTGATGTTCAAATTGCCCTATTTTTGGCCTCAGTGTCCTTTTGACAGAATCCCACAAGTCTGTGATAGCTTTCTTGCTTAACAGGTATGATAAAGGCTCATCTTACACATCTCCTGCTCCAGACCTGAAAGGCCATTTACTGAAGGATTTCTTTTAGTGAGAAATTGTAGAGACCAGAATGTGGGCACTGTTAATGCTGATTACCACTGGGTTATTTGTGCTTCTAGGCCTTTACAATAGCAGACTAAAAAATACTTTTTCTTCAAAAGGAAAAAATGTTTTACTGATTTCCAATTCCAATGTAAGAGTCTAAGGATTTTTTCTTTCTTTCTTTTTTTTTTAAGATTTTATTTATTTATTTGACAAAGAGCAAGCCCAAGTAGGGGGAGTGGCAGAGGGAGAGGGAGAAGCAGGCTCTCTGAGGAGCAGGTTGCCTTGATGCGGGGCTCGATCCCAGGACCCTGGGATCATGACCTGAGCCGAAGGCAGACGCTTAACGACTGAGCCTCCCAGGCGCCCCTAGTCTAAGGATTTTGATTTTATATTGTAATCTTGAAAACCCTGGTTGCTAACAACATCAACATAATTGTTTTACCCCATAGTATACTTATAATAATTTCAAAATATCAATACCAGCATAACTAACAAGGTTACTAAATACAGTTTAAGATTTCTTTGCAATTCTTTTTATTTTTAGACCATATCCCACTAGAGATTCATAGTGAAAATACACTCTTAAAACCATTTAATTTTTTTCCCTGGTAATTATGCCATCAACTCGATACACAGTTGGATTCATTTGTTCTTGGTGTTTGGGTATTTGCTTTTTGCTTTGTTTTTTATTTTTTAAAGATTTTATTTATTTGAGAGAGAGAGCACACAAGCAGGGGGAGCGGCAGGCAGAGGGAGAGGGAGAAGCAGGCTCCCTACTGAGCAGGGAGCCCGATGCGGGGCCTGATCCCAGGACCCTGGGATCATAACCTGAGCTGAAGGCAGACGCTTAACCCACTGAGCCACCCAGGAGCCCCTGCTTTGTTTTTTTGATTATGTAAAACATAAACATTAGTCCAAGAGCAAAACGATGCAACAAGATACATTCACAGTTTCCTTGCCTCGCCCTGTTCTTTCCCTGAAGTCTTAAATTTCAATTCATCTTTTTTTTTTTTAAGATTTTTATTTATTTATTTGACAGAGATAGAGAGCACAAGTAGGCAGAGTGGCAGACAGAGGGAGAGGCCGAAGCAGGCTCTCCGCTGAGCAGAGAGCCCGATGCGGGTCTCGATCCCAGGACCCTGGCATCATGACCTGAGCAGAAAGCAGACGCTTAACCACTGAGCCACCCAGGCGCCCCTCAATTCATCTTTATTAGCTTTTAATCTTCCCTTTTTTGAAAATATAGCTAGATATATTAAGTATTCATATTTCTTTCCTTTTTTACATTAGTAAAGATACCATGTTAACAGTTGTGTCTCATTGTTCAAAAGACTCAGTTTATTCTAGGGGCACCTGGGTGGCTCAGTCGATTGAGCATTTGATTTCAGCTCAGGTCATGATCTCGGGGTCCTGGGATCGAGCCCCACGTTGAGTTCCCCGCTCAGCAGGGAGTCTGCTGGTCCCTTTCTACCCCTCCCCCTGCTTGTGCTCTTTTTCTCACAAATAAATAAAAACCTTAATTTGTTCTAGATAAGTAAGTTACCCCTCATTCTTCAGTTCTTTTTATAGCCTCATAATAATCCACTGTTTCAGGGTGCTATGCTTCATTACCAGTCCCCTCACGATGGATATTTAGGCTGTCAATCTTTTTGTTACAAATAATGTTTCAATGCATGTGCCTTTTGCATGTCACTTCGTTTTTGCTAACATATCTTTGGCGTAGATTCCTAGAAGTGGAATTGCTGGGTCAAATATGTAGCATATGTAATTTGCCAAATTTCGCTCCTCGGAGGTAGCATCATCGTGTGTCAGCTCACAGTCTTACCTGCAAAGCCTAAAATATTTACTGTCTGTCTACAGAAGAGGGTGTCAACTCCCTCATTGCAATCCTTAAGGTCTGGCCAGCACAGAGTCCTTGGGGGAGGTAGCATAGGCAGTTTTCAATGGGCCTGGGTAGGAGTGGCCCCAAGCTCGTGCTCAGTCACATGTCCACATGGTTCTGCAAGGGAAGGGAGACCAGCACACAGTGGGGTTGGGGGCCTGGGAAGAGACTGTGGATTTTTGTTCTGCAGCTAGCACTCTGGCACAGTGATCAGTTTTGTCCCAATTATGACACTTGTGGTTCCCCCCCTTTTCCCATATACATTTCACACATTTTTGGTCTTTGTTAACATGTGTTTTGGGATTTTATCATTACCATGTTTTGCTTCCTCTTCACGGGTAATCTTGATATTTAAATTCAGTTTTAAATTTAGTTACAGATTTAGAACAATTTAAACATTTCTAGTTTAATTGGTTTCAAATGCTTACTTTGTCTTTTTTTAAACACGAGTTTTATTTGGCTTTAGTTTTTAGTTGGAAACATTTTCACATACTTATTTTTCAAAGATGTAGGAATTCTCTTAACTGAATCCCTGCAAATAGACTCTTCCTGAAGTTTTAACACCTGAAAGATAACTGGACTGGGTATTGAAATTCTCGTCACAGCCCTTTTTCTTCTTAAAACTTGCTTTCTGGCACTCCGTAGTGGAGCAGAGACATCTGAAACTAGCTTGCTTTTTTTGCTTGTTATTTTGTTTTGGTCCGCATCCTATTAGAACTTTAGTTCTATCCAAAAAAATATGACAGAATCTATCTAGGTCTGAATCTCTATTTTTGGTTGCATTAAGATACTGGTTTGTTGCTATACCAAAGGGCATAAAATAACAGTTTCTTTAAAAAGGTAGTTTTCTCGGGGCACCTGGCTGGCTCAGTCGTTAAGCATCTGCCTTCAGCTCAGGTCATGATCCCAGGGTCCTAGGATCGAGCCCCGCGTCAGGCTCTCTGCTCAGCGGGAAGCCTGCTTCTCCCTCTCCCACCCCCCTGCTTGTGTTTCCTTGCTTGCTGTCTCTTTCTCTGTCAAATAAATAAATAAAACATCTTAAAAAAAAAAAAGGCAGTTTTCTCTGCCAGGTACCAGTTTGACCCTGAGCAGTCTGATGTAGCCGTGTCCTCAATAGTGTCAGGAGCTTTCCTTAACGCTTGGCTTCCATGTTGCTTTTTAAGATGGCCGTTGCAGCTCCATCACTGCTCTCCCCTCCACGCCAGCATTCCATCCAGTGGGAAGAGGCAAGTGGTGGGTAATCCTGGAGATGGCAAGTATGCATGTTTCTTTCTTTCAAAAAAGTGGTTCTGTGAAACTAGACCATGCCAGGCATTGACGTTTTCCCATTCCAGTTCGGTATCGCGTATTGTGAGTTTCCCTTGCTTTTTGGGTGCTTAGTTGTTTTGTCTATTTTTGGTGCTCTTAAGTTTTCATCTTTTTGATATTTAATGAGAAACCATAAGAAGGAACACTGAAGGCTGCTAAGGAGAAGCCGTTTTTGACTTGGAGGGACTTTGTTGTATTTAAACCTTTATTTTACAGTAAGGAGACAGGTTTCTAAGACACTGGTCTCCAAGGTTATACTGCTCGAGTACAGACGAGCAGGGAGAACATTTCTGGGCCTGGGCTTTCTCTTACATTCCTGATGAGGAAGTGAGACCCCAGTATATGGTACCAGAGTCCCAGTCCTTGCCTTCAGGCCTGCCCTGGGATGATGCATATGGGGGAAGTCTTGAATTTCAATTTATCAGCACCTTAAGGGGAACGTAGGGAGGAAATAAAAGGCAGCAGCAATAATTTACTGTAAACACCAAGGGAATTTGCTAGCAGTGTTATTAGACATCTGTGGTAGCAGGCCAGAGAAACCTCCAGGAGGCTCTAAGAGGTCTGGATACGTGTACAATTTAGGCTAGTCTCTAAATATACACAGGGTGGGCTTCCTTCATAATTGTTAGCCGGGCCGCCTCTGTTGCCCGCATCCTTCCCCAGGGACGTAGGAATAAGACAAGGCCAAATGCTTTTCATACTCTTCACGTCCTCACCCCACCCCTGTCTGCTCACTGAGTCGTTCACATCCTAATGGGTGCCAGGTCACTCCCTTAGAAAACGGTGTTTCCTCCCTCCCCTCACCCCTTGCCCTGTCAAGATCACCTTCTTTCTGGCCTGGGCTAATCCCTTCGATTCTTTGCTGACTCTCTCCCCCCTTCTTTTGATTCCCGTTTTTTTCATGTTTTCAAGTTCTCCCTCTATGCTGGAACCCTCTTTGCTACTTTGCAATCAACCTGTCATCCTTTTCTAGAGCTCCATGTTGGATGGAACAGTAACATCTAGAAACCTAGAGGGCAGAAGAGATGTTTGGGGCTACTCACCAAGTCTAGGGAGAGGTCACTATCTTCAAAAGCACTATGGGTCATGGGTTTTCAAGGGGCTCTGTCCAAGGGAACAGGGAGGGGCTTTATGAGTGCAAGCTCATGAACAAAAGCTTTGTTGTTGACCTAAGCTCCCATTTAACAACTGTCCTTTATTTTGCATAAAATCATGTAATTAGGATTTTCTGGGATGTCAGGATGTCCTCTCAAGACAGGAAGTCGGGGATTCGTAGAAGAAATGGATACAAAGTTGGAGTAGTGTGAGCTCACGCAGATGTGGTGAGCACTTCGAGTCCAGCACGTGCACGTGAAGCTGTTCTGGTTGATAGTAAGGCGGGGCAGGATTTCGTCCAGCACCTGGGTTCTCAGATAATGGGCTGTGGGGAGAACATCCTTGCTTGGGAACCAGCCAGCTGTCTCCTTCCTGTCTTCTGCCTCTCCATGTGGCCTCCCCTTCATTTCTGCAACCCTACGACAACTTCTGGGTGCTCTGTGCCAGGGCAGGCCAGGCATCATCTTAGCACGTCCTTCCCTTGCTCTCACATGTTCGGAGACGACTTTGGAAATGGGCAGTTTAGGACCTGGAATGAAACCTCAGATTCTGCCAGCAGGAACAAGGCCAAGGAATGAAATGGGAGCAGCAGAGCTAAGAGTGCATTTTTGGAGGGTCCTGCTGGCTCTCATGTCGAGGTGATCGCTCTCGTCCTGACAGACCCATTCCCAAGCCCTCAGGCCTACATTTAAAGCCCCGCCTTTAAAGGTGTGCTGTTTCTGTCCATCTCACAGGGGACACCTCAGCCTGGGGCACAGCTTTCAGAAATAACCCTGGTTGCCGGGAACCCTGTGGCTTCTCTCGGACAGTCAGCCTGTGGTTTGCTTCTCCGAGAGGGCAGCGGGTTTGAGGCCTAAAGGGAAGAGGAGGGAGGGCAGAGCCAGAGGTACCAGGACTTGTAACGGCCATAGGAACGGGGAGTCTGTCCCTGCCCGGAGTCATGCCAACCACAGAAGGGAGAGGAACAGCTCGCGTCTACATGCAGAGACTAAAAGTACAAAGAGCATCTCAGAAATTGGACTTCGGAGAAAATCACGAGTGGGGATGGAACATGGGTGAGGAACAAATTTTAAGTGATTGAGGAGCCCTCAGAGTTTGTTAGAAGGGGAATGTGGCTACTCTGCAACCCCATCAGTTCCCCTCCATCTGTCCTTGCTGTGCTATGAACAGTCACCCCAAAAAGCCTGACTGGCCACCACTGGCAGTCCAGTATCACCTCTCTAGTCCTAAGATTGCTTGGACTTGCAGCATCTGTCTCTAGCAGACCCCACAGGTCTATGAGTGAAGGTTCCTACACAGAACAGGCCCATTCCGGTCTGACCTTTAGACACATCTGTGGGAGTGTCAATATAGCACCCTGCCCCCCCCCCCCCCCCCCGCCCACCCCGGCCTCCTGTCCAAGGCTGACCCTGCCCTTCTCCATCCTCCTGGAACACTTACAATGGGGCTTCTGGGGAGGCATGAGCACCTCTTCCCTGGAACTGTCAGGCGTATTATCCTCTCCCAGTCCCCCACATAAAAATCAACTCCTTCTTGGCCAGGCTCACCGTTCCCTAAGGACAGGGGCTAGTCTTACCTACCTTGACGTGCAGTCAGTCCATCCCTCCAGTTCCATGGCTGTCAAACTCCGCCACACTCAGAATCACCCAGAGGGCTTGCTGAAGCCGACTGCGGGGCCCCTCAGGGTTTCTGATTCAAAGTGGACCCCAAGAATCTGCATTTCCAACATGTTCCCCGGTGATACAGGTGCTGCCCGGTGGGGACCACACTTGGAGCACCCTTGACCTAGTTTAGCTTCTCCCAGAAAGCCGCCTGCAGAAGCCTTGCCTCTTCAGGGCGGCTGCCCAGGCCTAACTATGCTGCCCATTTTCCCTCAGTCCCCCCGAGCTGGAACTCTCTTGACACTTTGGGATGGGCGATGCTTAGTAAAATAAGAGACCAAGACACCAGGATCTTGTTAGCTGGATATATTTCATTTTTTTTTTGTTTGTTTTTGTTTTTGTCACAGAACACTGTTTGCAGTAGAGGAAACTGGCATTGCAGTCTGGTGGTAAATGGCTTGTTCACATAAACCAGTACATGTTCATCCTTTAGCGCAAAAAGCCCTAATGGCGCGTACCCTATTGAAATTCAGGACATCTCCAATATTTTCTCTCTCTGTTTTTCTTTGTCATCTTTTTTTTAAATAAACATTTTCAAGGTTTGTCCAAAAGAAGGCCATATAGGTTCTTGGCTAGCGGAAGACAATTCAGAACAGCTGTTGCACACTTGGACTGTCACCTTCTCCAGGCTGGCAGTTGATATTTTTTTTCCAACTCATTTTTATTAAAAAAATAAAAAAATGCTCCAACTATCAGTTTTACAAAATCTCTAAGGGAAACACAAGAGCAAGGTGCTGAGGTAAAAAACACCTGAGGTAGCTTTTTTTGTGTGTTTTTCTCGTTTAAAAAAATCTGTAAATTTAACGCCCTGGGCCAACGACCTCGTGTAAATTGCTATTTTCCTCCACATTTTTTTTTTTAAAAGAAAGAAATCATTTTGCTGAATATGGATGGCTTATACACCAAAATGTAAAAAGACAAAATACATTCTTTCTTTGTGGAATTTTTCTTTGTTTGGTTGGTTGGTTTGATGGGTTCCTGTTTTTCTTCTTCCAAAATGCTAGGACAAGTACCATTGACTCTTGTTCTTTTGAGTAACCAAGTGTAAGTTGAGGCTGGTTTGTGTGTTTCGCTTTTGTTCCTTTTGTGTGATGTGATACTCAGAGCACTGCTTTGCCTGGGGGGTGCGTAGATACTGGGAATTGAGACAGAAGGATGAGGGAATTAAAAAGAATGGGGATGGAGAAGGAGGGGAGGGAGAGAAGGTAGGGGAGAGATAAACAGAGAGAGACAGAGAATTATATAGCAGTATGCAAAAAACCAGTTTAAAACCTGTGAAGCAAAGAGAAATGGGTGTGTGAGCTAGACAGGGATGAAGAGAGACAGAGTTTCCTCTTCAGAGAGACGGTATCCCTTCTGTTGACATACACAGGTGATCCAGAACTGCTGTGAGTGTCCTTTTGAGATTTCCCTCGGGTGAATTTTGTGTGGGTGGTCTCGAAGCTCCTTTACTAAACCATTAGACCTCCCAAAGAACGACTTTATTCTTTGAAGTCTAGAAAAGCCTGCTTTCTCTTTAAAAAAGAAAAAAAATTAATAATTGATTAAAACTTGGAGTTAGTTGAGTTATTTGATATATTATTTCTAAAATATATTAACGCTGCAGGCACCCTGTGTAACCCACAGGCCACATATCTTAACATCTTTCCCCTTCTAATATGTACACACATGTACAGAGACAATTTCCACAAAAAGAAATGGGGGTGAATTTTGCTTTGCTTGGAACATGTTCACCTATGTTAGTTCAACTAAAAGGGATAGCGTGGTGGGAGTTAAGGAGAGATCCGAGTGGATGGTGCAGTGGATGGCTGGGAAGCCTGCAGAGGCCCTGGGGGAGGCAGGAGGCCGGGCGGGGCCCCCCCCCCCCCGGGGCTGACCTCCCCCCCCCCCCGCTCCCTCCTGGCCCCTGGGATTCTCAGGGCCTCTGCAGAGTCCCCGGCGCCTCCGCAGACTTCTCATTCCTCAGGATGGTCTTTGGTTTGCTCCCGAGCTGGCTGGCTGTGTTTGGTCTCATTCTGTCAGGTGTTGGAAGGGCTACATTCATCCGTTGTTTTGCTGGTGCCTGTGGGAGCCTCACTTGCCGCGCTGTGAGGCGACTCCCTGAGGGTATTTCTGCTCCTGCTGCTTCACCTGTTGTACAATTTCCCTGATCTTGCGCTGTGCAGTCTGCAGCAAGGGAGAGGAGAGGACGGGGGAGAAAAAGGAACCCGGTTCTGAGGACCAGCCGTGGGGGTGGGAGGCTGGGGCTGGGACTTGGGGAAAGGAAGTGGGGACGCTCAGAGAAGTGTCATCCAGCTGCCGAGGCCCTCACTCTGGGGGTGGGGGGTACTTTCCTGCCTGAAGCTCAGGGTGCCCCCCGCCCTTCCCCAAGGCCGCTGGGTGCAGCAGGATAAGAAGCTGGGACCCCAGAAGCTTCCAGGTACTTGTTAAGAGGAGGTCAGGAAGCAGAGGCAGGGAACCAGCGTCGAGGGAGCCTCGTGGAGGTCAGACAGCACCCCTCTCCTACTACACACACACTGTGGCTTTCAGGGCTGCCCCGCCCGCCTTTCTGGAGCCCCTGGGAAGAACATGAGTGCGATGCCTGGAAAGACCGACAGGAAATGGGATGGGGAGGAAGTGAGGAACCGGCCCCAGACCCTCTACCCTGTACGACTAGAGAACACACGTGAGCCCAAGACCGCCCCCCACCGTGTCCGGCCCCCGCACCCCACACCGGTCCTCCAGTACAGCCCGCCCGGGACTGCACCCCTGTAGGCAGGCAGGGCACTGGCAGAGCTGGGACGCAGGAGCGCCGAGCGAGCCAATGGCGGGGTGGGGGGGGGGGTGTTAGGGCTCTGCCTGCAGGGAGGGGCAGGGGCCTCGCCAGGCCTCTGGGCACAGGCACTGCTTTGGGACAGCAGGCTGACCGCTCAAAGCTTCCCTGTAAGCTTAGCCGGCCCTCACTGGTTTGGGGCAAGGACTGGGACTGCTCTATCCCTAAACCCAACACACAAAGAGCATCGAAAAGAATTAGGCCACATAATGCGGAGTCACTGGTCCTTCTGAATGAAAGATAGGAGGTCCTGGGCCCTGACGGGGGAAGTCACGGTGAGGTGAAGAAGGACGGCAGAGAAACGGAGGTCTCCTGCAATGAGCAGGTTCAACCCTTCACAGTGAGATTCTCAGAGCCTGACCGGGGGGACCCCGAGGGTGGGTCCTTGTCAGGTATGTGGTTCCCAGCAGGGAAAGGCTGTGACCGAGGCATGTGTAGGTGGCAAAGGAAGGGGGGACCTTATGCTCTAGCATTGCAGGGGGTTGGAGATGTGCTGGGCTTGACTTCAAAGTGCTAGGTTCTTTCTTGAGCTCCTCTAGCATGCCTGGGGAGAGCTGTGAGGAGACGGTGTGGAGCAATTTCCCCTGCCCTGTAGGCAGTCCCTGAAGAGCCAGGGGGAGGTTCCATCTGTGTGTGTGGGCTCGGGGGGTGGGGTGTGTGTAGGGCCTGTGGCCACCGGACAGGCCATCAATAGCTTAGAGAACTAAAAAGTAGCTGGCCAGAGAGACCAGACCCTCACAGCACAGGTACCTGGCTAGCAAAGAAATGCCCGATAATTCTGACGATCACTTCCTCATTTTCATCTGGCGTTTGGTCACGAGGCACGATTACTTCTGCACTGGTTAAGTTCTGCAGTTCATTCACCTGGGCAGGAAGAAAGTGGGTTCAGGAGGAAGTGGGAGAGGGGAGTGCTGGAGGGCAAGGTGGCTGGAAGCTCTTCTTTCCTTCAGCCTGGGACATGTCCGGGGGCTTCCCAGCCTCTGGTCACACGGGGCCATGTTTGAGCCCTGGAGACTCACTGGGTGGCTCAGGGAGGCTCCAGTCCCTAACTCCCTGGAGCTCCTTCTGGGGCTGAATTCTTACTCTGGAATTCCCTTCACTGGGTTCCTGCCCATGCTCGCAGTGACCCATGCTCTCCTGTCATTCAGGAAGGAAGATCCCTCCTAGGTGCCAGCCCTGAGCCAATACCACCTCTCTCAGTCTCTCAGACTCAGCAAAGCAAACTTTCCTTCCTAATCAGGCATTGCTCTGCGGCCCGCTCTTCATTTTCATCCCTGCCTCCAAGTCTTCCTTCCCCTCCTACCTTCGGATCATTACCTTTTCTCCCTGCCGTTCCACTTCCATGCCAGCCCCCCTCCGGGAAGCCTCCAGCCAGTGCTGCTCCCCGCTCACCTGCGGCCCACTTCCTGTTCTCCCCAGCCTCAAAAAGCCTACACTACGCAGGGGCTCAGCCCAGGACCTGGCCTCCGGGGTGCTAAACACACAGGTGGGGCGCCAAGTGCTCAGCGGACAGCTGACAGCTCGAGGGGGTGGTGCACAGAATTCAGTGACTGGCTCCCAAATGACCAAATAGGAGATCCAAGGGCTCAGGATGACACTCCCCTGTGGGCCATTAGCTCTCCTGCCTACCGCCTTCCGGCTTGTCTAGAGCGGTGTGTGCGCCCTCGGGTGCTGATCACTTTCCTGGATATGGAGAATAATCTGCAAGCCATTGACTTTATTCTTTTGTATGAAGGTGACTCATTATATGCAGAACTTGGCTTTGAGTGCTTAGTAAGAGTTTCTGTGTAAAGAAAACAGCAGGTGCATGCACGTGCACACACGACTCCAGAGAGCCCCCAACACGGCCAGTCTGCTAGTGTGCACAGACTCTACTGGAACTTCTCAGGGGTCATATCCCCGCCACAGGGGGAAGTCATGTTCTAGAACACACCTGCATCTGACGGGCTAGCTGCTCATTCCTACAAGCTTCACAGTTAATTCTCTGGCACTTTTCAAATTCCTTTGTGTTGCTGCCCCCTTCAGGTTGAAGACCTTGATTATTTTTTTTTTAAGTATTTCCTTCTCACCTACCACCCGATGGCTAAACTAGCTCCCCTGGAACAGATGGGCAGGTTTGGGAAATAGCCAGGAGACAGAATCTGCAGGAGGGAGAGTTTGAAAAGTCAGAGGCGAGTGTAGGACGGCAGACCCTGCCTGCCTCTCAGCGGGACTTTAGAGAAGATGGACAGTCGGCCAAGTGGGGATCCTCGGACGGGATTCTGTTCCCTAGGATCTTCCTGCTGCTATGTGTGGGCTTGCGGGGGGCAGGAGGCAGCCTCCCGGTCTACAGGGAGTCGGGGGTCTTCATTTTCCAGCATGTAGCTGAGATGCCGGATTTCCAGGTGCAGAACCCTGGTGTTTTTGGTGGCCTGGCTCAGCACCCTGGACTGGGGGCCCTCAGCCCCTGAGTGATGTCCCTGAAGAGCCAACAGAGGTCTGAGGGAAGTCAGGCGAGGCTGGCACAGGGAGTCAGCCAGGAGACGAAGCCAGCTCGGGGCGCACTCACGGTTTTGCCGCCCTTGCCGATCACCCGGCCAGCTGTAGAAGAGGGCACTCTGATGTGGGCTTCCAGCTTCACCTCTTCTTTGGGGTTAAAGAAGTTTTCTTCTTTCAGTTTCCCAAAGATCCGCCCCTGGGCCTGAGAGAGCAAGGCGTGACGGGTGACTCTTGGCTGCCAGGCGGCCCACTTCGCGGTGCTGCTGCCAGAACTGGCCAGCCCAGGCCCGGGGCACCCCCAGCCCCCAATTCCCCGGGGCCTGCTGCCCTCCTCCAGAGACCTGGCGGGGCACTGCGCCGGCCGCTGCTAGGAAGCTCTCAGTGTGGGGGGTGTGGGCTCAGGGCTGGTGGCGACAGGGTCCAATCTCCATCGCCCTAGCCCCCACAAATGGGCTGAATGAACCGGTGCAGGGCATTCTTCACTTCCTCCCCCCACGGGAAGTTTAGACCTCGGGTCACTGAAGGATGGAGGCGAGGTGGGTGGTGACGGGGCTGCTTGCTGATGTCTTAACTCCAGAGCCAGCGCAGCTGGGAGGTTATGGTTTGTTGTTTTTTGTTAAAGGCTTTAAAAATTGACATAGAACTTATATAACCTAAAATTCATCATTTTAAAGTGTACACTCCAGGAGTTTTTGGTGTATTCATGATGTTAGGCAACCATCCCCACTTCCCAGGACACTTCCCCCCGCAGTCCCCCAAACAAAAACCCCACACTAGCGGGCAGCCCCAACTGCTCCCGGCCCCCTGGCAGCCGCCATCCTCCTTTCTGTCTCTATGGATTTGCCCTTTTCAGGACATTTCAGATAAAGGGACTCGTGTAACACGTTGCCTTCTGTTTCTGTCTTCTTTCACTTCATGCAGTGTTTTCTAGGTTCATCCACACCACAGCATGCATCAGAATTTTGCTTTTTGTGGCTAACGTCCTACTGAGTGGATATACCACGTTTTGTTTTATCCACTCATGAGTTGAAGAGTTACTGTTCTTAAATATTTCCACATGTTAATATTTCTTCTCAGATCTTAAGTATTTTTAATGATAAGGACTATACTTCTATAAATATGCTTCTGACTTTCAGAAAACTCAATTTATAATTTTCCTAGGGGAGGAAAAAGGGCAAAGACAAAATGTACCTCACCAAACAACTCCCAACAAACTCCTGCTATGTGCCCTTACACCCCACGGTTATGGCCCCAGAGCCGGAAGGGTGTGACTCAAGGAGTCTGAGACACCTGTCCTCAAAGCCACGGCTCAGGGGTCAGAGAAAGTCCAGAGGGGGTGCCAGTTGAACTGGGTACCCACAGACTATCTACTTTTCCATAAAAGAGAAAGGAAGGAGGGCTCCGGCCAGCAGAGGGAACAGCCCAGAGGTAGGCAAGACAGGGTAAGTCTGAGACGAGTAAGTAGCCGCAAGAAGGGCAGTGGAGGCTGGGCCTCCCCAGGAAGAGTCTTGAACATGCCTCTGAGGTGGCTGCCGCCTGCTTAAGGCCCTCAGCTACTGCAGGGCTGAGGTGACCCTTGGCACTGACCTTGAACTGGGCTTCAGGTGGGCCGGTGATGATGACCATTCTTTCGCTGACGTCTGGGCCTTCTGCCGGGGCAATCTGCAGTTGACAAGTAAGAGGAAAATGCTGCTGCCAGGCTGTGCTCCCCAGGCCCCTCCCTCGTCTGGGTGTGTGGCACACACACATTAGCAAGGGATTATAGGGCTTCTGCCTTTGCACCTGCTGCTTCCACTCTGGCTACCGAGCATGGAGCCTCCTTTACAGAGCCAAGGGAGTCGAGTTCTAGGAGGAAGAGGGAAGTGTGGGCTCTGCCACCCCACCCGGGCCTGAGGGGAGGAAGAGCTAGTCCACAGGGGCGCTGCTGTGGAGCCAGCTTGCAGGAGAGCTGCCCCAGTTCTAACGCTCAGCTCAGAGGTAGTCAGCTACAGGTGACAGTTGAGCTAGAGCGGGGACTGGGGGTGGGGGCTCAGACCAGGTCATCCATGGCTCTGGAACTGAGTGTGACAGCTCCAGAGCAGGGGTGAGGACACCCTGGTCCCAGGGTCTGTTCTGCAAATCCCTCCCCTCCCCAGACTCTGTTTCCTCATCTGGGAAACTGGGAGGTGAACCCTGGCAAGCTCAATTCCGCCTTTTGCTCTCACCATTTGTGAGTCTGAGTTCTCTTGTAACACAACTCAAATGACGGACCAGGCAAGCACTTTTTGTTAGATCCGCATTACAGGTTCTTCTCTGCATAGCTTGCCTTATTCCAAAAACCATTAAGGTAGCTTTGAAAAGAAATACAGCGTAGCAAAACTAAAGTTAAAGTTAAATGAGTGAAAAGTACACCAGACATGGAGAAATGAGCCGGGAGTGAGATCAGTACACAAATGCATCTCCTAAGGTCCTATACACCTGCCTCAGATGGGCCGCAGACTCAGTTTTAAGCTGACGAAGAGAGCAAAGTCAAAAAAAGAAACCTCATTTACAGGGTCACAGTGTTCCTAAAGCCAAAAAAAAAAACAAAAACAAACCCAGGGCTCAGGAGAGGTCCTGTCCGAGACTGAGCCTGGAGAAGGAGATGTTCACAGTGGATGTCATTCACCACTAGCTGCTGTGTCTCAGACGTGGGCTCCCCCAGGAAGCCCCCCACCTCCACCTCCGCCTCCGTCTGTGGCCGAGGCCAGGCTGCATCTGTGAGCCTCAGGGTGCTGTGTGGCTGCCGCAGCTCTTATCGTGATGACGCGGCCAAGGTGTGCTCTGACCTGTGCCTGCTCTGGGATCAGAGCATCTTCAAAGAGGGCTTGGGCTCTGATGCTCCGCATGAAGACGGACGCAAGGCACACGTCTCCAAGGCCTGAGCTCCTCGGGAGGACTTCCTTTAGTGTGGGTGGATGGCCTGTCAGCCTCCACCTGTGCAGGGCAGCAGCCTCTGCCGAGAAGTGAAGATCCCATGTCCCTGGGGGGTTTGGGGCCTGCCGGAAGGCCCCCCACACACTGGCCCTCGGGACAACTGGCGGGAACACCTGCCTCTACTCCATCCACAGTGGTGTTAAGCCTGGTCCTTATCTCGAAGAGTGAATGAGAGAGACCGGAGCACGGCCATGGCGGGTCCCGGCTCTTACCCGCCCAAATCAGGGAGGCTGCGAGGCCAACTCACACTTGGCGCTGACCAAATCCGCTCCGCAGTCACTGTCCGCCTCCCAGCGCCTCCTGGCTGCCTGGCTCAGAGTGTGAAGCAAACAGCCCATCTCTCCACTGTCTGATGCTGCCCCCCGACCTGAAGTCTCAGAGCTACTCGTGCACTCCTGCTATTCTGGAATGACCCTCCGCTGGCAAACTGCTGTGACAGCACCAGGAAGGAGGACCCGTCTTATGACTGAAGTAAAGGGGACCCAGAGGTGAGGTGCCTGCCCAGATCCCAGGGTGAGCAGGGCCCGAAGCAAGGCTCAGGAATTGTGTGTGCATTCTGCAGCCGGTTGCCCAGACACTCTGTAGGGCAGGCGAGTGGCGGGAGCCCAGCTCCAAAGCACCTCGGGGTGCACGTCCCCGGCCTCACCTCTGCCCAACCCCCCTTGTCAGCACTCAGCTCCCACACAGTAGTCTACTGCTCTCTCCCTGCCCTGGCAGCACCCAGCGCGCCTCCAGCTGTGGCCCCCAAAGACTGGCAACACAGGAACGGAGGGTTCTTGAGAGGGAGACTACCCGTTTTGCTTTAGAGAAAATGCGTTCGGAGTCCTGTTGAAACTAACAAAAACCCTAACTTTTAAAAGTAGGAAATTTCTCCCACAAAGACTCGGCTTCCCTGGTTTTCTCTCCTTCACTGCTGTGGAGAGAGGCAGGGGCCGGGGAAGGAGAAGCAGGTCGCTGGTGCAGCATCAAGGACGACCGCAGAGCCCATTCTGCCCCCTGGTCCTGCCCTGCTGTCTCTGCCCATCGCAGAGGTCCTGAGCAAAGTGACAGCGCCACTCAGCCCTGCCGGGAGAGGGAAGGGTGGTGGGGACGCTGTGGGGCAGCGCCCAAGGGACTGCTGTTCTCTCCTGTTCTCCTCCAGGCCTGCTGGGCACGAATCTGGTGGAGCACTCAGGTTGCTGTGGTGGATAAAACACCGGACCAAAATTGGGTCACCTGGTCAAATGTCGGCTCTTACATTCTTCACCTACCTCTGTGGCCTTCGACAGTCAGGGAAACTCTCTGGGCCCTGGCTCCTTATGGGCAACAGTAAATGGATAGTTACTGCTGCAGCCAGCCCCAGTAGGTGCTCAGTGTCCTCCAGGTCAGCACAGCGGGGGAGGCCACAGCTGGTCCTGCCACTGCTGTGCCTCAGCCTGGCCCCTGAGCCTAAGTCCCACTCTTCTCGAAGGACACAGGGAGGACGTGACGTCATAATCCCTCAAGCCACCGCCCCGCCGCCCCCATGGTTGAAATCGTCTCGTTCTGTCTCCACGGCCTCTCAGGCCACAGAACTGGACACTGGGAAAGGTCCCAGGGGCAGCCAGCCCCATGGGCTTTCACGCTGTACCTGTCCCGCCACGGCTGTCCATCCGTGGGCTGGGGTCCCGCCACGGCAAGACGCCTGCCCCCCCCAGGTGCTGCGCTGCGGGCCACCCACCCGGTCTCCACGCTTTGCAGGTACCAGATGGGAAGTGCTTTATCTACATTAAACTCGTCAGCGGTCTCACTGCAGTCCTTTACTCAGAGCATTTTGTTTTTGCCTTTTCTCCAGCACACTTGCTGTGGGAGACATTCCAGTTCTTCTTGAGGAGAAAGTGCAAGCATTCTTTCTCTCCAAGTCATGAGACTTCTCGTTCGGAATTCCGGGTTGTCCCATGGTAGCAAATTACTTTACGTAACAACGGAAACTCTGTTTTCGAAAGTGTTTCATGAGGCTTGGGACGTGCTCAGCATTCTGCCTGTGAGTCAGAGCCGATAGCTGGGCTTGGAGCAGGACCAGGGTTGAAGAATCCTTCCCTTTCAGCCCCTGGGACGCTTCTTCACAGGGCGCTTGAGGGGGCAGGATGTGGGCACAGCACTGCCCCTGCAAGGCCGGCTCTCACGACCCTTCCCAGAAATCCAGGGGCCTTCCTGCCCGAGCCGCTACGTTGGGTCCCAGGGCTGCCTATCGGGCTGTGTCCCCCAGCTCTCATTATCTACAGCGTTAGCACTTTCCAAAGAGTGCTTCCTGCAAACTTTCCTTGAGGGTCAAGGATCTGTGCAGCACAGACTAATTAAAGCGTCAAAGCTCTGATAAGGGCCAAGTGTAAATGACGCTCCGCTGGTGTCCGCCCCCCAGGCTCAGGAAAGCCCTCAGCCTGTCTTTGCTTTACATTCTTGACAAGAGGGCTGTGTTAGCCCAAAGAGGACCGGGTTGGCTTAGGTGTTACTAATATTTTTTCTAATTCAATTATCAGTTTTACAAGAAAGGAATGGGAGAGGTAAAGAGGAGAGCTGATGGGATTAATCCTTGAGGCAAATCTGCCAGACCCCGTGGACCCCTGTCCCTGGCATCGACGTTGGCCAGGAGCAGCAGAAGCAACAAGGGTCACGGGGTGGGGGGCTGGTGATGGAAGAGGGCGGCCGTCGAGAGCAGCTTTACCTTGATGGAGGCCCCAGCGAATCTGGCCAGCTGTTTGATGTGCGCCCCCTTCTTCCCGATGATGGCACCTACAGCTTGGGTTGGGATGAAGAGATTCACAATCTCCTGCTCTGGATACTGGAAGGGCAACACAAGACAAGACGTCATTCCCACTGCGGTGGCTCCTGTAGGCACTCAGCAGCTACCAAGCATCTACCACAAGCCATGTGCTGTGAAGGCCAAAATGACGCATGGGATTCTCCTGTGGTCTAGGGCTCTGTAGCTGTGAAGCCTGAGGGGTGAACCTGAACACAGTGTACCTGAAGGACAGTCAAAATGGAAAGTCCTCTTGAGCAGCTCGGAGTCGGCTGGATACAGAAAGCTGTCTGTTCACAGGTTTTTTGTCACATACAAATGTGATGTGTACTGCTCCTGTGTCTTTATCCAAGAAATCAAGACCGTTATTAAATATAGCTGGCCTGAGGATGGGGTCCTGAGGCCCTTTGTTAGAAGGAATGGGTAGCCGCTCAGCACCTGGAAGCCACAAACGGTATTTTCACCAGAGTGACATCGTGTTCAAAAGAAGATGACAAGTAAACCTGCCCTGACCAGGCGACGTGGTGACAGCCCAGAGAGACATGGGCCAGGCCACCAGGGGTCCTCGCTCTGGGGGTCCTCGCAAATGACATGACCCCCTTTGTTAGACTTTGTTCACAGACCTTTGGAAACTGTTCTTTAGCTCAACACGGCCTCCTGATCTGACCTCCTGATCATTCACATGTACCAGTCTCCTGCCACCTATGGATTTGTGAGCCTTAGCAGGACTGCTGAACAGGACAGCACCAGCACTCTGAAGAACCTTTAGGGAGCCTGGATGCTGGGGTAGTTTGGTGTGCTCATGCCCCATGATGCGTCACTCCTAGGCTGACCAGGAAGCACGGGACCCAGCACTCACACTGGGAACATTCGCGGTTCAGTCCGCCAAAGACTCTGTGGTGCCCGTCACAGGAGGACGAGTGGCAGATGGAGCTGACCTGAGGGGACACTTACGGAGTGGTGATGCGGGAACGGGCCGAACTGGTGAGGGGGGTACAAGCTGGAGAAATATCCGGAGTGGGTCTGTAGCATGAAAGAAACAGTTGGTCAGTCAGTGGGTGCCCACAGGGACACGCCCCACACTCAGGGAGGCAAGATTCCTACACACGGCCCAGACTCCTTGCACCATTACCTGGCCCCACTGTCATGTCTGCATCTGTCCCTTGGCGGCTCAGATCTCTGCTGTGCTTTTCCCACTGGAGCACTGAATGCCGGGCTGAACTTATCAGGGCTCAGCTGCGCCAAGCATTAGGCCCCTAGGAACTTACCGCTGTGGGAGTGAGGGCACACGCACACTCCTTTAACCTGCCCTCCCTCAGACAGGCAGGCTATTTTCTGGGAAGCCATGGATTGGGGACTACAAGGTACAGAGACTGCAAGACATTATCTGGAGTTATGCATGACCAGCAAATGTGCTCCCGGGAAGCTGGGTCCATGAGCTCCCTCAGAGAATTTCGGAAGGAATAATGAGATTGAGAATGGAGGAACTGAGAAAGAGGTTGGGAGAGGAGGGAAAGAAAATGAGTGAATAAATAGCATTGTGCATGAGTGTGGGGGCGGGGGGGGGGAACAGGAAGGTAAATGTGGACAGAAAACAACAGAACTTTTAGGAAAATAACATTTAAAAAAGTAGCTGCTTCTTACTACCTACGGTGTACTAGGCACTGTCCTAGATCCTTTATTCACAGACTCTTAAGAGCCGTGAGACAGGAAGGGGTCTGATTGCATATATTCATATGGGCAGGACACTGACAGAATCAGCATGGTCCAGTTACCGGTGCCTTACATAAAGTCACCTAAACGCAGCCATGCCTGTTACAGGCAGGGAGGTCACCATGAAGCCAACGCCTGAGGGCCACCCTGCAGGATGACCTCCTAGGTTTCCGACACTGGTCAGACATGGATGAGACTTCGAGTCCGGGGCCTAGCTTTCGTCTGAGGGCCCCTGAACAAATCTCATGGTGTTCTCCGTCTCCCAGATCTCCCGCTGCACTGTGAGCTCCAAATCACAACTTTGCCTTACGACTCACTAGGGACAAAATGAAACAGTCCCCCTTTCTGAGCCTGGAGAGTGGACTTCTGGCCTCGGGGGGGAGAGGGGGTGGGGACACAGGGGAGCTTCCCCCAGGGGTGCCCTAGCTGTCCACAGAGCTCTGCTTACGGAAGGGAATCCCTGCTGTAGTGAGAGCAAACGTTAGCTCTCATGCCTTGGAAAGAGGCTGCAGTGACACCTCACAGCCACAGGAGGGTGCTATGGGACCAGATTCTCCTGGCACTCCACATCTGACAGGAAGCGGCGTGAAGAAGTCTTTCTAGGGCCTGCTTCTTCCTTGACGAGCAGTCCGCTCCAGACCCTTCGCGCAGGTCCCTGTTCTAAGCCATGGAGGATGAGGGGAGAATTTCTGTGGCTTTCTACTCAAAGCTCTGCCTTGGGGAAAGGATGCTTCCCCTTCCTCTTGCAGGAGGCCTCAGAGCAGCCATGATTCTTTTGAATTGTTATTTGCCTTTTCTTCCTCAAATTCACATGAGACCAAGAGTAGACCAGCCACAGTGGGGCTCCAAGCTGGGTTCAAATACTCCCAACATAAACCCTGTATCAAATGTAGGTCTACCACTCGGGTTAGGAGAGAGAATTAGCTGTAAAAGGATAAAAAGGCTGAATTCCCCGCTCTCCTTTTATTCATGAGTTATTATAGGGGGAAAACGGTTGTGGGGAAAGAACCTTAAACTCGGCAGCCAGGAGCTCATTTCTAGTGGAGGTGCTGGCTTTGTGCACACAAGTTGGTTTTTGGAGTCAGAATAGTCACAAGACTGGAGTGTGAATCACCAGCTCTATACAAGTTGGAATAATTTATTCAACCATTCTGAGCCTCATCCACAAATGGACTAAAATAATATCATCTAAATCTTCTAGAAATTAGATCTTCTAATATTGTTGCAAGGGTTCCTTTGACCGTTCAATTCACTCTTGAAAAAGATATCTGAGCACCTAACCACCTACGAAGCACTGCTCTAGGTGCTGGGGACACAGCTATTAAGACAGAAGGGTTGCTGCCACCACGGGACTGACAGTCTACCGGGGAGGCAGACAAGTGTTGTGAAAGAAGCGAACGGGACAATGTGCGGAAGGGAAGCAGCGGGGATGACGGGTGGGAAGGCCACCTTGGGAGGGTCCAGGAAGACCCCTGCAGGAGGTGATATCTGAGCTGGGACCCATGGAGAGCACAGCACCCTAGGCAAGGCACTGGGGAAGGAACATTCTAAGCAGGGCTCTTAGAAGAGCTGAGCTAGTAAAGCGTTGGCCTTTTGAAAAACAGAAAAGAAACCAGTATGGCAAAAGCAAGTAAGAGAGGATATCTGCAAACAATGGGGAGGTCTTGCAGGCCTTGGTTCTGATGTGGACTAGACCCTAACTAAGTACGATGGATGCCCCCGAAGGATGTTCCAGGGCATTCAGGGAGGTCACAGGAATGAAGAATCTATCGTTGGCTGTACGGGTTGAATGAGGAGTGTTAAGGGAGCACTGTTTATAATGAAATGTATGGCTTAGAGCACACACTCTATTTCCCATCCTCCCAAGCTTAAATGGAGTCTACAGTCTCAAATGGAAGAAAGCTTTCAAAACAGACTTTCTCACAATGATCAGAGAAATTACCCACTGATGACTTGAATACATGTTCTCTTTACTGGGAAAGCAGATTGTAGCCATCTGATAAACCAAGGGCCCAGGGAGTGGGGAGGCTAATATGGAACCCCACCCCAACTTAGCAGTTGGCCTCACTGTGCCAGTTTGAGAATCCTGTTATTTTACAAAGGAGAAGCGACTTTATTTTTGAGTATCTGAGAAGCATCATGGGTGAAGGATGTCATAGTAAAGGTGACCCTGTCAAGTGTGCCCCCACCCCTTGCCAACAGTGGCAGCAAGGGGGTGTGTGGTCATTATTACCCACTGGTTCATGTTACATTCTCAGTTTGAGGGAAAATGGTGTCTGCTTTTCCTCTCTGCTTGACTGTGCTGGGGTGTGAGTAGAGTATATATCAAATGCATTTGTAAAAATTAAAAAAGGAATTATAGTTGGACCAGCTTTTCCGGGAAGAACTGCAGTGTCCTTCATTCCAAGCTGCTGTGTATGACCATAATCATGATGCCAGATTTAAGTAATACACTGAAGCCTGAAGAAATCAGGGGGTAGGAAGAGTGAGGGGTAGGAAATGGGTAGTGGACAGGGCAGGGGTCAGGCATACAGATTATGTTAAAAAATACTGAAACAGCTTTAGTGTGAAGACAGACTAATGCCACATTGCAAAGACAGTGGATGCTCTCCCTAGGAACCAGGGATGGGGCCATGGGCCTGGGGGGAGGGAGTGGACTTGGGCAGAGCTCTCCAAGATTCAGAAGGTTCACCATTCTACCCCAGCTTGTCAAAGGGCTTCCCCACAATGGCTGCTTATCCACCTCTGTGTTCTCATAGGACAACCTCAGGAACTGATGAAAACTAGAAACCATTAAGCTAGCAAGAGGCAGAGCCAAGATCTGAGCACAGATCTGTGTCTGACTCTGCAGCCCAAGATCTCAACCACTATACCCAATGCTGCCCCCACCTAGAACACTGCGAATTCATGGGTTCCAGTGGGGCCCATGGCACATGTTATGAAAAACTTCCCTAAAGATTCTAATATGCCTTCTGTTGAGTTTATTTAAATATATGAATAGACAATTAAAATTCATTAGACATATATAGAGAATTAACAACATGACAGAGGGGAGCAAAGCTGAGCAAGGCAAACAAATGAGCCCAGGGAATTAATTCAGGAAAGAGGAAGAGTTTTTTTTTTTTTTTTTTTTAAGATTTTATTTATTTGACAGAGAGAGACACAGTGAGAGCAGGAACACAAGCAGGGGGAGTGGGAGAGGGAGAAGCAGGCTTCCCACCGAGCAGGGAGCCTGATGTGGGGCTCGATCCCAGGACCCTGGGATCATGACCTGAGCCGAAGGCAGACGCTTAACGACTGAGCCACCCAGGTGCCCCAAGAGGAAGAGCTTTTTAAAAAAAGTTTGATTTTTTTTTTTAAGATTTTATTTATTTATTTGACAGAGAGAGACACAGCAGGAGAGGGAACACAAGCAAGGAGGAATGTGAGAGGGAGAAGAAGGCTTCCTGCTGAGCAGGGAGCCCCATGCAGGGCTCGATCCCAGGACCCTGTGATCATGACCCGAGCCAAAGGCAGATGCTTAATGACTGAGCCACGCAGGCGCCCGATTTTTTTTTCTTTTTTAAGATTTTACTTATTTATTTGACAGAGAGAAAGAGCACACACATCGCAAAAGCACAAGCAGGTGGAGTGGAAGAGGGAGAAGCAGACTCCCAACTGAGCAGGGAGCCCGATGTGGGGCTCGATCCCAGGACCCTGGGATCACGACCTGAGCCGAAGGCAGATGCTTAACCGACTGAGCCACCCAGGCGCCCTTTGATTTGATTTCTTAATTAGATTCAAGATGACAGTTCATTCACATGTAAGTAACTGCTATGAGAAAAAAACAAGGAGGGACCTAGATTGATCTTGGAAAGGAAACACTGAACAGAGGCTGTATATAACAGCAGAAAAGACACTCCTGCAAAGCCCATCAGGGCATTGGAAGATTAACCCATGCAAAACAGAAAGAAGGAACCAGACATGAGAACAGAGATGAGCCATAAAGTGGGAGTTCCAGAAAGAGAAAATGAAGTGGAGGGAGGAGAAGTAAAACGAACATTAAGTACAGAAGCAAAAGATTTTCCTGAACTAAAGAAAAATCTGAAACTTGAGATCAAAGGGCTGAGATTCAGATTTCTGAATTCCGAGGGGGAAGGCAAAAATACTAAAAAAGGCAAAAACTTGCAGACAGAAGGAGGAAAAAGCTATCTACAAAATGAGAATCAGGCTGGTTAGCACATGTACCTGAAAAATAAAATACTGAAAGTATTGTTTTCAGAGTTCTAAAGGCACTAGGACTCTAGAATCTCTAGACAGCCAGTTGAACTTTCATTCATGTGTGAGGGGAAAAGAAAGGCGTTTTCAGATCTAGAAAGGTTTAGAAGTTATGCTACTTATGTACTATTCCTGAAAAAGATTGTTGAAGCAAGTATTCCTGACAGACTAACAAAAAAGCCCCAAATAACTCAAAAAATGAGAGCATATGGAGCACAAGAAACCATCTGCAGTGAGCAAAGTAACCAGTTACAGTTTAGTTAATTCTAAACTATAGATTATGAGACTGCGTACTCATTAAGAAAGAAAGCTTAATAATTGGGAATAAAATTCCAGATTCTTTCTAGAGTGAGCTGACCAAAACACACTAAACAAACTTGGTTACAATCAAGAATTTGACAAAACCATAATCACAGTGGGAGAACAGCAAACTTCTCCCATCATATAATAAATCATATGGGTAAAAATAATTATATAGAGGATATGAGCTGCCAATGAGAAGCTTGCTTTTATAGCTATAAACACAACTCTGAGCCCATCAGAAAAAGGTACATCTTTCCCAAAGCCCATGAATTCAAAAACTGATTATGCGTGAGTAAGGCCGCAAAAATCAGAAATGTTCCGATAACACTGTCTGAATACAAAGTACAGGAAACAATTGCAAGATAACAAAAAAGAAACCATTAACTACTTGGAAGTTTAAAATAGACAAAGCCCTAGCAAATTTGATTAAGCTAACAGAGAGGGGCCCCTGGCTGGCTCAGTCCTTAGAACATGAGACTCTGGATCTTGAGGTCCCGAGTTCAAGCCCCATGTTGGGGGTAGTGTTTACTTAAAAACAAAAACAAAAACAAAACAAAACTTAGAAAAGAAAAAAAGAGAAAACACAAATATATGATGCTAGGAATTACAAGAGAGTAATACACAAGTTTGGGGATTTAGAGGCCAATAGTCCGCTCTGTAGAAGTTATGCCAACACATATGAAAATTAGATAAATACTTTTACAGGAAAATAAAAATCAACACAACTAAGTCAAAAACTTACAAGAAATTGAAGAGTTTACAAATGAAACAAACAAAAGGTGGTAGGCCCAGATGTTTTACGGATATCTTCAAGAAATAGAAAACTTCTATATATTGTTATATTTTCCCAAGCATATTAAAAGTTGGTCATCTTTCTAATTCATTGAGAAAAAAATAATCATGCTGTTAAAGAGAGTAAAAGTAAAAGATGGAAAGTAAAAGTGATGACAACAGCAGCTATGTTTGCATAGAAATTATTATGTGCAGGTTTTAACTTATTTAATAAACCTTACAACAACCCCATGATATGTGTATGATTACTACACCATCTTATAGACCAGCAACATCGCGATGCAAAGAGGTTAAGTCACCTGCCCAAGGTTAAAAATACACTGGTGGGAAGGAAAAGTAGTATATCCTCCATGTATCAAAATTTATATGTTAGGTATCAACATTTATATTTATATATTTTATAATTATATATTATGTATAAAATTTATACATTCTTAGGCTAAGAAATTCCATTTCAAGGAATTTATTCTGAAGAAATAACTGGATAAAAGAGCCAAGATGTATATACAAGGATTTTCACAGTAGAGTGAAAAATTTGAATACATATATATTAAATATAGGTAACATATATATATAAATTATATATACACACACGCATATACATGCAAACACTGGTTATTTCTATATTGAGAAAAACTTGCACTTTCTACATTTCTGTATTATTTGCTTTTTAAATACTATGCACATATTACTTTTATTAACCAGAAAATAATAAAAAAGAAGTTTTCAAACATACACATATGCTTCCAAAATTTCAGAGGTCAGAGGCCAACCCTGGCATATGTAATAAGCCAGCTACAAGGAGGTACAGAGACTTCCTGACCTTTGGATGCCGAGAGCAAAAGTACTAGTTCTGTGATACATAAAAGCAAAGAAATACCCTAGAGGTTCCTGGAAAACTGAAAGCCTACGTGACAGGAGAATAATATAAGTATTTAAAGCATGCCCACCACCCCCACCCTACCCTGTCCTCAGACTCTGCAAGAGTGGCTCTGGGGGCCTGTCCTAGGTCCTGCGCAGGTAGGTAGCGATGGCCACCTCCATGCCCTGGCCTGCACTTTCACAGCTGCCCCGGGGAGCCATATTGTCGCAGAGAGTTGGGGCAACTACGTGCTCTGGATTAGAACCTAATCTTGATCTATGGGATCAAGATTAGAAGTACATGGCTTTTAACTTTATAAAGAAAGTAAAAACTGGGATGCCTGGGTGGCTCTGTCGGTTAAGCGTCTGCTTTGGCTCAGGTCATGACCCCAGGGTCCTGGGATCGAGTCCCATGTTGGGCTCCTTGCTCAGTGGGTAGCCTGCTTCTCCCTCTGCCTGCGCTCTCCCTGCTTGTGCTCTCTATCTCTCTGTCAAATAAATACATTTTAAAAATCTTAAAAAAAAAAAGTAAAATCTATTTGATGAAGAACAGGAACTATGTATTTTAGTAAAATGGTTATCTTCCCACTGTAGTAAAAATCTCAGATGAAAGGAAGCTTTCCAACTGGCAAAACTTATTTTCAAGTTTAGAAAATATTCTGCTATCACACAATAGCCTCTCCCCTTGTTTCAGTACAGGGGTCTGTGAACGGTTTCTGTAAGGGGCCAAATACTTATTTTAGACTTTGCAGGTCACAGGGTTCCTACCGCACCTATGCGACTCTGCCATCCCAGCAAAAAAGCAAACAGACTACATATAACCAAAGGTCATGGCTGTGTTCTAATAAATTTTTTTAAAAAGATTTATTGAGGGACACCTGCTGGCTCATTCGGTTAAGTGTCTGCCTTCTGCTCAGGTCATGATCTCAGGGTCCTGGGATCAATCCCCGTGTCAGGCTCTCTGCTCAGCGGGGAGCCTGCTTCTCCCTCTCCCTCTGCTGTTCCCCACTGCTTGTGTGCACTCTCTCTCTGAAATAAATAAAATCTTAAAAAAAAAAAGATTTATTCATTTATTTTTTAGAGAGATAGAGTGAGTTTGTGAGAAGGGGGAGGGACAGAGGGAGAGAATCTTCAAGCAGACTCCCTGCTGAGCGAGGAGCCCAACGCAGGGCTTGATCTCATGACCCTGCGATCATGACCTGAGCCAAAACCAAGAGTTGGATGCTTAACTAAGTGAGCCATACAGGCACCCCCAATAAAATTTTACTTACAAAAATAAGTGGTAGGTGAGTCTGGCCCCTGAGCTAAATCTCAAAATAGGGGTTTGCTGACCCCATGATCTCAGATTACCGATATTAGAAGTGGCCTGTTCTATCATACTTCTCCCCTGACCATTTATGTTTATCTCAACTTCAGTTCTGAGGTTATCTTCTTCTTCTCTCTTTTTTTTAAGATTATTTATTTATTTATTTATTTGAGAGAGAGCAGAGCGAGTGAGAGAGAACACACGTTGGGGACAGGAGGAGAGGGAGAAGCAGGCTTCCTGCTGAGCAGGGAGCCCGATGCAGGGACTCAATCCCAGGACCCTGGGATCATGACCCGAGCCAAAGGCAGACACTTAACCGACTGAGCCACCCAGGCGCCCCTCTCAGGTTATCTTCTGTAGGCAGTAGATACAGACCTTCTCCTAAGAAATGAGATGTGTCTCAATACCACTGAATGGACCAACCTTGGTCATTCTCAAATCTCACAGCAAAGACATGGGGATGTACACCTCTCAGGGATGTTCTAGCACCTTGGAGTAGCCACATGACTGTGATAGCTGCCACAATCCCTCCTGTCACAGCCTAGCTCCCTCTAACCTGGCCCCACCCCCACACGCATGGTCTAATATTGGGCCCTATCCTTTAGTTTAAGAGAAAATGGATATAACTCCAAAGAAATGGTATGAAGATTTAGAAATGACTCAGAAGATCTGTATATAAACAAGACTGGAGAATGTGTATATTCTTGTGACCAAAAACGTGGGTGCCAGTTCATGTCTATATAGTGCTGGCAGAAGAACACAGTGGCTTCACCCTGTCTCTCTACAGATAACTCAAAGAGCTACTAGGAGTTCTCACATTGCAATGCTTACACCACAGACCACCTCTCAAAAGACAGGAGTGTTAGCTAACGTAGTGTTCATCAACCTAACTCTTCCCATTAAAAAGTATAAACATTGGAGGGAAGAAAGTTTGTTTAAACAATAAGCAGTATGAATAGAAAAGAATTAGGAGTGAAAAAAAATAAGCTGTCAAGTATCCTGAACCCAAATTTGACAATGTATTGATCTATAATGCTTGTAAATGGAAGCAACAATTAGAAAACTCATTAACATTCACATTTCCCTTTTTATTAATGATGACTCAAACAATAAATACTTATTGAGAACCTACTAAATGCCAGGCATTGTGCTAAGTGTTTAGAAACAAACACTGTGTATTATTTTCTTTTAAAAACTGCCTATTAATAAAATATGATGCATCTGAGTTGTAGAAACAGGTGAGAAATATGTATATTCGAGTTATCCAGGTACCCTATTAATAAATGAACAATAATCATGAAGATTCTTATTTGAGCTAACAAATCCTGTTTTATAATAAAGAGGCTTCTAGTTAGTGAATTTGCTAGCACTGCAGTTTCTTTCCTAGATTTGATATATACTATGTTCAAAAGCATATATTTAGAGGATGGTTTAATAATATTTATCTGTCCATTAGGAAGAAGTCCTAAGAAATGTTGGATTTATCCTACAATCACTTATGATTATGGCCTCCAAATTAAAGCTTTAGCTGTGATTCAACATAGCAGAGTAATGCTGCTGCCTGGGGGTGCCCAGAGCATGAGCAAACCTCTGGATGCTGAGCTACTTACAGCGAAAGGGTGGTAAGGGGGAGCGGGGGGAGCTCCTCGGGGCCCTGCTGGTGGAGGCAGCACGGACAGTCCTGTTGAAAAGATGCCAAGTGCGCTGAGGTTCAACCCCGGGATCAGATTGGCTTGTTGCTGGGAACAGAAATGGAGAAAAAGATGAGGGGAGGAGACCAGAGAGGCCCAGCTTGCCTGGGTCAACCTCCATCTCTTGGCTGGTTGGCACGAGTGCCTCCTAATCAGCACTGCCCTGGCCTCATGGACCACCCTGCTGCTGGGGTGGGCTCTCCAAACCTCAAGCTGACCATGGCATTCCTTCAAAGCTTCTCTGAGAGTGTCCACACATCATAACACAGCCAACCAGGCTCCTTTGGGGGACCCAGGCCACCACACCCTCTCTTCTGCTCACCCCTCAGCCCCATCCTGCCCATCCTGCTCCTCTCTCCCTGCTGGGCTCCTGCACACATTATCCATCATGTAAGGAATGTGCTTCTCTTCCTCCTCACCTGGCTAAGACCTGCTCTTCATGTGGGTTTCACCTGAACTTAGATGTCCCCTCAGCCAGGAAACGTTCTCTCACCCCGAAGGTCTCTGCGCCAGTGCCCTTTCTATGTGCCCCCACCAACATTCCTGTGTTTCCTTCAAATAATATTTCAAGTATCATCACAGGGTATTTGCATCGCCTGATTAGTTGCCTCTTCCCTTTCAGACCATAATTTCCTTGTGGACGGAGACTGTATTACTCAGTGTTGTGCGCTCAGTGCCTGGTACATAGTAAGTACTCAATAAATACTTGTGGAATGAATATGTTTAAAACATATTGGGTTAATAGTTTTTCCAACTCTATCCAGAGAAAGATAAGACCTTTCACTGGGATACCACACATGTAAACTCCATTCTCCAGGTTCAGGATGGTTCACAACTTTGAATTTTTCACCATTTGGTTGCCAGTGTTGTGATCTTCTCACCTGCTTGCTAATTTCCCATTTATACATGGGGATGCTCACCTAGGCTGTGGTGAGTTTGAACTGCCCAGCCCTTCAGAGGCAGAGGGATGTCGTCACCTGGCCTGTGTCCTCCCTGCTCCTACCTTTGTCTTCCTGAACACTAAGCAGCTAACATTTTCTGTTTTCTTATCTGTGACTACGGCCACCCGTTATCTTGCCTTCTCTTAGGATGTTTGGAGTAGGAGAGCTGGGATCTTTAACCCTGACCTCATCTGATACCTAAGATCCAGTAATTTTGTTATTCACCTATCAAAACATGACGTTGGTGCAGACATGGATGAGTCTAACTGGTATGCTCAAGTTGAGGTACTCTGGTACACCCAGACTCTTCTGTAACTTTTCTGGGTATTCACAGAAGAGATGTTTATTATACGATGTCAAGAGCCCAAAAGAAGAAAATGAGATCATCTGAGGATATTTCCACAAATACACACAAACAGGGAGGTGACAACGCAATCTTCTCCTCATCATGTTCCATAGTTATCACGTGATGTGGGCTGCTACGGGGTAGGGGGTGGGGCTGGGACGAGGTGGGGATAGTGTTCTGACCTGGGGAGGAGGGTCCTTAGAAAGAGCCGCACTGACAGCACTGGGTTTAGCCTACAGAGCTCAACATTTATTCCTCTGTGAAATATTACCAGGTCTGGGATTTGCTTCAAAGTCATTCAAGGAGTGTGGGAAAGCAGACAAAGGTCCAGATGAAACAAAACAGGCCATGAGCTGATAACCATTCAAGTCGGATTATAGGCATATGAGGACTTATTGTAGTATCACTTCCTCTTTTGTTTATGTTAGAAAATCATTGTAATAAAAAAATGAAAAAAATTACTCCTCTGAGTGGAGCTTGGGGCTTTGTTGATAGACAATTATTTTTAAGATTTCTGAATGTCAGACTGGTGTCTCCCCATTATAAAGTGAGAATTAGTTAGCAATAACAGGAAGGACATGCCCAAACCCGGACGTCTGCTCGAAGCATTAGTGAGAGCCAAGGTGCTGGACAACATTTATTGGGTGATCCAGACGTGCAGATCAGTAAGCAAGGGATGAAAAGCAGAGTTTAATTTTAAAGTATGTATTTTTAAATTTAAAAAGTAACAGGACAATATAGAAAGTTTGTAAAGTAGGAAAAAATCCCACTTTCCTAGTGTACCAGCTGTTATTTTTGTAAGCAGCCTTCCAGTCATTTTGCTCCAGATTATTTTACATAACCGTAACCTGAGTTAAATACACTTCTATGTGCTCTTTTCTTAATTAACGTTGTATCATAAGCAATTCTTCATTTTATAATCTTCAAAGTTATGATTTTAATCGTTTCACACTATTTTGTCCAGTGCATTTATCACGATCCACGAGGAGTTGGTTTCCTGCTTGTTTCAATGTTCTTGCCCCAAGAAGGCAGTAATAACTCTGCATATCTATTCTAAGGCACTTCCTCACTAGCTGAATGACAACTATTCTTAGAGAGGCTTGTGTCCTGCCTGAAAACACATGTGAAAACCAGTAGAGAAGAAAGCATTCGGCACTTACATTAACAGCCAGCATATCATTTTCAAAGGCCTCACGGAGCTTCTTCATAATCTCTACCTCTGCATTGGCACAGGCCTCGACTGTGCCCTTCACAGTGATGGTTCTTTCAGGGTTGTATATGCTCAAGTCCTGCAAGCTGGCCACCGAGAAAAAAGAGAGATTTCCTTTTTCAAAAGGAAAAATAAAATCCCAGAAGGATCACAAACAAGTCTTGGTGGAGGATTCCCTCACCACACACTGTGGTATCAAATACTTGCCATCTTATCTCAAATCTTAGAGGTGACTTAGCTCATATCCGTAGTAGAAAATGTCTGACTGGTAACTATTTATGCATCTGTTTTGATGGTGTTGGAGAGAATTACATCACTTATGATTATACTCCTATTTTAAGGAAAGGCAGATGAAGGAGTTGGGCATATCAAAATGCTCAAGTTCTCCAGTTTGGGCACAATTAAACTGAATGGGTGGCTTACGATGAGATTGTTATCTTGGTCCCCGTCTCATGTTCAATTTTCTTCAAATTTCTGCCTTCTTTTCCAATCAGTCTTCCAACTAAGCCATTGTGGGCCAAGATTTTCAGAGGAATCTCTTCAGCTCTAAAAAAGACAAACAACAATTTAACACTTAAGGTGGACACACTGGTTGCCTCCTAAGAGCTATTAAACCACTTTTTTCCCTTTACAAACAGAAGTCATTTTGTTCAGGTACCAAGTGGTGATTGGCTTTAGGTGAGGCTGGTTCCCTCACCAACCCCAGTGCAATCAGAATTCTGATTAACATAAACCAAACCACGGTAATTATATTCCCTTGTTAAGATGGACTGGAAGTGGGTCCATGAGGCAAATCTGGCCGATGAGGTATGAGGAGAAGTCTGTTGCATGACTTTAGGAAGGTTTTTCTTGTTCTTAAAAAAGACAAGGGAGAATATCAGCCAGATGGCAGACTAGGATGCTACAGACCCTCCCCACCCCACAGAGACACCAAGTTAACAACAATAGAGAGACTGGAATGCCTCTGTGAGAAGTCCAGAGCTCAGCTGAGAAGCTACAGGACCCTGGCCATTGTAAAGCCAAGAAAAGACTCCAGTAAAAGGGGTGGGAAAATTTGCAGTGTTCAGTGTGGCTACACATGCTCCTTCCCTTATGCTGCATAGTGAGGAACAAATGGGAGGAAATCTCCCACACCAGGGATTTTCCCATGGGATGCAAACAAAAGACTGGACCATACATCCAACATCCTGGCTTATCTGGGAGCCACCCAAGGGACTGGTTTCTGTCTTGCCTCACTTGGAGCATTGAGGAGACTGGTGCCAGTTTTGAAAGCCGCTGAAAAAAGAGGTGAGCAGTATGTTAGAGCTGCAGCTCTACAGTCAGAAGGCAGGGGGAGAAAGGGATCAGAAAAGGCTTGAGAGGCCCTAATACCTCCAGTAGAGCTGATAAGTAAAGGAAGGTCTTCCCCTCATTGAAGCTAGTACACAAAGACTAAGAGATGGTTGTTTTTCAAATGCCCCAATCCTACCAAAACATTAAAAGACATACAAAGAAACAGGGGAATATGGCCTAATCAAAGGATAAAAATATAACTCCAGAAGCCAACCCTAAAGAAATGCAGCTCTATGAGCTACCTGACAAAGAATTTACAATAATTGTCATAAAGACACTCGATGAACTAAAAGAGAACACAGACAACTAAACAACATCAGGAAAACTATGCATGAACAAAATGGAAATATCAACAAAGAGAGAAACTATAAAGAACAAATAATGGAACTAAAAAATATAATAACCGAACCCCCCGCCCAAAATCATTAAAGAGGTTCAACAGCAGACTTGACAGGCAGAAGAAAGAATGAGCAAACTTGAAGACTGGTCATTTGAAATCATCAAGTCAAAGTAGAAGAAAGAAAAAAAGAATGAAAAAAGGTCCCCACAGAGCACAGAGAAAGGCTAAGGAAATTAGGGGCCAAGATCAAATGGACTAATAGGTGAATCCCAGAAGGAAGAAAGAGAGAGGGCAGAGAGCTCATCTGAAGAAATAATAGCAGAAAACTTTCCAAATCTTAGGAAAGAAATGGACATGTAGATTCAAGAAGCTCAAAGAACTCCAACTGGGACAAAACCAAAGAGAACCACACTGAGACACATTATAAGGCCAATTTTCCAAAGTCAAAGACAAAGAAAGAATCTTGAAAGCAGCAAGAGAAAAATGATTATTCAATACAAGGGAGTTTCCATAAGATTTCTGAGCAGAAACTTTGCAGGCCTAAAGGGAGTGGGATGATATGTCCAAAATGCTGAAAGAAAAACACATCAGCCAAGAATACTGTATCCAGCAAAACTTTCCTGTGAAAATGAAGGAGAAATTAAGACTTTCCTAGATAAACAAAAGCTAAGCGAGTTCCTTATCATTATACTTGCTCTACAAGAAATGCTAAAAGGATGGGCGCCTGGGTGGCTCAGTTGGTTAAGCGACTGCCTTCGGCTCAGGTCATGATTCTGGAGTCCCGGGATCAAGTCCCGCATCGGGCTCCCTGCTCAGCAGGGAGTCTGCTTCTCCCTCTGACCCTCCCCCCCTCATGTGCTCTCTCTCTCTCTCATTCTCGTTCTCTCAAATAAATAAATACTAAAAAAAAAAAGAAATGCTAAAAGGAGTCCTTTAATGGAAATGAAAGGACAGTGAGCAGCAACACAAAGCCATATGAATATAAGGTTCTCTAGTAAAAGTGAATACACAAATATAATAACCTGTATTTATATTAATTTTGATGCACAGAATTTAAATGACAAAAACACTTTAAAAAAGATAAATCTGTTAATGGGTATAAAATATATAAACAGCAATTTGTGACATCAGTAACAAAGTGGGGGGTAGAGTTGTAAAAGAGCAAAGTTTTTGAATATGATTGAACTTAAGTTGCTATCAGTTTAAAATAGAATGCTATAACTTTAAGATGTTTTATATAATTGCAATGGTAACCACAAAGAAAATATCTATAGAATATACAGAAAAGGAAATGAGAAGGGACTCAAAGCATATCACTAAAAAAACCCAAAAGGCAAAGAACAAAGTAAAAAAAAAAAAAAAACCACAGAAGAATGCAGTTAAGACAGACAAGGAGGGACAATAAAGCTACAAATGCAGAGAACAATGAAATGGCAAGAGTAAGTCCTTCCCTATTAGTAATTACTTTAAATGTAAAAGAATTAAACTTCCCAATCTAAAAGACATGGAATGGCTGAATGGATTTAAAAAAAAAAAAAAGATCTCAAATCGACAAATTTAAATGTCAAGGAATTAGCAAAAGAATAAACTAAACCCAAAGCTGGTATAAGGAAAGAAATGGTAAAGATAAGAGCAAAGATAAGCAAAAGAGATAACAGAAAAACAAAAGAAAAAACCTAGAATTGGTTTTTGAAAAGATCCACAAAATTGATAAACATTATCTAGATTAACTAAGAAAAGAAAGAACACTCAAATATCTAAAATCAGAAATGAAAGAGGGGACATTGCAACTGATGTCATAGAAATAAAAATGATTACAAGGGAATACTATGAACAGTTGTACATCAACAAAGTGATAACCTAGAAGAAACAGATAAATTCCCAGAAACACACAACCAACTAAGACTAAACCTTGAACAGAAAATAATGAGTAAGGAGATTGAATCAGTAATTAAAAACCTCCCAACAAAGAAAAGCCCAGGACCAGATGGCTTCCCTGGAGAATTCTACCAAACATTATTTTTTCTACCAAACATTTAAAGAAGAATTAACACCAATCCCTCTCTAACTCTTCCAAAAATTGAAGAAGAAGGAACACTTCCAAGCTCATTCTATGAGGCCAGCTTTACTCTAATACCAAAGCTAGACAAAGACACTTCAAGAAAAGAAAACTACAGACCAATATCCCTGATAAATATTGATACAAAAGTCCTCAACAAAATACAAGAAAAATGAATTCAAAAGCATTATACATTAAAAGGATGATACATTATGACCAAGTAGGATATACAACTGGAATGTAAGGGTGGTTCAAAATAAAAAAAAAATCAATGTAATATACATTAATGTAGGTCCATACATGTAAGTCAAAAACCACATGATTATCTCAATTAATGCAGAAAAAGCATTTGACAAAAATTTAACACCCTTTCATGATAAAAACACTCAACAATCTAGGAATAGAAGGAAACTATCTTAACGAAATAAAGGCCATTTGTAAAAAGCACACAGTGAACATCATATTCAATGGTGAAAGACTGAAATTTTCCTCTACAGATTCAATGCAATCCCTAACAAAATCCCAATGGCATTTTTTTGCAGAAATAAAAGAATTCATTTGGCATCTCAAGGGACCCTGAACAGTCAAAACAATTTTGAAAAGAAGAACAATGCTAGAGAACTCACACTTCCTGATTTCAAAACATGTTACAAGACTACAGTAATTAAGACACTACGGTAATGGCAGGGCGCTTGGATGGCTCAGTTGGTTGGGCTTCTGCCTTCAGCTCAGGTCATGATCCTGGGGTCGAGTCCCACGTTGGGCTCCCTGCTCAGCGGGGAGCCTGCTTCTCCCTCTCCTCCCAGCTCATGTTCTCTCTATCTCTGTCACTATCTCTCTCAAGTAAATACATAAAATCTTAAAAAAAAAAAGAAAAAGACACTATGGTAGTGGTATCAAGACAGACAAATAAACCAATGGTCCAGAACAGAGAGCCCAGACATAAACCCTTGCATATATGATCAAATTATCTTTGAGAAGGGTGCCAAGATAACACAATGGGGAACAACATCTTCAACAAATGGTGCTGGGAAAACTGGATATCCATATGCAAAAGAATGAAGCTAGACTCTAATCTTAGTCCCATACAAAAATTAACTCAAAATGGAATAAAGACCTAAATGTAAAACTTAAAAACTGTAATATTCCTAGAAGAAAACAGGGAAAGCTTCATGGCATTAGATTTAGCAATGAGACACCAAAGCAAAGGCAACAAACACCAAATAGACAAGTTCCAAATAACACCAAAATAGACACCAAAACAGACAAATTTAACATCAAATTTAAAAGCTTTTGTGGACCAAAGGACACAGTCAACAGAGTGGAAAGCCAACATAGGGAAAAGAAGTAAATATCTGCAAATCATGTATCTGATAAAGGATTAATATCCAGAATATATAAAGAACTCCTACAACTCAACAACAAAAAAAATCAGATAACCCATTTTAAAGATGGCCAAGACTTGAATAGACATTCTTGAAAGATGATATACAGATGGCCAATAAGTATATGAAAAGATGCTCAATATCACCAATCATCAGAGAAATGCAAATGAAAACCACTATGAGATATGGTGAACACAAAATATTACTTCGAACACATTAGTTTGGCTACTACCCAAATAACAGAAAATAACAAGGACTGGTGAGGACGTGGAGAAACTGGATCCCTTGTGCACTGTTGGTGATATTGTAAAATGTCATTGCTATGGAAAACAGTATGGAGGTTCCTCAAAAAATTGAAAATAGAAATATCATATGATCCAGCAATGTCACTTCTGGGTATATATCCAAAAGAACTGAAAGCAGGATCTTGAATAGCTACTTGCACACCCATGTTCATAACGGCACTATTCTGGCTAGAAGGTGAAAGCAACCCAAATGCCTGTCAATGGATGAATAAACAAAATGAGATATATGCATACAAAGGAATATTATTCAGCTTTATTTATTTTTTTAAAGTTTTTTTTTAAAGATTTTTTATTTATTTTTTGACAGAGAGAGACACAGTGGGAGAGGGAACACAAGCAGGAGGAGTGGGAGAGGGAGAAGCAGGCTCCCTGCAGAGCAGGAAGCCCGATGCAGGGCTTGATCCCAGAACCCTGGGATCATGACCTGAGCCGAAGGCAGATGCTTAACGACTGAGCCACCCAGGCGCCCCTATTATTCAGCTTTAAAAAGGAAGTCTTACTACATGCTACAACTTGGATGAATCTTGAAGACATTATGCTAAGTGAAATAAGCCAGTCACAAAAAGACAAAATACTGCATGACTGCACTTACAAGCAGTCTCTAAAGCAAATTATAGAGACAGAAAGTAAAATGGTAGTTACCAAAAGCTAGAGGGAGAGGGAAAAGGGGAGTTGTCCAATGGGTATAGAGTTTCAGTTTTGCAAGATGAAAAGTTCTGGAGATCTGTTTCACAATAATGTGAATATATATAAACATTACTGAACTGTACACTTAAAAATGCTTAAGTGAAATAAATCAGAGAAAGGCAAATACTGCATAATCTCATTTGCATGTGGAATCTAAAACAAAACAAGGTCATGGATACAGAGGCAAGATTAGTGGTTGCCAGAGGCAGGGGTAGGGGGGCAGTGAGGTATGGGCAAAATGGGTGAAGGGAGTCGGAAGTTCCAAACTTCCATATAAAATAAAGTCATGAGATACAATGTACAGCACAGTGACTGTAGCTGATAATACTATACTGAATATATGAAAGTTCCTAAGAGAGCAAATCTTAAAAATTCTTGTCACAAGAAAAAAACTGTAACTGTGTATGGTGACCGATGTTAACTAGACTTATTGTGGTGATCATTTCACAACATATACAAATAGCCAATAATTATGTTGTATACCTGAAACAAATATAGTATTATATGTCAATTATACCTCAATAAAAAATGGTTAAGATGATAAATTTTGTTATGTGTTTTTCACCAGAAAAAAATGTTCAAAAAAGAAGGAGCAAGGATGCCCTCTCTTTCAACTTTTGAATATTTTTCTGTGGGGACACAAGGTCTGAAATCACTACAGCCACCCTGTCATCACCAGGGGAGTATCTGACATCCTGAGGAAGATAAAGCAGAAAGAAAGGTTGTGAGTCTCTGAGTCTGTGATTCAATTGACCTTGAGTCGTCCACCTCAGGACTTCTCGTTACGTGACAGAATAATAGTTTCTTACTGTTTAAGCCACTTGTTATGTTTTCTGGTAGTTAGGACCAATTGCATTGCTACTATACACCAGCATTCAAACCAACTCCACCAGAATGGAACTTTCAGAGGGTGGGGTTTTTGTTGGCTTTGTTTACTGGCACAAAGAACAATGCCTGGCACAGAGTAGGTGCTCAGTAAATGATAAATGAATAAAAAGAAAATTTAGGATCCCTCTTCTACATACCCCTCAGGACTCAGCTTAAATGTCACTTACCCAGGGAGGTCTTCTTTGAACCCGGCAAATCTCTTCCCGTTCTCCTAAAACATTGATGAGGGCCCTCCACTTACATGCAGTTATTTTCGGCTCTCACATGTCTCATGGCTGTGCTTAATGACCTACTGGTGTATTTGTTTAGTGAATGTCTCTCCCACTGGATCATAAACTCCATAAAAGCAGGAACTGGGTCCTGTTTATGGCTGTAGCCTCATTTCCCAGCACAGTGCTTAGCAGTGGTGTGGCACTCAAAAAAATTGATTTCAAAGATATTCAAACACTATGTTGGCTCTACATGAAAACTCAAAAATTTAATTTCTACATCAGTCTTTTTGATTATTTAGAATATTTGAAGCTGCTTGTCCTGAGGTTGAAGGACCAGGAAGGGTGTTATTTATAAAGTTCTCAATAACTTGGATGAAGGAGGGGCTTATTCAAACGAAGCCATGGCATTTGGGGTGTTTCAAAGGCCTCAAACAGAGTAAATAATTCATAAGTAATAAATTCATAAGTTAGAGTCCCTTATGAAATCTGAGAATAGATTTTAAGGACTACTTTCATCTTCTTGGTTTGATTTTTTATTTTTATTTTCATCTTCTCATCTTCATACTCTTATTTGACATTATTTGTTAAGTTAACTTTATATTTGATTTATCCTTCACTGCTTTTCTATAAAACTGCTGCCACTACCCATAAGTGGATTTTTTTGCCAAACTGACAGGGAACTTCTTCATTGTCTATTCCATTACTATTAATTCATTTATAATACAAAGTCAATGGGTTTAGTAAGAACTGTACCTGCCATTCGAACTGGTACAACACTCAGGAATCCCAAGAAGTATTTTGTAAAAAAAGAGTAAAGTAGGGTGCCTGGGTGGCTCAGTTGGTTAAGCAACAGCCTTCGGCTCAGGACATGGTCCTGGAGTCCTGGGATCGAGTCCCGCATCGGGCTCCCTGCTCAGCGGGGAGTCTGCTTCTCCCTCTGACCCTCTTCCCTCTCGTGCTATCTCTCCTTCTCTCTCTCTCAAATAAATAAATGAAATCTTAAAAAAAAAAGAGTAAAGTAGCCACTTGATACCAGTTTCTACTACTTAAGGAAAATTTAAGAATGCAACATGGTAGAGAAACCTTTTCCAGAACAGTAAATGATGGTTTCGATGACAATGTACATTCCAAACACACCTGCACTGTCTGGTATGATAGTCATTAGCCTTAAGTGTGACTATTTAAGTTTGAATGAATTAAAATAATTTAGCTCCTCCATTGCACTGGCCACCTCTCAAGTGCTCAATAGCAGCATGTCGCCAATGGCCATCATACTGAACAGTGCAGATACACAATACCTTCATCACTGCATGGCATTAGAAGCATATATCTATGTTTCTACCAGTAATTATTAGTAATGAGTGATGGAAACATTCAGATCACCAAAAGAAACATCTAAGTGGAGAAACAGCCATATTAAAACATAAAAGATCTATTTCCTACTATATTCTCCTTGGGAACAAATTTCTTAAAAAATAATCCTGTCCCCTGCTCCCTTTACTGAGTAACAGAATTACAGGTTTTTTAAAAAAATTTCTTGTGTGACGTGAATGAGAACTTACTCTTCTTCTCTGTTAAGCGATCTGGGCATTGTATGCAAACTTACAGTTTGGTCTCATCAGCTTCTTTCTGCATGATTTCAAGAATCATGCGGCATGCTTCAGAGGTCCCTTCTGGGGTCGCATGGATGGTGACGGGCTTCTCTGCAGCCCCAGAGTTCTCCTTTCTATGGATGTCTACCCTGTAGGGAAAGGATCAGGAGCCATAACACAACATCATCTGGGACAGGATCCCAGTCCTGAGAAAGCATCTCAAGGGCCAGCAGGGACACAGACAATGAAGTGTCATTAGCACGTGTGCAACCAATGCCATTCCTCAAGAAGGTGGCAAGCAGGGCAGGACGTCTTGTGCCAAACTTGGATTATTTGCAGTTCCATTTAGAAGGGAATATTTCTTGCAGGAGTGCTGTGGGACAAAGGCACCAAGCCAACTTGGTAATGAAGCCAGTTTGGTAAGTGAAGTATTTTGTGTAGTCTTTCAAACGATCACAGAAGCAAAGGGTCAAGTGAATGGGGGTAACACTGCACACTGGCATGGTACCAGTCCCTGAACTGATTGTAGCTTTTAAAAGCCATATGTTAATCCAAACCCAAACACCAAATTCAAGCAAGCTTTATATATTTGAGTGTGGATTAAAAACAGAGGCATGCCCTCTCTCTGCCTCTCTAAGTTTTTGGTTTCCTTGCCACTGGCAGCCTGCCTCCTTCCAGGCTCTTAAAACTAATGGCTCAAAAGCTTGATGACTTTATCAGACTTTTTAGGGTAGTTGTGGCCCTACTTGTTTTTGTTATCTTTGAAAATTACATAATTGATTGTATCCCTTTTTACTCTGGCTGTTAGAAAGCCCAGATCCAAGTCTTTGGTCTCTTTGTAAAAAATGGGCACATATTTTTGAGAACTAAACTTCACTTCTATTTAAACTTGTTGCATTTTAAAAGCCACTTTAAGAAATTTTGGAACAAGAAGACATATAACTAAAAATCACTTTTGCAGTGAAGTAAACTTGGAGGGGAGAAAAGGGCTGATTTTAAAATAAATGGAACAGCAGACAGTACTTCTCTCTACTGGGTCATCATTTCACTGCTATGACAATGAACTCTGGGACTCATACATATGAGTGCCCATACTTTGGCAGTAACTCCGACACTTTGAAGAAAATGGTGTTTTCTCTTTCAGGTTACAAGACACTCAATGGATGACGTGAAAAAAATGCACTAGGCATGTAAGTAACTCCTGTTTGTCAGCAACTTGGTGTTTTGCAATTTAAGCGCTTTCATAGCAGTTATTTCTTTCAGTCTGCCTGGCTGTCCTAAATCTAACAATGATCCTGGTTTACGGAACAAGCAGTTGATGCTCAGAGAAGTCAACTGTTTTTCCTACAATCATAGAGCCATTAAATGGTAAATCTTGAACATGGGTCTTTGCGTCCTGTGCTTTATTACATCATGCTGTGTTCTTAAGAACATTCAAAAATCAACAATCCCACAGGTCATTTTATCCACGACAACTCCTACTACCTCCTCAACTCCAACTCCTGCTTCAGTCTCCCTAGACAGACTATACATAAGGCTAACGTCCTTCATTTCTTGCTTAATATAGCAGACCCACTCACTTCTTTCACGTAGCTATTTACGAGACCACCTAAGTGATCTCAAAGAATGACTACCCTTCAGGGCTCCAACTCGAGACAGGAGGTAAGAACTAAATGGTTTCTGGGATGCCACAAAACTCAGCCCCATACCTCTGCTGTTTTAGAAACTGATGTATTCACAAGCATTAATAAGCTTACGAGGACTAGTCTCTGCTGTGAAGTGATCAGTACCTTCTTTCCGAACCTTTAGTAGTTCAGGATATGACCTTTAGGCTATTGGCATGAAAGCACATTAAAGTCTCCAGCTTTGTTAGTTTGTTAGTAGTTTTAAGAAGCCACCATCCCATACAGCACAGCCGCCCCCCCCCTCCCCCGCCAATGCTGATGCAAGCAATAGCCACCTGAGGATGACTGGGCCCCACCAGCACTCAGGAGGCCTGTCAGAACGAAGCAAAGGAAGCCCCGGAGGCACGTACCGGGACTGGGTCTGCTTAGTGATGTTCTTTATGGTCAAGCCCTCCTTTCCGATGATGGCACCAACAAACTGGGTGGGGACCAGGATCCGCAGCGGGAAATCAATCTGTCTGGCCTGAGAAGAGCCCCCAGGGGCGTGGCCTTGCTCCCGGGAAGAGTGGTCCCCACGCTGGGCTCGCTGAGGGGGCGAAGGGGAGCTCACCTCTTCATCCGGGATGTAGGAAATCTTGAAGGAGTAGTTCTCAAACTGATGCCCGCTTAGCTTCTCGATGGCTCTGAAATGCATCAGGAGCAGGTGAGCTTCGTCAGAGAGTGGTGTCAAAGGGAACCCCCAGGCCAGCGGACAGGTTCATTCAGTCTGGTTTACTAGTTAATCCTCCCCGAGGATACAGCGACGAGCAAGGCAGATGCCAGCTCTGTTCCCTCAGAGCTTATGCTTAACAATTAAACAAACAATAACAATGTACAGGCCTGGTCAGACAGGATACACAACTACGCATTCTGCCTTTTTTCACCACCCAAACCTGTATCCCCCTCATCAGAAACTCTTTATAAATGTTGGTATAAAATTAGGAGTCACTTTTTTTCTCATTTTGATCATAATACATATTTATTATTGAAAATTCAGAAATAGATATGCACAAATGAGAAAAAAAATCCTAGTCCATCCTGTATCTTTCTTAACTATTATTATAATTTATAAACATGGATTAATAGTATATATACTACTTTCTAATCTTTTTTTAAAAAATATTTTATTTATTTGACAGAGATAGAGAGATGGAGAGCACAGGCAGGGGGAGCGGCAGGAAGAGCAGGCAGAGGGAGAAGCAGGCTCCTGTTGAGCTGGGAGCCTGGTGCGGGGCTCGATCCCAGGACCCTGAGACCATGACCTGAGCTGAAGGCAGCCTCTTAACTGACTGAGCCACCCAGGTGCCCCTATTTTCTAATCTTTAAAAAAGAGTTAATACTCTAAAGGTTTTCCAAGTCATTAAATGTCCTGCAATTTAGTTTTTACTGGCGTTTAACATTCTATTGATTTATCATAGTTTTTGCAACTCATTCCCTATTGTTAGATATATCTATCTATCTATATAGATCCAATCTTTTATTATTATGTACATTGTTGCCATGGACATTTCTGCAGCTCCAACTGCACACAGGACAAATTCCTAATGGAATCTCTGGGTCAGAGAGTATATGCAGAAATCTAAGTATTAAGTACCGCCCAGTGTGCTTCCGGAAAGGTCTCAACACTTACTATCCCTTGGCAACTAAGAGAGCCTTTTTTTCCTTGAATCCTCGAAAACAAAATTATTTTAAATTATTTATTTATTTGATAGGGAATATACAATATCCCACTATTGCATTTTTAAAATTATACAGGAAGCAGAAAAATTTTTTCACAAGTTTTTTGCAGCATGTGAAAACAATAACCTTATTCTACTAGGTTAATGTTTAGGGTTTGTGAATTTATTACAAAGCAGTACCTCTGAATTCAAGAAAAGCAACAAAGTCATATTGTTTATGGAGGTCCTAGCTAAATGGCAGCTGGAGACAAGCTACAATGGTGAGTTGCTGGTATATATCCTGCTTATATAATGTGTGGCTAAAGTCCATAGCAAATGATCTATTGCCTTTTTCAATGCAAAATTAACTTTTTTAAGACTAGTGGTACGAGGATGGGTTAAATATGTCTTCATGTGTGTTGAAACCTTGAAAAATAAATAAAACTTATTATTCTGGGATGTATAACCAAGGTTATGCCACATCCATGACCATATTTGACCATAATTCAAGTTAAAGTGACTCGACAGGCATTTCACTTTAAGGACCTTCTACAAAAAGGAACTTGGTTTTGTTTTGTTCTGTTGTTAAAAACTCAATCCCATGTCCATTAATCGCCAACCTCAAAATTAACCATCACTGAAGCAACGTAGTCATGAATGGGGACTAGGAAGTGAATGGAGGTTAGGAAAGAGAAACCCAAACCAGGTGATCTTTGACTACTAACCACTCCTAGACAATTCTCCCTGCTGTTGCTGTCATTGAGATGGATCCCCTTTTTAATATTACACAGAGGAAAAACGGATGTTTCATTATCTCTTCACCAAGTGCGGACAGAAATGTTTGTGCTTCTTCCTCATGGTGCATGGAGGAAGCTCCAGGTAAAGGCAGCTCCCAGTGGTTGGCAAAGCAGAGTCTGGGGAACACAGTATCACAGAGCTGATGTCTCTATTCCTGACTATGTCAAGACACAGCACCCACCTCAGTTTTGATGCCAAGGCTCAACTTTTTTCAAGATAAAGTCTCCATACAAGAACCCGGTATAAATGCCCTTGGAGCTCCACTGACTTGTCAAAGGGAGCAGAGATGCCCCGGGGTTCCTCTGCTATATCAGACATATGCATCTTTTGGGAATTTAAAGACAACCCTCCCAAAATTTAAAAGGAAAGAAGCCCAAATCCACTTACATTTTTGCTTCTTCTCTTGTTGTATATGTGACGTTGACAACGGCAGTTTCTGTGTCTGTGTTGACTAGGAAAGAAGCAAAAACTATACTGTCATAGAAAAAAAAGCTGTCACCTTCTGGCTCAATGTAAACAGACTTTAGGGAAGAATGCACAAAAAACTCATCACCCTAACTCCACAGTTACTTGAGTCTCTATCTTTATTCATGTGCATTCATAGTAAATAGTAATCAACTATATATACAACTCAAAGCTATAGTTTCACTTATAAATACTATTGCATGTCATATGTCTATGCACATGTTTGTATTTTTCATTTCTAATGTCTACATAAAATTTTAGTAAGTAAATGTGCCATGATTTTTGCCTAACCACTCCTCAATTGCTGACATATGGGTTATTCTCAATATCTGCTATTCTAAGTAGTATTGCTAAAAATTACCTTTACTGCAAACACCATCTGATTTGTGTTCTCTTCTGAATTACATTTTTAGGCTAAAATCAAAGAAAAATAACTGGGTAACAGAACATAATGCTTAATGCATATTTTCAGATTATTTTCCTAGAAGTTTATACCAATTTACTGTACTACCAGCAAGGTATGACATTTAAGTGTTATGTCTGCATTTTTTTTAAATAACTGGATATATGTATAAAATAATAAGTATTTTAATTCTTTATTAATTCCTAAAGTTGAATTAATCATATTTTTGTTTCCCTTTGACTGAGCTCCATGACTGTGTGAGTTAAATCAAGTAACTGTATATAATAAATAAAGAAAACTGACAATTATAACTCACTTGGCTGAAGGAAAGAACACAAACTCTAAGAGTGGCTAATACCAAACTCTTGTGAGCTGGCTTATCTTGGTTCCTAATTGCTTGCCTCTTCTTCTAAAGTCAGAAGTTAAAAATAAATTCAGAAGGCAAGATAAAACTTTCCCAATCCAAGCCAGTAAAGTTAATCCCCAAATCCTGGTTTTCCCCAAACTAGTAGCCATGACTAAATCAGATCCTCCCTTTAAACATTTAAGCTACTGAGAGACTAACAACAGGAAGTTAATGATAATTCAAGAAAACCATGATAAAGCTGCTTTCCAAAGGAAAAATAAAATCCTGTAGTGTAGGAATTCCTAATCCTGGATCCATGTTAGGGCTTCTGGAATTTTATAAACTCACACCCCACCTCCACGCCCACCAAAGATTCAAAGGTGTGGCTATATGAATTTCTCTGGTTTATAATTTCTGTAAGACTCTCAAAGAAGTTAAAGACTACAGTTAAAGATATTGTTTATCCAGTAACTTCAAGGTAGCTGTAGCCTTCACAAGGAAGGGATGCATAGTCTTCAGGAAGGAGCTGCTACTGAGATTTACATGTCATAAATGCAGAGCCCAGCCCGGCTCTGCCTGGGAGTGTTCTTGCTGCCTCTAATTCACACTTACCCAGAGAAGTCCTCACAGTGCAAAACAGGGGATGAGCAGCCCATAACCATCCTCTCAGTGCTGATACACAGAATGTACAGAGGGTTCCTATTTGCTGCTTTCTAGTGTTCCAGATGAGGCTGTTGACTCCCAGAAAGGGAGAAAGGGCTGGGTTTGAACCTCCTGAATAAATCTATCCACTAGGATTCTCAGACTCCCAGATTTTGTTCTCACTTCTTAGTCATGTTCTCTGTTATTCAAAGACACTTGTCGTCAGGAAATCAGACAGTTCTGTGATTCTGGAAAGAACTGAGCTCCATACAAAAAATTTATTTCGCTGGACATAAAAGCTCAAAAAAGTTTCTTAAGACTCTACTGAAAATGTTTTCCTGCTGAATCAGGAATCACCTATGAAACAAAACAAAACAAAAGCCCAACACTTCTATCCTGTAGTTGTGAGGCAGCTGGAAACTGGATGGTCTCCAGGGCACAGGTGTGCTAGAAGTTGTAAACTGCCCCAAGGACCTGGAATAATTCTTCTTTGCATGGCATTGTCCTGAATTTATAACATGGTCTTGGCTAGTAACTTTTACAGGTTCATGTCTGTGAGGCCATCTTGCCTACTATATCCAATCCTTATTAGAATGTCTTCTTTTCCATGTTGAGGGAAATAACAAGAACTGAGAAATAGAATCCTTGTAAATCATGTCTTCTTTCTGAGCTCTTTCCCTTCACCTTTGGGCATGGGCAGTCAGCAGCATGAAATTGAATAATAATATTTTTAATATTCATGGAGTGGAGAACGTCTGAATAATTACTACTTTAAAATGATTATTATATTGGCAGATAGAACAGATTGCATATAAGAAAATGGGTTCCGTGATGATTTCCAAGTGAACCTTAACAATCCCTTGAGATCATATAGGACTCCATCACCTACAAATATTTATACAGGCTCTCTTTGGGTGCCACAACTATTCAATGATATGGAAGGGATAGAAATCATTCTCCCCATTTTATACAGGCGGAAACTGAGTCAGGGAGGGTAAGTGACTTTTCCAAGGTCCCACAGTCAGTAAATAACCAAATTCATATTCTGTTTTTTAGGCCAAAGGAAAAATAATCTTTTTTTAAAAATATTTTATTATTTATTTGACAGAGAGAGATAGCAAGAGCAGGAACACAAGCGGGGGGAGTGGAGAGGGAGAAGCAGGCTTCCTGCTGAGCAGGGAGCCTGATGCGGGGCTCGATCCCAGGACCTTGGGACCATGACCTAAGCCAAAGGCAGACGCTTAATGACTGAGCCACCCAGGTGCCCCAGAAAAATAATCTTTATTGCATGTAACAGCCTATCACATCAGGTGCCTGGAATCTACTTCTCTGGGACTCTTAAAGAGCTACGTAAAATATCAGCTTCTTTAAAAAGGTACCTTTTTTTCTTTTTAAAATCATAGCATTTCATGTTTTAGATGAGATGAGAATGGCAAAAAGAAGAGTATATATTTTCTGTGGATTTCCAACACTGTTCCTAAGCCTGTGGCTCTCAAACTTGAGTACACACAAAAATCACTTGGGGGTGCTTGTGTTTAAAATAGAGATTCATGAATTCCTGCCCCTAAGAGTCTTACTTTGTAGGTCTATGGTGAGCCCCAGGAATCTGCATTTTCATAAGTACTGTGGGGGATCCTACTCCTTGAGAAACACTCAGTCTAAGACATTAGGGATCTGTTGTTCTTAGCCAGGAAGAGGCAAACTGTAAGAGCATAAATTAAATTACTTCCAAGTGAATTAAGCTTACCCCAGCCTGACAGTGTTTGCCTACTGCTTCAGCACATTAACAGAGTATAAAAAACCAACCTGAAAATCCTATTCCTTGAAAAAATAAATTATATAGATATGGATAAAAAGATCTGAATATCTCTCATACACAGAGGAAGCTTGTTCCAAAGGAATTTGAACTTACTATTTCTCTTTGGAGCTGACCCAGTCTATAAGAAATAACAGATAATAATCCCTATCAAAATTCATTAGGCTAATTTCCTCACTTATTACCTTGTTCTACATTCTCCACTGTCCCATACTGAGCCAAAAGTCCATCCAGCACCTGGAAAAAAAAAAACAACCTTCAATGTCAGAATGGGAAGACAAGATCATACTCACCACAAAAAAAAAAAAAAAAGTATAGTGAGATCTTCCAGCAAATGAAGTAAAACAAAACAAGGACAACTGTCCCAGGAATAATCTCATTAAATTGATATTTCAGGTCTTCCAACAAAACAGAACTGAATAAATATATGGTACTTGCATTTGCTTATTGGCTCTCAAGTAATCTGTTCACTGAGGTGACACAGCAGAATTTCAGTCTTAGTAACTGTTAACAATCACATTCATGATGATGGTTGGAATACACTGGTTTTGAAATGAAAAGCAGAATAAAATACAAGGCTCACCTGTCCTTCTTGGAAGTTTTAACCATTCTTCTGTTTTTCTCTAGAGAATCTCTTAATTTTACAAAGCAATGGGATATATATGTTTGAAATGTTTCATAATAAAGGTTGTTTTTTTTAAAGTAATAAAAATATTAGACAAAACATTCTGTTTCCTTTAAGGCTGTTTTGATTTTGTTTGAGTTGGAAATAAACATTGGGGCAGTTTGTTTTTAAATAATGCAATAAGGCCACTCCTTGAATTTTATCTTCTTAAATTTTAAGGTTGCTATTTTATAAGAAGTTTTACAATTCTGAAACTATATCTTAGCCACTGGCAAAACTAATTCAAAATAAAAAACCTACTCAAACTAACGACTTTCTATTTTTATTGGGTTTCCACTGATTTTATTTTATTTTTTCCAAAATCGTAATTTGGAAAGGTAAAAATCATTCACAAAATTATGAGATAAAAACCACCAGCCAGGTATACATTTTGTTTCACAGTTTGTTGGTGCTTGGTGCTTGAGAAGACAGAGCAGGAGGGCTCAGAGCACACATCTTGCACAACAAAAGGCACAAACACAACCCTAAAGTTATGACAGATTACATACATTAGGGTACTGAAAAAGGAAGAGAGGGGACCCAGGAGCCTTGTGGGACAGGCCTTGAGGACCTCTACTTCTTCAGGGAACTAACAGAGGGAGCGATGTTTTGTTGGCCTATTAAAAAGTAAGGTGAGGATAGACTATAAACATGCAGGTGACGCTAGCTTACCTCCCACTGCAGGTGAGGAGGGATGTTTCGGATCTGAATTTTTCTGCTCCTGTAAAAATGAAAGCTCACACTATAACACTCTCTCTAGGACACAGACTTCAGCAAATAACAAAAATAGGCTTAAGACCAGAGTTTGAGTTCACTTTCTCACTGTGCTTACGGAGGCATCAGCAGGAGATTCCAGCTATGACTCATGAGCATCATGTTTTAAGGTTTTCAATTACTTGGGGGGAAAAGTGAAGAATAAACTCAACAAGTCCGAATATGCTAAAGAAACAGTTTAAATGCAGATGTGCCTTTTCAATTTCTTGCCAAAGTAGTTAGAACTGAAATTGCCTATGTATTCTAATTAACAGAATTTATTACCTTCCTCCCCAAAATATGTGGTCCTGTAACTGACCCTACGCCATAAGGTACATAGGCTCAAACGCGACAGGTGAGGTCACATATAGAGTGGGCTTCAACAAGATCAGATTTAGCTCATCCCGTACCTAATAATGCAAAACTTCCTTTCAAAAATTACTTTTATCTTTAAATAAGCAATACAGTAACAATTCAAAAATTAGAACACTATAAAAAGGTAGACTATGGAAAGTCTTACTCCCACGCACCCCCTTCCCTCACAGGAAATAAATACTTTTTTTTAAAGATTTTATTTATTTATTTATTTGACCGAGAGAGACACAGCGAGAGAGGGAACACAAGCAGGGGGAGTGGGAGAGGGAGAAGCAGGCTCCCCACTGAGCAGGGAACCCAATGCGGGGCTCCATCCCAGTACCCCGGGATCATGACCTGAGCCAAAGGCAGATGCTTAACTACTGAGCCACCCAGGGTGCCCCGGAAATAAATTCTTTTACTTATCCTTCAGTTTCTTTATGCAAATAATAACAAATACAAATATAAATTCTTATTTTTCATTTTCTCTTATAGAAATATTTGCATATTCTACAAGCTCTCTGCATGTTGTTTTTTTCACCTTAACAGTAACATCCTGGAGATCTTCCCATGTTGGCAGAGAGCATCCTCATTCTATTTTATCCTACCTGGACGTACCAAAGTGCATTTAACCCATCTCCAGTTGATGGACTTTTGAGACTTCTCCTGCCTTTCTAGTCAGAGGATTTTTCTGTTTTTCTGGGACACCCTGCTGGTCTCATAACTTTAAGTGATTTAGATTGTTTCTTGTTTTTATGTAAACATTAAAATTAGATAGAAAAAAAGAATAGAAATAGGAGGATAAGAATTTTTCTATCTTTTAAGAACATGTTAGATCCTGGAAAGAAAATACAAATCAACATTTAAATATTAGAGAGGTCATTTTATTGGACAGAGTTGACATTCAATTCCCCTAAATATCCATTTGGGGGGGTTGCAAGAGAAGGGATGTAATGGCCAAAGTACCCGCCATTACTTTTTCTTTCCTTCTGGTGTCAGAGGTACCAAATAGTGGCAACATAGAGCCACATGTTTTTGCATGGCTTTAATGTGGGCAATAGCCCCAGAAAACAATGTTACAATTCATACAGAGAGGAAAAGAGAGAGGAAATATGGAAACAAACAATGAAGTACATCAGGAGCTCCAGTTTTCTCAGATTGCTTTTAAATGCAAGGGGGGGCCATCCCTATGTTCTAGATCCTACATAGTACTTCTGTCTTATTTTTTAAAAATGAGAATGCATTCATGCTTTACTATAGGGCTGCTTAAATGTCAATACAAGCCCGTCTATAGAACCTCTAATCTTGTATCAGGATAGGAAGGAGGAGAAAGAACCAAGAACTGATTTCTACCTCTATGCTAGGAAGCCTCTTTTCTGACACCGCCTTTGGCAATAGTTCATAATAAAACTGCTGACACCATCCCGCGCAGTGGCTGCATGGAATGCTCCACAGAAGATGTCACAAGCCTAACTATGGTAAAGGCATCAGAATTTGCAAGAAATTGAATATTTCTGAAGAAAAATATTTTTGTTATCTCCAGATATAAACATCGATTCTAAATGCTAAGCAAGAACTTACTGGTATAAGTCTTGTTGGAAGAAACTCATGCATGAACACAAAGATTTGAAAAAAGACAGCTACTATAGCATTGTTTGTTATGACAAAGACTGCAAACAATCTAAGTATCCACCAACAGGGCAATGAATAAATAAATCATAGGAGAGTCACAAGATGGAACATTATAAAACTGTTAAAAAGAATGAAGTAGGGATGTCTGGCTGGCTCAGTCAGTAGAGCACCCGACTCTTGATCTCGGGGTTGAGAGTTCGAACCCCACATTGGGTGTAGAGATTACTTTAAAAAAAATGAAGTAAACACATGGGCATGGTCATAGGGAACTCTCTAAGGCATGCTGTTATAAGAAGAGAGCTAATTATAGATTAGGCTGATCCTGTTTTTTAAGTGCCCAAAACAGACTACATGTTATTAAATGTGTATGTTTGTAAATGCATTAAAAAAGGTAGCTACAAGTAGTTGGTGAAAGGGGACATACACTTTTTATTTTAGCTACTTCTGTCATTTACTTTTTTTAAAAAATGGGAACGTATTCACATCTTACTTGCTTTAAAAAATTAACAATTAAAACTCCTATTAAGGCGGCTTTAATGAATACACAAGATTTATTTTTGAAAAGTACGCTAGAACCTACTAAATAAAAAAAAAGGAAAGAACAAAAAACAAACACCTCACTTCTTCGATAATTACGTTAGGCATTCTTGAAATCTTATTTAACAGAATATCAATTTGTTTAGCCAACTCTGTTCCTAACGTGTAAGTCAGTCATCACACTCTGCCCAGTCCAGATTATCCCAAATCCTAACTAAATGGGCCTAAAACAATAATGTTTCCCTGTAATATCTCATGTAAAGAATGCACATCGAGCAATCAGTTCAGTAACTGGAATGTTCATTAAGCAGGATTCTAGGAGAAATAATCTCTAAAAAGCTAGCGTGTGGCATCTCTAATCTTAGATCAGTATGGAAAAGAAGAAAAAGAGCTGAGAACTAAAAAAGGAACTGGAGATCACTACAGGAGAACCAATTAAACTGATCCTTGGGTCACTGGGAAGATTATCCTGAGCGATTATCTTTCAGGATCAGGAATGATCAGGACCTGTGAGTTCTTCTAACTTGCACAGCACCATCTGGATGCTATGCCTCCTTGTCGGAGTTCTGGGATGCCCGTCTCCCTCTCCCCTGGGAGGGATTTCCACATGCCCTTCAAACCCCGCTCACACGTGCAGAGGCTTCCGGGGCATCTCCAGGCAGAACTGTCTCCTCTGCACCCTGCAGGTTTTGTAACAGCTCACTCTGCTATCTGCTGGGGCAGTCGTGTCCCCCCACCAACCCTCTGCTAATGGTAATTTCCTCAAGGACAGTCTGTGGTTTACTAGTCTCCTGTCCAGCACAGAGCCCAGTGCCTAGTCTAAAAGGAGTACACAGCACCCCAGGGGCTGGGAAAAGCACTCCTCTTGCTGGCTATAGCCTGCCTGTGATGTGGATCCCCCTGACCCCACCCAGGAAGGCCAACTGTTTATTTCTCCTTTGCCAGTTAGTCAAGAGAAGAGGGAAGAGTTCTTTTCCCTCTTTCCTTTAGAAAGGAAACAGTGTTTGGCTCAGTTTCAACCAACAAATGTAAATCTTTTTCTCTCTGAAATCCATAAAAGTGTGCCCTGCTTTAAAAAGCCGAACATACACAGTAACTCAGGAAAGTGACTTTTTTTTTTAAAGATTTTTATTTATTTATTTGAGAGAGAGAGAGAGCAAGAGCGAGAGAGAGCATGGGGGGGGGTGGGTAGAGGGAGAAGCAGACTCCCCACTGAGCAGGGAGCCCGACGTGGGGCTTGATCCCAGGACCCTGAGATCATGACCTGAGCCAAAGGCAAACGCTCAACCAAATGAGCTACCCAGGTGCCCCAGGAAAGTGACTGGTTTTAAGAAAATAATTTTTTGTTCCTTAAAAAAAGGAATAATTTCACAGTTCCTTTTTTTTAAAAAAGAAGTCAAGCTTCTCTAAATCTATGTAATGACATTTCTCATCCTCACTGCCTAGAAGCATTACAGCAGTCTCCTAGTTGGCCCGTTTGCCGAAGGTACTCCCTCCTCTCTCATCTATCCCTCCCTGAATGCCAGTGACTTTCTAAAACACAAGTATGACTGGTTACTCCTGCCTTTTTAGACTCCCTGTCACCACATCCAAATTCCCTTTCACGACCCTGTTACTGCCTCCCTCCCCACCTCTTCATCTTGCCACACCAAACTGCCCAAACTTTGTGCACTTATCCCTTCATCAAAAGCAATTGGTTACACCTGCAGTTTATATGCATGCCTTCAATGCCTTCATCAATCTACCTTAAAAACAAGAGTAAAGAATTTGCCTATTACAGATACCTCCGTAAGTGGAATCATACAATATTTCTTTTTGTGTTCAGCTTATTATAGTTCGCATAATGTTTTCAAGGTTCATCCATGCTGCAGCATGTATCAAAATTTTATGCTCTGCACTGATTTTTATTTTAAAAGACTTTATCTATTTACTTAGAGAGAGCACGAGCAGAGGGAGAGGGAGAAGCAGACTCCTCTCTGAGCAGGGAGTCCTACATGGGGCTCGATCCCAGGACCCTGAATTCGTGACCTGAGCTGAAGGCTTAACCGACTGAGCCAGCCAGGTGCCCCTCTGTACTGTTTATTGAAGTTAAATCTGTTAGTGTGCTCACTTGGGAAGTACATATACTAAAGTTAATCTGTTAGGGTCTTATATTTATTTTCTTATAACTTCTTTCACATGAAGGAATGTTTTCAATATATCCCCAAACTTAAGAGAATCCACTCAGACTTATACTAGTCAAGTTAATTAGATCTAGATCAGCGGGTTGGGGGAAGGGGGAAGGGGGAATTATGTTTATTGGTACAGAGTTTCTGTTTGGGACCATAAAAAAGTTCTGGAAACAGATAGTGGTGATGGTGGTACAACACGGCCAGTGGACTTACTGCAGCTGAACGGTACACTTAAAAATGGCTACAATGGCAAATCTTGTTACGTACATTTCACCACAGCAAAAAAAAAAAAAAGAAAAAAGAAAAAAAAAACTATAGGAGAAAAGAGCAACGCACAGAAACAATGTAAAATTTTCTACAAGACAACTAGTCTGGACTCTTCAAAATGTCAGTGTCATTAAAAAATCTAAAAATGGCAGAATTGCTCTAGATTTAAAGAGAATAAGGAGATCCAACAACCATGCAGATAAAGGGACAAGAACAAATAGGGCAGCCAGGAGCAGGGTTTTGATCTTGTTCTTTTTCATTTTAATTGAAAGCAGAGTAAGACCCACTGTCAAGCAGAGAGTGCTCTTGAAAGGAGAGACACAGGCTCTTTCCCAGTGGCTTCAGGATTTAGGAATTTAGAATTACCCACTCTCAAAATTCAAGGAAGGTAAGCATTTTGGGTGAGAAAAGGAAAGAAGCTCAGCCTCCATGTTACCAGGAAAGGGGGTAATATAGCCCTACAGCCGTCTTCGGAATGGGCTGGGGAACTTGGCTATTTTGATTCTATATTCTGGTTAATTGGTGACAGTAGTATACATGTCTAGACTATCAAATCTTAAAGAACTACAAAACAAATATATTTAAACCCAGTTCATCTAATTCTAACTGACTTAATTGACAGTATACGGAGTTTTTCAAGTGCCTCAGAATACTTTTTATGAATGTTATTACCTTTGTACTGTAGATGCCCAGAGGAAATAGAAAGTTCCAACTTGAGTGAATTTCAGATAAACGAGATGTCCATTGTTAGGAATTTCAATTACCTGGCAGAAATTATTTTGTATGGTAGAATTTGTAGCTTAGAATAAGTGGCCAACCATTTGGGGAAATACAATCATATTTAATTGTCATGGAATTTCTGTGATTCTGAAGAACTATTTTACCTGTATTTAGCGGGGGTGGGGGGTGGGGTGGGGGGGGAATGAAGTAAAATACAGGCTTGCATATGCGGAGGATGATGGCATAGTTTTTCAGGCATATGGTAATTAGCCACAAGTCTAATCAGCCACCTTGGGAATTCTAGCCCAAGCCTTGACCATGATGAGGGCTTAAGTGGAGAACAAAATTCACAAACTGTGGGAATGCAGCTCGTGAGACCTCAGGTTCCATTTGAAAATTAGGCTGTGTAGGGACTGGAGGATCCCCAGGTAAACTGTGGACAAGAGAGGCAATCTAGGAAGTAAAGAGGATCCTATGATAGAGTCCGTTGGTGTTCTATGAGGGATTCTACCTAACTAGGTCCCATCTGTTTCCACAGCAATTCTGGGTGCCAACAGATGACACACAGTCCTCACTTTGGGGGGAAATTAGAGCATGACAAAATGTGCACTCTGTAAAGAGTGGCAAGTATGTTAACCAACTCCAAGGACTGTGGCATAGACAAGACTGAAACCACCATGGTTTTTGTGTCACCCTCCCTCACCAGACAGTGCTACACTCAGATTCCACTGTATCCCATGCACTCATTAGTGTGTGTTCAAAACTTAAACTTAATTGGGACATCATCAAGATAAAAAGCTTCTGCACAGCAAAGGAAACAGTCAACAAAACCAAAAGAGGACAGAATGAGAGAAGATATTTGCAAAGGACATATCAGATAAAGGGCCAGTATCCAAAATCCACAAAGAACTTATTAAACTCAACACCCGAAGAACAAATAATCCAATCAAGAAATGGGCAGAAGACATGAACAGACATTTCTCCAAAGAAGACATCCAAATGGCCAACAGACTGAAAAAATGCTCCACATCACTTGGCACCAGGGAAATACAAATCAAAACCACAATGAGGGCGCCTGGGTGGCTCAGTTGGTTAAGCGACTGCCTTCGGCTCGGGTCATGATCCTGGAGTCCCGGGATCGAGTCCCACATCGGGCTCCCTGCTTGGCGGGGAGTCTGCTTCTCCCTCTGACCCTCTTGCCTCTCGTGCTTTCTATCTCTCATTCTCTCTCTCTCTGAAATAAATAAAATTAAAAAAAAAAAAAACACAATGAGATACCACAGTCAGAATGGCTAAAATTAACAAGTTAGGAAACAACAGAGGTTGGTGAGGATACGGAGAAAGGGGAACCCTCTTACACTGTTGGTGGGAATGCAAGCTGGTGCAACCACTCTGGAAAACAGTATGGAGGTTCCTCAAAAAGTTGAAAATAGAGCTACTGTATGACCCAGCAATTGCACTACAGGGTATTTACCCCAAAGATACAAATGTAGTGATCTGAAGGTATACGTGCACCCCAAGGTTTATAGCAGCAATGTCCACAATAGCCAAACTATGGAAAGAGCCCAGATGTCCATCCACAGATGAATGGATAAAGAAGATGGGGTGTGTATATATACATAATGGAATATTACCCAGCCATCAAAAAATGAAATCTTGCCATTTGCAATGATGTGGATGGAACTGGAGGGTATTATGCTAAGCAAAATAAGTCAATCAAAGACAATTATCATATGATCTCACTGATATGTGAAATTTAAGAAACAAGGCAGAGGATCATAGGGGAAGAGAGGAAAAAATGAAACAAGATGAAACCAGACAGGAAGACAAACCATAAAAGACTCTTAATCATAGGAAACAAACTGAGGGTTGCTGGAGGGAAGGGGGGTGGAGGGATGGGGTAACTGGGGGATGGACACTGGGGAGGGTATGTGTTGTAATGAGCACGGGGTATTATATAAGACTGATGAATCACAGACCTGTATTCCTGAAACAAATACATTATATGTTAATTAATTGAATTTAAATAAAAATTTAAAAAAAAACCTTAAACTTAAAAACTTCTGGACAGTCTGTACAAAAGATATTCAGTGCTAAATTGAACTAGGACCTAGGGCTGCTCAGGGAAGCAAATGAATCACCAGTGATAGCCAAGTCCAATCCTCTAGTCAACTGTCACTTAAATCCTTTCCCCAAATCCCTCTTTTCTGTCTCTCTTTCTCTCTTTCTCAAACACACACACACACACACACACACACACACACACACACACACACAGAGAGAGAGAGAGAGAGAGAGAGAGAGAGAGAGGCAGGGCACAGAAAATGATTAGGAGTCAACTAAACAAATTGTTTAGTCACTTTCTTTGTTACAAAATTATGAGGAACAATTGCCTTTGCCTCTATGGAATCTAAAATAAATGTATTATAACAGTTATTAGAAAACTTAATGTTTTTAATATATAAACCGCTGAAAAAAATGAACAAAAAGAGGCTTTGGGATTTTTTAGGAAGAAAAATTATGTGATCAAAGTCTTTGTGAATTAATATTAGCAGTACTATGGGTCAAATCATAAAAGGATTAAATTAGATATTATTGTGGTGACCTATTGTAAAGAGTTTTGAGCCAGTAGAACTACAATTAAAAACCTGGTAACTTCCTTTGCTCTATGAACTCAGGTCCACAAAACCATAAATTCTCAAGCAGCCCTAACATACTCATGCTTCCTGCACATTCAGAGTCAGGAGCTCATGAAAGTCCACTGCTTGAATGGGACAGAAAAGACATCAGTGAATATAATAAGTAGTAGCCTGAGACTTTGTAACTTACTTAACCTCCTACACCCTCTCAGACAGTCTACTAGCTTATAAAAAGGCCTTGACACTTTAAGAAGTTGCTAACACAATTCCAGATTTCCCTTTTGAGGAAAGCACCAGGGATTCTTAATTGTTGCTGAAAGAGGGAGAAGGCAAAAGAGAAAAGTCAATGGGATGATTTATGATGATTAGACGTTCATGAGAAGACCAGCCAGACTGCTACTCCTGGGCAAGACGGTGAAGTAATTCCCCTATTGGGAAGGGGTACAGTGAGTATAATTTGCATTAAAAGACCATTAAGTTTTATTCCAATTGCAAGATTCTATAAATCCTTTGGAAAGTGTAAGAGAAAGGTTAAAATAATCTCCTGTTAAAAGGAATCAGTATGGGGGCACCTGGCTGGCTCGGTTGGTGAGCATGCAACTCTTGATCTCGGGGTTGCGGGTTCGAGCCCCAAGTTGGGGGTAGAGATTACTTAAAAAATAAAATCCAAAGGAACTAGCATGCTTGACTTTGTAGACTGAAATGACCATATACTGTTCTAGCAAAGTAGATAACCAGATTTCTCAGATTCAGTATTTTAGCTCTTTAAAAAGGAAGGATCTAAAACTTTCTCTTTTTTGATTCATATTCAGTTTTTGGCAAAGGGGTCCTTTTACCAGAATAGCAGGAAATAGGAGAACTATTTGAACTGAAGACCAAAAAAAAAAAATCTAAATAATAATTTGGGGAAAAATTGATATTTTTCTTTGCCAAAAACTTAAGGAAATTAAAAAGAAAATAAAAAATGCTTACAGGAAAAGTGTAACCACTCTTATCAAGGTTTGTATACAATTTCCCACAAATAATACCACCTTTCCCATCCACCATCTCCCTCCTCAATTTTGTGACATGACAAAGAAACAGTTGGAGCTCTGGTGTGACCAGAACTTCTCCATGTGCTTCACTTAACACTATCTCTTCCCCATCCAAGTTATTTTATTCAATGAAGTCTAATAAAGTTTTCAAAGGTACACCCAAAACATTCATCACAGTGTTTTTAGCAGGAAGCTTTCCCCAAACCACCACCACTGCTTAAGTTCATGTATCCTAAGCATCTCATTTTAAGCCTTACCACTCCCATAGGAAGGGGGCATTGCTATCCCCATTTTTCAGATCCATAAACTGAGAAGTTGATGAGTCCCCTGGCCTGCATCTCACAGGTAGGGAGTGATATTTTTAACATAGGCTCTGCAAGTTTAAATCTTTTTTCTTAAAATGTCACTTTGGAATTGTCAATTCACCAATAGCAAAATTTACACTTTATGTATAGATTTCAGTTCAATGAATTTTGGACAAGATACGCCCTTTCAGGCAAATTCTAGGAAAATGGGTCTTAGGAATAGACTTCTAGCCTTTCCCTCTCAGTGTCAACCTCATTGTAGACTCTGACCAAAAACACCTCCTCCAGGAAGGATTATTTTGGATCTTCACCATTGTGGCTCACTTGGTGCTCCTCAAAAGAATTCGCTTACATATAAATGCCCTTGGGGGGGCGGGGATAAAGACTTTATTCACCAGGTCAGCGACTCCTGGTTGACAGTCAGCTCTTCTGGCGGAAGGGCTGGGAGCTGGACACACCTGCAAAGGCCTGAGGGGGGAATGATCTGCCTCATAGTTTTGCTTAGTACCGCTGGCCTCAACCAGGGCTGTGCTGAGCCTCATGATAAGGTTTGAGAACTCTCTCCCAAATACAACTGCTGTACGGGGAAAGGCGGAGTAGATCCCAGACGTGTGGATTGAGTCCTCAGAAGGCTAGAACATTTATGTGTGCCAAAGTACAAACATGCATTTGGATTCAGGACGGTGAGATTTTGAGAGGTAAGGCTGAGTCTTTGTGAATCAAAAATCTGCACACCAACTTCCAGCTTTTTAAGATCTAAACAGAGTTAAGAACTGAAAGGATTTTCTTTAATGTTTTTATTCTGCTGTGATGAAGGTTCCAGTTAACAAACCCACTGTGTTTCTACAGAAGTGATTAGTTACTCTTTACAAGGCCCTCAACTCATTATCTGTAATTAAGACTAACCAGGGTACAAACACATATTTACACGTAATTTGAGCCAAGATAAATGATACACATAAACTTGATGCAACACAAGTTATGATCCGAGTATATAAATGTTTGCCTTGTGTAGTGCATGGTAAACACAAAATCATCTTTGTAAAGGCAAAGAGAGCCACATGCCTAGTCACCCACATCTATGCCATCCTTCCAGCATCTCTTCAACCCATTTTTAAATAATTGTTTCTTTAGTTTTCCAAAGAGCACACAAATCTGTCCCCCTCCTTCCCTCCTTCCTTCCTACCTGGGCCTTTTTCATTTTTTTCCCTCCTCAGCCCAAGTCTGGAGCACAGCAGGTGCTCAGCAATCAGCAAATGCACCAGAAGCATTTGTTGCTGACAGCTGGCTTCTTTTTCCTGGCCCACTCCATCCCATATTCTGTCTTCCAACTATAAGAACATGTGCTTATTGAAGACACTGCTCTGGTCTTCAACCAAGCCAATTTCTCTGACTCTAATTTATGCTCATCAGCTCAATGCAATAGGCTGCTGACTGAAAAATATAGAACATATTTCCTAGCACAGTAGTCACTACACACATTTCCTGTGATTAGATGTCGCAACTCATGTAAAGGTGGTGTTTCCCCCCCTTAAGACAAGAAGTACATCAGCACGCCTTGACTTACTGAAGAAACAGTTTCACAATGAACACAAAAATTCAAGCTAAGAAGCAATGAGTCCTCAATGTCTGGGAATGAGTGATAAACCAACAACATTTTACTTCTGAAAAGAGGGAATTATTCCCACCAGTTATAAAACATTTTGACCTTATTCATTATAGTCATGATGATGATCAAGAAAAATTAAATGCATCTCTGCTATAGCCCTGAATCCCAATAAGCAGAGAAAGGTAGGAGAGGGTTGGCCCAATCACATACCCCTCCCTCACATAGGAACTCCTTCCCTTTGCTGTGCACATCAAGTAGTATTCACCATCTCACACAAGAGTAACATCTCAACTATACTGGATTGTAAACAACCTAAGCCACACACACCCAAATGTTCTGACAGGAGATTAAACATAGGACATTTTATCTGATTTTAGAGAACAGGATGATTTCTAAGATTAAACTGAAAACTTTTCCAAATTCATTGAGCAAATGTTCACTAAACACCTGTTATATGCCAAGCACTTGGCTTAGGTTCTGGGGTATATTAGTAAACAAAACAAAAAGGTCCTCAGGCTGCTTATATTCTAGGGAGTAAAAAAGACAGGACAATATTGACTTCAGCAACCCTTAGAACTCTCAACTTAATGTCAACAGAACAAAAGAAAGTACTTCAGAGTTGGTGCCCTGATCTAATTAAATACTGAAGGAAAAAGGTTATCCCTGCTTTTTGCTAGCTTAAATTTTTTAGGTTTTGGCTAGAAATGAACCAAATACCTTTAAACACCTATTTCTGCACAGTATTCTTATAATGTAATTGCAGCTAGCAAAGAGCATCGCAGAGTCATTGTTTCCAAGGGCCATGGAGAAGTTAAAGTTGGGGTAGATACTCCCATGTGTAATAGTGGGACATGTGCACTGACACAAAGGGGTTTTGGAGAAGCTTTCCTACCTACCCAGGGCCTGTCCTTGGCACTGGACCCCCCCCTAAGGCTTTCTCTGCTATACAAAGGGGTACTCTGGAGAGAATAGAAAAGATCATGGGAAAAGTTATTTATCAAAATTGGGAGAGGAGTCAGAAAAACAACTTTTCACACAATGCCAATGGAAAGATAAGAGCAGTTCACAGGATGAAAAGAAAAAAAATCAGTGACCAACTGGTATCTCATAAGGTGTGATGAAAAAAAAGAGGAAAATCACTAGCTCTTAAAGTTAATGTTACCTGATTTGAATACAATGCAATTCACTTTTTAAAAAAGATTTATTTATTTTAGAGAGAGAGAGAGAAAGAGAGCGAGCACAGGCAGGGCGGGGCAGGAGGAAAGGAAGAGAAAGAATCTCAAGCCGGCTCTGCACTGAGCGTGGAGCCCAACACAGGGCTTGATCTCACAACCCTGAAACCCCGACCTGAACTGAAATCAAGAGTCCAATTCTTGACTGACTGAGCTACCCAGGCGCCCTGATATTTGCTTTTTAAAACCTCAAATAGTCAACTTTAAAAACATGAATGAACCAGGGAAAGAGTATATAAATTGTTCTTATTTTTAAAAAGGATTCATCATCTAGGGGTACCTGGGTGGTGCAGTTGATTAAGCAGCTGACTCTTGGTTTTGGCTCAGATCATGATCTCAGGGTTGTGAGATCAAGCCCATGTTCAGGCTCCGCACTCAGCAGAGAGTTTGCTTAAGACTCTCCCTTTCCCTCTCCCTCCATCCCCCACCCCCATTCTCTCTTTCTCTCTCTAAAATAAATATTTTTTTTTAAAAAAAGGATTCATCTTTTTAATGAGGATTCATTTTATGATCCCTTTACATCAATTCTGAAATGAAGCAAATAAGCAGGGAGATAACTTCAGATATGCAAATTTGATTTATAACCAATTTTGGAAGACTAGACTTTTACACAGAGAAGTTTTCCCAGGGTACTAATAGAAATGCAAGGTTCATGAACTGTATCCTTCTGCAACTATGCACATCCTACACCTACTGCTGTACATCCACAGCTTCTAACCTGGTGGCATGTACACAGCAGGCACTCCATAAATTTGATGAATGAATCAATGTACATGACAGGGTTAACATCTCTGGCACTTCAACAGAGAATTCCTTCCAGCTGCTGATTCACAGTCTCTTCTGAGTTCCCTGTCTTACAAAGACTGTAAACAGAGCATCTGTCTCAGTTGGTTCCTGACTTTTCATCACTTCCTCTTAAACCAGCACCATTGGCTGGGTGGGCCCCAGCACAATCCATCAATGGGAAGTTGCAGAGAGAAGTCAACGCCTGGCCTGAATAAAGGTGAACAACCTACCTTGCTCAGCAGGTGGCCATAAGAGGTCCTGCTACCACAGCTTCAAATTCCTTTTCCCATCTCTTTCCCCTCCCCTGGATGCAGCCCAGGGCTGCCCCCTACTTCAGGAAGCTCCTTCTTTTTTTGCCTGGAGCCAGGTCCTCAGCAACATGATTGGGGGAGGGAGGAAGGTTCAGCGGCTGCCCTCCCTTCTGCTGTTCACAGAGTCCCAGTCTCCTTAGTTTTGTGATGAGCAACTGTCCTCTCCTCTTAATTGTCCCTTGCCAAACCCCAAGGAATTATGAGAAAGTACTCTGTAAACTGCAGTGCTCCCTACAAATGTGGGCAGGATTATTTTGATAGACGTACAGCAACCTCAAACTGTGCTTTGCATCTCTCATTCCCAGCTTTGGTTCTCATGTACCCAGGAGAGCTGGTTTTCCTATGAAATGTGAGTGGATCTGACTTCATCTGATGAGTCACAACCATGTCATTCACTAGAAGGCACTGCATGGAGCCAGCACTGAACCAAGGAAGATGCTACTGAAATTATATGGAGCCACCTGAGGAGTCAGGCTAAAAATCCATTTCAGGAAAATTTTAGAAGCTGAGGAGTACAACTGGCAAACTGAAGGATTATGCTTCTTCATTTAAGAGCACCTCGATTATTATGCTTAAGTGAGAGTACTTTTGTTCCTTGGTGGGAAATAGAGAACTTGTAATATCCACTAGAAACTTGTGGAAATGCAAACACTTTATCGAATGTCTGTAAGCAAAAGAAAAGGCCCTGATTTCTCAAGAGAAATACAATTTAAGAAAAAATATAAATTTAAATATATTCCCTGGATTTTCTAACTCTGTGATTCTCCCCACCCCTAATAAAACATTCTGTTACCAAAGGCTACCATTATTTCAACAACAGGGCAGCAGAGTGGAAGGCATGACCAGCTGAGTTTGAATCCCGCTCCCCTTTGGACACATTGTCAGACAGATGTTGAGGCCAGTCCTTTTATCTCTCTGGTTAATGCCTCAGAACTGGAGGCAGTTAGACAAGATGACAGACCAAATGCTTTCCCAAACTAAAATTCACTTCATTTTAGCAACAAAACAAAACTGTCACAAAGAGAAGGTTAAGAAGCAGAAGAGGTATCTCTATGGACCTCAGCTACAAAGAGAATTGGAAAAACAAAAACAAAGACAAAAACAAAAAACAAAAAAACCAATTCATCAAAGCTTGCATATTGTTTTTAACAAACCAATAAATAAGTTAGATGACACAGTCCATAGTATTTTATAATAGGATGGTTTACAATCCAAAAACAGTGTTTTTTTCCCCCATTTAAAAAATTTAAATTCAATTAATTAACATATAATGTATAATTGGTTTCAGAGGTAGAGGTCAGTGATTCATCAGTCTTATATAATACCCAGCACTCATTACATCACATGCCCTCCTTAATGTCCATCATCCAGTTACCCCATCCCTCTACCTCCCTCCCCTCCAGCAAGCCTCAGTTTGTTTCCTATGCTTAAGAGTCTCTTATAGTTTGTCTCCCTCTCTGATTTTGTCTTTATTTTTCCCTCTCTTCTCCTATGACCCTCTGTTTTGTTTCTTGAATTCCACATGAGATTATATAATTGTCTTTCTCTGATTTATTTTGCTAAGCATAATACCCTCTAGTTCCATCTATATCATTGCAGATGGTAAGATTTGATTTTTTTGATGGCTGAGTAGTATTCCAAAAATAGTGGGTTCTGACTCTATTTGTATCATAACCCATCCCAACAGCCACAATTTATCCCATTTATTCCCTTTTCTACCTGATTACAGAAGCTTTATGTTTACACCTTCACTACTGTCAGGGTTACTCTTGCACAATCTCTGGTACCTGCATTTTGAAGGTGTGATGTTATTTCATGAAATTTACTATGAATGGAGGGTATGGCACAGCTAAGTAGGAGCTCATCCACATCCTATAGGTATATGTAGGTCTTGGCATGGGACTGTGAATAAGGAGACTATAATTGCCTCCAAGGAATTCCACTGATGTCAGAAACCACCAGATCAAAGCCTATGTTTCCACTACATAGAAACAGCTCTGGTCCATAATTCAGATGTTGGTTAATTAGTATTGTAGTGATACTCTACTTCTTATTGCACTTTTGATCTAAATAGTTCTTTAAAGTCCACGTTTGTATTTTTAAAGTAACATGCTTTAGCAGTAGGTGAAACTTAAGGCATAGCATATTTATTCAAAAAGCAGCAATGTTCAGCTTGATTTAATGAAGATACCACTAGATAATTGTCCAAGGCTCTTTCCAGCAACAAGGGTCTAGGTAACAGGTGATTAAGAAAGACTTCAAAGGCAGGGGTCAAAGGGTGGAAGGGTGTGGGGAGACATCAGGAGGAAAGTGTTCATAGGACAGAATTCTTCTCAGTGACTTCTATACAGCGGTCCTGCAGATTTCAGCAAATTTGAACATTTACATCTACCACTTAACTGGTTTCTTTCAAACAAATGTACTTTTTTTTTCTAAAGATTTTATTTATTTGAGAGAGAGACAGGGAGAGCACAAAGGGAGAGAGAGAGGGTGAAGCAGACTCCCCCTGAGCAGAGAGCCCGATGTGGGGCTTGATCCTAGGACCCCAGGATTGAGACCTGAGCAGACACTTAACCAACTGAGCCACTCAGACGCCCCAAATACTATATCGTCTTTGCACAAAGTTCAAAAGATACCAAAAGGTATAGAACAATTCCCTTCTGTACTTATGCCCTCTTGTTCTTGATACTAGTTTAAAAAAATATAATTCTAGAGTATTCTATACATAAGCATGTATGTATATATTCTCCCCACCAAATAAAAATGTTAGTGCTCTGTATATGTTTTCACTTGAAGATTACGTCATACTCATACACAGAGTTGTATTATTCTTTTTGATAAGTGCATAATAATTTTATGTAAGTACCATAATTAATTTAACTGGTCTCCTTTCTTTTTCTTAAAGATTTTATTTATTCATTTGAGAAAGAGAGAGAGAGATAGAGCACAAGCAGGGGGACAGGCAGGGAGAGAGGGAGAAGCAGGCTCCCCACTGAGCAGGGAGCCTGATACGGGACTCGATCCCAGGACTCTGGGATCATGACCTGAGCTGAAGGTAGACGACGCTTAACCATCTGAGCTACCCAGGTGCCCCATGGTCTCCTGATGGACATAGAATGTTTCTATTCTTTTGCTATTTCAAAACAAACCAACAACAAAAACCCAAATGCTGTAATATCTATCTATCTACTAATTTTGCACATGTGTGGCTATATCTTGGAAGATGAACCCCTAGAAATGGAATCACTGGGTTAAAGGTCTTGCATTTATAATGTTAAAATACAAATGCAACATAATGTTGTTTCTCCACACATCTGAAAACATAGTTATCAAATTTTTTATTTCTGCCTATTCACAGGTGAAAAGTATTATCTTACTTGCATTTTAATTACAAATGAGGTTGATCATTCTTCATATGTTGAAGAACCTCCCTCACTTCACCCACCCTGGGAAACTTGACATAATTCTTTTTTTAATTAAGATTTATTTATTTATTGGGGGGGCAGAGGGAGAGAATCTCCAAAAGACTCCCCACTAAGCATGGAGCCTGACTCAGGGCTCGATCTCATGACCCCTGAGATCATGACCTGAGCTAAAACCAAGAGTTGGACGTTTAACCAGCTGAGCCACCCAGGTGCCCCAGAAACTTGACAGAATTCTTCCCTGCTTTTCTTCAGTATTCCAGGAGGTGACTTCTCGATTTGATTAATCTCACTAATTTCATTTATTTGACAAACACTTGCTGAGTATTTACTATGCTGGACACCAGACAGACAGGTGAAAAGCCTGTCCTCTCCCAGGAGGAACTCACAGTCTGGTTGGGAAGACAGTCACATACACAGTCAGTGCACCCTATAGCCAAGATAGGCCTGCATCACCCTGGAGGGTGCCACGGTGGAACCCAGCAAAGGCCCCCAGAGACACCTCAGCCGAGTCCTGAGCAGTAGGAGACAGAATGGGCCAGGTAAACAAAGGTAAGGGGTCTAGAAGCAAGGTCAAAAATGGAGAAGAGTCCAGAAAGGCCTTCATGTCAAGGGAATGAGGTACACAAAAGCATGGTGGCCAGGTCATTTAGATTGAGAGGAGCAAAGAATGCTTCCAGGGAAGGTCAAGAGAGCAGGCTGGAGAGGCTGGCAGGAAGCAGATCAAGAAAAGCTTCCTACTTCCTGAGTTGAACCATGAAAATGTTAAACCTTTCACCAAGACCCGGAAACAAAACATCAGGCCCTTTGCAGGGTCACTGAACACCAGGTGAAACACTGGAGACACATAAACATAGCCATCAGCATTAACTTTCTTTTCAGAACCTGTTTTCTTCTTTTTTTTTTTTAAGATTTTATTTATTTGACAGCAAGAGAGACAGACAGAGAGAGGGCACAAACAGGGGGAGCAACAGAGGGAGAGGGAGAAGCAGGCTCTCCACTGAGCAGGGAGCCCAATGCGGGGCTTGATCCCAGGACCCTGAGATCACGACCTGAGCTGAAGGCAGAAGCTTAACAGACTGAGCCACCCAGGCGCCTCTCTTCTTTCTTCTTACTGACTTCCTTCCTCAGAGAAAAGAGCCTTGTGGCTCTGAAAATTTGGGTACGAGCATAATTCTACCCTTTCCTGTGGCTGTGTGCACACCACTATTGGGGAAGTCTGCTGACTTATTCCTCATTTCTCCTTGACATGGGGCTGCCAGGTACATTTAACCAACAAATTAAGTGCCTCTTTAACTTAAAACAAAAGCATCTCACCAACTACCACTGTAATACTCTTCTGTCTCCAGCAGGTATTTACCACACCTATTGAGAGTACAACAGATAAATCCATTAAAAATATTAAGAGAGTCTTAGGTTAGTGAAAGCCATGATTAAATAACATGATTGATTTTTTTTTAAACAAATGCACGAGAACTTCTATTTTTTTTAAATCCATGTAAATAATGCCTCCATTAAAGTAAGGCCCACAGAAGACTATTTACTTACTCCAATAATGATTCTTCTGCCCAACATATTTTTGGATTTTTAAAATTGATATTTTCTCTTCAGCAGCTATCTAATAAACACTGACATAGCTTATCTGCCTTTGGTCTGTAGTGCAATCTTACAAACCTGCTGTGTGCTGAAGCAGAATATGCCTCTTTTTCTTCCTCTCTTTCTATATTCAACAGAAACAAAACTCAGAGGTCTCTCCTTAAGCCTCTGCTAATAGCACAGATCTCTGGGGAATAGGCTGCCTTACTATGTAGGCTTCCTTAGATGCCAGGACTGGGGGGCTGGCCACCATATCCATGCCATCAACCTATCCTCATGGGGGATTCACCTCTTACTTTCCTTCAGGGAGGGTGGAGAGGAGCAGCACCAGGGAGAACACCGTTGGCGGTCCCGAGCTCCTTGGTCTGGTTAAAGAGAAGGTATTTACTCAGAGTCAGGCTGGTGCATGGGGAAGCCAACCCCAACAGTGCTGGCTGTTCGTCAGGATGGGGGTGGGGGACTTTCTTCATTTCCAGGTATTGTGTGGTGAACATTAGGTGCCAGGATCAAAATTTCACCTTCACTGGGGGGAGGGAGCCTATCTTGGCAAGGTCAGTACTCCCACAGCCTTCTTTGTCGCACTTATCACAACCCTCTGTTTACATCTCTACTGCCCAGCCAGACTCTGCTCCCTGTGATTTCTTCATCCCACCATCTAGCACTTTTCATGCTCGAGGGATGACTGTAAACAAGTGAACAGAGAGCACGAGTAGCTGCCCTGTAAGCCCATGTCATCAGGCCTCTCAATTCATCCCACTTTGGTCAGGCCAGGTCACTGGAATGAGGAGAGGCCACTCTGTCTCTGACCAGGTTCCTTGCAGCCCTTTGAGGGTCAGAGAGCCCTGAGAGAAAGCTCATTCTCTCAGGGCTTGAGACCCCAGTTTATTGGGAGGTCATAGGCAGAGAGGTGAGGCACCAGGACTGCTGAGCATGAGGCCACCACCTCGATATATGACTGTGGCAGGCTACTTCATTTCTTGGGGCCAGATGGCCTTTTTCTACAAACCTGCTCAGTGTCAAGAATTCTCCAGTCCTGACTGCCGCCTTCCCTCAAGGACACAACAGATGTCTCTTCCACCCATAGAAATCTGTACAAGAACTAAGTTGTCCAGGCAAAACAAAACAAAACAAAACAAAAAAAAACAACCTTTGAAGGAAGAATTTCTATGCTGTGAGTGGTTTATTCTGAGAATAGGACTCAGAGAAGTCTTAGAAATCTTCATTCAACGACACAGATAGACAGACTTTAATCTGTGAGCCAAGAAAAATGGTTTGTAAAGGCTAGAAGAAAAGAACCCCATGGCTAAGAACTTGTAAAAACATCTGTAACAAACAAAAGTTCTAAGGGGAAGACTGTGAATCAGCAGGATCACAGGAGGTGGAGAGTGAGCTCTGAAATGGCAGAGAATTAACCGGCTAAAGGGCAAATGGTGCAGAATGGAACTGTGGGAGGTGACACACACAGACCCAAGCAGCACCCGCCGTGGACAAGTAGACACATTTTCATCCCAGGCCCACAGCAATGGCCACAGCCTCATCTACCATACTAGTATTTTCCACATGGGAAGGACGGACTACTGAGATTCATTAGAGATTGCAAGGCCAAAAGCTCCGGTCTTAGGAGGTAGAAAAGAAAGTGAGAATGAACAGGAATTACACTTTCCATTCCTTTCACTGACAGTTTTGCACAAGTTGTAAATGCAAAGGAGCGATGTAGATAGAAGGCTCCCACTATAGTCTCTGCCTTCCAGAAACTCAGTCAGGGAGGCAAGGAAGACAGGCCACCAAAACCTACCACCCGAGGTACTGTCAAGGATAAAACCAGTGCAGCCTTCACCACTGCAAAGCATTTTTACACACGCCCCCTCATTTGAGTCTCACACAGGCCAGCAGGCCGGCAGAGAATGTAAATAACTTGCCCAAGGTCCCTCAGCTGTGATGGGATAGGGCCAGTTATAGAAATTTCACGGATAATACTGTAAGAACTATAAGAGAGATTGTGGACTCACAGGCATTCCAAGGACAACAACAGTGCCTATGTGAGGGACAAGCATTGTGTTGGGTGCCCTACAAACACTAAACACAGTGCCTAAAAGAGGCCCACACTGCCACTGACCCAGACAGTCAATACCTGGCTCCCATCTGTTGCATGAACGAGCGTGAAGTATTAACTGCTTGCACTTTGCACTTGGGGAATCTAAAGTGAAGTCAGGAATCTGAACACAGATCTGACACCCACACCACCTTCCATTCTGGTAGTGTTTTTAGGTGGCACATGAGACATACATAGTTGCATGTGATGACTGCAGGAGGTGAGCAAATTCAGCAATAAAAAACAATGCATCACATTTCACTTATTTTCTAATAGTTCTTTGTACATCAAGGAAAAAGTCTCAGGCTGTGGCTGGACAGCTTTTAATACGTCACCATTACTAATCCTTCTCCCTCTTTAAAAAAGGAGATCATGTTGAAAGGAGAACCTTTCAACAAGCAACAGTACCTAGAATTTAATAACACTTTGTTCACAGCATACTTTATTTTTTATGGTTACTTTCTATTTATTACAAATGGTACTGGTTTTCCATTTACATAAATGATACAAAGTTTCTTTTTAAATTAAACTTACATTAAGTTTTTTTGTTTAAGTAAGCTCTACACCGAATGTGGGGCTTGAATCATGACCCCAAGATCAAGAGTAGCATACTTTACCGACTGAGCCAGCCAAGTGCCTCTAAATTAAGTTTTTTAAAGGGGGAATCACTTTAAAGGGCAATAAAAAAGTTAATGGTTCAGGTGACGAAGATATGGCAGAAAACATGGAAGCAGTACACTGATGGCTGAAATTTGGGAAATGCTGTTCTATGTCACACTGGCCCTTAGAATACAAGTGCTTCTCCCCAGTTCCAAGTTAGTACTCCTTCATGGGCACAGTAAATAGGACAAGTAATATTCTCTAGAACCCTCAACTCTGAGGCTGCAGGATTCCCAGCTGGACATGTCCCAGACATGATCTCTTGCATTGACTACATGAATGAATATCACATATTTAGGCTGGCAGTTACATGAACAGGTGTGAGAAGTGGATATTAACAAGTGTTTGACTAGAGCAGGGGATCACCAAACTTGGCCGGTTGGCTACATCTAGGCTGAAGCTTGTTTTTGTAAATAAAGTTTTATAGAAACTCACATTTGTTTACATATTGTAAATATACTGTTTACACACATATTGTCACTATAATGTCAGCATTGAGTAGCTATGACAGAGACTTATGCCACAAAGCCCAATACATTTACTATCTGACTCTTCATCAAAAAAACCCACAAACAAACAAACAAACAAAAACAAACAAAAAACCTGACCCTTGCACTTGGGAGGGTAGGTATTGTATATCAGACCCAATGGAGAACGTGAGTGTAGTTCAAGAGCCAAAGCAATAACTCTGCCAGAAATTAGGTCAGAAACTGCCCCCTAGAACTGGCAGATAGATAGGAAGGAAGAAATCTGAATGGAAAACTGAAGCAGGAAGAGGGGAAGAGCAAAGCCATGATGAAAACTTGACAAGCAGGGAAGATGAACAAGGGGCAATGTCACACCAGAGATAATGGTTTTGCATCTTTTGGAATCAAAAATCACCTGTTATGAGCCATTCTGGGCTTCCCGGACCTTCCCAAGTTACTGTCCTTTGCAACGTAAAGGAGCCACATCCTTGGGAAACCAGGGACCCCAATTGTGCCTTGGCAGGTGGTATTGCGTGTGAACCATGAGGATTGTTTTGGTCACACATGACCTTGGGTGGGGAGAGGAAATAACAGCGTGTATTTGGGCAAGGGCCAACTGGGTACACCTAACGAGGAGACAGATGAATACTAATTTGGGATAAGTGCAGAGGCCTTATTTCTGTGGGTGAGGAGTGTGCACTAATACGGGAGGCTATGGGAGATCAACTACAGGCTTCTGAGCAGGGCAGTCATTTGTAATTCCAGTTATTTGTGAGGCAGAGAGTGGAGGATGACAAGGCTCTACAAAACAGTAAAATACTACCCATCTTCGGGTGACAATAATATAAAAGACAAAATGGATTGGGTCTCCTAGAATAAAGGTGTTAATAATATGTCTACGCTAGTGCCTCATCTCCTTGCATGGACATTTCTGTGAGTCAAACAGAAACAAGACAGTGATGACTTTGGAGTGACCAGGAGCATTGACTGGGGTGTAAAGACTGGAGTACAAATAAGTGGGCTCTGTTAGAGACAGATTCAAATGAGAGAAGCAGGCTGTACTGGATCCAAGAGCCGCCAGGGCATAAACCTGCAGGGGCTAGGCTGGTGGGGGAGGCGATAATTTGTAGTTCTGCCAATTTCCGTGGTGCAAATACTCTTAGCATAGCTCATTTAAATCCACTAACATGACGTCACCAAGTGGAAGTTGGAAAGAGATACTCATAATTGGCTCTGGTGAGCAGAGCGAGCCTTCTCCAGCAAACCACCAGAAACTCACCAGAAATTCAGCATGTTGTTCACAGCAGCTCTTACCTAGATGATGTGAGAGGACACAGACAGGTCTCTCAGAAGGCATGCTGCTGAAGCTACTTCACCCACCCCATTGTTGAGACTGAGACCTTTCAGGTGACATTCACAAATGGGTTCTAAAGAACCTTACTTTCAAATCTCAGAATAACTTCATTTTGCAGAAAAGGAAACCAGCTTAGAACTATAGAACTGGTCACCCTGGACTACGTGGCAGGGCTGGGAGCATGCTCTGCATGATCAGAAACTAATTCTGAAACCAAACTGTAGACTGAGAAGGTAGTCTGCAGTCAAGCCACATCAAAGTGCAGCTGATACAGGGATGGCAAATCACTCCCAGGGTAGTCTAGTTAAGGAAAAGAAAGTTCACCTACAATGTCTAGAAGCTATATGTGTATGTGTACACACATGTACACACACACACGTGCATATGTAAGTGAGCAGAGGCCACAAAGCATTCCCAAATGCCACTTCCTATGTACTATGTGCTACCAACAGAGCAAAATAGCCGAGGTATCTTATTTGAAATAACAAAAATTTAATGTGTAAATTTTAATCAGTTAATATCACATGTGAAAGGATAGGCTCATACTCTTCTTCCAAGTGGGTTTTTTCTTGTCTCTTATTTAATTTTGTTACCAGCTCACCTCAGCTAATGAACAATACATTTTATTGGAAATGAATTCTTTCTCTAAACACTATACTTTCATGGTGGTTTCCTTCCCACTAATAAAATGCTGTTTGACAATCAAAACCTCAGGGCGTGGGACGCCTGGGTGGTTCAGTCGGTTAAGCATCTGTCTTCGGCTCAGGTCATGATCCCAGGGTCCTGGGATTGAGTCCCGCATAAGGCTCCTTGCTCAGTAGGGAGCCTGCTTTTCCCTCTGCCTGCTCCCTACTTATGCTCTCTCTCTCTCTCTCTGACAAATAAATAAATAAAATCTTTAAGAACAACAACAACAAAACACAAACCTTGGGAGCATCTGGGTGGCTCAGCTGGTTGAGCATCTGACTCTTGATTTTGGCTCAGGTCGTGATCTCAGCGTCGTGAGATCGAGCCCCACATTGGGCTCTATGCTGGGTGTGGAGCCTATTTAAGATTCTCTCTTTTCTCGCCCTCTGCCCCTCCCCACTCCTTGCTTTCTCCCTCCTCTCACTCTCTTTCCAAAAAAAAAAAAAAAAAAAAATCAAAACCTCAAGTAGGTCTCTCATGTACCTGACCAGTTACATCTTCCTCCCTGTCTGTCCACCACCCCCCTCACCTTCATGTGAAAAGACATGAACACCCACCTTGTGAGTTCCCTGTCATCAGGACCAACAGACCCTGGGGAGAATTTACCCAGGTTAGCTTCCTTCCTGACTCTTCCTGCTTACAAAGAATGCTCCTTTAGCAAGTCAGGGCAGTCTTTCAGTCTATTTGTGAGGCGCTTTTCTTCTGGGTGGCAGATAATGCCTTCTATTTACCAACCATTCACTCACCACTAACCAGCCTCCTTGGCAGCCCTTAGAAACTTCCAGGTGGCAGTGTTTGTTTATCCCCATTTTGTAGGGGGCGAAACTGAGGCACAAGAAGAGGAAATCACTGTCAGGACATGCCACAGGAGCAAGATACAAGATAAGAGTAATGCAGCTTCATGGGTTATTTTCAAAAAACTAAAGAAGGGATTGTAATAAGAACTGAATCACTTCTTACTACAGTACCGCCTTCCTTTACCACTTCCTTCACACTTCAACTTGAAATGAAACTCGAATGAGAGGCAACACTGACAGATTTTTCAATTTTATGCCATTTTGTGCTTTCTGGAGGAGGTATACTGAGCTTGGAAATAGGTAATACAGTGGGAGGGTGGAGAAAAATAAAGTAAGAGGCTTGTATGATCCAGACTGGGATAATCAAACTAAGAATGATCAGTCCAGTGGAGGCTACACAGAGACTCCAGGAAATGACCCTCAGCTGTACTCAATGTAAGTTCACTGGAAAATTATGTGGCCTCTTTACATCAGGGCTGGTGGGTGGAGACTTCAGGCCCTGTGCTGTGTAATTATTTAAAAACAGCAGACCCTTGAACAACAAGGGGTTAAGGGTGCTGAACCCCCACCCCATACAGTCAAACAACTGCTTATAACTTCTTTTTTTAAAGATTTATTTATTTGAGGGACGCCTGGGTGGCTAAGTCAGTTAAGTGTCTGCCTTCGGCTCAGGTCATGATCTCAGAGTCCTGGGATAGAGCCCCGCATCAGGCTCCCTGCTGAGCAGGGAGTCTGCTTCTCCCTCTCCCTCTGCCCCTCTCCCCGCTTGTGCTCACGCACTCTCTCTCAAATAAATAAAATCTTCTTATTTGAGAGAGGGAGAGAGGGCATGTGCATGCGCAGGGGAGGGGCAGAGAGAAACGACTCCGTGCTGAGCGGAGAGCCAGATGCAGGGCTCCATCTAATGACCCATGAGATCATGACCTGAGCTGAAACCAAGAATCACAGGCTTAACAGATGTGCCACCCATGTGCCCCAAAAATCTGCATATAATTTTTGACTCACCAAAATTTAACTACTAATAGCTTACTGTTGATTGGAAGCCTTACTGATAACATAAACAGGGGATAAACACATATTTTGTATTTCTATGTATTATACACTGTATTCTTATAATTGAGAGAAAAAATATTAAGAAAATCATAAGGAACTGAAAATATATTTATAGTACTGTAAAAAATCTGCATATAAGCATATAAGTGGACCTGTGCAGTTCTTAAAGGATCAGTTGTACATGTATATACATATGCACACACACACACATATTTATGTGCATATGTACATATACATCAACACACATACATTTATATATACATAATTATATATAATTATTATGTATATGTTATATACGTATGTAATTATAATTGAGTCATAAGAACCTACTATATTAGGGTGCTTTCAAGAGCAGACTTCATTATAAGGGAAAACTGTTAGCATAAAAAACTGTTTTGTCTTGTTCCCAAAAGGAAACATGTACTTTTGTCTTGCTTTGCTAATTAAGAGCTGAAAATTGTTGAAATGTTTCTTATTGGCTAAACTGGAGAGAAGACATTAAGTTCAACGAAGACTTATAAGTCATGAGATTTAGGATCCACTGAGATTTACATGGGGAAGGAACAGGGTTTATAGACTGCAGACATGTTTATGACTCTATCAAATCAAGATAACCACAGTCCCCCACCAGGGACACAATCAAAATTGTGCAAATAACTAAACCCTATCCTTAGGAAGTAATGATACTGGGTCATATTTCCAATACTCAGAACTCACTACTTAGCTCCATGGCAGTGTATAGTCAAAAGCTTATCAGATAAAGTTATCTTTATAGAGTATTAAGGCTGGGAAGGTCCTTAGAGAAATCCTTTCATTTCATAAATAAAAGACAGCATCCCAGAGAAGTGATTTGTCCAAAGACACACAATAATTTTTTGGATGAGAAGCTTCATCTTCTCAGTCTCAAGATCCTTGAATCTTCTTCCCACCCCAATAACTCTGTTGGCAGCACCCACCCCAGTCTATCCATTAACAGACATGAGCAAGCACTAGTATTCCAGGCACATGTCAACCACCTCAGGAGGCTGTAAGTGTCTTTGATATGCCCAGCTCTGAACAGGCACGGAGGACTCCATGATGAACAATGAACTGGAGGGCTCCAGTTTCTTCCCTGCTGGAGCTCCCAAGCTAGTAAGAGTCACATGGAACGAAACAACAGGTAAGTACAGAATGGTGTAAAAACCATTCCAGAAGAATGTACAAGGAACTCTGGGAGCTCTGAGAGGCCACAACCAGCCATAAGGAAGAGGGGTGTAGGAACCTGACTTGAACCTTGGAGAAAGCATAGGCATTATTTAGGTAAAGAAGGGGAGGAAAGGACATTCATCCTGCAGATAAAACAGCACGAACAAGGTTGGAAGCAAACCCCAGGAAAGCAGGTTCAGCCTGAATAACCCCAGCGAAGCCAGAGAAACCAACTCCAGCAAGAAGCCAAACCATGCTGAGACAAATCTCTTAACTCTCAGTGGGGCTGCAATGAGGATGAGGTCAAAGCGAATATGGTAGAGGCAGGGAGGTCTAAGTGGTACCAGAACCAGGAAGAAATGAACAGATGGAGAGAACAGAAGAAAAAGCAAGCTTCCTGGAAAGCAAATGAGCAAAACAGCCCAGCTGAGGCCCGAAGAGGCAGACACAGAGACAGTCACTGAGATCATGCCCTCGGCTCTTGTCCACAGGGGCCAGTGTGGTCCAAGGACTAAGTGGGCTCGAGCTATCCGCCAACAAGAGTCTTCCTTCCCTTGAGTTGTGAACCTTGCAGGACTGCAACTGGACAAGAGGAGATCAGAATTTAAAAATAATTCCTAGTAAGTTTTTATTACTGCTATCATTTTCCCCCCATCTCTTTCTGTACCTGGGCTTTTGCCCTGATTAAGTGGAGACACTATGGAGGTTAAGACTGCAGTCAAAGGTTCTATGTTCAAACCCCACCCAACTGTTTACTAATTGGAAGACCCTTGACAAGCTTCTATAACCTGTATTTTCCAAAGATGATAGCAACAAAATTATCCACATGCTCTTGTGATGTGACTTTGACACTTCTCCCACTGAAAGATGGTATTCTATGCTCCCTCCCTTGAATCTGGTCAGGCTTGTGACCACGGCAAAAGTGACAGTGTAGGTCTTCTGAAGCTAGATCATACCCTGCCTCTTTTATGAATGCTTGCTCTTGGAACCCAGTCACCGTGCTGTGAGGAAGCACAAGCAACCACATGGAGAGACCACTGTTCCAGCTGACAGCTCCAGCTGAGGGTCCACCCAACAGCCAGCATCAGATTGTCAAAGATGTGACAGATGTCAAGTCACACCCCAGCTTTGAATCTTCCCAGCAGAGGGCCCAGACATCACAGAGCAGAGACAAGCCGACCCACTGTGCCCTTTCCAAATTCCTAATCCAGACAATCTGTGAGTCTAAAAAATATGGTGGCTAATTTATGCCACTTAGTTTGGATTTGTTACACTGCAACAGTTAATCATTACAATTGCTTTAAGGCAGTAGAGGGACTGGAAAGGCTTGAAAGTGCTTTTCACCAGAAGGCTAACCTGACTGCAGTGGGTTGACATTGGTGGCAGAGAGACCCGGAGGGAACCACTGATACAATATGGCAGGTTTTATATGACTCAAACCTAAAAATTGGGGCAGGGAGAGTCTTTACATGGGGACAGATTAAATGTAGGGGTTGAGAAAAAGAGAGTTCAAATTACTCCAACGTTTGAATTAACGGTGGAAGCCCTGACAGAATTAAGTTCACCCAGAAGAGGGACTGATTTCTGGTGTGTAGAGAAGAGAAAGTCAATTCCATTCTAAATATACTGAGTATATTGAATCTGCATGATGTTAGGAGGATCTAAGAAGTGTCAAGCAGGAAGAAATTCAGGACCAAAAGCAGAACACTGGTTTTGGTTAAAACCTTGAAAATGGATGAGATTTCCTCTGAGATTGTGTTGAGAAAAGATTTTAACCTCAGCCTTTATTAGAGGAACAACAGATGAGAGGGACCAGGTTTGATAAGTCAGAGAGGCAGAATTCTGGGGGTATAACATCACCAATAAGTTCTGGAAAAAGTGATCATTATTCGTGCCAAATGCTGCCAAGAGGTCAAAGGATAAAGTACTGAGAAAAGGGACCGAAACAAAAAAGGAGACCGGGAAAGGACCCAGGGTCAGAGAAGAACATTTCCACCCCCGACCACAAGTGGAATCAAACACACAAACTTAAGAGTGAAACGACACAAAGCCTATTTAGCCCATCAGTCTTTAGTCTCCATTCAGATAGACAATTTCCTGTGAGCCTGCAAAGAGGAAGTGAATAGGAAGTGTTGAAATGAGATGGTGAAAGGCACATTTGTAAGGGTACAATGTGGGCACGGGAACACCTGCCACTAATCTACCTCAACCAGATAAGGGACAAATTAGACTCCTATAAGGTGCTTTGAGTCCTCTGGCACTGTAGTAGATGTGATACTGATCTTTCAGCTTCGAAGAGGAACAGTTCTTAGCATCTGTTGAACTCCACAATATTCCTGTGAGGTAGATATTATCGTTGGATGAGGAAACAAAGGCCACACAGCAAGTCAAAAGCCAAGGCAAGATTAGAGTGGGGCCTGCCTCCCTTGGGGAGAAGGCCAGTTGGCTGGGTTCCTTTTGTGTCAGTAATAGGTTCTTTGATCCGGAACACGGAAGAGGCTTGTTTCTGGGGAGGTTGTGAAAATAGATTCATTAATGACCACAGGGTTTTCTGAAATTCACCAAGGGTGCTATGGAAAAAAAAGGTGCAGCCACCCAGAATCTAGAAACAATTAGAGAAATCCCAGGAACAGCGAGGATTCTAAGCACAGCCAGGGAGACAAGGCACTGGGGAAGAATCAGTCTGGGTGGCAACCAGGAGGGAAGAGGCCGTTGGGCGGACCTTGGAGAGGTGGGTGTGTGCCCGCTTTCCACACATGGCTTCCTTCTGCTTCTTCACTTTGGGTAGATGGCATGAAAGTGGCTGGGGTGAACTGAACAGTAACTGGGCTACTTCCAGGCTGAGCTGGTGAACAAAAGGGCAGTCCTTTGGAGCAGAGGGGTTCTGGATCAGAGCACTTCCGGCATCCGCAGGAACAGGGAAGAAGAGGGGTCATGCTTTTGTGAAATATTTACTTGAAACTCCTGGAGAAGAAGCAGCATCCTAACAATCCTTCCAGTACTGCATCTAACTTTTTTCAAAAACTCACTTTCTTAATAAAAGCAAAAAAGCCAAGGATGACACTGAACAGGAGTCAGGGCTTTATTATAGTTGACCAGTGATGGAGTTTAAGATAAATGAAACTGGCATGTGCAAGATCACAGGCATTTCCTGAGTACCTACCCATCAGCTATCTCATTTAACATTTGCAACCCCCTCCGGAGGTAGTGGCAGCCCCATTTCACAGAGATGAAACTAACGCCTCGAAAGGTTCACCCCTTGCCCAAGGCCATACAGCTAGTTTATGACAGAGCCAGGATTTGAGCCCTGACATGCCTCATTGCAAAGCCCATATTCTTTTCTGTGCATTGCACCGCCTACTTCCCAATAATCACAAGTTCAACATTAGTCAGATCTGAACTAATGAGGTCTCTTGTACCGCTCCAGAGATGACGGTGCCTTGGAGCTGGAGAATGTGCAGGGAGGGGCACTCACATTACATATGCCTGAACTACGTGTGCAATTTGCAAAGGATAAAGAAATGACCAGGATCAATCCCAATGTATAAGAGGAAAAGTTGTATCATTCCTCCCCTCCCCAGAGAGCTAGCTGTCCAATGGACCCCTCATTGCTCTTGGGTTTTCCCACCCCCATCCCTTCATCAAGCACTGTCCTTCTCCTCCATTCCCTCAGAGCCTTAACTTGGTTGGCAAGAGTGTTGGGTTGATTAAATAAACCAACCCCTGCTAAATTGTTAGCTAATGCATTATCCTTTCTAGGATATGGGTTTTAACTCAGTTATGAATTAAACATATTAAGTATGTTTATATATATGACTTATATATATATAACTGTTAAATATATTAAATATATTGTTTAAAAGTGTGATTTGCAGATCTTTGGGATCCCCAAGACCCTTTCAGGAGTTGCAAAAGGCTAAAACTATTTTCCTAATAATACCAAAATATGATTTGCCTTTTCTACTGTGTTGGTATTTGTACAGATGGTACAAAAGCAATGACAGCTAAAACTGCTGAAACCTTCGCATAAATCAAGGCAATGGCACCAAAATGTACCCGCAGTCATTGTATTCTCACCCATACACATTCAGTAATGGAGTCCTTGATAAGCAGCAAAAATTACTAATTTTTAAAAATCTTGACCCTGGAGCACTGGTCTTCCAAAATATTGTGTGATAGGGACGCCTGAGTGGCTTAGTTGGTTAAGCGTCTGCCTTCGGCCAAGCCCCGCCACCGGGCTCCTTGCTCGGCGGGAAGCCTGCTTCTCCCTCTCCCTGCTTCTCTGCCTACTTGTGATGTCTCTCTGTATCTCTGTCAAATAAATAAATAAAATCTTTAAAAAAATATTGTGTGATAAAACGCAAAGTATACATAAAGCACTTTTGCATATACTCAAGTAAGATGCTGTCTCAAGGAAAGGAACTTCTGTGACGGAGTTGTGGACTTTCTTCATGGAAATACCATTTTTACCTGAAAAAAAAAAAAAAGACTGACAGGCAGCCACAGCTATTCAGAACTGGGTACCTGACATACTCTTGAAAATAAATGAAGGGAGCCTGTGATTTCAAAGAAAACAACTGAAAGTATTTATGCTGCTAATGATGAAACAGGACCTCTCAAGCAAAAATGAGGATTTGGGGAAACTTGTATTTTACCATCAAGAGCTTGCAGCTTACTAATATTTAAGACTTCTGAGATGAGATCAGTCAGGATAGCAAATGATTGCTTTTCTGATACTGTAATTGATAATGTAACGTCAACATCTGGAAGACCTGAATAACACAGTGTTTTCTAAATAACTAATGTACGGTATTACAAATTTTCTGCATTAGTAAGAGATTCTAATGTAACAGAATCTTAAAGTTCATTTGTATGGTTTCAGATACTATATGGCAACTAATCTTTAAGAAACCACTACTTGTCAAGTTTTGATGTAGTATCAAAGAGGAATATCTGTAATTATCTGAAAAGGCTACTGAAAGACTTTTTCCAACTACATATCTGGGTGAGCCCAGATTTTCTTCATATATTTCAACCAAAATAACATATCAGACTGAATACAGAAGCAGATATACAAATGTATATGCCTTCTCTTAAGCAAGGCGTTAAAGAGATTTGCAAAAAGCCAATATTCTCACTAAGTTTTCTAGCCTTATAAAATATAGCTATTTCTAAGAAATCATTATTTCTATTAATATGTAATCACTGTATTATCTTAAGTGGATTAATAAATACCTTCAAACTTTCTTAGTTTTTACTTCACATATGGTGAATATCAAAAGTTCCTTGGAGTCCTCAATAATTTGTAGAAGCGTAAAGAAGTCCGGAGACCAGAAGTTTGAAAACCACTGCTGTACAGCATGGAATCTAGAAGAAGAGAAGCCCAAAGAGCAGATGGTACAGCTGCATCATTTTCCAGGTGAGAGGGTACCATGATTAGCCACCATGAATCTCATAGACTTCTTCACAAGTAAGGTTCAAGGACTCAATTTCTCATCAGTTTTTATGGCTTAAAGACAATGAGCATTAAAGATCATTCTCAACTCTTTGCAGTTCCCAGAGTGTACACGTTCTCTCTTTTGTCTGGAGAAACTCTTACTCTCCTTAAAGGAGACTTCTAGTACATTAGGCACTCACCTCTTCCTTCTGCCTCCAAGCACCCAGTATATCCCTTTATAGCACTAAGCACGTGGTTGTAATATTTGCTTACACGGCCCTCTGATGGAAGTGTAAGGCCTTAAAAATTAGAATTTTGTCTGAATTCCAGCATTTTGCTCAGTACTTGGCATAGAGAGTGAAACTCAATAAAGGTCTGTTCAATTAATGAAGCTAATTAACTCCCCACCATGCACCAAGCCATTTTGCAATAGCAACCTGACCTCTCCAGTGGAAGACTCTAGCCAGCCAAGAGGAACAGTGCAGGGTTTTCAGTGCTTCTCAGTATGTCACTCAACTGACATTTTGACTATCAAGTCTTTTACTAGTTAGATTGGTATGAATCTTGAAATTGTCAAACAGAGACCCAATTCCAGGCCAGCCCTCCCCCCCCCCCCGCCATGACCTCCCCACACCACAAGGGCCCTCCCTGTAAGGACACTGGCCTCCCTCTGTGATACCTGCATCACAAGTTCTCTAAAACAACATGCTTTTAAAGAAGCAGGTTTGAAGAAGAAACTTAGCAAAATGAAGAGCATATAAAGCCAATTAAAAAGCAATGCTATAGTCTGAATGGCTACATGATCAGGGACTTTATAACTCAACTAGAGAAAAAGATTTTTTTCCTCAAATTTAATGTGAGCAATGTGTGGGAATAAAGGATGTTGAGTCAGATAATTCCCTGTGAGCATCACAGACAACACAATGTGCATAAGTTATGAAAAATTTTCACATAGCTCAGGATGTTACAGCTTCTTTCTGGAATGTTGCTACTGTGCTATTAATCCCAATCCCCACCCCCACCCCAACACACAATGATCTCTTATCCTGTAGTTCATCCCGCCTCTACCCTTCCTTCTGCCTTTCCTTCCACTATACCTTGTTCTGATGCCTCCTCCCTCTATTCACCCAGGAACTGAGGGAGGATATAATAAAGCTTACAAGGGCGCTTGGGTGGCTCAGTTACTTAAGCATACACCTTCAGCTCAGGTCATGATTCCAGGGTCCCAGGATTGAGTCTCGTGTTGGGCTCCCTGCTCAGCAGAGAGCCTGCTTCTCCCTCTGCTCTTCACCCTGCTTGTGCTCTCTCTTGCTCGCTCTCTCTCTCTCAAAAAAATTAAAAAAAAAAAAACAGTTGACAAGCATAATAAGACATTCACAACCTCTGCTAAGGAATGTCATCTTATTTCCTTACCTCTACAGAGTATGAACCTTGGAAATCACCTATTCTCACCCCCTCACTTTACTAGAGAAGGAACTAAGAAAAATAATGTTAAGTGACTGAAATGCCACACTTCCTTAATTTATTTCTGCATGTTTCAGGAAAACTGATGCCAAGGAAAAGGGGGTGCCCACAGGTAAAACATGGAAAGGAACTGAGGAATGCTTAAGAAGATTGTCAGCATCCACTCAGCACCATTTATTGAGCATCTACTATATGGGTAGGTGCCAGAAGCCCTGTGTTAGCACAGGGAGACACAGTATGTCTAACTGTGCATGAAAAATTTAACAGGTATTAAATCAGATAAAAAAAGTAAATGCAAACAGACAAAGGAAACCAAAATAAATAGTCTAGGAAAAAAAACTCTCTATGAATGAAACAGGAACGAAATGGAGGAAAACATTTATTCTGATTGAAGAAAAAAATGTAGTATCTCTCACTGCAAACAAAACTGGGTAAAGACTAAGCAATTTATTTACACCGCAATTTAAGTTTTTGTTTAGAAAGAGTGTGTACATTCATTAATGGGAAAGGATTTCTGGAGACAACTTTTAAAAACCCCAGTAACAACCTTACAGTATTTTTCAGAAGGCTCCCTTAACCCCCACACTTCGCCACAAGAGGGTGCACACTTCCTTTTTAATAGGGTAGCCAAGGGAAACTTAAATTCCCACCTCTGCTCTGGCACCTCTCTCTGGGACCCCTGAGCCTCAGGATAATGAGCATCTGCACGTACAGCTATGTAGGTCAAACCCTTTTCACATGTATTATCTCATGTAATTCTAACAATAGCTCTGCGAGGGTGGGAAGGGTGAAAAGTACTAACCTCATCTTAAAGATGAGGAAACACACACAAAGGCAAAGTGACTTGCCCAAGGGTAAAGAGGGAATTACGTTAGAGCCCAAACTTGAACTAATGTCTTTTTTTTTTAAGATTTTATTTATTTATTTGACAGAGAGTTAGAGAAAAGAGCACAAGCAGAGGGAATGGCAGAGGGAGAGGGAGAAGCAGGCTCTGCACTGAGCAGGGAGCCCAATGTGGGACTCGATCCCAGGACCCTGGGATTATGACCTGAGCCGAAGGCAGATGCTTAACCATCTGAGCCACCCAGGCACCCTGAACTAATGTCTTCTGATATCCCAATCCTATACACATTTTCTTTAGTTCCCTTTAAGAGCATAATCAAAACCCATAACTCAATCATTCAGTGCCTCCATCCATCCGTTCCACTTATTTTGAGCAAAGAATCATACACTGGGGAGATCCAGGAGGCTTTGCTTGCCTTTGCAGTGTTAAAGCTCTTTTTTTTTTTTTTTTAAAGTGTGTGTTAACACCTGGCAATTACTTTTATGGGTTTCCAATGAGGTGAGAAGTGTGCTGACACTTGTCTACAGTGTTCTATGGCAGCATTCACACAGACTAGAATAATTTTAAGTGTTGCTTAGGACAGGGAAATTAACTGAAAACTCAAGTTTCTTGGGCAGATCCTATGAGATTCAGGCTAAAATGTTCACTCCAAAGGCCTTCTCTTGTGAGAGACAGTATAGCCCAACGGTAAAGGGCTTGAACTTTGCAGCCAGACTGCATGAGTTCACATCCACATTTTGCCACTTACCCTGTGACCTTGGCCAATTCCTCAACTCCAATGTGTCTCAGTCTCCCCACGGCAGAATGGAGAGAAAAGCAACTCCTCCCTCAAGGTGTAACAGTGAAGATACTGATACCATCCATGCACCAAAGAGCACATAGCAGGCTCTCAAGCCACAACACACAGTCCTTATTGTAAAAGGACAGAATTCTGAATTACAGTGATTGCTAAAGAAAACAACTTAATGTGTTTTATGTCACAGAACTGCATTTTATGACAATATGTACACGTGGAAATATATTTAAATCTCTTAATAACCTATGTGCACAGTGGATTCTATCTTAAAGGATTTAGACTATCGATACAGACTGCTAAGGAGCATACAGTTTTCCTATCTTTGCTTTTATGACACCGTGTGTCTTATCTGTGGCTGTCTTGATGCCAAGTCCTCATTCAGGAAAGAAAAGCAAAATGACAGAGCTCCTCTGGGACGAGATAATAAGCTTTATGCAGCAGAGGGGAAGCTCCCTGCCCTAGAAACCTGAAGACCCAGGTTGTATCACAGCTCTGTCACTATCCAGTGTCCCCCGGATCCTGTACCATCATGGGCTTCAGATCCTTCTCATCAGGCTCCTCACTGGCCACAGAAGTGGGGCTGACCGAGTTTGCTGAGTGAGTGAATAAGCAGGAATGGAAGGAAGGCTGCATGGGCAGGAGGAAAGGTTAGTTTACAAACTACATGCATATACTTGTTAACTCAAGTCCTAGTCCAGTTCTGCCTTGCCAGGGTGCTGGGTCTGATCTCTAAGAATCTTCCCTCCCTCTCAGGTCCTTTTCCTAGTGGTGGTGTCACAGGCCCCAAAGGGACCCCAGATCACCCTTTTCAGTCCTGTTCAATTTTCCAGATCAAATTCACCAGACCATTAAGGCTGGGTGCTCCTGCGCCTGGTTGAAGCCGAGTTGGCACCTTTTGGTCTAAGATGGCACTGAGCCTAGCTTCATGTGGGCTCAGAGGTGGGGTGGCCCACTCTTTTGCAGGTCTGAATGCCTTCCAGCTCCTTCCAAGGGCCCCAACAGACCTCTGATCCCTTCCCATTTCGAACATCACACCCCTTTTAAGAGACTGCTCTCTAAATTCTTGTTTAGTTTGGACATCTCTCTTGCATGACTCCTGTGGGGTAGAGAGAATTCTGTGGCTACATCCCAGTGAATGGTGAATACCTTTTACAGCTTTGGCCTCAGATTTTATTTGGTGTCCCCATGGGCTCTGGTGCCTCTCCCGGGATGTGACTTCACACAAGCAATATGTGCAAGATCACTTCCTACCCAGGCAATGGCAATGTCTTAACTGCATTCACAGGACAAAGGACTGCAGTGCCTCCCAGGCTCCCTCAGGAATGTTTCCACTTGCTCACCAACTGTGGCTGTTAATTTTGCAGCAGGGAGGCTCCTCTGTATCTTGCTCACAACTTGAAATGCCCAGCAGGGGGCACCATGGAGGGAGGAATCACCTGATTGCAGAGTTAAACAGCCACACTCTTAGGGTTTCAATTTAGGCTTCATGGACAGTCAGCAAGGTTGGACTGCATGACGCTGGGGACGTGCCTGAGTTTGGCTTCTACAAGAGTGTAACAAGACTCTTTCTTTTGACCCTGATATGCAAAACTGTGCAATCAGAACTGGGTGGCAAATCCATGCTAGGAAGGGCCATGATCTCAGCCATCAAAATTAGAACTAGAAAGCCCTCCCCAAATGTAGGCAGGAGAGCTCAGTCGTAAATGCCTCCTATATATGGGGCTTTTGATACTTCTCTTGGGATTCCAATTTACAAGCTAGCAAGTCTCTCCACGAAACAGCTTTTTTTGATATTTAGCGTTAATTTTTATTTCTTTTTATATACTGCTTTGATTGGTTCTAAATACATTTTCTCTTTCCATGATGTTTACATCCTTCACATTCTTAGGGACTGTTATCATATCCCCTTTAATCATCCTTTGGCCAAGCTATACATATTTAGCTCCTTTCATCTCTCCTATGTCCTTCCTTCCAGCAGTGTTGGCTCCTCTTTAAATTCCTTCTAATCTGTCAACATCTTTCTGGAACTGATGCACACCCTCCCTTAATAAACATGCTAGGTACTTACTCCCTGATTCCTAAGAGTTTCCCAAAGACTCCTATAGTAAAAAGAATACTGGGCCAGGAGTCAGAAGTGATAGTTCTAATCCTGGCTCTGCTGTAAGCCTTAGTTGTCCCTTCTATAAAGTGGGAGTGGTACCTCTTCTGATTTGAGAGAAGATAAAATATAAAATCACTTTGCAGATTATAAAGTACTATTCAAAAAGAATATGCATATCTATTACTCATATAAATTTTAAAAGCCTAAACAAAGAAAAATAAGATTGGAAACAAGTACGTCAATTAATGGTTATTAAATCGGGTGGTAGCATCAGGAGTAATGGTTACCTTATTTTATGGATTTGATGAGTTTTTTAATTTCAATTTGTGGAATTACTCATTTATTTACTCACTGAAAGTATTTACTGAACTTCTATATGCAGGACAGTGGGCTGGATATGGGTGAACATGGACTTGATATTTTTTATTTCAATGTATGAAATTACTCATTTACTCGTTAGAAGTATTTATTCAACCTCTACTACATGCAAGACAATGGGCTGGATGATAAGGTAAACATAAAATAAGCACTTCAAGAAGTTATCATCATCTGGACTCGGAAAAACAAACTGAGGGTTCTAGAGGGGAGGAGGGTGGGGGGATGGGTTAGCCTGGTGATGGGTATTAAAGAGGGCACATTCTGCGTGGAGCACTGGGTGTTATGCACAACAATGAATCATGGAACCCTACATCAAAAACTAATGATGTAACGTATGGTGATTAACATAACAATAAAAATAAAAAAATAATAAAAAAATAAAAAGGCATGAAAGCAGCAGCAAAAAAAAAAGAAGTTATCATCATCTCAAGTGCTCAGGAACTCACTACATACTTGCTTTGGATCACATAATATTAGAAAGCTGTTGCTGCTATACTTTAAAAAAATTTTATTGAGGTATAATTAACATATAACTGTTGTTCCTTTGATTATGCTTTGAAACACTAGAGTGATTTATTATTTCCTTAGAACAAATTGTAAGAAACAGAATTACTAGGTCAAAGGTTATGCCTATATTTAAGCCTCAAATTTCCAAATAGTTTCCCAGAAAGGGTGTGCCAGTTTATACCCTCACCACCGATGTACAAATATCTCTTACCATACTATTGCCAACACTGGGTATTATCTTTTTCCCCATCTAATGGATTGCCTTTAGAAGTCATAAACAGGAGGAAATCTAAAATAAATTCATTTCTACCAACACAGAATATCCCCATGGGGTACCTATTTTGGTATTGCCTCTGGTAGTTGAGTTGTTCAAAAGAATCTTTGAGTGCTTATTACTTTCCAGGCAATATACTGGGGGTTAGACCACAAAGATGACTCTGCCCTCAAAGGACTCATAAATCCAGTGCAAAAGATAAATACCAGTAATTACAGAACACTATGGAAAGTGCTCCTTCCCTAAGAAGTGCACCTAAAATGCAAAAGCCACACAGGAAAAGCAACCGAGAGTAGTCAGGAAGGCTTCAAGGAAGTGGTGACATCTGAGTTGGGTTTTGAAGGGTAATAAGCTTTAGGGTAAGCTTAGGTCGTGACCAGAAAAGGAAGAAAGAAGGAGAGTAATCCAGGCACAGGACACAGTTGCTGGTTTGTGTAGCCACTAGAATCCTCCCCACAGCAACTTTTATTATATAAAATCTTAGCAATCCAGATTCAAGCCTCATGGTTAGGTTCAGTGTTATCATTTCTCTTTATCATTTGCAGTTGCATTTCTGTCCATGGAAAAGCAATCAGCAAATCTTCCCGCTACTTCATCCAACAACTGAAGGTGAAAGATTTCTCCTGCTTCTTTCACAGAGAACACTTTCGCAAAAACAAGTAGGGAGACATTTTGTTGAATACAATCTTTAAAAATTAGATTGTCAAGCTGTAAGAGGATATTTAATCCTTAATGACCCTTAAAATAGTTTCCTCATTTAAGAACCAAAACAAACAAGCAAAGGGGAAAAAAAATAAGAGAGAGAGAGAGAGAGACAAATCAAGAAACAGACTCTTAACTATAGAGAACAAACTGATGGTTACCAGAGGGGAGGTGGGTGGGGGTGAGTTAAACAAGTGATGGGGATTAAGGAGCGCACTTGCTGTGATGAGCACCGGGTATTGTATGGAAGTGTTGAATCACTAAGTTGTACACCTGAAACAAATATGACACTATGCTAACTGGACTTTAAATAAAAACTTAAAAATTTTAGTTTTCTCAAGTAAGGTAGGCGGGAATAGAAATGAGATTATTAACTCCCTTCTACTAAAAAAATAACCAATTGGATCTACACAAAATCCAGCTTAAAAATAGTACGGGGCACCTGGGTGGCTCAATAGGTTGAGTGGCCGACTCTCGGTTCTGGCGCAGGCTGTAGTCTCGGGTTCCTGGGATTGACCCCCGTGCTGGGATCCATGCTCGACAGGGAGTCTGCTTGAGGATTCTCTCTTCCTCTCCCTCTGGCCCTCCCCCGCAGCCCCTGCTCACACTCGTGCTCTCTCTAAAATAAATAAGTAAATCAATCAACGTGATACAATACATTAACAAAAGAAAGAACAAGAATCATATGATCCTCTCAATAGATGCAGAAAAAGCATTTGACAAAGTACAACATCCTTTCTTGATCAAAACTCTTCAGAGTATAGGGATAGAGGGTACATACCTCAATATCATAAAAGCCATCTACGAAAAACCTACAGCGAATATCATTCTCAATGGGGAAAGGCTGAGAGCTTTTCCCCTAAGGTCAGGAACGCGGCAGGGATGTCCACTCTCACCACTGCTATTCAACATAGTATTAGAAGTCCTAGCCACAGCAATCAGACAACAAAAAGAAATCAAAGGCATCCAAATCGGCAAAGAGGAAGTCAAACTCTCACTCTTTGCAGATGATATGATACTGTATGTGGAAAACCCAAAAGACTCCACCCCAAAACTGCTAGAACTCATACAGGAATTCAGTAAAGTAGCAGGATATAAAATCAATGCACAGAAATCAGTGGCATTCCTATACACCAACAACAAGACAGAAGAGAGACAAATCAAGGAGTCGATCCCATTTACAATTGCACCCAAAACCATTAGATACCTAGGAATAAATCTAACCAAAGAGGCAAAGGATCTGTACTCAGAAAACTATAAAATACTCAGGAAAGAAATTGAAGAAGACACAAAGAAATGGAAAAACGTTCCATGCTCATGGATTGGGAGAATCAACATTGTGAAGATGTCAATGCTACCTAGAGCAATCTACACATTCAATGCAATCCCCATCAAAATACCATCCACTTTTTTCAAAGAAATGGAACAAATAATCCTAAAATTTGTATGGAACCAGAAGAGACCCAGAATAGCCAGAGGAATACTGAAAAAGAAAAGCAAAGCTGGCGGCATCACAATTCCGGACTTCCAGCTCTATTACAAAGCTGTCATCATCAAGACAGTATGGTACTGGCACAAAAACAGACACATAGATCAATGGAACAGAATTGAGAGCCCAGAAATGGACCCTCAACTCTATGGTCAACTTATTTTTGACAAAGCAGGAAAGAATGTCCAATGGCAAAAAGACAGTCTCTTCAACAAATGGTGTTGGGAAAATTGGACAGCCACATGCAGAAGAATGAAACTGGACCATTTCCTTACACCACACACAAAAATAGACTCCAAATGGTTGAAAGACCTAAACGTGAGACAGGAGTCCATCCAAATCCTAAAGGAGAACACAGGTAGCAACCTTTTCGACCTTAGCCGCAGCAACTTCTTCCTAGAAACATCGCCAAAGGCACGGGAAGCCAGGGCAAAAATGAACTATTGGGATTTCATCAAGATAAAAAGCTTCTGCACAGCAAAAGAAACAGTCCACAAAACCAAAAGACAACCGACAGAATGGGAGAAAATATTTGCAAATGACATATCAGATAAAGGGCTAGTATCCAAAATCTATAAAGAACTTATCAAACTCAACACCCAAAGAACAAATAATCCAATCAAGAAATGGGCAGAAGACATGAACAGACATTTCTCCAAAGAAGACATCCAAATGGCCAACAGGCACATGAAAAAGTGCTCAACATCGCTTGGCATCAGGGAAATCCAAATCCAAACCTCCATGAGATACCACCTCACACCCGTCAGAATGGCTAAAATTAACAAGTCAGGGAACGACAGATGTTGGCGGGGATGTGGAGAAAGGGGAACCCTCCTACACTGTTGGTGGGAATGCAAGCTGGTGCAACCCCTCTGGAAAACAGTATGGAGGTTCCTCAAACAGTTGAAATTAGAGCTACCGTTCGATCCAGCAATAGCACTACTGGGTATTTACCACAAAGATACAAATGTAGGGACCCGAAGGGGTACGTGTACCCCAATGTTTATAGCAGCAATGTCCACCATAGCCAAACCGTGGAAAGAGCCAAGATGCCCATCGACAGATGAATGGATAAAGAAGATGTGGTATATATACACAATGGAATATTATGCAGCCATCAAAAGGAATGAGATCTTGCCATTTGCAACGACGTGGATAGAACTGGAGGGTGTTATGCTGAGTGAAATAAGTCAATCAGAGAAAGACATGTATCACATGACCTCACTGATATGAGGAATTCTTAATCTCAGGAAACAAACTGAGTGTTACTGGAGTGGTCGGGGGTGGGAGGGATGGGGTGGCTGGGTGATAGATATTGGGGAGGGTATGTGCTACGGTGAGCGCTGTGAATTGTGCAAGACTGTTGAATCACAGATCTGTACTTCTGAAACAAATAACGCAACATATTTTAAGAAAAAAGAAAAAGAAGAAGATAACAGAAGAGGAAGAAAAGGGGAGTATGTCAGAGGGGGAGACGAACCATGAGAGATGATGGACTCTGAAAAAGAAACTGAGGGTTCTAGAGGGGAGGGGGGTAGGGGGATGGGTTAGCCTGGTGATGGGTATTGAGGAGGGCACGTTCTGCATGGAGCACTGGGTGTTATGAACAAACAATGAATCATGGAACACTGCACCAAAAACTCATGATGTAATATATGGTGATTAACATAACAATAAAAATTAAAAAAAAAATAAAATAAATAAGTAAATCTTAAAATAGTATAAAAATCTATTTTGACATCATACCATTTTCAAATAATAAAAAATCCCTAAAAGCTGCCCTTTTATGTGTTTTCACATGTCGTTAGTGGCAAATATAAATACCCATGTCTGGAATCTAACTTCTGAAAAACTCTTACAGAACATGAATCTCTGCAGCACACTTTAAATGGGGGTGGAGGAGACAACTGCAACTATACTGGGTCAAAAGCCTCTAATTTATTCCATAATTTTCAAAGCTGAAAACACCTCTCCAGGTCACTAATCCTCTGGTGTTTAAACTGCAGAGGACTTAAATAGAATTGGCAGAAAATCACATACAAAAGGGCCTCTCTGGTCTTTTATAAATCATTAGAAAATGACTTTTGAATTACTTTGTCAATTATTTTCACTTAAATTTAAGCACTTCAAATTGCACCCTATGGCTCAAATATCTTCCTAAAGGCTTTGTTGTCAAAAGGCAAACAGATCTTCCCTCAATCTAAAGGACAGCCTCTTTTTCTCCTGTCTCCCTAGAAATCGCCACCACCTGCTGGAATGCAGCTGGGCTTGGCTGGGAGCAGACACTTAACATCTCTGATGCTGCATGCATCATGGAGACAGCTTCTCCTGCCCAGAGCTCTAGGGGAAGGCTATGACCCCAGAGCCCAGGTAAGCAACCACACAGAGCTTTGGTTTCTGTCCGGGCCCACAATGCAGCCCAGATCCCAGCTGAGGCTTCAGACCATCTGTCACTGAGCCCAGGACTCACAGGTCAAACCTGTGTTCAGATATGGGAAATTATCAGTTATCCCATCTTTATTAAAACTAAAGATGCCACCAGGTTTTGTCTGTTTTTTTTTTTGGTTGTCAAAAAGCAAAGGGGATCCTCACACATAGAAAATCCACAATATATCTCTTGGTTTGTTTATAAATTTAGAAGGATAGAAGTTACACAAGGTGAAAAATAAAATATTTACCTATTTATTCATTCTTCATTTAATCAGCAAGCACTTACTATGTGCTAGCCACTGTGCTGGGCTGAGGATACTGAAATGCATGGCTCACAGCTCCTGTTCTCGAACATTCAGTTTTATACAGACGACACCATTTTTGTCCTTTGTGTTTCATGGCTATCTGCCGGATTTCAGAACTAGAACTAGTTCTGAACTACAGAGCTAGACTAGACTACTTATTAATCTGATAATATTATTCATCTAACCTCACAAATATAGTCATTTGAAGACTTTTTTTTTTCAGTTTATACTATAAGCATAATAGTTAAAAGTGAATGCCCATTCTGTGTCAAACATCAAACAAACCCATTTTCTCTATATTAACAAGCATAATCCTTTAAGCCAGCTACTCTACTATTGCCTCTTCACAGGTGAGGAGTCCAAGCTCAGAACCATAGGTGACTTGCCCAAAATCATATACTGAGTAAGAAAGAGGTAGAGCCAGGATGTGAACCAGGGTCTGCCCAACCGGAACTTATGCTCTTAACTACCAAGCTCTGTAGGCTCCATTTACTCAACAGACTCTCAAGATTAGCTGACAGTCTGTTGAAATGGAAAGAATTTTTGGATATTTTCTGAGGAATTTTCTATCGAAGGCACAGGGGCAAAATACTCCAATAACCTCTCAGAGATAAGTTCAGAAAGTTACTGGTTTGCAAGCACACTGACAATTTTATAAACCCAACAGTAACAAAGGGAGAATACCTTGCTGCCAGCAAAAGTACAATTTTGAAGCTGCTAGTTATAAATTTTGATTTTTATTAAACTTCTTAAATTCCAAGAGCTTGGCCTTTTCGACTCAGCATTCTTTCTTTCCTATTCAGAATCCCTGGGCTAATGTGCTTGACTGATAAACACATAATGAAAAATGAACTGGTACCAACAGCAAGCGTACCTTGTACTACGAAGGACTGCTATTTGTCACGGTCAAAAAGCCTAGAATTCACCCTGAACAGAGAAGTCTGGGCCCAACAGGATTATAGATAAGGACTCGAAACCCAGAATAGAAAGCCATGGGAAGGGTGACAAGAAGAACCCGTCATTAGGATTACAAAAATAACAATAGGGCCAGCTTCTGGGCCACGGCAGGCAGCCTGTACGATCACTCAGGGCCCTGCACCTCACTTTGTTTAATGCTCTCCTGGGGCCACAGAGGAATTCTTAACCATTTTATCTCTGAATTTGTGTTCTGAAAGTGAAGTCCAATAGAATAGCGGAGCATGTGTACAAGCAGAGGAGATACATGTAATGTGCGAGTTGCTCTGTTTGTCATCCCGACTGCATGGAGTGTTCATGCCATCCTAGGAGCACAGAATTCTGGTGGACCCACCATACGTGGGACTTCAGCAAGACTCAGAGCAAGCTCAAGGTAAGCATGAGTGAGGTCAATGACTGAGTGAGTGGAGGTGCAGACCCAAGAAAGAATGCTTTCCATTGGCACCAGAACTTGTCTTGAAAGTAGAAATAAGGCAATACCGTCCCAAGAAACACAAACAACCAGTGAACCCTATACTATCCTTTCTCCCTCATGTTACTTTCCCATGTTAGCTAACCACTTACACTGAAAATGATATCCTATGTAAAAGGAAGGGAAAAGATGGGGCAATCTGTAGCTTATTTTTCCATTAGTCCCACTGTCAGTAAGCCAAAGGGAGTGTTGGTAGAACACGCACATGTTACGTGAAATAAAAATGGCTGAGTTCGTTCGGTGCAGGATTTCCACTGTTCCTGTAAGAACAATGTATGAGCTGCAAAATATAAATTTTCTAATGTTCGTGATTTTGCATATGAATTAAATGCTTATATTTGCATTTTAAACTCAGATGTGGAATTTAAGAAACAAAACAAATGAACAAAGGGAGAAAAAAATGAGAGAGACAAACCAAGAAAGAGACTCTTAACTACAGAGAACAAACAGATGGCTACCAGAGGGGAAGGAAGGGGTGGGGCGACAGGTGAAACAAGAGCACATTTATCATGATGAGCACCGAGTAATGTATAGAACTGCTGAATCACTATATACCTGAAACTAACATAACACTGTATGTTAACTCTGCTGGAATTAAAATTAAAAACTTAATAAAAATAAAACAAACTGGCATCATACCCTATAAAGGTAAACAGTAAAATTCATCGTAATAATTAAAATTTTAAAATTTCCCTTACTTAGAGTGACATGAAATAGCAAATAAGGTACACCATGACAAGTGTGCTCAAGACAGAGACCATGGGAGAAAGGGCCCTCCCATTTTCACTCTGCACATGGCCCAACAAATTTGGAGCAGCCTTGACAACAACAGATGAAAGGATTCAATTATGATTGATTCATTGCCTGTTTCCAGTCAAACTTCAAATCAAGAGGCAAAGGACTCGATAATTCAATAATAAAGTAAAAAAACATGACTGCTTGGAATTCTGACTTTGGTGAAATCAACCCATCAATGCACTCACACAATCTTCTTCCACCACATGCAACCACCCAGAGAATCACAGAAAACCAAGGGTACCCAGTCTGAAAAGGAGGAAAAACATTTTTACATCGAGTCTGTCAGAGACGCCTCTCCTGGGGTCCAAGGCTGTGCAGCAGGGCTTCCCTGTGAGGGAACAACATGCAGATAGGACAAGTGGGATCACTGACACGTCTTCAGGGCAAATCTCTGTACGACACAAGCTTCGGCAATGACTTATTGCTCATGTGCACCTGTCCTATTTGGCACTTTAGAGGAGAAAGATAACTGCTTATGTTTGAAAGATAACTGCTTATGTTTGTTTTAAGACTTAATAAGCATAAGCACTTTCATAGACAGACTTATTTTATTTCTACCATAGCCACTTTTCGGACTCGGGAAAGTAATTTTCAATAACATTTTTATTATCAGTATTCCAATGCTAAAAGTCATGTTGCTTTTAATGTTCTTGACCTGGGTAGTGGTTACACGGGTATTCACTTTAGACTCATTCATGAACCTTCATATATGTGTTTTATGTACTTTTGTGTATAAGTCTGCAACAAAAAGAACAAAAGGTAATAAATGTTCACTGCAGGAGACTGGAAAAGAAGGTTAAAAATCTCCCATATTCCCAAAGAAAACTATTAACAACTTGATGCTTCCCCCCCCCCCTTTTTTTTCTTTTTGAAAGAGAAAGAGAACGTGCACATGCAAGCAGGGGAGGCGGGGCAGAGGGAAAGAAAGAATCTTAAGCAAGCTCTTCGCTCAGTGTGGAACCCAACTCGGGGCTCGATCTCATGACCCCGAGATCATGACCTGAGTCGAAACCAAGAGTCGGGTGCTTAATTGACTGAGCCATCCAGCTGCCGCTCCCTTGTTTTTATAAAACTGGAATCATGCTTTCCATGATGTTTTGTCTCTTTCTCTCCAACATGTCACATTTTTATAAAGCATTAAAAATTCAACATAGGGGGTGTCTGGGTGGTGCAGTCGGTTAAGCACTGGACTCTCGGTTTTGGTTCAGGTTGTGATCTCATGGTCTTGAGATTGAGCCCCACCTCAGGCTCTGCGCTAGGCACAGAGTCTGCTTGAGATTCTCTCTCCCTCTCCTTCTGCCCCTCCCGCTCGTGCTCTCTCTCTCTCTCAAATAAATAAATAAATCTTAAAAAAAATTCAACATAGTATTGCTTAAAGATAAACTCTAGTTAATAAACGAATTCCTTATTGCTGGATATTTAGGCTGTATCTACTTTTATTTCCAAAATTACCAGAGGGCACTTTTTCTCTCTCGTGGATAAGGTAACAGCTCATGCAGGTTGATGACCTTATTGCTGCTGTGTGCAGAGCCAGGGAAGGCTACAGCTCACTGGGTTTGCAGGCTTATTCCTCTCCCTACGCTGCTCTGCACTTCCTCTGATCACAAGGGTTTAACTTGACAAATCAAAGGGGGAAATGGTGAAAGACGATCTGCCCCTGTCCCTTTCCCACGAACGCTCTGCTCTCTCACCCTAAAAAAGGGGCACAGTCCACCAAGTTCAGGGTTTAGATCAGGAAGAATGTGTTTCTGTGGTGCCCAGTCTGAGATAAAGGGCACCACTGCTGTCCTTCCGAGATGCACTGCCTGGACCCAAACGGTTACTTGGGAGGCCAGGGAGGGAGAATAAACTTTTCAAAGGTACAAGGTTGCAGGGTTCGAGGTTAATAAGGAGGTTCTGTAAATATTTACTGAACAAAACTTTGCCTGTCAACTGGTGACACAGAGCAAGGTGTGGTTTTCCTTCCCGCCCCCAGAGGTGGCTGGGAAAGCTGGTCTGACAAACTAGTGGGAAACGCTGCCCACCCAAGATGGAACCAAGAAACGCAAGAATGCCTAACAGGATTCAGGAAATGAAATGAGCCCAATCATCTTCTGTCTGCCCTCTCCCCCGAGTCCCCACAACTCCCACCCCTCATCGCTGAAGCCGGAAACCATAGAGAAGACACTCATAAACAAAACACTGGCCACAAAAATGAAAGCCTGAAGTAGCTGACCAAACAAACAGCTCTGGTTGCAGTACACGGTTTAGCTGTTTCCCAACAGGTTGAAATATCACTGGCACCATTTTATACTGCAAATGCCACTGGGTAGCAATAAAATCATAAGCTGTGGGAGGCTGTACAGAGAAAAAAAGTCCTAGCGTACCTCTGGTTTGGTGGGTGGTCTGAAAGTTCTCTTTTTGACAAGACCAGGTCCATTCCTTTACACTCCTTGCTAACCGAACAGCCAAGAACCTAGGTTTGAGAAGGTGACCTTCCTTCTGGTAGAACCACAATTAAACCACTCCAGATTTAAGAGAATCTATCCTATCACCTAAGGACCCCAGAGACCCCCAAACCTACTTGAAAACACAAAAATGTGTAGCTATAGTTTACAGGAAAATCCACCCCTTCCTGCCCCTAGTCCATTTTAATTTAACGTAATTCTAAAAAGTAAGCCTATTTTCCATATAACTTAAGATATAGTCTATGTGGCATGACACATTTTGCCTGGGAACATCCTGGGTCAGTAGGGGGCATTCGATGGTACAGGAAGCCATCTTTCAGAGCTACTGAAGCCAGGTGTACCGGACTGTTCGTAGCAACTACAGACATAAAACCTGCTGGTTCCAAACATCAGCATTCCAAGGATAAGGGCTCCAAATGGCAGGCATTGCTCTGCTGTGGAGCTGCTTCTCACATGGGCAACTCCACATCCTCCCAGTAACAACAGGATTGATCTACTAGATGGTGATTAATTATCTTCCTGAGCAGCACTGGGAAGGCCAGCTAGGGTAGGATATAATTTAAAAGGACTAGCCTTTCTAGCACTGGAACCCTAGTTTAAACTGAATGTCTCTTCTGGGATCAAAAAAGGCAGGTCCATGGCATGAGGCATACTTTGATTTATAAGCTTTGTGAGCTTCTAGGAGAAAGACTATATGGGAGTGGAACAGAAGTGGAGACAAAGCTAACAAGAACATATATCACCTTATGCAAGATACCTATTTATAATTTTTATTTAGATTTTCATTTAAATGATAAATTCTGGAGCTAGAGATTCCTGTAGAAATTACCTGAAATATTTTATGGGAGAAGAGAAAATACTCTAATGTCTGGAAGCAGGACAAGAAAAGGATTTCTCTGATGCTTCAAGTTGAGAAGTTGATCTGTAAAGATCTAGGTATCCAAAGGTGGCTGTGCTAAATTTGAGTGTGGGCTCTTTTTCATTCTGGACCTGCCTTCTTTTGGAAGTGTAATTGGGCAAGAAGCAAAATAACAAACAAAAGCAAAAGCAGGTAAATCAAAGAAATAAGTCAGAGACACAGAAAACTCCAAAATAAATCATTTCCAAATCACTAGGAGTTAAGGATAATTACCCATGGAATTATCAATTATCTGTCAAGTATCAGTGGAATTACTATGTTTTAATTTTCTTTTTTTTTAAAGATTTTATTTATTTGACAGAGAGACACAGCGAGAGAGGGAACACAAGCAGGGAGAGTGGGAGAGGGAGAAGCAAGCCCCCCACAGAGCAAGGAGCCTGATGCGGGGCTTGATCCCAGGACCCTGGGATCAGGACCTGAGCCAAAGGCAGACACTTAACGACTGAGCCACCCAGGCGCCCCTATGTTTTAATTTTCTATGATCCTTATGCTTTCAACATTAATTATCTGCTTATTTCAAACTTATAAACAGGTACCCTTACTGCTTTGAAGAAATTTTTTAAAAATATTTTATTTATTTTATCCATCCATCCATCCATCCATCCATCCATCCGAGAGTGAGAGAGAGAGAGAGAAAACAAAAGGGAGGAAGAGCAGAGAGGGAGGGAGAGGGACAAGCCGACTCCATGCTGAGCGGAGAGGCTGACTTGGGGCTCAATCTCAGACCCCGAGATCATGACCTGAGTGGAAACCAAGAGTCAGACGCTTAACAGACTGAGCCACCCAGGCACCCCTGCTTTGAAGAAATTTTGATTTTAAGATGTTAACATATTTAAAAGCTCTGAAAACTAGTAATACTCTGACATCAGCTCTTTTCACTATCCTTATGTTTTGGTATAGACACCTTCCCTGGGGTTGGAGGTCTCTGGTATTTATGGTCTAGGCACTCTGTTCTTACAGGATTTAAAATATATATATATATATGGACAATGACTACTTTAATCTCTTTAATAGGTTGAGAGTGTCGCAAATATAAATTATAAAAGTTTGCTTCCTACCACTTTTTTGGGTGGTCCTATTCAGCTTGCCCTCAGCAGCAGCAGCAAAGGCAGAGGAAGGACTAATGGGTCAGCATGATGGACACACCATTAAATATACGATGTACTGCCTGCCTGTGCTCAGTGTGTCAATAAACAAGTACTTTGTGCCTTAACACCAGAAGCAGCAACTGACAGACAGAAAAATATGCCACAAAGCCTGTGGCTGTTACTATTGTGGGAAGTCAAACAGGAACCTTTTTAAATACTAATTTTCTTTCCCCCCAGTAACAGATTATATAGATGCTCTCTCTCCAATTATAGAATTTGTTTTCTTTTCTTTTTTTAAAGATTTTATTTATTTGAGAGAGAGAGAGAGAGAGCACACACAAGGGGAGCAGAGAGCAGGACGAGCAGACTCCCTGCTGAGCTGGGAGCCAAGGATGTGGGGCTGGATCCCAAGACCCTGAGATCATGACCTGGCCAAAGTCAGATGCTCAACCAACTGAGCCACCCAGCTCCCTGAACTTGTTTTATCTCTAAAAATTCCCAACAAATTGTAGGCCAGCAGTAGGAACTGGTAGGGCATATTATGTAACAATCATTAGAGGCTGATTTTCCCAACTCTGGATTTAGAATATACCGTTACCTCTACCTCAGCCTCCGCACACAGTCTGATGGGTAGCAACCCTGTTCCAGCAGGTCTGGCTACCCCGCATAATTTCAAAATCAGCCTAAGTCACATTTTAAGAAACCCATTCTCCAAGTTGTAGACACAAAAACTCCAATGTCATTGATAATATCAGAAATTCCATAAGGCCCTTCTACCTTTCTCCAGTCATTAAAAGTATTTAAAAATATGTATAGTAACTCAAGAATTTCTCCCTTTTCCTGCCTGTTTGCACTGAGAATGGTAATTTAACCTAAACACGTACATGCCAAGGCTATGTTGTAAATGATATAATTACCTAATTGTTTATTTATTAAAAGACTCTTGGCCTTAAAAACAAATGTCAAGAAGGGAAAAAACAAGAAGTGGGGGGGTCTTCATTTGAAGATAAACTCACTTAAAGAAATAAGACATATAATCAATTACTGATTAGACACTAATGATTATAATTTACGCTGGAGTCCATAGTTCAGACAAGCAATTAAGGCTGATAGAAGAAGTGTAAACAATTAAATGAATGGACTAATTGCTCTTCTGAATGGAGACTGGCTTCTTCCTTGTGCAGACTTTATGACCATCTATCCTGTAATCTCTATGGTAACTCCCATGCCACTTCCTCCCAGGAGCATATTTAAGAACTCTGAAAACTAGTAATATTCTAGAATGCAGAGTGGTGTGTTTATGACCATCACTTCTTCCTCTGGGTAATTCTGAGGAAAAAAACTTCAAGTTGTTTTACTAACCAGTGTGAAAAAAAATTAGTGCTTACAATCAGATTTGGAATTAGCCAGGATATGACCTCTCATTGAAAGACAAAGGCACTATTAAAATTAGCAAAGTTGCAGTGTGTTAAATGGGTCCCTGATACCAAGCCAAAAACATGAATTAGCTTGGCTCAGGGAGAAAAGAGCCTATTCCTGAGATAAATCAGGCAAGGACTCATCTTCAACAAAAATTAAAAGTACACCAAAACCACAGCAGCCTTGTCGCTTTTATTCCTCTTGCTGATTTAATATGTGACCTGAAACTCTTCAAAAGTGGGGCTATCCTAACTCAGTTGTTTCAAGCCAACCTGCATCAGAATTCCTTAGAGGACTTGACACACACTTTATAGGACCTCCCTCCCTCCCAAGTTTCTGGTACAACAGATCTGGGATGGGGCCTAAGAATTTGCATTTCCTACAAAGTTCCCAGTTGATGGTAAGAGGAGCACACTTTTAGAATCATTACCCCAGCTTATATGTTCCATGGGATGTGTAAAGGCAAGAGGATACTTACTTTTCTGTGGGGAACATTCCCTCAACAGCACTGGAAAGCTGCTAGGTGAAAGGATCCTTCAGGAAATGCCCACATAGGTCCACACTTTGCCTCTGACACTGGGAATTTATTATTTGTTGATCTTTAATCTATGTATTATAAACCTCTCCAGATGACTTTGAGACCTTCTGAAGAAAAAGAGAGCAATTCCCTCAGCCTGGGACAACATGCATCATGTCCCCTACAAGTATAAATTCTAGAATAAGATGTACCTAAATTCAAATCTTGGCTTTCTCTTACTAAATGGTGAGCTCTTGGGCAAGTTATTTCATCTCTGGGCCATCATTTCCTCATCTACAAAATGGGACTCATAATAATACTTGTAACTCATAGTGTGGTAGTAAAAATTCAGTGAAAGAATACAGTTGACCTTTAATGCAGGGTTAGGCATGCCGACACCCCCATGCAGTCAAAAATCCCCATACAACTTTTGACTCCCCCAAAATCTAACTACTAATAGACTACTGTTGACTAGAAACCTTACTGATAACATAAACAGTTGGTTAACGCATATTTTGTATATGTGTTATACACTGTATTCTTATAATAAAGCTAAAGAAAATATTAATAAAATCATATGCAAAATATATTTACAGTACTGTAGTACAAAAAACTGCATAAGTGGACCCATGCAGTTCAAACCCACATTGTTCAAGGTTCAACTGTGTATCTACAGCTCTTAGCCTTAGGTCTAACTCTTAGAAAACTCAGTAGAGGTCAATGCTATCATGCCTGCTCCTTGTTGGAGATTTTGAGAATTCTCACATTTGTAATCCAGGATCTCGTCCTCCACTGATAACTCCCACCGACCCGGATTGCAACAAGTGGTCAAGACGGGAGAGAACATCTCCTGAGAAAACATCATTACCAGTCCCCTTGGAACTCTTGTCCTCCTGCCATCCTTATACCTTTGCTCCAATCCAGACCCTCCATATATGCTAATGTATGAGGTCTAACTGGTGTACTTTCACCTAAGTCCTCCAGGCACCCTAAATTCTTTCATCATTCTTCAGAAAACCATCTTTTTGGAAAAGGGAAGAAAGGTGTGGGCCATCATTAATCCAGTCATCTGAAGATAAGCAAACCATTACCACCCGAATGCACGCTATTTCCCTTGAAATCTATGTATTTCAGTACACATTCTATCCTTCAAAAAATGTTTCGGGGCGCCTGGGTGGCTCAGTCGTGAGGTGTCTGCCTTCGGCTCAGGTCATGATCCTGGGGTCCTGGGATGGAGCCCTGCATTGGGCTCCCTACTGGGCAGGAGGCCTGCTTCTTCCTCTCCCACTCCCCCTGCTTGTGCTCCCTCTCTTGCTGTGTCTCTGTTGAAAAAATAAATAAAATCTTTAAAAAAATAAAGAAATAAAAAATGTCTCAGTTTTATAACATTTAAAAAGATTTTTTAAAATAATTTTATTTATTTGAGAGAGAGAGACAGAGAGTGAGAGAGAGAGAGCACAAGCAGGGTGAGGGTCAGAGGGAGAAGCAGATTCCCCGCTGAGCAGGGAGCCCGATGTGGGGCTCGATCCCGGAACTCCGGGATCATGACCTGAGTCAAAGGCAGATGCTTAACCGACTGAGCCACCCAGGTGCCCCTCAATTTTATAACATTTTTGTTATATAGAGAAGAAATTAGGAAATTAAGACCACTAGTAATTCTATCACAAGATAACCACTGTTAGTAACCTGATGAGTGTTATTACAGTTGGGTACATGCTTATGAAAATGGGATCATACTATTTATTTCTGTTCTGCAATCTTTTTCACTTAGTATAATATTGTACAGGTTTTTAAATATTCTTCCACATTAATTTTAATGGCTGCAAAAGATTTCATGGCATGGTTGGACAATAACTTACTTAACGCCTTGGAATCTTTTCTCTCTCACACCTGCTGTGCACGTTTAGGATCCAGAAGAAATAAATACATGTATTTACTATCCCTGCTCTCCAACACTGGGCCATGTGAGATAGAACTGCTGGATTAATAAAGCTAAAGGAATTATTACCTAATGAACTTACAACAACCTGACTTTCTTAAATCAGAGAAAAACACTTGAATTGATTAAAAATACTTCTATTTGTTTCTGTACATTCTAATATTGGAGAGCAGGTAGTCACAAACTTCTTTTGTACTTCAATGTAGAACATTTTCCCTCATTTTTGTTTTAATGAGAAATTTAATTTTGTAAATGAAATTAAATAGGTATATCCTTAACATACATTCCCCAGGGTCTAAAGAGAATAAGAGGATTTAAAACATTTTTTTTAAATAAAGAGAAAGAGTGAAGACTTATCTAAGCTATTTACTATGCTTCAGCTCTGTATTCACTACAGGGACAATGCAGAGTGGTTGGGGGAGACAAATCGAAGTCTTATACTACATTTTTGATTAGTTGATGTTGTTAAAGAATCAAAGACCCCATGTGAGGAAAAGTCCAACTCTTCCTGTGTATGCCGTGCTTATCAAAAATCTCTTATAAAACTGATGATCATGAGTATAGGAATCCCATTCCAACACAGAGCATTCACCAGGAAGCGCGTACAGCCACGGCCCCCACATCCAGCACAGATATCATTTCAAGTACCTGCAGGGGTGCATTGTGCTTGAAAGAGACCATCTGCCCCCTCCAAGTCTCATTTCTCACTAACTACTTCAAAGCATATATGTCTTCCCATCTTGGGAGGACCAATATTACTAGGAAAGATGCAAAAGAAAAGATGCTATATTTTATCTACTAGAATCAACTCATATATCCCTTATGAAAAGTTAAATTATCACTTCCTGTAACAAGTCATCGCTGGGGGGGCACCCAAGGATATACCACTGTTCATGCATAGTAGATACAGCAGCTGCCCAATCCGAAGAGACCAGCAGGGCACAGCCACCCTCTCCCACTACTAAGCAGACTCTTCCTCTTGATGTCCCAGTGCCTCAAATTTAAATTTTACTTTCTCAAGCCCACCTCTCTCTTCTGATTTCCATGTTATACTTAATAAAACAATACCATCACCCTTCTCCCAAAATCCCTGGTTCAGGATCACTGGACCATCTCTGATTATTCTTCCTTATTTTCACTAGACTTGCATATCCAGTCACTACTCACCAAGCCCTGTTTCTTCTCCCTTCATAATAGCTCTTCCATCTGCCTCTTTCTTTCAGCTTTCTTAACCAATACCCTAGTTCAGGTCCTTATTACCCAAAGACCAAAACATAACCATAGTCTCTTAACTGGTCTCCCCAACCATCAGTCAGTTCCATCCTCAACCATCCATTTTGATCATACCTTTCTGCTGATCAGAAATTCAGATGGCTACAGAATAAAATCTGAATGTCTTCATCAACACTCAAGATACTCCATGGTTCCAGGCATATCTCTGGCCCAGCAAAATTGGTCTCTTTGGTCTCTTCTCTTCCTGAGCACATTTATACATGCATTCCCGTGTTTCCAGAGCACTCTCGACACCATCTTTTGCATTTGGAATGTCCTTCTCACCTTCCCACCCTTCTCCTCTTCCTTAAATGTATTCATACTTGAATGTCTAGCTCAAATCCAACTTCTTCTACAAAGCCGTAAAAAAAAAAAAAAGCTACCTATCTCCTCTGCACTTTCATTCATTCAAAAACTATTTATCAAGTTCTAATGATGTACCAGGCACTAAGCTGGTTGCTGAGCATGAGGACATGAAAAAAACAACAACACAGATATGGTTCCTGTTTTTATATTTTTCTGTGTGGGTCATATCTGCACCAACTGGTGTAAACTTTTGAGAGGCTTTATCTCACACTTTTCCCCCCTCTTAATCCTCCAGCACTCCTAGCATTGTGTCAGGCATGTGGCAATTGGTCAGTAAATGTTTGCTGACTGATTTTTGATTAGTGCTTAGAGATCCAATTTATCCATATATCCATACCCTGACCTGCCTGTGACAGAAGCTATTTATTCATTCAAGCTAACTGGCTCATATCTGAAAAGGCTAACCTTTAGTAACACCATGCTCCGAAACCAACTAGGCTAACTGGCCACCTGACCAAGAACAATAATATTCTTTCCCACAGAGAATGGGAGCATTTGCCTTTGGCACTGAGAGTACTTTGTGAAACCCTGATGCAGCAGCAAAAGGCACTTCTGAATGGCAACAGGAGACAGTACAGGTGGGTTTTGCCTTCATATGTCTAGGCAACAAAACATGGGTTTGGTCATGGATTCCCATTCATATAATGCCTTTGGTATTTCTTATAGACTCATAACCATTTCATCTCATATAAATTTAGGAGATATGCAAAAGATCTGTCAAGTATCCAAAACATGCATCAATCCAGCAAATATTTACCAAACACCAAGAAGAGGCAACACACTCTATAAAGAGTATGGGCTTTGAAACTAAGAAAACCTGGGTTGATTCTTAGATATACCACTAACTAGCTGTGCGGAAAGACATCTGACCTTGCTTAGCTTTGGTTTCCTTCTCTGTAAAACAAGGATAGGGCCACCTACCTCACAAAATTGCTTTGAGGATTAAATGAGGTAATGCATGCAAACTACTTGGCACAGGTAGCTGTTCAGTAGGTGGGTTGTTGCTACAGTTGAAGGAGAAGAACAGCAAGCAGCAGTGGTATTCACAGTGCTGGGCATTGTGCTTAATTAGCATCGCTGCCTATTAGCACTGCCAACAAGACAAGCTCAAGGGAAACCCTGACTTAGAGAAATTAGGTGAATATCTATATCTATATCTATCTATCTATCTATATATATATATATATATATATATATATGACTATCTTATGCCTTGGAACTCTGTCATTAAAGTCTAAGTAATGTGGAGAACCAGATGTTTCATTGACATCACAAGCAACATTATCCCAAACTATTATGAAGCAAAACATCTCCAGCTTTACTCTCACGTCATAGTCACTTGGTGCTTTCAACAATTCAAACTGTTTGGGGGATATAGGTCAGTGGTAGAACACGTGACTGCACTTTAAAGTACTTTCATCTATTTTATCTCGAGCTAAATATAGCCTGTAAACTCCTAGAAAGCCAATATGTTCCAAAAACCAACGCTGGTTCTTTAGGGGAGGTAACGCAGGAATCCAAAACTAGTGTAAGAATTCGGCTCCCTTGCAGGCCAGTGTAAAGAGGACACCTAGCATATAGTAGACATGCAAATGTCTGCTGAACATAAAAATGAGTTTCAGTTATACAATGAACCTGTACATCCAGTGTAATGGAACACATAGGATGCCAATGCAATACATGTTTTTATGAATAAGAATTCCAATCTTTAGAATCAGAGAAGGAAATACAAATGCCCAGCTTCCTGAGAACAAAGAGTACCTGAAGAAAGTACTGCAAGAGAAGCTGGCATTCCCTCCCAATCATGTGCTGCCATCAACATTACGTTTTCCCCACAGTCTTACGAGTGTGGGCAAGGGTTTTGGACCCACGGGTCTTAAGTTCACATAGGAAGTCAAGGATAAATGCTATTCTTCCAGTTCCCCTCCCAAGAAGATACTACATTTAAGTACTTTAGCACTCAAATCCACTGAAAAGCAGGGAGGAAGAGGAGACAAAGAAATGTAAGGGGCAAAACTACCCTTAAGAGAGGAGTACTGGGGCACCTGGGTGACTCAGTTGGTTAAGCATCTGCCTTCGGCTCAGGTCATGATTCTGGGGTCCTGGGATCGAGCCCCACATCGGGCTCCTTGCTCAGCGGGGAGTCTGCTTCTCCCTCTGCCTGCAACTCCCCCTGCTTGTGCGCACTCTCTCTCTCTGACAAATCAATAAATAAAATCTTAAAAAAAAAAGAGAGATACAGAGAGAAGAGTGTTCCCCTCTGCCTTTCTGAAAAGCAGCAACTATTCCTTCCACAACCCATGTAGCACGCTCTGAGAAGTACAGGGAAGGCTGAAAAAGCTGTGGATGACCTTACTGGAATTTCATGCTTATTTATACGTTATGACCTAGAGCTAGCACCCGGGCTTCCAATCTCTCAGAAGTCACCCATAAATCAGCAAATGAAACAAGCGCTGCAAATAGCATAATTTCTCATGAGCAAGAAATTAGGTGATGTTAGATTTTTTTGTATTTAACAGAGAATGATAAAATTTGTTTTAACAGGTTATCAGGAAAATTTTCAAACTTACACAAAAGCAGAGAGATAGTGTAATGGACTCAACTTGAAGTTATCAACATATGGCCAACCTTGTTTCATCTGTACCCTTATTTTCTGGATTATTTTCAAGCCGAACCCAGATATCCCAGCATCTATTTAGAAATACTTGAATATGCATCTCTCAAAGACATTCAGAAAGTCACCACCATGCCATTATCATATACTAACAATGAAAAGTACATAATTCCTTTATATTATCAAATATGTTGCCAATGTTCAAATATGTCCCAATTGTCTCATGACCTAATTGTCTTTTTACAATTGGTCAAAAACTGAATGTTCACAATAGAAAGAAACTAAGAGATTGCATGGTCCAATTTCTACCCAGTATGACCAACTCCCCTTAAAGCAGTACCTCAGCTGTGACACTGTCCCTTAGAAGTGTACATCTTGTGGAAGATGTGAATCTTCAGACTCATGAGCTGATTTCTTTCCTGTATATTATTTTATGATCTTTCATAATTACAATTTTCAAATTTTTAAAAACAGCTTTATAATGATATAATTCACATACCACAAAATTCACCCATTTAATGTGGTTTTTAGTATACCCACAAGGTTATGAAATATTACCACTATCTCACTTTAGAACACTACCATCGCCCTCAAAAGAAACCCCTGTACCTATCAGCAGTCACTCCCCACCTCCCTTCTCCAGCCCCTGGAAACTACCAGTCTGCTTTCTGCCTCCGTAGATTTTGTCCATTTTTCTGGACATTCTTACTCCACTCTCACACCATTTTAAAACTGTTTAGGGGTTTGCTTCCCCCACCCCCAACCAAGGCAGGAACTGTCATCCTGTGAGGGTATTCATGGTACCTGACACTCATCTAGGGAACAAGATGCCCCAGCAAGGGGCTCCTCCTCACTCCCCTACTTTGGGGAGAGAATCAGTCATTTCTTTTTGCTTTCCTGTTAGCTCAGAGTCGAGAAATAAATAATACATTATACATTAATAAAAAAATTAAAAAAATAAAATTTCCTGGGTTTAATTACCCACCTTATTTTTTAAAAAAAAAGAAAGCTCAGAGTCGAATTTGTGGCCCAGCTTTTATAACCATGTAGCATATTATCATATACCTTTCTCTGACCAAACTTTCCCTCTGTCTTCACTTTAGCATTCTACCTTAATTTTCCTTTTGTTTTCTTCATTTGTTTTTTTCCTTGTATTTCAAGAATTTCTGTCCTTTAGGTCAAATGCTTTTTTGGAACAAGGAAAGATTTAAATGCGTAAAATTTTTCTCCAGACATTTTGATATGATCCTATCATATCCTAAAAGCCTTGGAAAATCTCTCCCATTTGGCCATAATTATTTTTTTGATGACGCATGCTTAGACTGGTATTCCCAAAAATATGGTCCTAGGACTCCTACTAAAGGATATGAATGCATAAAAGGTGACTTGAGTGAGAATATGTGAAGTTCATTCCTGGACACACAAAAAAAGAGGTGTACGTGTGCAGGAAGAATCTGTGAAGGAAGAGTTGGTGATTCACTGGTTTAGAGAACTAAACATGACAGAGTTGATGATCAGGGGAAATAAAGAGAAAGAAGAAAAGAGACATGGCAGGTATCACTCTGGGATGTTGGCCCGGTGGCTCAATACCTTACTACTGCATTTACTGGGAGGTGTGTGTGTGTGCGTGTGCGTGTGTGTGTGTGAATTTCAGGGAATAAGAACTGCAGCTTTACTGATAGAAGTGTGATGTACTCATCCCCATTCCAAGTGCTGGCACATTTTACTTGGTGGTATTGGTCATTCTGCTTTTGCCAAAAGAGAAATATCCTGTACCAAGCAACATTAAAACCCAGGCTTTCCCAATGAAAAGTTGCCTGAGAGGACCTCACAGACAGAGACATTAATTCTTCCCTTGATAGAGTTTAACAAAACTCTTCCTGTACCCAGGAATGCAATGATTAATCAACTAATTTCAACCCAAGTTTTGTTTATATGTTCCAACTATAAACATTAATTGAAATATTTCCATTGCAACAAAATCACTTTGGTTTGGATTTAAACACTACTGTATGACAACATGCAAGGATGTTTCAGAACATGAAAGCACAACTTAGCAAAATAACATTTCCTGTATTAAATCCAAGGAGACACACAGTGGAAAGTGTTATTCTAGGGTGCATGGTGACTTGATAGCTAGAGCAAGGGACTGAGATTTCCCTTTCCATATGATAAGCTGCAATAGATTTTCCACCCTACTTTGTGGTTTTAGAAAAGCTTGCATGACTACTGGGTATTTACCACAAAGATACAATGTAGGGATCTGAAGGGGTACATGTACCCCAATGTTTATAGCAGCAATGTCCACAAGAGCCAAGCTGTGGAAAGAGCCAAGATGTCCATCGACAGATGAATGGATAAAGAAGATGTGGTATATATACACAATGGAATATTATGCAGCCATCAAAAGGAATGAGATCTTGCCATTTGCAACGACGTGGATGGAACTGGAGGGTGTTATGCTGAGTGAAATAAGTCAATCAGAGAAAGACATGTATCATATGACCTCACTGATATGAGGAATTCTTAATCTCAGGAAACAAACTGAGGGTTGCTGGAGTGGTGGGGGGTGGGAGGGATGGGGTGGCTGGGTGATAGACATTGGGGAGGGTATGTGCTATGGTGAGCGCTGTGAATTGTGCAAGACTGTTGAATCACAGATCTGTACTTCTGAAACAAATAATGCAATATATGTTAAGAAAAAAAAAAGAAGAAGAAGATAGCAGGAGGGGAAGAATGAAGGGGAGTAAATCGGAGGGGGAGACGAACCATGAGAGACGATGGACTCTGAAAAACAAACAGGGTTCTAGAGGGGAGGGGGGTGGGGGGATGGGTTAGCCTGGTGATGGGTATTAAAGAGGGCACGTTCTGCGTGGAGCACTGGGTGTTATGCACAAACAATGAATCATGGAACACTACAGCAAAAACTAATGATGTAATGTATGGTGATTAACATAACAATAAAAATTTAAAAAATTCTAGGCAAAAAAAAAAAAAAAGAAAAGCTTGCATGAAGAAAAACTGCCTGGTGGTCTGTTTTATTTTGTTGGGGGGCAGGTAGGTAGTATGAGGTTTTAACATGAGAAAAAGAGACAAAAAGGTGGGAAATATCATGTCTGAGAGTACACATGATTTTGATAGTATTTGAATAGGCGACAAATTCCTGGAAGAACCTTTCATATAATAATAGAGGTGAACATGATAACATAACTCATGTGGGCCATATTCTATTTCAGTTATGGCTCTAGGAGAACGCAGCCTTCGGGAGGGGGAAAGAGTCTGGGCCATCTGAGATGCACAAAGGCTATTATCTTCATAAAAGCTAACAGATGAATTTTATCCAGATGCTTTAAAGTACACATAATACAGAACAATCCATACCAAATCTTCTCACACCACCAGAACTCTCCCACCCTCAAGACGATAACCTCCTGGCTTCTCTAACAATGTCACAGCAAGACATTTATTTTTTTTTTTTTAAGGAAGATTTCTCTGCCTAGACTGTGGTTCTCATTCCTGGATGCACTCTAGAATCACCTGGACAGCGTTTTCAAACAGCTAAGCCCCTTCCCCCACCACCCAAGACTCTAATTTAATAGTCTGGGATTGAGCCCAGGCACTGATTTTTAAAAGGCTCCCCAGTGATTCCAAAGTGGGCCAGGGTTGAGAGCCTACGGTCTATACAGAAGCCTCAAATAAGCTTTTCCTTCCTTCAAAGGTGAATCTCTTTCATGTAATGTACCCAAATGGTCCTACCTTAGTAGGGCCCTAGTCATTTAACCATTCCAGATATAACTCCAATATTACGTTTTTTTTTTTTTTGTATTTTTACTGTGACTATTTATGAATATATTCAGCCTTATATTCATAATGTAACCATTACATCTGTGTTTGTTGCTATGGTTTGTGCTAAGCTACCATGCTTGTGTTAGATCTCTCATTTGATTTATTAGATGACTTTAGACGGATTATTATGTGAAGGTCACTGTGCTCAAAACCTGTGGAGGATGCAAAGATGAAAAGTTACTCTTGTAGCTACACCTGCAGTCAAGGAACTCAAACTCCAGAATGGAGAGGAAACAGGTATGAATAACAACACAAGTTAGAATACAAAGTCTGTAACAGACAGCCAAGATGCACTTGACCATGCTTAGCTGCAGAGCTCAAAAATATTTCTGAAAGTCACATATATCAAAGTGTTAACAGAGGTTATCTCTAGGAAGTGGGATCAAGGATTTTGTTATCTGTGTTCTTCTATTTCCAAGTCTTTTACAAGGATTACATGATAAAAATACTCTCTAAAGAAAGTAAAACCAGTTTGAAGAATGGAAAACTAACAGGTAGAGAGGAGCACAAGCAAAGACAAAGCACCAAATGTACTTGGCAACATGAGTAGCTCTGTTTTGCTTGTAACCTGGAGGGTAGGACCGAGAGAGAGGAGGTAAGGTTGGACAGGCTGGAGCAATACCACGAAGACCCTGAATGCTGGGGCGGGGGGGGTGTTTATAATCAGCAGCTGGGAGCCAGTAAAGATTTTTAAATGGTACTCTTTATCATTACAAAAATATTTTTCTCAAAAAACAGTATCATACATTTATTGTAAAAATAATTGGAAAAGTCTAAAAATCATAAAGTAAAAAAAAAGTTATCAGGAGAAAGCCATTAATATTTTGGCACACTCCCTTCCAGTCTTTTCCCTATCTATATAGTTATGGAAGATTTTTGAGTAGGAGTGTGACATCACTAGGGCTATGTTTGAAGAAGGCCGATTAAAGATGGTCTAAGTATAGGGGCACCTGGGTAGCTTAGTTGGCTAAGCATCTGCCTTTGGCTCAGGTCATGGTCCCAGGATCCTGGGATCGAACCCCATGTTGGGCTCCCTGCTCAGCAGCGGAGTCTGCTTCTTCCTCTCCCTCTGCCCTTCCTCCTGCTCATGCTCGCTCTCTTGCTCTCTCTCAAAATAAAAATAAATAAAATCTTTAAAGATGGTCTAAGTACAAAGTGGACTCCTGGGTATGGAGGTGACTGGCTAAGGCTTCTGCACACAGGTTCACAGCTTCTCCTGCATACATGTTTGCACCTGCACAAGTCAGAAGAGAGTCTGGCTATTTAGAGCAGACCCACAAATACACCCTAAGGGGCAAGTGGCACCTGAGGGGGAAGCCCCAGGCCAAAGCCTAGGGTAAACATTCCTACCACTATTCAGCAATACTGAAAGGCCTCGGCAGAGGGGGAGAGATGTATCTGCAAAGCAAACAGGTTTCCAGGAAGGGAAGTCTCATCTCCCAATGGGGCCTTGTTTCATGGGACCAGAGAATGCTTTCCTAGAGACCATCCTCACCACGCAGGATTCCCAGTATAGAAATGCCTAAAAATAGGCTATTACCACATCTACTATGAGATAATTATATTACGATAAACCAGTTCGTGGTATGACAGCTAGTGCCTATTATTCAGAAATCATGTTGACTCTAAGATCCCAGCCTCAAGAAGAGGTTGACCTGTGTCAAAATTCACGGACAGGCCTTACTGGCCAAGTTAGCTCTCCCAGCACTCAGCCTTGCCCCCCACTCGGAGACAATGGGGCTCTGTGCAGGAGCAGAAGCCAAAGACTGGAAGGAAATTTGCATGCCTCTTCTATCCCCGTGAGGTGTTTATTATTTTGCTTCCAAACAGGCTGAATCCAATGTTTTATTCCTCCCCTTTCTTCCCTTTGCTAATTTTAACTCAGTTTCAAATTAATATTTTTCAAGAGATAACTTACTTAATCCCCAACCCCTCCTACCCCTGTTTATGACTTAGGAATGAACGTAAGCACAAAACATCTTGTGATGGCCTCAAAATAGAAAGCAGGTTTAAAGTTTTATTTTTCTGTCCCAAAGCTGCCAAAGCTCTGGCGTGTTTTAACTTCTGCTCTACACACTGTTTTCTCCTTCCTTCCCTTCCATCCAGCTATATTTAGTAAAGCCCAAATAAAAGGGATACAGGCAAAGCAAAATTAAATATAGTTTCTTTGAATCAGTAAATCCCAGAGTTAGCCTATATGGCAGCAGCTAAGAAAGTGAAGTTCATATAAACACACATATGCACATAAGATGCACTGTCCTTCTCCAAAGGTGGCCTGCAGCTTTGCATGCTTCACCAAGTAGCAGGTACAACAGGAAGGCAGGCACGTCCTCTCCCATCTTCAATCTCTGACTGCCCCTTTCCCTTCTTGCTCCCATATCTCCCCACCCCCCACCTTCCCAGTTACCCCCATCTCTCCACTCTCCATTTCTAGATTTCAATAGATCTACACCACCCCTGACTCTCTGCTTGCACCCAGAAGGAAAAAAGAAAAACTGAGAAAGGTTCATTTAAATAAAAGGAAGCATGGAAAAGTGCTTAGGTGACCCAGAATTTTTAAACCAAGCTAGTACAGAAGCATACCACTGTAATTGCTCTACAGTATACATTTTTACTGTAGTTGATTTATTTAAAAAGGATCTTGGGTTTTTGTTGACTGAAGGAAGTTCTATAGGACTTGGGGACCAGGGAGGGAAATACTCTGGTTCTGGTTTTCCAATAGGGACAATGAGACTACAGTGATAATCAGGCTTTTGGGGGAGAACTTCTTGTCCAAATACAGAACATTCTAAAAGAAGGAATGGATGAGTTTGAGGGGCATGAATTGTGGGCATGAAAGGGGAATGGCACTAAATGCAACTTTAGCATTTTTCCATAAAAGAAGTACCTGATTGCCCCATCGCTTTCCCAAAACCAAAGGCACAGAAGGAGAGAAAATGTGGAGGTTCTAAGAGCCTAATGGCTGGGTAGCAAACTCAACTTTCACAGAATATTATTTTTAAATATTTTTAAAATTTATTTATTTGAGAGAGTGAGCGAGAGAGCGCACAAGCCAGGGGGAGAAGCAGACTCCCCGCTGAGCAAGAAGTCTGATGTGGGGCACAATCCCAGGACCCTGGGATCATGACCTGAGCCGAAGGCAGACACTTAACCAACTGAGTCACCCAGGCACCCCTATTTTTTTTAAAGATTTTATTTATTTATTTGAGAGGTAGGGGGCGGGCAAGCAAGCGTACCTGAGTGGGGGAAAGGGGCCTCCATTCCAGGACCCTGAGATCATGACCTAAGCCAAAACCAAGAGTGGGACATTTAACCAACTGAGCTACCCAGGCGTCCCTTCACAGAATATTCTTACCTAAATGTACCCCCATTTCCATACATGCCGGCTGAATTAATTTAATTCTACTATCAAAGAGGCAGCTACTATCGAATCCAATCTAGGGAGCAATAAAGATAGTACACTTTCTATTTAGACAATATCAGAAAAAGCTCCAAATGTATTTGCTACTACATTAAGGCAAAACAACTCTACATTTTAAAATATTTTCAGCATCATGTTATAGAACAGGAGTTAGCAAAGTATGGACCATAGGCCAAGTCCAGCCTGCCACCTGCTTTTTGTAAAGCCTGCAATCTAAGAATGGCTTTCACTTTTTAAAAACGGTTGAAAAAAGTCAAAAGAAGAATACTATTCCACAAGTGAAAATTACATGAAATTCAAATTTCATGTCCATAAATAACATTTTATTGGAACACAGCCACACTCATTCACTTACATATTGTCTATGGTTCCTTTTGTAGAGTTAAGTAGGTAAGAAAAAGACTATAAGGCTTACAAAGACAAAAATATTTACGATCTGGCCCTCTACATATAAAGTTTGCCAACCCCTCGTCCAGAGAAATATCTGGGGTGTGAAAAAACACCTTTCACTTATTTCATACGTTATAGTTTCTCAGGTAAATTCACACTTGTTACTCTTATTTTATCTTTACTTCAAGCCCGTGAGTTGGGTAAGCAAAAATTATTATCCCCTCTTTAGAGATGAGAATGCAGAAGTTTGAAAATGGATTTGCCCAAGGTCATGTTTCTGCTAAGTGGCTAGGCCAGAGTTACACTCCAATTTTCTGACCTACATCCAGAGGTGTTCACATTACACAACTCTGTCCTCTTGGATTTCTGCCAACAGTGGCTGCCAAAAGTCTTTTAAACATTCTCTCCATATTTGATAGTTCACCATACCGTAAAATCCCTCCTTCCTAAAATAGGATCCCAAACACCACACTCCCCAACCCTTCTTTTTGGTAGGGCAGGGACGCACAAATGTGGACTCAGTGGTTCTCATTTTGGCAGAGGCAGCTCTGACGGAAGCTTCCTGATGGTGGCGGAAGCAGCAGCTCCCCGGGCTGACCAGTTCTGTAGAATTCCTGGAAGCTCAACCTGGAGTCTGTTTCTTCAGCCGGCCTGACAAGCTCATGCTCTGTGTATGTATCTTAATACGTTTTCCTGTACTTGATCAAGCTACTCCAGGTTCTAACCTCCAGAATGAAGATCAAAGGCGAATACAACTTAAGTTGAGAAGAAATCCTTTTAATACTGTGGTGGTTCCTAAAAGCTTCGGGAACAACTATCACCACTTTCTAAAATACAATCCTGTTTTCACGAGATATGACCAGATGTTACTCTTAAAAGAGGATTCTGTAATTAGACAAAATTGGGAAACACCACGTTAAACAGATTCGTTTACTACAGGATTTCTCAGAGCCTTAATATATATGTGTGCTTCATAAATCTACAAAAAACATTTTAAAAATTTATTGGACCACTGAACCATTTTTTAATATCACATTAGCTTAGTAATACATTTTAGGAAATACTGATCAACAGATCTTCTACCTAGAAAAAAGTGTTTATATTAAAAAAAAGAAGAAAGTGTTTATAGTTCTAAAATATTTTTTAAAAGAAGGCTACAAAAAGGAGGAATCCAATTCTGGAGTGTATACAGTGAAAAAAATACTTTAATAGATTGCTGGCAGACTATACATTAGTACAACCTTTCTGGAGAGCAATTTAGCGATAATTAGCAGGTGTCCTAATATTTATGCTCTTTAGACTCAATAATTCCACTTCTAGGAATTTATCCTAAAAAATATAATCTGAAATGTGGGCAAATGTCAGATCCTCAGTTCTTATGATAACTTTGTCACTCTATGAAAAAGAAAAACAGTATGCTATGACTTAAGAAAAACAAAAAGGGGCTACTTCATCTTCTTAGGTGATAGAAAAAGGACTTCCTTATGATGCAGGGAAAAGAGACAAAAGCGGGTCTATATTCTTAGTAACATCATGACACTATATAAACATTTATTTAGCTCTTTACACCTTCTGCCTAAAAAGAAGTAAAGTTGGAAACTTTCCCCAAAATATCTCCATAATTAATTAAAGCATCCTAGGCCAGACACACAGCATTCCCATAAATGAAGCAGGGAGAAGAAATCTAGGTGACTAGATAAGTAGTTAGAGGTGCTACGACCCTGAGCTAATCTAAAGGCTGATGACAAACCACAAACCTGTGAGACAGATTGTTTACTCCAGGATTCAGGTTAACTGGGTGAACACCATGACAAAGAACTGTATGATAAATATTTATATCTGAAGTTAATTTAAATATTTTTTTAAAGATTTTTAAAATTTATTTATTTGATAGAGACACAGCGAGAGCAGGAACACAAGCGGGGGAGTGGGAGAGGGAGAAACAGGCTTCCCACTGAGCAGGGAGCCCTATGTAGGACTTGGTCCCAGGACCCTGGGATCATGACCTGAGCTGAAGGCAGACGCTTAATGACTGAGCCACCCAGGCGCCCAGTTTAAATATTTTTTAAAAGATCATTTCATATTAATTTAAATACAGTTATTTATTACATTTTGTACTTTGTATTTTGTATTTATTGTATATATTTAACATACATAAAAACTACTACAAATTTTAAGTGGAAGATTGAAGGGAGGAGCTTCAAATTCAGCTATTTGTAGGTTCAGATCATGTGACTAAGGCAGCAATGCCCCCTAGTGGTAGAGCATCACACTTTCACTCTGAAGCTTTTGCTAGATCAATAAGCATCTTTATAAAAGATTGAATCCACAGAAATAAAGTTATAAGGAGACAGCAAACATTGCTAAGAACCTGTAACTCTTAAATAGTGAAGCCATGATCAAACAAGGGTATTCCGTTTTTTGTTTTGTTTTTGTTTTTGAGAGAGAGAGGGCACAGCAGGGAGGGGCAGAGGGAGAGGGAGAGAAGAGGCTCTTAAGCCGACTCCCCAGTAAGTGCAGAGCCTGATGCTGGGCTTGATCTCACAACCCTGAGATCATGACCCTGAGCCAAAACCAAGAGCTGGATGCTTAACTGACTGTACCACCCAGGCGCCCCAACGGTATTCAGTTTTAAAGCCATTCCTTGATTTGCTCTCAAGTCCATTTTACAGATAGAGAAACCACAGCCTCAAAGATCAGAAATGATTTCATCTCAGTCACAAAACCACACGAGCCAAGAGGACTATGTCTCTGCCATGCTTACTACCTATTAGGCAAAAATCACAAAATAAGGATGAATGAACCATCTTCTCATAGTTTATCTCCAACATGGTGCTAACTGCTTATAGCACCAGTCACTACAGTTTTTCTTTCCACAGGTCAGCTGCTGAGGACCAAAGGCCCACACAAACCAGGGAAGGTCCAGCTACCCCCAGAAGGGAAACGAGTCCCTTCTCCACATCCCTCGGTGAGTAGAAGAGCGAGACTGTCTCCCTCTTAAGCTCAAATGCCAAGAAAATCCATGTCTCTAAGAAGGGATGTAGTGGTGGGTGTATAATTGACATCAATGAAGCCTATATCTCTGGTCTGCAGGAGTACAACCGCAGAGTTAGGATTCAGGACTGATCAACCCCAGGGAACGTGTCTAGTGATCTACAGGAAACTCTCTGGTTCTCCCAGGGAAAATGGGATGTGGCAGGAGAGGCAAAACCAGAGAACAGAGACCATCACGTTGGTGACAGCAGTAACAGTGGTTTATATTTTAGATTTTTTAATACATTGCAGAATACTTTGGTAAACTTTCATTTGCTCCTTTGGTTAAGACCTGATAAAGTACCTTTATCCCAACATTATAGATTAGAAAGAGAAGACTCTGAGAAGTTTAAGTTGTTTGTTTGTATAATCTGCCATATTAGCAGACTCAAGACTCACCCTGAAGTCTAACCGCGTTTCCCACAGCACCTGTGACACTCAAGTGGGAAGTGGCTTAATTAGCAGTAACTTTACATTATGAGAGGAGAGAAGGAGCTCCTATAGGTAGTCACAGAGCAGCTGAGAAAGACGTAACAGATGACATGGTAGAAAAGCTTTTCAAAATCCAAGAAACAGCCACAGATATTAAAGAGCAAGAAGCCTGAGACCATTTAGAATAGGGAAAAACAGGTTTATAAAGCTTGAAAAGAGCCTAAGGTAATCACTGTATCACAATTAAAATATGTGCACTCTACTCTGTTTAAGAAGCAGGAAGGTGAGAAGTCCATTTTAAAAAAAGGCTACTACCCAGGGGCGCCTGGGTGGCTCAGTTGGTTAAGCAACTGCCTTCCGCTCAGGTCATGATCCCGGAGTCCCGGGATCGAGTCCCACATCGGGCTCCCTGCTTGGCGAAGAGTCTACTTCTCCCTCTGACCCTCCCCCCTCTCATGCTCTCTCTCTCTCTCTCTCTCTCATTCTCTCTAATAAATAAATAAAATCTTTAAAAAATAAATAAAAAGACTACTACCCAAAACTAGTAAAACATTTGCTAAAGGAAGTCAACTCCCCACTTTGCAAAAACCTCTTATACTTGGAGTTTTTAAGATGGAACATTTCAAATCCTATGAGCTTATTTGCACTGCAAGACTCATTCTCAGTAATGAAAGAAAACAATGGAACTGGAAAAGTAGAGAGCCTTTAATAGACACATTTTTGAGACTCTCTGTAGTTCACACTGCACCCCACACCCTCAGGAACTGCCTCTTCATCTCCGGAGTGAGCTCTTGGAGGCAATGTTTATATCCTGGAACCCTGTCCTTGGTGCCAAAACTGATTGATGCAGAATAGATATCTGTCCCAAAGAGAGCCAGTCAGAACCCCCCCACCCCCAGCAATTTCTTTTGCTTAAACTAGATGGATTCTGTTTCTACTACTTGGAACAAAAAGGTTTGAAGTCATACATTTTATGTATTTTCTGCTTTCCCAAATTGTTTGCTCTATGAGGACAGTGATTTTTATCTGTTTTGTTCACTGTTATATCCCAACTGCCTACAATAATGCTTGGCCTATAGTAGATATTCAAAAATGTATGCTAAATAATGAATATTGTTTTATTTTTCTCCACTCTAAGTTTTATTCAGTGTATACATTCCATTTGTGTAAGAGAGAACTACACAATATCTGAAAGATTTCAAATTCATTTTTTTTAAATTTTATGTTATGTTATGTTAATCACCATACATTACATCGTTAGTTTTTGATGTAGTGTTCTATGATTCATTGTTTGCGTATAACACCCAGTGGTCCATTCAATACGTGTCCTCTTTAATATCTATCACCAGGCTAACCCATCCCCCCAGCCCCCTCAAATTCATCCTTTTGCAAGTATCTGTTCCCCATGCTTCTGCCCCTGAAAGATTCTCATCTTCCCTTTAAAGATAAGCAGTTTAGGGGCACTTGGGTGGCTCAGTGGGTTAAGCATGTGCCTTCAGCTCAGGTCATAATCCCAGGGTTCTGGGATTGAGCCCTGCATTGGGCTCCCTGCTTAGTGGGAAGTATGCTTCTCCCTCTCCCTCTGCCTCTCCCCCTCGCCTGTGCATGCTCGCTCTCTCTCTCTCAAATAAATAGACTCTTTAAAAAAAAGATAAGCACTTTAGTACTCCATCTATTGTATACAGTGTACTGTACTGTCATCACCATCAAATAATCCCTACATTTCCCTTTCTTTCCTTTTCTTTTATCCTTCCAAATGTCTGCTCTCAATAATGTCACTGGCAGGGCCATCTCTTAACAAATGGGCAGAAGACCTCATTCCTGCTTCACAAGTTCCAGGATTTAAATGGTGCCAGCCAGAGAATAAAGAAGTGCCTGAGGGAGCCCTGCAGACTCCATTACAGTACCAACCAGGGTCCCAAGAGCCACAAAATATGTGACTGTCACCCAGTAGGCCAACCAAACCATGTCAATATACCTGCAAATCCCTTCACTGAGTGGGGAGCATGCAAACTGCAAAAAGACAGCTGGCCAAATCTTTATACCTCCCAGATACTGTCCCAGCTCCTATAACTGAGCCACTTAACTGCTCTGTGTGCTGATTAGTAAAACAGATCAGTCTTCTTTCTCTGTAAGAGGGAACAATCACTATTATAACACCTAAACTACAGTACTTGAGTGTTTGGCTAAGATAAAATACTAGATTTTTAAGTGTTTTAAAAAGTCTAAATACTAAAGGAATATAAATCGCTCATATATAAACTTCAAGTCCAGATTACATATTCCAATGGAAACAAAATGAAGAAATAGGTAAGTTTTTTAAGTAGACAATTTCCCCAAATATATAGCTTTAAAATTTAGTGTTAGGGGCACCTGGGTGGCTCAGTTGGTTAAACGCCTGACTCTTGATTTTGGCTCAGGTCATGACCTCAGGGGGGTTGTGAGATGGAACCCCACATTGGGTTCCGTGCCGGACATGGAGCCTGCTTAAGATTCTCTCTCTCTCCCTCTCCCCTGCCCCGCCCACCCCCATGCTCACGCACGCACTAAACACTAAAAGAAATTTAGTGTTTAATGTCTAAAATCAATTAATTAAAAAAAAAACCCCAGACTTGAGGTAAGTTTAAATTCCCAACATAAAAGCCAAGTTAGGGAAACCAATGAGGGGCTTTATTTATAAGGTAGAAAGAAACATCATCACAAATGGATAAATGAGCAAGTGGCCTTAACCCTATAGTTCCTTACAATTCCTTCTATCACTTCATTTCATGCCATTCTCTTTCTTGTTTTAATTTCTTAATGTAACTTCTTAGGCTTAAACACTTAGAATTTTTTTCATATCATGGCCATGAGTTAGCTCAATCTTAATTTCTTGCAGTCTGAATACTCTAAAAACAAATGCTCTAAAAGCCCTTTGTCATACTTTTAATGTGTTGAGCACACTTGTGTAAGTGATCTGACAAAAGCAAATACTTGTCCAGCTCCATTCATTATCTCAGACTTCTCACTTTTGGCCCTCTCTTCCAGGAAGTCCTGAGTTTGCTGATTAAGGGGAGAAACAAATCTCTTTTGATACGCTGGGGTGAGGGCTGCCTGCCACTCTCCACCTCTCCTTAATACAGTGCTGAACACAATTTTCTGGAGGTGCTCCAGAATGTGTGCTTTCTAGAAGAGCAAGAATTGTGGCCGCATCCTTATTCCAGTTCACACAGCTGAGGAGAGTCCAGAACAGAAGGGAGGGAAGCAAGGAGACTGTTATACAGGGCTCACAAGATATCGGTGTCATTCACTAAGTCTCAGATGTCATCTTGTTTTCCTACAGTACTGCAAAATCACAGACTAAGAAAGTAGAAGTGACTTCAAATTATAACTCCTGGGTAAAGCCCTGCCTTCCCACAGATAAATAAGTAAGTCTCATAGTATACATGATGATCAAGAGGGAACCTAGGTTCAACTCTTGGCTCCACCACTTACGTCTGGGTAAACTCTAACAAGTTACTTAAGCTCTATGACTGTTTCTTTATTTATAAAGTAAGGATCGTAAGAGTATTGACCACCAAAGATAGTGCATTTAGAACAGTACCTGGCAGGTAAGAACTCAGTAAATGATGGCAGTAATTGCTGTTGATGTGACTACTATCACTAGTGTTGTTCTTCAAAAGAGTTCCAAGAATATAATGTCTTCATTCAGCAAACATTGTTTTTTATTTTTATTTCATTTCTTATTTTATTTTTAGGGAGGTAGGGGCAGAAGGGGAGAGAGAATCTTAAGCAAGCTCCACACCGAGCATGGAGCCCATTGTGGGGCTCCATCTCACCACCCTGAGATTATGACCTGAGCCGAAATCAAGAGTCGGACGCTTAACCGACTGAGCCACCCAGGCGTCCCTTCAGCAAACGTTTTGATGAACACTCACCATATGTGTCATGTATGTAGTGCTGAACACAAGAGATACAGACTCAAAAGCCACAACCCAGACCCTCAAACAGCATCCAATCAAATGGGACAATATGTCACAGAGTGGTAAGATCTACAATAGAAATGTGTAGAGGACATTGAGAAGCAAGAAGCTTGAAGACGTCCGAGAAAGGGAGAAGAGCCAAGTCTTAAAATGCAGACTGGAGTGCACTAAAGGAAGGGGAAAGAAAAGGTCATTCTGGGCAAAGTTTGGGAATGGCAAAACATAAGACTAGTAAGCTTATTAGCAAAGGCAAGTGTATGAAGGGCCTAAGTAACTTGAACCTTAGCCTGAAGAGAAATGCAGACCTTTGACTTCAGGACAAAGGATGGGCTGGAGTGGGGGAACAAGAGAGGAAGGAGATAGGAAAGATGGAGTAGAGCGAAGAGACCCAAAAATTGGGTAAAAATGTAAAGTCACAGGTCTCAGATGCTGATTCGATGTGGTGGATTATGGAATGTAAAAAGTAAAAAGTGAGCACAGGTGACTGATTGGAGCAATGGGGTAGATGGTGGTGCCACTGGAATCCAGGCAGAGGCAGGTCTGGGGGTTTTTGGAGATGAGCGCTTCACTTGGAACATGCTGAGCTGAGGGACCTGTGGGACATTCAGATGGAGCCATCTGGTAAGAGGGAAGTCAAAAATATGGGCATGTGTCTGTAAATTCAGGTGAGAGTGGAGACAGAGTTGGAAACACACGTGCTTGGGATGCAGCCAAAGCCACAGAGAGAGAAAGAGGGGTGGAAGTGACCAAGATGGATCCATTAGGGAGACAAGACAACCAGGGAGAGAAAGAGACCAGATACCACAGACACCAACATTTTCTCAGAACTAGGACACTATTTTCATCTTCATCAGCCTTGTCAATAACAACTTTTTCAAACATTCCAATGTCTTTTATCCATATACCATCTGTTTCACAAATATTTGAGGCAGCTCATGGTAAAGACATACAATAAAACAGAGAAATAAAAATGAAACAAATAAAACAGAGCAAGAAAACATGGAATCAGATTAGGAGATGAAGACAGAGGCAGACTGGGGGAGAAAGGAGGATTAGAATACAATTATGCAGGCCAAGGGGGACCAGAGAGTTGAATCAGAAGTACAAGTTCAGCTCTAAGCTTCCTGGTGGCTCAAGGAAAAAGACAGATACCTCCATAAGAAGAAACCACACTCCTCCTTAGGATTAACCAATTTGCCCAACATCACCCAGTTAAAAGGTGAATGGCTCCTTCAACTCTACCAAGCTGTTTCAACAAGCAAATACCCTTCAGCATAATTAGATTCCCATTATCAGGATGGAATGGCAGGAAGGGAACTAGACTAGGAATCAGGAGGCTTAGTGATTATAGTACCTGCTCTTCTACTAATCATGAACCTATTAGGAGCCTCTTCTACTAACGTATGAGTTCAAGATCACTGAAATTCTATGAGCCTTGTTTTCTCAACTATAAAACAAGTGCTTTCACTGAGCCATCGTCAACCAACCACAGACAGCATCTGTGCTATCATTCTCCAATCCAGCACACCTTGACAGACATTGCTAATGACTCATAGAGCTTTTTTCTGCTGAATCCTAAAAAATACCTCAAAATCCTGCCAACAGTGTTCCAGGTAACCGCCAATAAACCAGCACATGAGCATTCTGACCCTCGAGGATCTCAAAGTACCTCCAGTGCTGTCATGCTATCTCTCTCTCTCTCTCTCTCTCTCTCACACACACACACACACACACACACACACACACACACACTACCATGCTGTGATCATGGTGTCAGTCATATTTCATGGCATCCTCTCTAATGAGGAAGGCTGAGGAGGATCCAACTGCAACTGCTAAGGTAGGTAAGTACACAACAAAGCTCTTTTTGCACTTATTTTTAAACTTCTAAAAATACTTGGATATATCAAAATTAAAACTCACATGACTCAAAATGTACTACTGATTAACACAAAATATTTTCCAATCACCTAGGAATCTAGGAAAGGCATAGTAGCATGTAACAAGGTGAAAATTCTTAGGAGCAACTCAATTTTCAAAGGATCTTTCTTTTATTTTAAAGTTTATATTATGAGCATGTCTACAAAATGCTCTGCATGAAAGTAGGGAGAATAGTACAAAGAACCTATATGCATCCATCACCCAGTTTCAATAACCATCAACATTTTGCCATGCGTGTTCACAGGACTTAAAGGTCTAGGCTTCTAGGGCCAGAGTTTAAATACTATGGAGAAACATAGCTTTCTCTGGAAACATGTTTGTGTCCACGTGTTGAGGCACGGACACACCCCCCCCATAAAAACTGTAGCTTTCGGTATTATGTAAAAACAAGGTGGAATGAGATCTGTTCTCTAGATTTCTGCTACTCAAAAGTGTGGTCCCTGATTAGCAGTGTCAGTTTTACCTGGGAGCTTTTAAGTAATGCAAAATCTTAGACCCCATTTCAAACTGCATCATAATTTGCATTTTAACAAAACCCTCAGGTAATTAGTCTGCATATTAAGGTTTAAGAAGCACTGGTCTACTCTAGACCACCATCACTAGCCTCTGCAAACCTTTCCCTATTTAATTGACTCCGAGGAGTTGGGCAAAAGACTGAAGTGTGAAAAAGTGTTCATCTTATTTGGGAGGCCAATTTGCCATTAACTAGTCAAATTTTAGAGTATATAATTTACAACCTAGTGATTCCACTTCTCAGTATCTACCCTAAGAATACATGAAGAATTTACACATATGCTTAAAGGGGATATACAAACATGTGCAGAAAGCCTTGTTTGGAATTGGAAACAATCTGTCCATCAGTATATAAGTGGTGAACAGTAAGAACAGAACAGTAAAGGGAGGTTAAAATGAATGAGCCAGATCAGGGAAAGTTCTCCTGGACATGTTGTTGAGTGAAAAAAGTAAGTTGCAGGATGTTTCACTTACTGTAACAACACTTGTTTAAAACAAAAGAAAAACAGATGCTTCATTATGTATTTTCTCTGGATACATATATGCATGTGTAAAGGAAGAGAAAAAGTACGGAATAACAGATACCAAAAGGAAACAGTGGTTACACTTGGGAAGGGAGGAAGGTGAGTGGGAATAGGGATGGGGATCTATTTGCTTTTTATGGAAAGAAGAATGCATTCATGTATCATTTGTGGGACAAATATTTTTTAAGTAGCTACATAGTTTCTCATACCAAGTGAGTTTATCTAGAGAAATTATGATCACAGTAAGGCTGTAGAAAGATGGATAGGAAGTTTAAAGACCTCTGACAAACTGCAGGTATTTAGAAATTAGTTCTGTTTGCATATAGAATGGACCATTTTTTCTGTTTTCTTCAACATGTGCATTCAGCTGGTACTGGGCATATTTTGCACTATTTAAAAATGTCTTCAAAAGTGGTATCTGGGGGTGCCTAGGTGGCTCAGTCGGTTACGCATCTGCCGTCAGCTCAGGTCATGATCCCAGGGTCCTGGGATTGAGCCCCATGTCTGGCTCCCTGCTCACCGGGGAGTCTGCTTCTCCCTCTCTCTCTCTCTCTGCCCCTCCCCCTGCTTGCACATGTGCACACATGCTCGCTCAGTTTCTCTCCCCTTCTCAAATAAATAAAATCTTTTTAAAAAGTGGTGTGGTGTTTGTTTTCTGTGTATTTTTGTATTCCCTTCATTTGTCTATGAGCTACTTGAGAATACATTCTATATGGGATTGCTTTTATTGCTGCATATTTCCAGTCCCTAGTTCAACAAATGATGGTGCACTCTAGCTAAATGAATAACTCACCAGTCTATGTATAATAATAGCTCAAAAAAAATTCCTAAGAGGCACAGCACATACTATCTTCGTTTTATAGCTGAAGAAACAGGCTTAAAAAGGTTGGGTGGTGTGCCCAAGGACCCTTTAGCTAGTAATCGGCAAAGCCAGACCTTGGCTCTCAGTTTGTGATGCCAAGTCCTCTGCTTTACAATTACACTACACTGGTCATGCCGCCACACTTAAATATGGTTCTTACCCACATTTCCTAGCAGTTCTTAGATCGCTTCGGAATGGAAACTCTCAGGATAAATATTAGAATTCAATAATATGTACACTTTGGGGATCTCATATCTAATTATTTTTAGTTTCTTTCCTTTTCCAATACCTTGCCTTGAACAACACTATGAAATGAGTCTGAAGAAAATACGACTACCACCATACTCCATTCATAAATAAAGAAGGATGAATTCTGGCTATTCTGAGTTTTTAAAAATTTATCTGCTCTAATTTACATATAAAAACAATATAAACGTAGATAGATACTATGTACCCATCTCCCAGCTTTAACAATTATCAAAGCCCATTAGAAAAATCCTAATGATGATGCAAATAGTGGGTGGGGGAGGGGAACCAGTTGTTTGCTCTTAAGAAAGGAAAGTGACAAGACATCTGATAACTGCTCATGTGAAATAGTCTCAATTGGACTTACAGGTTTTGTGAAGTTATTTATTTTTTTTTAAAGTATGGAGTTAACAAGGTTAAAATCTCACACAGGACTTTAGATATCAAGATAATACAACTGACTTCTTGATCCTCTTAAGCACTGGGACTACAGAGGATACTCCGGACACACATGCATGCCTCTTTTTATAGCAGCAAGCGCCACGTCTTATGGGAAAAGCTCCTAAACCATTTAAAAATCAAACTATTTTAAGCACCTCACAACTTTCTAAGAATTTTGTTTGTTTTAACATTGCGCCCCCCAAACTGGGTCATGAATTGTGTTTATGTATGTGTGTGCTTGTTTTGGGGAAATGTGCAAAATGAGGTTGGTGGGTTTGAAGCATTCAAGGCTCAACAAAGAGCTCCAACCAGGGCTGCATTAGTGGGATAGGGTCCTGGGAGTTCATAGTATGACTAAGAAATGAATTAACTGCCTAAATAAATTTTTCTTAGAATTGGACAGAATATATAGATTGCTAAAAACCATGAATCACGTACAGCTCATTTCAAATAGTGGGCACATTTCCCATAACCATTTAAAACATGTATGTACTGACTCTGGGATCTTGCTAAATTTAAACCCTGACTTAGTAGAGTAAGACAAGTCCTTCCTTCTTCTTTTGGGGAAGGAAGAGTGGAAGAGATGCCCCAGTGGGGAAGACTACTAACAACACCCTCTATGTGCCAAGAACTTAACATATCAGGAACTTTTTAATGATGTAGAGACTTATTAGCCTTCCCCCCTAGCTTTCTTTTGAATGCGTAAAAACTGGTTGTACCCTGGAAAAACCTGCTTAGGATCATAGCTAATTTCCAACATTGGTCTGTTTGACTCCAAAACCTATCCCCTTTTCTCTCTACCACAATGACATTCAAAGAGACCAACAACGTCATTATGTTTGCTTCACATTGTCTTTTGTTTTTTTTTTTTTAAGATTTTATTTATTTATTTGACAGAGAGAGATAGCAAGAGAGGGAACATAAGCAGGGGGAGTGGGAGAGGGAGACGCAGGCTTCCCACAGAGCAGGGAGCCCGATGCGGGGCTCGATCCCCGGACCCTGGGATCATGACCTAGACGAAGGCAGATGCCCAACGACAGAGCCACCCAGGTGCCCCATAAATATATGCATATATGTATTATATATGTATATAGATAGGTTGACAGATAATTCTTTTGTCTTGCCAGTAGCTGGCAAGATGCTTGGCCTATAGTGGGAGCCCCACATGGGGCTGGATCCCAAGACCCCAGGATCAGGGCCTGGGCCAAAGGCAGAGGCTTAACCAACTGAGCCATCGAGGCGCCCCCTTGCTTCAGATAGTCTTGAAATAAGTTTTACTCACCAACTCTGCTTGGCATTAATTTTTTGACCATGGCTTTCTCTAATGTACCATGTTTTTAAAAAGTTCACATTCACTTATATAGAAAATTATATTATCACACACCGATTTTGAGAAAGAAGACTTTCCACTAAACCATGGCACTTACAAGGTAGTCATCAAGAAATGGTTATTCCCTAGTAATTTCAGTTCATCGCCAGAAGCTCAGAATGTAAATTAAGGGGCACAGCTACACTGATCTTATCTGAAAATAGTGGCATGACTATGTCCACACAGTGACTACAGTATGTCAAAGCACAAGACTCATGGGTTGCAGGACTTTTGTAGAGGGGAGCCTCCATGAAGGCAGACCAGGACCTCAGGCTGAGAGCTAGAAGGTGGAAGTCACTGGTTTTCCAGCCTGGTCACCAAACAATACACTAATTCGCGATTTTTTAAATCCTATCTTAAGGAACAAATATGAAGAAATTATGCAGTAGGGCTTAACCACCTGTGAGCTGCGGGCCTTGCGTTATCAAGTTACAGGCTTGACTCAATTAGTAGTTGTAATTAATTACATAATTTTTAGTTCAAGTTTAATTCCACTAAAATGTCATGGTGAAACTAGGCCATTTAAGAAGGTTTATAGAAAAGGATAACTATAAGATTAGAGGTTATCATATATTTGATTCAAATTTGAGACATGTGGGATACTTGTAAACCAAGAGTGGACCCTCCTGCTCCATGAACAGCAATATAAGTAAGTGTACCCCTCACATATATAGGTTTCTGAACATCTGGACTCTTAACTGAAAAGAGAATGTTGCCTCTACTCTGAGAAGGCCTAATGGCACCCTGGCCCTCAGCAAGGAGAATGTGGTGGGCCTCCCCTGGGCTGCATGAGGCTCTGCAGAGGTGCAGAAGGACTTAAGGTGATGAGGAGCCCCAGGGTCACTGTGACTGCCATGGTCACCAAACGGAGTTCTCATCTTTGAGGGCAGGACAAAGGGTTCCCAGAGACTCTACCACAGCAGCTGATTTACAAACTCTAGGACATAAACCAGGGAGAGCCAGAGGGCTATCACTTTGTCATTCTAACCACATGCCACTGCCTCAGCAGCTAGTTCTTGGTTTTTATCACTTTATGTGAAAACACCTCAACTCTCAATATCTGACTGGCCACAATGGCTAATATCTGTTTGTGCCCAACCGATAGCCTAGCTATGCTTCTCCATCTATGATGTAAGTCTTCCCAGTGCTTCATAAGGATGGGCTCAAGGTACAGGACCAATGTTAATTCTTGTGGAGTATCATATTCTACGTAAAGTTTTATATTATTTTTTGATATCTTTATATGAAAGCAAACACATATACAATGGAGTGCATTGCTAGACACAGAAATGTTAAAAAAAATGTAACAGGAGACAAGGTTTATGTTCACAGAGGTCTTTTTGGTGGATAGCTTCTGATTCCCAAGGGGAGTATTAGTAGAGATACTCGAGGAATACTGGCCTATTGGATCTCCAGGCTGTTCCCTCAGAGCCTCAGGCTGGAATGGAGGGTCTCTCTCCCCAGATACCACTTCCAGCTCCCAGCCCAGAGAAGGCATGAATCCCTTGGCTCTGCCTTTTCAGTAATTAGCATTTGTTATGTCATGAAAACCTTCCTTGGGCAGTGAAGGCTGTTTGAACAATACCCTGCTATTTATCATCATCAAACTCTACGACAGTGGTGGAAAGACCAGCTGGGACCAGGGACCAAAGTGAGACAGGTGGAACATATCTATAGGAATAGGTCTGTGAGTGAGAACAGGCTGGGGCTAAGAAAACCTGCTAGTAGAAACACCTCCAGGATACAATGAGGCATGTGCAGAAACACCAGTACAGCCAGTACCAGAAACACAATCACTAACCACCTGCCATGTCCCAGGGACTGGGGATACACAGAGATACATAAGACACAGTCCTTGCCTGTGAGGCGAGATCAGGATGACCTAAGTTCCTAACATTTCAGTGGCCTACTATCAAAATCTGTATATTCTAAGTCCGACTTAATTTTTTCCAGTAAAATAATGATATACCTGTGTTTTGTTTCCAATTTAGAGTTGACTGTGAGGAACTTTACAGGAAGGTTTAAGGTTAGAGGGCTTTACACTCTAATACCTACACTCATTTTATTGTGTCAATAGCAAATGTAAGAAAGAATAAGAATAAAAATTCTATCCTAATAAGAAGCATCCGTTTGTTGTATCAGAAAGATTAAAAAAAAGTCTGCCAAATGATTAAAGACTTTATCCATTTATTTGACAGAGAGAGACAAAGCGAGAGAGGGAACACGAGCAGGGGGAGTGGGAGAGGGAGAAGCAGGCTTCCCGCTGAGCAGGGAGCCCGATGCGGGGCTCAATCCCAGGACTCTGGGATCATGGCCTGAGCCGAAGGCAGACGCTTAACAACTGAGCCACCCAAGTGCCCCCTCATTTGACAAACTTCTTAAAGGTTAAAAAGAACTTAAAAATTTCTAGTGCTGCAGAGTTTGTTGTGAAAGCAATTTCTAGACAGAATGGATCACTGAACCAGATCAGAGGCTTCTTTCATTCAACTATGCTATAACGAATTTAACAGACTGAAGAAAATATTCTAGATCCTCTGCTAAATGCTGGTATATTCAGAGACTAATAAGACACACATCTTGCTTTCCAGAATTTAGTGTTGGGCAGTGTTTCTCAAACTTTTATTCATTATCACTTCTTTAACAAGCCTAACTACCTAACTAGACATTTGCTCTAGTCACCCCAGGCCCCTCTCCCCAAGAAATTTAATACCAGAGCTATACTGTGTATCGTTTATACACTGTGGCTCTTTGGAAGGCTGCAAATCATTATAATATCTAAGATCTTTTCCTCCAAGAACCAATTTCATTGCATTAGGGTAACATGGCCCCACTGAGAATTCATGGTCTAAGACAGATGTTCATATAAGCCCCATAAGATACATGGAAGGGTACATCCACATACATAGACAAGTACACACACCACACACACACACGTTTTTAATCAGATTCTTTAAGGACCCCATGATAAAATATATATATATACATCAGATCTAGAACAGGGGTCAGCTTCTGTTCTATAAAGAACCAGATATTAAATAGTTTAGGTTTTGTGGACTACATACTCTGTGGCATATTGTTATTTTGTTTTTACAACCCTTTAGAAATACAAAAGTCTTTCTCAGTTCAAGGACCCTACCAAAACAGGCTGCTGGCCAAACTTGGCCTGTGGGCTAGGGTTTGCTGACGCCTGATCTAGAGGGATAACAGCTAACATTTCTTGAGATCTTACCATTTATAAAAAAAGTAACTATTTGTAGAATGGTGGTTGCCAGGGGCTGGGTGGAGAGGGGAATGAGGAGTTAGTGTTTAATGGGTATAGAGTTTCAGTTTTGCAAGATGAAAGAGTTCTGGAGATGGATGGTGGTAATGGTTGCACAATAATATGAATGTACTTAATACCACTGAACTGTACAGTTAAAAATGGTTAAAACTATAAACTTTATATTATGTGTATGTTACCACAACAGAAAAAGATATTTAAAAATAAGTGTTTAATTTTCACTTAATACTCACCAAAAAGCCATAAAAATAGATATCTTCATTTTATAGCTGAAGAATGTGAGGCTGGAAGAGCTTTAGCAACCTGCCTGAGTTACCAAGTCGGAGCACTCAGATTTGAGTCCTAGTTTGTCAGTTTCAAAGACTCAGCTCTTAGTCATTCTCATCCCCAAGAACTCTTTTAATTTATTTTCTCCAACAGATGCCAAATTTCAAAAGATTTTATCTGCTAAACAAACATCATTCACTAATAATTTGTTTTGCTTCTTAAACAATTATTCAAAGATACATACTGGCAATCAGAGCTTCAGCTCTGTTCATGGGTCAACTCATTCTCAAAAGACAAGCTCTAAACTAGTCTGATTTCAGCCAAAAATCAAAGAAATGTGGCATCTTTAGTTAGCCTAAGATTTTTCTTCAGGTAAATATAAGGTCCACAAGGGCAAGCACGTTTCACGTCACTCTCCTCTGTTCCCAGAACAGGCGGAACATTTATAAGTGCTCACCCTCTTTTATCTCCAGGTTCTTTGTGTTTTGGAGACGTCATAATATAGGTGAAACTTTTAAAGGTAGAGAGAATCTTAGATCTCTTTCACCACTTGAGTTTTATGATTCTATGCCTCAATATACTTACTCCAGTGGTATTCATTTAGTCAATCAACTACCATTCTCAAGAACACACTACAGCACAGGCTGCTAGTCTGTGTTCTTGTGAAAACAGAGTCAAATCAAAGAGGAGCCTACAGGTTAGCTGGGTGTAAAGTCCATAACCTGGCAAAAACAACAAAAGACTTCAAATGATTTTCAATGAATTAGAGAAAGAATCTTAGCTAGTTGTTTGAACTGGGCCCCATATGGACTAAAAAAGCAAGAAATAGCTCTGGCTATTTGTAACGATTCCTGCAGGGCAATGTCTGTGTGACCTCCCTGGGCATGGGACACAAGCCAAGCCTATCATATACCTTATCCCTTTGTCTGTACAAATGTCACAGGCACAGGACCTAGGCCTGGTCAATCAGAATTCTTCCCTGGGATTTTTCAAACTTAAACTGGCGGGAACTTAAGCTGTTTCCTCCCAGATCACACGCTTTAAAGACATCTACAGGTTGGCACTGAATATGGTACTACCTTCCATGTAAAGAAAGCCCATCTGAGGTATGAAAAAAATGAAGCTAGATACAGAGAGAGACAAAAGGTGGCAAGAAAGAGGGAAGCAGCCAAACAGAGATATACAGCTGTGTTCAAGTCCTTCATTCTGAAGGTCCTTAAAACCCACTTCATTCCAGCTCATTCTGCAGGGTGGTTAAGTAAGCAAAAAAATCCCCCCCTTTTGCTTAAGCTACACGAAGTGAGTTTCTGTTACTTGCAACCAAGAATCTTTTTTTTTTTTTTAAGATTTTATTTATTTGAGAGAGAGAGCACAAGCAGGGAGAACAGCAGAGGGAGAGGGAGAGGGAGAAGCAGGCTCCCCTCTGAGCAGGAAACCTGATGTGGGACTCAATCCCAGGACCCTGGGATCATGACCTGAACCGAAGGCAGACGCTTAATTGACTGAGCCACCCAGGCACCCCGCCACCAAGAACTTTAATACACGGGCCTAGGAGGTTGACTGACCTGAGGATAAAGTGCATCATCCCAGGGAAAGTAGGCTGAAGGTAATAACTCCTCAGCTCACCATGGATGGTTCCTCAGCCTTCTTCCACCTCAAGTTTTTATCTGAGAAACTAGGTTAAACCTCTTTGCTAGCATGTGTGCTTGAATCCCTAACACAGGCAGATCGGACATGAGGTACTGTTTATCCATATTTGTTCTCAGAAGCTCCCCCAAAGTCCCCCAACAGAATTATGTTTATCTTGAAAGCCCCTCTACATTTTATAGAGCATTCACTCACAGTAACAAGTGTGAAGAAGTGACTAGGCTTCCGGCTATACATAATAAAGAACTTACGGGAACTGTTAAGAATATAATCTCTTCAAATAGCTTGTATAAATTATACTAATCTATGGAAAGAAATCTTGCATCACAGAAAGAATATCAAGAAAAAATTTCACTTTCTTCCAACCTGGCCACCCTTTATCTTGCTGGCTTTGTATTACGATTTTCTTAACTTTATTTTTCATGATTTTCTGTTTTTACCCATATGAAACTGATGAAGCTATTCACCATTAAATCTATTCAGTTTTACCTAAGATTGGGGAACTATGAATAGAAACAATACGCAACTGAATTAGTCACCAGGCACAAGGAAAAGTGATCACTTGCCTTAATAGAAAACTCAGAAAATTAATAATTTGCTAGCAGAATATTTGGAAAAGTTTATTACCTAATATCTCAGATTACTACTTTAAAACTTTATTTAAAAAGAAAGTAAATGAGAATTACTCTAATCAAACACTGTGTAAAAACAAACTGCCCACATAGTATCTTTCATAATTTATTTTTAAGCACAATTCTGAGTAATTGTAAAAGTCACTTTTTCATCACTAATATTTAAGAAAAGAGATTTTGCCATCAGACACATAGGCTTATTCAAAGCTCATCCATGTATTTCTAAAATAGCAGTCTATGTATTTCTAGGAACAGTCCCCCCCTGACCCAGTGAGGGCCTTCCTGATGATGGTCCTTTTCTCCCACCAGACTTTAAGTTCCAAGAGAGCAGGCAATGGAACAGTTCAGGTCCACTGTTATGCTTTTAGAGCCTGGTAGTTCCCAGCACATTATAGGTGATCAATAAATGTTTGGTAAGTAAATAAAGGGGTCAATGAATAAACCCAACGGCATGTCCTACTTCCTATGCTGATGAGTTCTACATAAGAAAGTTCTTGAGAAACTAATGAGGATAAAATAAAGAATGTAAACGTTTTTCTTCCTTAAATTCAACCTAATTAAGCAAGAACTGGCTAGAATGTCCTCTGTGCCAGGCACCAGACTGGTAGCTGCTGACACACAGATACAGGTGCATCCCAAGGTGCACCTCAGAATGAGCTGACATCAGCTGGAGGCCCAGCTTTCACAGGACCCAGCAGCTCACGAGGAGGTTCATCCTAGGTAGGACTATAAAAGTGGGAAGAAGGGAGAGAAGACCATGGAAAACTTAACAGAATGGTGATTTTTTAAATGCACCTAAGTATCTTAACTAGCCATTAAGAGCTTATAGTATCATATAACCAATTATTTCCATAGTATCATTTCTACAGGGAAATATGCTTTTTTTTTTTTTTAGATTTTATTTATTTGAGAGTGAGAGAGAGAGAGTGCACGAGAGGGGGTAGGGTCAGAGGGAGAAGCAGACTTCTCACTAAGCAGTGAGCCCAAAGTGGGACTCCAGGATCATAACCTGAGCCGAAGGCAGACACTTAACCGATTGAGCCACCCAGGCGCCCCAGAGAAATATGTTCTAAAAAAATTCTAACAGGGATGCTATATAGTTCCAGGAACAGGCCCCCCATTCTTAATTTCTCTTCTCTCATCCTTCTGGAGCATTGCTCAGGCAGAAGTGGAAGAAAAGGAATAAAGGGCACCTCTGATAATGGGGGTCTCCTAGGGTGGGAAAATAGGAAAAGGAAAGACAGGGTGGGTATGATATTCCTATATATGACATGGATCATTTGAGTATTTGAAGAACAGGAGTGGCTACACCTTTAATTTTGAACCTCATTAAACCCACATGCACCTTCTCATACTGAATTCCACTTTAGTGGAATAGTAAAGATATTACTATTGCTGCTATCAGCTTGAATGCATGATCACAGAGAAATCACCCATCAAATTATAGCAAATCCTGTTAAAAAGCAGATCATTACTTTATTGGTTTCAAACACCATCAAATTATGATCCCTCCCAAGACAGCAGATATACAGAATAAAAGTCTATTTTTGGAATTGAGTATCTACCCTTTTTCTCCAGTCCCAAAAGTTAAAATAAATTGCATTATGTATTCATTTAACACAGATGTTATCAAAGACATAAACAGTGATTCTCTATAAACTGCAAGCTCCTTCATCTATTTATCAAATTAATCCATGGAAACAAATTATGTGTCAGATACATTAGCCTTAGGAAAAATATTGGGGGGAGGGGAGAAGGGACACACAAAGGGAACACACCCTCAACCAGTAACATCAAGTAGCATTCTTTCTATTTCTCATCTTGACTTGTTAGAGTCTAAATGAATGACTAATGAGTGGAATAGGAAGGGAAGATAAATTCCAAGTACTATCCTATAATAAATTACAGACTTAGAGTAGAAGTTAAAAATAGATGGAGTAAGAGCCACCATTACTTAGAAATACACAGGTGCAAACAAAATGAGAGTATCTGGTCACACACCATAAGCATTCTTAAAAGACACCATAAATAGACCTATGAAGAACTAGCAGCATTAGACTCCTAGTATAACTCTGAACCACCTGAGACCTTCTCCTAAGCAGCTACAGCACTTCCTTCTCTATCCCAGCTAGGATATTCTATTGTCCTAAGATACAAGGGCATGGAAGAATTGTTCTACTTTTTGGTCATAGCTATCACAAACATGGCTCACTAGTCACAAACTGGTCAGATCTCAGCCTTATGAGGAGAAAAATTACAAACAGAACTAGCTAGTGATTCTATTACTGCCTCATGAGAGATAATCTTTCAGTTCTACATTATCAAGTAGCACAGTTATATGTCTTCCTATATTATGAAGTGTGATGTAGCAGAAAGACTATATATATAGGCTTTGCAGTCAGACAGATAATAAGTTCAGATCTAAGGTCTGTCGCCTTTCTTGCTGGTGGTCTTGGGAAAGCGGCAGTCTCCCTGAACATCTCAATCTTCTCTCCTGAGGAATAAAGTTGCCACCACGCATCACAGGGCTATTGAGAGATGGGAGATAATCCATACAAGCAACCAGCCCAGTCAATGGCCTCTAGTTTTCATGCCAGGCTGTGTGTACCTCCTCTCACACAACATATCACATGCTGCCCACACACGGCACTCATAGTGTGCTAAAGGGAAGCTGCAGCCTGCCACTTAGCCTGTGTGTGCTTAATAAAAGCAAAGCTCTGCTAACATGAGCCTACATGAAACCTAAGGGGAAGGATTAACTTCTTACAAAACTATATGCTCCAAAGCCAAAAGAAACAACTTCTACGTGATTGATATACTAGCCCAGGTAAGAGAAAACCTTTTCCATAGATGAGTGAAAATAAGGGCAATTCGGAAGGAACAGCCCCCATCCTTGAAAGCAGAAACTGATTTTTGATGCCACAATCACTCTGTCAAAAGAACTGAGAGAAACAGCCCCTGTCTCTGGGCCTGGGGTCAAAGCAGGTACAGGACACTAAAATACAGCTCTGGAATCCAACAACTCTGGAGGTCTGCTCTGCCTCTAGGGCAGCGAGGCAAGATGGACAGGTTAAAATGATTCCTATGTTTTTGGTTTTGGGGCACCTGGGTGGCTCCGTTGGTTAAGTGTCTGCCTTCGGCTCAGGTCATGATCTCAGGGTCCTGGAATCGAGCCCCGCATCGGGCTCCCTGCTCAGTGGGGAGCCTGCTTCTCCCTCTCCCCCTGCTTGTGTTCCCTTTCTTGCTGTCTGTCAAATAAATAAATAAAATCTTAAAATAAAATAAAATGAAATGATTAGTCTATTTTCAAATGTGCCTGAGTCAAGGGCTGGTCAGAACAAGTTCTAGAGAACTGGGCTGCCCTCAAATCGCAGGTGCGCCTGGCTCTGTATCTTCACATGGGCAGGAGTTCCTGAGAAAGTATTTCTTTCCAAAGTACTTGTGACTCCCAGAATTCTAAAGCAGGCAGGAAGGCTGGACAGGAACCAGCCTCCATGCTCACTTTACTGATGTCAAAACTAATGGCCAGCTGGGTAGGGCACAGAGCTGGTGAACGGCAGAACCAGAAGTAGAGCCCAGGCCAGCATTCCTCCCCCCAGACTTTACCATCTCATTCAGCCAGTTCCCTTCCTTCAGGGTTGTTGTTTTTTTTAAAGCCTTTCAAAGTCTTGACTTTATTTGGAAGATCACCTTTTTCCAAACATTTTTTATTGTGAATGTGTGTGTGTGTGTGTGTGTATATAAATCATAAAATTTACCATTTAAACCATTTTAAAAAAGTTTTTATTTTTAAGTAAGCTCTACACCCCACATGGGGCTCAAACTCATGACCCCAAGATCAAGGGTCATATGCTCTTTCCCTTGAGCCAGCCAGGAGCCCTGTAAACCATTTTTAAGTATATAGTTCAGCAGTATTAAATAGAGTTGCACTGCTGGGCATCCATCACCACCATCCATCTCCAGGACTTTTTTCTTCTTCTTCACTGGAACTCTGTAGCAATTAAACAGTAACTCCTCATTCTCCCTTACCCCGCCCCCCAGACCCTGGCAACCACCATTCTACTTTATGTTTCCACGAATGTGAATACTCTAGGTGCCTCACAGTAAGTGGAATCATTCAGTACTTGACTTTTTGTGTCTGGCTTATTTCATTTAACATAATGTCCTCAAGGTTCAATTATGTTATAGCACGTGTTAAAATTTTCTTCCTCTTTAAGGCTGAAAGGTTCCATTGCCTGTATACATCACATCTGTCAATGGACATTCACGCTGCTCTCACATTTTGGCTATTGTGAATAATGCTGCTATTAAGATAGGTGTACAAATATCTGTTTGCGTTCTTGCTTTTATTTTGGGTACATGTGCAGAAATGGAATTGCTGGATCATATGGTATACCAGTGCTATTTTGAAATGTGTCTCAAAGGAAACAGAAGAAACTAAATCATCTTGGTTGGTGAATTCTTAAAAAAAAGAAAATAAAAATACTGAATGTTTTGTTCCTGAACTTAGCTTAAGCTAAGATGTCTTTCAGAGGTTGTGTTAGGTAGAAGAAAAACCATAGAATGATAGTGAGGAGGATGACTTTGTATTAATGCCCAAGGTAACACTGTTGACCTCGCTGAGCATAACGGAGACAGTGGGAGGAGAGTTGTCTAGACAATCCCTAAGGTCTATAGATTCTGTGGGTTCTAGGAATCTATGGAAAAACTTAGAGAATTACTATGTTCCTTCACCATTTTTACTTCCCTTTACTTCTGTTTGAATAACCAATCATATTAAAGCTTAAAGAACTGTTTCTAGTTAAAGGACTTCGTGTATTCTTGAAAAACAAGTTTCAAGGGCAAGGAGAACCCCTGAGCTAGAAAAAAAAATCACTGAGACTAATTTAATAAAATCAATGAGACTAATTTAATAGGCAATATCTTCCCTAGTAGCACATTTGATAATTGCCTTAGAATTTTTTGAGTGCAGTATCTGTATACTCTAAGTCATAAGTCACTGTGAATTTGTGATTATTTTAAAGAAGTTGATATCAATGCATAGCACCGAGTTCAGTATCAACAGGGAATACCTCCAAAGAAAAGTTTGAAACAATAGTTTGGTCCAAACAACCCTTCAGTTACTGAGCAACATACAGTCACCAAATCCCTAACCGACAAGGCATTCAGAGTCAAAATGCAGACCTGGCTACAAGTGAGACAGTAACACACTCCAAATCCCAGCCATTCTTGGGCCTTTCCTAATGACCCAGGCTATGGCCATTATTATTGTCTTTCTCAGGAAGGATTTGCACCCTACTTTCCCCAGCTTCCCAGAACTCTATCTGCTTGAGTACCTACCACGAAGCAGGCTTTCTACTCCAGGGTCAAGAGGGGCAAGATACAGATAGACTTCCTCATGTCTGTTTCCCCAGTCAATATTTCAACTTCTTAAAGTAACCTTTATGGAAAGCATCCCTTGCTGGGTACAATTATCTCTATCAACCGATTCAACCCTGACAATTCTGGGAATAGGGTGTGTTCATGTTCACATTACAGGAAAGCAGAAGAAACTCAAAAAAAAAAAAAAAGTGTCCTATCAAGAGCCACGCAGGTAGGAAGGAGCGCATCTGGATTAAACTGGTTCCAAGTCCAGCACTCCTTCCACCACACGGTTTGCCCATACTCTCACAAGCCTATGCCAACCCGGGCCACCCCAAAGAGAACATCTGAAGTTCCTCCCTCAGAAAGCAGGCCCTAATGATATAAAAATTAATTTATGGTTTTTCAGTCAAGTGTGAAGTGTATTGATCACCTCATTTATTCTCTTACCTTTGTATTTCTGCTGATAGGCAGATCTTTGAAGGAACTAAGTAAGACCAAGAGAAGAGATCTCAGATCAGTCCTTTCATTAAAAAGAGCTTTTCAGGGATAGAAACACCCACATTACCACCATCTCCAATAGCAGCAGACAATGATTAGGTCCCTGTATTTTATCCACCTCCAAGTCGACTGGGAGAAAAGGCATCCATTCAAGACATCCTTGGACATTTTGAGAGACCTAGACTATGTGAATCTTTCTTCTCCAAATTCTAAGAGTGTATACAAATAGTGTTAATGAATATTTATTACATAATAGATTCAGGAAACTGTGTTTCCTATGATCACACGCATTTTTCTACAGCACTGAGACATCTGGGGTGATCCTAGGTTGCACACCACATTTATGATGATTTTATGGACCTGGAGCATAATTTTATGATTTTAAATGACCACAGAGGTTTATAATTATTGTATCGTTGATTTTATGACATGTTATTGGGCCCATCTATGATTTATTTGATGCCAAGGCTTTGATCAGGAAGTTAACACCCAAATATGACATTGTTCCTGTGGGAAAATACCACTGACTTTAAAACACCTGCTTTTTTATTAATGCAATGCTATGAAAAGTGGGGACTGCCTGCTCAATGAAACCCAGATTAAGCAAAACACAACTATAAATTTTTCTTTAGGAGAAAGAAGCATTATTTTGAGTTTTTAAAATTTTATTATTATTTTTTAGTAATCTCTACACCCATCATGGGGCTTGAACTCACAACCCCAGGATCAAGAGTCACATGCTCTTCCAACTGAGCAACCCAGGTACCCCTGGATTTATTAAGAGAGCTGCAGATGATAATGTGAGTAATTCCACTCCCTACATCACTGGGTCTCAACTGTGGCTGCACGTCAGTATCACCTAGGGGCACGTAAAAGATAGCTATGCTAGGTCTACCCCAGACCAAAGGAATCAGAATTTCTGGGAGTAGGCTCAGGGGCTGCATTTTTTTAAAGCTCCTCAAGTGTTACACTATGAATCCAGGGTTCAGAACAACTGATGTATACCAGTGGCTCTTAACTTAGTGTATCAGAATTACCTAAAGGCCTTGTTAAAACACAGACTTTTGGACCCACCTAGGAATTTCTGATTCAGGAGGCCTGGGCTATGGTGGAAAATCTTCATTTCTAACAAGTTCATAGGTGATGCTGATGGTCAAAAGGCCACACTGAGAATCACTTCCTTATACTTTCTCTAGTTGAACAATATTAATAGTTATTCTAAATTAATTTTATTACAAAAATATTAGACCTCTCTTCGATAAGGTGAGGTCTAAAATTTTAGAAAGGTTTTCAACAGTGCAGGCCAAAGAAAGGATTTTCTGATTAACCATCAATTACTTAGTTTATCAGAACGTACCATTCCCTGAGAATTTTAGTTACTAAAGTTAAACCCAGATAAAATCAGACACAATTCACTTTAACCATTAGCAAGCACCACCCATGTGATGGCTGGGTACGTGCCATGGGTAAGTCATTATTTCCTTCCTAGAACAGTGAACAGACTATCAGACCAGCCTGCTGTGCACACAGATAACTCTGCAGTCAGACGGTGACAGCTGAGGGAATAGCGAAAACCTGAGTGGGAACATTTGAGAAGGAGCTGGGCGAGCCTTACACAGGAAGGGACCTTAGAGCTACATCTTCAAGGGGATCGCCCTGTTGCAAGTTTCCCAGTGCCCACAACAAATTTTACCACACCCAGTGAGTGTACTCCCTGCCCCATGAGGGTGCATCTGGACCTTGTCCCTCCGGCACGATAGGTGTGATCAGGAACTGCAGACTAATTTTACTTCCAGGCAAAGGCAGGTTCTGTGGTTTATCTACCTTTGTACTTCTTACAACAATTAGGCCAATACCTCATGTGTAAGTGTGGCTGAATACCTGGGAGTAAGTGATGAAAAAATGTAATGTGGGGGACGCGTGGGTGGCTTGGTTGGTTAAGCATCCGACTCATGATTTCAGCTCAGGTCATGATCTCGTGAGTCGTGGAATCAAGCCCCATGTCAGGCTCCACTCTTAGTGGGGAGTCTGCTTGAGATTCGCTCTCTCCCTCTCCCTCTGCCCCTCTCCCCATTTGCATATTCTCCCTCTCCTTCTCTCTCTGAAATAAATAAATCTTTAAAAAAAATGTAATGTGGAAGGTAAACTCAGGCACACGGGAGAGAGTCTGGTTCAATTTCAGGTTGAGTCCTGCTCCCTCCCAAGCTTAACACACCACAGACATTTGAAAAGTATTCTTGACTAATCAGAAATATGGCAACACATTAAGCTGGTATGGGGATGGTAAGGGCGAAAAGCAGCAGTTTCCTCATGGTTCGCTTCTGTGAATTTGGAAAATAGGAGACTCTTTAGAGCCTAGCTCATTAATGTGGAGACTGAGGGCTGGCTTCCTCTGTGTTCTATGTTCTGTGCCCTGCACTCTGGCTAAACACATAGTAGGTGCTCAAGTAATGCTCTTCCAAACTGAAATAACCTGAAGTCCGTACTGAGTCTCAAAAACATTTTTTAAATTATTGGGACATTATTTGACATTCACCTGAGGTACTGAGAGCTGGCAGGCAGTGAATTTCAAAATCCAAATGTAATAGCACCAAGTAAGCATAGAATCCCTCTTACCCACCAGCCAGACTGAGACACTATCAACAAAGCTTAGGTCTCTAAAGACCCCCGACAGAGAAAATAGCCAGAAGTAAAAGCCTTTCTCAAGATGAAAACATCCACAAACACTTTTTTTGTTGCTAGAAGTGAAATAAATGTAGAAGTTAAACACTGAAAGTACCCTTTGCGTGCTGATGTAGTAGGGGTTAGCAGACTGTAGGCTCCATACCTCCCACTCGAACACAGCTCCCAGGCAGCCTCTTCTACTTAGCAGCAGGATATTGAAGGTTATCATCCTATCTCTGAAAAAATGTAGTTTGCTAGGCTCAATCTTAGAAGTTACCCATGATGTTTCCTTCAAAACTAAAACATATATAAATTTTACCTTTAAAGGGTAGTACAGAATCAAATGTCAAATGATCAAACATTAAAACAGCCCCCAAATTAAAGTACTATTGGGTTATTAGATTCTTGTTGGTGACTATTTCCCAAATAAAAGTACTGAAAAAATAGGTATTTCCATTTTATTAAACTATAATTATTCTGATCAAAATTGCCTTCATTTCTGTCAATTAAGTAATAATGGATTGCCATGATTTAAATTGAACTCTCTTTTGAATGGATGACTTTTTAACCACCTCCTGTCATGTGAAAATTACAAAGGCATCATCCTAAATTCTTCTAGAATAGTTTGATACTCAGACATTAAATTATTTGCATCTTAAGGGCACTGGAAACCTACAAAGAACTGAGATTATATTATAGCCCATTGAATGGTGAAATGTCATTAATTCTAACTGTAATAGCAAAGAACTGGAATTTACTCCACCATTTCTTTAAAAAGAGGGGAAGGGCAGCTGATTCAACCAAGGAATCAATATTAACAAGATCATAAGAGGGAAATTTAGACTACTCAAGAGAATAAGCTATTTAAACACATTTCAGAAGTATTTACATATAACTGATATGATGAATATAAATTATTTTTTCTATTCAATAAAAAGGCCTGGTAGGATTGCTCTTTAGCAACATTTTGTTTACTCAGGTTGCAGTACTTAATTGAAAGTAACATACGTTTTTTAAAAAATCTGCCCGTTCAGACATTTGACGAATTATCATTGATCTTCCCCTAACCTGTATCAATAAAGCCTCAATGTATTTAATTCTAACCATAACCTCAGGTCAAGAATTGAACAGCATCAGCCAGATTCAGAGAAATTGATGCCGCTTGTGTTTTCAGAGAGGGTCTGATGTATTTGATGATGAAAAACACCCAACCACGTTCACTGTACATTATGTAGTCTCTAGGCTGTTAGACACGAGAGAATGTCTGAGGTTCAAACATCAATTGCACTAGCCCAGAAGCACTTCTGAAAAACCAGGAAACATGTACGTTTCCAAAGAACATGCAACCATCCAGGAGAACCATGACACATACCCAGAGACACTCAGAGGAGCAGTGTCCTACCCAGAGGTGGACAGCTCCTGTGCTAAGGTGCTTTGAGGTAGAGACACCTGTGTGGCTCTGGGAGGAGACTTGGGAAACAGGCTCTGTCAGGTAGCCAAGCAGGAAATGTTCTCTTCCACCCCAAATGCTGCTTTTCTAGACTTGAAAAACAAATCAACTGGAAGGGCAACTTGAGGAGGAATAACTGACATTATAGGAGATTCGAGGAGGTCACCTGTGGCAGTTCAGCCCATTAGTTGGCTTCTGATTTTTTTCCCTCCTCCCACTCTCTCAGGCTGGGATTCTAACAAGATAAGTCACTGAGGAAGAAGGAGAAAAAATACATTTCTTTGGGTGAATATCTATAGGCAGTCAAAATATAACAAAAACAACAATAAAAAAACATGTAGAGTTACATATCACATTGGTCCTCTGAGCTCCCAGAATTGTTCATGCTCACCTTTAACCTCCTAACACTTGAAGATGACAAAAATCTGAAACAAATCTTAAACTTGGTCCTTCCACTGAAGGCAGTTGGGGAGTTCTCTTTCAAATCTCTGAAGAAAAAAAAATTCTTAATGTCATCATTTGATTGTTTTGTGAAAAAAATACATCAAGATTTTAAACTGTGGAGAGGTTGAGAACCCACTCAAGGACAACCCTCTCCCACAAAGGATAACTCAGGATCTACTCGTTTAACTAGAATATACAGAGTGTAAAAAATTCAGGGGGCGCCTGGGTGGCTCAGTCAGTTAAGCACCTGCCTTCTGCTCAGGTCAGAATCCCAGATTCCTAGGATCAAGCCCCACAATCAGGCTCCCTGCTCAGCGGGGAGCCTGCTTCTCCCTCTGTCCCTCACCCCACCCCCACCCCCGTGCTCTCTTTCTCAAATAAGTAAACAAAATCCTTAAAAAAAAATTCAGTATTTACCCCTAGTGGTTTTTCTTTTTTCTTTTTTAATATTTTATTTATTTGACAGAGAAAGAGATAGTGAGAGCAGGAACACAAGCATGGGGAGTGGGAGAGGGAGAAGCGGGCTTCCCGTGGAGCAAGGAGCCCGATGCGCGGCTCGATCACAGGACCCTGGGATCACGACCTGAGCCGAAGGCAGACTGAGCCACCCAGGCGCCCCCCTAGTGTTTTTTCTTAAACAATATAAAAAGTATCTATCTTCCCTAGAGAGCAGTCATTCCTAAAAGACCTTAACATTCTATAAGCCTCAGTCTATACACATTCAAAAGAGAATCAAAATAACTCCTCATCCCACACTATCATGTTATCAGGACCTTTGAGAGAAAAGGTTAAATGGGTTATAGGAATATGTAAGGCAAGTAAAGTAAGCACTGAGATTCAATAAAAACTTAAAGACATGACTATTAAAATACTATATTTGAGTGAAGTCAAAGTCAGGACATTCTATAGGCAAAGTTGATAGGTTTGCATGAATTTAGCAAAACACTCACACAGAATGAATCCTTCAACACCAATGTGGATATGACTAACACCAAAAACACGATCCAATTTCCTCAAGAAATAAATGTATAAAAAGGTAGATACCAAAGATCTGAAGGCCTGATGTTGTGCATTTTTAGTGGGGAAGAGAACTGGCCTTGTCTGATATCAAAGTGACCACTGCATTTTGTCCCAGAAAGATTTACTCAGATTTGGTATAGTAAATAGCATATTTCTTAGAAAACCAATGATTTTAAAGAAGGGTAAATCTATTTTCCTCTCGTAGACCATGGCTAACCACAGTATGGCACAATTTTGGAGAAATCAGACCTCACCCAGTTACAAAAATAGCAAAAAGGGCTCTTACTGCTGGCAGAAAAGTGGCTAACATCTTTATTGATACTACAAGAACAGTGTTTTAAACTTTTCAATTAAGCATTTAAAAAATCAGCTCTTTCAGATAAGGCTGAAAGGGAAAAATTAAATCGTGTTTTATAAAAGAGAAAGTAACTCCAATCATTCTTTGGAGGAAAGAAGAGAAAGAGGGTAAAAAGAGAGGCGGGGAGGAGACACTTTGGGATGAAAGCTGAATATGTGGCCTGTCTAAGCCGTTTGAACAGCCTGGGCCTCAGTTCCCCAATCTCTGAAGTAAGGAGAGCAGTGCCTCCCTCACCCTAGAAGGGGTTCTGAAAAGTTACGTAAGGATTATAAAAGGATTCAGTAATCCATAACTGTTATTACTGGTGTTTTATAAGGAATTTGTTTTACTCCAAAAGGGGCTAAGTATCAATATGAATAGAAGGGGATTATTCTCCTCAGTATAAACTCCAGGTCAGCTAAGGCTCTCTTTGATTTGTTGACTTTTCCTGACTTAGTTAAATCCTAGGCGCCCCAAGGATCCCCACACCTCCAGGTATTCGCTTCCTGAGTGACCCTTTCCCACTGAGTGCGGGCTGGACTAGTGTCTCATGTCTCACACACAAAATAAGGCAGAAGTGATGATGCACAACTCACGGACTAGGTGGGGCAAAGCACTGTGGTGTCACACTCTCTTGGATTACTCACTCAGGGGAGCCCGCGGCCATGCTGTGAGCAGACCTACGGAGAGGCCCGTGTCGTGAAGGCCTGAAAGCTCTAGCCACAGCCACAGAGAAACAGAGGCCTTTCAACCACCATATGAGTGAGCCTGATAGCAGATCTTCTTGACTGCAACCTCATAAAAGATGCTGAGCTAGAACCCAGGTAAACTGGTACCATATTCCTGACCCTCAGAAAATGTGAGAGATAATAAATGTTCACTGCTTTAAATTGCTAAGTTTTGGGGGTAATTTGTTTTGTTTTGTTTTGTTTTGTTTTGAAGTAGGCTCCATGCCCAGCATGCAGCCCAATGTCGGGCTTGAACTCACAACCCTGAGATCAAGACCTGAGTTGAGATCAAGAGTCATAACACTTAATCGACTGAGCCACCCAGGCACCCCAGTTTTGGGATAATGTGTATGCAGCAATAGATTACTAATACAGAGCATGTGACAGCATCTCATTTTGCAATTAACATTTATTTTAATGTCAGTCATTTCTCTGGGTATGAATTATCTTACCCATTGGTAAATTCTGTCATTTTTGCACTTGTCTATTTTTTCGCAATTTCAGACGCTGTCTGCTTAAACTGATCATCTCTGATTTACTACATAAAAACACAACTTGCTTCTTGTATCCACCTACTATCCTGTAATAAGAGGATAGCCATTTGTGTGTGTGGGGGGGCGGTATGTATGTTTTTCTTCTGTGATTCCTGGCAGATTTTTAATCTAATTTGGGTTGGAGAGAGAAATATCTACAGAGAAAATTGTATTTTCGAGTAATCACACTGAATCTGGTAATACTAAGATTAACCCACCACCATCATCATCATTATTATTATTTTAAAGACTGATTTGCAAAACCTATTCTGGTTCCACCAAATCTAAAGCTCTGCTTTCCAAAACTCACTTTGCGGCCCTGTGCAACTGCTCTTTGCAGCGCACCTCATGTTTTAAAGGACCTTTGTACCTAAAATGCCCATGAAGGTTTCATTCTACTTAGGCCAAAGATTCAGTACAAAGACTGAAAAACCCATTCACAAAAGAGTAAAATCTTTGAACTGCTATTTCTCCCCACCCTCAGTTTGAAAATAAAGAAGAGGAAAAGAAATAAAAGCAAATTATTAAGGATACCTTACTATGGCTCTAATTTTTAAAAGTTGAAAAATATTTAACAAGCAGCTAATTTCACTTTTCAAGGCATTCAAGATGTACCAGTGGAAATAAAAAAACAAGACAAGAGCAAGATTTCGTGGAACTTCAAAATTTTAAAGTTCAAAAGATCAGTCCAAAAAATAGAGTTGGCTATTTTTATGGAACTGATAGCCATTAGATCCTTCACAAATGAGGGAAACCAAATGAAATCCTGAATTCTCAGACTCTTATATGCCACTCTATTATGTCTTACCATAGATCATCTAATTTTATGTTCCCCAAGACATGCGCTCTACCTCACCATTATAGGGATTCTTAATGAGCTATTTCATTTCATGTAAGTTTTAGAACAAAAACATACATTTTTAAAATGCTAATCCAACAATCCTATTTTTTTGTGTTTCAGTTTTCTTCGGGTTTTGTGTTTTTGTTGCTTTTGTTTTGTTTTGTTTTGTTTGTAAAGGTCCCTCAGGTAACTGGCAGTTTCCATTTAGTTTGGCCTTAATGAATATTTACTGCACCCAGGACCCAGAAGCAGAATCCATACGGCTTTCAATTTCCTCAACTTAAATACAAGAAAGTGCAACAGTAACCAAAACACTTTTCAAAAATATTTAAAAGCACTACTTTTCACCACTGAATTTTCCTCCCAAGTACACACTCTGCTTTTTTTTTTTTAAAGATTTTATTTATTTATCTGACAGAGACAGACACAGTGAGAGAGGAAACACAAGCAGGGGGTGTGGGAGAGGGAGAAGCAGGCTTCCCACTGAGCAGGGAGCCCGATGCGGGGCTCGAACCCAGGACCCTGGGATCATGACCTGAGCCAAAGGCAAACGCTTAACGACTGAGCCACCCAGGCCCCCCCCATGCTATGCTTTTAAAACTACCTGCCTTATATCAGATGTTGATTTACAGGCACTCAGGCTCTTATTTAAAAAACAAAAAATATTTGCTAGACATATGAGAATCGTTATCTTTTTTTTTTTAAAGATTTTATTTATTTATTTGACAGAGAGACACAGCGAGAGAGGGAATACAAGCAAGGGAAGATGGAGAGGGAAAAGCAGGCTTCCTGCTGAGCAGGGAGCCCGATGCAGGTCTCAATCTCAGGACCCTGGGATCATGACCTGAGCTGAAGGCAAACGCTTAACGACTGAGCCACCCAGGTGCCCCGAGAATCTTATCTTCTTAAAAACAGTTTAAAACATCATCTATAGCTGGCGCAGTGTTTAACTGGAGAAGATATAATTGAGACCGACGAGGAAATATGTTCCTCCAATTATATGAAAATAGGGCTTGTTTTTTTTCTCATGAACATGTATAATGAAATAGTATATACATAAAATTATAAGATGGTCACACATTCAGCATATGTATCTTCTAAATTTGCAAAAGGATTTCAGATGGTTCCATATAATAGAAACATAATAAGGATATAAAATTAAAAGTGTAAGGGACTTTATACTAGAGAAAATAATTATTCCAGAAAACTAACTAGACTAAGGATGGCTGGAGCAACTGAGACATAATTTTAATTTTGAGCTTCCAAACAGCTATCATCATCATTAGATAAGAGACATACAAGTTTATCCAGTTCATTAACAGAAGGACTTTCCCCTCTCATTCACAGACAAGCCTTAAGGGTAGGAGATACTAAACATAATGGAGAGAGTCTTCAACAGTATTTTATAGAAGCTGCAGAATTTTCATGGGGAAGAGACTACAAACCAGCAACTCGTGGGCCAGATTCAACCCACAAATTATCTTCTTCGACCCTCACAATCTCTACAAAAATTTTTGAATTGTTGCCAATATTTAACATTAAGAACTCTGACTTCCAGCTTCTTCTGAAAAATCAGATGTGCAAACACTGGCCTTACATTTCCACATGGTAGCAGTTGGCTGAAGCTGACTTAAGAGCTACCTCTCCTGTTCATCACAGAAACCCCCCCACTTATATCACCCACAGGTATTTGAGTGTGGACCCCTGTAAATATAGGGTGGTTTCTTGTGACAGCCTTACTACAAAACTTGGATGTAGGATATGAAATCAGTGGTCTTTGAAGATCAGTCTTCAGGAAGCTGGAGCGATGGAGTACGTGGGCACAAAGCAGAGCTCGGAGGGGAGCCTCCTCTCTCTATCTCTCTCTCTGGGCATGAAAACCATCCAGGAGGCTCTTTAAATAACATAGAAGGCCAAGTCCAAGGACTTTAAGTACTGCCCCCGAGAGTCCTTGACCACAGGTTAAGAAATCACTGAGAGAATAACATATATTGTTTGAAGTAATAATATCCTGGGGTTTTTTTTTTTTAAGATTTTATTTATTTATTCATGAGACAGAGAAAGAGAGGCAGACAGAGAGGGAGAAGCAGGCTCTCGCTGAGCAGGGAGCCCGAGGTGGGGCTCGATCCCAGGACTCTGGGATCAGGACATGAGCCGAAGGCAGACGCTTAACCGACTGAGCCACCCACATGCCCCTAATATCCTGTTTTAGAACAAGACTCATGCATGCAGGACTGATGCTGTGCAAGTGTATATTAGATAATGGTTTATGTCCCCTCTGACTTGTGAGGTGTCCATTCTAATCAGCTGAAAATATTCTGAAGATCACCCCTGTGTTTATGGAAACTCACCATATGCAACAGATGAAAGTAGGGACGCTCTGCTTAAAGAAGGGGCAGGAGGGCCAACCTGCTTGGACCTCCTGAAGCAAAAACTTGTTGTTGATCAATGTGTGGGTCCCTTGTCACCAGACCCATCACTCTTCAAAGTTAGTTGACTCTAATGGCTCTACCAAGAACTGAAGTGCAATCATCGGCCAAGGAGCTCCCTAGAAAGTTCCCGAAGGGCAAATATTCTGTGCTATTGATTATAGAAAAATCCATAGATTTAATCTGGCATGCAGTTGACAAAGCAAACATTTGTTACTAAAGCGAAAGTGACAGGCCATTCCACAGGAAGTAGATTTAGAAGTAGCAAAGGCAGGGTCTAAATTTTCCTTGAGAAGGAGCTTTTGATCTGCTGGAATGTCTGAACAAGGAATGGACTCAAGGCCCAGAATTATATACTACAGGACAGATAACTTTCAAACTGTTTTTTAAAGCAGCAAACCCCTTTTCTGAACCAAATTCTAGACTGAACTCCAACACATAAAACTGCAATGAACATAGCTGTTTTCTGACTGAAAGGTGGTTAAGAAGCCAGGATCTCCCATGTACATATGTCCACTTCTTCCTTCCCATGAATTTGGCATCTCCTCAGAATCCTAAGGCTTTGTGCAACACACTGTTAAACGTACTACCATGGGGATTAAAAGATAGGACTTTGGCCTGGAAATATTTTTTTTTTAAAGATTTTATTTATTTGACAGAGAGAGACAGTGAGAGAGGGAACACAAGCAGGGGGAGTGGGAGAGAGAAGCAGGGTTCCTGCGGAGCAGGGAGCCCAATGCGGGGCTCGATCCCAGGACCCTGAGATCATGACCTGAGCTGAAGGCAGACGCTTAACGACTGAGCCACACCGAGGCACCCCTGGAAATATTTTTTAAAGATTTATTTATTTATTTTAGAGAGAGGGCACACAAGCAGGGACAGAGGCAGAAGGAGAGGGAGAGAATCTTAAGCAGGCTTGACTCCCTGCTGAGCATAGAGCCTGATGCAGGGCTTGATCTCACCCACCCCTGAGATCATGACCTGAGCTGAAATCAAGAGTCAGACACTCAACCACTTAGCCAACTGAGTCACCCAGGCGCCCCAGGCCTGGAAATTTTTAAGGCAGATATTAACATCTTGTCCATAATCGTGAACTAAAGCTACAAATTTTCAATACCAAAATTATTGTCTTGAAATCATTGAAACAGACATGCAGAGCAAACCATTAATACAAAAATCAATGAACCAAAGAGCTAACTCTTCCCTGGCAAATCTCCTAAGATGTATAAAGAATTATATTAGAACCAACCACCTGTTCCCAGTCTTTTATAGCCCTTAAAACAAAATGTCAGTTTCACTTACCTACTTCATAAGACTAAATCTCTGTCTTATTTCAAATAATTGAATAAACAGCACCTTTGTTATCTCAAATCTTTTGTGAATAAAAAAATGAATGTAAAATTTTAAAAAATATTAAGGGGCAAAAAAATTAGAAGTCTTCGTTGAGCGAGTATTTTATTCTTTATTCCTCAAAAGGGAGATTAATCCTACATTTTAAAATATCTGAGCTTAAAACTTTGTTTCTAAAGATCCTGGATTCTATCATCATTAGCAGTGACACAACTCAGAGTTTTCAAAAGCTTATTTCACAAATTCAGTGTCCATGACTTGAAGACATCACTATTCATACAAAGAGAAAGGGGGAAAGAGTACAGCAAGATCCAGGAGCAAGGCTAGATTATGCATCCACAAATTTTTTTTTCTATCCTTCAATGGTATTGGCGGAGGGGGGGGGGGAATCTTTTCCCTTTACAAAGAATAAATACAATTGCACTCTAGGGGGGAGAAAAGTAGCCTAAACTTTCAATACTGGGAAATTCCTTCCCAAATTTTCAACTCTTCATAAAAGCCAGCTATGTTTGACAACCCCCCCACAACCACTGACAAACGTGTGTGTGTGTGTGTGTGTGTGTGTGTGTGTGTGTGTGTGTGTGTGTGTGTGTGTGAGTGTCTGTGTGTCTGTCTGCTGCACTTTCCCGGTAAGTGTATGCCACAGAACCCATACATTCCAACCCATTGAGCAAGCGCACACATGCCTCCCTGGCTTCCCCAAACTCAGCCAGCGAGAGGGCACTGCACTGGAGGCAGGCCTGCACACCAGGCACCTTCCAGCCCTGCCCGGCCATCCCCACGGAAATGTAAAGGGGAAGGAGAATGAGAGAGAGAGAGAGGGAGGGAGGGAGGGAGGAAGTGGCCAGTACAGGGCCTCATAGAAAGAAATGCAAAAGCTTTTGTGGGGCAGGCCAGCCACATACTCCTAGAGTTTTTAAACATCAAAGAATAAGTTGTGTGAGATTTTCAGTCCTGCTGGCACCCCTGGAGTCACTTACTGTCTTCTCTGCACTATCAGTGAGTACCAGGCTTTCCCCTGTGCTCCGGAATTAGAGAATGCACGAGCTGCCTGACATAGCTCACTCAGTCACCTATGCTGCTATGGCCGCCTGTCTCCTGTCCCCCTTCCTTCCCTCTCTCCCTCCAACTGTCTCCTTCTTTCTCTCATTCCCCCCTTCCTTCTATTTGAAGAGCTAAACTCCATTTTTCTTAGTGTTAAACTGTTGAATCATCTATCTGACTCTCTCAAAGATGCATAAATATTTTACTCCAAAATCTTACCCATACAATGAAGAAAAATATCCACTTTTCATTATGCGTTGTTAAAATCACAAAGATCAGGAGGGACTCAAGTAAAAGGTCTCCATATAATACAGTTATAGCCTGTCCTCACATGAGCTTTTTCAAAATATCTTCGATTTCGTGAACTGGTTTGAGGTTAACCTGTCCCCAGAATCACCAATTACATATTTTTTGCTTTGCTTTTCGAAGAGAAAGCGTAAAGAGAAGATGTAGCAAGAACATAAAAATGTCTTCTCTGATAACATTTTAAGCTCTATTAGAGGTTCTTGACTGAGAAAAGTCATTATTTTTTATTCATAATAAAGTTCCTAAGATTATGTTCTTATCAAAAAAGCACCTCTATCTCTAGAAGAAAAACTCTTGTAAATCTCATTTCATTGATAGTATAATTGTATCTTACATCTTGTTTACTTAAAAAAGTCACCAATGTACTACATAATATTTAAGTATTGTATCAGAAAGAACCATCTTTCCACTCCCTGTGCTTTCACTGACATTTTCATGTGTCAGAAAGGTTTAAAATTTTCTAATGTTAGTAAGATGAATCATTTTATGAAAAGCAATTTGTGAGAATCCCATATTTTCCTCCTCTAGACCATACACATTTTTTTTATATACAGATGAAAATGAAACCATGCCAAACTTTGTGCAACATTCTAGGTCCTAAACAAAAAAGGCTGAGTTTTTCTCAGGGTTTAAAAAAATATATCTGGGCCAAAGGCATGAATACAGACCCTCTCCCCACACTGCATACACATTATGTTAATTTTCAGCCACAATGACTTTTAAAAACATCTCTCTTTCATAATTACTAACGCCGCTACAATAGGAAGGACTACTTCAAAAAGTGTCCTCAAATTATGCCTAACACTTTTAGCTGTTTTTCAATTATACTAAAAATAACTAAACTTCAGCCCCTTAGCTTCCTCAGCATTATCTGTTGTATACATGTAAACCTTATCTCTTATTCTGAGTTGGGAAAAACATACAAAGTTACTCTGTAGCCTATGTAAACATTATCACAACTCCTGCTTTATTGGTAGGGTACTGTTACTATATTTAAATTAGGAGGAGAGCAAAGGTAATAGGACCACTGTTTCTTTGAAGCAGGTCTGGTCAGGTGGAGGGAGGAGTTGCTTTTGAGCCTGAAGCCTGACAGCCCTATCTGCAAAAAGGATGAAGTACAGGTCTCTCCCGGCTGTTGTGAGGATAAAGTAAGATACACAGAAGGCCTCGTGCAACCCCTAGCATAGGAACTGCTTCCTAAGTATTAGTTACCTTCCTTCCCCATCTTCAGAGTCAGAATTCCACAGAACACGCAATACCTTACTCCAGACTATCCTAACTTAAAGAAATGAAATGCGTGGGGAGTTGGAAATAATCTTTTCACCTATTATTTTCTTGATAGTGCCTTCCTCCCTTCCGCCACCACCATATACATAGGACAGTACACAAAAGTTAAAGGAACAAGAGGATAAATGCAGGGAAGTTTACAATTAAGGGAAAATGAACTGCACTTCACATGGTTAATTATTTAGTATATGTCTTTGAGTGACTGTATCATTAATGAAGACCTCTGAAAACTTCATGGATGCTATCCTACTAATACTCATTCCATCCCCACAAGAGAGGCCAAAGGCCATATTCTGTACAGAAAGTGAAGCAGAGAGACACCAAATCTAGGGAAAGACCTGGCAGCCACCAGGAAAAGAAACCAAAACACAGTCCTGACCTCCAGCAATGGGTTGGTTAAAACCCAGGAAGAACCCACCCAAGTGATTCCTTGAGCTAGACTTTCCTTTACCACAAGGCTGATAGTCTTGACCAGAGCCACAGCTCACTGCCTAATGTGTGCGGTGCAAGATGTCGAGAGATACGTCTTTCTTGGCAGTGTTCTATTTCATAGCACAAGGAATGCAACCACTGAAAAAAGCAACAAACTCCAACCCCACTTCTGTCTATGGGCGAGCATGGTGTTAGGAGAAGGTAATGCTGCTGGTAATGTTTAAATTGCCTCTGTTTGTTTCTAATTATTTCTGCTTCTAAAAAAACTGTAACAAAGTACAGATCACTCAGATTGATGTAAGAATAAGACTGCAAAGGGTCATTCACAAACAAATCTATTTTCATATACTTCCATCACTCTTGAAAGGCACCCTTTGAGCCTTACAACTTTGACTGACTTCTTTAATTTAAAAAATAGAAAAAAAAAGTCTCAGCATGCTGGACTGAGGATCAGAAGACCTGGGCTCTAGCCACAGCTTTATTTAATAGCCATGTGGCCTTAGGCAAATTATTAAATCTCTCTGAAACTAAGTTTCCTCATCAGAAAAAAGGGGAGGAAGTTACTTGTCCTATCTTCTTCACATAATTATTATTTGGAGTAAATGAAATAATGTGTTGAAGAGGTTGAGACATCATCAGTACTATATGAATATACGATGCAGGCACATAAAAATACATGTATCTCCCTGAGAGAATGCTACTAGCATTATTTACACATCAACACATGGAATCATGAAACAACCTTTCTGATCACATTCAAAACAAAAATTAAAAATCCAAGCTTCCCCCTAAGGCAAATTCTCACACACTGGCACATATTAATTATATCATAATGAGAAAAGCTGAAATGGTCCCATACATATTTTCCTGGTTATTAGGTACAACATTTCTTATGATACAGGTAAATATCAGAAACTCTAAAATATGCATTTGAACTCTTAATTTTCATTTATGGGACTCATTAAAACAGCTATTTTATGAAATATTCTTGATAATAAACAGAATGGGAAAATTCTAAGTAATATTCACATTTTAAGAATAAAGTACAGAATAGATAAATAACAAGGAAATCTGGGAATAAATGAACAAAATGTATCTCAAAAATGCAAGTAGTGAGAAAGAGAGGCTTGGGAAGGAGACATGTATCTATTCAATGATGGACACTGGGTTAGCTTTCAGATTTGATTGCCCGCTATTAGTGCAAAAACATCCATTTTCTCTGGTCTACTTAATCTTTACCTTAATATGCTGTCAAACTCTAAACCAAATTAAAGAAACAATTATCATATCCTCCCTTCTCTTTGGAAGCCAAAGCAACAGAATCTGAATTTTTCTATAAGGGAAAATAATTTTTCTTCTCTATTTTATGGAAACACCAAAGTACATGATCAAAACAGGAAAAGAAAAACCTTAAAAATAATGCTCTGAGCACTCTGCAATTTTGCTGCCGAAAATAGAACCCATACAGTCCATGCCACCAAATGAAAATTACAAGTTTGTAAGCATGAAGTCAAATTATAAAGTAAAAGATTTTTAAAAATATTTTAATGATGATAAATGGGAGGAAAGACTGTTATCTTTACTGGTAGGTGTTTGTTGTTTATTTGCTATTACGTTTTCTTCAACGATAGTGTTCTGAATGACTACCCAAACTGACTGGACTTAAATTTCAGTGTAAAAAAGGATAAACCTTGACTAATAAATTACTTGGGCATGTTTTGTTAAACAGAACTATGCCATCCTTCAAATTAAAAAGTTAATCATAACTTTTGAGAGATTATGCTTTTGACTGAAAGTTTTAGAAAACTGGTTTAAAAAACTGTCTCAGCCAAGCCACACCACTCTCTTCTTCAACACCAAAAAGAACGTGAAGACACTTTGGTGGCATGTAAGTGGAATTTTTAAAAGTATATTTTGAAACTTTTAAGAGTCTCCAAAGAAACCAGTTCAATATTTATGCTTCTAATGAAATTGATTCTGTCAGAGTACTTCTATCGTGCAAAATAATATACTGTCTTCCACAGTACAGAATTTCTAAATGAAAATGCATATTCAAATTTTGAATTTTCTAACATTTATAAAAATCGCTTGTACATCATCAGAGCCTTCGCAGAATCACTGAGCTAACTCTATTAGTGAGAGGGGATATCCAAGCAAGAGGAAGGAGAGTAGACTGAGCATTACATCGTCCTCCCAGCAGCACACTCGGTGCAGAAGCCAGTACAGGTGCTGGAGCCCTGGCTTCCGAAAGGTTAACCACCTACAAGAGTTATGTATCACTCAAAGCAAATACTGATTCCCTTTGTCACAAGGTTCAAACATCTAGCAATTTTCATTTGCCTTGTCAGATTCTAAACTCCAGAGCAAATGTTGCTCAATTAAAGATTTCCTTCTCTTCCCTCTTGATACCATCTGTCTGAAAGTACTGTCCCCCACAAAGCACACATGCACACAGACACCCATGTGCACACACCCCACTGAATCACAGAGATGACACACTTAGCTCAAATAATATCCTCTCACAACTCTGACCAATTGCTCATCTACTTTTGAGAATTTCATTAGAAGACTTGGAAGAGTGATTCAGCAATAGACAGCAAATATTTAGAAAGTTGAGAAGTATCAGATATGTGTAAAAAGTTCCTGTAGAAATCTGATTTTCATTGTTTTGACTTTTAGTAAGGGGAGGAAATTACTATTTACTAATTACTATTACTAATATCCAATTACTATCCTTTTATGCACTTTTAACCTCATTTACATCCCCCCAGCTGAAAAACTGGAGCAACTTCCATAAAAAAAAAAATCTACTCAAAATAGTTAGATGTAAAATTTGATATGCAATTAGTTCTAAATCATCTAATGTCCTTTAAAAAATTCTTCTTAAAGAAAATACATTATTTCACCCTGTGTAAAAGGTATTGTACAAATACTACTAATCTTCTCTCATCTTTATGTAATCTCAGGTTAAAATAGTAAAAACAAAACTCTGAGACCATCCCTTACTGGTCATCTTATATCCAGCCATAATTACAAGGAAATATTATTTTGAAAAACACCATTTGACAAATGTATTAAACATCACCAAACCTCCTTTTAGAATTAATGGTCAGATGCAGCCATTTAATACTTTTATAAATTGCTACAATACAAATTTAAAACTGAGATGAATTTGACGAATTGGAAAATCAAGCAGCACATAAAAGTATTTTGATTTGTAGCTTTCAATGTTTTTTAATATTTAGCTAAATAACATAAAAACATCAAATGCCCAGTCTTTTAATATTTGTAAGCTAGAACTTTAAACCTATATCATCACCTGAATTATCAACTAATATTTTTCTTTGTTGCTTCTATTATCTCTTAAAGGTTGCAAAAATGTGTAATTCTTTATGGCATTTCCTAGAACCATATGAAAAAATTATTTGTTTTAAAAATGGGAAACTAAACGTCCAACTCAAAGTCAAATCATAAGTTACCTTACAGTTTGACATGTATTTTATATTAACATATGTTATATCCACACATGGAATCTATATAATTAAATTCAGGAATTAATTTTTAATTCAACAAATTCTTTAAATAGAAGGCTATCATATGATTTTAACATAAAAAAGTCTTTTCTGTTGCTACAAAATTAAAAATTGATGCAGCAAAAGCCTTTGTTGCAGGGAGGGCTTGAGGTTGGGTGATTTTTTTTTTTCTTTTTGGTATTTAATTCAACTATACACAATGTAGTACATACAAGCAAAATACAATTGAGATACTGTTTTCTTTAACATTCCTATAGGAGACCGAATTCATTTGCATTGGAGAGAACACAATTACTGATTTTTAACTCATGAAAGACAAATTCATAGCTTTTTCCTACACTACCTCATAGTAGTCACACCATTTCAGTGAAAGCATGTCTAGCACCACTCGGTTACTTCCTAGCAGTGGGCAGAAATTGCATTTTTCAAAGTTTTGTTTCTCACAGAATCATTCAACTTTAGTTACAAAGCACATTCAGGTTAGCGTATGTCTTAGCTCAAAACAATTTATGTGATGTGTGCACGTGCGTCTATGTGTGTAGATATATATGCAGATATATGTATATATTTTTAAACTAAACTCTCCTCAACTTCAAAAATGAAATTTCTATCAAGGAAGTTTCCACAACTTTTAGCAGAATTTTAAAGTCACTACCAGGTTCTTCCTCTTGAAGGAATCTTTGATTTATAAATACTACCAACAAATATGAATAGAGAAAAACAATCCAAAGATTTTTATTCAACAAAGCCTGAAATCAACTTAGAAAGTAAGAAAAATAGATGGTTTGTCTATGCTTTGCATTACAATACTTTGTATCTAGTAAGAATGAAACACACATGGCAAAAAGGAAAAAGAGTTTTCTGCTTCTGATGACCCTGAGAAAATAATGGTTATCTAGTCTGTCTACTATAATAGCACATGTAAAATGATGCTAGAATGATATATAACAAAAGACCCAATTGGTAAGCAAATGGCATGCCAATAATTTCATGACTTAAGATAAAAATATCTCCTCCCAAAGTATCATTAGCTTAAAAAAATCTATTTGGAATGTAGATACTAAAACTGATTCTTGAAAACAGAAAGAAATCAGAACAATATAAAGAAAATGAGCACTCAATTGTTGAATGATTTTTAAAGTAAGCAAGCAATGAGGATGAATTGTTTTCTTCACATTTTCACTTCAACTAACACAAAAACCACATATAGAACTGACTTAACGCTGACAAATTTACTTCTAACTTGTTAAATTTCATGGAAATGCAACAAAGGAACACCAAAATAGTCACCATGTAACATAAAAGCTTTGGTTTCAAATGTCACAGTACCCTGCTTTTTTGAAAGCCAGCACCGTGGTAGTGCCCTGTGCATGAGAACATACAGCTGCTTCATCCCAGGGGTCTGAGCTCAGTACACAACGCCAGTCATTAGCCATCTCTCCCTTAGCCTGCAGTACAAGTAACTAATTCCTGCATTTTAAACCAATAAAGGAAAGGGAAAAAAAGAGTAAAACCATCCAATCAGAAATGATGCAACCCTCTACAGCAGCAGCTTATGCATACATTTGGTATGTCAAACGTCTTCAGTGTAGTGAATCATACACAGCGCATTTTAATCTACCTCCTAGGTATTTCATATCGCCCACATGTTCAAAGAAATCATGTACTAATAGGGCTGTATAAATCTTAGTTTGCTCTTTATTTAATTAATACTAAAAATTGGGGACATGCTTTTAATTCTGAACTCTTACATAAACACAACAAAATTACTTAAATGACACTCTGGCTAACAGCAAATAACCTCTCCATTTTGAAAGAAAAAGTTTATAAGTTCATTTGTGAGAAGTCTTAGGAGAGGTTAATAACTTTAGATAAATTAGTATTTCATTTACATTGCAACATGAAATAATGTACTTTGCAACATGAAATGAGACATCAACTAAAGTTAAAATTCTAGTGATTTTTATTAATTATAACCCCAAAAAGGACTCAAAACAGCTAGACAGCCAATAGAATTAGGCATTTATAGAATAATAGCCCATCAAATGTTTTAGGTGGTTCTTTCAAGTTTTGCTTAATAGAGTCATCAAATTTTCAAGTGTTGTAAGATGAGTAATTTAAACTTACAATAAGTACTTATTATATCAGGAAGTTTCAACTTGGATTTCTCAGGCAAAAAAAATTTTTATAGAAAAGTATATAAATTAAAATACTTAACTGAAAAACCAGTTACACACGACATCTGTTCCTAGAGAGAACTAGCTTAGTATTACACATGAAACTGCAAATCATAACTTTTGCCTTTTTTTTTAAAGGCATTAGCTTTGTGATATGTCACAGAATCATTTGCAAACAAAAGATACTTTTGTTTTAACTAAGCGACAGAGTATCTGAAAATGCGCCCACAATTTTTAAAACCTCTTTAACAAAACATCTAAGTATTTATAAAATTAGTAAGTTTGTTTTAAAATCTATTCAATTCTGGTATAAAAATCAAGTAAGCGGTTACACTGTTGAGTATCACAAATTGTAAAGGTGGTAAATCAAAGACTTCACTTCAGAGTTTTCAATCCAGCTACTTAATGACTAATGGTGAAGAAATGTATGTGAATGGGATATAAACTAAGTTACGACACATGGGAGAAAAAAAAATCTAGAATGAGTAATAAAGGGCCCCAATTTAAAGTCCACAATAAACTTTAAACAAAGATGTTCTCCCTCATTCTCTCCTCATAGATACTTCTCATGTAGGCAAATCACTGTGGAGAAATCCAACTTCCACAAAACTCTTCACTTCTTCATTAACAACAGTGCACTTAAATATAACTATAGATTTCACAAAGATTCTTGTTTAGCCTCAAACATATCTTAAAAGCAACAACAACAACAACAACGCTCAGAAGGAATAGTCAGTAGTTTCAGTGAGTAAAAAAGTCTGGCTTTTTAACTGCCACCCAATCCAAACAACTTATTTCTTTAGAGTGCTATGCAAAATATTGACCCCTTACTGAATTATTTTATTATTCAACGTTAAGCTATCTAAAAAAGAAAACTAATTAATCGCGAAGTTTAGTTAAGCAATTTAGCTGACAAAGTAAATATTTACTCTTAACATCTCACAGGAAGTCTTGACAAGCATTTGTTGCCACTGTGCTGGGGGTAGGGGTGCGAGTGGGGGGTGGGAGGCAAGTTTTGATAAACAAGTTTAACGGTCCCAGCGAATTTCACACAGCTAGGGTTCGCCATCCCTCACCCCCAATGAGGCACCAGATATTTTCCAAGTACAGTAAACACCTTATATAATGAAAGTAAAAAAATGTAACTTTCTAAACTATGTTATCTCCACTTAATAAAACAAACAAAAGCCTTTTTTAAAAACTATAAAAGCACATTTTAAAAAAACTGAGTGTATTTTTGTATTTATACGTAAGCCCTATCACAAAGTAACTAAGCAAAATATATTTACCTGAGCTTTTTAGAGACTGAGTAATCAACTTCCATGATTTTCCCATGCAATTCCACTTTACCTTTAAAACAGAAATTAAAGCACTCAGAACCTTCCTTAGATCAAACCGGCGGGGGTCTAGGAGGGGCACGCACAGAACTCCACGCTCGGGCTCCGCCTTCGGGCGCCCTCAAGGGGTCTCCTACCCCGCTCGAGCTGGGCAAACTCGGTTCCCAGTGGGAAGCAAGGTGGGCGCCCCGAGTCTTGGGACGAGGTGGGAAGGGCGCGAGCCGGGATCCGACCCCAGGTATAGCTGTGGGTGGCATTACCAGAAAAACAAATTTAATAAAGAGCGGCGCCAATTTGAAAGGATGAGCTCATTTGAAACTCAAGCTGCAGGGCTGGCGCGGCCCCGCTCCTCTCCCGGCCCCCACCTCTCCATTCCGCTAACCCGGGCCCCGAAGGCTCCGCTGCGCTCCCCTCCCTGCCCTCTCCACCCGGTGGCCCCGAGAAGACGCACTGAAGCCCCCCACCCCCCCTACCACCACCACCCCGGGGCCGCTTCTGAGAGAGCCCAGTCCCGGCCGGCTCCTGGGTGTCACCTTGGCCTCACTGCCGCCCCGCCCCCACCCCGCGCGCCAGTGGGGAAGGGGCTCCCGCCGGGCCGGGGTTCGGGGGGCGCAGGCTCCCGGCCCGGGGGCGAGCGCGGCTCCGAGCGGTGCGTGTGCGAGAGGGAGAGTTGGTGAGTGCGCGCGCGCGCGAGTGTGTGTGTGTCGCTCTCCGTCTCCCGTCTGGGCTCCAAGCGCTCTCGCGGGCCCCCCGGTCGCCTCTTTCCCGGTTCTCAGCCCGGGCCCCCACCGAGTTGAGACAGGGCACCTCGTAAAAAGGTGCTTCTGGCCGAGCGGGAGGCGGGGGGACAGGCGGCGGAAAGCCCCCAGCCCCGAGTTCTTCTCAATAAAATCGGACAAAAAATTCAGAGAAAAATAGGAGCGCTTGAGAGACGAGCGAGAGGGGACTGAGGTTCGGGAGAAGACCGAGAGAGATGTGCCGTCGTGCAGGGGCTGGGGTTGGGGGAGCCCCGAAACCTCGGAGGGGATCATCAGGGTGGCGCCGAGGGGGTGCCGAAAGTGGGGGACCGCGGGGCGAGGCGGGGAGGGGGCTTGAAAGGAGAGTGCGGCTCAGGGGACGCCAGAGGGCGAGAGGTCCCAGGCACGAGGCACTGAAAAGGGTAAGGTCCGGTCAAGGGAGAAGGAGATGCAGGATTTGGAGGGGGTCCCCTGACAAAGGGGGTGACGGGAAGGTCAGGGAAGAGAGGGGACGGGGGCTCTCTGAGGATGGGGGTGGGGAAACTCTGGAGAGCAGCTCAGGGAGCCAGGGGGAGGAAGGGTGCCCCCAGAGAGCGAGTGAGCCCTGGGCACCCTCGGAGCGGCACGGGGGTCGCCCCAGGGCTGCGGCTGGGAGGGCAGGGGGGGAGTCCGGAGCGGTGGGGGGAGGGGAGCGGGCCGTCCCGGGATCGGGCCGGCGGCGAGAGTTGAGGGTCTGGTGCGTGGAAGTGAGCGTGCGGGCGCGGGAGCCCCCGCCGGGCGCCGCCCGCAGGGCTCGGCCTCCCTCCGGGCGCCGTCCCGGCCTGAGCTGGGCGAGGCGGGGGGAGGGGGCAGCGGCGACTGCTTACCCGAGAGGGTCTCGATGGCGCGGATGGCCCAGTTCTGGTCGGGGTAGTCCACGAAGGCGTAGCCGGACTTGAGCAGGACCTGTCCCGCCAGGGGCAGCTTCCTGTCCCCGAAGAGCTGCCGGAGGTCGTCGGCGGTGACGGCGGGGCTCAGGTTCCCGATGTAAAGCTTGTTCATCATCCGTCTCTTCCCCGAGAGCCCGCGGCTCCCCCGGCCCGGTACCCGGCGCTCCTCGCCTCCTCCGCTGCCCTCGTCTCTCCTCCTCCTCCTCCGCCCCCCCTCCCCGCCCTCCGCCCGCCCGCCACCCACCCCCACCCTCAGCCTGGCTCCCCCCACCGCGGCCGGCCCGGCCCGCCCGGGGGCAGAGGCGGAGGCGGGGACTCGGCGCGGCTGCCTCCTCGGGGCAGAGTCCCGGGCCGGGCGGCGGCGCGCGGACAAAGCGCTCTCTCTGCCTCTCTCTCTCTCTCTCCCTCTCTCTCTCTCTCTCTCTCTCCCTCTCAAGGCGGTGGCGGGAGGAGGAGCAGCGGCGGGCGGCGGCAGCGCACCCCGCGTGTGTCTGTGTGAGAGTTTGTACGGGCGTGTGCGCAGCCGAGAGTGAGCGAGCGAGCGCCCCCTCCCCGCCCCGCGCCGCCGAGCCCCTCGCCCCCGGCACGGCTACCCGGGCTTCTGCCTCCCGCCGGGCGGGCGGAAGCGGGTCGCGGCCCGGGGCTACGGCTCCCGGGCGCCAGAAGCCCGGGCGGGCGCGGCGCGGAGGCCAGGCGTGCGGCGGGGCGGGGAAGGCGCGCCCCGGGCGCGGGTGGGAGTGCGCGAGGGGGCGCGGGGGAGCGGCCGCGAGCCGCAAGCGTGGGAGGGAGAAGGGCCGTGGGAGAGCGTGGAGAGGGGTGTGCGCAAGGTGGACCGGATGTGAGAGTGCGGCTGCCAGGGCTCGCGGGAAGGTGTGCCTCGGAGGTGAGAGGCGAGGGCAGGCTGGGAGGCAACTTTCGCGGCGAGTTGGCCGCGTCTGGCGCTCTGCGCGGTCCCGGGCGGAGCGCTCCCTCAGAGACCCGCTCCCCGTCCGGCTTTCCGGGGCGACCGGGCGGCGCGTGTGGTCGAGGGATCGCGGACGGGAGTCGGGACGCCTGGGGCCCGGGACTGGTCGGGCCCTCGCGGACTGTGCACCCTGGGGAAGTTGCCGCCGGCCTTGGGCCTCAGTTTCCCGGCCCGTTGGGGGGAGACGGAAGGCCAGAGTGGAGTCCCGTCCCCTCCGCCCGCACCCCGTGCGCCCGGAACCCGGCGGCGGGCGGCAGCCTGACGTTGGCAGCTGCTCTCTATTCTGGGAAGTGCCGAGGGCTTCCCGAGCGGCCGCTGCGAAGCCAGGTGGCGGGTGGGGAGGCCAGCGGGGAGGGGGCAGGGGCTGCGGCCGGGAGGACGGACGCTCGCTGCTGGGCTGCGAGGCCGGGTTTGGTCCCAGAGCCGGGGTGGTGGGAGGCGAGGGTGGCTGGAAGCGTAGGCGATCGGGCTGTGTAGGAGTTCCCCGAGCATTGGGAAGGGCCCGGGGAGGAAAGAGGTCCTTCCAAGCGGAGGAAACAACGTGACCGACGGAAGAGGCAGGGTTGGGATGATAGCAGCCCGAGCCGAGGGGCTAGGGAAGGAGCCAGAAGGGCTGGAGGCTGTTGGGAGTTCCGGGGCTCGGCTGGAAGTCTGGTGGTTAGAGCCTGGTCCCAGCCAGGAAATGAAATTATACAGGGAAGAAAAAAAAATTGGCAGGATTCAGAGGCGAAGAAGGGGCAGAAGAAGATTCCAAGATCTGGACTTCTGGGGGCCTTAGTGGAGGTGATGGTTTGATCAGAGGAGTAAGAGTTCTTGAGGACGTTGGGGGTCTCTTGGTGAAGATGGAACAGGTTCAGTTCGCCTGGCTGGGTCGTGAAGGACTGTCTCCTAAGCGTTCCTGTTGACAAAGAGGGTGGAGGGAGAGCGGCTTGTTTTAAAAAAAAATAATAATTAAAAAAAAATAAAAATGCATGTTTCCAGGCCCCTTTGCAGACTGAACCTGTGAGCCTGGATTTTGTGTTTTCCTTACGTGCTCCCAGGTGATTCTTGTTTGGGACGCACTGGCAGGTGAAAAGCCTATAGGCTTAGGACTCAGGCCTTCCTCCTTTCTGTCCCCAGCCGTGTGGCTTAGAATGTTCCTGCATCTGTGAGCCTAAGTTTCTTCAGTTAAAAAAAAAAAAAAAAAGGATAAAACAACTAACCCTTGCAGGGCTGTTGTGAAGTCTCTATGAAGGAGAACTGAGTAGTGTGTTGAAACACAGTGATCACACATATAATGCTTTTCTTAGGAACTAATGAGCTTTAAAATAGTTTCTTTTGGAGAGGGAGATCTCCTTTAATTAGTTATCCAGAGGAAAAATAATGTATGCCTACATATTGCAGTTATTTGAATTCTGGCTGTGGTCTCAAATATTCACATATTTCCTCTGTCTAAAAAAGGATTGGATTGCACTGTTCCTGGAGTTGGGAATGGACTTTGCCATTATTTCCCAAACTAATAGATAAACTAGGTATGGATGCTTCCCTATCAAAATGTACTGGAGAATCACAAATGAAAACTATGTATATAAACCTCAGCAGACCCAGGGGTAATGATCTTCAGATTGTTTACACAAATACCCCTAATTAGTATAGTTACCTTTGTATTATAGGACAGCATTTGCTCATTTTATTTCCGATAATTCAGATTTGCACCTTCTAAAAGAGAAATGAGAGTGGCAGGGGTACTTGGTCTCATTCTTCTCTGAAAGGTTAGTAAAGCTATTTTTTGTTGTGTGATATTTTCAGACATATCAATTCCTTGGTCCTACTGCAAAACCGCAAACATTTTAGCATGGATTCTCTAGTGGGCAACAAGCATCTAAAGATTCTTAGCCAAGGTGGCTTCTGGTGAACTCTTTTGCCATGTCTTACCTGGTCACTCTCAAATTTTTTTTCTGAGAAATAACTGCTCTTTGCCGCAGCTGTGTCTTCTGTCCTGCCAGCAGTTTGTAAACCATGGTGCTGCAGAAGGGTTTAAATAGTGTGGTGGTAGACACGTTTCCACCATACCTCTGATTTGTAGCACAGACAGTTCCTTATCTTAGAATGCAGAGTTGCTCTTTCACATAAGAGAGAAGGGGACAGCCTCCAAATGCAAAACCAGAAATCCAGAGGTCCTTGCCCCTGCCTGACAAAACTTTATTTTCTGCCTGTTTTCTCCTGAGTTCCCCTAACTCGTCCCCTCCCAGAGAGTTGAAATGGAAATGGATCTGGGCTGAATTTAAACCTACTAAGCCAAGATTTTATGAACGTTTAACTGAGGTCAGAAATTTGGAGACATTTTTGTATTAGGCATATTACTTTTAGGCATATTAACCGTTTCCTCGACAACACTGAAGGCAATACAGATCCTCATGGTTTCTCAGTGATTCCTTGGGCAGGATCGCAGTAGTGTAGCTGGGACAAGATTTCTTAATGTCACTTTGCAGGTAGGAAAATAGGCCCAGGAAAGTAGACCTTCTTTCTGGTCATACAGAGCTTGAAACATGACTGGCAAACATATTCTAGCTAAACAAAGAGCCTATGAAGCGTTACGGCTTCTATTTGGACTTTTTCTTTCTCTCTTTATTTCTTAGTAATCTCTACACTCAATATGGGGCTCAAACTTAACAACTCCAAGATCAAGAGTCACGTGCTCTCCCAACCAAGCCAGCCAGGTGCCCCTTAGACTTTCATGACCAAAATATTTTTGTCCAGGGACAGAGTACGTTCTGATAGCATCACTGTGGTTGTCTTAACTGTTTGACTCTATAAAACCATGGTGAAAATGTTTTTGCTCAACTAATGATGGTGGACTGTATGGCCAGTGGTACTAGGTAATACAAGGAGTTGGGAGGGAAAATGAGGCCTATTTGCTGGAAGGCTGGGGGAAAAACTGTAGTTGGAGCCAATTCAGTGTTTGGTAGTGTCAGTGCCTGCTTACTCAAGGGGATGATTTGGTGGTAGGGTAACCTTTAGATCCTTTTTGAGTTAGAAGAAAAATTGACCATAGTTGAGTTAATTCACCTCTCTGACCTTCAGATTCCTCATTTGTAAAATAATCTAGCCTACTACCTCAATATAAACTCCAGCTCCTCTGTATTTTTCATATTTTTCCAAATACTAGGCTCTCAGAACTCTACTACTTTGCATATACTGCTCCTTTCCCTGGAAAGTGTTCCCCTGGTAAACTGCCTCCTCCTCTGACTTGACCCCGGGATACACACAGCACTTCATTCATACAGATAAAAAGTATCTTGTCTAGTGCTGTTGCATGACCTTGTGCATATCCTAAAAACTATTAAAGTGTGCATTTTAAGCAGGTGATTTTTTGGTATATGAATTAAATATCAATTTTTCAAAATTATATGAGGAAGAAAAAGTCTTCTCTGTGGTAAATTTCAGGAGAAATGAGATTTTTTTTTTTCATTCTTTGGCCAAGTAGCAAACCTTGTATGTAATAGAAGCTCAGGTAATATTTGTTGCATAAGCAATTACCACCTGAGATTTACTCTATGGATTAAATGAAGAGGTAGGAGATGGTACCTGTCTTGCTTGGTGCTTGACATGTAGCAGGAGGAAATATTCACTTTTCTCCCCTCGTTGAATCCATTTATTTATTCATGGCATTACACAATGTTAGGCACTGAGGATACAGAAATGGATAAACGTTGTCCTGCTCTCAAAGAGTTTCTGACCAGTAGGGGAGGCAGATGTATAAACACATTGTAGTATGGCATAAGAGGTGCCGTAACAGACTTTGGGAGCATAGAGGAAAGACCATCTCGTTCAGCTAGGGTCAGGGCGGGATCATCATGGAAGAGCTGATGTAGGAAATGAGTTTTGAAAGATAAGCAGGGATATGCTAGGATAGGAGAAGGAGTGAGAGGAAATGCATGCTAGGCAGAAGGAGTAACAATTGCAAAGGCACAGGAACATAAAAAAAAGCATCTGCTCCACACCTAAAATAAAATTCAAATGTTGATTCAGAACTAAGTTTGAGAAAAAGAGAACAGAGAAAATAATGCCCCCTACCAAAAAAAAAAAAATAAATAACAAAAAGTTTTCTAGAATTAAAGACACGGATCTTCAGATTGAAGGGTTTATTGAAGGCACAGCATGAAAGATCCAGAGCATGGGGCACCTGCCTGGCTCAGTCAGAAGGGCATGCAATTCTTGATCTTGGGGTCCTGAGTTTGAGCCCCACATTGGGCATAGAGTTTACTTGAAAAAAAAAAAAGACGCATGGATTCAGATATGTCCCCATTTTGGGGGAGCTACTGGAGGATAAGTACCAGCAAAACCATGGAAGAGGAAGATAGGAGATTTGGGAAATATGGAATCCAACCCAGGAGTCTATGAATAGAAGATCCACAATGCTACCAGTGCAGCTTTCCAGAGAGCAACCAGCACTAATTGGAACAAGAGAATAGATGGCTAAGAAAGAGAAGACTTCAAGGAACCAAAAAAAAAAAAAAAATGGCACTTCTATATGAATGCATAGTAATTATTTCTTATCAGATGCCAGGCATGTTGGAGCATTTGGAAAAAAAAATCATAGGTATATGGAAAACTAGGCAGATGGAAAGGAAAATCATTAACTCTAGGAAAAATACATGGTCATACAAGAAAGAAGCAATGGTCGTAGGCTCAACAGTGAAAATATTTGTATAGTCATAATGTAAACACTGACATATTATCTAAACTGTATAAAGAGAACTTAGAAAAAGACAACTGTTTGAAAAATGGGAAAGAATACGAATGGACTAATTCACAGAAGATGGAACAAATGGACAATAAGCTCAACTCATGAGTAATTGAGGAAATTAAAACCTTTCACAAACATGAACTTGGCAAAAATTATAAAATTCTGAATACAGGGATTGGCAAAGGTGTAGAGCATCAGAAACAGCCATCCACTGCCGGCAAGAATGTACATTGGTACAATTCCTCTAAAGAACAATTTGTCAGGATCTAGTAAAACTGGAGATGGAGGCTCTTAGCACTCCCTGGTAATCTTTCCCATCCTCCTAGATGGCCTTTGCTTATCTCACCTCTCTTCATACCCTCTACTCTCCAATTGCTCCTCATCCACCCTAGGTCTCAACTGATAACCTTGCTTTCTGTTTCACTGAGAAAATAGAAGCAAAGAGAAAACACTTCAGCATATTCTATCAGACCCTCATATCCGCATCTGTGCCCATAGATCCTGCCTTCTCTCCTATTACTATTGATGACCATGAATGATCCAAAAGAGAGGAAAAACTGATGAATCCAGAGAAAATAAATAAATGTGCACACCCTTTGACCTATTAATTTCTCCTCTAAAGAAATCCTAACATGTACAAACATATACAAGGTTCATTATTACAGTAGGATACTGAAAAATTGGAACCCAGATCTATCATCAAGAAAATGGATTTTTAGGGGCACCTGTGTGCCTCAGTCGGTTAAGTGTCTGACTCTTGGTTTTGGCTCAGGTCATGGTCTCAGGGTCGTGGGATCCAGCCCCCATATTGGGCTCCGTGCTCAGAGAGGAGTCTGCTTGAGATCCTGTCCCTCTCCCTGCCCCTCAACCTGCGTATGCACGCGCACGCACATACTCTGTCTCTTGAAATCTTTAAAAAAAATGGATTTTAAAAATTGTGGTATAGTCATAAATTGAATATTATACATCAGGTCAAAGAATATGCATGTTATTCATTTTTTCTGGAATCATTCGTTTTTCCCTCTCTTCTGGATGAAATCAATGGTTGGCTACTTATATCAATGTTAAATATCAAAATATGCTAAATGAAAAGTTATATTGTTGGAAGGAGTGTTATGAACTGCTTACAAAGTTTGAAAACGTGCAAATATGAACATATTTATATGGTATAAATGTATAAAAGCATGCATAGGAATGACAAACTTCAAATTTGGGATGATTACCTCTGGGAGGGGAAAAAAGAATAGGAGATGGGAAGGCACACAATTCCCGTTGTAACTGGTTTTGGTTTTTGTTTTTAAAGCTGGGTGGTAGGTAAATGGGTTGTTGTTCTTTTTTACCTCTTTAGTAGCAAAATTTTTATTTCTGTATCTGGCAGGGGATGATTCTCAAACCAGATTAAGCATCATAATCACTAGAAAAATGTTAAAAATACAGATTCCCAAGACCCACTACTAAAACTCCTGAACCAGAAATTTCAGAGCTGGGCCCAGGAATCTACATTTTTTAAAAACTAAAAGTTGTTTTATTTTATACAGATATAAAAAATTATATTTGTATGTTTATATATGCACATGTAAATTTATAAACATATATAACATATATGTAATGTTGGACTTACAGGAAGGTTGCAAGAATAGTACAAAGAAGTCTTATATACCATTTACCCAGATTTCCCAAATGTTAACATTTTATCACTTGTTTTATCCTTTTCTCTGTCTGAACCATTTGAGAGTAAACTGCAGACAGGATGTTCCCTTATGCCTAAAAACTTCAGTTTATATCTACTTTAAAAAAAAGAGCAGTCTCGGGCACCTGGGTGGCTCAGTCAGCCTTGGGTTCAGGGCATTATCTCCAGGTCCTGGGATCAAGCCCCGCCTCTGTCTCCCGCTCAGCTTCTCCCACTCCCTCTGGCCATCTTCCTGCTCGTGCTGTCTCTATCTCTCTCAAATAAATAAAATCTTAAAAAATTAAAAACTGCCCTTTAAAAACAAAAGTGCAGTCTTTATATAACCCGATCATAATTGTCAAAACTAAGAAATAAATAATACTATTGTCTAATCTATAAACCTTATTCAGATTTTACCAAGTATGTCAATAATGTTTGTCAGAGCAAAAGAAAATCCCAAATTGTTTGTTGGGATCACTGTTTTGTCTATTTCTTTTATTCTAGACAGTTCCTTAGTCCTTTGTTTTTCATGACGTTGACATTATTGATGAAAAAACAGCTTATTTGGAATGCTCCTCAATTTGGGTTTGTTTGATGTTTCCTCATGATTAGATCATTAGATTATAGATTTTCTTGCAGGAATACCACAACAGTGATGCTGTACATGGTATCAGTAGGCTTATGATGCTGATTTGTCCCCTTACTAACTTTGGTGATATAAATTTTGCTCATTTGCTGAAAGTGGTGTGTGCCAGGTTTCTCTATTATAAAGTTACTAAGTATCTCTAGGGGAGATATTTTGAAACTAAATATTCTATTATTCCTCAAAATTTCAACCACTAGTTTTAGTATCAATTGTTGATTCTTGCCTAGACTAATTATGGTTGCCAAATGGTGATTCTAATTTCATCATTCATTTTGTATTCATGGGCTTTCTACTGAAAGGAAGAGCATTCCCTTTTCCCCCATTTAATATATCTGTGTGGAGGCATATGTTATTCAAAGTGTTATAAACTTTTACTGCCATTAAGTATTTTTCTGCTCAGATTGCCCCACTTTTAGCCAGTAAGAGCCCCTTCAAGCTGGCTCGTGTGAACTTCTGACATTGTTCCTGGTTTGTACTTTCTCTGCCTCAGTCCTATCATCAGCCACTTACCTGGGGAGCCCTCGTGCTTCTTTAGCAAAGGACAGTATTTAGAAACAAAGATCTGCATGCTAGATATGCTCATTGCTACTGGGATATTGTTGATTCTAGAGCCTCTCAACCAAAAAGGCTAGGAGATAGATTATGTGAATACACACACATGTAGATCTATGCCTGTCTATATTTGCCAAGTCTATTACTATATTAAAAATCTTAAATTCAGGGGCACCTGGGTGGCCCATTTGGTTAAGCATCTGCCTTCGGCTCAGGTCATGATCCCAGGGTCCTGGGGTCGAGCCCCACCTCGGGCTCTCTGCTCAACGGGGAGCCTGCTTCTGCCTCTCCCTCTGCCCCTCCCTGCTGCTTGTGCCCTCTCTCTTTCAAATAAATACATAAAAATCTTAAAAAAAAAACAAGTTCATACCGATACCTCTGATTCCAGTGAAACACTATAGGATTCATTTTCTCTTCCCTCCCACTTTTCATATTTGTAACTCAACAGTGAGAAACCTGGTTCCCATTATCCGCAATATATTTACTTATTTGCTCAATTCTAGAATACACAGAATTGCTAATCCATGCTTCCATGGAAAAAAAGGTGGCTATTAACTGGGCTCCTGTTATCTAATACTAGTTTAGAGTTCTTTTGTGTTTAGCTTGAGAGTATACAGTCCAGTTATAGTGTTCAAAAGTTACTTGTGTTTTATTTCCCCTTTCAGTGTTATTCATTTGAAATTTGGTTGGTTCATTTGTTTTGCACATTTTAGTACCCCCATCTTTGTTACTTTTATTTTTCTCTTTTTGTTGTTGTTGTTTTAAGATTTAATTTATTTATTTGAAAGAGAGAGCACAAGCAGGGGGAGTGGCAGGCAAGGGAGAGGGAGAAGCAGGCTCCCCACGGAGCAGGGAGCCCAACTGGGAGCTCCATCCCAGGACGCTGGGAAAATGACCTGAGCCGAAGGCAGACGCTTAACCGACTGAACCAGCCCCTGTTGTTTTGAGTATGTAAAACGTTAACATGGTTCCAAAACACAGAAGGTATAGTCAGATGATTTTCATCCCTTTTCCATTCTTTCTATTCTCTCCAACCCATTCCCACCCAACCCCTGAGCGTAACCAGTCCTTTTTTTTAATTCCAGTTAGTTAACGTAGTGTTATATTAGTTTCAGGTGTACAATATAGTGATTCAACAATTCCATATGTCACCTGGTGCTCATCACGACAAGTGCCCTCCTTAAGCCCCATCACCTATTTAACCCAGCCTCCCCCCCACTTCTCCTCTGGTAACGATTAAATTATTTTCTATAGTTAAGAGTGTTTCTTGGGGAGCCTGGGTGGCTCAGTCGGTTAAGTGACTGCCTTCAGCTCAGGTCATGATCCCAGGGTCCTCGGATCGAGCCCCGCATTGGGCTCCCTGCTCGACAGGGGGGCCTGTTTCTCCCCTTCCCACTGCTTGGGCTCTCCTGCTCTCTCTCTCTGCCAAATAAATAAATAAAATAAAAAAATAAAATCGTTAAAATCTTTTTAAAAAGGTCTGTTTCTTGAGAGTAACCAATCTTAATAACTTCTGGTTTATCTTTCCTGTGTTTCTTTTTGCACAAATGAACATATACATGTATGTTTTCTTATTCCTCCTTTTTCCAGCAAAAAGGCATACTGCAGATACTCTTTTGCACTTTGATTTCTTCACTTAACAATATATCGTGGAAATCACTCCGTACCAGTTCATAGAGATCTTTTTCATTCTTTTTTGTTTACTCATATGCCATTTATATGTGCATGTCAGTGGTTTCCAGGAGTTTTTAATTTTGCCAACAGTGATGCTACAAATAACCTTTACATATTTATTTTTGTGTTGTTGGAGGTTTATCTTCAGGGCAAATTCTTGGTGGGATTGCTAGGTCAAAAGATTATATGTGTGTGCACATGTGTATTTTTTTAATTTTTTAAAAAGATTTTATTTATTTGATAGAGACAAGAGAGGGAACACAAGCAGGGGGAGCAGCAGAGGGAGAGGGAGAAGCAGGCCTCCCACGGAGCAGGGACCCGGATGCGGGGCTCGATCCCAGGACCCTGGGATCATGACCTGAGCCGAAGGCAGACGCTTAACGACTGAGCCACCCAGGCGCCCCTACATGTGTTTTAAATAAATGTGAAAATCTTCTCCATAAAGGTTATACCAATTTACCTTCTCACTAGCAATATATGAGTGTCCATTCCCTACAGCCTGCCAAAAAGGTATATGATTAGACTTTTTATTTTTTGCTAGTCTGACATGTGAGAAATGGTATCTCAGTGTAGATACCATTTAATTTGTATCTCTTATTATGAGTGAGAAGGAACTTCTTTTCATATGTTTAAGAACCGCCTTTATTTTCTAAAAAAAAAAATCGCCTTTATTTCCTTTTTTGGGTACATTTTCTGTTCATGTCTTTTGCCCATTCTTCTGTTGGGCTTTGATCTATGTTTCTCCTCAATTTTTGTGAGTTACTTAAATAGAAGAATTAGAAGCCCTTTATCTGTGATACATGTTGCAAATATTTTCTTCCAGATTTTAATCTTTGACTTTGTTTATGGTGTTTTTCCCATGCAAAAATTTTTGCTTTTATATAGTCAAGTTTATTAGTCTTTTCTTGCATTCCATTTGATTTTGAGTTAGCTTTCCGCTACACCCAGGTTAAAGAGGAATTCGCTCATTTTTTAAAATAAAATTCGTGTGGTTTCATTTTTATATTTAGATCCATTTAGAATTTGTTCTTGTGTATAGTATGAGGTATGGATTTAATTTTACCTTTTTTTCCAAGTAGCTAACTAGTTGTTTCAGTACTATTTATTTAAAAATCCGTTTAGCCAGGTATTTTGAGATGCCAACTTTATCACATACTAAAGTTTCATAAGCACTTGGTTCTATGTGTAGACTTTCTTTTCTACTGGTCTATTCATGTGCCTATACCCCACTGTTTAGTTAGAAAGGCTTAATAGTATGTTTTCTTTTTTTTTTTTAAAGATTTTATTTATTTAACAGAGAGAAACACAGCAAGAGAGGGAACACAAGCAGGGGGAGTGGGAGAGGGAGAAGCAGGCCTCCCGCGGAGCAGGGAGCCCGATGTGGAACTCGATCCCAGGACACTGGGATCATGACCTGAGCCGAAGGCAGACGCTTAACGACTGAGCCACCCAGGTGCCCCTTAATAGTATGTTTTCATGTCCAGTATGCCAAGTCCGCCTTGTGGCTTTTTTCTTTTCTTTCATTCACTCTTTCTTTTTAAAAGTGTTTTCCTGGCTATTTTTGTGTGTTTGTTCTTCCATATGAAGTTTAGTACCAGCTTGTCAAGCTCCATAAAAAGTTGGTCTTTTATTGAGATTACATTACACTATAAATTAACTTAGGATAATAGACATCTTTTTGGTGTTGAATCATCCTAACTAAGAACAAAGGCTGCCTTTTTATTCACCAATCTCATTTAACAAAAGACATTGGTTTCTAACTGTGTTGGAAAGAGGAAGATGTGGAAGTGTTAAATGTCATTGACCTCAATGGGATATCGATGAGATAATGGCCAAAATTGATAAATCAAGGAATAGTGTAAGCAAATTAGTTACAGATACATAGATAATTGCCAAAGGAAAGAGCTACAGGAGTGAGAGCCCTGCCTGCCTTCCTTCCTTCCTTCTTCCTTCTTTTTTAATGAGGCTTTTAAGTACATATATTAGTCAGGGTCCTGGTAAGAAACATGACACATTCGGAGTGATTGAAAATCTAATAAAGCACCATTTAGAGGTGTGGGTGGGGTAGGTGACATAAACAAGGGCTGGTGAAGCACCCTGCCACAAGCAGCAACAGGGAACTTGGCTAAAGAGAAATGGGAGGCAGGGACAATTTAATGGGATCAAGAGAGCTACAGGACAAGCAGACTACTGAGTAGGAACCTCAGCCTTGGGTAGAGCACAGTTACTGCTCACTGTGGTGTGACAAGTTGGGAGCTGAGGCTTCTCCCACTCCTGCCTGTGCCCCCTAATGGCTGAATCAAAGCAGAAGGCAGAGGCCAAGGGAGCCCATCAGTGCCATTTGTAACTGGCAGCCTCCAGCACACAGTAGGGCAGGGAAGGGTGAAGAGTGGATTTGGAAGGGCACCTGGAAGATATCCAAGCAATAGTATCATGTATTTAAGTCTGTAGATGTACAGCATATAATAAAATGATAAAGTAACAATAAAAAACAACTTTAGTCAATGAATCTGTGGTCTAAGGGAACATGAGTCAAGTAATTACAATAAATGTTGGAAAGTGGTAAATGCCTGAAAAGATTGGGGACAGTCCCAGTGAGGGAATCTGGCAGATTCTCTGGAAGGGAGACAAACATTCAGTCTAAAACAGTCATGTCAGCAGAAACACCAGGAGCCTTTTGTTTTATAATTGAATGTTCATTATCAGTATAGTGGCCTCCCAAACTCAGCATGTAAGTAAATACCCTCTCCCCTGCCTACGGGCCATGGAAGTTTAGACTTTAGCTCATTGTTTCTGATCTACACTGCATCATCGCTTCTCGGCCTTTTGGCTAAGATCAAGTGATCTACACTGCATCGGGCTTCCTTGATATACTACTTCTCTATGTTCTTTGCCTTCTCCCATTATACACTGTTCCTTTGAGACAGGAAAGCATTGTGAAAAATGCTATATTGAAGTCAGTACACCTAGAATTAAACTTCCCAAGTTTCACGTATTAGCTGTGTGACCTTAATAATGTGGCTTAGCCTCTCTGAGCTACAATTCCATTTTGTAAAAGGAGAACAATGCCTAATGGAACTGTTGTAACTTAAAGATGCCAAGATATTTTAACTTAAAGATGTCAAGTACCTGGCACCAGGCCTGTCACCCAGATGAGGATAGCGCTTTCTTACTGCAGACTGTTTTTGCTTTCCTTCCTCCTGCTGAGGTTCTTGACTTGGAGCACTTCAGCATTACTACAATGGGAGTTGCTCTCCTGGCAACTATTTGAAACAGGAAAAGTTTCTAGACAAGTTGGCAAGGATTTCTGCAGTAATCTGGTCCATCTTCCCAGGGGATGCATGAGATCCTGCCATAGGCTTCCTGACAGATGGTTGTCCTAACTCTGCCCATACCAACAAGGAGCTTCCCCTCCTGAAGCTGCCTCTTACTAGAAGATTGGTTGATTGGAAGAAAGATTTTCCTCGAGTTGGGATGAAATCAGTTTCCCTGCTAATTATAGACTCAAAGCCATTTAGAGCAAGATCTTCCAGCCCACCAGCTTATGTTATAAATGAAGAGCCTGAGGCTCAGGGACATGAGGCAAGGCAGTGTTCTTGGTGTTATTGCATTGTAGAGCTACAAAGGACAGCCTCCTCCTTGCCCTTTAGGGTTATCAATTATCATGGCCTCCTATTCTTTTGGATACTCCATTCCTCAGCATCCCCACCATGAACCAGGGTCCACTGTTCACCACTCTGATCACCCACCTTTGCATATGCAAGTTTGTGATGCCTAGAACTGAATCTGACTCTTAATGTGATCTGGCTTCAGCAGACTGAAATGAGGCTATTTGTGAGTCAGATCTGGGATGAAGGATGGCCATTAGACCTAGAAAAGCAAGAACTTGAGCTAGGGTCACAGTTATTCACAACCCTCTTGGCTGTGGCCCTCCTCACCAGACACTTATAATTTGTCTTCTGTGTTTTTGAAACCTCTATGCCAGGTTAGAGAAGATGTTCAGTAATATTTGTGATTATAGATTTAATTTTAACTTTTTCTCTAACATGCACATAAAAGAAGGGGGGTTGGAGATAGGGCAACATGTCAAAGGAAGAAATAGACCTGTTGCCCCAAAACCAGAGTTGTTAATTAGCAGTTTTGCCCAAATAAAGTACCAGATTCACGCATGACTTTAAAATAAACGTAAGCAAAATTTCTAGAAGTCTAGCATTGTTGGTATTTTCTGGCAATGTTGATAGAGAAGATACAATACAGACCACCTAGTATAAGATAAATAACACTGGTGAGTCCTTTTGTTCAAAGCCAGGGAAATTATCTCTGGTTTTCACAGTGTTTTTGAGGAAGCATGACTGAACATCTTATTGTATTCAACTGAATAATCCTCACTAATTTGTTTTTAAGATTGGCACTCATGCCTGGTGATTGGTTTTTGAGATTTTCTTTTCTAAATATTAAAAACCGATAGCCATTGATATTAAATGGGTAGACTAAATCTAGCTGTAGTAGGAGGTATCTATTTTTATATTCCAGGTAACTCAATTTTTAAAAACTTATTTTGTAATTTTTTCCCATTTTTAAAATTTATTTAAGATTTATTTACTTATTTGAGAGAGAGGGAGAGAAAATCTCAAGCTGACTCTGCACTGAGCGCAGAGAAAAATGTGAAGTTCAGTCTCACAACCGTGAGGTCATGACCTGAGCCGAAACCAAGAGTCAGACGCTTAACCAACTGTACCACCCAGGTGCCCCAATTTTTTCCCGTTTTAGACAAATTAGATATATACCCTCCTAGATAACTTAAAAAAATCACCCTCCTTTATATAAAAGACATTTTTAGCAATCACCCCAGAAATGGTTTTCAGAAGCAGATGATCTGTTTAGCTAATTACTGTCAAAGAGAACAGCTAAATATTATGCCAAAATGAAAATTGTTGTTTTTGTCAGAAGTTTGCCATTTTTCAGATGGACAATTTTAAATAACACACAAGCAGCTGGTTATAAGCAATTTTTCATGGTTGTTGCTGTTTTAAAAAGAATAACTAACATAGACCTATTAACAGCCCTTACCAGGTCAATGAAATAAACACATAGCTAACCCCTGCCTCTAAGGAAGTTAATCTTGGGCTCAAGCTAGACTGAAAGACTAAATGTAAAAGTCAGGCAGGACACCAGTGAGCATTTTTTCACTGTGCTCCAGTCAGAGGAAGGAGAGTTTCTGTAGCTTTGTAAGATATCGATTTGGTTTTGGTTCAGTAGAAGAACTATGCATTATGGTTCCCTTTGATTATTTTTTAAAAGACTAGGGGCGCCTGTGTGGCTCAGTCAGTTAAACATCCAATTCTTGATTTCAGCTGAGGTCTTGCTCTCAGGGTCGTGGGATCGAGCCCTGCGTGGGGCTTGTGCAGAGCGAGGAGTCTGCTTGTCCCGCTCCCTCTATTCTTCCCTCTGCTCACAGGCTCTTGAGCTCTCTCACTCTGAAATAAATAAATAAACAAGTAAATAAGTCAATAAAATCTTTAAAAAAGACTAGTTTATAAAACCTTATTGCAGGCTTAAATATTGTTTGCCTTACACACAAAACCTTTTTTCTGTGATAAGGCATCATCAAATTGATAATGGAAGTCAGTGGAAAATGTGATTAATTTCAAAACTAGCATTATGCCCAATTCCATTTAAGCTTTTCATCTGGTCTGGCTGCCTTTTCTAAGAGAAGAGAGTGAGGTAGCAGTGGGTGATCACTGTATCTACAAGGTCTATGATAGTATTCAATTCAGCAGTTCTCGGACTTTTTGAATCCAGCCGTAAAGAATTTTGAATTGTCCAACTCAGTTACTCTTGTCAGAAGCAAAAGGCATAAAGAATGGTGGTAGAGATTCTGCTTTTGATGAGAGACCGAAGGCTCTCTAAGTAGGTTTACTACCTCAGAAGCCAGACAGGCTACCATCACATGGTAAACATAAATTTGATGTGGAAAAGGCACAGCTTTCGAAACAGAAAACCTAGAGTTTGGTCCTCACCACTTCATTCTTAAGAATTTGGGACAGTTCATTTAATCTGAGTCTCAGTTACCTGCTGAAGGCAGAGTGCTGACTCTAATCATCTTCTGGGAGCGTCTCTCAGCGGTAAGATCTATTAGCAGAATTCTTGGGAAAGTAGCTGTCTTAGTTTCAGGAAATACCATGATAAGCCCCTAGGGCGTAAGGGCTGGCTAGGGCTCAGGCAACCAAAAAGGGCCAGAAGGCTGCACTTACAGAAGCAGGAAATTAATTTTTCTTGGGGGTCGGGGTGGGGAGAAGGTGCTCCCTATAGGGTGGGGGAGTGAGGAGAGGAGAGGGGTAGGATATTGTGGGAATGAAAGCCAGGGAGAAACCAGTAGGGAATGATCAAAAGGACTCTTATGAACCAGAAAGCCTGAAATGGAATCCTAAGCTCTTTGTGGCATAATGGGCAATGTGACCCAGCCCCAAGCCCCCACATCTTAGTGAACTTGAACACACTAATGTTCTGTGTGAGTGGCAGCTTGCTGAAAGAGGAGCAGGGAACCATATGGACATGTTGGGGAACCAAAATGGTTTCAGAAGAGCCAGAGCTGGGAGGCAGAGGGGCCTTCCAAAATACATGCCTTTGTAAATCAGCAGAAGGCTTGGGAGGGCTGTGGACCTTGGTTGGGCATAGGGGGGCTCCAGCCCATCTGATCAAAGACATGAGTAGAGTCCAGCTAACCTTTGGGTTACCCTGATGATGGGGAATCTGCAGGCTGCCAGCTTCATCTTGAGTGTTTTCACCCTTTTCACATGCGTGTGAATTTAAGAGGTGGTCTGAGTCCTTGGATCACTTTTGTGTACTGGCAGTTTGATTAGAACACCAGGAGTTTCCCCCTTTAGTACGTTTCTGAAACCCCTCTGTATTGTCCTTAAGTTATTTTCTAACTTGACCTCATTTTGTTGTTTTTGTTTCTTTTCCTCTTTTCTTTTCTCTCTCTCTCTTTTTTAAAGATTTTATTTGACCCAGAGAGAGACAGCTAGAGAGGGAACACAAGCAGGGGGAGAGGGAGAGGGAGAAGCAGGCTTCCCGCTGAGCAGGGAGCCTCATGTGGGGCTTAATCCCAGGACCCCGTGATCATGACCCGAGCCAAAGGCTGATGCTTAAGACTGAGCCACCTAGGTGCCCTCTTTTCCTCTTTTCTTAGAAGTGTATTGACAGAGGTTCTGGTTTATTTCCTACTCCTCTCCTCAATTTGTCATTCAGATTTTTATATCTAAAGATTTTTATTGCTTCCAACTTCAGTTTTTAAAAGAAATTTATATTTAAATGTGCCATATTCGATTCTATTCTCTGACAGTTTCACATTCTCACCCTAAGTGAAAATAATCCCTTTGGAGTTCCATCTAAAAGCATTAGCAACACTATGTAAAGATTATGCTTGTGTGAGAATGAATTGATATAACATTTTTGTCAAGCAATTTGGCAAAATAGTTCTTATCAAGAGCCTTCAAAATGTTGATACCCTTTAGTTCAGTGATCACACTTCTAGGAATCTTTTCACTGGAAATAATCAGAAATGTGGCCAGAGATTTATGTATAATATGTTTATTGCAACATGATTTACGTGAGATAAGGACAAATTGGAAACAACCTGAATGCCCAGCAAGAGGAAAATAAATTGTTACATCCATATGATAAAAATTATGTTTCAGTTAAAAACTGTGCTTTTCCCTGAAACTGGCAGGCAGTTTAAAATATTTGGATAACCATTCTGAGTTTCTAGGATTTCCAGGATGGAAAGTAAGAGTGGCTTGGGTCCCTTTAGGAACTTAATTTCCTCCATGGACTGTGAAAATTAGACCATCTTGAGGGTGGAGTGGGGGAACTGAAGCCCAGCCCCAGTTCTGTCTTTGCAAGTCTGGGGGCCTTTGGAGTCCATATTTTTACTGAGGTTTCCATGTGATTCTGTGACAGGCACAGCCTGAGACACACCCCCCACCCTCACCGACAGGGTCTTAACTTTGATAAGAATTGGGGAGGGGAACAGGGGCATCTGGGTGGCTCAGTCCGTTGAGCATCTGACTCGGTTTCAGCTCCGGTCGTGATCTCAGGGTCGTGAGATGGAGCCCTGCACTGGCAGGAGATTCTCTCTCCTCCCTCTGCCCCTCCCCCGTTCACATGTGCTCACGTGTGGGCTCGTGTGTGTGTGTGTGTGTGTATGTGTGCGCGCGCGCTTGTGTGTTTACATGTGCTTTCTCTCTAAATGAATAAAATCTTTAAAAAAAATTGGGGAGGGGAGCAGAAAAAAATCATTCTTTCACAACATTTTTGCTGTCTGGGGAAATGCTATTTTGAAGTTAAGACTTTTTTTTTTTTAAGATTTTACTTATTTATTTGACAGAGAGATTGAGCACAAGCAGGGGGAGCAGGAGAGGGAGAAGCAAACACCCTGCTGAGCAGGGAGCTCAATGTGGGACTCGATCCCAGAACCATGAGATCATGACCTGAACTGAAGGCAGATGCTTAACTAAGCCACCCAGGTGCCCCTTGAAGTAATTTTTTTTTTTTTAAGATTTAATTTATTTGTCAGGGAGAGAGAGAAAGAGAGAGAGAGAGAGAGGGAGAGAGTGAGCACAGCAGGGGGAGTGGCAGGCAGTGGGAGAAGCAGGTTCCCTGCTGAACAAGGAGCCCGATGCAATGCGGGACTCCATCCCAGGACCCTGGGATCATGACCTGAGGCAAAGGCAGACGCTTAACCGACTGAACCACCCAGGCCTCCTGAAGTTAAAATTTTTAAAAAACATATTGTATTATTACAAATGTGTGGGGAAAATTAATATGTGCTTAGAAAAAATAAACACACCAAAATATTTACAGGGTTTAAATCTGGGTGATGAAATTATGGATGATTCAAGAGGAACCATGATTCAGAGAAGTGAGGTTATTTGCCCAAATTCTCGTAGTTAGCAAAATTCTGGAGTAAAAATTGAAATGCAAGTCTACTTGACTGTAAATTCCATGCTCTTAACAGCTGTTGAATATTCCTTAAAAACCACGTGGAAAAGACATACAAATGTGGTACCCTAAGTGTGGTAGATAGAATTATTGTCCCAATTATTCACTGCCCTGTAGGAGTATTTTACATTCACACCCTTGTTGTGGCCTCAGGATAGATAGAATGGATTCCATGTACTTTTGATTTTGGGCTTGGCCATGTGACTTGCTTTGGCCAGTGGATTAAGGATGAAAATAATGAAAAGGAAGGCTTAAAATGGCATATTGGAGCCTTTTCTCTTGTACTCTTGCTTTTTGTCATGAGAATAATCAGGCAACCTCTGGTCCAAGGGGAATGAGAAATACATGGAGAAAACATAGACCCAGCCTGCAGCATAAAGCTTAAAGCTCAGCCAGTCTGAAGATACATAAGTAAAAAATAAATGATTATAGTTTTAAGTCACTGAGTTATAGATTGTTATATTTTATATAGAATTATTATAACAGATATGAAACACAAAGATTTTTGAATTAAGTAACCAAATGGAATCCCTTGATATGTAAATACAAGTCCAAATTTTGTTATACAAACATAGGGTCTACAAGTTCTCACCATCTGGGAAAGGGTCTAACAAGACCTTTTATTTAATACATACTGCCTCTTTACTTGGTATGAGAGCTAGTCTCCAGTAAGGAGGGAGAAATTCACATAAAAATGCATGGCATTCTGAGAAAAAAAGGAAAATAAACCCCAAATCTCTCAAGTTCCAGGGTGGGAAAGCCAGTTGTGGGTCAGGCCAGAGTAAGGATGAACAATGGGAAAAAGAGAAGAAATAGGCTAGTTTCCAGAGTTTAAAAGGAAGTCCTTTTTTTTGGGTCATGGAAATACATTCTGTCCAGGATGAGGCTACAGCAAGGGTATGAATCTAAATAGTAGAAGGTTCTAGCTTCAACAACCTTTGAGGTTGGTGCTGGAAGATCCTGAAACCAAGTCACTGTGGGCACCTTGTGTGAGATTTAGAGAACTATGATTCAGTTCGTGAACTGTATCCTTTGAGTCCAACCACTAGTCTGACATTCATGCTCCCCATTCACCTCTTCAGAAAAATTTCAAGGGTGCCTGGGTGGCTCAGTCAGTTAAGCATTTGACTCTTGATCTTGGCTTAGGTTTTTTTTTTTTTTTTTTTTTTTAAGATTTTATTTATTTTTTATTTTTTTTTTTTTTAGATTTTATTTATTTATTTGACAGAGAGAGAGAGAGAGAGAGAGAGAGTGAGAGCAGGAACACAAGCAGGGGGAGTGGGAGAGGGAGAAGTAGGCTTCCCGCCAAGCGGGGAGCCCGATGCGGGGCTCGATCCCAGGACCCTGGGATCATGACCTGAGCCGAAGGCAGACGCCCAACGACTGAGCCACCCAAGTGCCCCAGGTTTTTTTTTTTTTTTAAGATTTTATTTATTTGACAGAGATAGACACAGTGAGAGAGGGAACACAAGCAGGAGGAGTGGGAGAGGGAGAAGCAGGCTTCCCGTGGAGTGGGGAGCCTGATGTGGGGCTCGATCCCAGGACCCCGGGATCATGACCTGAGCCAAAGGCAGACGCTTAACGACTGAGCCACCCAGGCGCCCAGCTCAGGTCTTGATCTTAGGCCTGGCACTGGGCTCCACACTGGGCATGGAGCCTTCTTAAAAAAAAAAAAAATTCAATCAGGGGAGCCTGGGTGGTTTAGTTGGTTAAGTGTCTGCCTTCGACTCAGGTCATGATCCCAGGGTCCTGGGATCGAGACCGGCTTCAGGCTCCTTACTCATTGGGGAGCCTGCTTCTCCCTCAGCCTGTCACTCCCCCTGCTTATGCTCTCTCTCTCTGACAAATAAAATCTTTAAAAAATTTCAATAAAAACAATGAAACAAGACATAAATCTAAATGATTTTCTTTAAATATTAATATTTTAAAAGAAATATCTATAAGCAAGCAAATTATAAAACATAAAATTTTATACCTTTTTTTCTCCACAAATCCCATTTCTGAGAATTTTTCCTAAGCATATGATTCAAAACAAGAATAGACCATTGGGTATTTGGCTTAGTAGCTCCTAGTAGACTCAGTCCTCCCACAGACTACTATAAATTGGACAAAATACAAAAGCACAAAACCTGAGGACATTGGAGAGTAATCAAAAGCAAGCAGATTTTGGAAATACTCAGGAAAAGAATATCACAGGGAAAATTACCCACTTTTGGAGCTTTTTGCCTAAAGACACGCCACAGTCACTTCTGCACGATATAACTAAAACACAACTCTTTCTGATCTAAAGCACCACAGGACAAAATTCAGGGAAATCCCAGGTACTGGAAAAGGGAAGGTGGAATCTGAGAAAGGGGAGAGTCATAGAGGCCCCTAAATTCTGTGTATAAACTCTGTCCAAATTTCTGGCTGATCCCTGAACTATATATGCATTGGAGAGACTTGGAGCTTAAGAAGAAAAAAGAACTGAATAGACATTTGACGATAGACTCTATCTAAAAGGTAGAGTTTACAGTTTAAGTCCAAGAAAACTGCTGGTTTATAAAAAAAACAACAACAACAACCAAACACCACATTCTTTAAACAAATATAGCAAAATCTGGAATTTTTTAAATTTTAGATTTATTTATTAGAGAGCATGAGTGGGGGGAGGGGCAGAGGGAGCAGGAAAGAGAATCTCAAGCAGACTCTGCACTGAGCACGGAGCCCAACGTGGGGCTCCATCTCATGACCCTGAGATCACTACCTGAGCTGAAACCAAGGGTTGATGCTTAACCGACTATGCCACCCAGGCACCTCTAAAATCTGGAATTTCTAAAACAGCATTTACAAGGTCCAAGATACAGTTTGAAGATCCAGGAAAATGTGACCCGTTCTCAAGAGAAAGATAATCCCTCTCCCTCTGTGCCTCCTCCCACTTGTGCTCTTTCTCTCAATAAATAAAATCCTTAAAAAAATGGGGGGCACCAGGGTGGCTCCATCAGTTAAGCATCTGCCTTCAGTTCAGGTCATGATCTTGAGGTCCTGGGATTGAGCACTACATCCGGCTCCCTGCTCAGTGGGGAGTCTGCTTCTCCCTCTCCCTCTGCCCTTCCCCCTGCTTATACTTTCTCTCTCAAATAAATAAATAAATATTTTTTTAAAAAAGCTATTAAAAGAGTGAGGTAAAGAAAATACTTTAGTAAATAATAGATAAAATTTTCCTATATTTGGTAAAAGACATTTACAGACTAAAGAAAGTCAATGAAATCTAAGGGCAAATACAAAGTAGCCATGCTTACAAGCACCATAGTCTAACTGCTTAAAAAAGATAAAGGGACAATCATGAAAACATTACATGCAGGGGAACAATACTTCAATTAACTGCTGACTTTTAGTAAAAACTATGGAGACAGTGAAACAACTTTTTTTTTTTTTTTTTTTTTTACCTTTCATCCTTTTGCTCACCCTCCACCCTCTGCCTCTGGCAAGCAGCAGTCTGTTCTTTATATCTGTGAGCTTGGGGTTTTTTGTTTTTAATTCCACATAAAAGTAAGATCATGCAGTATTTCTCTTTCTCTGACTTATTTCACTTAGCATAATGCCCTCAAGGTCCGTGCATGTTATTGCAAACAGCAAGGCTTCCTTCTTTGTTACACACACACATACACACACACATAACATGATAATACTACATATATATGTATATACATATATATATATATCTCCATCCCACGTTTTCTTTATCCATCAGTGGACATTTAGGTTGCTTCCACATCTTGGCTGTTGTAAAAAATGCTGCAATGCAATGAACATAGGGGTGCAGATACATTTTGAGATAGTGTTTTTATTTATTTTACATAAAAACCCAGCAGTTGAATTGCTAGATCATATGGTAGATATATTTTTAGTTTTTTGAAGAGACTCCATACTGTTTTCCATAATGCCTGCACCAATTTACAGTCCCATCAATAGTACCTATGGGTTCCCTTTTCTCCACATCCTTGCCAACACTTGTTATTTCTTGTTTGTTTGTTTTTTTATAATAGCCATCACAGGTGTGAAATATCTTCTTGTGGTTTTGATTTGCATTTCCCTGATGATTAGTGATATTGAGCACCTTTTCATGTATGTGTTGGCCATTTAATATGTCTTTGGAAAAATGTCTATGCAGTTCCTCTGTCTGTTTTTCCCCCATTATAATAAGTGTAGTCTTTAATCCCGGTCACTATTTCAGCCACCCGCCCCATCTCCCATCTGGTAACCATCAGTTCTCTATAGTTCAGTGTCTGTTTCTTGGTTTGTCTTTCTTTTTTTTTTTCTTTGCTCGATTGTTTTATTTCTTAAATTCCACTGATGAGTGAAATCATATGCTATTTGTCTTTCTCTGACTGACTTATTTCACTTAGCATTATACTGTCTGGCTCTATCCATGTTGTCCCAAATGGCAAGATTTCATTCTTTTTTTATGGCTGAATTATAGTCCATTGTATATATATACCACATCCTCTTTATCCATCCATCTATCGATGGGCACTTGGGCTGTTTCCATAGTTTGGCTATTTTAAGTAATGCTGCAATAAGCACAGGGGTGCACGTATCCCTTTGATGTAGTGTTTTTGTATTTTTGGGGCAAATATCCAGAAGTGTGATTACTGGATCATAGGGAGTTCTATTTTTAATTATTTGAGGAACCACCATAACCTTTTCCACAGTGACTGCGCCAGTTTGCATTCCCACCAACAGTGCAAGAGGGTTCTTTTTTCTCCACATCCTCACCCACAATTGTTGTTACTTGTGTTTTTGATTTTAGCCATTCTGACAGGTGTGAGATGATATCCAAATGATACCAAATCTCATTTGATGATGAGTGATATTAAGCATCTTTTCATGTGTGTTGAACATCTGTATGTATTTGGAGAAATCTCTGTTCATGTCTTCTGCCCATTTTTAAACTGGATTATTTGGTTTTTGGGTGTTGAATTGTATCAGGTCCTTCTATATTTTGGGATACTAACCCTTTACTGGATATGTCTTTTGCAAATATCTTCCCCCATTCAGTAGGTTGCCTTTCGTTTTGTTGACTGTTTTCTTCACTGTGCAAAAACTTTATTTTGATGTAGTCCCAATAGTTTATTTTTGCTTTTATTTCCCTTGCCTCAGGAGACATATTTAGAAAAATGTTAACTCTGGTCAATGTCAGAGAAATTACTGCTTGTGCTCTCTTCAAGGATTTTTATAGTTTCAGGTCTCACATTTAAGTCTTTAATCCATTTTGAGTTTATTTTTGTGTGTGGTGAGAGAAGGTGCTTCCATTTCATTCTTCTGCATGTAGCTGTCCAGTTTTCCCAACACCATTTGTTGACGAGACTCTCTTTTTCCCATTGTATGTTCATTCCTCCTTTGTCGAAGATTAATTGACCATATAATTGTGGGTTTATTTCTGGGTTTTCTATTCTATTCCATTGATCTATGTGTCTGTTTTTGTGCCAGTACCATACTGTTTTCATTACTATTACTTTGTAATATAACTTGAAATCTGAAATTGTGATACCTCCAGTTTTGTTTTTCTTTTTCAGGATTGCTTTGGCTATTCAAGATCTTTTGTGGTTCCATACAAATTTTAAGACAGTTTGTTCTAGTTCTGTGAAAAGTGATGTTGGTATTTTGATAGGGTTTGCATTAAATCTGCAGATTGCTTTGTTTAGTATAGACATTTTATTTTTTTTTTAAGATTTTATTTTTAAATAATCTCTTCACCTAATGTGGGGCTCGAACTTACAACCCTGAGATCAAGAGTCATATGCTCTACTGACTGAGCCAGCCAGGCACCTGGGTAGTATAGACATTTTAATAATATTTGTTCTTCCAACCCATGAGCATGGAATGTCTTTCCATTTCTATGCATTGTCTTGAATTTCTTTCATCAGTGTTTTATAGTTTTCAGAGTACAAGTTTTTCACCTCTTTGGTTAAGTTTATTCCTAGTTATTTTATTGTTTTTGGTATAATTGTAAATAGGATTGTTTTCTTAATTTCACTTTCTGCTACTTCATTATTAGTGTATAGGAATGCAACTGATTTCTGTACCTAGATTTTGTATCCTGCAACTTTACTGAATTCATTTATCAGTTCTAGTAGTTTTTTGGTGTTGTATTTAGGATTTCCTATGTATGGTATCATGTCATCTGTAAATAGTTAGAATTTTACTTCATTCTTAGCAATTTGGATGCCTTTTATTTCATTATGTTGTCTAACTGCTGTGGCTAGGACTTCCAGTACTATGCTGAATAAAAGTGGTGAAAGTGGACATCCTTGTCTGGTTCTGGACATTAGGGGATAAGCTCTCAGTTTTTCACCATTGAGTATGCTGTTCGCTGTGGGTTTTTCATATAAGACCTTTCTTTTGTTGAGGTATGTTCCCTCTAAACCTACATTGTTGAGGATTTTTATCATGAATGGATGTTGTATTTTGTTGAATGCTTTGTCTGCATCTGTTGAAATGATCATATGGCCTTTATCCTTTCTCTTACTGATGTGATGTATCACATTGATTGTTTTGTGAATATTGAACCACCTTTGCATCCCAGGAATAAGTCCTACTTGATCATGGTGAATGATTTTTTATTTATTTATTTTTCATAAGAAACTCATTTTATTAACATATAGTGTATTACTTGTTTCAGGGGTACAGGTCTGTGATTTATCAATCTTACACAGTTCATAGCACTCACCATAGCACATACCCTCCCCAATGTCCATCACCCAGCCACCCCATCCCTCCGATCCCCCTCCACTCCAGCAACCCTCAGTTTGTTTCCTGAGATTAAGAGTCTCTTATGGTTTGTCTCCCTCTCTGAATGACTTTTTAAATGTATTGTTGGATTCAGGTTGCTAATATTTTGAGAATTTTTACATCTATGTTCATCAGAGATATTGGTGTATAGTTCTCTTTTTTTGTGGTGTTTTTATCTGGTTTTGGTATCAGCGTCATACTGGCCTCATAGAATGAATTTGGAAGTTTTCCTTCCTCTTCTATGTTTTGAAATAGTTTGAGAAGAATAGATATTTACTCTTTTTAAAATGTTTGGTAGAATTCATCTATGTAGCTGTCTGGTCCTGGACTTTTGTTTGTTGGGAGTTTCTTGATTACTGATTCAATTTCATTGCCGGTAATCAGTCTGTTCAAATTTTCTATTTCTTCCTGCTTTCGTTTTGGTAGGTTATAGGTTTCTAGGAATTTATCCATTTCTTCTAAGTTGTCCAATTTGCTGGCCTATAGGTTTTCATAATATTCTGCTACAATTGTTTGCATTTCTATTGGTTGTTATTTCTCCTCTTTCATTAGTGATTTTGTTTATTAGGGCCTCTGCCTGTTTTTCATTTAGTTTTTGAGCTTTATACTTTTTTATTGAAGTATAGTTGACACACAGTGTTACAAGTGTATACATTATGCTATACTCACCACAGGTGTAGCTACCATCTGTTGCCATACAACACTATTACAATACTATTGACTATATTCCTTATACTGTGCCTTTTAGCCCCATGACTTATTCATTCCATAACTGGAAGCCTACGTATCCCACTCCTCATCACCCATTTTGCCAATTCCCCCACTCCCTTCCCTCTGGCAACCATCAGTTGTTTGTTCTCTATATTTATAGTTCTGTTCTGCTTTTTGTTTCTTTGTTTAGATTCCACATGTAAGTGAAATTATATGGTATTTGTCTTTCTTTGACTTATTTCACTTAGCATAATACCCTCTAGCTCCATCCGTGTTGTTTCAAATGACAAGACCTCATTCATTTTTATGGCTGACTAATATTCCATTGTATATCCGTACACATCTTCTTCATCCATCTATCTACAGATGGGCACTTGGGTTGCTTCCATATCTTAGCTATTGTAAATAAAGCTGCAATAAACATAGTAGTGCATATATCTTTTTGAATTGTTTTCATTTTCTTTGGGTAAATACCCAGTAGTTGAATTATTGGATCATATGGTATTTCTATTTTTAATTTTTTGAGGAATCTCAATACTGTTTTGCATAGTAGCATCACCAATTTACATCCCCACCAACAGTGCACATTGGTTCCTCTTTCTCCACATCTTCACTAACACTTGTTTCTTGTCTTTTTGATTTAGCCATTCTGATATGTGTAAAGGGATTATCTCATTGTAGTTTTGATTTGCATTTCCCTGATGATTAACGATATTGAGCATCTTTTCATGTGCCTATTGACCATCTGTAGGTCTTCTTTGGAGAAATCTCTGTTCATGTCTTATGCCCATTTTTAAATTGGATTATTTGGTTTTTTGGTGCTGAGTTGTAGAAGTTGTTAGTGTATTTTGGATATTAGCCGCTTTTTAGATATATCATTTGTAAATATCTTCCGCCATTCGGTAGGTTGCCTTTTCATTTTGTTGATGGTTTCCTTTACTGTACAAAAGCTTTTAATACCGCCAGGTATTGTCCTGGGGTACCTGGCTGGCTCATTTGGTGGAGTGTGCAACTCTTGATCTTGGGGTTGGAGTTTGAGCCCCACATTTGGCATAGGGCTTACTTAAAAAAAGAAAACAAAATGCTTTAAAAAAATTTGATGTAGTCCCAAAAGTTTAGTTCTGTTTTTGTTTCCCTTGCCTGAGAAGACATATCTAGAAAAATGTTACTAAAGCCAATGTCAAAGAAATTCCTATTTTTTTCCAGGAGTTTTATGGTTTTAGATCCCACATTTAGTTCTTAAATCCATTTTGAGTTTATTTTTGTGTATGATATAAGAAAGTGGTCCAATTTCATTTTTTTGCATGTAGCTGACCAGTTTTCCCAGTACCACATATTGAAGAGACTGTCTTTTTCATTCTTGCCTCCTTTGTCATAGGTTAATTGATCATATAAGCATGGGTTTATTTCTGTGCTCTCTATTTTGTTCTATTGATCTATGTCTCTCCTTTTGTGTCAGCATTGTACTGTTTTGATTACTACAGCTTTGAAGTATATCTTGAAATCTGGAATTGTGATACCTCCAGCTTATTATTAACAATATTCTTCCATTTCATGAGCATGGAATATCTTTCCATTTCTTTTTGTTGTCTTCAGTTTCTTTCATCCAGATCTTAAAGTTTTCAGAGTACAGGTCTTTCACTTTCTTGGTTAAATTTATTCCTAGAGATTTTATTCTTTTCAGTGCAATTTTAAGTGAGCTTGTTTTTTAAATTTCTCTTTCTGCTACTTCATAAGTAGTGTGCAGAAATGCAACTGATTTCTGGGTATTAATTTTGTATCCTGCAACTTTACTGAATTTATTTAATACTTCTAACAGTTGTTTTGGTGTAAGTCTAAGGGTTTTCTATGTATAGTATCATGTCATCTGCAAATAGAGACAGTTTTACTTTTTCCTTACCATTTGGATGTGTTTTATTTCTTTTTCTTGTTTGGTGTTATTTGTGACCTTTATGATGTTGAGATATGTTCCATCTAAATCCATTTTGTTGAGAGTTTTTATCATAAACTAATGTTAAATCTTGTCAAATGCTTTTCTTCATCTACTGAGATTGTCATGATTTTTATCTTTAATTTTGTTAATGTGGTGTATCACATTCATCGATTTGTGAATATTGGACCATCCTTGCATCCCTGGAATAAATCCCACTCAATCATGGTAAATGATCCTTTTTATGTATTGTTGAATGTGGTTTGCTAATATTTTGTTGAGGATTTTTGCATCTGTGTTCATCAGGGATATTGGCCTGTAGTTTCCTTTTTTTGTAGTGTCTTTGTCTGGCTTTAGTATCAGGAATGTATACAGAAGCTTTCTTTCATCTTCTATTTTTTGGACTCTTTTGAGAAGAATAGATAGTAGCTCTTCTTTAAATGTTTGGTAGAACTTGTGAATCCATTTGGTCCTGGATGTTTGTTTGTTGGGAATATTTTGATTACTGATTCAATTTCATTACTAGTAATTGGTCTGTTCAGATTTTCTATTTCTTTCTGATTCAGTTTTGGAAGATTGTATGTATCTAGGAATATATCTATTTTTTTCTAGGTTGCCCAATTTGTTGGCATATAATTTTTCATAGTAGTCTCTTATAATCCTTTGTATTTCTGTAGTGTTGGTTATTATGTCTTCTCTCTCATTTCTGATTTTATTTATTTGGGTCCTCCCTCTTCTTTTCTTGATGAATCTGGCTAAAGTTTTTCAATTTTGTTTATCTCTTCAGGGAACCAGCTCTTGGTTTCATCGATCTTTTCTATTTTTCTTAGTCTATATTTCATTTATTTCTGCTCTTATCTTTATTATTTTCTTCCTTCTACTAACTTTGGGTTTTGTTCATTCTTTTTCTAGTTCCTTCAGGTGTTAGGTTGGAGTGCTTATGTAAGATTCTTCTTGTTTCTTGAGATAGGCCCGTATCACTATAAATTTCCCTCTTAGAACCACTTTCACAGTGTTCCAAAGATTTTGGACCACTGTGTTTTCATTTTCATTTGTCTCCATGTATTTTTTTATTTCCTCTTTGGTTTCTTCATTGACCCATTGTTTTTTTACTAGCATGTTGTTTAGCCTCCATGTGTTTGTGTGTTTTTACTAGTTTTTTTCTTGTGATTGATTTCTAGTTTCATACCATTGTGGTTGGAAAACGCATGAAATAATTTCAGTCCTCTTAAATTTATTGAGACTTGTTTTGTGGCCTAATACAATCTATCCTGAAGAATGTTTTATGTGCACTTGAAAAGAATGTGCATTCTGTTATTTTTGGATGGAATGTTCTGTGTATATCTGTAAAGTCCATCTGGTCTAATGGGTTGTTCAAAGATACTGTTTCCTTATTTTCTGCCTGGATGACCTATTCATTGAGGTAAGTGGGATGTTAAACTTTGCTATTATTGTTGTATTACTGTCAATTTCTCCCTTTATGTTTATTTATATTTGCTTTATGTATTTAGGTGCTCCCCTGTTGGGTGCATAGATATTTACAATTATTATATCTTCTTGTTGGACTGATCCCATTTTCATTATGTAATGCCCTTCTTTGTCTCTTGTTACAGTCTTTGTTTAAAGTCTATTTTAGGGCGCCTGGGTGGCTCAGTTGGTTAAGCGACTGCCTTCTGCTCAGATCATGATCCTGGAGTCCCGGGATCGAGTCCCACATCAGGCTCCCTGCTCAGCAGGGAGTCTGCTTCTCCCTCTGACTCTCTTCCCTCTCGTGCTCTCTATCTCTCATTCTCTCTTTCTCTCAAATAAAAAATAAATAAAATCTTTAAAAAAAAATAAAGCCTATTTTGTCAGATGTCAGCATTGCTACTCCAGCTCTTTTTTTGCTTCCATTTACTTGGAATATCTTTTTCCATGCTTTCACTTTCAGTCTGTATGTGTCTTTACATCTGAATTGAGTCTCCTGTAGGCAGCATATAGATTGGTCTTTTCTTTTATCCATTCCACCACCCTATGTTTTTTTGATTAAAGCATTCAGACCATTTACATTTAAAGTAATTATTGATAGGTATGTACTTATTGCCATTTTGTTAATTGTTTTCTGATTGTTTTTGTAATTCTTCTTTGTTCCTTTCTTCTCTTGCTCTCTTTCCTTTTGATTGATGACTTTCTGTAATGTTATGCTTGGCTTTCTTTCTCTTTATTTTGTGTATATCTATTATAGGTTTCAGGTTTGTGGTTGCCATGAGGTTCATATATAACATTCTAAGTATATAGCAGTCTATATTAAGTTGGTGGTCACTTAAGGTTGTTTTTTTTTTAAAGATTTTATTTATTGGGGCGCCTGGATGGCTCTGTCGTTAAGCATCTGCCTTCAGCTTAGCTCATGATCCCAAGGTCCTGGGATTGAGCCCCTCATCAGGCTCCCTGCTCAGTGGGAAGCGTGCTTCTCCCTCTCCCACTCCCCCTGCTTGTGTTCCCTCTCTCACTCTATCTCTCTCTGTTGAATAAATAAATATTTTTTAAAAAATATTTTTTAAATTTATTTATGAGATAGCATTAGGGGGGAGGAGCAGAGAGAGACAGTGGGGGTGGGGAGGGACAGAGGGAGGAAATTCTCAAGCAGGGTCCCTGTTAATCATGGAGCCCAATGCAGGGCTTGATCCCACGACCCATGAGATCATGACCTGAGCTGAAACCAAGAGTTGGAAGCTTAATCAACTGAGCCATCCATGCTCCCCTTCACTTAAGTTTTAACACATTCTAAAAGAACTGCTTTTTTACTCTTCCCCCGCCCCCAACGTTTTATATATATGTTGTCAAGGGGTGCCTGGGTGGCTCAGCCGGTTAAGTAACTGACTCTTGATTTCAGCTCAGGTCATGATCTCAGGGTTCTTGGATTGAGCCCCTAGTTGGTTTTATCACTCAGCAGGCAGTCAGCTTCTCTCCCTTTCCCTCTTCTTCTGCCCCTCCCCCTGCTTGCACTCTCTCTCAAATAAATAAATAAATCTTTTAAAAAAGATTTATGTATATGTTGTCATATTTTATATCTTTTTGTTCATAATTTCTTTATTTCTAATTATGGCCTTTCCCACTAAAAGAAATTTTCTCATAAGACTGGTTTAGTGGTGATAAACTCCTTTAACTTTGTTTGGGAAACTCTTTATCTCTCCTTTAATTCTGAATGATAATTTTGCAGGGTAGAGTATTCTTGATTGAAGTTTTTTTATTTCTTTTCAGCACTTTGATTATATCATGCTGCTCCCTTGTGGTCTGTAAAGTTTCTGCTGAAAAATCAGCTGCTAGCCTTATGGGGTTTCCCTTGTATGTAACTTCTTGCTTCTCTTTTGCTGTTTTTAAAATTCTCTTTTTCCTTAACATTTGATATTTTAATTATTGTATGTTGTGATGTGAACCTCTTTGGATTTTTCTTGTTTGCAACTTTCTTTGCTTCCTGAACCTGGATGACTATTTCCTTCCTCAGTTTAGGGATGTTTTCAGTTATTTCCTCAAATAAGTTTTCTACCCTTTTCTTTTTCTCTTCTCCTTGTGAGACCCTTATAATATGAATGTTTGTTCACTTGATGTTGTTCAAGAGATCCCTTAACCTATCCCCATTTTAAAAAATTATTTTTCTTTTTATTGTTTAGCATGGATGACTTCCATTACCCTGTCTGCCAGATTGCTGATCCATTCTTCTGTATCTGTTAATCTACTCTTGATTCCTTCTAGTCTATTTTTCATTTCAGTTGTTATAGTCTTCAATTCTGATTGGTTCATTTTATGTTTTCTATCTCTTTGTTGAAGTTCTCACTGAGTTCTTCCACTCTTCTCTCTAATCCAGTGAACATCTTTATAACTTTAAACTCTTTGTCAGGAATGCACTTTTCTCTGTTTTATTTAGTTCTTTTTCTGAGGTTTTGTCTTGTTCTTTTGTTTGGAGCATACTCCTCTGTCTCATTTTGCTTGACTTTCTCTTTGTTTCTATGAATTAGGCAGAATGGCTACTTCTCCTAAACTTGAAATATGGTCATTCCCTGTGTAGACTGTGTGTGTGCCTTATGATTTGGGCTGTCTGTCTGGAGCTGTGGCTAGCATGGACTGGGGGTCTTGAGGTGCTCCATGCTGGGACTGCCCTGGTGGGAAGGCAGAGCTGACATGGATATGGGCTGGGACAGTCCCAGAGCTCTCTGTGCAGAGGATACCTTGGAAAGACAGCTAAAGCTGAAATGGTGCAAGCCAGGGGATCCTGAGGCTCTTCCTACAGAGGGCATCCTGGCAGGACAGCTAAGGCTGAAGTGGGTGTGGGCTGGTGCAGTCCGTGGGCTCTCCGTGCAGAGGGTAGCCTGGCAGGATAGCTGAAGCTGAAATGGGTGCAAGCCAGGATGTTGGGAGGCTCTCCATGTGGGGTGGGGGGTTCCCTGGTGGGGTGGCTGGAGTCAAAGTGGGGCATAGACCGGGGGTCCCAGGGTGTTCCATACAGAGGATGTCCTGGGAAGACAGCTGAAGCTGAAGTGGATACAACTGAGGGTGTTTCAGGGCTTTCTGCACGAAGAGTGCCTTAGCAGGTTGGCTTGAGCCAAAACAGGTAGGAGCCAGGGGTCCCAGAATGGTCTGTGCCAGGGATGTCTTAGCAAGCCATCTGAAGTCAAAGTGGTGTGGGTCTGGAGTGTTCTGGGGTGCTTTGTGCCTGTGTCATTTTGTCACAATGGCTGTAGTGAGAGCTGACCAGAGGTGTCCCAATGTGCTCCATGCTGGGGTGGTTTCGGTGGGATGGCTGGGGTTGGTGTTGGCCAGGGACCCAGGGCTCACTGAGGTGATAGGCTGGCTAGGGTACTTTGACCCTACTCCTGTCCCACTATCAATGTGGAGAAAGAACATAAACTGTGGCATTAGCCAGCCCCTCTGACCCTGAGAGGGTTCCAGTAGCTTTCCCACCACTTGGCAGTGTTCTAGGGCTGGATCTTTTTATTCCAGTTGCTTTTTTTTTTTCCCCCACAGCTTCTTTTTCTTTGTGCCAGGGCATCTGGGGATGGTATGGACTCAGATATCACTGAGGCAAGGCATGCTATGGCACCTGCAGTGTGCTCGCATCTGTGCTATCATGGCAGAGAGGGTGTGTAAACTGTGGCATTTGCCAGTGCCTCTGACCTAGAGAGAGTTCCAGCAGCTTCTCTGCTATTTGGCAGCATTCTAGGGCTGGTTCCTTTGTATTCTAGTTACCCTTTTAAACTGCAGCTTTTCTTCCATACCCCAGCACAGATGAATTTGCTCATGTTCCCTGGGTACTGTCCCTCCCCTCTGTAGTTTGTAGCATGATTGGGGTGGTAGAGGACGTTCCCTTCATTACCATGTCTCCATCACTTTTGCCTGTTCTCTGTGTGGTCTTTCTCTTTTGTTGTGCACAAGTTGTTATTAAGTTGTGAGTTTTTAAGTATTTTGCATACTGACCCCTTATCGAAGATATGGTTTGCAAGTATTTTCTCCTATTATGTAGGTTGCTTCTCATTTTGTTGGATGGATTTTTTTTTTTAAGGAGGATCCATGCCCAGTGTGGAACCCAACACGGGGCCTGAACTAAGGACCCTTAGATCAAGACCTGAGCTGAGATCAAGAGTCAGATGCTTAACCACCTGACCCACCCAGGCACCCTGGATTTTTTTTTTCTTCTGTACAGAACCTTTTTTAAAAGAGTATTTATTTATTTATTTATTTGAGAGAGAGAGAAACAGCATGACAGGGGAGAGGGTCAGAGGGAGAAGCAGGCTCCCCGATGAGCAGGGAGCCTGATGTGGGACTCCATCCCAGGACTCTGGGATCATGACCTGAGCTGAAGGCTGTTGCTTAACCAACTGAGCCACCCAGGTGCCCTTGTACAGAAGCTTTTTAAAGATTTATTTATTTTAGAAAGAAAGAGTGTGCAAGAGCATGCAAGGGGGGCAGGGACAGAGGGAGAGGGAGAGGAAAAGAAGCCGACTTCCTGCTGAGTGCCCGATATGCGGCTTGGTCCCACAACCTTGAGATCATGACTGGAGCTGAAATCAAGAGTTGGGCACTTAACTGACTGAGCCACCCAGGCACCCCTTTTTAGTTTGATGTGGTCCCACTTGTTTATTTTTTGCTTTTGTTGCCTATGCTTTTGGTATTGAATTTTAAAAATTGCCAAGATTATTGTCCTGGAGCTTACCCCTATGTTTTCTTCTAGTTTTATGTTTTCAGGTCCTATGTGCAATTATTTAATTCATTTTAGTTGACTTTTGAATACGATGTAAGATAGGGGTTCAGTTTCATTGTTTTGCATCTGGCTGTCCAGTTTTTCTAATACCACTTATTGAAGAAGCTATCCTTTTTCCGTTGTATATTTTTGGTGCCTTTGTGATAAATTAATTGACCATATGTACATAGGTCTATTTCTGAGTCTCTATTCTGTTCCACTGATATATGTATCTGTTTTTATGACAATACCATACTGTTTTGGTTACTACAGCGTTGTAATATAATTTGAAATTATAATGTGATGCCTCCAATTTTGTTTTTCTTTCTCAAGATTGCCATGGCTATTCTGGGCCTTTTGTTGTTCCCTATAAACTTTAGGATTGTTTGTTCTATTTTTGTGAAAAATACCACTGGAATTTTGATAGGGATTGCATTGAATCTGTAGATTGCTTTGGATACTATGTACATTTTAACAATATTCTTATAATCCATGAGCATGTAATATCTTTCTGTTTATTTGTGTCTTCTTCAATTTCTTTCTTCAGTGTCTTACAGTTTTCAGAACACTGAAATATATATATTCAGTGTTTCACCTCTTTCACTACATTTATTTCTAGATATTTTATTCTTTCTGATCCAACTGTAATTCATATTTTTAAAAATTATTTTTCTGATAGAAAAGCAACAGGTTTTTGTATATTGATTTTTATATTCTACAACTTTGCTGAATCCACTTATTAGTTCTAACAGTTTCTTGGTGGAATCTTTCAGGTTTTCTATATATAGTATCATGTGTTCTGCAAGTAGAGATAATTTTACCTCTTCCTTACCAATTTAGATGACTTTTACTGCCTAATTTCTTCCCTAATTGCTCTGGATAGGACTTCCAGTACTATGTTGATTGAAAGTAGTGCGAGTTGGCATCCTTGTCTTATTCCTCATCCAACAGAAAGAACTTCCAGGTTTCCACTATTGAGTATGATGTTAGCTATGGTCTTATCATATATGACTTCATTTTGGTGAGGTACGTTTCCTCTGCACTCAGTTTATTGAGAGGTTTTATCATAAATGGATGTTGTCAGGTGCTTTTTCTGCATCTATTGAGATGATCATATGATTTTAACCCTTCATTTTGTTAATGTGGTATATCACATTAATTGATTTGTGAATGTTGAACCATCCTTGCACCCTAGGGAGAAATCCCACTTGATTGTGGTGAATGGCTCTTTTAATGTATTGTTGAATATGATTTGCTGATATTTTGTGGAGGATGTGTATGTGTATGTTCAGGGATATTGGCCTGTAATTTCATTTTTTTGTAGTGTCTTTGTCTGGCTTTAGTATCAAGGTATTGGTGGCTTTGTAGAATATATTTGAGAGCTTTCCTTCGTCTTCTATTTTTTGGAATTCTTTGAGGAGAATAGATATTAGCCCTTTAAATGTTTGGTAGAATTAATCTGTGAATCCATCCGGTCCTGGATGTTTGTTTGTTGGGAATATGTTGATTACTGATTCAATTTCATTACTAGTAATTGGTCTGTTCAGATTTTCTATTTCTTTCTGATTCAGTTTTGGAATATTGTGTGTGTCTAGGAATTTATCCATTTCTTCTAGGTTATCCAGTTTGTTGATGTATAGTTGTTCACAGTAAGAGCAACGTTTTTTAAAATGCTACAAAATATTGTCAACCCAGAATTATATTCCCAGCAAAAATATCTGTCAATAATGCAAACAAAAAGATGACTTTTCAACATTAAAAATAAGGTAATTTTTTTTACCAGGGCTACACTATAAGAAATGCTAAATGGAGTTTTCAGGCTAAATGGAAATGATACTAAGATGGAAACTCATCTTTAGGAAGGAATGAAGAACATTAGGAATGGTAAATATCTAGATAAATATAGAAAACTACTTTTTCCCTTTTAATTTTTAAAAAGTAAGACTGCTTAAGACAAAATTTAACAATTTCCTGTGGGATTTATAAGGTACACAGAAGTAATACATATGACATGTGTTTCATAAAGATGAGTGGGGGTAGGTAGGTAAATGGACCCACATGGTTTAAGGTTCTACCTTTTATATAAAGTGATACAATAGGGCTCCTGGGTGGCTCAGTCAGTTGGTTGTCTGCCTTCAGCGCGGGTCATGATCCTGTGGATGTGGGACTGAGCCCCACGTTGGCTTCCCTGCTTGGTGAGGATCCTTCTTCTCCCTCTGCTCCTCCCCCCTGCTCGTGCTCTTTCTCTCTCAAATACATAAATAAAATCTTAAAAAAAGTAAAGTGATAAAATATAAACACTAAATTTGGCTGCAGAAGTTAAGGATGCCAATGTAAACCCTAGAACAAGCACTGAACAATAATGTAGAGTATGTAGTGAAAAAGTCAATAGATTATAAGTATGTAAAATAGTTAAAAGATAAAAAACATCAAACTGAAGGAACTAACAAAAAGCAGAGCCTTTGGTGCCTCAGGGAAAGAATCTGTGAAGCTTCCATGGCCTGGCTCCTGCCAACCTTGCTGGCCTCATCTCTCCAGCCCAGTAAGCTTTCTCCATGTTATGCTCTTTTTCCCTCTGCTCTCCCTCTCCTGTCATCTCCTGCCAGGGATACCTTTCCCACAGTCCTTTCCCCTAGCTTACTCTTTTTTCTTCAGGTCTCAGCAAGGTGACACTTCCTTCAGAAAGCCCTTCTGGGCCAGGTTCTCCCTCTTGTGTCATCCATTGCACCCCAAACATCCTTCATCACTTCACTCTCCTGATTTCTCTGAAATTTCTGGCTCAGTTCTTCTGTGTCCTTAGACTGAGCTTCACGAGGGCAAAGCTATGGCCTATTTTGCTCACCATTCTGTGCCATTGCTTGGCACAGTGCTAAGCTCATAGTAAATATTCAGTGAACATTTGTCAAGTGACTAAATGAATTAGGAGAGAAGGTGGATAGTGATTTATCTGCCAGAGAGAGAGCCCCTGTGCTGGGGAGGTGGTGTTACAAAAAGTAGCAGCAAGGGGAGCTGAGGGAACAAGCCTGTCAGAAGCACTTAAGGCAGTGCATAATGGCATGAAAGATGACTGCGTTGTGTCATTGAATGGAAAAAGCACAGAACAGTATGTGTAGCATGTTGTCAGTTGTGCGATATAGGCAGAGTCTACTTCTTGAATGTTGTATAAGAAATTTGTAATAGTGAGCTTCATTGTGGAGGTAGGAAAATCTTTTCAGTTTATATAACGCTCATGTATTGTTCATTTAAAGTAAATAGAATTAGGGGCACCTGGGTGGCTCAGTAGGTTAAGTGTCTGACTTGATTTCAGCTCAGGTCATGATCTCAGGGTTGTGAGAACGAGCTCTGTGTTGGGCTCTGACCTAGGCGTGGAGCCTGCTTAAAATTCTCTTTCCCTCTGCCCCTCTCCCAAGTCTCTAAAAATAAGTAAATAAATAAATAAAATTTAAAACAAACGTAAAGACCTTATGTGCAGTGCTAGCCATAATGGGGAAAAGATAAAAAACAACCTACATATCTGTATTAGGATTCTCCAGAGAAACAGAACCAATTGTGTGTGTGTGTGTGTGTGTGTGTGTGCATAAAAAGATATAAGGAATTCACTCATGCAATTATGGAGGCTGACAAGTCCCAAGATCTGCAGAGTGACTTAACAAGCTGGAGACCCAGGAAGAGCTGATATTTCAGTTTGAGTCTGAGGAAATAAAAAGCTGATGTCCTATTTCAAAGGCTGGCAGACACAATTTTCTTACTTAGAGTAGGGTCAGCCTTTTTCTGTGCAGGCCTTTAACAGATTGGATGAGACCAACCCACACTAGAAAGGGCAATCTGCTCTACTTTGTCTACCAACTGAAATGATAATCTCATCTAAGCATATTAACACTCAGAATAATGTTTGACCAAATATTATCTGGGTACTCCATATCTCAGTCAAGTTGACACATAAAATTAACCATCACAGTATCCTACAATAGGATGATAGATTACAACACAGCCCTTAAAGTGCTAATTTTAGGGGCACCTGGGTGGCTCAGTTGGTTGGGCAGCTGCCTTCGGCTCAGGTCATGATCCTGGAGTCCCAGGATCGAGTCCCATATCGGGCTCCCTGCTCAGTGGGGAGTCTACTTCTGCCTCTGACCCTCTCTCCTCTCATGTTCTCTCTCATTCTCTCTCAGATAAATAAAAAAAAATCTTAAAAAAAATAAAGTGCTAATTTTGAAGGCTAGGGAAAATGAGTATAGTAGGAAACTAAGTAGAAAAATGAAACATGGAATACTAGATTGCACCTACAGTTGCAGCTGAGAAATATATGTACACGTGGCTAAAGAAAAGAAGGAAATAGGAAGACATAAAAGTAGCTTTTGTGTTAAGCTGCTGTGATTATGGGAAAGACTTTTCCTCCCATTTTTCCTTTAATTTTTAAATAATATAATTTTTTAAAATGCAAGAAACCAGAAATCCCAGATGTAGACTTTTACAGGAGGATGGAGCAGTAATAAAAAAAGGTGCCTGACACGTTGTCTATACTAAATGACTAAATGACTACTGAATGCATGAACAGTAGTTACTGTCTCCAACTGGTTCCCCAGAAGCTGACCAAGGGATGAGGATTTGAGTGCAAGTAGTTTCTTTGGGATGTGATCACTGGTAGGACATGGAGAAGTGAGGCTGGGAAAGGAAAGAAGCCAATACAGGGCACTTCAGTGGGAAAGGACCCCTGGAGACTACTGAGTCACAGTCCACTAGGGACCTCTTGGAGAATATGTAGAATAGGCTTCCGTTTGTGTCACTCAGAGGACAGGAAAGGGGAGTTTTAATCTAATAACTCCCATTGATCACTGGTTGAAAGGGTTTCATCTGGGGGCATTAATTTCTTGGCATTTCCAGCCTACCCCACGCAAGGATTGATCACACTTTTGTGGCTAGAGAAAGCCTGCAGGTAGAGTCATGGGAGCTTGTGGTGAGAAGCTGTTCATTGTAAGGGAACAATGAGTGCTGAGGGAACACAGGTGGGGCACTGACAATGTCTGCCAAGTTTACTATCGTTGAACACCTACTCTGATTCAGGCACGTGGAGAACATTGTCTCTAGTCCCTCAACAATTTTACATGGCGATTATTATTAGTTCCATGGTTCAAGTGAAGAAACTGCAGCTCAGAGAGGTTGTGACTTGCTCAAAGTCATGCAGGGCAAAATATGGAATCATGTGCTTGAACTACAAGCCTAATGTGTTTTTTTCACTTCGTCCTATGACCTCCCAGTAAACTCAGCCCTGGAAGCTTCCTAGATAGACTTATCAAAAGACAAAAAGCTAGGGGCGCCTGGGTGGCTCAGTCGTTCAGAGTCTGCCTTCGGCTCAGGTCATGATCCCGGGGTCCTGGGATTGAGTCCCACATCGGGCTCCCTGCTCAGCGGGAAGCCTGCTTCTCCCCCTCCCACTCCTCCTGCTTGTGTTCCCTCTCTCGCTGTGTCTCTCTCTGTAAAATAAATAAATAAAAATAAAATAAAAACCAAGTGACAGTTCAAAGGTAACAATTTGGTAAGATCTGCTCCAAAATAGCTTCGTACCTATCCAGTTTCACCTGTGCAATCAATAAGGATTGAAGTGTCTGACAGAAAGAGAAAGCACAAAAAAGAGGGCATCTACCATGGCAGAAGCAGTTACCAGTTAAGAATCAGGCCAGGGTCATTAAACTCGCACTTACTGCTTTCTGAGAGATTAAAGAAGAAGTCATGATGGCAGAAGGAAATTTATGTGTACTATTAGAAAAACAAATCTACCTTTGTCACTTTCTCCCTCAGAATCCTTCAGTGACTCCCAGTTGCCTTCCGTATTCCCTCAGTAGAGCATATGAGTGATTTAAGATTTGGCCCCGACCAGCCTTTCCATGCACATCCACCCCTCACTCATAGCCATGTAAATCCACCTGTAGTCCTCCAGCTAGCCCAGCTCTGTCACACCCCGGAGCTCTTGTTAGGGCTGCTCCTACTACCGTGAATTTTCTTTTCTTCTCTTTTTCACCTGGCCAATTCCTACTGAGTACTCAAGGCTTAGTCACTAGGTTTTTTAGTGAAATTCTTAGTCTTTTTTTTTTAAGATTTGTTTATTTCAGAGAGAGAGAGAGTACGCGAGTGGGGAGAGGGGCAGAGAGAGAGGGGAAGCAGACTCACCACTGAGCATGGAGCCCAACTCAGGGCTCAATCCCACAACCCTGAGATCACCACCTGAGCCCAAACCAAGAGTTAGACACCCAACCTACTGAGCCACCCAAGTATCCCAGTGAACTTTCTTAATCTTAAAAGAAAAATACCCCTAAAGTGGTATATATTTATGTTTGCATTTCATGCCAACCTTCCCTAGAGATTCTGATTATACCTTTTTGATAATTGCTGATATACAGAATATATCCTCTACATACGAATATCTCTACCATCTGGAGTGATTTTGTATTTACTTTCTCTAGTTTGCATCATCAGAACAATACTTTTTCACATCGTCATATATAAAGTAATGTTGTAATATTGAATGTATTTTTTTACTCTTGGTCCTTCAGTGCAAAGATTCCCCATCAGCTTTCTGTACTCCTTCCTCCTTTCCACCCCAACATGGGAATTACTCTTCTATGGGAAATTTTTCAAGATGCCTAGGCATCTTGAAAGATGCCTAGGCTAGGTAGCACTTCTCTGTTCACAAAGTATCTTATACATGCACTTTTATTTTGTTTTAAAGATTTATTTATTTAGTATTTATTTGAGACAGAGGAGAGAGCACAAGCAGGGGGAGTGGCAGAGGGAGAGGGAGAAGCAGACTCCCCGCTGAGCAGGGAGCCCAGTGTGGGGCTCGATCCCATGACCCTGGGGTCATGACCTGAGCCAAAGGCAGTTGCTTAACTGACTGAGCCACCCAGGCGCCCCTATATACACCTTTATATTAACCCTTTCACACTGTTTTGAATGTGTTGATGTAATTATTAATTTTCCACTGAGTTCTTGTTTTTAAAGGGAATAAACACGTTAAGTTTCCACCAAGTTCCAGACACTGTTTTAATTAAGTGAGTAGTATTGCCATCCTTGGGAGGATAAAAGAGGACAAGGACCTATGTAATTTTTCAAGTAAGATTCCAAGTAAGTGATGAAGCTGTGATTCTAAGTGCAATTTGCCTGATATCAGAGTCAATGCTCCTTCACTAAGATACATTCTTGCCCGAAGTGAAAGCTGTGTCTGAGCTCTGTAACTGTGTGCTCAGCATCATGCCTGAAACAAGTAGGTCTATAATATTTGGGGTTGAATAAATGAGCCAAAGACATCAAGACAAGTAATAAAAATCTGAATAGATATCACTGAACAGTTAAGTGATGGACAAGAAACAACAACCCAGAAACCTATATCTCAAGGCATTTATACAAAAGGGTACAAAACAAACCCACACCATATGGAGAGGCCACAGTAAATGGTCCAGTTGACAGACCCCACAGAGCCCAGCCTCAAGTCATCCCAGCCAGGCACCAGACATATGAGTGAAGAAACTCCCAGATGATCCATCTTTCAGCCATATGAGTCTTGTCTCGATGAGGCCCCAGACATGTGGAGAAGAGATAAGCCCATTCCATTGTGCTCTCTCTGAATTACTGACCCACAGAATCCATAGCGTAATAAAATGATTGCAATTTTACTCCATCAAGTTTGGGGTGATTTGTCATGTAGCAATAGAATACTCAGAAAAATATCCATTCATTCCTTTTCAAGATTCCTCTTTGTTAGGTGTTTAAATTTTAAAAAACGAAGGTAGACTTTTTTTTTTTAAAGATTTTACTTAGAGCATGAGCAGGGGGAGGGGCAGAGGGAGAGGAAGAAGCAGGCTCCCTGCTGAGCAGGGAGCCCAACACAGGGCTTGATCCCAGGGCCCTAACATTATGACTTGAGCTGAAGGCAGATGCTTAACTGGTGGAGCTACCCAGGTACCCCAAAGGTAGAATTTTATGAGTTGCAAATAGAAAGACCCAGTGATAAGAGTGAGTTTAAGACTTTGAGACCAGTCCCTGAGATGTTGGATAAGAGGAAATTGAACAGGACTGAGTTATTGCATAGCAAGTTTGACTTTTCTCTTTGAACGTAGAAAGAAACCATGGCATCACCTACAAAATCACCCACACTCAGAATTTCCATCATATCCCTGAACTGTAAAGATCACAGTAAGAACTAGGGCGCCTGTGTGGCACAGTCAGTTGAGCATCCAAGTCTTGGTTTCAGCTCAGATCAAGATCTCAGAGTCGTAGATTCGAGCTCCGCACACCACCCCCGCCCCCTGCTCCCCTGCATGGAGCTCAGTGAGGAGTCTGCTAAAGTTTTTCTCTCTCTCTGCCCCTCCCCATGCTCTCACTTGCTCTCTGTCTCTCCTTCTGAAATAAATAAATGAATCTTTAAAATAAAAAAGATCGGGCGCCTGGGTGGCTCAGTTGGTTAAGCGACTGCCTTCGGCTCAGGTCATGATCCTGGAGTCCCGGGATCGAGTCCCGCATCGGGCTCCCTGCTCAGCAGGGAGTCTGCTTCTCCCTCTGACCCTCTTCCCTCTCGTGCTCTCTCTCTCTCTCTCTCTCTCTCTCTCTCATTCTCTCTCTCAAATAAATAAATAAAATCTTAAAAAAAAAACATAGGTAATTTAAAAAAAATAAATAAATAAAATAAAAAAGATCACAGTAAGATCTGTGGAAATCAAAAAGCACATATACGGAAGATAAAAGTAAAGATACAGAGACTCAAAAGAGCTAAGTGAATTTAAACATTAACAAAAGGAGAATTTTAATATTGTAGATATAACCCAGCCTAGGGCACAATCCATTAGTAGGTCATGAAGTGAAGTTAGTAGCTCTTGACCAGCTTTTTATTTTTAAATGAAATATAATATACTAGAATATAAGGGAATAGAAATCACCAGAGTTTCATCATAAGGATGCTTAGCAAAAACTGTATATTGCACCAATTGCAATGAATGGGGATAGAGAGAGGGATGTGAAGAATACATGAGCTGCTTGGGATTGGGTCATTTGATCTTTTGTTACCTGGTATATGGTGATCAATTTGAATATCATAATGGAAGGGTTAATGTTTTACAGTTGCAGCTAAGGTTGAAGCAAAGTTTAGTATAATTTTATTTGCTGTTGGCAAAATTATTGATACTTTTTAATGGATTTTAGATAAGAACTTTGTGTTTTTAAGAAAAGGCATTATTATCAATGCAACATATTTTGAGTTTGTGATGATTGTAACATTTTAACTGGACTTGTACAAAATGCTTTAAAATTGATTATTTAAGAGTAAAAAATGATGAAGTGAAAAATAGAGGCAAGTTCAAGTTTAACTGGTAGATATATGGTTAATGGACCAACTTTATGTGCAGTGCTGTTAAGAACTGTACTAGTTTGGGGTGCCTGGTGTGCCACAGTTGATTAAGGGTCGGACTCTTGGTTTCAGCTCAGGTCATGATCTCAGGGTCGTGAAATCAAGCCCGGGGTTGGGCTCTGCACTGGGCGTGGAGTCTGCTTAAGATTCTTTCTCTCCCTTTCCCTCTCCCTCTCCAGATTCCTCAAAAAAAAAAAAAAAAAAAAAAACCCAAAACAACAACAACAACAAAATGACTGCACTAGTTTTTTTGTGGATCACCCACATCATCAAAGTTGGAGGCTTAGAGTTGGTGAGAGACCAACACAAGGTCCAGTGAGAGATAGATAGGGTCCCAGCTTGCTCTTGCTCTCCCCATCAGCCTCCCTGACTTCAGGCCCAGCGCCCAATGCAGGCGCAACTGACTTACACAGACTGCTTACCCAACTAACTCTCCCAAGTATGTTGGCTCTAAGTCATATAATAAATCCTTTATGATAACCCAAAGTGGTTCTGCTTTCCTGAATGAACCCTAACTGATAGCTTTCCTCTGTTTTTCTTTTTTACTAGTAATTCATTTATCCGGCAGAGTTTCCCATAGTCTGGGTTTGGGATTTTGTTTACTGATTGTGTCCCTATAGTGTCAGTTACTGTGTTCCACTGTCTAATTTATTTCCTGTAAATTGATAGTTAGATCTGGAGGCTTTGTCAGATTGAGGTTCAATTTCCGGGGGTGGGGGACAAGATGTAAATAGCAGGTGTATATTTCTGTTGGGAGGTATATAATGTCTGGTTGTCTTTCTTTTTAAAATTTACTGTTACTATTATTATTATTATTTTTAAGTAGGCTTCATGCCCAGCATGGAGCCCGAAGCAGGGCTTGAACTCATGACCTTGAGATCAAGACCTGAACTGAGATCAAGAGTTGGATGCTTAACCACTGAGCTACCCAGGTGCCCCTGGTTGTCTTTCTTTATGTGATGCTAGCAATGGCTAGCATGGATCACAAGATCCATGATTTCATTATTATTTGCAAAATGGCAATGTTATATCATTCTTCACTTGTTATCTGGAATACTTCTATAAAGAGAAACTTCAACTATTTGTTTACTCCCAGGTACAATTTGCTTAAGAAAAGCAGGATAAATGACAAGATTTCCGTTCCCTATCATCTTCCAAAGGTGACTAATAAGTTTTGTTGTTGTTTGTTTAAGGATTATTATGAATTCCTGAACATATTTGAAGTATTTCAAATAATTCCACTTATTATTTTTTTAAATAAGCTCCACACCCAACATGGGGCTTGAACTCACAACCCTGAGATCAAGAGTCACATGCTCAACGGACTGAGCCATCCACGCAACCCCCATTTATCATTTTTAAAATTTTTTTTAGATTTTATTTATTTGAGAGAGAATGAGAGAGAGAGAGAGCACATGAGAGGAGGGAGGGTCAGAGAGAGAAGCAGACTCCCTGCTAAGCGGGGAGCCTGATGCAGAACTCGATCCTGGAACTCCAGGATCATGACCTAAGCTGAAGGCAGTTGCTTAACCAGCTGAGCCACCCAGGTGCCACGCCCCCCCATTTATTATTCTTATGGACATTTTTTTGGCTACCGAGCAATTGTCCCAGTTTTGGGCAGTAGATTCTTCTTAAAATTGGTTCTTGGGTCATTTTAACAAACCCTCATTTGCCCTTAAAGAGGCTTTCTTGTTTTCTGACATATTTCAGGCTCAGTTTGCATATCCCTGCCCCAGGTATGGAATCAGTCATTTCTCCAAAGAGCTCTGGTTTCTTTAAGTGTGAAGTAGATTTTGGATACCACAGTCTCGGTAGGGTGCTCACTGGTCCTTGATTGGGCCTTGTTTTTAGGCCTTTTCAATGGATATAGCTAGGAAATACTTTTTTTATTTTTTATTTTATTATTTTTTTAAGATTTTATTTATTTATTTGACGGAGAGCACAAGCAGGGGGGGGAGCAGCAGAGGGAGAGGGAGAAGCAGGCTCCCTGACGAGCAGGGAGCCCGATGCAAGACTAGATCCCAGGACCCTGGGATCATGACCCAAGCCTAAGGCAGATGCCCAACCGACTGAGCCACCCAGGCATCCCGGAAATACTTTTTTTAAATGATAAAACACATCATGAGTTTATAGTGAAACTTCTAATTCAAATTCAGGACCATAGGGTTTTGACCTAACCTCATCTGTCTTAATCTGGTTCTCCTTTATTTCTCACACTGGAAAACCAACATAATCACTTTTTTGCTTATCCCACATGCACGCACAACAGTCTTAGAATAACAGTCCCGACACTAACACATACATTATGACTACTGAAAACAGTTTAAGATTTTTTTTTTGTTTTTTTCCTTTAAGGTATATCCTACTAAGTATACACAAATTACAGAGTTTTAAACTCCTTTGAGATAATTCATATTTGTGTGTTTATGCCACCAATTCAATATAGAGTTAGATTTACTTATTTTGCTTTTGATTTTTAGGGATTGCCTTTTAAAAATCACATAATTTATAATTATGTAAAATGTTTACATAATTCCATTATCAAATGTATCAAACAAGATATGTTCTTTTTTGGGGGGGAGGGGCAAAGGGAGAGGGAGAGAGAGAATCTTAAGCAGACTCCCCGCTGAGCAGGGTACCTGATGCAGGGCTTGATCCCATGACCCTGAGATCGTGACCTGAGCCCAAATCAAGAGTCAGATGTTTAACCGACTGAGCCATCCAGGCGCCCCTCAAACAAAATATATTCCGAAAGCTTTAGTTTCTGTCCTTTTATTCTTTAGCCTTTCCTTCCCTGTAGAATACCATGCACATTTGCTTTTTTCATTTACTAATATGTCCAGAGTATTATTCTATAGTGATACACAAATGTAGTCCTCATTTATTTTTACATATGCATGGTATTCCACTATATATATTATCATATATAGTTAATCCCACCATTTTTCCCTAAATGGATATTTGGGTTATTTCTTTTTATATTATAAATAATCTGACCTTTAAAAATATTTTATTCAGGGGCACTTGGCTGGCTCAGTCAGAGGAACACACGACTCTTGATCTCAGGGTCATGAATTCGAGCCCCACATTGGATGTAGAGGTTCCTTAAATAAATAAATTTTAAATTAAAAATAAAAATAAGTAAGAATATTTTATTCAAGTATTGGAACTATGCATAACCAGTTTGTTGGTTGTCTTTAGGGAAAGTACTAAGCAGGTTGTATAAACCTAGGAACGAGATTCACATTTTTCAAATTGTCGTCTTTCCCAGTTTTTGGTTTTGTATTGTTTATTTGGTGCTTCTCTATATTGTATTTAAATATTAATAATATTTAACCCACCCTTTGTAATTTTTTATTTATTATACATAGCAAGAGTATATATTTGTGAAATTTTTGTTTCTTATGTATACTTTTATTAGGTCACAACGTAAACATGTATTTCTTTGTCACAGTCAAAAGGCACATAGTCAAAAGAGGATGGGATATTAATAAGTATTGACACCTGAAGATTGTTGTTGTTTTTTAATTCCTCAACCCCAGATTTTCTGAAGCTAGAGACACCCACATTTCCACTGCAAGAAGTGTTATTCTCTGCTCTGGCTCCAGACCTGACACCCTGATAGTCTTGTGCACTTCTCACTACCCCGTGCTCTGATAGCCTGGCTCCTGCAGCCTCTTGGCATCAGTATTCTTGTCACACATGTCATCTTGTCATCTCTGTAGCTGACGAAGTAGAGGAAGTCCTTCTTCCACAAGGTTTAAAGCCTTGTAAAGGGACAGCTAAGGGGCACCTGGGTGGCTCTGTCGTTGGGCATCTGCCTTCGTCTCGGGTCATGATCCCAGGGTCCTGGGATTGAGCCCCACATTGGGCTCCCTGCTCAGCGGGAAGCCTGCTTCTTCCTCTGCCACTCCTCCTGCTTGTGTTCCTGCTCTCGCTGTCTCTCTCTCTGTCAAATAAATAAAATCTTAAAAAAAAAAAAGGGACAGTTAAGACACCAGTCTTGCCCATTTGTTTCTTTCAGCATGCTGACAGTTGTAACCCTCTTTATTAAACCATTCACCTCTCCTACCCTTGAAAATATTCTCTGCCAAAGATGATCTTCACCAGCTACTGCCGTATCTTTCTCTTGCCCTTCACAGCCAGATTTCGTTGTCTCCACCTCCTCATACCCCATTCATTTGACAACCCACTGCAGCTGCCTCAGCTTCTACCATTCCACCTTAATGACACTTGCCAGAGTCACCAAAGACTTCATACTTGGCAAATTCTGTGGTGATTTTCAGTTGTCATCCAACCCGAATGCTCTCTGAAGCACGTGGCATTGTTAACCACCCCTCTTCTTTGAACCTTCTTTTGCCTTGGCTTTCATGACATTCTCCTTTTCTCTGGCAATTCCATCCCAGTCTCTTTTTCATGTGAGCTTGCCCCATTTAATATAGCTTATTGTATTTTCCTTTCAAATACAATGGGAAAACATGGTCATTGAAACAAGTCATTAAACACAATTATATAAAGAAAAAGCCAACTATGTTCTTTTCTGTATTTAGAACTAAGTTAGCATTCTAAAACTACTAAAAATGTTAATTAAAAAAATTTAAGACTGATATGAGTTCAAGTAAGCTCTGACTCTGATTTAAATGAAAGTATGTCTATATTGTAGAGAAGGCTGAAGACAAACCAGTTAGGAGGTTGTATCCAGTTGAGAGGGGATGGTGCCTTGTGCAGGGGATTAGGAGAGATGGCAAAACAGACCCATTTACTATGTATTTATAAGATAGAATCAGAAAAAAAAAGAAGATAAAATCAGTAAGCCTGATTGATTGATGGGATAAGGGAGTCGGTAAGAGGAAGAGTCAAGGATGCTCTTCTTGTTTCCAGGTGGAACATGGAGGAGAATGAGAGTTACACAAACTGAAATACAATGTGGGAGGAGGAGCTGGTTTGGGGAAGTTGGTCACTTAGTTTGAGCATATTGAGTTTTAAATGCCAGGGAGATGTCCAAGGAGAGAAGTCCGGTGGCCTCCTGGATACATGAACCTGAGTTGGGGATTCAGAGAAGAGAGTTTTCTACTTATTATGACAGTAGGAGCCATGGTCACAAATAAACTTGTGTCAGGAGACAGTGCATAGTGAGAAGAGAAAATGGCCCAGGATAGAATGCTGAAGGGCCTCGCATTTACATGTGGACAGAAGGAAGAGAATTGTGCTAGAACAACCAGTATTGCTTTCTTGTCATCTTCTGCTCCTCTCCATTTTAACTACCTGGTTCTGGCTGCTTATAATGGGCAAGAATGCACTGTGCTGTGTACTGAAGATATTAAGACACATTAATTATACTAAAAAAAGTTTTTTTTCTAATAGACCAGCAGAAGAAGATGACATGTCAATAAATAAGTACATGCTTAAGCAGAGTTCTGAACCTTGGCCCATGGGATATATTAGTCATGCCTTTTTATTTTTTGTATTTCTGATGCTTTGACATCTAGGGCCTTGTTGACCCTAGAGAGACTGTTACTTTCAGAAATGTTCCTTTCAGAATTCCTAGAGATAGCAAAGGCCTTGGGGCAGTAGTCCAATTCCCTTGGCTGTCCTCCCGCCTGTGCCTTTCACAAGAGACCAGGTGGTAGAATTGGTATCACCAGGAATCTAGAACCTCACTCATATAATACTTAGATTCACTGTTCAGGGTCAGTGGAGCTGGTTTCTGAGTACAGAGTGGAGAGTTGTCTTCAAGGACGGGGCAGAGCAGGAATTGTCAGAAGATAGGACTAGACATGCCCTGAAGGGTCAGTAGGAATCTGAAGGTTGATGTGACGATATATCATGGGGCTAAGAGCTGGAATCTAGGGTCATAGTCCTTCAGGTAATCTGGAGTGTCTAGCCTATTTATAATCTTTGAGATCCTCCACGAACTGGGACCACACAGTTAGGTTTCTCTCCATTCTAGCTTCCAGCAAGAAGCAAACATACAATAGTGTAGTGGCCCATGACTCTTCCACCCACACATGGAGACAGCCGCTTGTGGAACCATCCACAGGTGGAACCACTGAACAAGTAGAGGCCAAACTAGGTCCTGGGCAGTAGTGGGTTGAATTTAGGAGGACAACTCAGTACTCCTTATCCCCCACTAACTAGGAAACCAAAACTGTTGTTTCTCAGATCTCTCCATAAACCTGATCTTATATTTCTGCAAATAGCCATATCTTCAGAAGAAAGCAAAACAAAACACAAAACCAGGCTATCTAGTGGAACCTCCAGTTACCTGTCTGACAGGGGAAGATGGGGCATTTGTGAGAAGAGTGTCTCTAGCTACCCTTCTGCCTCCACTGGCCATACAGAAGGTGCTGAGGGCTGAGTGGGACCACTTTCTCTCCTGACCCCTGAACCCATCCCTTCTGGCCAGGAAATCCTGATTGGTCCCAAGAATTTTGCCTGTTCTTCTTGTCAGATTCTCTTTCTGTGTCAGGGGATTTAAGGTGAATTGTCTGCAGGGTCTTCCTGAATACTAAAAAATATCTTGAGAGAGAAATAAAGGAAGAGAGCAAATAAAGTGGATCTCATAGTAAAAACTATTGATGTAAAAGAAGAAAGTGGGTAATTATGTGATACTCTAGTATCATTCCCAGTGTCACTGAGAACTGGCATTCTCAGCATGGGAAAAAGAAATACAGATTTAAGATAGAAGTTAAGTATACACTCTTGAGTTGGAAGTGTCATTATAAACTAATGATGAATTCATCTTAGAAAAAAAAAGTATTCTCTCCATTTCAAAGGCCTAAAATCAATAAGGAAAAATGAGCATGCTGGTAACCAGATTGTGATCTTAAAATACTATTTTCCACTAAAAGGAACTAGGATTCCTTGGAGAAATGGCTGATTCCATGTCTGGGGCCAAATAGCAAGAAAGTTATCAAAGACTACTAAGGTCTTATCCAAAGAACTTACAAGCCAACTTTAAGGGCCTCCCACTGGCCAAGATGGGGTAATGTGTGCATTATAGCAATATATTTGTCAACACTGTTCCTACTAATACTAAAAATTAATCGGTTGCTGTTGGAAGATACAAGTGAACAACAATTCATCTCTTTGAGAATTGCTGAATAAGGACAAATAATTATCATGTATTCTGTTTTTCCTTTATGAACTGTAAAGGAACTGGGTAACTAAATAGTAGATGACAGTATTCCTTTATAAAAGTATTCCAGCTAACAAATGGAAAAGTCATGATGGACTTTGCATATCACCGTTTGGAAGTTCTAATGAATTAGTGGATCTAGTTAGTGATGTCCAGGAGCTACTAAAATCACAAAAGGGGACAAGACATCATGTGCCTACTAATGGACGATCACAATAGCACCCATGAAGTTGTGCCAAAAAAAAAAAAAAAATTGAATCTGAATGTGACCAGGCCTCTACATCCAATTGCCAATTTGTGAGGAAAAAAATCAGAGGATAGAGAAACATGTTAAATGGCACCATGGGAATACAGTCAGCAAAATACAGATTGTGGGAAACTCTTCAGGACAAACGAGCCATTTTATTTAAAAAAATAAATTTCAAGGAAAAAAGAGAAATGGAGGAGGATCCTAGAATGAAAGAATTAAGGAATATATCAGCAAATCACAGGGCGCCTGGGTGGTTCAGTCGGTTAAACGTCTGCCCTCGGCTCAGGTTATGATCCCAGGTTCCCGGGATCAAGTCCCGAGTCAGGCTCCCTGCTCAGCAGGGAGTCTGCTTCTCCCTCTTCCTCTACCCCTCTCCCCTGCTCATGTTTGCTCCCTCCCTTTCTCTCAAATAAATAAATCTTAAAACAAAAAAACAAATCACAATGTATAGGTCTTTTTTTGATCATGATTCAAACTAATTGTAAAATATACGTATACATTTATAGCATTTGAGACAATTACAAACTGAACACTGAATATATGATATTAAGAAATTGCTTATTTTTCCAAATATTGTTTTTTACTTTAAAAAATATATCATTGTTTTTTCAAAAAAAAATTAAAACAAGCCTAAAATATAGGAATGCATATTAAATAGTTATAAGATACTTGTGTTTTTTAAAAAATAAGAAGGGAACAAGTAATGGAGAATAGATGACACACATGGTTATGAGCTGATTATTTTGTTTGTTTTAGAAAGCTGAGATAATGCTTCTAAAAAAACTTCCTTTTTTATGTGGAGAAGTATTTAGTAACACATTTTGTTGTTTTTACTGAAATACATTTGACCTATAACATTATGAAAATTTGGGGCACCTGGGTGGCTTAGTTGGTTAAGCAGCTGCCTTTGGCTCAGGTGATCCCAGGGTCCCGGGATCAAGTCCCATGTTGGGGCTACCTGCTCAGCGGGGGGGGGGGGAGGTCTGCTTTTCCCTCTGCCCCTCCCCCCAACTCATGTGCTCTCTCTGCTCTCTCTCTCTCTGTCTAAAAAAAGTTTTTTAAAAATTTATGAAAATTTAAGGGGTCCAATATGTGACTTTGACACATTTACATATTATAATATGATTGCCATTGTAGCAATAATTACACTGCTATCACATTACATAATTATCCTTTCTTTTTAGTAGTTGGAATTATTAAGTTCTGGTCTCTTAGCAAGAGTGAATGTTATAATACAATACTGTTGTCTTTATTCACTATACTGTGTATTAGATCTCTAGAGCTTTTTTATTGTTCATTATAAGTTTGCACCCTTAAACATTATCTGCTCTGTCCCCCTCAGCCACCGTACCTTGGTAAGCACCATTTTGCTTCCTATTTTTATGAGTTTGGCTTTTTTATTTTTATTTTTTAAATATTTTTGTTAAGTGTATTTATATTTTTTAGTAATCTCTGCACCCAACACGGGGCTCAAACCCACAACCCTGAGATCAAGAGTCACACGTTCTTTTGACTAAGCCAGCCAGGTGCCCTGAGTTTGGCTTTTGTAAATTCCACATGTAAGTCATATCATACGGTATTTGTCTTTCTCTGTCCAACTTATCTCACTTAGCATAATATGCTCAAGACCCATCTATTGTCACAAATGGCAGGATTTCCTTTTTCTCAGGGCTGAATAATACTCCATTGTATATATACACTATATCTTCTTTATCTACTCCTCCCTTGATGGGCGCTTAGGTTGTTCCCATATATTGGCTGTTGTGACTAATGCTGCAATAAACATGGGAGTGCATTTATTTCTTCAGTGCCCTGTTTTCATTTCCTTTAGGTAATGCCCAGAAGTGGAATTACTGGATCATATGGTAGCTTTATTTTTCGTTTTTTGAGGAACCTCCAAATGTTTTCTATAGCAACTGAATCAATTTACATTCCCACCAACTGTGCACAAGACTTCCCTTCTCTCCACATCCTCACCAACTGTTATCTCTTGTCTTCTTGGTGAGAGCCATTCTAACAGGTATGAGATGGTATCTCAGTGTGTTTTGATTTGTATTTCTCTGATGATTAGTGACGCTGAGCATTTTTCATGTACCTGTTGGCCTTTGGATGTCTTCTTTGGAAAAATATCCATTTAATTCCTCTGCCCATTTTTAAATTGGATTTGTTGTTGTGGTTGTTATTGAGTTGTATGAGTTCTTTATATGTTTTGGATATTAACCCCTTATCCAATATATGGTTTGCAAACATTTCCTCTCATTCAGTAGGTTGTCTTTTCATTTTGTTAGTTGCTTATTTTTCCATGCAGAAGATGAGTTGATTATTGTTACAGTAATGAACACTTGGGATATCATTATATTATTGTGTCTCCATTTATATAGGTTTACATTTTCCCATAATAAAAAGTTAAAAGAAAAAAAGGAATAACCAACATTATTAAATTCCACAGAAAGGTCAAATAAGATGCAAACTAAGAAGATTCTATTCATACTGGTCATTGGCTTTTTCAGAGCAGTTTCAATGGAATGGTGAGAGCAGAAGAGAGTTTGCAGCAGGTTAAAAAGTGAATGATTTATTGCCATTTGCAGTGATGTGGATGGAGCTAAAGACTATTATGCTAAGCGAAATAAGTCAGAGACAAATACCATATTATTTCACTAATGTGGTATTTAAGAAACAAAACAAATGAACATGGGGGAAAAAAGAGAGGCAAACCAAGAAACAGACTCTTAACTATAGAGAACAAACTGATGGTTACTAGAGGGGAGGTAGTTGGGGGGATGGGTTAAATAGGTGATGGGGATTAAGGCTTACACTTGTATGAGCACTAGGTGTTGTATGTACGTGATGAATCACTAAATTCTACACCTGAAACTAATATTACACTATATGTTAACTAACTGGAATTTAAATAAAAACTTGAAAAGTGGATGATTCAGAATACTCTTGTGCCTTAGAGTTAGCAGAGCATTTATCTCTCCCTTTTTCTAAATTTATAATTATGGAAAATTTCAAACCAAGAATAAAGAAAGGTTAGAATAATGAACCTCCATGTACCTGTTACCCAACTTCAATAATTATTAACATTTTGCCAGTGTTGTTTCCTCTGCATACCTCCACCATTTTTTTAAAAGATTTATTTATTTATTTGAGAAAGAGAGAGAGAGACTGGGAGTGAGGGGCAGAGGGAGAGGAAGAGAGAATTTCAAGCAGACTCCCCACTGAGTGCAGAGCCTGATGTGGAGCTTGGTCTCTTGACCCTGAGGTCATGACCCCATCTGAAACCAAGAGGCAGAATCTTAACTAGACTGAGCCACCCAGGTGCCCCACGATTTTTCGATGAGCATTTAATTTCACTTGTAAATAATCCAGTATTCATTTCCAATTGATAAGGACCTTTTTCTAAATAACATGGAACCATTAGCACACCTAGCAAAATTAAAAATTTAAGGAAGGGATTCCTGGGTGGCTCAGACGGTTAAGCATCTGCCTTCGGCTCAGGTTGTGACCCCAGGCTCGTGGGATTGAGTCCTGCATAGGGCTCCCTTTTCCACAGCAAGCCTTGCTTCTCCCTCTCCCTCTACCTCTGCCTCTCTCTCTCTCTTTCTGTCTCTCATGAATAAGTAAATAAAATCTTGAAAAAATAATTTAAGGAAGGATTTCTTAACAAGATAAAAAGCACAGATCACAGAGAAAAGTTTATACATTTATTGACATTTAAGAATTTTAAAATTTCATTTACCTAAGGTCACCACAAAAAAGAGAAAAGATAGACTGAGAAAACATAAATACATATAACATTACAAGACTAAAGAGCCACATCAAATTAATAAGAAAAAGGCAAACAGTCCAATAGAAAATGGGCAAAGAATAACAATAACTTACAGACGAGGAAATCTAAATTGCCAGCAAACATGAAAAGTACTCAACCTCCCTAGTAGTCAGGAAGAAGTAAATTAAAAACACAATGAAACACCATTTTACATCTTTTAAAGATTTATTTTTTTATTTATTTGACAGAGAGAGACACAGAGAGGGAACACAAGCAGGAGGAGTGGGAGAGGGAGAAGCAGGCTTCCCACTGAGCAGGGAGCCTGATGTGGGACTCGATCCCAGGACCCTGGGACCATGACCTGAGCCAAAGGCAGAACCTTAACAACTGAGACACCCAGGCGCCCCCCCCCCCATTTTACATCTTTTATATAGGCAAAATTTAATCTGATACAACCATATGTTAGCAAAGATGTAGACAAATGGGAATTCTCAAGTCCTGCTAGTGGGAGTGTAAATCAAACAGTTGTTGAAGAGAAATTTGGAAATATCTACCAAAGGTAAAAAATAGTGAATACCTAATGGTCCAAAAATTTCCTTCCTACGTGTAGAGCCCATTAAAAAATCTTACATATTTGCATTAGAAAACATGTATAAGAATGTTTATTGCAGCATTGTTTGTAATAGAAAAAAATGGGAATAACTTAAATGTCCAACAATAGGAGAATCAATAAATAAATTCTGCTTTATTCATATACTGGAATACTAAATAGAAGTTAAACTATATATCAACCTCAAAAAGCATGTTGAGTGAAGAACGCAAAATGTAGGAAAAATATAAAGTATCACATCATTTACATAAAGTTTATAAATTATAAAATAATGGTATACATTGGTATATGTTGTTTATGAATACGTACACAAAGTAATAGTATATAAACATGTGGGAATGATTTCAGGATCTACTTTCAGGATTCCAGTTACCTCTGTGAAAAAAGAAGTGACCACAAGGGGCTTCAACTGGGTCTGTAATATTTGATTTTTTTTTTAAAGGCCCAAGATTAAAACCTAAAAGAAATCTAAAAAGATTAAGAGCTAATCAGGTGCATGGATGTTTATTATATTTTTTCCTCTATAATTTTCTGTATGTTTGACATATTGTTAAAAGGGAAAAAACAGTGAATAACGGAGATGAGGATATGGAAGCAGTGAGCCTCTTGGCTCTGGAATCAAGGAGCAAGGACAGCAGTCAGAAAAGGAAGAAGGGCCAAACTCCTAATGGAGCCATGAGTTTGGAAATGTTGGCAGGTTAAAGGCCAAGCCATGCCTTTCATTTTTTATTATCCCCCTCTTGTTTGACAAATAATACTTGGCAAATAAGTAAGCACTCTATGACTTTTGCTGAATGGATGAGTGGAGTTAATAGCCAAATTGCTTCCAAAGAAACAGTTGGCACCAATGATATATAGTTGAACATTCTTTTTTAACAAGGTGGCTCGGAATTTCCTGAATAGATTCCTCTGGGACAATTGCTTCCCTCTTTAAAAAAGTCACATCCTTTGACTAAATGGGGATTTCTGCCACGCTTGCTAGCACTGATTACAATCTAGCATCCTTTATTGATTAAAACACTAACATAATTAGGTATCTGAGTGTTTTTTCTCCCTAAAAACAGCATTATTGAGGTATAATTTACAACTATAAAAGTGAACCATTTTAAGGGTATAATTCAATGACTTCTAATAAATTTATGGAATTGCACAATTATCACTGTACTCCACTTTTAGAATATTTCCATGACATCAAAAAAGAATTTCATGCCTATTTATAGTTAATCTCTCCTTCTACCCCCCACCTGTCACCTCCAGCCGCAGACTACCAGGCTTTCTGTTTCTATAAATTTGCCTCTTGTGGACATTTCATGTAAATGGAATCATATCATATACAGTGTCTGTGTCTGGCTTCTTTCATTTAGCATGTTTTTGAAGTTAATTCACATTGAAGCATGTACTAGAATTATATTCCTTTTTATAGCCAAATAGTATTCGAATAGAGGGATATAGCATATTTTGTTTATCCATTCATCAGGTGATGAATATTTAGGTGGTTTCCAGTTTGGAGCTATTATGAAGAATGCTGCTATGAACAGTTTGCACACATGTGTTTTTGTGTATGGATATGTGTTTTCATTTCTTCTGGGTAGATTCCTAGGAGTGGAATTGCTGGGTTGTATGGAAAGTTTATTTTTTAAGAAATTGTTGAACTGTTTTTCAAAGTGGCTGTACCCTTTTACATTTCTACCAGCAATGTAGGAGGGTTCTAGTTATTCTACTTCCTCACCAACACTTGTTATTCTCTTCCTTTATGATATAGCCATTCTAGTGGGTGTGAAATGGTATCTCATTGTAGTTTTTTTAATTGTAGTTTTAATTTGCATTTCCCTAATGACAAATGACATTGAGCATATTTCATGTGCTTATTAGCCATTTGCCTATCTTTTTGGGTGAAATTTTATTCAAGTCTTTCACTCATTTTTCAAATTGAGTCTCTTTTTATTATTGAAATATAAAAGCTCTTTATATATTCTGGATACAAGTCCCTTCTCAGATACATGGTTTGCAAATATTTTCTCCCAGTCCATGCTTGTTTTTTTTTTTTTTTTACTTAATGGTATCTTTTGATATCATTAAGGGGATTAATAAAGGCAAGCATGAATATAAAAGAGAAATCTTGCTTGAGAAGGATCAGTATAGTAAAGATGACACATTTTCAATATAAATTCAATTCAGTAAGCATTTTTTAGTAACTATTATGTATTATTATATTCTATGCTGAAACAAAGTATGAATAAGTCATAATCTTCTGTCTTAGAAAATAAACAAGTATGGAGACACTGGAGTTACTATGTGGGAAACCTCACATCATTTACTGTAATAAGCCCCACATGAATCTTCAACTTATTCATCCGTTTTGGTTATTATTGCATAACAAATTACCCCAAAATAGTGGTATAAAACAACTATAATAATGTATTTTGCTTTCAGGTTTTCACCATTGAGTAGGATATTTGCTTTGAAGTTTTCATATATGGCTTTTAATATGCTGAGGTAATTTTCTTCTAGTCCTAGTTTGTTGAGTATTTTTATCATAAAACGGTGTTGAATTTTTTTAAAAAGATTTTATTAATATTTTAGAGAGAGAACATGAGTGGAGGGAAGGGTAGAGAGAGAGGGAAAGAGAGAATCTTAAGCTGACTCCACACTGAGCGGGGAGCCTGACACAGGGCTCAATCCCGTGACCCTGAGATCATGACCTGAGCAGAAACCAAGAGTCAGACCCTCAACCGACAGCCACCCAGGAGCCCCAAAAGGGTGTTGAGTTTTATCAAATGCTTTTTCTGCATCAACTGAGATAATCAGGTGGGTTTTTTCCCTTCATCTTGTCAATATGGTGTATTACACTGATTGATTTCACATATTGAACCATCCCTGCACCCTAAGAATAAACTCCACTGGGACATGGAGTATAATCCTTTTAATAAGCTGCTGAATTCAGTTTTGCTAGTATTTTGTTGAGGATTTTTACAGTGATGCTCCTAAGAGGTATTGCTCTGAGTTGTCTTGTAGGGTCTTTGTCTGGCATTAGTATCAGAATTTTGCTGGCTAATGAGTTTGATAGTGTTGTCTTCTCTTCAATTTTTTGGAAAAGTTTGAGAAAGATTCATGTTAGAAGAAGATCAATTTTGCCTTTTAAAGAAGTGGAGAATATAATTTTGGACTGCTTTGAATATACAAAACTGAAATAAAGGGGGGAAAATACCTTTTAGGCAATCAAATACACCCTGTCCTTCTAGTCTTTTCTGTTTCAGTGTAAATGGGCCAGGCTCAAATTAGGACAACACTTTCGCTCCGAGGGCATCATGGCTGAGAGGATTCTCTTCCTTACTCCTTTCTAAAAATCAGCTCCAGTGTCATTTCTTCACCTTGTTTTGAACAAAAAGTTAACTCCTACATTAATTATCCACCTTGCCTCAGACTGGACACTGAGGGGATTTGGTCATTCCCAAAGTTCAAATAAAACTCAAAAGATAAAAAAAATAACCTCTTTGAGAAAACTCAGAGAAAAAATTGAGAATAAGACTTCTGGAAATTATCAGACTGTAGCTTATTTCTAAATGCCCCTGAGTTATGTGAGATGTCCCTATAGAGTTATAAAAACTCCTCATATACTTGGTTAAGCCAGCTAGAGTTGGATTTTGGTTGGTTGCAGTAAGAATCTTAGCTAATACATTGTTGAATTTGCTGAGACCTGACATTGACCATGGCTTGGTTCAGTGCACCATTTACACAGTGACCTTGTGTAAATATTTAGAATACTTTGGCTATAGCTCTCCCTTTCTGTTGCTTTAAAAAAAAATAGTTTTATTGGGACATAATTGACATGCTATGAAATTCACCCTTTTAAAGTGTACAATTAAGTGGGTTTTAGTGTATTCACAAAGTTGTGCAACCATAGCCACAATCATTTTTAGAATATTTTCATTACCCCAGGAAGAAACTCCATACCTTTTATCCATAACCCCTAATCCATCTCCCCCATCCCTAGGCAATCACTAATCTACTTCTGTCTTTATAGATTTGTCTATTTGGCCATTTAGGACCATATAAGATATAGTACTTTTTGTCTCACTTCTTTCACTTAGAGTACTATTTTCAGTTTTCATCCATGTGTTGTAGCATGTATCAGGACTTCATTCCTTTTTATTGCTGAATAATATTCCATTATAAGGATATACCACCTTTTTTTTAATCCATTTCTCAGTTTATGGGCATTAGGATGCTTTTGATTGTTTTGGCTATTGTGAATAATGCTGCTATAAAATTTCATGCATAAGATTTTATGTAGACATGTATTTTTAATTCTTTTGGATATACACCTAAGAATGGAATTGCTGATTGTCAAATTGTTCGGGTCCTCCAGGTCATGTTTGCCTCTGTTTTTACTTCATATTCCTGGCTTTGGTAGGAGATCTTGTCTTGCCCAACTTCAGATATTGGTCCATGGCCTGTCACCTTTTTAGAGTTTCCATTATTTTCTCATGTGTTTTGTATATTCACATTTTGTCTATCTAAGGAGATCAGAAGCCACTTACATTTATCCCCCAAAACTTAGAGCCAGGATCAAAGTAGGGCCATTTATTGAGCAGTGATAGTAGACAATATAGTGCACAAATGGGCTCTTCATGCTCAATGTGCATGATATTGGTGAGGTTATATTTGTAGGAAAGGAGTATGACATTTAGAGATAATTGACATTCTGATTATATTTAGCTTTCCAATCCATGAACATTGTGTATTTTTCTGTCTAGGTTGTCTTTGATTTCTTTCATGAGCACTTTGTAATGTTACTGTTATTAATTTTTATTTTAATTAATAATGTTTTACCATAATGATGGTCAGAAAACATCTTTTGTATGATTTCAGTTCTTTTTATGGTAGTTGATAGTGTTTTTAAATTATATGTTCTTGTCAATTTTCTGTCTGCTTGTTCTATTGGTAACTGAGAAGAGTGTTGAAGTCTCTAATTGTGCATTTTTCCACATATTCTTTCAATTCTATCATTTTTGCTTTTATTTTGGAACTCTCTTGTTAAGTACATGCACCTTTAGGAATGTTATGTCTTCTTGGTGAATCAACTCTTTTATCATTATGTAATATACTTTTTATTTCTGGTAAGTTTCTTTGCTTTGAAGTCTATTTTGTCTGATATTAATACAGCCACTTGAGCTTTCTTTTGACTGTTTACATGGCACACCTTTTTCCATCCTTTTACTTAAGGATGATCTTATGTAATCATATCATTTCACCACCACCATATCATTTCACTTAAAGTAAGTTTTTAGTAGACAACATACAGTCAGGTCTTCTTATTTTATTAAATCTGACAATCTTGTCTCTTAATAAGTGTGTTTGACCATTTACCTGTAGTAGAATTATTGATATATTTGGATTTAGTTCTATTCTACTTACTTTCCATTTGTGACTTCTTCTGTTTTTTCCTTTCCTGCTTTTTCTTTGGATTATTTTATTTTTAAAAGGATTCCATTTTAATCAAATCCATTATTTTTGGTTTTGTTTTGCTGCATCCCTTTGTACAGTTTTTTTTTAGTGCTTGTCCTAGGAATTACAATACATACGTAACTTTCACAATATTCTTAGAATTAATATTTACCACTTCAAGCAGAATGGAGAAACCTTACCACCATATAAATCTCTTACCCTCCTTTATGTTGTAGTTGTCACATATAATACATTTATATATACATTGAAAACCCTACCAGACAATATTGTAATTTTTGCTTTTAACTATCACATATACTTTAATGAAGAGGAGAAAATAATGTACTATATTTTCCCAGACTTACCATTTCTATTGTTCTTCCTCCATTCCTGAAGTTTGAAATTTCCATCTAGTATCATCCCCCTTATACCTAAAAAAATTCCTTTAGCATTTCTTTTAGAGAAAATTTGCTGGAAACAAATTCTCTTAGTTTTCTTTTACTAGTGAATGTCTTTATTTCACCTTGCTTTCCGAAGGACATTTTCACTGGACACAGAATCCTGGGTTGACAGTTCTTTTCCTTCAGCACAGTGAAGTCTTTGTTCCAGTGCCTTCTGACCTTTACCTCTACAGATTTCTAATAAGAAATCTGAAATTTTAAAAATAATTATTCTTCTATAGGGGTGCCTGAGTGGCACAGTCGGTTAAGTGTCCGACTCTTGGTTTTGGCTCAGGTCATGATCTCAGGGTTGTGAGATTGAACCCTGCATTGGGCTCCATGCTATTCACAGAGTGTGCTTCAGACTCTGTCTCCCTCTGTCCCTCCCCATTGTGCCCACTCTCTCTGTGTGTCTCTAAAATAAATAAATAAATCTTAAAAAATAATTATTCTCCTATATGTAATACACTGTTTTTCTCTAGTAACTTTAAAGATTTTAAATTTGTGTTTGGTTTTCAGTAGTTTGATTATAATGTGTCTCGGCATAGATTTCTTTGAGTTTAACCTTTTGGGGTTGGTGGGGTTTCTTGATTCTGTATATTTATGCTTTCCACCAAATTTGAGAAGTTTTCAGCCATTGTTTCCTCAATTTAACTTTTGCAACACACTCTTTCTCCTCTCCTTTTGAGACTCCAGGGATACAAATGTGGGATGTTTTTATATTGTCCCAAAGGTTCACTATGGCTCTGTTCATTTTCACCCCCTCCAATGTTTTGTTTCTCTTTTTTTCAGATTGCATAATTTCTATTGCTCAATCTTCAAGTTCATTGACACTTTCCTCTGTTATATACATTTTGCTATTGGTTCCATCTAATGAATTTTTAATTTTGGTTATTATATTTTTCAGTTCTCAAATATCTGTTGCATTTGTTTGCTTTATTGAAGTATAGTTGACATAAAATGTTATATTGGTTTCAGGTGTATGACATAGTGATTTGATAACTCTGTGTTGTATTATGCTCACCACAAGTGTACCTACCATCTGTCACCATACAATGCTACTACAATACCATTGACTGTATTCCCTATGCTGTGCCTTTCATTCATTCCCATGATTTATTCATTCTGTGACAGAGAACCTGTACCTCCCACTCCCCTTCACTCCTTTTTGCCCAGCCCCCATGCCCCTCCCCTCTGTCAACCACCAGTTTATTCTCTGTATTTATAGTTCTGTTCCTGCTTTGTTTTGCTTTTTAGATTCCATATATAAGTCAAATCATATGGTATTTGTCTTTATCAGTCTCTTATTTCACTTAGTTTAATACCCTCTCGGTCCATCCATGTTGTTGCAAATGACAAGATCTCATTCTCTTTAAGGGTGTGTAATATTCCATTGTATGTAATTACCACTTCTTCTTTATCTATTCATCTATCAATGGGCACTTAGGTTGCTTCCATATCTTGGCTATTGAAATGCTACAGTAAACATAGGGGTATGAATTGGTGTTTTTGTTTTCTTTGGGTATTTCTATTTTTAATTTTTTGAGGAACCTCCATTTTGTTTTGCACATTGGTTGCACCAATTTATGTTCCCACCAACAGTGCATGAGGGTTCCTTTTCCTCCATATCCTCACCAACACTAGTTATTTCTTGTCTTTTTGATACTAGCCATTTGGAAAGGTGTAAAGTAATATCTCCTTTGGTTTCAATTTGCGTTTCTCTGTTGATTAGTGATGTTGAGCATCTTTTCATTTGTCTGTTGACCATCTGTATCATTGGGTTCATTTTTACACCTTCTATTTCTCTGCTGAGATTTTTTACATTTCCATCCATTTCAACAATGTTCACCCTACTTCTTGGAGTATGGTTATTTATAATAGTTTCTTGAAAGCATTTGTTTGATACTTATATCTGGGTCATCTCAGAGTTGGCTTCTGTTGGTTGTCTTTTCCCTGGTGAATTGTTGAGATTTTCCTGGCTCTTCTATGTTGAATAATTTTAGATAGTATCATAGACATTTTGAAAAATATATTATGAGACTGTGTTTTGTTTAAATCCTATGGAGAATTTTTATTTTTCAATTATTATTATTGTTATTGTTTAGTAGGAAATCAACCTGATCAGGTTCAGGATGTAAGTTATAACTCACCTTCTGTCATTTCAGTGTAAGTTCATAGTTTAAAGTTTTTTGTGGTGCTATTTGGGTCAGTCCTTCCCATGTGCCACCCAGGGACCAGTCTGCTTCCTGAGCTGTGATTTACCCCATAGTACATTTCTCAAAGCCTTGCTCTTCTATTTAAGATCAGATCTATGCATCCATAGCTATATGAGTATAAGCCAAGGAGCTCATGCAGAACTTTTGTTTAGCTCCCTCTTCTCCACAATCTCCCTACATTCTCCAGCATGTGGGGAATCCTCCTTTTGACACCCTGGCTATAAAGTTGATGCTTTATTCTTCCAGCTTCCCATAGTTAGATTTGCCTCTGGGACTGAGGAATTGCAGGCTCTCTAGAGAAAAAATCAACAGGAATTCCTGCATACTCTCCAGACCAGGGTTCCTCTAATCAGACAGAGGTATTCCCTTATCTCAGATTTTAGATGTCTGTATGACTTCCACTGCCTACGCTAACCACCACCACAGGACTGCAACTCAAGACTGGGGATTGCCTGAGGGTGTGGACAGGAGAAAAAGAAAAAAGAATATTTTCTCCACTCTCTTTGACCCGTGGAAGTCTTAATTCCATTCCTTTATCCAGAAAGAGAGGGATTCTCTTGAAACTTGCTGTCTACAACTGGTGCATAGTTCTGGGATTTGGGTTGCCTTTGCATTCAGGCTGGTAGATACAGAAGAAAAATCAGGAAACTTACTGCTGAATTAGTAGTACTTTAAAAAAAAAAAAGATTTATTTACTTTGGGGCGGCTGGGTGGCCCAGTTGGTTAAGTGTCTGCCTTCAGCTCAGGTCGTGGTCCCGGGGTGGTCCCAGGGTCCACCAAGAAGGCTCCCTGCATTAGGGTCCCTGCTCAGTAGGGAGCCTGCCTCTCCCTCTCCCTCTGCCCCTTCTCACACTTGCATGCTCTCTCTCTTTCTCAAATAAAATAATAAACAAATTAATAATTTTTAAAAAGATTTATTTACTTATTTTAAGGGAGAGAGAGAGAGCACGAGCAGAGGGAGAGAATCTCCAAGCAGAGCCCCCACCCCCCTCCCACCCCACCACAGAGCGTGGAGCCTGACCTGGGGCTCAGTCCCACAACCCACAAGACCATGACCTGAGCCGAAACCAAAGTCATACGCTCAACTGACCGAGCCACCCAGGGACCTCAAATTAGTAATACCTTCAGTTTTGGTTTTCTTCACCAATTTGTCTGCTATTATTCACTTTTTTAGAGTCTTCAGTCACACCATGCATTCTCTCTGGGTTTCTTAGTTGCATTCAGTGGGAGAGCTGAGAGAGTGTGCTTATTCCATCTTAACTAGATGGTTAATTTTATGGTTTCTTCTAGAAGCTTTATAACTTTATCTTTTTAAATTTACATAATTCATCTTAAAATAATTTTTGTATCAAATGAGGTAAAAGTCAAGGTTCACTTTTTCTGTATAGGTAGCCACTTGTGTCAGCACCATTTGTTGAAAAGAGTTTGTTTCCCCATTAAATTTCTTTGCTACCTTGGTAAAAAACCAATTGACCATATAAGAGTGGGCCTATTATTGGATTATGTTCTCACCTACTGACATATTTTTTATGTCAATACCATATTGTCAGTGATTACTACAGCTTCAAAGTATATCTTGAAACCGGGAAGTAAAGTCCTCAAAATATCTACTTTTTTATCAAGATTGAATTGACTATTTATATTTCCATATAAATTTCAGAATCAAGTTTTCAGTTTCTTAAAATCTTTCTTGTGGAGAATTGACATACTAACTTTGATTTTTTTCAATCCATGAACATAGCATGTCTTCCCATTTATTTAGGCCTTTGAGTTTTCTCAGCAGTGTTGTGTAGATGTTAGTGTAAAGATCTTTCACATTATACTAGAGGTTCTAGCTAATGCAATGAGAAAAAAAAAGAAAAACATGTATTGGAAAGGAAGAAGTAAAACTGCCTTTATTCAAAAATTACACAATTGTATTAACAGAAAATCTTAAGGAATCTACAAAAAGCTATTTAATAAATAAATTTAGCAAGTGTCAGGAAATAAGGTCAATATATGAAAGTCAATTGTATTTCTATACAGTAGCAATGAGAAAAAAAAGAAAATTAGATTTTTAAACACCATTTACAATAGTACCCAATATACTTCCAGTATACCTCCAATATAATGTTGACTAGAAATGATGAGTAGACAGCCTTGCCTTGATCTTGATATTAGGAGAAAAACATTCAGTCAGACCACTAAACATGGTCATAGATGACCCTTATCTGATTGAAGAATTATTTCCCTCTATTCCTAGTTTGTTGAGTTTTTGTCATGAGTATGTGTTGAATTTTGTCAAATGCCTTTGCTGCATCTATTGAGATGGAATTTTTTTTCTTTTTTCCCCTCTTTATGTGGCAGATAACATCAATTGGTTTTTGAATGGTGATCCAAACTTGTATACTTCAGAAAACTTGTTTAGTTGTGATGCAGCAAATTTTTATACATTGGTGAATTAAATTTGTCATTATTTTGAAGTAGATCTTGCACTTATGTTCATGAGGAATATTCACTCTGCAGTTTTCTTTTATTATAACATTTTCATCTGGTTTTGATATCAGGGTAATGGTGTTATCATAAAATGAGCTGAGAAGTGTTCTATTTCCTGTTGACCAAAAAAAAGTTTGTATAAAATTGTATTATGTCTCTCCTAGATATTTTTAAATAAATTTTATTTATTTATTTGTCAGAGAGAGAGAGAGAGAGAAGGCTCACAAGCAGGGGGAGCAGCACGTAGCAGTGTCCCCCCTGAGCAAGAAGCCTGATGCGGGACTCTATCCCAGGACCCTGGGATCATGACCTGAGCCAAAGGCAGATGCTTAACCAACTGAGTCACCCAGGCATCCCTCTCCTAGATAGAATTCACTAGTGATGCTAACACTAGGTCTGGAAGTGTTGTTTTTTGTTTGTTTTTTTTTTTATGGAAAGATTTTAAATTACAAATTCATTTTTTAAAAGTGTCTTTTAATAGTGTCTGTAGGCTCTGTAATGTTTCCTCATTCATTTCTGATACTAATAATATGTATCCTTTTTGTTCTTGGTCAGTGTAACTAGGGTATAGCAATATTGTTAATCTATACAAAAACCAAACTTTAGTTTCACTTATTTTCTCTATTTATTATCTAATTTTTGTTCCATTGATTTTAGCTCTTTATTTTTTTTCTTCTTCTTATTTTGGGTTTAATTTGCTCATTTTTTTTCTAATTTCTTAATCATGGAAACTTAAATTATTGATTTTAAGTCTTTCTCCTTTTTTAGTTGAAGTCATTTAATTTATAAATTTCCTCCTAATCACTGCTTTAGCCAAGTCCCACAAATTTTGATATGATATATCTTTATTAACATTCAGTTTGAGATTTTCTAATTTCCCTTGCAATTCTTCATTGATCCATGGGTTAATTAAAGCATGTTATTTAATTTCCAAATATTTAAAGATGTTCCAGATATCTTTCTGTTATTGAATTCTACTTTTGTTGAATTGCAGTCAGAGAACAAAGTCGATATCATTTCAACTTTTAAAATTTATTTTGTCTTATTCTCTAGGCCATTTGTGATAAATGTTCAATGAACACTTAGAAAGAATGTGTATTCTTCAGTCATTCAATATAGTGTTCAATAAATGTCAAAAGATTGAGTTAGTTTATGGTGTTGTTCAAGTCTTCTGTAGTCTTACGATATTCTATCCTATTAGTTCTTGAGAGAGAAGTGTTGAAATCGCTAAATATAATTATGAATTTGTATTTCATTTTTTTGGTTCTGTCAGTTTTGTTTCATGTATGTTGAAACTCTGTTACTAAAGTGCATACAAGTTATGATTATGTGTCTTCCTGATGAAATGATCCTTTTATCATTATTAAAAGTCCCTCTTTATGTCTGGTAATCTCCTTGTCCTGAAGTCTGTTGTTTGATACTATGATAGCCATTCCATATTTCATAAAAATAAGTGTTTGTGGGGTGCCTGGCTGGCTCAGTTGGTACAGCATGTGACTCTTGATCTCAGGGTTGTAAATTCGAGTCCCACATTGGGTGTAGAGATTACTTAAAAATAAAAAATCTTTTAAAAAAAGAATAAGTATTTGCATAAGATTATTAGTGTTTGCATAGATTTTCATAAGATTAGTATTTACGTGATAGATCTTTTTCTATTCTTATATTTTTAATCTCTCTGAGTCATTTATTTAATGGGAACCTCTTAAACAGCATACACTTGGTTTTTGCTTTTTTAAAAAAATCTAATTTGATAACTTCTGTTTTTAAGTTAAAATATTAATCAGTTAACATTTAATGTAACTTTTAATGGCTGGTTTTAAATTACCATTTTGCTATTAGTTTTCTGTGTTTTTTTTTTTTTAATTTGGTCTTCACTTTTCTCCTCTTCCTTCCCTACCTACTTTTGTATTATTTGTGTTTCCAGTATCCAAATTTATCTTTACTATTGACCTACTAGCTGTACATATTCTTTGTTTCATATTGTTAGTCATTATTCTAGGATTTACAGTGTTCATCTTTAACTTTAATATTTTACCTTCAAATAATATGAATTCATATATAATTTAAGAACCTTATAATATGTATTTTCATTCCTTTCCATTCTTTTTGGTGCTGTTTACATACATTTTACTTCTACATTCATCATAAACCCTGCAGTACGTTGTTATTTTGTTTCTTGAAATAGTTATCTTTTAAATAAATTAAGAAATGAGGGAAAACAGTCTTTTATACTTACCTTTCTATTTACTGGTTCTACTACTCTTTATTCTTTATTCCTTCATTTATTCATTCATGCTTCCACCTGGCATCATTTTCTTTCAGACTGAAGAATCTATTTAAAATTTCTTATAGAGCATGTCTATGAAAAGCAAAATCTATTGACAATAATTTTTCTGAGCTTTGTTTGTTGGAAATGCCTGTATTTCCTCTTCATTTTTAACGGATATTTTTGCCTGATGTAGATTCTAGTTTAACATGGTTTATTATTATTTTTTATAACACTTTAAATGGTTGCTACATTGTACTCTGGCTCGCATTTTTTTCTGTTCAGAAGCCAGACATAATTCTTATCATTATTCCCTTTTGAATGCATTTTCCCCCATCTGGCTGCTTTTAAGATTCCTTTTTTTCACTGGTTTCCAGAAATTTGATTATGATGGTTCTTCAGTGTGTTTTCCTTTATTTTTATCCTTCTTAGAGTTCTTTGGCTTTCTTAGATCTGTGAGTTTTTATTTTGGAAATATTGCAAAAAAAAATGACCATTATTCAAGTTCTTGCCTTTTCTTCTGGTCCTTGAATTTCACATATAATAGATGTCTTGATATTGTCCAATAATTGATCACTGAGACTTTGTTAACAATTTCCTAGACTTCTTTCCTCAGTGTGCTTCAGTTTGGATCATTTCTATTATATCTTTAAATTCACTCATCTTGGGGCGCCTGGGTGGCTCAGTCATTAAGCGTCTGCCTTCAGCTCAGGTCATGATCCCAGGGTCCTGGGATCGAGCCCCGCATTGGGCTCCCTGCTCTGTGGGGAGCCTGCTTCTTCCTCTCCCACTCTCCCTGCTTGTGTTCCCTCTCTTGCTGTGTCTCTCTCTGTCAAATAAATAAATAAAATCTTTTAAAAAAAATTCACTCATCTTTCTGTGTCTCTGCTGTTAAACCTATTCAATGAAATTTTCAATTAATATATTTTATTTTTTGGATTCCAGGATTTTTACTTGATTTTTTTTTTGCACTTTCCAATTTTCTATCAAGATTTCCTAATTATTTCTTCATTCTGTTCATTTTTTCCTCAAAGTGTTAAACTTGTTTATAATACTGTTTAAAAATTTTTTCAGTATAGCTGACTCAATGTTACAGTAGTTTCAGGTGTACAACATAGTGATTCAACTTCTCTAAACATTATGCTATGCTCACCACAAGTATAGCTACCATTTCCCACCATACAACACAATTACAGTATCATTGACTCTATTCCCTATGCTGTGCCTTTTATTCCCATGACTTATTCATTCTGTAACTGGGAACCTATACCTCTTGATTCCCTTCACTCCTTTTGTCCATCCCTCCCAACCTCTCCCCTCTGGCAAACCACCAGTTTCTTCTCTATATTTATGTTTGATTCTGCTTTTTTGTTTGTTTTGTTTTTTAGATTCCACATATAAGTTAAATTATATGGTATTTGTCTTTCTCAGTCTGACTTATTTCACCTAGTTTAATACCCTCTGGGTCCATCCATGTTGTTGCAAATGGCAAGATCTCATCATTTTATGGCTGTGTAATATTGTATGTCTGTACCACTTCCTTATCCATTGACCTATCAGTGGAAACTTAGGTTGCTTCCTTATCTTGGCTGTTGTAAATAATGCTGCAGTAAATACAGGGGTGCATATATCTATTTGAATTAGTGTTTTCATTTTCTTTGGGTATTTTTATTTTTTTGAGGAACCTCTATAGTGTTTTCCACAGTGGCGATACCAATTTACATTTCCACCAACAGTGCATGGGGATACCTTTTTCTCCACATCCTTGTCAAACACTTGTTATTTCTTGTCTTTTTGATTTTAGCCATTGTGACAGGTGTAACGTGATATCTCATGGTGGTTTTAATTTCCATTTCTATGATGGTTGGTTATATTCAGCATCTTTTCACGTGTCTGTTGGCCAGCTGTATGTCTTCTTTGGAAAAATGTCTATCTTTTTTAAAGTTAGTTAGTTAGTTTGTTTATTTATAAGTAATCTCTACATTCAAAGTGGGGCTTGAAGTCACAACCCCAAGATCAAGAGTCACATGCTGTTCAGACTGAACCAGCCAGGTGCCCCAGAAAAATGTCTGTTTTTAAAATTCTTGTTGATAATAACATCATTTCCATCATTTGTGGGTGTATTTCTATTGAATAGTTTTTCTCCCAGTTATGAATTTACTTTCCTGCTTTTTCACATATCTAGTAATTTTTTATTTTATGCTTGGCATTATGAATGTTACCTATTGAGCACCTAGATTGGGATTTTGCTCTGTCGTAGTTATTGACTTGGCAATTAGCTTAACCTTTTGATACTTAAAGTTTTTAGGATTTGTTAGGATGGATCTAGAGAAACATTCAGATTAGTCTAGATTAGTTTTTTTCCTAAGATGTGATCTTTCTGAAGCCTCTATTAAGGTATCATTTTTGTAAAGTGTTTTCACTTAGGCTGGTTTAAAGTTGAACATTTCCTACCCTCTATGATATTCAGTAGTTATTTAGCTCACAGCTAACTGATAGTTGTTCTTTGCCTAGCCTCCTAGAGCCTTGTCTTATACATACACAAGTTAATATTTGGCCAGACTCAAGAGGATCTCTATGTACATTTCTGGAGTAGCTCCTGGGTACTGCTCCTTTATTTTTGTTACTTTGCCCACAGATTCCAGATAACTACATATCTGGTTTCTATTTTGTTAAATCAGGGAGACTGCTGTGCTCTGTTTAGGTAACCCCTCCTTACACCACAGTTCAGAAATTGACTCCAGATAGGAAGTCAGGGAATATGAGGCTCACCTCATTTTTTTCACTTTTCCCAGGGATCACGGTACTGTGTTACCTGTTATGTGAAATCTAAGAACAGTTATTTTATGTATTTTATCCAGTTTTATAGTTGTTGTAGTGGGAGGGCTGGTTGAATATCAATTTCTGTCATGGCTAGAACCATAAATCTTTGACTCTTGTCTGATTTTATATTTTTAATTTTGGGAGGTGTTGGAAATGTTCTAAGTTATGATTTTAGTGGTGGTTACATGACCATATCCTTGCATTGACACTTTAGTACACAATAGTGCACTGAAAGCTGGTAAACTTTATTGTATACAAATTATACCTCAATAAATCTCATAAAAAGGCAAAATAAAGACTTTTGAGACCAAATGATAATACTATTAGATTTTTTCAGGCACACAAATAAGTATAGAGAATAGTATAGGAAATGCCCTTACAGTTATCACTCAGATTACAAAATAAGATAATACAACCAAATACAACCAGAAGCTCCCTGTGGATGCCTCTCTCTCTTGCAGAGTTAACTACTATACTGAACTTTGTGTTTATTATCATTGTGCTGGTTTATGTCATCTTACTACATGTATATGTATCATCTTACTTAATATGTATGTATTTTGACAAATATGATATTGTTTCCCCTGCTTTTTAAACTTGACATATCCAGCTGATTTTAAATGCTGTGATAATAAATAGGCAAACCCACAAGCATAATTATACTTTTATGACTTCTAGCATTAGGTCTGACGTCTATACTTGGGCCTGACATGCACAAAGCTTACCAGACTATACATTTTGAAACAACTACCATTCTCTCAGGAGAGAAAGCCACAGGACTCACAATCATTTATTCCTCTGCCCAGGGGGAAGAAAAACTAGTGAACCCTCACGCTTGGCAAGTGACACGAAAGGCAATTTGCAAAGGCTGGCCATGTTCCAACAGCTGTAGTAAAGACTCATGTGCCCAGGGGTGACGAGGTTTTGGCTGCTCCTATTGCCCTGAGTCAGCAGGCCTGCTGGTGCCTGGTGTCAGCAGTTTCCGGTCAGAGAGTGACCTGCCGGCCACCCTCCTGCTTTCTGCTGGATGGCAGTGAGTGTCTCAGAAAAATTGATTCCAGCCCCCAGATCGAGGCTGGACCATTAACTCCGTAAATATTATGAATCCCTTAATAAGTGTCAGAAATATCTGTAATTCCCTCCCAATGCGACTCCTTTTTATGTGGTCCAGCCCCCATGTGCTGCCCATTCTCCAAGGCACAGGCTCCCATGGCATCTCCATCCTCACAGCAGGCCTGATGCCCCTACTTCACGGACGATGGCTATTGCTTTAAGCTTTTATCTGTGCCTTTTTTTTTTTTAAATCATTTTCTGCATGTGCTGTATTTCTTTCCCCACCTGTGTTGTTTCCTCTGTTACAGCTAGGGACCTGCATATGCCAGTTTCTCTTGGTATCCGACTGCTTGCCCCAGCCTCTTACCCTCAGTCTCAGTGCTTGGTGGAAGAAGATCTAATACAGTAACTGGTTATTGAATAAATGAATGATTGACTGTAACAGATATTCATATTTTGTTTCAGTTTATCATACCAAATTTAAAAGAGCGGAAACCCTTGGCTCACAAAAAGACTCTGTGTACAGCATAGCATTTGTATTCTCTCGTTTAATCCCTGATTCCACGCTTTTGGTTCATGCAACTCCTCAAGAACAAGCCAGTCACTGCAATCACCAGTGAGACCACAGCTCATAAACACAGCCAGATCCTCCAGAATAAGTTTTATTTTCTCATAACCTTTGCTTATTCTAAGTAGAGTTTCATTTTCTTTTCCATTGTTCTTTTGAGCTATAACAAGCCCCTCCTTTGTCCATTTCTTGATTTCCCAACAGGTCAGTTTTGATCACTAGCAGGGTGGTTAAATTTCCTGAAATGCCACACAGCTGAGCCAAAAGTTCTCAACAGAAACAAGAGGGACATCAAACAGAAGAGCCTGCTTTCAAAGTTCCCAGACCTCATGAAATTTGGAAGCATTAAACAACCTCTTTGTCAGTTAAGGAAAATTTTAATCAGGCAAAGTGATGAAAAGCATGTCTACATTAGCACCCAGGCACACATTACCACACCTACACAGGCACACGCTTTTGCATATTTGTTGTTCTTTTTACTTCAAGCCAAGCATAAAACATTTCTATATCATTCTAAACCAGTTTCTTCAGTTGGAATGTGGGGGAATTCCCATTAATAGGTAAATAAGGGAAGAACAAAATTAATTTTGTTTATAATTTATTTTATGAAAGGTATTTTTGTCAAAATAGCCTAAAAATCATATTTAATAAGTAAAAATGCAGGAGACTCTATCCCTTTCTTCCTCTCTCAGTTCTTTTTCTCAGGGACAACCAGCAACCCCCATTTTACCATTCTGCCCTAGTATTTCTTCTGTTATCTTCCTCTATTTCTAAATACGATGTTTATATTGTTATTTCTTACTGCCTCAATTTTAGACATTATCCATTTCTTGGATAATGAATGTTATGGAAGTTGAGATCTTAGCACCCTTTACTTATATATCTATACTTTCCTTCCTCCCTCTCCTCTCAATATAGGTATATCACAATTCTCAGTGTATTAATATGCAGTGTTTACCTTATTAGGACTGTGTCAGTATTGTTCACTTCTGAGTCAAGTACTGTAATATATTCTGAATGGCTTTTTTATTGTCCTATTTTTTTCCAGCTTTACTGAGGTTTAATTGACAAATACAAATTATATGTATTTAAGATGCACAATGTGATGTTTTGATATATGTGTTCACTGTGGAATGGTTGCCACAGTCAAACTAACTTCACATATTCATCACTTCATATAGTTACCTTTTTTGTGTGTGAGGAGAACAATTGAGATGTACCGTCTTAGCCAATTTCAAGTATATAGCACATTAGTATTAACTATAGCCATCATGCTGTACGTTAGGTCTCCAGAACTTACTCATCTTGTGAGTGAATGTCTGTTCCCTTTGACCAGCATATCCCCTTTTCCCCATTCTCAGCCCCCAGTAGCCACCGTTCTACTCTGTGTTATTACATTACTATGAGTTTAACATTTAACATTTTAAGATTCCACAAAGGAGTGATACCATGCAGTATATGTCTTTTTGTGTCTAGCTTATTTCGTTTAGCGTAATGTCCTTCAGGTTCATCCATGTTGTCACAAATGGCATAATATCCTTCTTTCTCATGGCTGAATAATGTTGCATTAAATATATATATGCCACCTTTTTAAATCATTTATGTGTTGATGGACACTTAAATTATTTCTGTATCTTGGCTATTATGAATAATGCTTCAGTGAACATGGAAGGGCAAATATCTCTTTCAGATAGTGATTTCATGTCCTTTGGATATACACCCTATAGTAGCATTGCTGGATCAGATGGTAGTTCTATTTTTAATTTTTTGAGAAACCTGCATACTGTTTTCCATAGTGGCTGCACCAATTTACATTTCTAATAGCAGTGCACAAGTATTCCCTTTCCTCACCAAAACTTGTTATTTCTTGACTTTTTGATTATATCTGTCTTGACAGAAGTGATATGATATCTCCTTGTGGTTTTGATTTGCATTCCACTGATGATTAGTGATGTTGAGTACGGTTACATATGTATGTTGGCCATCTGTATATCATCTTTGGAAAAATGCCTTTTCACATCTTTTGTCCATTTTTAATCGGGTTATTTGTGTTTTTGCTATTTGAGTTGTATGAATTCCTTATATATTTTGGTTATTAACCCCTATTGGATATATAGTTTGCAAATATTTTCTTCTGTAGGTTACCTTTTTGTTTTGTTGATTGTTTCCTTTGCTGTGGAGAAACTTGTTAGTTTAATAGTAGTCCCACCTGTTGATTTTTGCTTTTGTTGCTTGTGCTTTTGGTGTCAAATACAAAAAATAATTGCCAAAACCAGTGCCATAAAGCTTTTCCCTGTTTGTTTTTTTGTAGGAGTGTTTTGGTTTCAGGTCTTATGTTTAAGCCTTTAATTCATTTTAAGTTGATTTTGGTGTATGGTGTGAGATAAGGGTCCAATTTCATTTTTGTGCATGTGGATATCCAGTTTTCCCAGCACCATTTTTTGAAGAACCTTTTCTTTCTCCATTCTGTATTCTTGGCATTATTGTTAGTTCACTTGGTAATGTGTATTCTTGGCACTAAGATTAGTTGACTGTATATGTGTGGATTTATTTCCAGGCTCTCTTTTCTGTTCCATTGGCACATACTTCTGGTTTTATACCAGTACCATACTGTTTCGGATTACTGTAGTTTTGTAATATAATTTGAAATCAGGAAGAAGTAAGATGCTTCCAGCTTTGTTCTTGCTCAAGATTGTTTTAGCTCTTTGGGGTCTTTTGTGGTTCCATATGAAGCTTAGATTTTTTTCTGTTTCAGTGGAAAATGCCATTGGAATCTTGGTGTAGGGATTGCTTGAAGTCTGTAGACCACTTGGTAGTAGTTTGGGTTGTATGGACATTTTAACAATATTAATTTTTCTGATCCCTGAACACATGATATCTTTCCATTTGTATCTTTTTCACTTTTTTTTATCAATGTATTATAGTTTTCGGTATACAGATCATTCACATCCTTGGATAAATTTATTTATAGATATTGATTTTGATGCTATTATAAATGGGATTATTTTCTTTATTTTTTTAACATAGTTTTTTTTTCTTTTTTTAAGATTTTATTTATTTCTTAGAGAGAGAGAGAGCATCCGTGTTGGGGGGCGGATAAGGGAGATAATCCCCAAGCAGACTCCCCACTGAGTGGGAAGCCTGATGTGGGGCCCAGTCCCATGATCCATTAGATCATGACCTGAGCCAAAATCAAGAGGCAGATGCTTAACTGACCACCCAGGCACCCCAATCATGATTTCTTTTGTTAGGTTTTCAAATTGTGGCTTTAAAAATTTGAGATATAGTTGACATATTATATGAATTTAAGATATGATGCATTGATTTGATACATTTATATATTGCAATGTGATTACCACCATAGCATTAGCTAATACCTCTGTCACGTTATTATCATTTCTTTTTTGTGGTGGGAAGAATTAAGATCTACTCTTAGAAACTTTGAACTTTATGATACAGTATTGTTATCTATAATCACTATGCTATGCATTAACTCTCCAGGACTTCCTTATCTACTAGTTGCAAGTAGGTACCATTAAATAATATATCCCCAATTCCCCTACCCTGTAGCCCCTGGTAGCCACTGGTCTGCTGTCTGTTTTTATGAATTCAGCTCTTTTAGATTCTACGTATAAATGATACTATGCAGTATTCGTGTTTCTCTCTCTGACTTATCTCACTTAGCATAATGCCTTCAAGGTTCACCCATGTTGTTGCAAATGGCAAGATGTCCTTCTTTCTCATGGCTGAATAACATTCCATTCTATGTTTTTTACACCACATTTTCTTTATGCATTTATCTGTTGTCAGACACTTAGGCTGTTTCCATATCTTGATTGTTGTGAATAATACTTCAATAAACATGGGAGTGCATATAGCTCTTCAATATCCTGTTTCATTGCCTTTGGGTATATACCCAGGATTGCTGGATCAGGTAGTAGTTCTATTTTTAATTTTTGAGGAAACTCAATACTGTTTTCCATTGTGGCTGCACCAATTTACATTCCCACCAGGAGTGAGTGCAGGTTCCCTTTTCTCCATATCTCACCAGCACTTATCTATTATCTTCTTGATGATAGCCGTTCTAACAGGTGTGAGATGACCTCTCATTGTGGTTTTGATTTGCATTTCCCTGATGATAAGTTGAACATGGTTTCATATACCACTGGCCTTTTAGATGTCTTCCTTGGGAAAAATGTTTATTAATTCCCCTGCATATTTTAAAATTAGATTTTTTTTTTTGTTAGCTATTGAGTTATAGGAGTTCTTTCTATATTTTGGATGTTAGCCCTTATTGGATACATGGTTTACAGATATTTTCTCTCATTCCACAGTGTGCCTTTTCCTTTTCTTTTTTATTGTTTGCTTTGCTGTGTAGAAGCTTTTTACATAGTCCCATTTGTTGATTTTTGCTTTTGTTGCTTGTGCTTTTGGTGTCATATCGAAAAAATCATTGCCCAGACCAGTGTCAAGGAGCTTCTTCCCCATGTTTTCTTCTAGGATTTTCATGCTATAAGGTCTTATATTTATCTATTTTGAGTTAATTTGTTTGAGTGGTATAAGAAAGGGGCCCAGTTTTTCCCAGTTTTCTGCATGTAGTTATTCTGTTCTACCAGCACCATTTGTTGAAGAGGCTATTCTTTCCCCATTGGGTGTTCTTGTCAAATATTAGTGAACTATATATGCTGGGTTTTATTTCTGAGCTGTTTTGTTATTGGTCTATTTGTCTATTTTTATGCTGGTACCATACTGTTTTAATTACTGTAGCTTTGTAGTATAGTTTGAAATCAAGAAGTGTGATGCTCCCAGCTTTGTTCTTCTTCTTTTTTTTAAAGATGTATTTATTAGAGAGAGAGAGAGAGAGAGAGAGAGAGAGAGTGTGTGTGTGTGTGTGTGTGCGCGCGCGCGCGCGCACAAGTGGGGGGAGGGACAGATGGAGAAAATCCTCAAGCATATACCAAGCTTGGAGCCTGACTCCAGACTCGATCTCATGACTCATGAGATCATGACCTGAGCCAAAACGAGGAGTCAGACACTTAACCGACTGAGCTACCCAAGTGCCCCTGTTCTTCTTTCTTATGATTGCTTTACTATTTGAGTTTTTTATGGTTCCATACAAATTTTAGGATTGTTTTTTATATTTCTGTGAAAAATGCCATTGTAATTTTGATAGGGATTGTGTTGAATCTATAGTTGGCTTCAGGCAGTATGATATTTTTCAGTATTTTTCCGATTTATGAACATGGGATATTTTTTCATTTGTCTTCTTCAATTTCTTTCATCAAGGTCTTATAGTTTTTATTGTATAGATCTTTCAATTCCTTGGTTAAATTTATTCCCAAGTATTTTATTTTTTATGCTATTGTGAATGAGATAGTTTTCTTATTTCTTTTTCAGATAGTTTATTGTTACTGTATAGGAATATAATGGATATTTGTATGTTCATTTTATATCCTCCAACTTTACTGAATTCCTTGATTAGTTCCAGTAGTTTTGGGTGAGTCTTTAGGATTTCTTTTTTTTTTTTTTTTAAGTTTATTTATTTATTTATTTAAGTAATCACTATACCCAATGTGGGGCTTGAACTCATGACCCCAAGATCAAGAGTCCCATGCTCTTCTGACTGAGCCAGCTAGGCACCCCTAGGATTTCAATATATAAAATCATGTCATCTACAGATAACAACAATTTTACTTCTTTGTTTCCTATTTATAAACCTTTTATTTCTTTTACTTGCCTACATACTCTGGCTAGGACTAACAGTATGGTGTTGAGTAAGAGTGATAATAGTGGGCATCTTTTGTTCCTGATCTTAGAGGGGAAGCTTTCAATTTTTCATTTTATTAAGTGTAATGTTAGCTATAGATTTGTTGTATATGGCCTTTATTATGCTGAATATGTTCCTTCTATACCCAATTTGTTGAATTTGTTGAACTAATTTTGCTAAATTCCGTAAGTTTTTGTATATTGTGTTTCTATTTTTGTTTGTTTCAAGATATTTCAAAATTTTCCTTGTGATTTCTTATTTGACCCATTGGTTTTTCGGGAGTGTGGTCTAATTTCTACATATTTTTAAAATTTCTACTTTTCTTCCTGTTATTGATTTTTAGTTTCATGCCAGTTGTGGTTGGAAAGATACTCAATATGCTTTTCAGTCTTTTAAAATTTGTCAAGACTTGGGGCACCTGGCTGGCTCAGTTGGTAGAGCATACAACTCTTGATCTCGGGTTGTAAATTTGAGCCCCATGTTGGGTGTAGAGATTACTTAAGATCTATAAATGAGGGACGCATGGTTGGCTCAGTCGGTTAAGCGTCTGCCTTCGGCTTGGGTCATGATCCCATGGTCCTGGGATTGAGTCCCACATAGGGCTCAGTGGGGAGCCTACTTCTCCCTCTGCTTGCTCTGCCTGCCGCTCCCCCTGCTTGTGCTCTCTCTCTCTCTGACAAATAAATAAAATCTTAAAACAAAAATCTATAAATGAAAGAAAGAAAGAAAGAAAGAAAGAAAGAAAGAAAGAAAGAAAGAAAGAAAGAAAAAGAAAGAGAGAGAGAGAGAGAGAGAGAGAGAAAGAAAGAAAGAAAGAAAGAAAGAAAGAAAGAAAGAAAGAAAAGAAAGAAAGAAAGAAAGAAAAAGAAAAGAAAAAGAAAGAAAAGGAAAGAAAGAAAGAAAAAGAAAAGAAAGAAAGAAAAGAAAGAAAGAGAAAGATTTGTCAAGACTTGTTTTGTGTCCTAACATATGATCTCTACTGGAGAATGTTTCATGTGCACTTTAGAAGACTATGTATTCTGGTGCTATTGCATGGAATATTCTGTTATGTTCATTTAGCCTAAAGTATGGTTCAAGTCCAATGTTTCTCTATTGCTTTTCTGTCTAGATGATCTCTCTGTTGTTGAACATGGGTTATTAATTCCCCTACTATTATTGTATTGATGTCTATTTTTCCTTTCAATTCTATTAATATTTGTTTTATATATTTAGGTGCTCTGATGTTGGGTGCATATATATGCAATTGTTATATTCTCTTGATCAATTGAATGAGTGGCTTTCTTATCTCTTACAGATTTTGTTTTTTCTCCTAGAGTTGAAAATCATTTTATCTTTTCATTTTCAAAGGTTTTCAGATGCATGTAACTAAACTTCCTCCAACTATTTGGGAAAATAACAAATCTGTTAAAGCCTCTCAATATTTTTCTGAATGAAAAAAACAATTTCATTTTCCCATAGAGACTTCCCTCCAGTGTAGACTTGGGCATCTCTAGGCTGGACACACACTGTCATACTGAGCTTCCCTTGGCTGCTTTTCTGGCTGGGATGCTCAGTCTCTTGGATCGCATTCCTTCTGCTTTCCTAAGTTATGTCCCAATTTTGCCAAAGCACATCTGTTAGGGGATTCCTAAAAAATCATGTAGGGAAAAATATATTTTTTAAGGTTTTTATTTTTTTTAAGTAATCCTAACCCAACGCGGGTCTCAAATTCACAACCCTAAGATTAAGAATTGCATCTTCCACCGACTGAGCCAACCAGGCACCAGGGAAAAATTAATATATATTTCTTTTTCAAAGAAGGAGAGTCTTTGCATGTTTGGAAATATTTTTATTCAATCCTCATACTTAAGTTTGAGTGAGTATAGAATTTTAGGTTGAAAATAATTTTTCTTCAGAATTTTAAAGGCATTTCTCCACTCTTTCCTAGCATCCAGTGTTGCTCTTGAAAACTACCATGCTATTCTGATTCTGTTATCTGGTTTTGGGGTTTTTTTAAAAATTATTTTTAAGTAACCTCTGTGCCCACTGTGGGGCTCAAACTCAAGACCCCAAGATCAAGAGTTACATGCTCTACAGACTGAGCCAGCCAGGCGCCCCTATTATCTAGTTCTTCGAAAGAGACCTGTTTTCTCTAATTCTGTCTCTATCATCTCCCCCTCTGCTTCTCCCCTTCCATCTCCTTCTGTCCCACTCCATGCTTTTATGATTTTCTTTAGTATTCTTTAACTTCCGTGACATGGATTTATGTGCTGGGTACTCAGTGGGCATTTTCAATATAATTATTACTTCAGTTCTGGGGAATTTGTTTGTATTCTACCTTAAATAATTTTCTCCCCTCCATATTCTCTGGTCTCTCTTTTAGCAAATTCTATTATTCCCCATCTCCTGGAATACTCTTAATTTCTTCTTTTCACTCAGACTTTCCACCTCTTTGGTTTTTGTATTATACTTTCTGGGAGTTTTCTTCATCTTTACCTTTCAACCTTTTGTTGAACTTCTATTCCGCCCGTCATGTTTTTAATTTTGAAGAGTTCTATCTTGTTGTCTAATTGTTCTTGGTTTTAGGTGTAATACTCTTATTCATAGCTGCAATATTTTATCTTACTACTCAGATGTTGTTAATGATAATTTTTAAATATTTTCTTCTGTTCCCTGTGTGATTTGTCTTTTATATAAAACCCCCATTTTAGCTTTTTAATTGAGGTATAACTTAATAAGATGTATACAGAACTTGGTTATACAACTTGAATTTTGCATCTGATTACACTCCCGTAATCACACCCAGATCAAGATATAGAACATTCTGGTGACACAGAAGGCTCCCTCATGACCCTTTCCAGGCAATATAACGCCCTAAGGAATAATCACTCTTTTGATTTCTATCAACAACAATTTGTTTTGCTGGTTTTCAACTTCATATAAATGGAGTCATATGGTACGTACTCTTCTGTGTCTGGCTTATTTTTTCCAACAATATTAAACCTGTTTGATTTATCCATGTAATCAATGTGGCAGTTGTTAATTATTTTTTATTGCTGTATAGTATTCCATTGTATAAATATACCACAGTTTTAATTTCCTGTTGAAAGACCTTTGAGTCATTGCCATTTGGAGTCTATTACGAATAAATCTAGAATATTCCTGTATATGTTTATTACAGATATAAGCACTCAGTTCTCAGGGCCATATATGCAGGAGTGAAATTTCTAGGTCATAAGGTTTATAAATATTTAGCTTTAAAAAATATTGTCAAATCGTTTTTCAAAGTGGCTGTACCAGTGGAAACTTCTGCCTGGAATGTATGAAAGTTCCTGTTGTTCCACATCCTCATCAACACTTGTTATTGTCAATTTTAAAATTTTAGTCATTCTAGTGGGGATATAGCAATATTTCATTGCAGCTTTAATATGAATTTCCCTGCTAAGCTTATTAGTTATTTGCATATCCTTTTTAAAAAAGTATTTTATTTTTAAGTTATATCTACACCGAATGTGGGGCTCGAACTCACAACCCTGAGATCAAGTGTTACACGCTCCACTGACTGAGCCAGCCAGGCATTCCTGCATATCCTTTTTTTTTTTTAATAAAACTTTTAAAAGATTTATTTATTTACTTGAGAGAGAGAGAGTGAGCGAGCGTGCACGAGCAGGAGGGGTAGAGGGGGATGGAGAGAATCCCAAGCAGACTCTGCACTGAATGTGGAGCCACATCAGGAGCCCAGATACGTGGAGCCACAGCCCTGAGATCATGACCTGAGCCGAAACCAAGAGTTGGATGCCTGACTGCACCACCCCGGCACCCCTGTATCCTTTTTTAAACATGAAATTTCTGTTCAAGATTTTGTCCATTTTTTAGAAAATTGGGTTGTATGTTATCTGAGTAACAAATTACTCAAGACATACTGGCTTGAAACCCCAGTAAACATTTATTATCTTGGTTTCTGTGGGTCAGGAATTCTGGAATGGCTTAGATGGGTGCTTCTGGCTTCTGCAGTCAAGAGGTTAACTAGGACTGCCGTATTCTACAGGCTTGAGTAGGTTTGGAGGATCCACTTCCAAGATGGCTTACTCACATGGCTAGTAAGTTGGTGCTGGCTGTTGGCAGGAGGCCACAGTTCCTTGCCACATGGACTCTCCATAGGGTGGCTCAACACCTCACAACATTGTTGCTGGCCTTGCCCAGAGCAAGTGACCCAGGTGAGAGTAAGGCAGACGCTTCCATGCCTTTTCTGACCTGGCTTTTGAAGTTACATTTTGACATGTGTGTAACATTCTTGGTTGCCTCAGTCTGTCTAGTTCAGTATGTGAGAGGACTAACTAAATGAGGGTGTGAATATTGGGAAGCAAAGACCAATGGGCATTGTTTGGGGAGCTGGCTTCCACAGGTTGTCTGTGCTTTTCTATATATTCTGATTAGAAGTTCTCTGTTCAATGTGGCAACACTGTCAGAGTGACTTGCCTTTTCACTCTCTTCATACTGCCTTTTGGTGACTAGAATTTAACAGCTTTATTAAGATAAAATTTATCCACTTAAAGTACAATTCAACACCTTTAGTGTATTCACAAAGTTATGCAACTATCACCACAATCAGTTTTTGAGTATTTTCATCATCCTTAAAGGAAACCCCATACCTACTACCAGTCACTCCCTATTCCTTCTGCTAACTCCCAGCCCTAGAAAACCGGTAATCTACTTTTTCTGTTTATAAAATTGCCTGTCCTGAACATTTTATATAAATTAAATTATACAACATATGTTCTTTTTTGACTGGCTTATTTCGTTTAGCACAGTGTATAGAAGAAGAATTATCCATGTTGTAGCATGTGACAGTATTCCATTCCTTTTTACTGCCAAATAATATTCTGTTATATGGACATACCACATTTATCCATTCAAGAATTGAAGGGTCATTTGGGCTGTTTCTACTTTTTGGCTATTTTGAATAGTGCTACTATGAACATTCATGGATAAGTTTTTGTATGAACATATATTTTCAGTTGGGTAAATAGGGGTGGAATTGTTGGGTTGTGTGTAACTCTGTCTTGAACTTTTAAGACCTTATTTTTTTAAAAAATTTAAAAAGATTTTTTATTAGAGAGAGAGGGAGTGAGTGCACAAGTCGGGGGGTAGGGGCAGAGGGAGAGGGAGAATCAGACTCCCCGTTGAGCAGGGAGCCTGATGCTGGGCTTGATCCCAGGACCCTGAGTTCATGACCTGAACTGAAATCAAGAGTCAGATGCTCAACTGACTGAGCCACCCAGGCACCCTGCCCCCATTTCAAGATTCTTTTTTTTAAAAAAAGATTTATTTATTTGACAGAGAGAGAGAGCACAAGCAGGGAGAGCAGCAGAGGGAGAGGGAGAAGCAGGCTTCCTCCGGAGCAGGGACCCCAATGCAGGGCTCGATCCTAGGACCTGAGATCATGACCTGAGCTGAAGGCAGACGCTTAACTGATTCAGCCACCCAGGCACCCCAAGACCTTATTTTTTTAGAGCAGTTTTAGGTTCACAGCAAAACTGAGAGGAAGGTACAAAGATTTCCTATATACCCAATGTCCCCACACATGCACAGCCTCTCCCATTATCAACATCCCCTACCAGAGTGGTGTATTTGTTACAACTGATAAACCTACATTGAAACATCATAATCACTCAAAGACATCAGTTTACATTGGGATTCACTGTTTGTGTTGTACTTTCTGTAGGTTTAGAAAATGTATAAAGTGTCATGTATTCATTATTATGGTGTCATACAGCACACTTCCACTGCCCTAAAACTCCTCTGTACTCAGCCTATTCATCCCTCTCCCTGACCCTGAACCCCTAGCTATCACTGACATTTAGTGTCTGCACAGTTTTGCCTTTTCCAGAACGTCATATAGTTGTAATAATACAGTATGTAGCCTTTACAAATTGGCTCCTTTCACTTAGTAATATTCATTTGTTTCTTTCATATCTTTTTAAGATTTTATTTGAGGGAGAGTGAGAGAGAGAGAGAGAGAATGAGAGCAAGAGTGCAAGCACACACAGAAGGAGAGGGAAAGGGAGAAGCAGACTCCCCACTGAGCAGAGCCCAATGTGGGGCTGGAACCCAGGACTCTGAGATCATGACCTGAGCTGAAGGCAGATGCCCAACTGACTGAGCCAGCCAGGCACCCCTTAATTTTCAACTTCTTTGGGTAAAAAGACCAAGGACTGTGCTGGATCATATGGTAACAGTATGTTTAGTTCTCTAAGAAGCTGCCAAACTGTTTTCTGAAGTAGCTGAACCATTTTGCATTCCCACCAGTAGTGAATGAGAGTTCCTGTTGCTTCACTTTTTCATCAGCATTTGATATTGTCAGTGTTCTGGATTTTGGACATTCTAATAGGTATCTCGTTTCAATTTGCATATCCTGGTGACATATGACGTAGAGCATCTTTTCATATGCTTTTTTTCATATGCCCATTTGCCTTCTGTATATCTTTTTGGTGAAGATGTCTGCTAAAGTCTTTGGCTCATGTTTTAAACAGGTCGTTCATTTTTGTATTGCTGAGTAAGAGTTCATTTTTTGTGAATGTAAATGGTATTTTTAATTTCAAATTCTACTTGTTAATTGCTGATATATAGGAAAACAATTGACTTTTATATATTAACCTTGTATCCTGCAATACTGCCATAATTGCTTATTCCAGTTTTTTAATTTTTACTTTTTTTGTAGGTTCTTTCAGCTTTTCTACATAGACAATCGTGTCCGCTGTGAATACAGTCTTATTTCTTCCTTCTCAAGTTATATTATTATTTCTTTAAAAGATTTTATTTATTTGACAGAGAGAGAGAGACAGACAGTGAGAGAGGGAACACAAGCAGGGGGAGTGGGAGAGGGAGAAGCAGGCTTCTCGCTAAGCAGGGAGCCTGATGCAGGGCTCGATCCCAGGACCCTGGGATCATGACCTGAGCCGAAGGCAGACGCTTTATGACTGAGCTACCCGGGCTCCCCTTAATATGTATTTTTTAAAGTCCTTTTCTTGTGTTATTGCCTAGGATATCCTAGGACTTCAAGGATGATGTTGAAAAGAGTGATGTCTTATTCTTGATCTTAGTGGTAAAGCTTCTAGTTACTCACCATTAAGTGTGATGTCAGTTGTAGCTTTTTTGTAGATTATCAAGCAGGGAAAATTCCTTCCATTCTTAGTTTACTAAGAGGTGATTTTTTTTTTTTTAATTTTTAGTTTTAAGTAAACCCCATACCACATATGGGTCTCAAACTCACAACCCCAAGATCAAGAGTGACACGCTCCACTGACTAAGCCAGCCAGGCACCCCAGTTTATTGAGAGTTTTTATCATGAATGGGTGCTGGATTTTTTCAATGCTTTTTCTGCATCTATTGATATGATTATGTGATTTTTCTTTTTTACTGTGTGGATGTGATGGATTACATTATTTGATGTTTGAATGTTGACCCAGTCTTGCAACTGGGATAAATCCCACTTGGTTATGTTGTAAAATTCTTTATATACCTTGTTGGATTTGATATGCTAGTATTTTTAGATGTATGTCCATAAGGTATTGATCTGTAGTTTTCTTGTAATGTTTTTGTCTGGTTTTGGTTTTATGGTAATGCTGTCCTCCTAGAATAGAGAGTATTCCTTTTGCTTCTATCTTTTAAGAGAACTGGCATAATTTCTTCTTTTAAGTGTTTTGTAGAATTTACCAGTCAATCCATGTAGGTTTGGTGCAGTTTTGGAAGGTTATTGATTCAATTTCTTTAGTAAATATAGTGTTATTCAGATTGTTTCTTCTTGTGGGAGTTTTGGCATTTTGTGTCTTTCAAGAAATTGGTCCACTTCAACTAGGTTATCAAATTTGTGGACATAGAGTTCATAGTATTTCTTTATTATCATTTAAATGTCTATGGGATCTGAGGCAATGACCCTTTCTTTATTTCCAATATGAGTAATATGTGTCCTCTCTTTTTCTTAGCCTTACTAGAGGTTTATCAATCTTATCAATCTTTTCAAAGAAGCAGCTTTGTTTTCATCACTTTTCTCTTTTGAATCCTTATCTTCAATTTCATTGGTTTTTGCTATATTTTTAATTATTTTTTTATTATTTATTTTCTTCTGTTTCCTTTGCATTTAATTTGCTTTTCTTCTCCTAATTTCCTATGGTGGCAGCTTAGATGATTGATTTTAGACCTTTCTTCTTTTCTAATATATATATGGTCAATACTACAAATTTCCCTCTAAGCACTGCTTTCACTGCATCACCCAAATTGGGTAAGTTGTTTTTTCATTTAGTTAAAAATATTAAATTTCTATTTAAATTTCTTCTTTGACATGTGTTATTTAGAAGTGTGTTGTCTAACCTCCCATTATTTGGGGATTTTCCAGCTGTCTATTACTGATTTCTAGTTTAATTCTGTTTTAGTCTGAGCAGGCATTGTATGATTTCTATTTTTTAAAATTTGTTTTGATTTATTTTATGGCCCAGATGTGGTCCATCTAGGTGAATATTCCATGTGAGTTTGAGAAGAATGTTTTCTGCTGTTACGGGATGTATTAGTCTACAGATGTCTATTATATCCAGTTTATTGCCGTTATTGTTGAGGTCAACTATAACCTTACTGATTTTCTGCTTGCTTGGTCTGTCCATTTCTGATAGAGGGGAGCTGACGTCTCCATCTCTACTATTGCAGACATCTATTTCTCCTTGCAGTTCTCAGTTTTTGCTTCACATATTTTGATGCTTTGTTGTTAAGCACATACACTGAGGATTGTTTTATCTTCTTGAAGAATTGGCCCCTTAATGATTATGATTTTTATGATTATGTAATGCCTCTTTTTATCCCTGGTAAGCTTCCTTACTCTTAAGTCAGCTGTCTGAAATTAATATAACCACTCTCGCTTTCTTTTGATTAGTATTAGCATGGTATATTTTTCTTCATCTACTTACTATTAATGTATATTTGTCTTTGTATTTTTAAAAAGTTGTATTTATTTTAGAGTGGGCAGAGAGAGTGTTGAGTGGGGGGAGCGGCAAAGGGAGAGGAGGAGAATCTCTTGCAGACTCCACGCAAGGCTCAATCTCATGGCGCTGAGATCATGACCTGAGCCAAAATCAAGAGTTGGATGCTTAACCAACTGAGCCACCCAGGTGCCCCCTCAATATTTTAAATATCTCACATTCCTTTCTTCTTGCTTTCATTGTTTCTGAAAATTGAGATGTAATTCTTATCTTCGCTGCTCTATAAGTAAGGTTTTTCCTCTGGCTTCTTTCAGGATTTTTTCCTCCATTTTTGATTAACTGTAATTGGAAAATGATAGGCCTAGGTATAGTTTTGTTACTGTTGTTTAGGGTTTGTTTGTTTGGCATTTATCCTGTTTGGTGTAATCTGAGTTTTCTGGATTTGTAGTTTGGTGTCATAGTCTGTTCGGGTGGCTCTAACAATACCATAAACCAGATGGCTTATAAACTACAGAAGTGTATTTCTCACAGTTCTCTAGGCTGGGCAATCCAAGATCAAGACACTGTCAGATGCGGTATCTGCTGAGGATCCACTACCTGATTCATAGATAGTCGCTTTGTCTTTTTGCTGTGTGCTAACATAGTACAAAGAACAAGGGTAGCTCTCTGGGCTCTTTTGTAAGAGAAGCCATCCCATTCATGAGGGTCCCATCCTTATGACCAGATTGCCTCCCAAAGGCCCAGGCTCCAAATATCATGACATTAGAGATTAGGTTTCAACATGGATCTGGGGGCGGGGGGGCCAGCAGTCTGGTATGAACTTGGGGAAATCCTGTTACTGTTTCAGGGGTATTTCTTCTCTTCCTTTCTTCTTTTTGGTATCACCATTCCATTTAAGTTATACATTTTGTAGTTGTCTCATAGCTCTTGGCTATGTTGTTCTTTTGGGTGTTTTTTGTTTTTTGTTTTTTTTTTTTCTCTTTGCATTTCAGTTTTGGCAGTTTCTATTTGAGCATTCCTTAAGCTCAGAGATTCTTTCCTCAGCTAGGCCCTATGAATAAGCTCATTAAAGATACTCATTTCTGTTAGTGTTTTTGATCTCTAGCATTTCTATTTCTTTCTTAGAAGTTCCAACTCTTGGTTTACATTGCCCATCTGTTCCTGCATGAGGTCTTTGTCCATTACAGCCCTTAGCATATTCATCACAGTTGTTTTAAATTCAGTCTGAATTCTAACATCCCTGCCATATCGGAGTCTGGTTGTAATGCTTACTCTCTCTTTAAACTCTGGGTTTGGCCTTCACAGTTTGGCCAGTACAATGCCTTATTAATTTTTTTCTTGATAGCCAGACAGGAATGAAAAAGGAATTGCGGTATGCCTTTAGTCATGTGGCAAGGTGTGGGTGGAAGAAATTGGTCTCTGGTCCTATGATTAGGTCTCAGTCTTTTAGTGCACCTGTGTCTCTGCACTGTAAATTTCACAGTGCTTGAGCTCCCCTGTCCCCTGCTCCAGGGCTGCTCCCCATTCTCTCCTCTTCCCAAGTGGCTGGCTTACTGTGGGAGCTCCTGCAGCATGCTACTAACACTGAGGAAGCTCCTGCTTCTGGTATTCAAAAGAAGACTAAAGTTAGTTGCAAGAGGAGGTTGGAGAGACCTGGTGGGTTAGGGGCTTGGCTAAATAATGAAGGTTCTGGCAGGCTACTAAGAGTTTGGATTTATGTCTAAATGCAACCGGAAGCCATTGAAAGATTTCATTATTTTTTTCTTTTCACATCAAACGGGCAACGTGATGAGGTCGTGACAAGGTTTGAGGGAGGCACGTTTCAAAGCAAAGGAGTGATGTGATCTGATTTCCATTCATATTTTAAGACATCCACTTTGTTAAGTGAAGAAGAGATTCAAAGGGATAGGAATTGAGACTAAAGTTGGCTACCAATTAGGTGTCACAACTGACACCTGAGTATTATCAGTGAAAACTCTTGGTTGTAAAAAATAGAAAATGCCAGCTGACTTAAGCAGAAGAGGAGCTTGTTTTATAATAATTTTATTTTTTAAATAGAACCATTTGGTAGTTTGCAGACTCTGCAGGAAGAGGGGAGAACCAGGCTTGGAAGGAAGTTTATCAGTCAAAGTTACCCCAGTCAGTTCAGTGTGGTCATTGCCACTGCCAAACCACAGCTCGCCCCACTGCTGCTGACATAGACGAGCAATCTGGCTACTGAAGCTAGAAGCACCTCCCACTCCCAGCTTCCCCCGTTCCCTCCTCCCCACACGTTTGAGGCACTCTTAGCCACCCTATCCACTTGAATAGATTTCTATACTGTCCTTACTTCTTGGGGTTACTGGTTAGTGATGTCAAGTTTGGATGCATCTGATTGACCAAGCCTAAGTCACAGGCATATGTACTACAAGCAGAAAAGGGTGGGTTTTGGTGTTAGGTAGTCTTCCAGCAAAACTCATTGGTATCCCACACGTCTTGTCTCCTGAGAAGCTGAGACAATGACACATCCAATACCGGCAATGGAAAACCTCTTATGACAGACTGAATTACTGACCCTTCTCTATTTTATTTTATCTGTGCCCTTGGCATGTACCTCTGCAATCCCCCCAACTTAGTGTATTTCCTCATCCTGTGGCTTTTTCCTCGGCCACGTGATTTGCTTTTGCCTTGGAAAGTTAACAGACAAGCAGAAGCTTGAAATGTGCTTGTGCGATTGATCTTGTGTTTCTGCCATCATGAGAACATGTGCTGGCTTGCCCACTTTTCCAAGGAGGCTGAGAAGTGGAGCAGGCCCACACACCTGCAGTGTGAAGCCAACCTGTTTCTGCCACTGCAGTCTATAGATTAACACCAGCTGTCCTGCAGATGGGAGCCTGGCTGAGATCAGCAGCTAAATACTTAGTGTATGCCTCTGAGTTTCTATGGTTTATTATGCAGCAATAGCTGACTAGATACAATTGAGGTTACCTGAAGGAACTCCACAAGGTTGAAAAGGTTGGCAAATATAAGGCTTTAATTATGGAAACAAGAAATGTTTCAGAGTGTGCATCAGTCGAAGAGACCTGTCTACTAAACTGAGTGACCACTCAACCTTCTTATGTATGGTTTTCAAAATTCTCTCACATTTATATGCTGGTCTTATGGCTTACAGAGCACTTTGTAAACATGATCATAAACCCAAGAGTATTACTGTCATCTGACCCAAGCCTAGCCATGGCCTCTCTACTGGGGTGTCATAGCATTCCAAATGTATCTAACATCTTCTACATTATAACAAAATCACCTCTCATGTACCTTTCCCATTGGATGAAGACCTCATACACACTGATTGGCACTCGAGTTGAACTTTTGTTATCAGCTCACTCTTCTGCCCAACACTCCCAATGGTTCTTCATGCCATTGTGAGTAAAACCCAAATTTTCCTTAGTGTCTACAAAAATCACAGATCGATATGGCTCTTTACTTACCCTCTTAATCTTTTTTACTCACACTGGCCTCCCTGGTGTGCCTTAGATTTGAACAAACCAAGGAACTTTTAAGTCTATCAATATTCCTTCCCCAGATTTACATATGGCTTTCACCTCTTTTCTCTCAAATGTCATACTAATGTAGTCTTCCCTGACCAAGTTATTTATAAAAGTTGAGTATGTAATGTTAAATATAAGGTTAAAACAGATGCCATCTGTGTTCACTGCTTAGAGCTCGATACTAACAGTGGTTTTCCTATGAAATGCCAAACTTTATCGTGTAATTCCATCACAGTGGGGAGTATCAGAGTAATGAATGGAATGGATAATGGAAGATAATCATGCTCTATTCCCAATGTTACTTGTCCTCGGATGCACTGAATTAAACTTTAAGAGGCACAAAAAAGCAGGACTCTTCATACCAGGTAACCCATTTTTCTAAAACTTTAGTGGTGCTTTTACCTATTGAATTTGAAAAGCTTGTAGGATGATTATACTTGACTGTGGTTAAGACTAAGGGTTTAGGCATTTTCATTATTTGCTGGGAGAAGGGTCAATGTTCATACAATTTTAGGACTGAAGTCCATTTTAGAACTTAAGAATGGGGGAATAGAAATTTACAGATTTCTGGTAACGAGTCTAAATATTTTAAAGACATCTGGTTTAAGATATGGTAGTGAGAATGTAAAGTGAATTATATAGTTTATAATATTTAAGTGTCTATGTAACACACTTTCCATTTTCTCTGAAGAACCCTGAATAAACCCAAGTTGTGTGGTAGATATTAGCATGTCAAGAAATCCAATTCCAGAATTCTATTTACAATTAAAACTACTGTCCCTTTCACAATGGAGCTCAATGTAACTACCTAGTGCAGTGATTCCTTCCAAGTATTACTTCACACTGGAGCTCAGGGTTGGTTATTACTGGCAAGATAGGCTCTTCAAAGTGGTAACGTTTAGCCTAAGTGAATAGATAATCAAATTTTAAAAACGCTCCTATCCTGCTACTTAGCCATATAGTGAGGTCACAAGACACTGTCTAGGAGACACCCATGAACTCAGTTTATCTAAATTTTAGACCAAGACAGTGGAGGTATACAGTACTTAGTTCTCACGGGAAAACTGCTGTTAATCATCAGGGTCTTCTGAATGGGTCTTGAACATTTAACAGTCTTGATTCTGGCTGATGCATAGAAGGTAGAGAGCCACCTATAAATCAGGCTCAGGTAGAATGGAGAGGTGGATCAGTTACCTGTGGACTTACAATCAGCAAGCAGAAATTTTCCTGTTAAGAGGTCACAATTTGCAGTTTTCTGGGTCAAATGATCTGTCGCGACTACTCAATGCTGCCATTATAATGTAAAGGCAGTCATATATAATGCATTAAGTGAATGGTGATAGATGTAAAAACTGGAAACAAACCAGCCAGATTTAGTACAGTGTGTGTCGTTTGCCTACCTTTGGGAATTCAATCTTAAGATGAAAAAGTGAACTGCTCTCCTTCCCACACAAATGTGTATCGCTTTTGTTATTGACCAGAATGGTGGAAAAACCTTTTTAGATTTTAAGGACTTATCAAGTGCCCCATTTGTCCCAATGAGGAAAATTCATCTGAATTAGCGCCTACGTTTAAAATCACCACTTAAAATGTCCACCAGCCTACACACCAGCAAAACTGAGTAAGCGAATGGAAAATGTATGCATTCAGCCACCACTACTACCCTGTAATCCTCAGGGGACAGGAAGACCTTTATTAAGTCCTTAAATGGCTTCCCTTTGGCCTTTATCCCAAGGTTAAGAGGATCCTCTTAGTTGAGGACACTAGTTAAAACGTGCACAGGATTGCAGCGGGGAGGGGGAAGAGAACCTCATCCCCCCAGGATGATTCGAAGTTCCCCCAGACTTACCACAGAATAAATTTCAAACAGAATCCTATTCATCACCTCATCCCAAGCCCCAGTTTTAACCTTTTTTTGGTCACAATAGTGTCTGTCCCTGTTCCCATGAACTAGTTTAACTGTAAGCCAGTATAGGGGCACCTGGGTGGCTCAGTCGTTAAGCGTCTGCCTTCGGCTCAGGTCATGATGCCAGGGTCCTGGGATCGAGCCCCGCATCGGGCTCCCTGCTCTGCAGGAAGCCTGCTTCTCCCTCTCCCACTCCCCCTGCTTGTGTTCCCTCTCTGTGTCTCTGTCAAATAAATAAAATCTTAAAAAAAAAAAATAAATAAAAATAAAAAATAACTGTAAGCCAGTATCTAATATTTCTGGTTGAGTTTGGGTATTTTTTTTCTCCTGTACAGTTAAGTGCACAAATGATTGCACAACCCCTTGGCAAAACTGGTACAGTTCATATGCACAGGTGGTTCTTATTTAGGGTTTCTGGCCTCTTCTTCAAGTTCAATGTCTTATGAATTCTCTATTGTGTCAGGCCTATGTTCACAAGATCCAGAAGGTTTTTTTTTTGTTATATAATCAAGTAAGATCTGTCTGTTGTCTGAAGCAAAACTGTGGGTGTACACTCTTTATCAATAAATCCTTCCCTGTAACATTTACCTAATTTTTATAAGGTAAATAAATTTCACCTTCTGGGTTAAACTTTTGTTCCTAGTCTAATTCATAATTTCTCTTCTTGAGCCTTTGCAAATTGAAATACTGATTAGCAGGAAATGAGGGTTGAGAATTGTTAGTTTTATCCTGAGGCATACTTTCCTTATGCAAGGGAAGTAGAGGGCTTGGGGTTCTCAAAGGCCTCCAAAAAAGAACAAAAAAAACTTATGCCAATTGTTGGGATCTGACATTTCCTGAATAATGTGTGCTTTCACAAGACCCTAGTCAGATTATGAATTTTAACTATTTTTCAGCAGTCCTCCAAATCAACCTTGCATTTGGTTTCAATCATCTCAGGCCTGCAGTGGTAAACAATGTATTGTTAATACTGGCATTTAAAAACCTGGGTTCTTTTGCCTTGAGGCAAGAATTTCAAGACTTAATTTATCCGATCCCTAAGTTATCCAATGGCTCTCCTATGGTTCTGACATTATTTGTCTGAAATTGGTGTATGCCAACAGTTAACCCAAGGGACTCACCAGATGACCACCATCAGAGGCACATGAACAGACTACTTGTTTCCTCTCCCAGAATAGGAAAGGAGTCTCCACCCATCAAACCGGTAAGTTCTAAATTTTCTTCAAGGTCTGCTGCCTGTAATACACTCCTGGTAGCAATTTAGAAGTCAAAATGCTTCCAGATCCAAAAGCCCAACTGATCACTAGCTTTAAAAAAAACCCACTTTACTGGCAGGATAATGGGTGGCTTACATGAATTAACTGCAAGCCAACACCTTCTGGGATGCATCAATTAGGCATGGTTGCTTTCTGAAGTTGTTCTAGACCTGAGGCCAATTAGAGGGCTGGGAAATCTTTGTATTTCTTACTCCATATACTGTAATGCAGTTAAGAAGTTAGGTATTTGGGTAGGGGACCTCATTCAGTGAGAACTGCACCTGATGTCCATCGTTCTCACACCCACTGCTTTGGTGCTGGCCTACCCCCTTCCCCTAGCAAGACAGCCTAAGTGGTACCATGTTTCTTCATGTACACTCTTACACCACTACAAAATTGTAATCCAGCCCCTTCTGGACCACATTCTACAAAGCATCTGAGGGGCCAAGTCTTACTCTCAAACTGGCTGACAATAAATTTGAAACACAGTTAGTTCCAGGTGCTATTTAGAAACACAAACATGCAGAATTTTAAAATCCATTTGACAGCTTCCAAAGTATACCACCACCCAGTGTGACAACTTAAGGCCTGCAAATACTGCCTATGAAATATATATACACATATATACACATATAATTTCAGGTAGGCTCCACACCCAACATGGGGCTTCAACTGACTACCCTGAGATCAAGAGTTGCATGTTCTACCAACGGAGCCAGCCAGGCACGCCTTCACAGCCCCCCCCCCCTTTTTTTACTCATCTGGTTATCTGGAGTATGGCAGAATGGCATCATGAATGAAAGTACAGACTGTGGATGGACATCTGCCCACATTTGGATTACCATTTCATAGCTGTTTTAATTTAAGGTAAGTTACATCTCATGGCTGCTACAGACTAAATGAACTGTTTTAGATACCTGGGACATACTAAATGATTTTGATAAATTACCTGCCTATTGCATTTTCCACTGAATTGGCCACCCTCTGGGCAAGTGTGGAGACTAGACTTATTTAATACAGTATCATCCAAATGAAGACAATCAAGTACCTAACTCCCCTCTTAAATGTATTTTCCAGGAATGCACAATTAAAAAAAAAAGGCAAAAAGAATATATTTCAGCCCAAGGGATACTGTACAAGGGACTAAAAACTACTTTAAAAAACCCTCCAATTATAAGTAACAAGGTTAAAACAAAATCTTCTATGGCAACTGAGTTGTACCAGCCTTTTACTCTTTTCATTTGCATTTATTTAAACACAGTTCTCAAAACATTTGAGTGAAATTGGGCTTCCTTTGGTAAGCAAAGGACCTGAAAATAATATTTAAAAAATGAACAGGCAAAGTCTTCAGTTCATCCACAACACAGGTGTAGTGTTCCCTTTTTTTCCCGAACTCTGAAGCACTTAATTTTTTCCGTAGTCTAAAAGCTAGAACAACAAGAGTACATTTGTGGTGGAATGTATTGTCACTTGCTGATAACTAGTTGAAATACCATTATCCCCTTGTAACAGCTTTAAGAAATAGCCTTTTGAAGGCATACATTGTGTACCTCTTTTCTTATCCCCTGCTTTATATGATACAGATTACATAAAGGCTGACAAATCCACATTTATATAAGCATTAAGCATTGGCTGTATTGAAAGTTCTTTAGTTCTAGTACTAGCAGTACAGGGTTACAGAGCATAATTTTTAACACTTAGTTGCAGGTATATTACGTATAATGTTTCATGGATTGGAGGAAAATGGGTATTTTTGTCTTGAAATTTACTACTGACACAACCTAATCTGAACAGTTTTGCTAAGCATTGATGTTAGAAAGAAAAGTAAAAACCAAACTTTATTGTTGCTTTTTACCATTTGGTAGCATTTTACACACAGGCTTCGATCTTCAGAATACCCTGGATTCAGTAGAAAAACCTTTTTAAATGAAGTTTTGTACAATAGAAACTTCTCAGCAGTCAAAATTTAGACTGTAAAAAAATACATGCAAAACATACTTTTCTGAAAACACTTAACTTTGAACAAAGCACCGAACTACACAAATGCAGAATGAAAACAGCATTTCAACTCCACCAAAGTAGTCATCATAAAAGGTGTAAAAGTCACCTAACTTCACTAGGCACTGTTCACTTTTTAAACAGGAGACAATAAAAAATATTGTCCACAAACAATATCCCAACTCTAGGGTAGGTTTCAGAAAATCTTCAACTTCATGCTTTAATAGCGACCTAGGAAGAAATAATAATCAGTCTCAGTATTGAAGCATATTTATCAAGTGTACTTTAATGTTGAGACTTTTTAGATTATTCTACCATTAGAAAATTTCTATGCACCAGATTCTCTCCTATGAAAAGGGTTACACTAGAAATCAAAGAACCAACACTGAATAAAAGAATTAGCTGGGAAGTATATAACTCAACCCCCAGGAGCTAAGGTTTTAAAGTCACCCAAATGTTTCCAGGCTGTACAAAAACTGCAAGCCCTCCTAAAAAGAAAAGGTACAAATGGTGACCAGAATGTATTACACATTTACTATTTTAATTAGCAAGAATAAGATTCCAAGGATTTTCATATACTTCCTTGAACCCTACACACAAAAACCAAGGGTGGGTGGGTGGATTGTAATATAGATGAAACTACTTGAATTAACCCACTATCTACTGTAGTTTGGTAACTTCAAGCCATACTATTATAAAATCATATCAAGTTAAAAACTTACGAGGCGAATATGATCGAGATCTGGAACGTGATCTGTATCCTCCACGACTATAATAAGGAGAAGGTGACCGCCTTCTGTAAACAAATGCCAAGACCATCTAAGACTCCATAGATTTAAGTTAGACTAAATGATATATACAGATTGCAATAGTCATGGTATTTCCAAAGTCTGTTTTAGATAATAAAACCACTAATCCCAAGCCACACCTTCATGAACTAACACCCAAAACAAATTTTACTAGTGCTTCAAAGCAGTTTTCTAACACTGACTTAAATATTCACTTGCTTACTAAGATGCTCATTAAAAGCTAACAAAAATGCAATAGTACCAGAAAATAGCAGTAAGGAATAAAGATATGGATGCTTATCAGTGACCTTAATTTACAACACTATCATCACTTATTAAAGTACAAAATGGGGCCATTGAGTAATTACCTAGTATAAGCCCAATTCATTTCTGTAAACACACAAACGAAGCCACATATACACGATCACTTGTTTCAGTTACAGCATTTTACGAATTTCATGCAATCCAAATTTGTGTGACCCAACTTTTAATAACCCCCAAAATAACCAAGTGTCTTTCAGGTGAGCCATTCTACTGGTGTACCATGTACATTTAAAATCCTCTCCTGCCATACCTGTAAATCTGATCCCTGTCTTGAGCAGCTCTCCATCCTCCTCCACCTCCACCTCCTCCTCTGTGAAGGCAGAAAAACAACACACATTCATTTTTTTTAAAGTTTTAAAAACAGTATTTATGCGGTATAATTAAAACTCCCACAGAGAAATGAACGATCATTTTTTGTAAGTAAAGTGATTAAAGCCCTAACTTTTGTCACCCTTTTTACAAAATGGCATAGAGCTCTCTCTGGTGGCTAAAATGAGTAATAGAACAAATTACACTTCTAAAGTAAATGCTCAACTGAATTAAAATAAAACCTGAACGTTTAATCTTCCCAGCCTCCACAGATTAATCCCTAAGAGTGCCAATTGACACACAAATGTTCTTTCAAAAAAGGTTTTTGTTGGGGATAAAATGCTGGACCATTGCGTCAGAAGCAAGCTTAAGGACTCACTTCCAGAGACCGTAATTGACAACTTCTTTTAAACATTCAAAACAGTGTAAAAAAAAAAAAAAAAAAGACAACCACATCTCTATAAGGCACCATGGATTAATCGTACAATTTACATTTTCATAAGCGAGAGGGTCTAAATTACCCGCTGCAGCTAAAATAAAGATTTTACTTCATTTTATCTTCAAAAGTGTTTCTCAGTATGACACTTATTTCTCTACTAATCCCCCCCTAAAAAGGTTCAATCTTTTGGTAATTAAAAAAACCTCTAGCCATTCTTATACCAAATTATTGCCTTTCAGCAAGTATTTCTTTGGACTCTTCCAAGACTTAGTTTTCCCTACCTAGAGAGCATCAGACACCAAAAATGCTTTATAAAAGCAATGACTTTAAAAATGCAGCTTATGGAACTTAAGAACAAGGACAAAACAGTGAAAAAACTGAAGTACGGTCTGTAATTTTGGTTCCACTGCCATGCTCAAAACCAGGGATTTCAGCTGATTTAAGACTTGATTTTTTAAAAAATTACACATATTAGGTTAAACTGACTAGACACATAACCTAAAAATCTACAGTTTAAACTCTAGCCCTACATTTCTTAGTATAAAAAAGATTTTATTAAACACTAAAGTTTAGTGTTTTTAAGGTTGTGCCTTAAATTATGATTCAGGAGAAGAGACTGGTACCTCCCTTCAAATTTTTGGCAACTTAAATCTATTATGGTTAACTTACCTGTATGATCTGCTGTAGTAGTCTCGATCATCATAGCCTCGATCATATCCTCTGTCATAGTAATCCCGACGGCGTGAGCTGCCACTGTGAATAATGTATCTTCATAAATATATTTCATCCAATGAAATATATCTTCATAAAATACCACGTGGCCTTCCTTCCCTATCTTCCTACATACAACTGTTATTGTTTAAAGCTGTTCAGACAATAACAGCAGCATGACTCATTTGGGTCCTGGGAGCCACAGCTGAGCTCTAAGGACATGACTGGGCAACTGCTCCAAGTATAATCTCTTTATACGCTCTTATATTGAGCAAAAATATTATCTACTAATAACCCCCTAATTTTTAATTCATAGACAGGCCTTTTCTAATAAAGTTACCCGGAAAAAGATTATTCCTATTTAAGAATTCACTGATATGGGATAAACACTGTCCTTTCTCTGCTCCCTGTAACAACGTACATAAATATATTTTCCTAAAGAAAGGGAAAATAAAATATTTGGAAGAATGTGGTTTCAGGAGTGGGAAAATTTTAATTAAAAACGACAAAAAACAAAACTTCAACACAATATAGAAACACTGGTGAGAATGACGACAAAGGAGAGGAAGTATCCTCTCTATATGATCATATAGTTCAATGCGAAAACCGTTTTCCACTCTGCTTAACAAGAACTAAAAAATGCACAGGAGTAGAATTTGTTATAAACTAGACTTTTACCTAGAATGGTTTTAAGTTTCCATTACGATAAAAATGGTCTAAGCAAGAACATTAGTTATCAAGCAAAGCCAGATATATGGCCTTTCTGTATGATATGGTGGGATGTCATCTACCAGTGTTCAGCACAAATACAAGGTCTCCACTGAATGTATTCTTTTGAATAGTCGTTACCCAGTTAAAAAAAAAAACACACACACAGGAAGAATGATTTGTACTGTGGCAGGACTAGATGAAATGTCAAAGATTTTCCTCTAGTACATGGTAGTTCTTAGAGAAAATGCACTCAGCCATCAATCTATCTTAAAAAATAAACTTACTAGGTAGGTCTCCCCATGTAAATTCCTGGCGTTGGGGTATGTGGTCTTTTTGTTATAGAGAAATCAACTCTGATCCTACGTCCATCAAGCTCCATTCCATTGGCACGCTCTTTTGCCTTCGAAAGATACATTAAGTTATTATATACACCTGGGGCAAAGCCATCCACAAACTATCCAGTATAAAAACTTTTGTAAATATTTACAAATAAGATATTTCTAAGTAACTGTATCTTATTTACAATATAAAAGCGAAAATTGTCCTTGGGAGTCAACAATAGGACTATTATAAAAAGATACAGGTCAAAAAAAAAAAAAAAGGGCGCCTGGGTGGCTTAGTTGGTTGAGCGACTGCCTTTGCCTCAGGTCATGATCCTGGAGTCCTGGGATCGAGTCCCGCATGGGGCTCCCTGCTCAGTGGGGAGTCTGCTTCTCCCTCTGACCCTACCCCCTCATGTGCTTTCTCTCAAATAAATAACATCTAAAAAAAAAAAAAGATACAGGTAGACTTTTACTTACTTCCTTGGCATCATCTACATTTTCAAAATACACAAAGGCAAATCCTCTTGAACGTCTAGACTGCTGGTCATATACAATAGACACATCAGCAATGGGGCCATATTTAGAGAATACTTCTCTTAGATCTCTTTCTGTAGTGTACAAGCTCAATCCAAATACTCCAAGACAGCAGTTGGGATCAGGATTTGCCTAGAAATGGAAAAATCAATTTTAAACCTTAAAATTTGTCATAAACCAAAGAAAAAATGTATATAAATTACCCAAAATGTCACTAACAATAAAGTAGATTTAAATAAACAAAATTTAAAATCAGTATGTTATGGCAATAGCTGCAAGCATTAATGGGCAGAAAAAAGGGGTGCCTGGCGTGGCTCAATCAGTTAAGCATTGGACTCTTGATTTTGACTTAGGTCATGATCTCAGGGTTGAGATCAAGCCCAACATCTGGCTCCAACACTGGCCATGGAGCCTGCTTAAGATTCTCTCTCCCCCATGGGGCACCTGGGTGGCTCAGTCATTAAGCATCTGCCTTCGGCTCAGGTCATGATCCCAGGGTCCTGGGATCGAGCCCCCATTGGGTTCCCTGCTCGGCAGGAAGCCTGCTTCTCCCTCTCCCACTCCCCCCCTGCCTGTGTTCCCTCTCTCGCTGTGTCTCTGTCAAATAAAATCTTAAAAAAAAGATTCTCTCTCCCTCTGCACCCCCTCCCAAAGAAAATCCTGCGAAGAGCATTTCAACCTCAAATTAAGAGAGAGAGAGAGAGAGTGTGTGTGTGTGTGTGTGTGTGTAGGGAGGGGGAAATAGGGACTCTACTAGTGAATACCAAAACTGGCATTTTTGTGGGGGGAGACTGGAGAGCAATTTGCCCAAGGAATTCACCTCTTAGGAATTTATTCTAGGCATAAGAATAGTGAGAGTAGCATTATCTCTATAAGCCAGAGGGAGTAACTATTTCAGGGAAGATAAGCCTTAATACCTGAAATAAACTCGCTTAAAATTAAACGGAAAAACCCAGAAGCATTCTAAAGAGTATTAAAGCTAACCCAGAAAACTTCAGTAACATTAGTATGTCCCATATAGATAGTAATGCACAATGGGATTTTTTATTTGATAAGCGAGCTACACCACTGCCACGGTATTTTGCTTACATATAACTGATAGCTCAAATGTACACCATTACATAAGAAATACCTTTTAAATAGACTTACCTCAAAACACTAAAAAGTCTCTAAAGAACTCGTGTGTTCACTGCCAGAAGTCTACTGTCAAATGTAATCAGTTCTAATTTTGAACGAGAAGAGAGACATATTGCTTCAACAATTTTTTCATCTTACCCGATTCCCAACATGACGCCTGCGAGTAGACATGGGAGAATGACTGTGGCTATGCCGTCTTCGATAATCTCGACTGTAAGACCTGCTACGGGATCGTCTATGGGAGCGGGACCGAGATCTTGATCTTGTGTAATGCCTTCGAGAACTTCTTCTGGATCTAGACCTGTAAGACAAAGGCTTCAGGGTTATGACTAAGTAACTGATTGATACAGCTTTTAATTCTTCTAATAACCTGGAGTTAAAATCCCAAAGACGGAACACAATTCAGACATACATTAACATGAAATTGAGATTTTTCTTCTGTATCTACAGTCATCTCAACTCTCCTAGAAAGAGCTCCAAACCACTATCAGCTCTCTTCCATTTCTTAAGATAAAGGAGATCAAAATTAATATATTGAAAACCAATTAACACACTAAAAAATTTGGTAACCATAAAACATGCAGCACTTCATACTAGCTTGATTTGTGCCCCCCTTTTCCCTCAATATAACACCCTCTATTTTTTCGGTCTCTCCCATTATGCCCACCATTCACTTAAGATAAAATCACCATCACCATAGTTTTGTCCAGCAGTGTTTTAAAACCAATCAATCGCTCTTAACTAGAGTGATATGAAGTGTCATCTAAACCAGACAGGACACATTGTAAGAGAGAAAAGAGGTGCAGTTAATTATGCCTGGTAAGAGGCATAAACTGGGGCTGTCCTGGGCAAACCAAGGACGTATAGCCTACTCTAGACAAACATTTAAAAAAAAAAAAGTGCGCTGTGTTACCGTATTATTTTTGTTTTTTACACACATGTATATTAGACACTACACCTATTTATCAAGAATTGCAGTTATGAAAGCCAATGTTCTGCAGTCCATTTGTTATACTTAAACTCATAGCGAATCCTCACAATTCTGAAGAACTAGTACTTTTAAAGATAAGGAAGCTAAGGTGGAAAAAGGTTAAGTAATCTGCCCAAGTCAGAAAAAATAGAGGTAAGATTTGAACCCTAACGCCAAAAGCCCAGGCTCTTAACCACTTAAGTCTTCTGTCCCAGAACTTATGATTAAGTACATTGCTAGTACCAATGTTAAATAAGCCAACAAATGATCTAACCCTCTCTATCTTCCTAATTTACAAAGCACACACCAATTTCAGAGCTAAGAGTAACAGAAGAAAATCCCAAGACAGTCTTTCTTACCTAGATTCAGATCTGGACCTGGACTTTGATCTGGAACGCCTGGAATCTTCCTTGGAGCGAGACCTTGCTGGGGTATGCCTTGCAGATTTCCCAGATCCATGAGCACTTCCACTTCTGGAAGCAGAACGGGATTCCTACACGTAGATGTCAAAAGTTTAATTTGTATACTTTCTGGGCAACTTTAAAAACAAATAAGCTGCTGTGAGATAAATGGTGAGGGAAAGCAATCCCCTTCCAAGATAAGAAAACATAGGTAAGGGCAGGAACTGAATATACCTGGTATATTTACATTGCTCCAACTGACATAAGCCAATTAACTTGAACTTCCACCTTTTCTGGAGCAGGATTAAGAGTTAACTGACCCCACTCTCTTCAGAAAGGGGTGCCAAAGCCAAGCAGTTAAGGGAACTGTCCAAGGATTGTGTTTTGGGATTGTTACTCCATAAAGACTAGGGTGAGAAAGAATCTTATTAACTATTGACACCTATACCTTATACCTATATTTCAATCAAGTTGCCATCAATAAAACAAAACCCTATGAAAGTCATAAAACTTACTTTTAAAATGCCTTTTTTTCCCAATAAGACCTTAATTTCTCAAGTTTTACTTATTTTTAAGTGGGGAAAAGAGGCAAGGACAATCTGTTTCAAGTCCTAGCAAAAGGCAGAAACCTAGTGGAAAGCAAGGACCAGCCTGAAGGACACTAAACCCTATTCCATCTAACCATTATGGGAACCCCTAAGACTCTCAAAGCAACCAGATGGAACCACAGCAGAAAGGCAGTGAACTGTGCAGAAGACCAAAGAGAGTGCCAGAGATCTACAGCTTCCTGGGCTAAATGGAGATGAACCAGGGCAAACTGATGGGGATCTAGGAATAAGTAGCTAGGTTAGTTACATAAAGGACCTACTGAAACCAGAACAGATTAAAAATCAGGGGCTCCTATCAAGGTCCATTAAGGGAGGAGTTCAGAATCGCACGTAAAAACCAAAGTCTAGGTATATACTATATAGCCATAGCTTTCCCAATCAAAACTAGACTACCTGGTAGGTAAGTGGCACAGTAAGGAAAATCTCTAAAGAAACCAGCAAAAGAATGGGGAAACAGGGTAACTGGCTTACCAGTGAGTCAAAACATACAGTCAACTCATAAGCAGAAAAGACATACATATAAAGTAATGGAACCAAGGAAATGTCCTGCCAAGGCACCAAAACAGAAACAATGGATTAAGAGAACAAACCCACTCAGTCTGATAGCAAAGGTGTATCATCAAGCAAGACCACCTTACTTTATGCTCCAACTTAAGGCAAATTAAAAGGCATAAAGTCTAGTAAGTCTTTCCACCCGAGACAGAGCAGAAATGGCCAGACCCAAAAAGAACCAAAACAGTACAGTAAGTCACTGCAGGAGTAAGACTCAATGTTGAATAAAAGTACCACTGGAGACCTCCCTGTGCGGTAAGCTTTCAGAATATTCTGGCCATTCCTGAAAGGATAGAATAGGATTTTAAATTATAGCTATAGCCTTTTTAGATTATGTTCTGTGATCTACAGCTTGATGGGAGAAAATTTGGAAGATCATTGCTATGATGCTCAGGGCAAAAATTTATATGCAATACAGAAGAACTTAAGTTTGAAGTTTAGAACAGTAAAGAAAAGAGTAACTCAGTAAAATGAGTTCTGGTCTCTAGGCCTGAAAGAACTCTAGAAACTTCCCAGTAAGATTTCAGTCATTATAAAACATGGTGTGAAGGGACGTGAAATGTGACAGCCCCCCTCCATCACCCCCATGGGTTGACTGTAAAAAGGTTCAAAGAAAAAAATACTCTTATTAGTGAGAACAACTACCTTTAACAAGGAACGGTTAAAGGGTGTACTGCAGCTTTGGGGACCCCAATTAACAATCTCTTGGCATTCTCTGGCAAATATTCTGCACACAGACATTTAAAAGCACAATCCACCTCCCTCCTCTCCTTGGACAAAGTAGTTCTCACAAAATAGGGGTGGGGTGCAGTTTCCGGCATCTTTACCACAGGCAAAAGCTAACCTAGAAGAGAAAATAGAAAAAGGGACCCCAAAAGTTAACTGCCTTTGTTTATTCCAATGTTAGAAAAGATTACTTCATGGAATGATTATAGCTTTTAATGGAAACCAAAGAAAACAATTTACTCTGGAAAGGAGAGGTGAATATACCCACAGTAACAACTCGTAATAAAAAGATTACCAATAAAGTAGTTGTAGTTAACAAATCAGTAAGCCTAAGGATCGGAATATAAAGGAAGAAATGGTAAAAAGCCAAGATCTCTTTTTAAGCCTCTTGCTTCATTAAACAGAAAAACCTTATCCTAGCCTACTTCACCTGTCTGCCCACTGAGAGGAGATTGTACTTTTAGCCTAGCAGATCAAGGGTCAAAGATCCAGTGTCTGTGAAATTCTAAGACTTTCCTCTCAGCCTCTTAAGACTTACTGGCTATATGCATATGTATTTTGTGAGCAATCATTTCTTAGGCCAGGAACAGAGGAAACACCAGCCAGAATGGAAAGATTTTCCCTTTTATACTGACATTTGGTTAGGCTAACACCTAAACAATGCCTCCACCTCCTCCTACCTTTCTTGTCAGGGACGTTTCTTAAAGAAGTTAGCCCCTTTTTTGTAGTTATGTTGGCCCTTAGCTGGTTTGAAAAATATTCAAGGAAATTTAGCCTGTCCAGAAGAAATGATACCTAAAATTATTAGCCAAATCTAAAAACAAAGTTAACTTAAACCTTAATCCATGGGCAAATCTACAAAACCGGCTGGGAAATCCTCCACATAAAGAAAACTCGAAGTCCACTCTTAGGGCTAAAAATTGTGTGTCAAGGCATTAAAACCATACCAACCCCCCCCCCCCCCCACTACTCTGGCCCTTCAATACCTCAAGGAAAAGGATCATGAACTTAAAAGTTAATATAAATAACAAAACCAAGAAATTTCCTGAATTTTTGCTCAAGGAATCAAGTTTTTATAGATTGATCTTAGTCATATAACAATATACAACTTGAAAGGAGGTCAGAAAAAAAACTCAAGGCTTTCAACAAAATAACCTTCATCTCCCCCTATTCCGAGAATGGCACCATCTTAGAAAAACATTTTGAAGAGATAAACGAAGTGGAAACCATCTGGAACCATCAAATCACTAGGTTTCCTCTGTATTACTTTAGAAACTAGATGCAGTAAATGAGATTTTGAACAGTGACTCTTAAACAGAGGTATGGAGTAAACCTACATAGCATTTAAGAATACATGTCCCTAAACTAGAGCTCATTCTAGTAACTCTGGAGGTGGTCTTCTACATTTCTTAGAAGTACCACACGTATTTATGATGCTAAGTATCTTTGGTTTATTCAGAGTTTTATGCTTCCTACTGATTTTTCTTGGCAAAAGCATCATCTTGGAACCTTGTTTCTCTCATTTTCTCTGCCCCCCCTGCAGAGGCCTATCTCCCTCTTACCTCCCCAATGGCCAGAGTAGGGGTGAGAGGAGGAAGCACTGTTAAGAATCAAAGATACTTTGGCCAATGGGTGATGGTGGTGGTGGGGGGAACCCTGAATGGATGGGATGGTCCACCAGCATCAGTGTTTAGTTTCACCATACATCTATCCAGCTTAGACCATATAATCAAATTCCAAACTGCTTTCCTTCCACTTAGAGGCTTAATAGGTCTTTCCTCTTTTGGACCCCAAGGACCTTTCAGGTCTCCTGATAAGAGAATCCATGGACTTGAAGAGAAACAGAATATCCATTCACAGCTCTCTGCCTAATCCGTAAGTAATTCGGAATGCAAAATTAACATTAACTTAATGTTATTAGTTTATACATGGCAAAAAATTTTACAAACCAGTAATTGGGACAAAGCAAAAGCTGGAAACTACTGTAAATGGGAATAATTTTCTTCTCCTTGAAAACACAGAAATAATTATAAAAAGCACAGATCTCACACTGACAGTTCGCCCTAAAACCCCAGAAAACAGACCCTTCTAGAAATGTCATTTAAATCACTTTATCCAAGAGCTGGAAGATCTAACTCTCAGAGAGTTTTTAGGTTGTCTTCATTTCAGGAAGGAGAAGTGATACCTTTGGCTTTCCCAACAGAGGACAACTCTTGGTTAGCTACCACTTGGTATTATTCTGACACGTGTTACTTGTCCCATACAACTGAAAGTAACATTACACTGATCATCTGATTCTTTTATTCAACTAAAACAAAACACACAGATAGGGAAATAATAGAACTTGAGGTTTCTTTTTTTCCAGTAAGTACTGGGAGTGGGGAACCAGAATAAAGCTACTTTATAATAATCTATACCTCTCACATCATTCTAACAATGAAGTGTTAATAGCGGAAAATGAGAAAAGGGAATAAAACTGTTTACCGAATAAAGCACCTACTACTATTGCCGCTTTGAGAGAGATCCTGTTCACTTGTGTGACCCACCTCATTCTAAGGTAAACCTTTTTTTTTTTTTTTAGCAGTAATCCTAGTCATTCAGCTGGAAAAGGCATTAAATAGAAAAGAATTAAGACTCATCCTTGTGAATTTAGAACCTGCATCTTAAAAGGTAGGGCCTAATCGGTCATAGCTTTCCACTATGCCATCTGGAAAGAAAATATTTTCATAAATGCCAAAAGGAGCTGGCTAACCTGTTCACTGGTTTGCTTCAATTTTGAGGGTTCAGTTCTATAACCATCCTGGTGACATTCTTTAGGAAAACTATGACAAACATAGAAAACATTCTATTATACATTGCTCAGTACTGAAGGATAGGGGTCAGTGAATTTTAAAAGTCCACGGAGGTGGCACAAACCACCAATTCCAACTCTGGAGGTACTCACTCATACCCCAGGACCAGCAGACTTAGATGAAAAAATCTAGAGGGACAACATGAAGCCAACTGTTACATGCCAGAGAGCTCATTCCTGCCTCAATATTTGACTACAAAGGATTATTTTTTTTTAAATTGCATTTCAATCATTTGACTAAGAAGTTAAAATTAGAATTACCTAATTTAAACGTTTCCCCTGGAAGGCACGTCTTTGCCCTGTATATATTTTCTTCTATTAAACAAATAATGCATGCATGTTTAGCAAAATATACAGGGACACATAAACAGACTAGTAATTACTTAGCGTAGTGCTTTCTGATTCCAGATTACTTCTTATCTTAACTTCATTTTTATTTCTTTTCTTCATTCTTCCGTTTCAAATTCTGACTTCTTTCATCTTCCCCACTTCACACAAATTGCTCAATATTCTACAAGTGGGACTTCTGGTCTGATAATTAGCATGCATTCTTTCTTTTATTTTTTCAAATTTCAGCTTCACTTATTCCTGAGCTTCAAATACTCATTTATAAAACTTGTCAAAGGACGACTTCCGCATTTTCCTTCTTCAACATTAACCTTAATAGAAAAAGAACAGGATGAAGATATTTTAAAACTCCAGGATAAAATCCAGTGCCAAAACTGAAACTAGAAAAAAAAAAAAATCCCTTTTTTTGGATTAAAAAAAAAAAAAAACCCTAGAATATGCAGCTCAAAAAACTGAAACTAGCCTCCTGTTGGTTCTAAAATATAAGGTAATCAACCTCAATTGTCTACTTCAAATAGATTTATCATGCTTAAGTTGAATGCGAAGTGCGCAACTGAACATTTGCTGTTCATCTAACATTTAAGTCCTTTAATTACATTTCACACTTCTACTTATCGTATTCATCAATAGAAAATGTTAAGTGTCAAAAGCACATCTCTAGTCAAAAAGTGACACATTAATACAAAAGTGCAAGAAAGGAAAGCACGGACAATTCATTTATACAATGATGACAAGGCTCAGGGTTGGAGAGGCTTACAACTTGTGACTTGACTAGATAATGAAGTAAAGAAATGTATTTAACGTCACAGTAATGTATTTAATGTCACACATTTTTGTACTGCATATTTAAAAAGCTCTGAGAAGACAATGTCAGGGAAATCAGAAAATTTGGACTAAAGTACTCAAAACCCATCCCTAGAGAAAGCTGCTCTAGTGACATTTTAGAGTATGAATGGTTCGACTACTAAATTTAGCACTGAAAGCATAAAAAGACCCGTCAACCAACTACTATATTCAAGTAGCTACGAAGGAAAGCAGAACAAACTTGAATCCAACAGTGGTGTTTAAATTCCCCCTCAGTGAACAAAGTATTAAAATCTTCTGCAGTCCAAAGGAGAAATCCTACTTCTTAAGGTGGCAATATTGGTAGAAAATTATAGCTCACCTCCTGAAATTATTTAAAAAACTCAACATCACTTAACAGATCAATAAAGTATAATAGTGTCTGTTGAACACCCTGAACAAAATAAATAGTCCTCACAAAACATCCTTATTCTCCTTGTTATCCTGTACTTCACCTTATGATCTTTCATTTGTTGACAATTTCCTCTCTACTAATTTTATTTTCTTTTGGGGTGATTGGGGTTAAAGGTTTCTTAAAAAAAGAAAAAAGTTCTTATAAACCTATCTGGGTATAAAGACAACCATGGCTATCACGGGAAGTGTTGTGATGTCTTTCCTAAGAAAGCACAATTTTCAGTCGTCTTTTTTGGAAAGTCAATTATTGTTTGTTTAATCCAGGAAAAATTTTAAATAGCTTTTTATTTAAGGGAGTCACATTAATTGATTTCCTTTTAATATCCATCACTAAAATGTAATGGGAAATGTTTGCTGGCAGCACAAATGTAATCGTGGAATCAGAATGCCCAAGCAGGTTTCCTCTTTATGGCCTCCTAAAGATAACATACAGATACAGGGCTTAGAAACTAGAATGGAGGCCAAAGCTCTAGGTATCAGAACTTTTCAATATGGACGCCTTCCTGCCCTTTTTTTTTTAATTACCCCTTCCCAACCATCTTCCTTCTTTTATATTTGAAGATCAAAACATGTTGCTAGATAATGTAAATATTGTTTATTCAACTCAACTACTAAGCTCAAGTGGCCACTTTAATAAAACCAGATGACCAACTACTGGGCTAATGTTAAGAGATCCAACAGAAATAAGCAGAAACTTCTCCCATCATCAACAATTATGGCTGGAATTCAAATAGCATTAAAAACATGTACAAACTCTGCAGGTTGCTGACAGGTAATATCTTAAAAATTGTAATAGGGCAAAGAAAAATTTGTTGATCCTGATAGAAATATAGAAGTTAATGCTCACATCAATGGACTATTTTATTTTTCTGTAGTCAAACTCTACCAGAAGGTTGGGTGGAGAAAAATCTTCAAAAGACGGAGAAAAATCCCTGGAGGTGGGGCAGCGCCTTCATCTGACTTGCCTAAATCAGTTGTGTAAGCCCATCTCTTGCATCAATAATACAGACTCTGAAAAGGGGCCTCTAGCATGCTGCACTATCGGGCAATCTATGTTGATCAAAGCAGCATCTGAAAATAACGTCCACAACCTAATTCAGAAAGATTTTGGGAATTTGAAAAGTCCAATTTGCTATAGTGAAAAATCTTTTTTTGGCTTGCTTAAAAACAAAACTAAGTGACAACAATACCTGAAATTCAATGTAACCCCACACCTCAAAAAACTACGTTGGGTAAAAACACTTAAAATTTCCTAAACTTCCATCACCATCCCTTCTAAAAAAATAATTACGAATGAAAACTGATCAACGTGACACAGAATGCTAAAGCTCAAAAAATAAGACACAATCGTAGCTCTGTCCTTCTCTTGGGCAAAATGTGAACTATGAAAATGTTAATATTTATCACTTAGGTTTTGGGCTTTATTGGAGATAAAGGGGGAAAAGGTAAATGCTATTAACATCTCTCACCACCTGAATTCCTCTTTAATCTTTTACAAAACCAGAGTACTTACCTTGTAATCACGTGTAATTTCAGTTTGAAAATGCAACCTTCTAGTCCCAGACATCCACAACATTAAAACATTCTTAGTTAAAACCAAGAAAAATATTCTTCAACCTGGTTTCTTCAAGAGACTCATACCTAACCAGACTCACAGTGAAACAATGCAAACTATTTCCTCCCACTGGACATTAATTCAATCCTTTATTAAAGGAATTGGTGCGATGGCTGTAATTCTTTAGAAAGAAATAGATTCAGATGTTCCAGTTTTTGAAAATCAGAATTCAGAGTTAGGGGCTAAAAACAAAGAATACAGAAAGACAACCCAAGATTAAGCAGAAGAGAAAAACTGCAGAAATCTAAAAAGCAGTCTGATGGGATGGTATCCAGATGCTATTCATCTCCATAAAGAATAAGACTAAAGACAATATATCTACATTGCAAACATTATTTCTACAAACACTATAGCCCATATTCTACCAGAAAATTTTCTTAAACTGCTTGCTATTGTAATCCTGACAGCAAGACAGAAATCCAAACCATCTGGTTCATACAACAGTATTTCCTTAGTTTCTGGATTCTCTAAGTATAGACGCATTTGTAGAATCTTAAAGAAATTACAATCTTTAGGAAGGCAGAGCATTAAACCAGTGCCAAGACCAAACACACAAACATTGCATACTCTAAATACTGTGACCATTAGTGGACCTTAAAGATTACCCCCCAATATTACTATGCACCTCCTAACTTGCTACTGTTATCATATTCTTACTCACCCAAATTGTGACACAGCTGCTAAGAATACTTTTTGCAAAGGTGCCGGTCAATCCTTTCCCAAAAAATGTTTGCAAGCATTTTTTGGAAAGTACTGGAAATGAATTGAACTTGGAGATCAAAAATAATTTTGTACAGGTTTGGCTACATCAAGGAAGTCAACTCTAGAGACAGATTTTAATTTAAATCAACTTCCACATGAAAAAAACCCACAAATAAAGGTAAAAGCTACTCTGCCATAACTCAAAGTGTGACGTGAACCACAAAAATTCTAGAACGTACCCTAAGTATGCATTTAAAATAAGGGGACACACTTAACCACAGTTGTGTCAATATATTCACTCAAAGGTGATCAAACTGAGAACAATTTACTGCACACATACAACCAGTCTGTTTAGGAAAGGAACTTCAAAAGTCAAAAGAAGTAAGGAAAAAAAAATATTTCCAAGACTATGCTCGGGCCGCAGGTACCGCAGGAATGTCTGGATTCTGGACAGCTAAATTAAGAGGGAGATGGGGTAGGTTTGCAGTGGATGGGATTCCAGCCAAACAGAAGATTTGTATTACAAGTGATTACATTAACGGTACTGATTAGGCTTGTATTGATTTACATTAATAGTTTGAAGTGTTTGAGGGCCTAGAGTGGATTCACAGTAATTTTTCAGGTTCTAGAGAAGCTATTCATACCAGGCATGTCCAAGATTATTACCCTGAATGCAACTTTTTCACTGCTTTCAGGCACTTTCAAAAGTAAGTTTTTAGCCAATCAGACCTGCCCGTTACGTACACTTGAGTCTTTTTTATGGCATTATATCTAATCTGTTCTATTAAGCTTTAGGGTTTTGCCAGATGTTCTTTAGGAACCTCAGCGTGCTTTTTTTAAAGGTCTACTTAACCTCTTCAGGTTCCAATACACCAATTGAAAAGCAATCTACATACAAAACAAACTGCGAAATAAAACAATGTTTAAGTATTCCACTACTTCGAAGTTTAGAAACACTTCCAGGATTCAGGACTCTATGTAAGAAAAAAATTAATTTCTAACATAAAGTTTAAGTTATTTTATAACTTTCCTTCCGTAAGAATTTAGTAAATACCTAACCTATATAAACAAGATGAGGAAAAAAACTAGGATGTTTGTTTCACTACTAGAAAAAAAAAAACCAATTCAAGAATGTCAAATAATTGGGATGACGCCCCTCAAGCGGTCTCAAGCCAGGAACCTACTTCCAACAGTTGTTTCTTATGTAAATATGCCAATTCACTTTTGGACAATTTTCGTCTTCACAAGCACACCATTACAAGTAACTTATTCAGGTATATTCAACTGAGAGCTCTTCTACTCAGAAACCAGCCATTTTGTATTCTCTCAATAGCGCAAGAAATACTCAGTAATTGTTTAGAAAACTGAAGACTTAAATTTATCATTTGCTTTCCAGTACAAACACCAGTTACTAGTTTCAACAGTATAGTCAACTGGTAGAATCAGAAATCACAGCTTTAACAATCTGTGGGCTCAATCGAAACTTTATTACCGTAAGAAAGCAAGGGCTTAAAAATGGTAGACGCACCAGTGATGGTATCATCAACCGTCTTAGAGAAAAGCGTAAAAAGCCAATATTCCTCTGCCCAGGTAAAGCCTGGTTATTTCAGGCTAAATCAGATTTGGCTCCAATTACACAGTACAACAACGTTCCAGAAGGTAAGATAGGAATTTTTTTTTTTAAATGCCCTCCTAATGAAGGGCCCCAAATCTGTTTTATAGCAGTTTGCTTCCTAATATATTTGAATATTTACCTGACGACTGCTGAGATCTTAGGATGGCACTGGGAGAAAGGGAAAACCCAACAGGTCAACTGTAAAAGAACCCAACTTACTCCTTATCAAAGTTAAAAAATCGCCTTCTTAAAAAAAAAAAAAAATCGACTTCTATGGTGCTTTTTATTAACCACCTAAGAAATTCTCCATAACTTCCAAAATGTGTAAGATTCTGACAAGCTTTGTATCACGCCTTTTAAGCCCGGAAACTGTCGTATTCCTGTAATTTAAGCCCCACCGAACTCCACATTTGGGAGGTGGAGACTCAGAGTAAAAGCGTACCAACAGAAGCTGTGGTTCACAGACTTAGAATGCCTGAAAACAAAGGAAATAACGGCGCCCTAAACTGTTGCCCGCCAGTTTCCTTCTGCACAATCCCGTGAAAAATATCCACTCCATAAAAGAAAACCTCTGCGGCCTCGGGGCTAGTTAGTATACTGGATACTCTGATAACGATTTTTCGTTTGAAAGCACTCTCCATTTAGGCCAAATAAAAAGCCCGCGCGAACCCCCTCTAACGGGCCCAGAACTTGTCCACCTCGGATTCGTTTCCCCCACCCTAAAAGAGACCCCAAGAATACCCTAGATTCCGTCTTTCTGGGGTTCATAAGACGATCCTTTCTTAAACTAAACGCCGGGCGAAACCCCCCAAGAGAACGTTGCCTTTCTTTCTCCACCCCCACGCGGCCTTGCGAGGCGCGGGCCCGGCTTGACGCGCGGCTCCTCCGCCATTTTGTGCCTCTGGCAGCGCGCCCGGCCCGCCAGCCCAAGATGGCGGCAGCGAGGCTTCGCAGGAGAGCAACGGCGAAATAAGATACCGCTCCCCTCCCCCAACACCAAGGGGACGCAGCGGCCATTTTTAATCTTTCCCCCTCTTCTAACGGAAAAAAAACCCGCCGTCTCGGGTAGGGGGCCACATAAACCCGTCGGTGGCCTACTTAATGACTAAAGACACTCTCCGCAAGGATTTTTAAACCCAACTCCCATGCTTCCCAGCCTCAGACTTCGGAGCCTAAATCGCCGCTGTCTCCAGGTCCGAGGCCGACGGGCCTGGTAAGAGATGCAAGCTGGAACCACACAGCCGCCCCCTGCACCATCTCTACGTACCCGCTCGCCGTAGTTCTGCTCGCCGCTGTCGCTCATGACTCCTAGCTGCTGTCGCCGCTCGACGTGCTTCAATCGAGGCTGCCAACCTCTTGCGCCTTCTATACGGAGGCTCCGCCGCAGCCTCACAGAACGCACAGCTTCCCGAACCGCTGAGTACCGAAGCGCTCCGCACCGCCTCCGCACGGGCTCTAAGTCTGCCGGACGTGACGCGGCGCTCCTTAACCCGGCCCCTCCCCCTTTCCGAACGCGCGCTTTCTTGGCTCCGCCCCTCGGCGCTCGGCCTTCCCTTTCTAACTGTGGCGCGTCCGGAACCGGACGTGACGTAAGTCCCGCGGCTCGCGGGGCCCTACCCACGGTCTCTGGGTTTCAGTGAGGCGGGAAAGTAAGCGTGGTGGACGGCCCACGCTAGTGGTTGGTGGTCGCCCGGGGTTCCGTGATGTCACCGGCCACACCCGAATCTCTTCTTGAACTTTCCAGGGAAACCGTCCTGGCGGTGGGAGGGAGGAGATGCCCTTTTCTCCCATCCTTGATTCCTTTCTTCTGCTTTATTAATTTTTGCCCTCTTTTGTGCCTTCTTTTGGTTGGAGAGGGCAGATATCCCTACTGGGTCTCATGCTTTACTTTGCATTTATTTAAATTCAATAGTGGCTGCTTCCTTCCTGAAAATAACCTTCATTTGAACACCTATTAAGTGCCCAAGCACTCTGTCAGTTCTTGATGTGCTGAAATTAGACGCAATCACTATTCTGAAAAAGTGCACTGTCTAGTAAGGGAGAACCATTAAACACATGTATAAACTATGATTTTAAGTGCTAGAGGTATCTACTATAATGATGTCACAGGAGGGATGATTAATTCATTTATCACCCAACAAAAGCATGATATATAGTGGATTCTTGAACAACATGGGTTTGAACTGCTCTGGTCCACTTATACTTGTTTTTTGTTTTTGTTTTTTTGATAAATACAGTACTGTACTGCCTAGACCTTATCCTCTGCACCTGTCATTTCCCCACCCATTAAAAAAGAAGTATGGTACCCGGCTGGTGAGGTACTTTGGCACCTGTAAAGAGCCATTTGAGTTTTTAAAAACAGCTTTATTAAGGTATAATTTACATACCATGCAATGCTCCCATTTAAAATGAACAATTCAAATGTTTTTTTTATTGTATTTACAGAACTGTGCATCACCGCAACAGTTTCATCAACCCTAAAAAGAAACCTGTACTGATTAATGGTCATTGTACATCTCCCTCTCCACTGTCCTCCTGCAACCCTTCCAGCTCTAAGGAATCTGAAATCTACTTTGTCTCTATAGTTTTGCTTATTCTGGACATTTCATATAAATGGGATCTTATAATATGAAGTCCTTTGTGATTGGCTTCCTTAATGTGATGTTTTCAAGGTTCCTCTCCATGTTGTAGCATGTATCAGAATTTCTTTTTTATTAGTGAATAATACTTTATTATATAGATATATCATGTTTTATTTATTCATCAGTTGATAGACTTTTGTACCCAAAAGTGCACTTTACCACTTTTTAGCTATTATGAGTAATAATAGCTGCTGCTATGAGTATTCATGTACAAGTTTTTGTCTGAACATACATTTCCAAATTATTTTGGGAATATATCTAGGGGTAGAGCTGCTGGGTTGTATGGTAACTCTATGTTTAACTTTTTGAGGAACTGCCATTTAATTCTAGCTACCCTAATGAGTGTGAAATGGTATCTCATGGTGGTTTTGACTTGCATTTCCTAATAATGATGTTGAGCATCTTTTCATGTGTTTATCAATCACATATAGATCTCTGGAGAAATGTCTATTCAGTTACCTTGCCCATTTTTTAGTTGGGTTATCCATCTTTTTATTATTGAGTTGTAAGAATTGGCAATTTGATTCTTACTTGGTACAGCATCAGTATTTAAGGCACCAGAGACCCAGAGGTTTGGTGATGACTCAAGGTGACAATTGTCCTTTTTTTTACATACTCTCTAGAGCCATCCTCAACTCTTTTCATGGCTTCAATCGGTGACCTACATGCTGCTGGCTTCCAATTTTATATTTACATCTTTGAACACCCTCCTCAGTTTTGTGCTTAAATTCCTGTTGCCTGCTTGAATTTTTACCTGGATATTTCAGAGGCTTATAAAAATTAACATGTCCAGGGCGCCTGGGTGGCTCAGTTGGTTAAGCGACTGCCTTCAGCTCAGTTCATGATCCTGGAGTCCCAGGATCGAGTCCCTCATCGGGCTCCCTGCTCAGCAGTGAGTCTGCTTCTCCCTCGGACCCTCCCCCCTCTCATGCTCTCTCTTTCTCTCTTATTCTCTCTCTCAAATAAATAAATAAAATCTTTAAAAAAATTAACATGTCCAAAATTAATCATTTTAATAATCTCCTCCTCTGCCATCTAAATGTCTCTGCTAAAACTTTCTTACCAGGGGCACCTGGGTGACTCAGTCAGGATTAAGCGTCTGCCTTCAGCTCAGGTCATGATCCCAGAGTCCTGGGTTTGAGCCCCATGCTGGACTCCCAGCTCTGCAGGGAGTCTGCTTTTCGTTCTCCCTCTGCCGCTCCCCCTGCTTGTGTTTGCTCTCTGTCAAATAAATAAATAGAATCTTTAATAAAAAAATAAATAAACTTTCCTCTCTCTTCCCCTCCTTATTTAATTAGTTAACATAGCTCATCAATTCTACTTCCTGTATAATTAAATTTTTTTTTTCTTTTCTTCTCCATACCCCTTGCCTCATCAACTCCACTTACCTGGAGAATTTCCAATTACCTTAGAAACTAAATTAGTGTTTGTGGAGTTTTCATAGCTTTAAGCACCTTAAGCAGCTTTATTTCAAGTTCTAATAAGAAAAAATAGTGATTAAAAAGATTCAAACCATCACTTTGGACCTGGAGTCATAGTTTATAAAGATGAAATGGGATAGGGTGTACCTGAGAAAAAAATTCTAGTACACTTTCTCCCAATAATTGTGTTTTGAATTTTGCAACGATCCCATGTGTTTTTGTGCACTTATTAATTTCTAGCCGTTTTATTGGCCAGGCTGTATCATTTCTAAACTTCCTTGTAGCCTCCCTGGGAAGAAGAGATTAAATTTCTTTCCTCATTTTTAACACCTAGACACTGTCAATGTGATGTGATTTAAAAATTAAGTCAGGAGCAAACTGAGAGGTGTTCATTGTACAATTCTCTTCACTATGTTTGAACATTTTCGTAATAAAATGTTGAGGGAAAAAAACATAGGTCATGGTACCACATGCTCTAGAACTGTCGATGGCTCTTCATAACTTTTAGGATAAAGTTCAAAGACTTTAATACAAACTGCAATTCTCTGCATGATCTGTTCCTTATCTGCCACTCTCCCATTTGTTTGCTATGCTGTAGGCACACATTTTCTCACACTCCTTGTATCCTCAATCTTAGACTTTTGAATAAGCTATTCCCTCTTCCTGGGACATTCAACAACCACTCTTCCTCCCAACACATACCTACACTTGGGCTCCTACTCAGATCTCAGGCCTTGCCTTGCTTCCTGGTTTAGATTAGATTAAATCTTTGTTTACATACTTTTATAAGCACCCCTCAAATCATTCAAAATGATTGTAGTTAAACAGTAATAGTTCTATAGTTATTTCTGTGATTTTGGCTTTTATGTCTGTCTTCCTCACTGGACTACATTCCTTGAGGACAGGGCCCATGCCTATCTCATCCACTGCTTTATACCTAGTACCAGTACCTGGCATGTTAAGCCTTCAGTTACACTTGTTGAGTGAATGAAAGTGAAGTATGAATTTAGAAATGAGTGAGTAGGCAACAGGTACCTTTTTAGGTCCCTGAGCAGGGGAAAAACTCGCTGAAAGCAAGGAAGATTGTCCTGGCAAAGACATGGAGGTCATTCTGGAGGGCTTATGTGTCATTCATGTCTATATCTCCAGCACCTAGTACAGGGCCAGGCTGTTGAATGAGGGACTATGTGGCATGTGGTTCCCATACTGTAAATACAAGGTGGAGAGGACTGGTAGAATGGAGAGGAAACAGTGAATGGGTAGACTCTCAGAGGCTGGGCCTCACTGACTTTGATGATGGGAATATGTGGATAAAAGGCAAAGAGATAGGGAAAAATGACCATAAAAACTTTGTCTCGGTAGGGGAGGTATATGCAAGAGGAAATAACGTGCCCGCTTGGGAGTACTCTCTTAACTGAGACTTACTCCCACAGCTTAGAGAAAAGTCAGAGACTGCCCCGAATTTGATTATTGTTTGTCCTTATAGAGACTAGACTCTTGATGTTCAACTTCTGTCCTGAAATTCATGAGCTCATTCTTTCTTTGATTTATGGTTACATGTTTGTTCATTTAGGTGTTCAATAAACTGGAGGAGAAAGCAAGAGGCAGATCACAGAGGACTTTGTATGCCTTTTTAAGGAGTTTAGATTTTATTTAGTAGGTAATAGGGAAGTTTTGAGGGGTTAAAAGGTGAGTTATATTGTCATGTTTAGGTTGTAGAAAAGTGGTGGCAATCTGGAGCGATATGGCCAAGGAAGACTGGAGTCTAGGGGCAGATGAGGACCAAGACCTCTGCTGTCAGCTGTGCAGGGCATACCTAGCAAGGGTCCATGAGAGCTGATACCCAGGCATTGGGCTTTGTACACCCAAAGGAAGGCCCTTCTTTTGCAAATTCACACAACATCATCATTTGGGTGAGTGGCAGCCAAGCCAGGAGACCAGTTCCTAGACTCTTTCAACATTCCAGACAAGGAATAAAAAGAGAAAGTGAGCAAATGAATAAGTCTAAACTAGAGCCATGGCAATGGTGTTAGAGAAGAATGAATGGACCTGACTCTCTGTGCTTGTTGCTCCAAATTCATCCTTTTTACTTGCTCTGCGAAAATAGATGTGACCCTTTAAATAAATAAATAAATAAATAAATAAATACAAATAAATGTGTGTGTGTGTGTGTATCCTTTTTGCCTGTTGGCACTGAAGCTTTGCAGTATAGGGCATTGTGCAGGCATTACAGGAGGAAGGGGTTTACTTCTTAGTTCTAGAGTGTTCCACAGACTCCTGCAGCGCATGAAGCTTCCCCAGTGACCAGCTCCTACAGAGATTATAGCCCTCTTCAGCTCTGAGCTTCTGCAGTATGTTGGCAGCATCTCCAGATCCCAGCTCCTGCAGTGCATGGCTACAAGCAGCTCCTAGTAGCCAGCAGCTTCCTCTTGAGCACCCACTCCCAATGCCAACCAGGTTTTGTAGCAGAGCCTTTTGGCTCCTGTAGCATCTGCAGCTTTTCCAGTGCTCTGCTCCTATAGTGCACAGTACCCAGCAGCACCCAGCAACACCCAGCAACACCCAGCAGCACCCAGCAGCTGGTGGCTTTCCCTGGCATCACATCAGATGGTGGTTTTGTAGGTGAGACACTGCCCCATGAACAGCTTTCCCTGGCATCCTAGAGGGAAGATTTCTGAAAAATTCTAGAGGGCAGATTTCTATTATGTTCTGCCAGGATGGCACCTCAGCAACTTCTGTCATCCAGTGAGCCACAGCTGTGCTCTCTACGAAAAGGTCTGGACCTCAGCTCTTGAGGAGAGGAAGGTCTTTTTGGGGGGACTCTGTGATAGACCTATGGGTAGGGCTTCTCCTTATATCTGCTATTCCTATGTTCTTTTGAGATCCCTTTACTTCTTCATAGTTAGTTTCTCATTGTCCCTATTCCCAGTTATAGTTCATAATTCTTTATATTAAAGGTTTGAGGTGAGAGTGAAGTGGTGTCAGGAGAAAGCCTGGCTTTGCAGATGGAGGAAGGGGCCATGAGCCAAGGAATGTGGTTGGTCTCTAGAACTGGAAAAGAACCTTCTGGAATAAACAGGCAGATCAAATAGGAAGTTGCTGTTGGGGAATTCCGTGCTGGGTAGAATGGCGTGGGCAGGCTTGCTGCTTTCCTACCTCAAATCACATTGTTTCAGGGCTCAACATGACTCAGGGGTACGAACTCTGGAGGGTCTGCCCTGGAATGTGACTCAGGAACTCTGACGAGTCTCTCTTCCTCATATCTGAAACTGGCAAGTTTACAAAACCCAAAAGCTCTTATAATCAGAAAAGATAAATTCCCTATAAGGAAGAAAAACACCATGGAAAATTCCATGGGAAATATTTGAAATTGACTTATTCTTGTGTCAGCGAGAAGGAGGTCAGATGTGGCCAGATGGATACCATGGCTGTATAGCTGGATAAAGCCTGTCCTTCTAGTAAGTGAACACCTGGAGGGTGCCTCTGGTTGTTAAAAGTTATTTGAGAACTGCACACAAACAAAAAAGTTCTCTGTTCATGTTACCATGTGGCTTTTCTCTCCTGATTGGACCCTGATTCAGCATTGCTCCCAGGAGTGGTCCCCTAAAATTCTGCTGGGGTGTGGAAGTGAAGGCAAGAGAAAAGCTAGACCAACATCTAGGTTTAGCTTGGGTGACAAGGTGGAAGGACAATGGTGCCATTAACTAGGGAGGAAAATAAGGGCAAGTGGGCAGAATGATGAGTTCAGTTTGGGAAATGAGGTTTTGCTGGGACATCCAAACAAAGATGTCCAGTGAGTACTAGTTATTGTAATCTGGGACTCAGGGGAGATCTGGGTAGAATATATAGAACTGGAATTACCAGTATAGAGATGGTCAAGGAAACCTTCCACTGGATAAGCAAGATCCTTGGGAAATCGGAGGGAGAGATGAACCATGAGAGACTATGGACTCTGAGAAACAAACTGAGGGTTCTAGAGGGGAGGGGGGTGGAGGGATGGGTTAGCCTGGTGATGGGTATTAAGGAGGGCATGTACTGCATGGAGCACTGGGTGTTATACGAAAACAGTGAATCATGGAACACTACATCAAAAACTAATGATGTATGGTGACTAACATAACATAATAAAATAAAATAAAATAAAAAAAGCAAGGAGTGAAGTGGGAGTGTCCTCAGAGAACTAATAGTAGATCTAGTGACTCAACACCTGTCCATTGCTTGGGAACATGAATGTAGAAGTCAAAACTTGGAGACTTAGTTAAGGCAGGTTTTCATGAGCCAGTTTAGAACTGAGAGGAAATTAAGGAAACAGCATGATGATTATGGCTACATAATATAAATAACTGTGGTGAAATAACCAATCACTTTGAGTGTCCTGAGCACTAAAAGAAAAACTCAGCTTAAAAAAAATAAAATAGAGACCTTCTCCAGCTACTTAGAGAAATCTGGGAAAGAGATAAAGGGAGCAAAAACTAGAATACCAAAATAACAACATTCAGAGCTAAGACATTTAACTTACAAAGAAAATATTTGCCTTAGAATTCTTATTATATAAATAATATAGGCTGAGGATATAAAAAAACCCCAATAATAAGTGTGCAATGTAAAAAGTGAAAATCCTCTTTCCCATTCTCCTTTCTTTCCTAGTTTCATTACTCAGCTTCCCCAGTTAAATATTTAGTGTAAAAACACTAAATTTAGATGTTTGATAGACAATTTTTTTTTACAAAACACATGGAATCATGCTGTACATATTCTTTTGACAGGCTGTTCTGCAACTTGCTTTTTTCACTTAGCAATCTAAAATACACTAAATATTTTTCCATATTAGTACCCATAGATTTAGCTCGTATTAAAAAACAGTTGCATGGTATTCCATTGTAAATATGTGTCATGATCTTTATACCATGACTTTTTAAAAAAGATTTTATTTATTTATTTGACAGAGAGAGACGGCGAGAGAGGGAACACAAGCAGGGGGAGTGCCCGATGCGGGGCTTGATCTCAGGACCCTGGGATCAGGACCTGAACTGGAGGCAGACACCTACCGACTGAGCCACCCAGGCGCCCCATATACCATGCCCTTTTTATGAAGAAGAGAATCAGCTGTTTCAAGAGCAAGAAAGCTGTGTTCTGAGGAGGGAATCAGTAAGGGCACAAAGGCACTGAGGTGAGAATGTTTGGCAGGTTCCAGGAGCCTAGAGACCAGACCACAGGATGCCTGTGAGCACAGCTGAGCCGTTAAGGAGGCTTGAAGTGCCGAGAGCAGATCTGGACCAGATGAGGTGGAAGCCTGCCTCCTCGTGACTTATTGGCAATTGGAACATTATAATTGGATTCTTTTCTCTGATTATAAAAGTGGTGTTATATCCTCCATGTATACTACTGGTTGTATAATATTCTACCATATGGCTGTACATAATTTATTTAACAATTTTCTATGTTTCTTTTGATTAATGTTTAATTTTCCCCAAACTCTAAGCTTTAAGAGGACAGGAATATTTTGCTCATCACTGAATCCCCACTCAATGAATAGCTGTGAGATGAATGGAGGACAAATGATAGGAGAGGTACTATGATTGGCTAGGCTGGGTCATGTGCCTACCCCTATCCTGGGATGCAACTCTCTCACTGGCAAAAGATATATAGTGGCATAAATATGGTCAATGGGAAATCACTGTGAGCTAGGTAGCTATCTCAATGTGTGTTGACCACAAGAAATTATAAATTTTCATGTAATCAGAGCTACACATTTTGTTCATTAGGAATTTTTTTTTATTCTATTTAAGCTGAGAAAGTCCTTTCTCGTCCTGAGATAAGATAAATGTACCCTTACATTTTCCTCTAGGTTTTTTTTTTTTTTTTTTTTTGGTTTCTTTTAAACGTTTGACAGCAGTTGTACAGTTTTCGTTATGACAACATAGGAGCAAATAAAGAAAAGAGGGTTTGGCAGGCAGGAAAAATTTCCTGAAATGGACAGAAGTGAGAGAGAAGGTTAAAACTCTCTTTGTCTTCTGATATTTGTCTTATCAGACAAATCTGATGTGAGAGATTTTCTCTTGCTGATTTGCTATGGGAAAATGAATGTCTTCATGTTAATAATGCCTCACCAAAATATTTATAGGGTCAATACCATTAAAATTGAATGGATAGAGGTTTTTAAAAAAATTAACACAAGTCTTCCCAGACCATATCAGCATGGTGAGGTGAGAAGTCGAATGATCAATTACAACACAGTATTTGATGCTCAACCAGCTGAATCTCTGGAACCTTCCCTCCCATCCCCAATCAATCTTGATTCAGTCCAAGAAGGCCCTAAGGAGCTGTCTGTCACTTGCCTCCTCTTTGTGGCATTCCTCTTCCGCTCCTAGCCAGGACTGTGGGCATTTGGGGCTCTGATTTACACTGAGTGGCTTGTTTCTCAGCATCTGATGGAGACTCTGGTGCTGTAGCTCTTTTATTTGATACCTTCCCTATTGACTACCAGTGTACTGAGGAATTTTGTTTATGAATTTTTTATGAATCTTTCCATGATCATAAGTTACAAAGACGTTCTATACTTTGTTCTATTTGCTGTTTTCATCTATCACATTTAGGTTCAATTCCAAGTACAGTCTTGTGTGTGATGTGGGACATAGATCATTTTATTTTTTTTCCCCGTAGAGGTATCACCAGCTTCCCCAACACTGGGTATTAAATAACTTGTCCTCTTCTATGTGGTTCTGCTTTTATTGTAAATTATGTTCCTTTTTTTTTTTTTTTTGACAGAGAGAGATAGTGAGAACAGGAACGCAAGCAGGGGGAGTGGGAGAGGGAGAAGCAGGCGTCCTGCAGAGCAGGCGGGGCTGGACCCCAGGATCCTGGGATCATGACCTGGCCCAAAGGCAGACGCTTAAGGACTGAGCCACTCAGGCGCCCCTGTTCCCATTTGTATACAGGTTTATCTCGAAGCTGCCATTGTCCCCCACCCATGGTCAGCAGTGTTGGTCACTCTAAGTTGCGGTGGCCCTGCTCAGGGACAGCAGCCCTGGTATCTTTGCCAGACCAGTTCTGTGCATCATTCTGAGGCATGTCCTGACCATTCAGCCTCAGAGATTTGTTCTCAGAATTTCTGAGGTTTCTAAAATTGACTGATATCTTTTGAATAATTTCCATAATCAGTGTCTGCCAATGAAAGTCCTGACCAGTAAAATCTGGAATATACTAACATGGTTTTATTATATTTTATTCACCTTTATTTTTGTTCATCTTTATTTTACCCCTCAATAGCGACCCACCTGTATGTAAAGAATGATCTCAACTATATAAAGACAAAAATGAATAAAAAATATGGGATCAAATATGTTAAATGTGGTTCCCTTGAGGAAGGTAGTGCTATAACGAGGAAAGTGATCCTAATTCACACTTACTAGAATTTTCCAAATCTTCTTCAGGGGAATGCATTATTTGATAAATAAGAAAAATCTGTTCAAATCTGAGAAACATAAGCACAAGCAAAGAACTTCATCTAAACTTTTTAATGCTTAAAGCTGTTACGGGCTTATAAAGCTTTATCCTTTGGCAGGAATGTCTTTCTTACCCAGTTCTACAATCCCAATTCTTATCTGAACTAGATTAGATATGAAGCCTTTCACAAGTCCTTCCCCTGATTTTTTTCCTTTTACTCTTCTCTCCAAGTGGTAAGTGATTTTTCCCTCTTTAGAACACCAATAATTTAGCTTAAGTTTACTATAATATTGAGAAATTATTGAACAGTTACCATGTCCTTCTTATATACAAAGGGAGGCAGTGTGTTTATTGAAAACAGCATGGGCTTTGCATCTAGACAGAAAGAAGAACTTAATTCTAATCCCAGCTCTGCCACGACCTAGTTCTGTGACTTTAGATGTAACTCACTTTCCTCATCGGAAAAGCAAAGGCAGGAATACCTAAATCACAGGGTTGGTGTAAGGAGAAGATATTTCGCTAATACCTAACATAGTGGCTGGGACAGAATAGGCACACAGCGTCTCAGCTGAGTGGACTGTGGGTGGATACTTACCCAAGTTAGGCTAATCAATTTTCTCCCCTGAGAATTTGTCCTCATTCTCAGGAGAGAACACACACACACACACACACACACACACACACACACACACACACACACACACACACACACACACACACACTCTTGCTGCTGTTGTGGGAAATGCAGGCTTAGTCTGCTCCAAAGGGAACTGGCAGGATGAAGGATCCTGGGCCAGGCTCCTACAGAAAGGGAATCATCTAGTTCAAAAGAAAATTACACAAATGTGTGTTTTACTAGACAGCAGTGGCTCTCTTGGGTAAAATCTAAGAATTTAAGATGGTCAGGAGTCCTGCAGGTGCTAAGGAGACTTAGCCTCACCTGCCTCACCCTAATCCTGGCCTTGCTGGATCCTGTCTTTACTGAACATTTTGAAATATGTTCACCATGGATGTTGGGGATTCATTTTGATTTTTAAAAATATTGCATTAAGATCTTTATCTTCATCATGCAGTTTTTGGTGATCCCTTAAATTGTGTACTGAGGTGAGTGCCTCACTTGCCTCACCTTCGTCAAGACAAACTCTCCAGATCCCCCAAGCTTCTCTGTTTCCTTGGATGTGTCGTTAAGACCCAAGGAGAAGGGTAGAGTCAAGGTGTCATTCATTCTTCGAGAGAAACTGTGGTGGAGAGTGGGAGACTGGGAACCCTCCAAGCTTGGCTAACCACTAAATATTTTGTTTGGATTCAAATGTGCTTCATGCCTCCCCCACCCCCAGGCAGATTTATTTCCATATTTTCCTTTTTGATAAGCTAACTGCTGCTCTTTGAGCACATATTAGTTTAGTGCATTGGAGAGGATGAACGGCAATGTGGGGTAAGAGGCTGGTTGCAGTGAGGAAACTAACCGGATAGTGCAAAGTGGGTTGAGAAATAATAGCAGTTCATTTCTTTTAACTGCACCACATAGATTAAGTGGTTTAATTTCATTTAATCCTCACCACGCCGATATGCAGTAAATACTACTATAACCCCCATTCTGTAAATGAGGAAATCAAAGCTTAGGGGAAGTGTACAACTTGTCTAAGCTCAGGCAGCTAGTAAGGGGTGGAGCTGGGTGTTAAACCCGGGACTGTCATACTCCGCAGCTTGAATCATGTTATACAGCCTCCTAGCTGAGAGCTGACTGGGTTGAGGTAATCACACTTGGAAGTAAGAGGCAAACACAGGCAAGGCAGTGTGCAGCTGAACGTTAGGAGCAGAGAATCCTGCCCATTCTCTTCACTGGGTGGACCAAAAACACAGACTCCTTTCATCGAGGGAACCCTAAGTAAACGCTTGGACATCAGCTCGGGATGCCTTCAAACTACAAAGAAAAAGGCATCGAACTCTGGAAAACAATATGGACGTTCCTCAAAAAGTTGAAAATAGAGCTACTATACAACCCAGCAATTGCACTACTGGGTATTTACCCCAAAGATACAAATGTAGGGATCCGAAGGGGGTACGTGCAACCTGATGTTTATGGCAGCAATGTCCACAATAGCCAAACTATGGAAAGAGCCAAGATGTCCATCGACAGATGAATGGATAATGAAGATGTGGTATATATATATATATATATATATATATATATATATATATATATATATACACAATGGAATATTATGCAGCCATCAAAAGGAATGAAATCTTGCCATTTGCAGCGACGTGGATGGAACTAGAGGATATTATGCTGAGCGAAGTAAGTCAGAGAAACATGTAACATATGATCTCACTGATATGAGGAATTCTTAATCTCAGGAAACAAACTGAGGGTTGCTGGAGTGGTGGGGGGTGGGAGGGATGGGGTGGCTGGGTGATGGACATTAGGGAGGGTATGTGCTATGGTGAGCACTGTAATTGTGTAAGACTGTTGAATCACAGACCTGTACCTCTGAAACAAATAACACATTATATGTTAAAAAAAAAAAAGAAGATAGCAGGAAGGGAAAAATGAAGGGGTGGAAATCGGAGGGGGAGATGAACCATGAGAGACTATGGACTCTGAGAAACAAACTGAGGGTTCTAGAGGGGAGGGGGTGGGGGATGGGTTAGCCTGGTGATGGGTATAAAAGAGGGCATGTACTGAATGGAGCACTGGGTGTTATACGCAAACAATGAATCATGGAACACTACATCAAAAACTAATGATGTAATGTATGGTGATTAACATAACATAATAAAAAAAAAAGAAAAAGGCATCGACTGTTTTCCGTGAGCACATGGTCTTAATGGGTCACTACCTGCCCTAGTGGGGATTAGCTTAGTTAAAAAGCCTCAGGTTTTTGTTTCCACCCAGAATATAGCTGCCCATTTTAGCTTCTCCCGTTGGGTCACTTTAAACTTCTTATTTTTCCTTGAAGTAAACTTTCTAATGAAGTAAAAAAAATATATATATATATTATATGTTATAATATTTTATATTATTTATAATAATTATATAAAATTTATATTAATTTAAAATATTTTATATTAATAATTTAAATATATTTTATATTAATAATTATGTTATATATCTATATGTGATTTGTATTGTATTTCATTCATATACAAATATTTGTATATTTATATATATACGTGTGTATATATATATATATACAGGCAAAGATATGTGTGTATACATATATATTATATATATATAAAGGTGCACAAATCTTAACTGCACAGCTTGATACATTTTCACAAAATGAACATTATCAGCCCTGCAGAAGGCCCTGTTAAGCTCCTTTGGGTCACTATCCCCCAAAGTAACTACTATTCTGATGTCTATCACCGTAGATTAGTTTTTCCTTTTAAATTTTATGTAAACTGAATCATATGCTAGTTGTTCCTTTACTCTTTTGCTCCACATTTAATTTGTGAGATCCTGCCAGGTTGCACGTTGGAAGAGTTTGTTCATTCTTGTTGTTGGGCGGCATGCTGGTGTGTGAATCTGCCACACTTTATCCAGTCTACTCTAGATGGACAACTGGGTTGTTGCCAACTTTTGGCTATCATGAACAGTGCTGCTGTGTCCTTATAGACTTTTAGGTTTTTTTTCAGTCAACCCTTAGAATGTGCATGTCATAGCTGTAAGAAAAATGTGAGTGTGATACCTTCATGTTATGCCCAGTCCTTGGGCTCTACCACAAACATATTGTGTAAAAGCCTTCAGTAGTCTTAGGCTCTGTGTGTGTGTGTGTGTGTGTGTGTGTGTGTGTGTGTGTTGTGTGTGTAATTATTTTTCTTTACAACCTGGAACCACACCCTATATGCAGTTCTCTGTTCTATTGATATTATATAACTTTATGTTGTATTTTCCCATATTATGAAAACTCTTAGAAAAATGTAATTTTTAATGGAGATATACCATTCTGTCCTATGGTTATGCCATAATTTATTTAACTGGTTCCCTAGTGGCAAATATTTAGCTCGTGTCCAGTTCATTTCAATTCAAATAATGCTATGGATAAACTGCCTTGAATATAAATCTTTTTCTCTTTTGCACATCTGCTTGGAATAGTATTGCGAATTCTCCACCCGGCTAGTGTAGGATTGTGTGTAGTTTAGAATGGCAGAGGCATTGTGTATCTTTCTTGTGATATATCTGACTGTATTCCATTAGTATATTTATCTTAGGAAAGAGAACATACTAGGAACCTCTTTTTGAAAATAAAATTGTATGAAGAATCTCCAAATAAAATCTTTAACCCACTAAGAGTAGGGTTGCTCAGTTGAATCTGGGGCAGGGTCTGCCACCCTGCTCATTTGGATACCTTTTGCCGCAAGCTTCTCCCATCCTTCCTCTCTGTGACTTCTGCAAAGGTGCCTCTGAAACCTAGTTTGAAAACCAATGTGGTGAGCCAGGGGGACACCTTCTGATGCAGCTACTACAGCAGCTCTTCTCTGAATAGTGGAGCTCAACTTCTTTTAGTGAACTTTCTTCCTGATCCTTCCTGTGTTTCTTTTCTCCTTGACCCTGCAGGAGCTGAGAATGCCTCTGTGACCAGGGCCATTTTGGAGCAAAAAATTGGCCGGGAGAGCACTGACCAGGTTTATGATTCCACCAAATGCACTGGTGCTCTGGGACCTTGGTGCCCAGGTTGTAAAAGGAGACCTGAATGATGAAGCAGATGTCGCCTTAAAAGGTGCCTAGGGGGCCTTTGTCGTGACCAACTTCTGGGACCATCTCAGCCAAGGGACTGAGAGAAAGAAGCATGTCAGGTGGCAACCACCTCTGAGGTCTTTCCTTTCATCCTTCCTGGCTGCTCTGCCCTCCCTGGAAGAGGGGAGGCCTTCTCTCTGGGCAAAAATATAGACATCACTCCACTACATCCCACTGGCATTTATGAAATATATGTACTTTGGGTGCTTGGTAGAGGTGTCTTTGATTGTAAAATCAGGGTTATGTGTCACTTGTCCAAATCTCCAGACCTCGGATACTTGAGAGGGACTGTGTAATGGAGTCTGTCATCAGATTCTCTGGTTCCCATTTGCTTGTAGATGGAATACGAGGGGTGGCAGGAAGGACACCCCACATATTAAGGTTACCCTGAGAATGGAATGGGAAGAACAAAAGTGCAATGAGTATATTCACACTTCTGGCAGAGAATTTAGGGATGAATCAGTAACAGGTACAAAGAAAAAGAAATTAACAAGCAAATAAGCCCACAACGATTAACTCCTGGAAAAACAAAAGTTTGTAGAAAAAGCAGATGTAACCATAGAATGTCACATGGCTCTGCTTCAGCTGTGTGTAAGCCCTGATTATTGATCCAACCCCACAGTTACGGTGTTGGGAGGATGAACAAGAGGAAATTGTGTATACGTGCGGTGGTGATGGCGGTGGACAGTGTGTGTGAGAGAGACATGGAGAGAGAACGCTAAAAATGAGAGCTCATCTTTCATAGTAGGAATTTAGGAAATGATATCAGAAGCTGAAAAAAATCAAGACTTAGCCAAGTTAATATGTTATTTAGAAATAATGAAACAGCTAAGAGATGAAAATGGTTATTTCTGGAGAGCAGTTATCAGCACTGGGGCTCAGGGAACTAAAGATTTACTTTTGCCCCCTTGACGGTACTATTTGAAAATGATATAGATGTATGAATTAGAAAAAAATATGAATATTGGATTTTAAAAATGTAATAGATGGGCTCAGCCTCCTGCAGAAGTGGCATAATTCAAAAAATTAAGAGCAGGATTGAGCCGTTTAAGGAATGTCTGTTAAATGAATTCCACCATTTACAGCTTGTCTTATGGTGATAAACTTTGGGTGGGCTTATTTTAGGAACTCTGGGTTCTAATTCAGATCTTCACTCACTATGGAACTGAGGGGCGCAAGTCACTTCTCTGCCTCACTTTCTGCATCTACTAATCCAGATTACTGGTGTCTTCTCTGCCTGCTACATGGGTTTTGTAAGGGGATGAAAGAAGACAGTCAAAATAAAGAAGGAAGAAAGAGTAAAAGAAAAAGAGAAATGAAGGTGCTTTGGAAAATTTGGAACTAAAAACACAAAAAAGAAGATAGATATATTTGTCTGCAAGTATATATTTTATACATACAAATTTTATGTATTTAATAAATTCTATAAACAAGCTGTAAAGCATATAAATATCTCCCTCAATTATGCCCTCCATATCCAAATGATGTGCAGATAGACTCCATTAGCCAAAACCCTATTTTATATATGTAAGTGTGGCAATCGACCATACAGACACTGAAAGCCCAGAGGGAGGGGCCAATTTGGACTCTTCCCAGCAAGTTGCCTCTCAGCTTCCCAGAGGTCCCTGGAATTCCTTCTTCTCGGCTCCCCTCCCCTCTTTCCTGTTCTACTACCCCTTCCCCTATTTCCTGTTCTACTCCCCGCCACCTCCCCAGTGTCCCAGGGTTTTCCAGCTCTTGTGGGAGCAGGCTGCAGGCTTCAGCATTTTGGCACAGTGGAGTCTCTGTTTGCTAATTCTCGTGGTCTCTCGTATGATACCTTAAATATATTTTGATACTGGAAAAGCCCCTCTCCAAGGAGACCGGCAAGAAAAGGAGGGGGTAGAGGGGACCCAGCACCTGTCCTCTAGTCTCTATGCAAATGTAGTCATCTATAGAAAGAATTTGTCCCTTAGGGAAAGCTCATGGCAGAGGCTGCCAAGCACCTAGGTCTGAAGCATGTGATACACAGCAGCCTGGGGAAGGTAAAGTGCCTGAGTAGGTGGCAAGTTGGAGGTGCCCCACTTTGATGGGAAGGGGGAGGTAGAGGAGTATTTCTGGTCCATTGGCATCCCCATGACCAATGTCTGCATAGCAGCCTTTTTGAAAACTTGCTTACCATGTGGAAGGCCGTGATTACGACACCTTAAGCAAATGGAAGGCTGCAATGATTTCTTTTTCATCTTTTTTTTTTTTTAAAGTAAGCTCTGTGCCCAACATGGGGCTCAAACTCACGACTCCGAGATCAAGGGTCACACGCTCTACCGACTGAGCCAGCCAGGCATCCCTGGAAGGTTGCAGTTAAAGTTAGCCAGACACCTGCTGTCCTCCCCTTCCCTCCTCCCTCTTTCCCTGGCTTCCTCTCTTCGGTGGACAATGACATTTCAGTGCCTCCTATGTGCTTAGCTCTGTGTGCCTCCTATGTGCTTAGCTCTGTGCTGAGAGGGATAGCAGATTGTCGTGGACTTCACAGAGAACGGGATCTTGGACTGGGAACACAAAGGGTTACATTTCCAGTCTTGACATACTGATGCTCCTTCTATAAGTAGTTAGCTTTGTGACCTCAAGCCTTAGCTTTCTCATGTCTGATGGGAAAGCTGGACAAGATGACTTCTAGCTCATCCACCTGACCTTCTGTGGCAGCAGGGAAAGCATTCTCCTCTTGACCTGGGCCCCATGGTCAGAATCCCTTGAGGAACCCTGGCTCCCGAGCGGCAGGTTCCCAGCCCTGCCTGCAGAGCCTGATTCCACAGGTCTGGGCTGGAGCCTGGAAGGCTGTAGTTTTAACGAGGACTCCTGGAAATGCCAGTGCTGCCAGTCCCCTGGCCGGCATCCCTTTGGGGACATTTTCTTTGCCCACAGTCCGAGGTGGCTTTGGGGCGTGGAGGGAATACTGCAGTATTAGTGGCAGCAACTCAGCCTTTCTTCCTTGGCGTATCATTAAGACTCTTCAGAAGCGTAACTAGTAGAAGGCAGAGTAGACCTGAGCTAGAGCCAGGAGCACCTCCCCTGCCCCGTAGGCAACTCCGGTCATAGTTCAACAAGTGACTAGGTAAGTCTATAAATGTGGCACATCTCTTCACCCCCCCTTTCTTCCCAAGCCTCTACCAAGTTTCAGAAGCCAGCTCACCTGACACTTCCTAGATGGACCCTCGGTGAAAACATGATGCCTTTTACTTCTGCTAGTACCCAGTCCCATTAGGAACCCCAAAGTCTGTAAAGCCCAGCGTCAGGTATCCCCAAATCTCACCCCCACTATAGGAATAAGTAACATTTAGTAAGCACTTACTAGGTGCTCGGCACTGTGCTGTCTCCATTTTACAGATGAGGAAGCCGAGGGACAGATATACTAAGTAACTTCCCCAAGATCACGAAGGCAAAACCAGGACTTAAACCCAGGCACTTTGGCTCCAGAGCCATATTCTTTACCATTGTCCCACAGCTGCTTTTAAGCTCGGCCCAAGAACGTCAACCCTGAAGTCAAAACCAATCTCAAAGTCAGAACAGACTTGACTCTGAGTGCCTCAAAAGGCTCCAACTGCTTGACAAATACAAAATATAATTTAATCCAAGGAATGAGCAGACATTTTGCCTAGAAGATCTAATCTAAGGAAGCGAACTTTGCTACAAAAGACAAAATATGGTATTTAGTCCCTGGCTGCTAAGCCCGAGGTCACTTTTACTGGAATGACAATCAGGGGCCATGATTCTTGTCTTCGCTGTTTGCCTTCTAGCTGACTGGGTGAATCAATAGACTCAATAGACTTAGTTTCTTCATTAAAAAAAAAAAGTGTGCTGGGATTAGGTCATGTCTACACTGGGTTCTTGCCTGGGATTCTGGGAATCTATGAGAGGCCGTACCAGGGCACTGGGTTTGGAGATGAGGGTTTGAACCCACTTCTGCTACTTGCTGGCTGAGTCACCTCAGGCAAATACCTGATGTTCCTGTGTTTCAAGGTTGTTTGGAGAATCAAACTAGCCAATATGTTTGTCGATTTGCCAGTCCCTTGTTGAGGAATCAGTAATAAAGAGTTCAAAACAGACAATGCTCTGCCCTCATGCAGCTGATATTCTGGTAGAGAGGACAGATAATAAACATACTAGAGAAGTAGAATATATTGTATGTGAGAAGGTGACAGTGCTGTAGAAAAACCAGGGCAGGGTGAGTATATGTGGAGAGACGGCGGGAAGGAGAGGGTGTGAGATTTAAATGAGACAGCTGGTGGGTCTCCTGGAGAAGGTGACATCTGCGCACCTTCTGACGGAGGTAAACAACGGGCTTTGTGAATATTCAGGGCAAGAGGTTTTTGGGCAAAGAGAATAGCAGTATGGCTGGATCCGAGCAAATGTGGGGGAAAGTAGGAGTTTGCTCACATGATCTGTGCTGGAGGTGACCAAAGAAGGGCAGCAGAAGCCTTCATGGAGAAGAAAGAGGTCAGGAGGTGGTCCTTGAGGCTGGGCAAGACTGTGTCTGGGTGGAGGGAGTGATAAAGCCAGTCTGGTGAAATTCTAGAATCAGCATGAGTGAACCAGAAGCTCTTTGGGGGAAGTAAGCAAATCTTGGCTCTTCCCTCATCTATCTGTGGAAGAGAGGTATCTTGGCAAGAAAGTAACTTCTCCAGCCTCAGTTTATTCATATGTTTAAAAAGGTTATCACACCAGGGCGCCTGGGTGGCTCAGTCGTTAAGCGTCTGCCTTCGGCTCAGGTCATGATCCCAGGGTCCTGGGATCGAGCCCCACATTGGGCTCCCTGCTCAGCGGGAAGCCTGCTTCTCCCTCTCCCACTCCCCCTGCTTGTGTTCCCTCTCCCGCTGTGTCTCTCTCTGTCAGATAAATAAATAAAATCTTTTTAAAAAGTAAAGTTTATCTCTCTCTCTCCTGTTGCAAGGATGAAGTGAGGAACACAGGGGAGGTGCCTGGCACGGGGGTCTGCCACTCAGTAAGCTCTCAGGAACGGATCAGGCTGGAATGGGCTGGCCTAGAGTGTGGCTAGGACAGACCTGTCTTTTTTTTTTTTTTAAGATTTTATTTATTTATTTGACAGAGAGAGAGAGAGCACGAGCACAAGCAGTGGGGAGAGGAAGGCAGAGGGAGAGGGAGAAGCAGGCTTCCCACTGAGCAGGGAGCCCAACGTGGGCTCCATCCCATCCCAGGACCCTGAGATCATGACCTGAGCCGAAGGCAGATGATTAACTGACTGAGCCACCCAGGTGCCCCAAGGACAGACCTTTCACAGAAAAGCAAGAGGAACTGATGATACTGAGCACCATTTCTCCAAGGAAGGGGAAAGGGAACAGGATTTCTGAGAAGGAAGTGTATGTCTGTGTGTGCTTCACACAGAGTCCGTCAGAGCTGAAAGGAGGGCCCGTGGCTTCTCTCAAGCTGGCAAGCTTTAACTAATATGCTCTTTGCCTCTCTTGGCTGTGGTTCTCCCAGCTGTGAAATGAGACTGTTGTTTGGATGATTTCTAAAGTCCAATCCAGCACTAACATCTCTTCAGAGTACGGGGCCCCTTCTTCCTTACAGAGTCCATGCCTGCTTTTGTAAATAATGATTTAGTGGAACACAGACACATCGTTGTTTGTGTATTGCATGTGGTTGTGCTCATGATTCAATGACAGGTTGAATAGTTGGAGACAATATGGCCCACAAGGCCTAAAATATTTATATCTAGCTTGTTGATCCCTGGGGTAAAATGATTCCTGGAGTTAGGGATAGAAGTTGACTTCTGTTTTTATCTGCACCTCTTGGTCCAAGTGAGTCTTGCAGGGGTATCTAGATTCCTAATTCTGCCTCAGGTGCTGGAAGCAAGGGATTTCTTTTTTCTGGAGAGGGGGAGATGTTGTAGCTGTCAATCAAGCCACAAAACCACATCTGGGGAATCTCACTAAAAACCACACACGATTTCCTGGAGAAAATATGTTACTTCCAACCCCATGCAAAAAATGGACTTCTGAGAAGATCTGCCAAGTCACCTGTACCTGGGTACAAATCTACTTCTCCGTGACTGACCTCTCTCCCAGGACATTTGCATCTGGGTCTTATATTCAATTTGTGTTGTGGGGTTTGAGTTCTGTAAGGAAGAAGGGGAGAAAAGCGAAGGAGTGTGAGCATGCGGTGTGAGTGTGAGTGTGTGTGTGTGAGTGTGTGTGTGTGTTCATTCTCAGAGGACTGAGTAGACATTTTGGAGGGCCCAGGACCTTCTGAGCATCTTTCAGCTGTATACCTGGTGCCTGACTATTCTTGGTACATCAAGTTGTTTCACAATGCAGCGGAAACTTCTCTGGCACCAAAAGTTCGAGGGCATTAGAGGCTGAGTGGTCTACAGAGTGGTTGATGCTGTTCTTAGTAACTTGGCTGACTTGAAGATGCTCTCCACTGTCTAGAGCCCGGAAGGGCTTCCGCCCCACGCTACTCTGGGGAAGGATGCATGTGGCCACAAGGTGGCACTCCAGCCCTGGAAGTCTGACTGTCCCCTCAGTCTGGTCAGAGGAGGCCTTTGGCTTAATTACCTCAGTGAATGCTCGCCTCTGAGCAAACTCCCATTCGCGACACTGGTCTGGCTGAAACTGTCTGTCTAATCCCAAAAGGAACACAGTTCTCTCAGGAATTGAGACACAACAGAACAAATCTCCTTCCTTCCAAAATCTGCAGAAAAGAACCTCTTATTTGACTGAGGGATATCAGTAATCCAAACTACAGGATGAGAGAGTGACCCAAGGAGACAAGAAGTCATCTTTCAAGCTTCTCATATAGTGTTCTATTTCAAAACTCACTAAAATTTTAATTTTTTTTCTGTTTTCAAAAATAACAATGCTTTCTTCAGACAACTCAGAAAATACAGAAAATTGTAAAAAAGAAAATAAAAATCACATCGATTTATCAGAGATAGCAACTGTTAAGATTTGGCACGTTTTCTTCTAGTCTTTCCCCAGCGTATTTATGTAATAAAATTAAAATAGCACTATATGTACCATTTTGTATCTGTTTTTTTCACTTAACATTACATTATGCGTGTTTTTCTATTCTGTTGAACTTCTTCGAAAACATTAATTTTAATAGCAGCATAATATTCTTAGAGAAAATGTATCAACATTTATTTTACCATTCCTTTTTTTTTGGACATGTAATTTGTTATTGATTTTTCATTATTATAAAAATGGCACATGACGATCTCTGTTTTATATAAGTTGCTTGTGTCTGTCACATTTTTTAAAACCAAGTGGCATAGCAAGGTGAGAGTTTACTTCTGGAGACTAAAGACAGAGTACACTGGATCCAATAGTTAGAAATGGTCTTTGCTGGTTCTGGTGGGGCATCTATTGGTTTCGTTAGTATCAGAAGGGACTCAGGGGGGTGGATTTTGTGGAAGGTGACAGAAGGTGGCTCAGTAGGTATGTGATCAGCAGCATTTCTGTTTGGGCCTGGCCCTGGCAGAGGCTGGGATGGTCAAAATGCTCATTTCTAACCAAGGAAGGGAGTGATGATGGAAGGGACGCCAGACAGAAGGAAAGGGAGAGAGCCCAGCACCAGAGTCAGGGAGCCTTGATGCTGTACAGAGGGCTCAGTGGGTGGACGGCCTCAGAGGGCTGCCTGATTAATTCCATGAAGACATGTCTATGGAAGCCGGTCAGGTGAAAGGGGATACAGATCCACAGTACCTTATCCAAAACACCTGGGGCAGGAATGATTTAGCTTTTAGAATCTTCCAGCAATTTTAGATAGGTTATGGTCTACGTGTATTATGTAACATCACCAGCAGGGGCTGGGGCAGGAAACTGTCATCAATACATCAATATCTCTGCAGAAAAATATACGACTATTTCCACTAAATGGGACCACTGAACACCATAAATAACTTCACATAAGTTCAGATCAGGTTTTGCTACCAAATTAGTTGAGAAAAGTCAGTGTGCTGCCAAGTTTGCTCATAAAGAATGTTGAGAGTATCTTGGGTTTTAGAGTTAGGCCAAAGAATTGTGGACCTGTCTCATCACTAAGGGGAATAATTTCATTTCAAACTATTTTAAATGTGGGCTACAGCATTCCCTGTCTTTTAACTTGTTCTTAAAAGATCACCCCCCGAAGCTTACGGGAAGCTGGGATTTCCTGCAGCAGAGGAAATGGCCAACATGTGTCGTTCTCTCAAATGAAGCCAGATCGTGATGTCAGGCTCCCCCACACACTAAACCCCAAAGTCAAAAGCTTCAGCTAGCTTATCTCAGAGAACCAGAGAGCCTTGAAGGGCATTTAAACAGGCGCCTGACCACACAACCCTCTTCCTCCCTGATCCTGGTCCTCTTTACAGCACAGCATCTACATTTATGGAAGAGCTAATGTCAGAACACAGTTGCTGGAATGCCAAAGGTGTCCCTGCGGTTCTCTTCTCAGTAGGAACACTGCAGTGGTGATCCGACACAGTACTTTCACTCACACATAACTTTCCGGCTGGTGTTCAGGGTGGTATCCCCATTTGGTTAAGTGAGAAGCCCCAAACCTATCACCTTTTGTAGCCCCCCACAGCAGTCAGATTGCCTCGAAAGCCTCTGGCCTGAGGAAGTTGAAGCTTCTTCCCTCACATGAGTTGGGGGCCATTCAGCGTTCTCCTTCTTGAATGACTCTGAACCCTGGTTCTGAAACTCTCCTGACGCAGCTCCAGCATCTCCAAGTGCATCGTCACATTCTCAAAGAACTTTTTTTTTTTTTAAAGATTTTATTTATTTGACAGAGAAAGACACAGCGAGAGAGGGAACACGAGCAGGGGGAGTGGGAGAGGGAGAAGCAGGCTTCCCGCGGAGCAGGGAGCCCGAAGCGGGGCTCGATCCCAGGACCCTGGGATCACGACCTGAGCCGAAGGCAGATGCTTAACGACTGAGCCACCCAGGCGCCCCTCAAAGAACTTTTAAGTAGCTTTAATTTCTTAAATTAAAAATTCTTTGTAGAGGGGGCCCCTGGGTGGGCGGCTTAGCCGGGTAAGCATCTGCCTCCGGCTCAGGTCATGATCCCAGGGTCCTGGGATCGAGTCCCACGTCCAGCTCTCTGTTCGGTGGGAAGCCTGCTTCTCCCTCTCCCTCTGCCTGCCTCTCCCCCTGCTTGTGCTCTCTCTCCCTCTCTCAGTCAAGTAAATAAATAAAATCTTTAAAAAAAATCTTTGTAGAGGATTTTCTGGGGAACACAGTGTTCAATGAGCAAGCACAAGAGTTTGTAAATTCTAAAATTCAGTCTTGCTTTAAGGATGGAAGTTCTTTCTCTGATTCATTTGTTAAACCATCTATTGACTCACCATTCAGTTATTCATCTATTCGTTCATCAATCCTTCACTTATCCATTCCACAAGCTTGATTTTTCGTGTCAGTGCTGATGATACATTTGTGGACTTCTCTCCTGGCAGTTTTCCTGTCAGGGTGGTCCAGGCTCCCAAGGCTGCCATTGGTCCTTTTCAGTTTGTGAATGGGTCTGTGTCAAGCCAGGGCAAGAGGTACCATCTAAGCATTTAATTAAAGTGAAACCCAGAGGCTCTGCAGTGGGTGAAGGCAAGGAGCTTGAGGCGAGGCCAAGGTGAAGGGAGGAAAGTGGAACGAGAAGGAGGGAAGGGACTCCATGGTATCTTTGTATATTTCCAGCTTCACATTTCCTATGCCATATTGTAATTGTCTTACTTACTAGTTTTCTCTTGGCTCTGAGAGACTTGCAACTCATCTTTGTCCTGGTGTCTGGCACAGGTTAGGTGACCAACAAGTATTGATTGACCAAATGAGTAAAAAAGGTAATTGATGACATCATTATAAGAAAAGGGAAATAAATACGTGCATGGGTTGGAGACTGGTAAGAACCAGCAACTGGTGATTAGTGGACGAGAGGTTGTCCACTTCTGGGAGAGGAGGTGAGGCGGGCCGTGGATGCTGCTGAGAATAGCTGAGCCAGGAGGGGATGTGCTCTCTGTGTGCGAGGTTGTAGTGGCCTAGGATCTGACCCAGAGAGAAGGATTTGGGCAGTGCCAAACATCAACCATCTTTGGCTCTTAAGGCATCAAGTGGCAAGTATTTATTGACGAATGACGTTGAAGTCAGTGCAATGAATGAATGATGCCGAAGTTATTGGAGGCAATCTTGGTTCTTGGGGGCAAGTCACAGACAGTGCATCTGAGGACCACTCTTCTTTTCAAAGAGCACTTTCCTTATCCCCTGAGCAACAAACTCTAGGCAGCTGAAGCTTTCAACCCTGGGAAATGGTTCTGGATAGATCTCTAAAAAGGGAAAAGAAAAACAAAACTCTGAACTAAAAATAGGCAGTTTATTACTCATCTGGGTGGGGCAGGCAGAAAAAAATGTCTGCTCTTTCCTAAATAAGCCTCAGCATCCCTTAACGGGGAGTGTCTGCAGGCTGGGGGGGTTCCCTGCCCCCCCTATGTATTTCCTGGGTGGTCCTTTCAGGCCTTGGGACAAGGCTGGGGTAGCCCTGGGCCAGCCCCACCATTGTTCTTGGAAGGCACATGAAGCCTTTTCTGGGCTTAGAAGCGAAATTTACAGTGGCTCATCGGAAAGGAGAGGCCTGGTAGGGGCCTAGTTTGCGTTTTCCTCTCCCATAAGCAAAAAGGGAAAAGAACTGTGACAGGAAGTCTACAGTATTTTAATATTTGTTGACAGTAGACAAAGGAGTCCACTACCAGCCTGTCCTCCCCATCAACAATCTCCAGGCTGAGGAGGGGAAGGTGTCCCTTTGGAGTTGCTCCGAGTAGAGACATGGGGAGCCAAGAGAGGCTCCGAGGTGAAAATAGGGTTGTGAACCACAGTGAACAAGACCGCCCTCTGTCGCCCAGGGAATGGGTAGGGTGAGGGTGGGCCTGGGGTGATGAAACAGAAGGGAGACAGGGGATCTCGCTCTCTCTCTGTCTCTGGATTTTAGAAATATTCCTAGAAACCTAAACTATGAAGTCAGATAATGCTGGATTTCATCCCTCCCTAGGCCACTGACTAGTTGTGGGAACTTGAGCAAGTCACTTGACTTTTCTGGCCCTAGTTCCCCTCCTCACAAGGGGCGGATGGGAGGACCAAAAGGGCCCTTTGGATCGTCCTTGGCAGACAGTAAGTGCGCAGTAAACAGTAGCTGTAAATGTTATTGGGAATAATTCCTGCCCTTGCCTCCTTCATATGGCACCCCGAGTTCCGTGGGGTCCCCAGGGTGCTCTGGGTCTCCCCTGACCTGCCCACCCACTTGTGGCCTTCTGGACTGCAGGTTCATCCTACCCTGACTATCGATAACTCTGCTGCGGTCTTGCCCCCGGCCAGCTCCCTTTGCCCACCACTAGATGGCAGGACGAGCCTTCCATTAGAAAAGTTGACATCAGCCTTGACCCACATGGATTTCTCCAGGGGCTTTCTTTGAGAACAAGGCTCCAGGAGACAGTTAGATGGTGCATAATACAGCCCTTTGGCCTCTCTCTTTTAGGCTCTCTCAGTCCCCCTCCAAGGTCATTTCAACAAACATGTGCTGGACACTGTCTCTGCACCTGGCACTATGGCATTAAGTGCCTTCTCTGTGCCTACTTTGGGATTAAGGAAAGGAAAGGAAGAGCCAGGGTATTATCCAAAGGCTCCAGCACTGGCCTGACCCACCACCACGGAGAAAGGCTTTCGGGTGGAGGGTGAACCTTTTATGGAAAGAGGGCTCCTGCCCCAGGAGCACAGAGCACTGCTCTCCAGACCAGTGGTGAGGGGGGCAGAGTGTGGGTGGTGCTCCTGCGGCTGGCTTCAATGTCATTCTGTCTCCTGCCTGGGGACCCTTCCAACTCTGTACACAAAAACTGTAAAAGGGGCAGAAACAATTCCCCCAGAGGAATTCAGGGCATTGTTAGGGAAAGAAAGTGCATGCCTGGCAGCCCCTCCGCCCCCCTCCCCCCAAAATGTGCACTCTACAAAGTTACCATCCCCTGGCCATAGAGTCAACTCACGGGCTCCCTGCATAAGTGATTAGGAAAGCAACAGCATGGATTTTAAAACACTCCAGAGAATAAGTTGTAATAGAATTTCTGAAGGAAATACTGAGCTGCTTGTTCCAAGAGGATTAGAAATGTACATCCCTTTTGACTTGACAATATTACTTCTAGGAAGCTATTTTAAGTAAGGAAACATAAATATTGATAAAATAAAAGTTGCAGGATTGCATATGGAAGTATTGTTCATGAGAGTAAGAAAATGGAAATAATCTAAATGTTCAGCACTAAAGGAATGGATAAATAAACTATTGAATAGTTTAAAAATTTCCTTGAATTTAAAATTCTTTAAAACTAGCATCTGTGGGGTGCCCCGGTGGCTCAGTAGGTTAAGCCTCTGACTTCCAGCTCAGGTCCCGATCTCAGGGTCTTGGGACCCACAGGCTCGGCACTCAGCAAGGAGTCTGCTTCTCCCTCTCCCTCTGCCCCTCCCCCCATTCATTCTTGCTCTCCCTTCCAAATAAATAAATAAAATCTTTAAAAAAAACTAGCATTTGTAAAGAATTTTTACTGCAAAGATGCTTATTATGTTTTAAGTGGAAAATGTTGGATGTGAAACATTATAGTTAGCCTGATTCCAATGATGTAACGTATACATGTACGTAGTAAAATCCTGAGAGGAAAACCACCAAGATGGTAATAGTGGTTTTTATCGAATGGTATGGTTTTTGGATGATTTCTATTTTCTCCTTTTAAGTTTCTCCTTTCCTCTAGTTTTCCGTAGTAAACATAGGTTAATCATATGTTGAAACCTTATGGAAAAAAGGTGACTTTAAAAATTTAACAAATAATCTAAAAAAACAAAACAAACAAAACAAAACAGAAACAGACTCATAAATACACAGGACTGGTGCTTTCCAGAGGCAGAGGGTGGGGGGATGGGCAAAATAGGTGAAGAGGGTTAAGAGGTATAAACTTCCAGTTATAAAATAAATAAGTCACATATTCATAAAATAAATATGCAAAGTACAGCATAGAGAATATAGTCAATAATACCGTAATGACTATGTATGGTGACAGATGGTAACTGCACTTATCGTGGGGATCATTTCATAATATATATAAATGTCAAATCACTATGTTATACACTAAAACTAACATAACATTGTATGTCAGTTATATGTCAATAAAAAATAAGTAAAAAATGAAACTTAATAAACAGCATAGATCAACCTAATGCTTCCCTACGTTAGGCAAGCTATAATAATTGTTATTTATGAGTGTTGACTTGGTTTCATCACTATGTTCTGAGCTGTATATACATGCTTTCACGAAGTCTTTGTACCAACGCTCTAAACAAGACTATCTCCTCAATTTACAGAGAAAGAAACATACTTAAGAGAGTTTAGATAATTGGCCCAAAGTCATACAATTAGAAGGTGACAGAGCCAGGATTTAAATTGAAGTCTGTATGTCTCTGAAGTCCGTGAGCTTTCCACCATATAAGAACTTTGATCAACGCAATTCTCAAGTTATGAAAGGCTTGGATGATAACATTCATTCCGAATTCATTTGGCATTTGGGACACATTTGCTCTTAGAAACAAGGTAGAAACGCTAACCGGCCACACTGTATAAAGATCAACCCTCTAGAAACTGGTGACACCTCATCCACTCCTATGTTCCAAAACCACAACATTCAGTAAGATGTTGCTCGCGAACCCTTTTGCCCAGATGAATAATGAAACCGATGCTAAGGTGAGGCAAAGGCAGTACTTGGGAAAGTCACGAGGAGGGTATCCCTGAAGCCGTATATATGTACAGAAAGAGAAAGCGGAGCCAAGGTGTGACTCAGGGTACAGGCAAAACCCATGAGGTCTGAGGGGCCGACTGGGAATGCATCCAAGAAAAGGGTGCTGGGCTTGAGAGTGGCAGCCCTGCATGGAGACCCAGAGAGCCCCCAGGAGGCCTTGGGAGGCATCAAATCCAAAGGTTCCCAGGAACCAGGCTGGTCAACCGATGAACCAGGCCAGATGTCATCAACAGGAAAGGGTGAGGATTGTGGCAGTGAGAGACTGCATACCCACCTGCGGGCATAAAGAATACAATTTAACAGAAAACACAGTAACACCACCATTAACTTACCTCACCTCTTCCTTAAGTGATGATTTTCTGACCCTGGATTTAACAGCTGCAATTTCCAATTTCATGGAAGAATAGGGACCCGGTGAAGCTGTGAAGGCTGTGGGGAGAGTGCTGGAAGATGCGGGGAGGGAGCAGGATTTCAGGGTCTCCTGTGTTGGCAATGGGGAAATGTTGGGCGAGGGCTGTGGGTGGGGGTCAGGAGCTTGTTGGCACCAGCTGTTCCTGTTGTGAGTCATTACAAATGAAGATTGTCTCATTGCTCCGAGCAAAAGTTTGGCCCTGGAGAAGGAGAAAGAGGAAAGGAAACAGCCGGTGTTGAGAGCTGCCCTATTTCATAGTCATTATTTCCTTTAGTCCCGTTATTGCCCTGAAAGGTTGGTGTAGGTGGCAAAGACTAGGTAGATGGTCACCAAACCCGTTTCCCCATCTTCCTGTGGGCACACATCTGGACCTCAGTTCTAAGTGTTCTTTGCAATTAATCGCAGCCACATACCTGTGCTATAGACACTAGCCCGTGAGTGGAAGTGCTGTGTGATGTTTCTAGGCTTTAGTATAAAACTCTTCCACTGTCCACAGTCCTCCATCATCTTCCTCCCACCTTTGGATTGACGGCTACAAAGCCTGATGACCTGGAGAGCCATTCAGAAAATAGGGAGGCCAGACAGAGAAAGGACGTAGGCATGTAACTCCTCTCCTGCGGGAGAGCAGCCTACAGATTAGGAATACCTGTTTTGCACTTTATGCGAATCAGAAACGAACTTCCACAATGTTAGAGCCAAGTAACTTTGTGTGTGTCTGTGTTTATTACAGCAGTTTGCATTGCCTTAACCAATATGCTGTTTTTATGCCCATTTTGTAGCAGAAAAAACTGAGGCTCAGAGAGGTCAAGTAATTTGCCCAAGGTCACACAACTGAATATAAATGAATTTGAACCCAGGTTTATCCAGCTCCCAAACCCAGGCTCTTTCTATAACAACATAATGCTTCCAAGGTAACCAGTAAATTCTGTAGTGTTTAGTTTGTGATTTCTCATTCTATTGTAACTAAGCTACCCACCCCCAAATTTGATGGGTGCCTCCAAAATGCAAGCAAGTGGGAAGAAAAACAGGGGCCGGGGGAGGGCTAGATCACCATCTCCCTCTAATAGCTCGTTGCGGAAGAAGACATGCACAGGGGGCTCCCAGGTCTTTCTCCCGAGAGCCAGGAGGGGCCGCTGACAGAGCAGAGTGTGGCCTGACAATCCTGGGGAAGTGTTTTGATTCCCAGTGGCACTCTTGCTTGCTCCCCTTGTTCATTAACATCTGTGTCCCTCCAATTTGGGCTCTGGCTTGAACTCTGTGAACTGCTCAAAGAGGCCCTTGCTACCTCTTTGTTCAAACAGACAATGGTTGCAATAACAAAGAGGAAAATCAGATGCAGGTGAAAGTTTATTTTTAACATTTCCGAGGCCAAATGGGGATTTAACATGAAAATCAGAGCCCTCACTTCCGCCTGCCCTCTCCAAAAGTGGCTTGGGTACTTTGGGCTGGCCAGGACTCCAACACGCTTGGCCCCCTTCCAAGCAAGCGCACCACTTGATGAAGTCGACAGTTCAGACCTTCTAGGGCCTTCTTTTGGCCAGAAAGGGATGTTTTGTTTGGTGACGGTGTTAAACTTGGGCCCACAGAGTGTGATAAGCTTAGGAAGGCGTGCTGCTCGGGCCTCTCCAAATTTGTGAGGTCTCTCTACATTTTAGTCAGATGAGACTGAAGTCGGAAAAAACGTAATAATAAAGTGAAAATTCTTGGAAATCGTTAGGTAGAGAGCTCCCTTGGGAGCGGGTCCCTAGCTTGTGCCCCCTGTGTGGCTCCCCTAGAGCCCTGCAGAGAGCAGAGGCTTGGCGGTTCCTGGGACAAGCAGCAAGGACCACAGGGCCCGTCTTCAGGGAGCACCGAAGTTGGGCCAAGTCGCTGACCATGTTACGCCATCATCATACCGTCCCCTGAGGGCAGTCATTCTCACTGTGTTGGATCAGTGAGGAACCAGCAGCTCTGAAACACAACGAGTCAGTTGTGAATCTAAGAAAGATTCCGGAGTCGATCTTCCCGGCATTGTCTCATAGTGTGGATGAGCAGTAGCTTTCTTTCCGCGGATTTTCCACCTACCACAGGGAGGCAGAAACATGCAGAAACGGCTCTGTGCCTTCTCTCTCCTGAGAACCCCACTAGAGGCAGTTTTCCCGCAGAAAGGAAGCAGTGAGATGTTGTGGGTTCACAGCAGCCACGACTGAAATAAAATGTTGCAAGGAAATGAAACAAAAATTAAATGGCGTGTTCTTTTTGTGAGCTTGCTTTAAGCAAAATTGGTTTTCTGGTACAAATGGCTTTCCTTTCTGATTCAGTTCTTTCATTGGCAGGTCTTGGGCAAGTACGGACTGAGGAGAAAAGGAAGGGGAGACTAAGTGGTTGCAAGAGCTAAGCACTGCCTTTCTCTAGGACACTCGGGGAATGGGCCTTCCTCTTGCTTGTATTTTACGATTTTCTTGGTAAAGCAGAGAAGAGATGGAGTGACTGCTGGAGGGGAGGGAGGAGCGGAGAAGGGCGGGCAGAGGAGGTGGAATGAGAGAGGACATCCGGGCAGGACCAAGACTTGGCTCTAAAGCCAGCTCCACCAGATGGATTGGGCTGCCTGGGGCAAAAATGAGGCAGACAGCCTGGGAACGATGGTCCTACTGCTCCATCCAGGTCTCCTCGCCATCCACCTCTTTCCTCTCTGCTCTTTGCCTTCTTGGACTGGGCAGTCACTACCTGCTCCTTCTGCTGCCCCTTTCCCAGAAGAACAGTCACTCATTGAACCCCCACCTCTAGCCAGTACCTCTCACTCCATACTGCCCCGTAGGACTCCATTTGCATCACCAGCAACTTCTATGAAGCTCAACTAGGCAAAGTTATGGCTGGATCTTCTCTCACAAACCAATGTCTCCTTCTTTCTTTCCATTTTTAAAGGGTCATGGCCAGTGTCCGGGACCCTGGGGCCGGAGTCCACTTTGACCTTCCTTTCCTGTGAACTCCCACAGTCCCTCATTCACAAAGCCCTATCTGTCCTTTCTTGCGCATGCTTCTTACATTTCTTATTTTTTCCTAACTCCCTCTCCCGTCCTAACCCAGACTCTTGCATCTGCCTCTTGCACCTGCTTCTTGGCTGGTCTCCGTATAGACTCTTTCCTCTCCAAACTGTCATTCCACTGGGTGTCATTTATTATTCGTTCATCAGGAAGATATTCACTGAGTACCCACTAGGTGCCAGACAGTGTACTAGACGCCAGACGCACCAGTGAGGAAGACAAGCTTGGTCCAGCCGGGGAGGCAAGCAAGGATCAGGCACTTACGGTGCTTTGGGATAAGTGTGGCGACGGGAGAAGTGCAGGCAGCTGGGGCAGCCCACGGATGGGATCCTAGTCCACACAGGGAAACGTGTGCGGGGATCCCTGCGGATGCCGGCCACACTCATTGTCATACCACAAACACTTTTATCCTGTTTTAATTAAAATTGGCCTCCTATTACTTTTTTTCCTTCAGGTTTGCAATGAGCCAAATGTGTCCCACCAAAATTCATATGTTGAAACCCTATTCCCTAATGTGATGTTATTAGGTGGCAGGGCCTTTTGGAGGTCATGAAGTCATGGGGGTTGGAGCCCTCAGGAATGGGATTAGTGCCCTTGTCAAAGGGACCCCAGACAGCCCTCTCACCCTCTTTCTGCCACGTGAGGATACCACGAGAAGTCAGCAGTCTGCAACCCAGAAGAAAATCCCCACCAGAACCCGACCGGGCCGGCACTTTGACCCCAGACTTCCAGCCTCCAGAATTGTGAGGGATACACTTCTGTTGTTATAAACAAGCCGCTCAGTCTGTGCTGCTTTCTTAAAGCTGTCCGAACAGGCTGAGATGAGGTTCGAACTTCACAACCTGAGATTCCAACCTTTTCCTCCTCAGGCCAGCCCCGTCCCCAGGACTCGCTGATGGTAGTCATAGAGGTAGTAACAGTAACAATGGTGGCAACAGCAAAACTGCATGAAGATCATACATGCCCCGGACCCTCTCCTCATTGCTTCTCCCATGCTGACTCTTCACAGCGTTCTCTGTGGAGGAGGGACTGTTACGGTCAGCGCCGACAGATGAGGAAACTGAGGCATGGTGGGCTAAATGGCAGAATCTGGGTTCAGATCCTGGCGGTGTGGCTCCAGGCCTGACACATACGACCACACCACCATTGCACAGCCGAGTAACCTGCAAGCGTGGACCTTGGGCTCTCTATCATACACCATAAAGTCTCCCTGAGGACTTTTTTTCTGGTCTTCTCTCTCCTGGGAATGCTTTCTTTCTTTCTTTCTTTCTTTCCTTTCTTTTTTTTTTCAGAGAGAGAGAGAGAGAGTGAATGAGCAGGGGTGCGGAGAGGGTCACAGGGAGAGAGAATCTCAAGCAGATTCCATGCCCAGTGAGGAGCCGGACCCAGGGCTGGATCTCACAACCCTGAGATCATGACCTGAGCCAAAACCAAGAGTCGGACACTTAACCAACTGAGCCACCCAGGCGCCCCCTCTTCTCTTTCTTAGCACACCCTATGTTTTTTACAGAGCCTCGCTCTTTGGAAGAGGAGCTGGGTCTGGACTCAGTTCAATGTTCAACTCCCTTCTCCCTGACCCTCAGTTCCCTCATCTTTGCAATGGGACTATCACTGTCCTCCTCACTGGGCCTTCCCGAGCATGCCATGAGAATAACGGATATGAGTGTGCCCTGCAAACTCTACAGTCATATACAAAAGTAAGGGAATCAGCATCATTTTTTCTTTCTGTTTTCCAAGTCGGTCAGAATATTTCTTCCATACCGTCTGCACTTCACTGTGATGAAGTTCGCTTACACATTCCCTTGGCCACATGACTTCACCTTTCTAAACCTCAGCTCTGTCATCTGTGAAATGGGCATAATAACATTTGCCTTTTAGAGTGATTTGTGGCGATTAGATGCAATGGTCTTTCTAAAGGATTACATGCATTATAGCCACACAAGAATGTGCTTCACATTCGCACCTTGACTTTTCTCAAGCTGCCGGGGTTAAATCATTTTTGTCTCTCACTCGAAGGCCATCTAGAGTCATGCCTTCTCTCATTCTCCATTCTTTTAATAAATGAATGACACTTGTCTTCTTCGAGGCTCACATAATTCGGCGTCAGTAGCGGAGTATTTACTTAGCAAAGAAAACCACTCTTGTCACTCTTGTTGCCTGCGACACACGTACGCACCGCCACATTTACCAGCTGCCGCCCCAAGCCCGTTCCCCAGCGGCAGGACGTTTTGTGAGCACAGCAATACTCCGTGACCCTCTGAGTGCTTGTTCAGCTGGAATTACTTGTGTCTGGCACAGACCTTCTCTTTTGATTTTGGCAGAACTTCAGGGAGTGAAAAAGCTGGGTTAGTGTGAGGGCTGGGATTAGAATTTGAGACTCAACAGATCATACTGTTAACACTTCTTCTCTTTGCTAACTTTATGAAGTTCAAGAAAAGCTTTCTGGGGAACGGCACCAATTTATTTGCCAAAAGCTGAGATGGGCCAAGGAAGATGTAGTCAGCATTTGGAATCTCCTTGCTTTAGAATTTAACAGCTAAGGAGGGAAGAAGGATATGCTGGGGAGCCGGGGAGCTGGGGGGCTGGGGGGGTAGGGATGTAAAAGGGATTTGGAAGGATTCACAATGCTGAACAGGCTTGGCTTCTTGTGCTCCCACCCCCAACATCTCTCAAGCCGTCCCTCCCTGTCCTCCTCTAGCACAGCCCCCTGTCCTGGCCCTCGTCACCCTCACCAATGACAGGTATACTTTCTGATCTGCCTTCCTGTCCCTCTGGTTCTTCCTAAACACTGCTGTTGTCCAAAGCTCCCTAGTGTTTATCAGATAAAAGCCTTGCCTTTAGCACTGTGTTCAGGCGACCCAAACTCACAGCTGTCCCCACCTCATCCCTTACCCTGCACAAACCTCACACCCCCAGGTAGGTCAGTACTACCCCCCCCCCCACCGCCGTGGGCCAGTACAGTCTAGTCTGTGAGCTTTGCCCCAGCTGCTCCCTGTGCCCGGGTCGCTCTCACCTGGTTCCCATCTTTGCCAGGTGGATTCCTCCTGGTCCTCGAGGACACTGTTCTAATATAGCTCTTTCTGAAAAGCCTTTCTCCCTTCCTCCAGGCAAAGCTGATGCCACCTCATCTCTCCTTCATGGGACTGTGTGCTGCATTTGCGTATGGGTACCACTGGTGACTTTGGGGCCAGGACTAAGCTTTATTTATGTCTTCCCCATCCCCACCTAGTGTGTTCAGTGTATTCTACTTTATTTGAACTTTTGAAAGCTGATGGGACAAACTCCCATGATGCTAGGGAGGAGCCAGGGCAGTAGACTGAATTTTTGGCTGGGTCGGGCTCACTGATTCTGCCTTCCCTCACCTCCAGAGAAGTTTAGCACATGGGCTAAGTGCCTCCTCATTTATCACAGGTAACTGCTCCCTGAGAATGTGTCTGTCTCCAAGAAGGTGTTCCAATTGGCAGACATTCTGCTGGGGAAGGGGGGTATTCTACTGTATCTGCACCTACTCCTACCATGGTTTTCAGTAGGTGCATCCCAGGAAAATGGCCAGAAATGCAAATTTTAAGACCCCACCCCAGATCTCCTGAATCAGGAGCTCTGGGGGTGAGATCCAGCAATGGCCACCAGCTTCTGATGCACACTGAAGTCTGGGAACCACTGGGCCCTGCTCATACAAGAATGAAAACCAAATGCCATGGTGGCTTAAGGAAGGAGAAATAATGTTTGATTAGAAGATAAGGAAAGCCTTAAGAGGCCTTTCAAGAAATAACAAGTGTTCATGAATATGTGGAGAAAAGGAAACCCTGGAGCACCGTTGCTGGAAATGCAGACTGGTTCAGCCACTGTGGGAAAAAGGATGGGTCCTTCAAAAAGTTAAAAATAGAACTACCCTATGATCCAGTGATTCCACTACTGGGTATTTACCCAAAGAAAATGAAAACACTAATTTGAAAAGATATATGCATCCCTATGTTTATTGCAGCATTATTTATAATAATCAAAATATGGAAGCAACCTAAGTGTTCATCAATAGATAAGTGGATAAAGAAGATGTGGCATATATCTACAATGGAGTATTACTCAGCCACAGAAAAGAAGGAAATCTGGCCATTTGTGACAACATGGATGGACCAAGAGGGTATTATGCTAAGTGAAGTAAAGTAGACATAGAAAGACAACAACTTATGATTTCACTTATATGTGGAATCTAAAAAACAAAACAAGCAAACAAAGCAGAAACAGACTCATAAATACAGAGAACAAACTGGTGGTTGCCAGAGGGAAGGTGGGTAGGGGGATGGGCAATGTAGATGAAGGGAATTAGGAGGTACAAACTTGCAGTTATAAAATAAACAAGCCACGGAGATGAAATAGGGAATGGGAAATATAGTCAATATATAGTCACTATAGCATAGGGAATATAGTCAGCAATATTGGAATAACATTGAGTGGTGACAGATGGTGACTACACTTATTGTGGTAAGCATGGTGTAATGTATAGAATCGTCAAATTACTATGTTGTACACCTGAAACTAAAATAGCATTACCTCTCAATTATACTTCAATAATAAGAAAAAAAAGGAGAGAAAAGAAAAGAGAAGTTCTTTGAGGTGGGTTTTGAAGATTGGGTAGGTTGCTTGAAATAACTACAAGTTCACACGTAATATTATAATTAATTGTAATATTGTAAATATAAAAATCTTTTACCCCAAAACATCAACAGTTTGCTTGTACCCATGGTCTTTTCCATTCCTGGTCCGTGAGAAAACTTACACTTTATTTTTCTATAACTAACACAAATACAATTTTCTTATTACCAGTTTTCTTCCTGCTACATTATGGTTTTTCTTACTCAAGCGTTTTGACCACTTACAATGAATGGCTTTGGGGAAATTCATTTAAAACAACTTTAGAAATTATCTACGGACTCATCACTGTAACCCAATCATCATGATCATTTCCTTCTAGTCCTTTTCCCGTGGAAATTGTTTGCGCAAGAAGGATGGAAGCAGAGATGTATTACCCACACGTACTTTACATTCTAGGGCGAGCATTCTTCTTCATTACTGAGCTGCTTCATTCTGTGCGAGAGGCCAGCAAATCAGTGTGTCATAACTTATTTAACCCATCTCCTATTATTGAACATTTTGGTTGTTTCCATCTTCTGCCATGATAAACATTTTTGCATGTGAAGTGTTTCCTCCCACATTTTGGGTTATTTCCTTAGAATAGATTTCCAGAAGTGGAATTACAGGGTCACAGGAACAAACTCTTTTATGGTTCTTGATGCATGTTGCCAAATTCCTTCCAAAAGGTTTGTACCAATTTACATTGCCACCAGCAATGTGTGACAGTGCCAGTTTTCCCATATCCTTGGCAGTTTGTAGCATTTTAATTAAAAAAAAATTTTTTTTGGCCAATTTAACAGGGGAAGAACTTTACCTTGTTTTAACTTGCAGTTTATTACTTTACCTAATGTTACTTAATAAATATCTTGCCATGTTGCTTTAGTGTTCTTAATATGCTCTTTTATGGTTGCAATGTCTTTTTTATGGTTTAAATTTGATGAGTGGTGGGCATTCCAGCTTGGAGACCACCATGAGTCAGAATGCAGGGTCAGGCAGCTCAAAGATAGCCTGTCAGGAATTGGACTCATTGTTCTCAGCACCTTCCTCCTTCCAGGTTTCTCATCTCAGTAAAGTACCACTAGCTATGTAATCATTCAAACCAAAGCCTGGGTGTCATTGATGACTTCTCCCTGCTCTTTATCACCTACATTCAATCAATAACCAAGTCCTCTAAATTGCTCTTGAAACTCTACGGCTACTGCTTGAGTTCAGGCTATATCATCTCTTTCCAAAACGATCGCAGAAGCCTCCTGATGGGTCTCGTTCCCCTCTCGGACATGCTTCATCTTGCAGGCAGACCTATTGTTCTCATATCCAAATATGACTCAAGTCAAGTTTAACAACTTCCCATTACTTTTGGGAGGAAGTCCCAACATTTCTTAGTTCATTTGCATGGCCTCCATGATCTGAACCCTGCCCTACTCTTTTCTAAGTGGTGCAGTTAGAGGGTTGTGTACATCTCTTTCCCACTGAGCTGTGCAGAGACCATGGCCCAGACCTTTGAGGACCCAACCATGGCTGGCTGGGCTGGGATTAAAAGGTGGGAAGCATTACCTGGTTCATATGAGTGGTCTCACTATCCTGCCCTATATCCAGACCAACCACCTGGACGGTGCTTTATCTGGAGCTACTCCGAGTAGCTCCAAGATTTGTTCATGAAGCATGTATTACTGGTTCACAATGGGGTGAACACAAGAATAGAAAGTAGGTGGTTAAAAACTGTTCTAGCAATTTGATAGAGTAATTTTATGTTTAGAATCTAATAATTAAAAAGTTGTATTTTGGGAGTCTTTTAAAAATTCAATTTGTCTCTTGGATTTTCTTGGATTTTACAAATTATTGGTCTATCAGAAGATTAATTGGAAATTTCAAAATAAAAGCTCTTGACCACAGATAGTTTGACTTGAATTCTCCTGGAAAGTTTAGTCTGAAACGAACAATCTTCCCTTAAGTGTGTAAATGCACTTTTTGGAGTAAAGAGATGTTTGAGTGCCCACCTGGGAGAGTGTGTTTCAAAGACTGAAGAAAAGCATGGAAAGAAAGAATTTGCAACCTTAATTTAGGTTTTAACTTCATGATTTTCGTAGATAAACTGGTTAAAATCGAGAGCCCTGGCTTCTGGCTGTCACGATGTAACAGTACTTGATATAATGAATGGGATGGTAACTGGGAACACCTAAGAGGGGAAATTGGTTTTAAGAAATTCCTCATTTTCCACTGAATGACTAACTCGACTAATTACAGTAAAGATAAGTGGGGGGGGGGGGGAAAGAAATTCCTCGTTTTCCTGGTCTGTAAAATGAAGGGGTGGGCTGAAAAAAACTTCTGATATCCTTTCTGCTCTAAGACCATGTGGTTTTCTTAATTCTATGCTTGACTCTTTAGTTTAAAACTTTTCTAATAAAGCTATGTAACATGGAGAAATGAGGGCTTGGAAAAAGCAGCCGATAGAGAATCATTATTCTTACTTACAATTTTTCTTTTCCATTCTACAAATTCAACAACTCTTTAATGGAAGAAGCTGCCAAACACTGAGTCATTCATCAGTGACCTGGGTTCTCCACCCCTAACTAGCTGTGGGCCTGAAGACAGATGACTTCGCTTGTTTGTGTCTTCTGCTTTGTAATCAGGAGGTTGGACTGTTCCCAGCACCCCTAGAGTGTCTAGGGGTCTCGCAGAGGGTGTGAGGGAGGATGGGGAGAAGATTGGGTCCTTCTTGGCATTTCCCCATTCTCAGCCAGATCAACTTCTCTTTGTATTTAGAGATCAGGCCTTGTGTAAGATTTCATTAGAAGAAACACTTCACTGTTACAAAAGGTTTGGAAAAGCTATCTATCAGTCTACATGATTGGCAGTGTTCCTTTTAGATTTATGTCTACCTATTGGCATTGTACCATTTTGTGGCAGATGCCTGACTTGCAGTCATGATGTCTAGGTAGAGGGGTAGAAGATTCAAATGGAAGGAGACAAGCAAGCTATGAAGAAGGCTGGAGTATAAGCCCAATAGGGAGCAGTGAGGATTGTGGTGAAGTAGGAAGTGCATGCCTTATCTAAAGAGAACCTCAGAAATTCAGCTTCTGCCCATTGTTGCCATGTGGGGATGTGGACACTGGCCTGTGCATCCAGTATGATTTCTGGGAGCAAAATGTGACTCATCTGCCTCCAGACTATGGCCACCTGAAGTTCTTAAAATTTTTCATGCTAATTAAGTAGCACACATGAACTCATGGGCTAGTGGCCTGATCATCTTCCCAACTGTTTAGCACTGTAACTGGCACACAGTAAACAAGACTTTGGATGTTAGCTGTCATCACTATTATCATCATCTTCATTACCTAATAATGATGTAGCAGACTGGGATCTGTTAATAATTGCAGTTGAATTGTAACATAATTATACAATTCTGTGCTATTCAAGCTTAATTCCTTTAAAAGCCATATCATAAAACGAGCATTTCGGAGCATTACTGACAAGAGGAGAAAGGCAATAAAGGATGCCTCACTATGAACTTGAGTCATGTCCAAGATAGGTCCCATACTGTTCTGCCAAGCGTGGTCCTTCAGACTCATCATGGCTCACAGTGAAAAATGTGTGGGTGTCCAGCACCATTAAAGACTTGGATGTACTCACTGTGTGTGTGTTTTCAAGTCAGACCTATTCCAGTGATAATAAAACAACACAGTCACACTCAGTGAGGTGTTGGGGTTCTTGGCTTCCCTCTCACTCACATAATAACGATAGCTTTAAAAGAAGTTATAATATCTATAGAATAAGGCCTTCTTCCTTACTTTTCCCCAAAAATGTCTTGGCTTGTCATTTAAGCTTATAAATTTATTTTTCCAGATAAACTTGCTTACTCATATGGGACATAAATACCCAAAGCCTGATTTCAGATATCACAGTGAAATCCTGTCCAGGCAATTGAGATTCTGCCTTAAAAAAATTGTAAAACAAAACATAAAAGAAAAATATTTTTAAAAAAATGTTCTCTCAGTTTCACCAGCCTAACACAATAATTGTCATTTCTCTGCATTCCCCTCATCACATATTCGTACATTGTTAAGTAAATTAAAGAATCATGACTGTATCGAATTTGTTAGTGGCTGGTGAAGAGGTAGGTGGTTACAAAACTGAGTAGGACACAGTTTCTACCTCAAAGGGAAGGAGATGAAGAGGTAAAAAAAATCTTAAAATAGAATAAATAAAGCAGAGGATGACAAGGGTGGCAGTTGGCTAGGGAGAAGGAATTATAGAAGAGAAGAGCCATGGAACTACCTAGCCTAACGTTCACCAAATCACTTTGAAACCTGCTCTAGTTGAAGGTTTCTGACGCTGGAGTCCCACCTGGGACCAGGGACTAGAGTTATATTTATCATCATGTACTGTTTTGTGTTTTCCTCTTATTAAATTTTATATTAACAAGTAAATCATTTCTCATGTTGCTACAGCGACTTTCTAATTATTTTTTGTAATCTACTGAAACCTCCCCTTGTATTAGGTATGTATGTCATATTCAGTTTCTCACTAATATAAATGACAGTGACAAATACCTTTAGACATGTAGCTTTTTTTCTTCATTACAATTACTTCCTTAGGATAAATTCCATGGAATTGGGATCCTGGATTTAGAAAGATAACTATCGTTTTGAATTGTGTCATATTGCCTCATTGTCTTCCTGGAGTCTTATATAAATTTACATTGCTACTAGATGAGGTGGAGTTTTTAATTTTTCTGTAGAATTCCGAGAATTGGATTTTATAAGTTTTTGTTTTCTTGCTTTGATTTTGTGTTTTGGAGACTAATGAAATAGAGGATCTTTGAAAACTTCCTGTTTGTTACTCTTTTTTTCTTGTGTGAATTGCTTCATGTCCCTCACCATTTATCAAATGGGGCTGAGGTGATGTTCTTGTATACATTTGACCCTACGATAAATAATAGCTCTTTGGTCGTTATTTTTACAAATAGTTATACTTTTTAAATCTTAGTGTGACTGTGTTTGTGCCAAATATCCACTGGGCTTTCTTGTACTTTGCTCCTGTCTCATTACGGTTCTTATCAGGTTGTGTTGCAATTATTGATTTATGTACCTCTCTCCCCTATTGAACAATGAGCTCCTTCCCATACGCCCACCTTACACAGAATCTGGCACATCATTATTTGCTCAGAATTGCTTGTTGGGTTTGGAAGAAAAAGAACGCTTGATTGGAAGAAGTAGATGAAGAATGCTTTGCAGTGATACTACCATTTTGAATTTCTAGAACTACAGGGAGACCCGGGATCTCTTCCTTCAGTCAGGAAGAGCAAAGGAGAACCTCTGGCTGACCCTTGGGGAGGGCTAGCGGTTGGAGAGCAGGTCTTCCTCTCTCCCCTGGGGCTTCACCCAAGACTCTGGTCTTACTTGGAGAGACCCTGGGGGTCTGGGTGGGCAGCTGCTTTCCTTTGGTGCCACTTTCTGGGCAAAAGGTTCCAGTGTTTGGATTTTATTAGCCAGTAAAATTAAGGGGGAAATGCTGGAAAAAAATCACAGCACACTGTTGTTACTCTTGTGAATGAATAACATAACTCGCAACTAGACTATTAATGTCTAAATGGATTTTCTGTGCTCCAAGCCAAAACACATTTCATAAAGTTGCACAGAGATGGACGGTATCCCAGTTAATAAAAACACTTGTGGGCGAAGGACGCGTGGTCTGATGGAAGGGAAGCTGATTGATGCTAAGTTGGGGGGATTGTTGCATCTCACTGGCATTTTATTTATTTTTAAATTGAAAAAAAGACCACTTTATTAAATAATTGAACTTAAACATTGTTATCAAAACTTAACTCAAAAAAGAGAATTTACAGAGCAAGTGTTTAAAGATACAAATACGTAGATGGAATTTTATAAGCTATCTTGAGTAATTTTCAACATCGTATTATCAGCCATTTTAATCCAAATCCTAGTTTGTTTTTAATCATAAGTAGGGATGTTTCTTTTAAATTTTAAATTTAGGGGCACCTGCGTGGCTCCATCGGTTGGGCTTGATCTCACCTCAGGTCTTGATCTCAGGGTCATGAGTTCAAACCCCATGTCGGGCTCCATGCTGGGTGTGGTGCCTACTTAACAAATAAAATTTAAGGGGCACCTGGGTGGCTCAGTCATTAAGCGTCTGCCTTCGGCTCAGGTCATGATCCCAGGGTCCTGGGATTGAGCCCCACATCAGGCTCCCTGCTCTGCGGGAAGCCTGCTTCTTCCTCTCCTGCTCCCCCTGCTTGTGTTCCCTCTCTGGCTGTCTCTCTGTCTGTCAAATAAATAAAAATAAAATCTTTAAAAAAAATAAAAATAAAATTTAAAAATAAAAAATAAATTCATGTTTATTTGGTGGAATAATAATATCGCTCCCAGAATTGATGTGCAGCTCCAGATTTTTAGTCAATACTTAAAAATAAACAACTCTACAGATTCTGATAGCTGCAGATACCTTAGCTCAAAGTATTATTTTTGTGATTATCTTCCTTTACAACCTATTGTGATAATACATTTCAGAGTTTGATTTCTTTAGAGCCTCCATTATGGTGAGGTGAAGGAGGAAAGAAAGAATGCAAGTCACTGTACAGAAAGCCGAAAAAAACCTGGGGCTTTCATCTGAAAAGGTAACTTTTCATTCTATTCTTAGAAAAATTCCCATTGCAGTGGATCTCCGTGGTGATTGGTGGCTTGTGGCTGGATATCACTTGCAATTGCACCTGCCTCTTCCAACAAGGCTGATTGTAATGAGACTAAGAAATATGTGGTATGGGACACTGCTTAGACAAAATAGTTAGAACCATATATATGTATATAATTAATATACATTGTTTTCCTTTCTTGTTACATATGTAGTACAGGCACAATGTAAAAACAGTGATAAAATATGAAAAATAAATGATGTATATGTGGAAATGCACCAAATGTGACCAGTGGGCTACTTCTATGTCATGGAATTAGGAGTGATATTTGTTTGTTGTTTGTTTGTTCCTATTTTTTCTGCATTAACCCTGAAGTTCTTATATTAGAGAAAATGAGCTATTTTTCCTTTTCTTTAATTTTGGAAAATTTTAGACTTGACTAATAAAGCTAGACTGTCACCTAGAGCTGTGCAGTGGATTTCAGACTCGCTTGGGACCCGTGACCCCTTTATGCTTTCGCCCCCTTCTTTCTCCCTTTTGGACTGAGAATACCTATCCCATGCCTGTCCCACCACTGTATTTTGGAAATAGATGAGTTGTTTCCTGGTTTCACAGCTCCATAGATAGAGAGGAATTTTGCATCAGGACGTACCATATCCCAAGTCTCACCCATAAATGACTTAGATGATGAAATTTGGGCTTTTCGGAGTTGATGATATTTAGATGAGATTTTGGATTTAGAGATGATTCTGGAATGACTTAAAACCTTTGGGGACGTTTGGGGATATTTAGTATGTGGGACAGATGTGAATTTTGGGGAGCCAGCCACCAAATAAACAGACTATACTAGGTTGGCTAGTGTCTCCCCCAAATTCATGTCCTTCCTAGAGCCACAGAATTTGACCTTATTTGGAAATAGGGTCGTTGCAGATGTAGTTAAGACCTAAGTTAAGACAAGGTCATGTTGGAGCAGTGTGGGCCTGTAATCCAGTATGACTGGTGTCTTTATAAGAAGGGAATATATACATAGAGAGAGACACAGGGAGAAGACCACGTGACAGGGGCAGAGGAAGGAAGAGCAAGGACTGCCATTAACACCAGAACCAAAGAGAAAGGCATGGAACAGATTCTCCCCTAGACCCTTTTGAGAGAGATCGTGACCCTTGCCCACACTTTGACTTAAGACTTCCAACCTTCAGAACTGTGAGACAATACATTTCTGAGGTTTTCAGCTGTGCAGTTAGTGGTACTTTGTTACAATAGCCCTAAGAAACTAATATAATTTGCACATAGGCTCCTGTATGGGTATATAATGCACATTACAAAACGTACACAGAAATAGATATTGAAGGGGTGCCTGGGTGGCTCGGTCGTTAAGCGTCTGCCTTCGGCTCAGGTCATGATCCCAGGGTCCTGGGATCGAGCCCCGCATCGGGCTCCCTGCTCTGCGGGAAGCCTGCTTCTCCCTCTCCCCTTGCTTGTGTTCCCTCTCTCGCTGTCGCTTTCTCTGTGTCAAATAAATAAAATCTTAAAAAAAAAGAAATAGATATTGAAGAATGTGTAAAGATGAAAAAAACTAACATTTTAAAAAAACTTGTATTTCTCTTTTTTTAAAAGTAATCTCTACATCCAACATGGGGTTCCAACTCACGACCCCGAGATCAAGAGTCTCAGGTTCTCCCGACTCAGCCAGCCAGGCGCCCTGAATAAACTAGCATTAAAAAATAATTTCAACTTACTTATTGTTTGCAAAGAGTTTGGCATAAGAGAGCAATGGTACTATTTGCCGTTTTAAAATAAACTTATCTTGGGATAATTTTACAGGTACAGAAAAGTTGCAAAACAGTGCAGAAAGTTGGCCAGAGACTTGCCTGGTGTGGCTGGGGGTGGGGGCAGGAGACAGGGCCTGCTGGACGACAAGCAGCTGTGATATCTGGGAGAGAACACTGACCTTGGAGCAGGAGACCCACGTGAAAGCCTCACTCTGCCGCCCACCATCTTCCTGCCTCCCTCAGTTTCCTCATGAGGGAGAACACGGGCGACAAAGCTACTGACAGAGTTGTGAAGGTAAAGTAAATCCTCACTCTGCCCTGTGTTAGCTAAATGAACCTGGAGAAGATATTCGACCCCCAGAGGCACAGTGTCCTCCTCTGTTAAAGTGGGGAGAGTCCTGTCTTCTCTATAAGGTTATAAGGGGGGGTTGTTCAACTCTAGGCCACCTGGTCGTCTGTTCTTCCCTTTCTTTGTCCCTCAGCCACGTTTCCTAGGCTTTCCCTTAAACAGAATTCTTGGTTACAGTTGCAAAAATGCCAAAAGGCAGCTCAAATATTTGCATGGAATGTTCAGACATACCATGAAAACTTGCTCCGAAACATACAGCTTGTGGCGCTAACATTATTGAAGTGTGTGTGTGTGTGTGTGTGTGTGTGTGTGTGTGTGTGTGTGTGTGTGTGTGTGTGTCTGGGGGTGGGTTGGTGACCCCTTAAAGACCTTCCAGTCTTAGGATGCTTTGTTTCAAGAGAAGCCGAATCTAGGCTTGTTGCTTTTATGCTGCGAGTAGTCTTCAGCTCTGTCTGGAAAATTCCAGGAGGAGGCTTCTTTAGTACATATGTCGGAGAAGAGCTGATTTGTTCTAAAACTAGCAAGTGCGTGGGATGCTACGCACCATTGCTCCTCAGCACCCGCCCCTCGCCCCCACTTCTGCGACACCAGCCTTGCCTTCAGCTGAGGAACCTCTGCCACCCCCGCTCCTTTCTCCCCAGACTCCCTCAGGGGAAGGAGGCACCCTCCAGGGTCTGGACTTCAGCCCTTTACTCCTTTTTTCCCTTGATGACAAAGATCACTGAACAGGGATTTTAGAGCAGGTTGTTCTTACATCGGTTAGTCTCTGTTTCTCAATCCTGGCTACACTTTAGAATCTCTTGGTGAATATTGTAAAGCATACAGATTCCTGGGTCTCACCCTCAGAGATTCTGGGGAGAAGCGCAAACACTGGTATGTTTGAAAAATCTTCTCAGGTGATGGGGGTGCCTGGCTGGCTCCATGGGTGAAGCGTGTGACTCTTGATCTCGGGGTTGTGGGTTCCAGCCCCATGTTGGATGTAGAGATTACTTAAAAATAAAATCTTAAAAAAATAATAAAAAGCTTCTCAGGTGATTTTAAAGTCCAGCCAGGATTGAGAGCCAGTCCAGAGTTTTCTGACCACCGCTCACTGAAGGCAGAAAACTTGTGTCTGTTGTGTACCACAGTATCCACTAGCAGCACAAATATTTGTTGAATTAATGAATGAAACAGACTCTTCAGAGCCGTGGGCAGTTCCTTGGATGCCCCAGAGTGTTGGGAAGAAGAGGGCTAATTTACTGGGCTCCAGGCCCCCATCCTTACTTCACCTGAAGTGCTCACATTTATCTGTTAAATTTTAAATATATACTTCCACATAAGACATGGTGGAATTCATTACTGATGAATTCTGGTTGTTTTAGATAGAAGAGTAGGGACAATGTCTCCTGATGCAGCACAATGGCCTAAGAACAAGTGTTTTCACGATAAAACTCCAACACATGTTCATTAACAAGTTTTATAATTTAGTAACACATTTGTGGAGTTCAATACAACCTTTTAGCCCTTTTTCCAAACAGATTTTAATTTTTAGAATAGTTTTAGATTTACAGAAGAGTTGTGGAGACAGTACAGAGTTCCTACGTACCCTGTAGCCAGTTTTCCCTTACTATTAATATCTTACATTAGTAATATACTCGGTTACAATTAATGACCCAATATTGATACATAATCATTAACTGAAGTTCATCACTTTATTCTAATTTCCTTAGTTTTTACCTAATGTCTTTTTTCTGTTTCAGGATCCCACACTACATTTAGTTTGTCATGGTACCCTTATATTTTTCTTGATTGTGACAATTTCTCACATTTTCTTCTTTTTAAAGACTTTGACCAGTTTTGAGGTGTGCTGTTTGGGTTTTTTAGAGTGGCCCTCTATTGGGATCTATTTTTCTCATGGATGGGCCGGGGTTATGGGTTTGGGGGAGGAAGGCCACAGAGGTAAAGTACCATTCTCATCCCATCATAGGAAGGGCACAGACTCTCGACATGACTTCTCACTGTTGGTGGTGGCCTCCATCACCTGGCTGAGGTGGTGTTTGTGCGGTTTCTCCACTGTTCCGTTGTTCCTCCCATCCCTGCCCTTGCCCTGCTGTTTTCTTTGGAAGGCAATCTCTTTGTGCAGCCCACACTTGAGGGGTGGGGAGTTATATAACCCTCCTTGAGGGGGTAGTATCTACATAAATTATTTGGAATTCTTCTACTCAGGAGATTTCTCTTATTCTTTCTTTTTATTTATTCAATCATTTATTTATAACAGTATATGATATATATACTCTGGATATTTATTTTATACTTTGGGCTATAATCCAATACTTCTTTATTTTGTTTTGCAGAATGTTCCAGCTTTGGCCATTGGGAGCTCTTTCAGTTGGCTCAAGTGTCCCTCTGACATGTGACCATCAGTTTTTTTCTTTTTTTTTAAAACACTTCCTTACTTTTTGGCACTACAACATGCTACAGGCTCATCATGTCCTAAATTGTAGCCATCTGAAAATGTATTTATATTGTTGTTGTGTACTCCTTGATTTCAGATTAATGTATATTTTTCTCAGAATAATTGAAAAATTTAAAAAGTGTTAGACAAGTGTGTCAGGCTGTTAGAGATTTTATGATGTTTGTCAGCTTTTAAAATTCATAATTTTCTGTGCTTTCTTTCCTTGGTCAAAATAAATATTATTTTTATACCTAATTTGGTATTCATGATTTTGTTTGTTTTTCTTTTAAAAAGTCCCTCCAATTATAAAAGTTTTAGGCTCTGGGGAGCCCTTGGTGCCCCTTGCTTCTTCAAGTGAGCCAAGACATTTAGGAATGAAATCTAAGTCTTCAATAGTCAAGGTCAAGTGAGAGAATGACAAAATACGAACATGGGAAAAAGCTGGCCCAGCTCATGGGCCAGGACAGCTGAGCCTTCTCTTAAACTGGTTGCTGACCATGGGCCTTTGCTAAGAGCACTTCTTTGCCAATAATGTAATTTCAGTTGTTATTTTACTAAGCACATGGTACTAGCGATTCATTCAATAAGTACTCAGTGAGAACATTTATGTGTTAGGCATCTTTCTGCATAGCTGGAGATAATAAGACAAAGTCTCCAACTCAAAAGATGGGAGGGACATGAATAATTACAAATGGAATGTGACAGGTGTTCTGGGGCCATAAAATTCTCCAGGAGAGACTTATTCTCTCTTGAGTGGTTAGGGAAGGCTCCATAGAGCAAGGGATATTTGGTTTGGGTCTTGACAGATGGGTAGAAGTTTACCAGGCAAAGAAAGGGTCATTTAGGTTAGGGAGTAGGGTGGCTGCATGAATAAGACTTAGGGTTGTGACAGGGCCTGCCAGCCACAGTAGGAACCTTACGGAGTCTAGTGAGCCCAAAATATAATTACTCATTCTTTCAGTGTCCTTGACTCAATTAACAGGCCCTGTGCCAGATTCATCGTTGTAAATTTAGCACCTACATGGTTCACGGTGAAGAGTAGGTGCTCAAGAGCAGTGGTTGAGTGAAGAAATATGGCACTCGTTCTAAATTGACTCCTTCAATGTATGTGAATATTTGGCTATAAAGATGTCCAGTGTAGCATTATATATAATAATAAAAATCTCAAAAGAACTTAGATTCCCAACAAAAGTGGATTGCTTAGACCAAGTATGGTATCTTCACTAATGCAATAGAATTCTATATAGCCATTAATAACAATAAAGATAATATTTATGAATATGGAGCAGTATTTATAACATGTTGAGTGGAATAGGAGATTACAAGAACAAAATACACAATATGAACCCAGTTTTGTAAATTACGTGTGTGTGTGTGTAGAGACACACACACATACATATAGGTGTATATACGAAAATTGGGCAAGGATTTTTACAAATTATAGATTATTTCAATTTTCTCCTTTTGGTTATCCACTCTTCCTAATTTCTCTATAATGCATGTATGTTAAATATGTGATAAGAAAAATGTTTCCAGAAGACTCAAATTTTGAGAAAAAATGTTTCTTGAAAAGCCATAAAGCAGTAACCAAAACGAGTTCTCTGCTGAAATGCAAATCCTTGTGTGTGCATGTGTGTATTCATGCAGGGGCGTATGCTTGTGTATATGGTGTAGATGTACCAATATTTTAACACCTTGTTGCCCCACATTGAATGGTCTTTTCTTAACCATTGTCTGATTGCATCTTTGCTGCAGTCCTTGTTTAGAGGCCAGGCTGGCATTACTGTGGGTAGGATTATGTAAATGTTATAAACTCACACTCGCAGCCTCAGTCCTGCCTCGGTGCATAGAGCACTAACTACCTGGCTTAGCTGAAACTCGTCCAGGGCCTTTTGATGCCTGGGGGCCAAAGCATTCTTCTTTCCAGGTCCGGAGATGATCTGATTGGGAGGGAGGCAAAAACCAGCCATATTAATATCCCAGGGCTTTTTCCTGCATCGTAGTCTTTAAAAGTCATACCGTAGAATATTTGATCATATACAGACATGTCCATAAAACATTCTTTTTTTTTAAAGATTTTATTTATTTATTTGAGAGAGAGAGTGAGAGACAGAGAGCACGAGAGGGAAGAGGGTCAGAGGGAGAAGCAGACTCCCCGCTGAGCAGGGAGCCCGATGTGGGACTCGATACCAGGACTCCAGGATCATGACCTGAGCCGAAGGCAGTCGCTTAACCAACTGAGCCACCCAGGCGCCCTCCATAAAACATTCTTAAGTGAAAAAAGCCAATTACCAAAGTGTGATCCTGTTTTAGTAAAAACTAAAATGTTTGCAGAAACACAGGAAAAAATCTGAACTAAGATATATGATCAAGAGCAAAAAGCAAGATGCAGTATATGTGGTCTGATGCCGCTTATAGTAAGAAAGGTGTAAAACAGGAAGTTATGTTTGTACTTGAACTAGCATTCAGGAGCCCTACAAGGATACACAAACAACCTAAAAGACTTCACCTGAGAAGGGACAGGGGGTGGGAAACACAGCTGGGGTGGAGGCAACACTTCTCAAGGAATATCTATTCAATACCACTTTGTTTTGAACATTCAAAAAAAACGAAAATTACATTAAAAAAAAAGTAGACATACCAAAATGCTAATTTTGGGTGGTAAAGAAACATGTCATGTTTATTTCCTTCTTTTAGTGCATCTGCATTTTCTCCCTTTTTCATGTGTCAGAAAAGGAGTTATTTAAAAACCTTTTTTTCTAAACTTAATTAAAGTCTTTGTACCTTTGGTTGAAAAGAGGAGCTGAACGAGATTTCTAACGGATTTTGGGGAAAAGTGGTTCTGTCGGATACCATAAATGTGAATCCTTCTTTCACCTGACGCTGTTTATTACTTCAGGCTGCCAGGCTGCAAAGAAACATTCTGGACATGGTTTCCATTGTAAGAAGAGCAGTAGGCCCTAGAATTCTCTCCAGAATTGCATTTGAAATCCAGCTCTGTCTACAAGATGAAATGCAGATTTTCCACCACAGGCCAGTCCTTCCCACTCTCCGCCCCCAAAAGTTGATTCAGATAATACTTTAAAAAGAATCCCACACCATCTCTTTTCAGGGAAATGGAAGAAGTCTAGTCCAGAGACATTCTCTGGGCCTTAAGCATTTTTGATTGATTGTGAATTTAATATATTTTTAACTCAATTCAAGTGCTTCTCTCTCAAGAGACTGCTCCTCTTTTTTCTCGTCTGTGTTGTCTGGGTTGTAGTCAGTGGAGTTTGGCTGCATGTTTGTTGACACATTTTCTGGGCAAGGCTATTTGAGAAATACTGACATTTCCTCTAACTTTCTCTTTAGGCATCAACCCAGTTTGTCTCCCCATCCCTGTTGGGGCTCCAGTCTCTCTTTCTTGGAAGAGAAGAATCAGCTTTCGTCTTCACAATCACTTTCAGATTTTTTTCCTCTTTCTTTCTTTCCTTCTCCAGACTTGTCTCTATTCCATGGCCTGGGCATCTGCCCAGCCAGCTTCCGAACCATGCTGTGTCCTGAAGCATGGAGTCCTCTGCTCTCAGATTTGGAAGGGACCTCAGAGATCCCTTTAATTTGCATATTAGGAATCTCCTCTACTATATCCTTGCCAGATAGTCACTCAATGTCTTTTTAAACACCTCTCGTGACAGAGAACTCACTACCTTTCAGACCAGTTGGCTATCTATTGTTGGTGTTAGAAAGTTGTTTCCTCAGGAAGCTGAGAGCAAGCTTGTGGTCCTCTTACTTGCTCCTTGGGTGATTTCTGATCTGAAAAGAATCACCTGAGACAGGTGGACGGGGAAGAGAGATCATTGCCCAGCCTGGACCAAAGGGAACAGAAGTCTGGCATTTGCCCCGAGGGCAATGGTGAGAGTGGGGGTGGGGCGGAGGGGAGGCCAAATCTTCTGGATTTGGCCTTAGAAGACAGGGATTCATCCCTGTGCCATCTTTCACTTACTGACCCAGTTATCTGGAGAAGTCATTTGTACTCTGAATCTAGTTCCTCTCGTTTATAAAACTGGAGTTGTAATAACTACTTCCCTGGGCTAATGGGACCACTGAATGAAATAACCCAGGCGAAAATGATTTGTAACTACAGACTTTTATGGAAAGCACATTCATCATCTAAATTCTAGATGCATAGCTTAGTAAGTCCGTGAACCAGCCCAGCCTGAGGAGGTTACATAGTGGAGGGTTTGGGGATTAACTCTGCCTACACCTGTGTATCATTGGTAGGATCAGCTCGTGACTGTTGTTGGTCACCTCTGGGGGGGCCAACCCAATGTGATGACAGAATCTGGGCATGTCAGAGGCTGAAGGATGTGAGTTCCCATCTGGTATAAAATGCTCATTTTCAAGACGAATGAGAATTGGTTGCTTGCCTAGTCACATGGCTCAGTAATGGTGGGCTGGCTGACCATTGACCCCAGAAGCCTGATTTTTAGGCGTAGCTCTTGTCAGTTTTTCTGGCAGAGGTGCACTGGTATTTTGGACAGTACAATCTTCATTCTGTAGGATTTCCTGGATCACTGTAGCAAGTTTAACATCTCTGCTCCCCATCCACTGAATGACGGCAGCATCTTGTCGTCTTTTGTTTTTTAGATTTTATTTATTTATTTGAGAGAAAGAGTGAGAGAGAGAGAGAGAGAGAGAGAGAGAGAGAGTGAGCACGAGCAGGGGTGGGGTAGAGGCAGAGGGAGAAGCAGACTCTCCCCTGAGCATGACCCCAGCTAAAGGCAGACAATTAACCGACTGAGCCACCCAGGCATCCCTCACCCTTGAACATTTATTCTCTTTTACAATCTCAAGCAATTCCTCATCTTCTGTTCTTACTCTCACACTTGTTTATTCTTCCTCACTCTCGTGCACACTCCCCCCCCCCCCATTTACCACCCAATCCTTACGACTGCTGTCTGTATTTAACTATACTTAGGTTTCTCTCATTAAAAATATCCCTGGGGGCGCCTGGCTGGCTCAGTCTGTGGAGCGTGCGACTCTTGATCTCAGGGTTGTGAGTTGGAGCCTCACATTGGGTGTAGATATTACTTAAAAATAAAAAAATCTTAAAAAAAATACTCCCAAACCCCCAAACTTTTGACCAACTTCTCTATCCTTCCTCATTACAATCAAGACTCTTTAGGAAATGACAAGGTAGTATAAAGACTTCCCACATACTTTTTGCTCAGACTTCCCAAATGTTTCCATATTACCACATTTGCTTTCTCTCTCTGCATCTAATTTCATCTAAACATATAAATGATATGTTTGTATTTATATATTTTATTATTTTCTCCTTAATTTATTTATTATGTTTTTATTTATTTTTATTTCTACTATTTTTCTGTGTTCTAACACATTGATTTATTCTTTTTTTTTTTTATAGGGGGGTGGCAGAGCAGAGGGAGAGAGCGAATCCTCAATAGGACTGAAGTGGGGCTCAATCCCAGGACCCCGAGATCATGACGTGAGCTGAAATCAAGAGTCTGATGCTCAAGCCACTGAACCACCCAGATGCCCCGCACATTGATTTATTCCTGTATATATATATTTTTCCTGAACTGTTGCACACAGGATGCTCTCTTACCCCTACACACTTCAGTGTGTATTTTCTAGAAACATAAGTCAATGGTCAAAATCAGGAAATTAGGGACATCTGAGTGTCCGACTCTTGATTTCTGCTAAGGTTATGATCTCGGGGTCAAAGTCTGCTTGTGATTTTCTCTCTCCCTCTGCCCTCCCCCCCAGCCCCACTTGAGTGTGCTCTCTCTCTCTCTCTCCCTCTCTCTCCCTCCCTCTGAAATAAATAAATAAATCTTTGAAAAAAAAATCAGGAAATTAACATTAATATAATGTTATCTGATCTATAGATCTTATTCAGATTTATCCATTGTCCCAATAATGTCCTTTATAGCAAAGGAAAATTCATTTGTCATGTTTCTTTAGTTGTGTTTTTTTTTAATCTGAAACAGTTCCTCAGTTTTTTCTTACTGTTTTATGATGCTAACATTTTTAAAGAGTAGAAGCCAATCTTTTTAGTAGAAAATCCCTTAGTTTAAGTTTGTCTGATGTTTCCTCATGATTAGGAATTCTGTAGGAATACTACAGAAGGGATGCTGTGTTTTCTTAGTGCATCATATCAGGAGACATGGGGTGTTGATTTGTCTTATTATTGGCGACATTAACTTTCATCACTTGATAGTATTAAGCAGGTTTTCCTCTGTAAAGTTACTGTTTTTTCCATTGCAATTAATAAGTATCTTTGGGAAGATACTCTGAGACTATGCAAATATCCTTTAGTCCTCAAACTTTTCACTTACTAATTTTGGCATTCACTGATGGTTCTTAGCTTGCATTAATTATATTATTGTAATGGTTGCTGAATTATGATTTTCTAATTTCTTTATTCTTTCTACATTTATTAGTGATTTAAATGCATACTCTTTTGTCAAATGCCTTTTCAGCGTCTATGGGAATGATCGTATTATTTTTCTTCTTAGATCTAGTAATATGAATTATATTGATTGATTTCCTAGTATTGAACCATCCATGCATTCATAGAGTATCCTCATGTAGTCTTTTTTTTTAATTCTGCTGGGTCTGTTTGTTAATATTTCATTTAGGATTTTTATATCTATATTTATAAATTACCTTGACCTGTAAATTTTGTGTATGCAATCCTTGTTATTTATCTGTATCAATGTTAAATTCTCATTGTAAGAGACATTTACAAGGTTTTTATTTTTTCCAAAGCTGTGGAACAGTTTAAATAACATTGGCATTAGCAGCTCTCAAGAAGTATAGTAAAAATTCCGTGGGGGATTCCCTGTGAAATTCTCTGAGTTTGCTGCTTTTTGAGGGAGTAGCTCTGATAAATTTCTCCCCTCCTTTTATGGAAATTGGTCTATTTTTATTTTCTACCTGCTCTGAGGTCGATTTTAGGGAATCATATTTTCCTAGAAGTTGGTCAGGTTTTCAAAGTCAGCAAATCAGTCTCATGACCTTTAGTGTTCTCTCATTTAGGTGTATTTCTCCCTTGTCATTTCTTATTTTGTAAAACTGAACTTCCTCATTGTATTCATTTTCTTTGGTTGCTGTAACAAATTACCACAAGCATAGTGGCCTGTTATCTCACATTTTAGTAGGTGGGAAGTCTGACTTGGGGATCTAAAATGAGGATGCTGACAGGGCTGCATTCCTTTCCAGAGGCTCTGGGAGAGAAGCTCTTTCTCTGCCTTTTCTAGTTTCTATAGCTGCCTGCGTTCCTTGGCTTATGGTCTTCTATTTCCATCTTCAAGCCAGCAATAGCACACCAAATTCTCACATACATCTCTTGGACCCTTCACCCATCATTACATTTCTCTCTGACCTCAACAGGGAAAGGTTCTCTGATTTTTAAGGACTCCTATGATTAGGTCGAGCCCACTTGGATAATCCAGGATGCTCTTCTGTCTCAAGGCCCTTCACCTTAATCAATATGCGAAGTCCCTTTTTGCCATGTAAAGTAACATATTCCTAGGTCCTATGGATGACAGTGTAGACATCTTTGGAGGGGCCATTATTCTGCCTACCATACCCGTTTTTTCCCTTAATAAGATTGGCAAATTTTAATCTATTTTATTATTTTCCCCTTATTTATTCATTGTTTTAATTTATTCTTATTTCTATTTTTTCTGTTTTCCAACTTTGATTTATTTTTCTTTCTAGTTTCCTATAGTTTATGTTGTTGTTCTTTTTTTAATTTTGGAGTGAAATGTTCAATTAATTTGTTTTTCTTCTATCTCCTTTATCAGTTTAAATAAAATTATGAAATTTTCACTGAACACTGTTTTAATACTAGTCCATAGGTGCTGCTATGTTGTTTTCATTGTTATTGCTTCTAGATAGACTAGAACTTTAGTTGTTACTTTTCCTTAAACCCAAGAAATGTTTAGGACAGAATTCTAATATTTTTAAAAAATTTCTGAAGGTGGGGGGCTCCTGGGTAGCTTGGTTTAGCATCTGTCTTCAGCTCAGGTCATGGTCCCGGGACCCTGGGATCGAGGCCCAAGTTGGAATCCCTGCTCAGCGGGGAGCCTGCTTCTGCCTTTGCCTCTGCCTACCACTCCCCCTGTTTGTGCTCTCTCTCTCTCTGTCAAATAAATACGCAAAATCTATGGGTATTAAAGAGGGCACGTTCTGCATGGAGCACTGGGTGTTATACGCAAACAATGAATCACGGAACACTACATCAAAAACTAGTGATGTAATGTATGGTGATTAATATAGCATAATAAAAAAAAAAGAAATTAGGGCCTCCATGCAGAGAAGGGTCTGAGGTGAGATTAAAACCTTCCAAGAAGTATTTCCAACTATATTCTACAAAGCTTTTGACCTCTGTTACATTTTTCTTAGTGTATGGTCTGTATAGTTCCTAAAGTGTACTTATTTAATGAATCTCAACCTTTCTGAAATAAAAGAACCTACTAGCTAGTGTGATTAAAAAAATAAAAATAAAATAAATACACAAAGTCTTTTTTAAAAAGAGTTTGTTTAAAACAATTTCTGAAGGTGGAAGGGTCTTTTTATTTTCTGATTTTATTATTACTGGGTATCACTGTACACTGATCTGAGAATGCTTTCCTATGGTCCAATTTCTGATCAAGTTTCATGAATGTTTCAGGGGCCCTTGTGGGGAAAGGGAATGTATTCTTTATTTTCAGGGTATAGAGTTGAAATTTTATCTATCAGAACTTGTTTATGAATAGTTACATATGTAAAGTCTTATCTGTCATTGCTTATCTACCATCGTTCATCCACTTGACCTGTCACAGACTGAGAGAGGTGACTGAAAGTCTCCTACTAAAGTATTTGTGTTTATTTCTTCTTGTATCTTTTCTAATTTATGCTACATGATGGTCATTATTACATTTCTTGGTGTATAGATTTTCATAACTATTAGATCTTCATTGTAGATCTTCCTTACCTCATTCAGTGTGGTATTTTTGATGTATAAAAGCTTTTAAGCTTTTATGTAGTCAAGTTTTATCAATATTATCCTTTTTGATTTCTGTGTTTTGTGTCATGCTTAAAAAGGCTATCTCTACTCCCAGTTTTTAAAATTATTCAGTCATGCTTTCTTCCAGTACTCTTGTGGTTTTGTTTTTTTGCATAAAAATTTTAAAAATCATCTGGAATTTATTTTGATGTAAAGAGTGAATAGGTGCCTAGCTTTGCTTCCTACTCTTGAATGTTGGTCTTTTCAGATGGCTTATCAGATGTCTAAACATCTTTATTGGATAATCAGTTATAGGAGACATCTGTTGTTTCTGCCTCCTGCCCAGCATCCTTTGCCTCGCTCTTTAATAACAGCCCCTCCATTTTCCCTGGGGAACTACCTCTCAGTCCATATGGTTTGTCTGGAATTGATACTAACTCCTGCTGCAGGGTTGGGTATATAAATCAAACTCGGTGTCATCTCCCTGGCCACAGTCATTGACTTGGGGATGGGGCATGACCTAATCTAAGACAATCAGATTCAAGAAGACTTAGTTCTAAGACTTTTATTGGTATTATTTCAGAAGACATCATCTTTTTCTATTGGACTTGAAGCTATGCAAGTATGAGCCTGGGTTTAAAGGGACCACCATCAGGTATAACCCAAGAACGAAACCAACAAAATGAAAAGCAGAGCCTTGTGTGATAGAAAAAGAATAGGTACTGGTGAATTTATCTGAGCCTCTGGATTCAACTTTGTCTTAGTCCTGGACTTTTCTGTGACGTGAGCCAAGAGGTCTACTCACCTTTTAAGATATACCAGAAAATTAACATCGGACAACCACCAATGTGTATATTGATTTACTCAGGCAAGATCATCAGAGGATGATAAAATCATCAGGGGAAATTTAATTGGGGAATGGTCTACTTATTAATCCCATAGGGGAAAGAGTAATTTTAAAATAGAAAGATCTAATGTGCCATGGTGAGTGCTGTGAATTGTGTAAGACTGATGAATCACAGACCTGTACCCCTGAAACAAATAATACATTATATGTCAATAAAATAAATAAATAAAATAGAAAGAACTGGTGTTACCACCTTAACCATGTGATCAGCTTCAGGCTCAGTCCTCTCAGGGTAAGCTGACATCATGTGCCTCTCAAGGTGATGGGATAGGAAGTACACCAACACTTAAGTAGTATTCCTGCCCAAAATGTCTAGTAGAATCTAGTCACGAGAGACTATCAGACAAATCCAGCTTGTGATGTATTTTCCTAGACAATAGGCTTGGTAAAGTTCTTACAACCTAGGCACTTTCATTTTATATACTTTCATAAATAGGTAGAAGGCTAGATGAATTTAAGTGAAATGTTTGCATGTGTCTATTATATTATTCTTTCATCTTGTCATAGATTTGAAATTAAAAAAAAAAAGACAAATTTGCAAACAAAGTATCCTTCATGCAAGTACACCAAAATAGGTACTATATAAAAATCTCATGGGCTTTCAAATTTGGTATGCCTCGTTCAATAAAATAGTTCAAACCTCTTTTGTCAAATCATATTATGAGATGTGCATTGCAATTATAGTCAATACTCATCTTATTTCAGCTTATAATAAGATTTTCCAGTTCTTATTAACAAAAAATAAAATTATACACTAGCTGCTGGACCAATTAGTTTTAGCAGTATATACCTTTCTTTTTCATTAAATACATGGGAAATTTAATCATAATGTCTAATGAAATTAATGGAGCTATTTTGGCCTTTTTAATGCATTATTTTATTGCATTATCCCCCCAAAGCTGTCCACCAGAGTTCAATACACACATGAACACACATTTACTGAAGGAGTATCTTGTTTTCAGTAATACTCATCACATTAATAATAATTGATAACTTTAGTCACACATCACACTGAATAATTATAAAGTAATGAGTACTACCATTATCATCTCGTTCTGGTAACTCAGACGTGATCAATTATATTAGACATGCATCAATTTGATCTTGACTGCTTTTAGTAATCTTTCTTACCATATGTGCTATAAAATGTATTATTTCAAGTTTTAATGTATTTCTTAAATTTTGTATTAACACATTTATTTAAGCTGCAAAATGACATCTGACTTTTTCTGACGGAAAGTAAGTCATAGTCCGGTTTGGCTGGTGGGTTTGACCATGAGGCCCAGCTTTGCAAAAAATTATTCTAGTAAATATTTTTCAGCATGTTTATTATTGAATGATCTAAAGGGAACCTCTGAAGTTCGATCAAATAGAGTTCACGCAAGTGATGAAACAAAGGCACATAAACAAAAAGTCCTGAGTGATGCAGCAGACAGAGTTTAGGGCACTTCCCTGGTATTCTTGCCCCGGTGTAATGTCTTCCCCTTCTGTGTGGGCGGGACCTAGAACTTGATTTTAGCTAAGGGAATATGGCAAAGATGATGGGATGTACATGACTACGTTTATATGATTTTGTTACATAAAAGCATAACTCCAGTTTTATTAGAAGAGACTTTGCCTTGCTGGCTTTGAAGCAGCGAATGGCTGTACTGGGCTCACGTCAGTGTGGCAAGGAGCTGAGGGTGGCCTCTAGCTGGTCGACAGCAGAGAATTTTCTCTGTGAATTTAGAAGGGAATCCTGTTCCATTTGTGCTTCCGATGAGACTTCTGTCCCTTCTGGCACTTTGCAGCCTTATGGGACCCTGCAGTAGAGGACCCAGTTTAAGTCATGCCTGGACTCCCGACCCACAGAAATTGGAAGAAAATAAATGTGTGTTGTCTGAAGCCACTAAGCTTGAGGGTAATATTGTCATGTGCTAATAGGTAACTAATACAAATGGCAAAGATATGTTGAAATTAATATTTCAATATTTGAATGCTTTGGGGGAAACTATCAGATTAAATACAGGTCCAGGCAAAAGAATTACAGGTATAACACACAGTAGTAATTCTCAAACCGGAGCATCAGAATCACCCAGAGGGTTTGTTTGGTAAAACACAGACTGCAGGTCTCATCCCCAGAATTTCTGATTTAGTAGGTCTGGGTGGGGCCTAAAATTTCTAACATTTTCTAACATAGAAATTCTAACATTTCTAACAAGTTGCCAGATGATACTGATGCACTTGTCTGGAATCCACACTTTGAGAACCACTGATGTAGAAGCATTTGGTAGCTAAGTCTTGGTAAAACCTTTTTGGTATACTTATCAGAAATGGAGGAAATGATTAGACTCTAGTGAGTGGTAACTTCCAGTTTTGTTTTTTTTTTTAAAGATTTTATTTATTTATTTGATAGAGAGAATGAGAGAGCACAAGCAGGGGGAACAGTAGAGGGAGAGGGAGAAGCAGGCTCCCAGCCAGGCAGGGAGCCCAATGTGGGGCTCGATCCTAGGACCCTGGGATCATGACCTGAGCCGAAGGCAGACGCTTAACCATCTGAGCCACGCAGGCGCCCACAGTTTTGTAAGTTAAATTGATTCCAATCTTTCCTTTTCAACGAAATTGAAGGAGGACCTAATGGAATTGTCAATTATTGGATCATTTAAAATAATTTCTGATGAAGATCAGTATGTGGACTTTGGCATATAACGTGGAAGGACTATTCTATAATGGAGTGGCATTTCAATCAATTAAATACACACACACAGCTTATTCCATTCTTAAGGATTTAAATGAACAAGATATATTAGTTAGGGTAAGTTAAACTGCGGTTACAGATAGACTTAAACATGGTTCAAACATTATCAAAGTTTGTTTCTTAACTGGCAGATGCTCTTCAGCACGTGGTGAGTCAGAGACCCAGGCTTCTCCCATCTCATGCCTCCACCATCCCCCAGGGTCTTGTTATCATCTACATCCAACTGGAAGAGGGCAGAGAGGAAGTACACATGCTTTTTTAATAGCCCTAATCCAGAAGTAGCTCACACTATTTCTACTGAAAGAGACCTAAGCGACATGTCCACTGTATCTATCTGGGTCCAATCAGAGGAGAGAAACCATAAAGTAATTTGAATAAGGAGAGTTTAATACGAAGAATTAGGAACCAATACAGGAGATTGGAATAATGGGATTGGCGGTTCAGAAGTAAAGGAATAGCAGATATAAAGAGTGAGTACTAGCCCTAGGGTGAGATAGAGCCCCAAGGAAGGGTCCCAACACCCTCCTCTCCCCTCAGGGCTGAGATTCAGACTTTACTGGAAAGGCATATATATATTTCTTTTTAAAGATTTTATTTATTTATTTGAGAGAGAGAGAGAGTGAGAAGAGAGCACAAACAGGGGGAGTGGCAGAGGCAGAGGGAGAAGCAGGCTCCCCACTGAGCAGGGAGCCCGATGCGGGGCTCGATCCCAGGACCCTGGGACCATGACCTGGGCCGAAGGCAGACACCCAACTGACTGAGCCACCCGGGCATCCCTACTGGAAAGGTATATTTGAGAGTCCCCAAGATCACCCTCAGGTTCCCTGATTTGTGAGAAGGACTAACAGAACTCAGAAAAGCTGTTATACTTAAGGTTATGGTTGATCACAGTGAAAGGCTACAGATTAAAATAAGCAAAGCAAAAAGGCACCCGGGGCACCGAGTCCGGGAGAGACCAGGCACACTCTTCCAGTTGTCCTCTCCCAGAGGGATAGCACACCATTCTCCCAGCAGTGATGTGTGAAAAACACTCACGAAACATTGCCAACTCAGGAAGTTCACCTGAGCCTTTTTGTCCAGGGTTTCCACTGGGGGCTGATCATGTCTGCTTGGCTTACTGCCCATATGGCTGACCTCAGTTACTCAACCCTCCAGAGGTCAACTGAGACTACATGGTCCAAAGCCCCCCAAGTATAAAGCACATTGTTAGCGTAGACTATGTGGCTTGGCACAAGGTCCTAGGTAAACAAAGACACTCTTCTCAGGCAGAATATTCCAAGGGCTTAGAGGTTATCTCGGGAGCCAGGCAAAGGCCAAACCATTTTTTGGACCGTGCAAGGTTTGGAGAATGCAAGCCTGCTAAGGTAATTCTTTACTGTCTTGGAGGGTATGGCTATGGCTCGCTGTAGGACAGAAAGTTGCTGACCAGTAGAACTTGCTGGAAATCCACCCTCTTGGGTGCCAGAGAAAGCTGCTCAAGGTCCTCTGCTACAGAGCTGACTGGGAGGGTACAGTACCGAGGGAAGCTGCTGGCTGCTGGCTGCTGGCTGCTGCTGGCTACTGGGCACCACAGGAGCCTAGACAGAGCATGGAGGAAGTGTGAGCACGGTGGGAGTTGCAAACATTCTGCTTGCTATAAAACCGCTGAAGGTAGGGGCGCCAGAAAAAACCGCTGGAAGCTGCTTGCTACGCAGCAGCTAGGTATTAGAGAAGCTGGGATGACGTCAGGAGCCCACACACACACACAGGAACTGGGAAGTAAAACCCTTTTTCCTTCAGGGTCACTCCAGTGCCTTCTGCTGACAAAGCGTCACCGCCTCCTGGCAAAGAAGGAATGCATGTGGGGCCCAGATTCATTTCACAAAGCAAACAGAAAGGATGAACTTGAGCTGAGAAACAATATATTGATAATGGGCACGGCAACAGCAAGGGACGCTGGGGAATGTAGTCTAGCCACGTTATGGCGACAATCTTATTACCAGGGGAGAAGAAAATGAATTTGGTGGACAGCTAGCACTGTCTGTCCCACAGTGTATCTTTGCACTTATTTAAAATTGAAAATCAGGACTAGAATTGACACTAAAACCCATCTCATTCATACAGTGAACTAATGGAAAAACAGGAGTACTCCCGTCCCCAGGGATCGCTGACATTCATTTTTGATAAATTTTTACTTTTTAATTTTAATAAATATATCCCAGATTTGGTTATATAGTTATATTGCTTTGATCAATTGTGAACTATTAATTTGGTAATCACTCAATACAGAATAATTTTTCAACATGTAAAGCCTTGTTGCCAAAGGAAATTATTTAAAACAATTTATGGTATACAGGTATGATAGAGTAAGATTAAAAGGCAGGATAAAGGCTTCCCAGCATAAAAATAGATTATATCGGGATAAAATTCTTTGGGGGGTGTACATGGAAATACGGATTCAAGCATAAAAAAGAGTGACATCAGGGCATCTGGGGGGTAGGTTGCTTAAGCGTCCAAGTCTTGATTTCAGCTCAGGTCATGATCTCAAGGTTGTGAGATCAAGCCCTGTGTTGGGCTCTGTGCTGGCTCAGGATTCTCCCTCTCCTTATGCCCCTCCCCACTCTCTAAAAAAAAAGAGTGGCATAAAAGTCTGTGAAAGAAGAGACTGTATAGTTTGGTGATAATCAATGATGAAATTTAGTAACGGTGGTAATTAAATTGGTAGCATTATTGAATCTACTGTTAAATTGGAATAATTATATTTTAAAATGTCAGAATTTACAATACATTGGAGGTTATATCCTTTTCAACTTTTCATAATATGATAGAAAATATTAAATGTTGACTTAAGACAGTGCTAACAGGTGTCTGGTTTTTAAAGATTCTTTTCTAGGGCATGTGAGCAAAAAATGTGAAAACTACTGATATCATTCATCACTGAATTCTAAGTAGCTGGTTTGGTGCATGGTATGTAATAGGTGCTCAATAAATAATATCTGAATAAATAAATTAAAGAAAAGAAAGAGAGAATGGCAAATTGAGGTGTAAGCATAAATAATGTCTTGCCTAGACAAAGGGTGTAAGAATCAAGTACGAATCACAGTCTTTTTGGTGAACCTTTTGCAGTTCATACAAATAACCTTGAAATATGCCTATCCTTTGCTTAAACGTCCATCTTCTAGGAATTTATCCTGAAAGTCACAAAAGAACAAAGACGCTGATTACTGTATTTACTTGTTCAATAGATCTTTTTTTGTTTGTTTAAATTTTATTTATTTATTTGACAGAGAGAGAGAGAGGGAACACAAGCAGGGGGAGCGGGAGAGGGAGAAGCAGGCTCCCTGCCGAGCAGGGAGCCCCATGCGGGGCTCGATCCCAGGACCCTGAGATCGTGATTCGAGCAGAAGGCAGATGCTTAACCAACTGAACCACCCAGGTGCCCCTCAATAGGTCTTTCTTAATCACCTCCTCTGGATTGGAGATAAAGCTGTTAGCAAAGTGTACAGGGTCCTGCTTTCATGGAATTTACAGTCTATTGGGAAAGACAATGAACTAATCTTGCAAATAAATGAATAATTAAGAATTGTGAGAAGTGCTATGAAAAAAAGATAGTGTGGGAAAAGTGGATAATGGGAGAGGAGAGCAAAGGTGGGAAGGCCAGGAAATTGAAATTACTCACTTACTCGTGAGAGTAGTTGATTGCTTTCCCCTGGGGTGACTTTTGAATTGAGATTAAAGTATGTGTTGAGGTTAAGCTGGTTGGAGGTCAGGGATGGTTTTGAAGGCAGTGTCCCATTTCAGGTCCAGGGAATAGTTTGTGTCTGGCTGGAGCAGGAGGGGGCAAGGTATGGTTGAGGCACCAGGAGGCCAGGGAGGCTGGAACATCTACAGTAAGAGAGAATGGGCCAAGATGGAGCTGAGGACATAGGCAAGGACTCACGTTGTAAGGCCAAATTAAGGACTTTGGTTTATCCGAAGAAATGACTAGAAATATTCTTTTGAGGACTACTTCACATGACATAAAAAGCACAGACTTCAGGTGTTCAGTTTGCCAAGTGCTGACAAATGGACACTTAACAGCCCCGAAACCAACATCGAGAGCATTTCTACCACCCCAGAGCATTCCCTCCACCCCTTTCCAACCAGTTCCTGCTCATTCACACCTTGCTATCACTTTCTGATTTCTTTCCCCACAGCTCATTCTTCTTCTTCTTCTTCTTCTTTTTTTAATTGCTGAGTAGCATTTTGTTGTACGGATACCACAACCTGTTTATCCGATCTTCCCTTGATGGACACTTGGGTTACTTTTGGTGGCTATTGTGAATCAAGCTTCTCTAAATGTTAGCGCAGAGGTCTTTTTGTGAACACATGTCTATATCTCTCTTGGCTAAATACTTATGATGAGAATTGCTAGATCATAAAGTGGGTGCATGTTTACCTTTGTAAGAAACCACCAGTTTTCCAAAAGAGTCGCACCATTTTATATGCCCTCAGCACTGTATTCTCGCCAACATCTGGTGGTATTAGGCTTTTAAAATTTTAGGTGTTCTAGTGGTTGTTGATGGAAAGGTGCAAGTGAGGGAGTGACTTGGGCTTAAAAATCATCACTCTGACTACAGTAGGGAGAAGGGGTTGGGGGAGGTAAGGGTGGATGTGGCAAGGCATGTTACGGGGTGATGGCAATAGTCCAGTGAGAGGTGATTGTGGATCAGTTATGACAGTGATGGTGGACGTGGATTTGAGAGATATCTAGAAGGTAAAATTAGTAGGAGTTGGTTGTTAATTGGGAACACCAGAAAAAGCCCCAATTCTTTTTCTTTAAATTTTTTAAATTAACATATAATGTATTATTTTTTTCAGGGGTACAGGTCTGTGATTCATCAGTCTTACAGAATTCACAGCGCTCACCATAGCACATACCCTCCCCAGTGTCCATCACCCAGCCACCCCATCCCTCCCACCCCCCATCACTCCAGCAACCCTCAGTTTGTTGCCTGAGACTAAGAGTCTCTTATGGTTTCACTCCCTCTCTGGTTTCATCTTGTTTCATTTTTCCCTCCCTTCCCCTATGATCCTCAGTCTTGTTTCTCAAATTCCTCATATCAGTGAGATCATATGATACTTGTCTTTCTCTGATTGACTTATTTCGCTTAGCATAATACCCTCTAGTTCCATCCACATCATTGCAAATGGCAAGATTTCATTTTTTGATGGCTGCATAATATTCCATTGTATGTATATACCACATCTTCTTTATCCATTCATCTGTTGGTGGACATCTAGGCTCTTTCCATAGTTTGGCTATTGTGGACATTGCTGCTATAAACATTGGGATGCATGTGCCCCTTTGGATCACTACATTTGTATCTTTTGGGTAAATACCCAGTAGTGCAGTTGCTGGGTCGTAGGGTAGCTCTATTTTGAACTTTTTGAGGAACCTCCATACTAAAAGCCCCAATTCTTGTTTTTTGTTTGTTTGATTTTCAAGGATAGAGATCACTTGGCTTGGTTTTGGATATATATTTGTGGTGCCTTAATCTTCAGCAAAGGGACTGCTCAAAAATGGTAGAGTACATATGTAGTGTGGAATATGATGCAGGCACTAAAAATGATACTGTAGGAAAAGACTTCCTGATCTGGAAAGATATTAAAAATATATTGTTTAAAAAATAAGTTAGAAATCTATGTTCACTGTATAGCATGACCTTATTTTTATAAATAAATAACAATACAGCGAAAAGCCATGTGGATGGGGCTCCTGGGTGGCTAAGTTGGTTAAGTGACTGACTCTTGATTTCGGCTCAGGTCATGATCTCAGGGTCCTGGGATTGAGCCCCCTGTTGGGCGCCTCGCTCAGTGGGGAGTCTGCTTGAGGATTCTCTCTCTCTCTCTCTCTCTTCCTCTGCCCCTCCCCCTGCTCACGCTCTCTCTGTCTCTCTCTCAAATAAATAAATTAAAAAAAAAAAAGAAAAGCCATGTGGAAGGATGTATGATAAAGTGTTACCTGTGATTTCTAGGTGGAGTTTTCAGAATAGTTTTAAATATGGGCTAAGGTTTTTCTGTTTTTCTGTTTTTCTACAAAGAACATATGCTAATTGTGTAATATGAAAAAAGGTTATTTAAAAACACTTAACATTTCGAAAAAAGAAATTTAAGAGCACAGAACAAGAACAGAGTCCCATAGGAATGGCAAAGATGGTGGTGACAGCAATGTGATCTCTCCTCCTCTATCCCCGAATCGCTCACCAATACCTTCTGGGCAGGACACCTGGCAGGGATACCCAGGGCTCTTTTAGACTTTGAGAGTCAGGGAATAGAAGGGCTAGTGAGAGAGTCTGAGCTGAACTCAAGCCCAGGATTCTGAATCCATGGAGCCTTCTCTGATCCCTGCCTCAAACCGCCTTCGAATCATTCGGTTGTGTCTCTTTCTCTCACTCTGTGGAAATTCGCAAGTAATCCATGACCTCCGTGTTGCTAATTCCGTCCTCACCCTACTGACAGGGTATCAGAAACATCTGCCATATTGATTTCTCCTTCCGCCTGGAGATACTGTTCTGATTGTCCGTACCTGACTAGCCACTTTCCCCCCTTCTCCTCTGACGGTTCTTCTCCATCGCCTCAACCTCTTAATCTTGAAGTCCTTAGGGCTCAGTCCTGGGAACTTTTCTTTTTTCTATCTAGACACATTCCCTTAGTGATCTCATCCAGCTTCAGCTTTAAATACACACTGACGACTTCTTTGTCTCTGCAGTCTGGATCTTTCCCCTGAACTCCTGACTTGTATATCTGAATTGATGTTCCCATTTGGATTTCTAATAGGCATCTCAAAGTTAATATGTTCAAAATAGGATGCCTGTTCTTCCCCCACTCACACCCCCAATTTCTCCTCTTCTATCTCAGTAAGTAGCTGTAAATGGCAACTTCTCAATTCCTTGTACTCAGGCCAAAAATCCTTGGAGCCACACTGACTCCTCCCTTTCTCTCACTCTAAACATCTAAAACCTATTGGCTCTACCTTAAAAATATACCCAGACTATGGCCCCTTGGCGCCCTGGACCAAACCACATGTTACCTCGCCTGCATTACCCATTACCATATAGCCTACTACTTGGTTGTGTTTCCTTCCCTGTTCCCCTAGGACCTATGGTCAACTCAGCGGCCAGAGTGGTCCTTTAAAATATAGGTCAGATTATGTCACTTCTCTCTCAAAACCTCTAACAGCTAGACATTAACAGAGCAAAAGCCAGAGTCTTTAAAGAGCCTGCCTGGCCCTAGATAATACAATTCCTTCTTTCTGCCTTTGTCTCTTAGTATGCCCCCCATCTCCTCCCTCTGATCTGGAGTCACAGGCCTTGCTATTCCTAAATAGTCCACATGTATTCAGTTTCAGGGCCTTGCACTTGCTCTTCCCTCTGTCTACATGCTTTTCCTTCAGATATCCATCTGGCTACTTTATTTTTTTCAAGTCTTTGCCCAGCTGCGAGGTCTTCCCTGACATCCCTACTGAGAATCGCAATCCCCACACTTCACCATTCACTATTTCCCTTTCCTACTTTATTGTTCCCCCTAGTACTTAACACCATCTAATGAATACCGTGACTATTTGTTTCATGGGTTTTTTACCCCCTTCCCCAGATGTAAGATCCCTGAGAGCAGAGACTGGTACCTATTTTTTTTCCTTCCACTAATCCTAGAGCTGTGCCTGGCATAGCATAGGCCCAATTTATTGGATGAGTAATAGTAAGTTATAACTTGTATTCTAGTTTCATGTAGAAAACCATTTTCCCCACTAGCCTGTGAGCTGTTTAAGGGGAGGGTGGGTTTCTCTGTATGACCCTCACCCCCACCCCTGCCTCAGAGCATCTATTGCAGGGTCTTATACGAAAGAAATGCTTGCTATATGTTTGTTAACAGAATGAGGGAAGCAAAGAATCACCCACCTTAAGTATGGAGACCACAAAACCAAGGTCATCCAGGAGAGCCCTGCTAATGTGAGAAGTAGGTGTAGCCACCCGCCCCATACCTGCTCCATGTCCCCTCAGCCCACCTGAGTTACTATGTCCACCGACAGCTCCCTGCACACGGACCCCTGGGCCTACCCTCTGTTCTTCCTGGTAGGAAGTACACCGAAGAGTTCACATCCCTGGAAACCACCCTCAGCCAGCTGGGGCAGGAGTTGGTGGAGAAATGCCCACCCTCCTCAGCCTCTGGTCAGTGTGGTCCAAAGAAGGTGGGGTCAGCGGCGTTTGAGTCTGAGCCGCCATGAGCTGGCGACTACAGCATTTAAGGAGTCATAAGGTATTACCGTGCCATGAACAGGGCTTTATTTGAAAAATGCCATCTGAAATCATTTGTTTTCAGCATCCAGCAGTGCCTGCCTTCTAGCAGGTGCTCAGTAGAGGCTTGGGAGATGAACAAACATAAACCTTTGATGGTGGGACTCAGCAATCTTCAGAGCTTCCTTAAAGGTAAAGAGGATGTTTTTAGCTGTTAAACCTTAGCAGGCATGTGTATGCAGACACACACACACACACACACACACACACACACACACACACACACACACACACACACACACACACACACACACACACACACACACACACACACACACACACACACACACACACACACACACACACACACCTTGAATTCCCAAAGGAACTCCTTTCTCCCATACCTCCTAAGAGATCCCGAATATCAGCTTGTCTCGTCAGTGCCCTCACTGATCTGGGAGGTTAGGCCAGGATGGCCCTGAGATCACTGAGTTAATCCAGTCAGTCCCGGAGCTGGGGCCAGAACCCCTGTGTCTAGTCCTCGTCCCACGGTAGCTACTGTGAACTTTCCAAGAAAGTACTTTGGGAGGCTCACAGCCATATTTTCAGATTCAATTTCAACAGAGTGTTACCATTTAAGAAAGTCTGCCGAAAAGACAATGGGGACGAAAAAGTGCTCTGTAAACTGTTAAGTGGCATTCAAAGGTTAGCTATCTGAGCTTCACTGCCAAGGTCAATGAACCAAGGTTTGGGTATGGATTCAGGTCTTAAATCGGAGGAGCTGAAGAAAGGCTGGTCGCTCAAGGACTCGTGTCTGGGACCTCGGTGTATTTGCCGGGATCAGGACGCCCGGGCTTGTTTGTGCTCCACTCTCACTCCCACCGCCTACTTCAAGTACGGGGCACTTATGCTAAATAAATTCAATGCTTACATATATATGTACTAAAACTGATGCTTTTCTGGCCTTTTCCCCTTTTGCTTGTGTTCCAGAGGCCACACACAGAGCTCCAGCCACCTGCACCACCAGGCAACGGATTGTGTAAGGTGTCCGTCTGGGTACATGAGTGTTTTTCTTCCACATTAGTTTACGTTTGTCCCAGCTGCATTAGAATTTAGATTCTGCACATACCCTGGCTCTCGTGATCACATTCTTTTGCCCTCACACTACCTCTTTGTCATCTAACAACTGAGTAAGCATTGTTTGCCTGGCCTGGCTCATGAAAGGGGACCTCGATGAAGAGTAAACTTCACATTTTCTGGGCTTCCTTATCCTAGTGCCCAACGCTAGAAGGGCGGCCCAGTGTTTGGTGACCTCCCGCATTAGGTTAACGATCTGGGGCTGGGCCCGGGCTGGATAATGAGCCCATGAATAATGGGAAACTGACTGTCATAGCCTTATCGTGGTGAAGCTCGCTTTGTCCTCGGCTCCCTTGCCTTCTCTCCAAGCATCTTTTCTTAATCTGTCGAAGCTAATGGGTTTATGAGGCAGGGATTCAGGCCTCACAAGCTCCAATTCAAGCCACTGTGCATGGATTCAGTCTCAGATGTTTGTACACTTATGGGCTTGTAAAACAGTGAAAGATAGTAGATAAACTTACAGAAAGCCTTCTGTTAGAGGCCTGAAAAAAGGTTCTAGTTATTTCTCTCCTGTAATAGGAGTCTTGAAAAGCCCAAAGGAAGGTGCAGAAAAGCGTGAAAAAGGAACAGGGAACAGCCCCGCCCCGCACACAGCCTGGCGCACAGCCCTGCACCCTGTATTTCCTTCCACCACACCTGCCCCGCGCGATCAGTACATGCCCACCAGGAGAAGACGCACTGGGAAAAAAAATTCCTTTTGCTGCATGTCTAGGAAAAAAACAGGCCAAGACTTTCTGAAGTCTTTGTTGTCCTTCCCAAAGGAACAGCCTGGTATTGGTAAAAATTTTGATTAAAGCTTGTTGGGGGAAAATTAGTAAGGAGGAACTTCTTAGGTGCTTACTGTTTTTGCAAGTATGTATCCAAGAGGCTGAGCTAGAATCACTCTGGAACTCACAGTCCTAGCCTAATTAGTAATCTTGCACACAATCCAGGGTCCAAACAGGAGCTAAGCTTTAAAAAATGGTTAATAATTTTGAGCAGGTAGGTGGGCTCAAGGAGATGGGGTGGTCTCAGCTCACCATTGGCTGAGGAAGAGGACCTCTCTACCTCCTAGTGCTTCCGATTCAATTTTTAGCTAGAGTTTAAGAGGTGAGGCCGAAGAGCACTATGCACTTCTATTTCCAAGTAACAGTTCCTTTAATTAGTCTCCACTCCAGTCCACTGGTAAGGCTAAATAACTGAGAGGGACAGAGGGAGAATGGGGTGGGGGGGGGAGAGAGATAGAGAGGGAACGAGAGAGAGGAAGCCAGGTGGCTTCTGCTTGCTTTCAAATTAGACCACAGAGGGCAAGAAAGAGGCAGGTTTCAGGCACTTGGTAAACTGAAAGCAAACTTCTTTATTGTACACAGTACAGAATATAACGCAGCTTGGCAGGATGCATACGGCCCTGCGCAGGGTAAAGTATTTCAAATCAACTGGCAGGTTAAAGCCTTTCTGCACTGTAGACTTTCCACACTCTGGAAAAGAAGCAAAAACAAAACAAAACAAATAAAAAACCAAAACCATCCGGGAGGTGCATGAGTCTAATGGGGATGCAACAGTGATGCGCCATCCTGTGTCCCGCGACAGTACAGGCCCCATAGTTACAGCGGGGGGGGGGGGGGGGGCTCAGGCTACAGAGGGTTATTTTCATACTTGCTAAGACAGCATAAATCCATCAAAAAAAGGAAACCCAAACCAGGATAAGAAAGAAAACAACAACAACAACAACAACAAAAAAACAAAACAAAATCCTATACAGCATTTACAACAAATAAATCTCTAGCCAGCTGGGGGTAAAATATGCATCTATATATAGACTATGTGTAGGTTAGAGAGCTATAAATATGGTTGGGAAAGAGTCCTTTGATTAGAGTACAATGCTAATTAAGGCCCAAGCTAGAGGTTCAACACCTTGGCGGGCTAATTAGCTTCCAATAGAGGAAAACCTCATGTGTTCATAGCTATAAAACGCACCCCTTCTCCCTATGAACCTCTTCGCAAACGTGCTGCTGCTGGTCAGAAGGCGGACTGGCGGAGACGGGCGCACGCCCCAGTCAGAGGCAAACAACTCAAAGCATGTTTCTTCCCCTCACCGGGTCAGCACTGCGTGGCGCGGACGCAGCCCAGCGGTCATTCTCAGCGCGCTAAGTGCCGCGGGGGGCGCGGGATCCTATCAGCGGAGCAGGCAGCAAGACACTACCACTTCCTAGGAACTTCTCCTCTACTCTGAGGCCGACTTGCACTTCGCTTTAGCTGGGTGGTGGAAAACTTTTCCAATATCATACAGCAACCGGAGTAAACCTTTTTCTTTTTCTTTTTTTTTTAAGGTGGTGGGAAACTAAAATGCTAGCACTGTTTTTTACCTGTCAGTGTCACACGTACATCTCAAACTATTGAATCATATGCAAGGTTTAAAGTCCAAGGATTAAAGAAAAAAAAAAGAAAAGAAAACAAACTGATGAAATGGAAGTTGTCATCGGTCATGCCCGGGGAGACATCCCCAGGGTTCCCACCGGGTGGCCAGGTGTCAAATGGACATGACGCGTATTATGTACATATGCTTTCCAGAGAGGGCGTGTTAGAGGACACGGGGAACTATACACATAGAATCTAAGCGGTGTGTCCGGGCTGCCCTGCACACCTCAAAAATGTACAACTCAGGTGCAAATGTTCCGTCAGGCTGTCTGGTGCAGAAAGCACAAAGCAGGCAATAGAGTGGGCTTGTGCGCGGCTAAGGGGGTGCCCCCAGCAAAGCCCCTTTCAAGCTGCAGCGTCTTCATCAGTCAGCACCGCCCTGCTAAGGACGCAGTGCACAGTTACCAAAAGGTTTGTTTTTTTTTTTTGCTTTAAATACCAAAACTACAAAAATCAGTTTATAAACTGTTTTTCCAAAACAACCACCAAAACAAAATGATTCCCCCGAATCAAAGCAAAACAAAATACTGTCAAAAGTGTAAATCATCCTTCTAAAATGAAAGCCATCCACACACAGCCGTGTGACTGGGAAGAGAAAGGGGGCTTGTTCTACTCGGTGACCACATGGCTAGAAGGTTCCCAAGAGTAGCAACGGTTTATTATTTGAGAACCATGGAGTGGGTAACAGCTGTTCTGACTTTCCCCCCTTCTTTCTAGGCCAAGGGGGAAAACATTTCAGCTTGAGCTAGAAGAACTCTCCGAATTTTAAGATCTACTTTTAACCCTTTGCGGGTTGAGCCTCCCCAGCTTCTTAGCCGACCGTTCTATGCGTTTGTCATTTCTTTTTCAATAAATTGTGCAAATCAGAGCCCTTCTATGTAAAGGCATTTAGTAGTCCATGATCAATGCAGATTGTCACACACTCTTGCCCTGGTTTGTGGGCACTAACCTGAACAAGGTATTGCTTTGCATATATTGTCCATGGGAAGGAGGCTCCATTGCAATCTCTTCCCAGAAACCTTGTCAGGATCAGAGCTGAGGCACCAGCCTTTTGATGGCATTTCCGCCCCTGCCCTGTTCCCACTCCCCAGCCAAGGTATCTGTCTTTAAGGGTGCCAATCCAGAGACAGCTTGGGTTCTCCAGATAATACTCAAAGGGCAAGCTTTAGGAACAGCCAAAAACACAAACAAAACCACTGCCCTCGTTTGCCTGAATGGGAACTGCTAGCTCTAGGGTTCGGCCGCTCAGCCACTCAGAAACTTAGTAAGCAAAGCCCTCGGCATAGGGGAGGCTGCTGCAGCGATCCATGTCCAGGAGGTAAGCCGGGTTGTCTTCAAAGTGGGTCAGCGGCAGGGTATCCTCCTCGCTGAGGTGACACTCGGACTCTGCTTTCAGGAACGGACGCTGGTTGTCAGGGAAGGCCATGGAGAAAAGGGCATCTGGGTCACAGACAAATTTATAGACGTATCGCTCCCCAGCCACCTGAGGGAGAGAAAACACACCTTCTCAGGCCCAGCTGGAACAGGGCACGGGGGGAGGGGGAAACCCAGGGAAGGATGGTGAGGTATTTGTACGTCATCAGGTTCTCAAGGAGCCAGGGACCAAAGGAGGCTCATTAGTAGCTGACTGTCCAAACCATTCAGATTTATTTTGACAAATCTCGGGGACCTGTTATCTGCCAAGTGTTTTGTTGACACCACTGCTCAGCAGTTGAAGACATCTGAATTTCAAATTCACAGTAGATAGGCTCGCCATTTATTTATTTATTTACTTATTTATTTAGGTTCTTTTAGAGGAAAATTCTCACTGTGCTTAGAAAGAAAGGTTATGTCGAGGCCGGTGCTTGGTGTTATAAGGAGGATTGAAAAGTGAAAGTGAAAGAGGACACGGGGAACTATACGCATAGAATCTAAGCGGTGTGTCCGGGCTGCCCTGCACACCTCAAAAACGTACAACTCAGGTGCAAATGTTCAGAAGTGCAAATGTACAACTCAGGTGCAAATGTGCAGAAGTCAGACCCTGTTTTCAGTTGCCACCAAAGTTCACAGTCTTCACAGTACGGCTTTGTTATTTGGAAGGGCTAGGAATCTGATCAGTAGAGACTATGTGGAAATTTAAATGTGTTCCAAAGCCAAATAAAATTGCTTTTTGGCTTAGCTGCGGTTTTTAATTATGCATTCCATGGTTCTGGTACACTGAAGAACTGCTAACTACCTTTTTATGAATTTTATGCATTATAATATTATTGGACCCAAAGGTTTTGATTCGAAGGCCTCATGATGTAGTTGATGAGCCATCCAGGTCAATGGGATCAGCTATTCTCTGCTGGTTGTTTAGCATCAGTGCAAGAGGACCCCTACCACTGAAAATCAAACCTGATAATGCGCTTTGCTTGGGTAATGCAAAGGGGCAACGGAAGGCCGCTGAAATTACTGATAAAATGAATATTTTTAGGCTCAAAAATTCAAAAGGTTGAAGTTAACCCTGCGCTCTGGTCATTCTGTTGTGATTCTAAAATCTCTTTTAATTGCAGAAATATGGCTTTGCTTCCAAATCTTGGGTTTAAAAAATCTGTTGCTTACGGTGGCAGCTTGTAGAGGTAACAGCAGAATTCTCCTAATAGGTCCGAAAGCTTATTTTATGGTGACATGTCTGTCTAGTCACCAGAACATGGCTGCCAACGTTCTTTGGAATCCGAACACTAGGAATCAGGGGCTGTGGGAGTGAAATGGGACAAGCGGCATCTTCGCCAAAGCAAGCCTTAAGGGTAGCAAATGTACACAATCCATCAACCCTATTTAGTTTTTTTAAGCTACAGACTTACACTAAATCTCTTGATGCCCCACCCCAAAAGCCAGTACATATACATAGCAGAGGGAGGCAAAAGGGCATAGTAGAAATAATATGAGATCAGGGACCAGGAGTGGATGGCTTCCCATCCTCGTTCAGGCACTAATGAGTCTTAACCTCTGTGCATGTCAATCTTCCCTTTCAAAAGCTGAGGGTTTGGGACCACAGCTTTTCTACCTCTCTCCCCACACGGGCATGCTATCATTCACCTTTAATCAGTTCTCTTTTACTCATGGGTCATGTCATAATTATAACAACAATCCCTTACATTGGGTAGCACAGTATTATCTCTGGAACATTTTCACATATATTACCCTGTGAAATTATAGCATTTTTTTTTAATCTCCACTTTTATTGGGAAGAGAGGCTTTGAGAGGTTACTATAAAGCACCCAACTAATAAATGTGAGCATTAGGATCTGAACCCATTCTTGTGCCTTCCTGTACTCTTTGCCTGTCTTGTTCTCAGAAATGAAGTTCTCTTCTACTTCCTGCAACAACTGATGACCTAGTCACAGGGACAACTCACTGTCGGTAGTTCAAGTGATTATGTCTTGTCACATTCCCTCAGATTGGATCTGGAGTTGGGAACAGCAAACGAGTAATAGCTCTTCTTCCTGAATTTTAGGATTCCACCTAATAGTATTAACATTAAAAGGGAAGAGTGTGTGTGTGTGTGTGTGTGTGTGTGTGTGTGTGTGTGTGTGTGTGTGTTTGTATGTGTGTGTGAGAAGTTTGGGGGAAATGGAAAGTGATTGCTAATGGGTTTGGGGTTTCTTTCTGGGGTGATAAGATCTTCTAAAATTGATTGTGGTGATGGTTGCACAACTCTGTGAATATATTTAAAAAACCACTAAATTGTACACCTTACAAAAAGGGGAAATCGAGCAACCACCCTTCCTAGATTATCAACTCTGTGCCAAGCACTGAAGTCAAACCCTCAGCTCTGCCCCACAGGAGCTTACACTCAGTACAGAGAGAAGGGCCTGATAGAGAGGTGTGCAGGTGCTACTGCAAGCAGGAAAGGACACCCAGTCCCAGGACTTTAGATTCTTGGGAGTGATGCAGTGATGATTGGCTGGCCAGGTAATGAAGGCATTCGGAATGTTCTAGTTCTTAAATAGGATGATAGCTTAATAGGTGGGTTTTTTTTTTTCATTTTCAAATATGCTTGATGACTTCCATGCACATGTTGTATATTCTTTGGTAAACAAATACTATATTAATTAAGAGAAGATGGCCGTGCCAGTGAGAGCAGTCAAGTGTGGGTGAGGAAACAGGAGTTGGGTGATGGTGCCCAGACCGGGAATAGCCTTACAGTCTGTATGAAGCACTAGAAAGTCTGTAAGATTTTATCTTTATCTTCACCTTTCTTTTTTATCCAGAGGACCATGGCAAGCTGTTTAATATTTTTTAAGACGGTGAGAGGAATATGGGGTCACATTACCACCTGCCTATGAGAAAGATCAGCCTGCCTTCGGCACAGACAAGTTCTCAGCGGCAATGGCCATATGCTTCTGCCAAGTGCATCTTATTGGCCACCCACCACACAGCCTGCCTAAATGTGTATATGCTAGAATCTGGGTAACAGCACGACATAAAATATGGTGGCTAAGAAAGATGAACCAGTGATTAACCATTCCCATCTTCTGCCTATCCACGGGAGTTTCAGATTTGTGCTGGTTTCCTCAAAATACGCCTTATCCTTTATTTTGCAAAGAGCAAGCTGGTACTAGGTGATTCTGCTGCCATTTTACAAACCTAGGTTTTTTTTTTTAACTTGAGTTCCAGTTTTTTCCTGTAAGTTCTGAAAGAGAAATAGGATTTCCTTACTCCTCTAATGCTATTGAGAGTCTTAAACCAAGATATTTAGAGGTCTGGGTGTTTTGCCAACTAAAGACTTCAACTCAGCTCTTATGGTAGTGGAGGCCTTCAAGTTGATTCCTTCATGTACTCCTTTATGGATGTAATTGTTGGCCTATGTTTCTGGACATTTTTGTAATTAGAGGCAATTTAAGTAAAACCAGGGAGCCTAATTTTCCTATAGTGTGTTCCACGTGCAACCTCTGGTGTTCGTTTTCCCAAGAGCATTAAAGTACTCTTTATATCTCATTTGACTCTTAAGTTTGTTCTCCCAAGATTTTTTCCTACCACAGAATCACTTACAAGGCTAACATTTTCTCCTAGCCATTATAAACAGTCACATTACAGAAGCCCTTGACATTTTCTTTGAAAGTGGTCAGAATGGTCTAGGTGCTTCTTGTAATGGCTCACCTTCTGCATGATGCCCTTTTCGTAGTAATAGCGTAGAGAACGGCTGAGCTTGTCATAGTTCATGGCTGGCCGGTTCTTTTGGATGCCCCAACGCCGAGCAACCTAAAGAGACAGGAAAGTAGAGAGCAATGCAAATTCATTCCCTGGGCCTAGTGGTATTCTCCCAATCCCAGGAGCGCCAGTTCTGTGATTTGACTGCTTTGGTCAGTGGTCCACTTCCCTGACCTGGAAGCAAAAATACTTAATTCCCTCAAGACCCAACATTCAACAAAGGTGATGATTCAGTCGCGACTGCTAAGAGAGGTGAGATCCAGAGGTGGAAGAATCCTAGCACTTTAAGATTGCAGAGGGCTTGGCTAATGTCCCAGAGGAAACAGGCTCTCTACTGTTTCTCCACATATGAATTATTGACCAATACCCATAGACCATTAACATGTTGCCATTAAGTGCTATGGTTTCTGTAGCAGTCAATAAGGAATAATTAGAATGGTCATTCCTGAAACATTAGGAACACACTAGTGAGTTGCTAATGGGCCAGCAGAGCAGAAGTTCAATTCTAATAAGATTGGCGAGGGGCTGGGAGCTGTTTACTTACTGCAGCTCATGGAGTAAGGGGGAACCAGATCATTCCAGCCCACTGCCATCCAATCCCCTGCTCCCAGCAGACTTGCAGAATGGACATTAAAACATGCAGCACCATTAGCCACTTAATGAAAAATTAACAGGGCTTCCCAAACAGTTCTGAAGTGCATTATATCCAACCCAGTCCACCTGAGGTGCAGTGATGGGGAGATGTAATTGGAGCTTTGGGCAAAGAAGCCTTATAGCAAGAAACTTCCTAGTGGAGTTTACCCAATTGTCAGGACAGCCAAGCAATTTCTGTTCTCAAGTATCTCAACATCCAAATCCTGCTTGTAAGGACGACTGTCCGTGTAGGAGAAGAGTAACTCTAGAAATGGGAGGCTCCTCAGAGGTCTTTAAATGTATGGAAACCAGGGGTCATGTTTTGAATATTTGAGGTCACTTTTGGAAACTTAAAAAAAACACACAAAATAACTATATTCCTTTGAGCTTTAAAAAAAACAGATGTTACACATGGAATGGGAAGTAGGGAGACTGCAAATGGGAAAAGCGGATCATAAAAAAGCATTTCACTTAAAACATTTCCTTAAAGCATCTGGGCAGAATGAAAGCAACATCTTCTGAAATCAGGATTCAAAATGACCTTTAAAAATACCAGAAATGATCTGATAAGCAAGGACGAATGCGTCTGTCCTAATTACATTAGAATAATTCAATAGCCATGATTCCCCTCTGCCTTGCAACAGACTGTGTGAAAGCGAAGTTTCCATTCGTTTGCCTTGGGCCCCGTATGGCACGCACGATGTCCCTGGCTCTCCTTCTTTCTCCATACTGCACCCATTCAAGTCTCTCTTTGAAATAGCCAAAAAGGCACAATTCACCAAAACTCCATCCCTTGGTTAGAGAAGATAAACCTTTTAAACCAACAGAAACAGTGGTGCAAGGGAGACCTGCTCAACCAATACATGTCCTTCTACCCTGTTCCAAAGAAATGACACTATGAAGCTGTCCTTGAACTGCTGTGAGCCCGCAAGTGATGCAGGGCACCCGAAAGGAAGCCCGGCCTCATCTTCTTACTGGATTCAGTGGTGGAAATCAATTCTGGAATATTCTTCCCCTTCAGCCTTGACCTCTCTTTGCCGTCACTTGCATAGGCAACCGCTTACTGGAGTGAGGTTCTGTACATGCACTGACTTCCGAGCGACTCTGGTGGCCAAAGTTACCGACTCATTCTCTTGGACCGGGGCCCTGTGACTCCGTAGCCCTCCCCAGGGCTGCTCCTTCTCCAGTAACGCATGATGCGGCACAAGTGCAAGCTGTTGGAAATGAGGGCTGCCCTACTTCTGGGGGGAGGGGAGCAGGCAAGAGCTTGTTAGCAGCTCTTTCTTTCATTTTCCCATTCATCACTTTGATCACACGCACCTTGAGGACAGAGGCTGAGAAAGAGTTAAAAAAAAAAACACCTCACATTTTTTTCCTCCCTTTTCAAGAGAGAGCAAGCCATAGCACGGGGAGCAGCTCTTTCTCGCAGCCCATCCTTTTAAACCTCCCCATGGCATCAGTTATCTGCCACATGTTCAACAAACAACCCTACCCCCCAAAATATTCATTAATGCAGATTCACAGTTAAAATGGCTCCAGATTAAAGCCGAGTCAGTCATAATTGAGAGGGTGCTAAGCTGGATGACTATCAAAAGACATTTGATTAGGGGGCCTGCCAAAACGCAGTTCTAAAACCACAATTTCCATGCACAGTGTAATGGATATTATGGATAATTACCCAGAGTGCACTACTCAGCCACACAGCTGCCTACAATTACGTCCCAAACAGCTTCCTCCTCCGCTTCACCCTTCAAGCTCCCCCCATGACAACGTCTTCCAGCTTTCTCGAGGAGTTGGTATCTTCCTGACTTTAACAAAGAGTGGGGACGGCAAAGTTATACAACCAGTAGGGAAAGAGCTCAACCAATGCTGTACTCTGCATGTCCTGTGGCCAAAGTGCGCACGCGGAACAGAAGCGGTTCTGGAACGTCAGAGAACCGAACCCTCAGAGCTGGTGGAGCACCGGGGGATTTCAAGGTGGGGTGGAAAGAAGTACTTCCTGCTGAAACGAAGCGGTCCCATCAGCTGAGAGAGGTGCAAGGCCACCACAGGCCTCTCACGTGACTTGGCTACTTGGCATTTATGAGCATTTTGGATTAATATTAGTTTCTCTATGAAGTATGAAAGCAGGCGCCCTTTACCATCTGTTCATCATTGTCTTTCCTGCTGGTAGGAGAGCAGAAGATTCAATAACAGCTTTACAGAGGGTCATAACCAGGTTTACCTGCAACAGCACAGGCTCTGCTTAGGCCCGAGGCAGTGGCAATAAAGTAATAAAAGCTCCTGTTTGTGAAATGAGATAAATCAGTGTAAGGACTGCCCCCATGGCAGACGTGCTTGCAGCAAGCCTCAGTAGTTCAGGCAACATGCTTTCTTCAAGCCTCCTATCAACCAGGCCAAGAATGTAGGGTGGACAGCTCTCGGGCATGGCTCCATTTCCACATGACTTGCCCCAGGAGAAAACTTTGAAAAACACAGGCGTACCAAACTCTGGCTTTGAAGGGAGACACAGTCTTAACGGAAATAGTTGATGATAGGAGACATTGACACACTTTCATTTTTATGAAGGATACAAGACAGGGAACACCACAGATCCTTCTTTTATAACTGCCTTTAGCGAAGCCTTCCTTACCTTCCTACCAGCCGGGATTCTTTAGATTTTTCCAATCCACATAGTCTCCTTTTCTCATCTTAACTTTCAGACCATTTTCTTCTTCCAAATCAAGGGCCAAGTGGCTACTTCCTGCTATTAAGCCCCCAGGGCCAACAGATACTCTTGGTGGGCTGAAGCGAGCCCTGGACTTAATTGAACATCTACAACTGCCATTCTTGCTCAAATGCCTTCCAAAGGGACTGTTCCCATTTCATTTACACCCAACCCAAAGATACATTTTGCTCTGCTGGTTTAGCATATAATACCTAGGTATACGCTACCAAAAGAAGCCTACGTCAGATTTTCAGGGCATTTTTTCCTCCATTTATAATCTCTCTCGAGTCTAAATCAAATAGAAATTTAAAAGCAACCCCTTTGGAATATGCCAAACTGAGAACATGATTTAATTTACTCTGCTATGTGATATTCAGGAAAGGGGTTCTGTAGATTTTCCCCATTGAAGAAATGGTACTGGGTGCTGTCTGTAGGCCTTTCTGTCAATAGGTCTGGTGGTGTTTCTTTCTTTATTAAAATAATGAAGGTTTAGGCTACCTCTCAACTTGTGATGACACATAATACACTTAAAAATCTAAGCTCATAAGATTGACCCATTTCTGATCATTTTATCTCTCTAGGGTAGAGCCATTTGAAATATATGGTTGGGTATTTGCTTCTGATATTACCAAAATGTCATACTATTAATATGTTCGTGTAGCCGCAAATATAGCCTGTGACATACGAGGACCCACACCAAAACAAGTTGGTATCACTGAAACAACACTTGAAAAAGACTTTCCAAGATGGAAAACAGATGTTTCCGGATGCATGTCTTCATGGCCTCACTCTTCTGATTTTGCAGACGTGTTACTAATACTTTCTGTGTTTTCTACAGTGGAGAACTCTGCCTGTTCCCAAATTGTAAATTGTCCTATTACTAGGAAGAGAACTGCCAAGCCCATTGGCCAGGCCAGAATTTGAATGAGAAGGAAGAGCAAACTTAACACAGTAAAAAGCCTCAGTGGAGAACTAAACAAGAGCAGACATCATCATCATCATCAACCAATCAAATATCATCCAAGCCCAGCACCAGTGCTTACCTCCTCAGGTTCTATCAGCTTAAATTCCATGCCACGGCCCGTCCAGGCAATAAAGTGGGCATTGGCTGGGTCATCAAGCAGGGTAACCAGGAACTGCCACAGCTGAAGAGAACCTCGCCTCTGGTAAGGAGGCCCCTCCCGATACATGGTGGGCTCTTGTTTGACTTTGCCTATTTGGGACGAGGATATAGATGCAATACTTTAGTCTTAGGTTTCTTGGACAATCTGGGCATGACGGAGTTGTTAATGCCAACTTGGCATTCACAAGACTGAGGTGTTCCGATATTTCTGACATTCCGGCTTAGCAACAAACTGGAGGTGCTACTTACCTTCCAGTCTCTCAGGAACGACACAAGTGTCGTCAAAGTACAACCGGGGATCTTTTTCATATGAAAAACCTGAAGGAAAATTTAAAAAGAAAGACCATGTTGCTTAATAAATTCTATCTGTATTCTACTAAAACTCTGGCTTTAAGGACTAAAATGGAATTCTACTATTTCGGGTCCTAAGCCCTACTAATTGCCAAATGTATGCCAGACTGAATTGTAGGGGGGGGTTCAAAAGGACTTAGGTGTTCAGGTTCTGATGCCTCAGTCAGAGAAGCGTTGATTCCTGCTATTCAAGCTAAGACTGCAGGGAAGTGCTGAGTCACCACTAAGTTCCTTCCCATCTTGTTATGAGGTCTCTATAGGTCATTGATGCTGTGACTAAGCTTTTATATCTGAAAAGACATCTCATCTATTTCAGTTGGCCTAGCCGGGAGGATTTGGGTGATCTGTACATAGTCTTGCCATTTTCCTTTTAGCAAATATTAATTTCAACCTTTCCCAGGACTTGTCGAGGCTGCCCGTGTACCTCATTCAATTATGAAAGAGCTTGGAGGGTAGACAATGCTGCCAAAATGAGTAAAGACTTGGGCCTGTGGAGGATTGTGACCAGCAATAACTCTAAAAGCAAGTTGGAAGTATTATCACCAGACATAATGGAAGAAATCTGAAGAGACTTTCTAGCAATAAAAACGTATTCATTATAGAGACAACAAAACAGAGGTCCAAAAAGGGGAACTGATGGGCTCAAGGCATGCAAGTGGAAATGAAAGGAAAGGAGGGCAAAAAGTGAAAGGGGTCAAGAAGAAGGAAGGATGGCCGGCACTCGCAGTCCACATACCCTTAATATGCACTACGTGCTGACCACCCAGTCATGTCACCAGGGACCCTGACAAGATCAGCGGTTAAAATCAAAGTCAGTTAATAGGCTTGATGGGGACCCTATCCCTCCCTGTGGCCGAGCCTGCTCCTCTTCCAGCAGACCCCTTGGCAGAGAGCCCCAGCAGCTCCCGTGTGCTCAGCCCAGCGCCCTGGCTCCATCCACCTGGCTGGGCAGTACAGGGGTGTGGGTGCATGTGCTGGGGGGTGCGGCAGGGGCAGGCCGCGAGGCTGCGCTGCAGTGAAGGACTAGCCTGAGATTCTGAGAGGGATTTGCTAGTACTTGAAAAGTCCACGGGTAAAGACACCAAGGAATAAACTGGCTGTTCTTTCTTCACAATTGGCCAAGATCAAGTTCTTCTTGGCAGGACCAGTGCCGTGTTTAAAAGGCCTGGGACTGGGAAAGCACTGCCCAACTTGGAAGAAACTGAGATTATCTTGAGGTTTGTATTATTCATTTTTGTTTTCTCAGCCCCAAGCACTATTTCTCTGTTTGCTTCACGATATCAAAGGAAGTATATTTTATTGACATTTATTTATTATTTAATCCAATAAATATTTATGCCAGGCACACAAAGAGGGTGGATAACAAGAAAATAGAGACTTGGTGCTTGCTCTCATGGAGCTTGTATCCCAACGGGAGGAGACATATAACAAAGTAGGGAAAGAAAAGTGAGACTCGGTAGTGTGGAGCATTATAGAGTGTGGGCCATGGAGTCAGAATGACGGACCTGGATGGGCTGTGTGACCTCTCTGTGCTCCAGCTTCCTCATTTGCAGACGGGAAGATGCTTTAATTGTATGAGAATTAGTGTGAGAGCATTATGAGTTATTAACATATATTCTGTTACATTGATCTGTTTACCTTTATACCTCAGTGTCAAGAGTAGTTCCTGGCACATAGTGTAAAATAAATGAATGTTAAAAAAATTAAGATAGTAATTGTACACTGATAAGTACTATTAAGAAATGAATTGTAGGGGCACCCGGGTGGCTCAGTCGGTTAAGCGTCCAACTCTTGATTTTGGCTCAGGTCAGGGTTGTGAGACTGGGCCTGAAGATTCTCTCTCTCCCTCTCCCCCTCCCCCCCAAAAGAAACTAACTGGATAATGTGAGAGCTTTATCTTATATAGTCTCCATTATGGATTCTAAATTCCTTGAGGATAAGGACCATGTCCTGAATATAGTATCCTCATATCACCTCATACATAATAAGTGCTCAACAAATACTTGAATGAATATGAAAGACTCTCCATTAAGAAAAGATTTAAGAATACAATGCTAGCTTTTAAGTCAGGGTTTCAGCGACTCCTATGATAAATTTATTTTCCAGTCTGGTACTAGGAAACTGACTCTTATGACAAATTGTTATATTTTATATTATCAACGAGAATTACATAATCCCTTTTCTTCCTTCCTTTTTTTTTTGCCTTGGCTGCCAGGAAGCTATAAATTTCCTGACTTTCCATTTGGATTTTGACACTCCAGTGATGTTTTAATGGCCTCATTATAAAGTCATTATAAGTAAACTCCTTCAAAGTTTACACATCTGTCAAACTTGCCGTGTTATTTTTAGTGCTGTTCTTCCTGTTCTTCCTCTAGGTAAGGATAATACATTCACAGCATACAGGGAAAAAAATGTAAATCTCAATGAAATTCTAGGTTTGGTTTTCAAACCAATCAGATGAGGGCCTGCCCATGAGTGTCGTTTTGGTGTATCTGCGGTTTCTAGTCACTGCCCCACAAGCTCCTCGAAAACATCTGCAAAATGCTGTTGGCTTAAGTGAAATTAAGTCAGTTGAATTGGCCCCAGCAGTTACAGCAGTTGTGGCCACAACCACCCCACCACTCAAAGGTGGCAGGAAGGAAGAACCTGTTTGAGGGGCCCAGTGGAGAGGAAAGATTTACCCGCCCTGCAGAGATTCCAGGTGAACGAGCACTAAGGCAGGATGGCTATCTTAGTAATCGCAGATGCCAATCAGAAACACTTGTCTCACTAACTGGCATCCATGGTGAAGCCTATAGAAGAAGGAAGGAGAAGCCACATCATGGTAATTTAGAGTAATTAAGAATGCAGGTCTCTTTGAAACTAGCTTCTCCGATGCATGGGGGGGGGGCGGTCAGGGAGAGGAATGGGAAAGAGTAGGGGGAAAACACACAAACTCTCCAGATATTGTGTGTGTAGTAAGCAGTCCAATGCTTTACTAAAAATATTTCCTGTAAGAGCATGCTCCTTTCTAAATGTTGTAATTATGCACAATGTTTTCCTCCTTCTCTTCCCCCACTCCCTCCCAGTTTGCCTGCTGCAGACATCAGTTGCTGCCGCAGAAACATTTGGGAACCTGGAAGAGAGCCCCACACAGCTGTGCCGATCGATCACAGTCAGAGGTCCGGTAGACAGCTCTTCCTTCCCAGGGCTGGACAAACACTCAGAATATTCTCGGGCACACAGTGCAACCCCACTGGGTGTTCCCTCTCACCAGGTCAGCGGGAAGCAGCTACCCATAGAAATCACGCTTGTGAAACAATCACTTAAAAGACAGCAGATGCTTCCTAGTACTGTTTTATGAGCTTTTCAGTCCTCCTTGGATGCACACTGGAATCACCTGGGGACCTTTAAAAAGGACTAATGCCTAAGCCCCACCCCAGAATTTCTGATTTACTTGTTCTGAGTGAAGATCAGACACCAAAAGTTTTAAAAGCTCTCAGCTGATTCTAACGTGCAACCAAAGCTGCGACTCCCCATGCTAGAGTAGTTCTCAAAACTGAGCGTGCATCAGGACCCCCTGGAAGGCGTGTCACAACCCAGAGTGCTGGGCCCCTGGAGCCTCTGAGTCAGTAGTGTGGGGTGGGTCCCGAGAACCTGCATTTCCAACAGATCCCAGGTGAAGCTGATGCCATGGGTTTGGGGAATCACACTGCCCTGGGTATTTAAGGACAGATGTATAGGACAAAAAACAACTCAGTCGTTAGGCGTCTGCCTTCAGCTTGGGTCATGATCCCAGGGTCCTGGGATCGAGCCCCGCATCGGGCTCCCTGCTCGGCAGGAAGCCTGCTTCTCCCTCTCCCACTCCCCCTGCTTGTGTTCCCTCTCTTGCTGTGTTTCTCTCTGTCAAATAAATCAATAAGTAAATCTTTAGGACAAAAAACAAGATGTACTTCTGGGGAAAATGTTCTAAGAAAAAAACCCTTCCCCGTTTCAGTGTTCAGAGAAGTCCTAAATGTACCATCTCAAGTGTTCACACATTCCCAAGTTCTAGTTCAGGCTGATAATGTTATAAACAGCTACATACACCTCCCTGGATGGAAGTGGGGAAACCAGATTGGTTTATTTTTTCTTCATATTATCCCATGACCTCTGAAAAGTGAGAGTCATTACTATTGAAAATGATGGTGGCCCTCACTGCATTCAGGAGTGTGCCTCAAAATAACTGAAGGTTACCATCAACTAGCTCTCATTTTCATGACTTAAGAAAGGTTTAACCTATCTATGATCCCAAATCTTAGCCTGGAAGCTGAGAAATTTTAAGCTTGCTTGAATATTATTTTTTTTTAAAAGTTACTTACCTTCATGGCTGCTGGAGAAATACCCCCCTCTGATATAGGACGACTGGCAGTTAGGCACTTCTGAAAGAGAAACAGACACCCACTCTGTCAGTAGCTTCTGTAGGTGAGTCAGCACATCTCTTGAACTGCAGCCCTGTAGTGAAGCCCCTAGACTTTCTCCTGCTCCCAGATCATGTCTTTCTGGTCTTGACCTGGGAGAGAGGTGCCACCCTAACAGGCAACATAGGCAACACCATCACCCACCATTTGAAAGTAGGACTCTTGGCTCCTGATCAAGAGAACGAGGAGGAAAATATGATGCTTCATTCTTATAACTTGTTCATTACAGAAATTAGTTAACACCAAATCTGGGGAGAGAGTTAATGGTATAAAAAGAAACTGGCTTTCAAAAGGCCGAGCTTGGCCTTCTGTCTCTACTGACTCAGGGGCTTTGGGGGTTAGAGCGGGATGAGGGGTGCTTTAGATCTTTCCCAATTTGCTCCCCTTTACAGCCGGTGGTCACATCCAATTCTGCGCCAATGGATGAGGGTCCTTTTCAGGCCGAAGAAGTTAGGGGATTTGAGGTTAGGAAGCGAGGGCAAGGCCATTTGCAAGGACGTTTCCCCATGCTGGAGGTGTTGGAATGAAACCCGAACTCAAGTGAGCTCTTTTTCAAGCATCAGGTTATCCAGGTGTCCACTGAGAGGAAAGCCGGTGGGTTGAGTTGTGCCCATGTGGGACACATGAATTGCAGATATGGTAGTATCGGCTGAGTGTCTTGCTTTAAGTGGGGTGGGTGGGGTGGGGTGGGGTGAAAAAACTCTTCAGGACAGATTAAAATGTCAATCCCCAAGGAAAAATATTGCTGGTCATGCCTGTTCCTGAGAAAAATACATCAAAGCTTTCAGGAGGAATGCCAGTGGGAATTTTACAAGCTATCAATACCTATACGCTTGGTAATTTTTTTTATCATAAAGCAACAGATGTCTCCCTTCTGTCTACCTCCCAGCCTTTCCCATAATCCATTTCTGCCTGAATTGAGCAATCTATGTATTATATCTCCCAGAAGGCCAAGAGCAAACTACATAGCCTGTTCTATTTGCAAAAGTCATTCAAATACATACTGCCCCACCCCTCCCCAGGGTCTTCCAAGAAAAACACCCATGGAAAAGGCTGAAAACCTACCCACCACCCTCAAATTCCTTTAGTACCAACTGCAAGAAAAGAGTGAGAAAGTTTAAGTAATTTCTGAAAGAAGAGGAAAAGAAGAGGAGGAAACAGTTTCTAAATGTGCCAAATGCAGAATTCCAATTCTTCTTACCCCTAATGATCTCATTTAATATGCCTGGTCTATAAGATATGTAGTTCGTGAATGAGCATGTGTGGTGGCGGAGGAGGAGGGGGGACCCCCCAAGTACAGCTTAAACTTCTTGATATGCTTATGTTTCTAGACAAGAGGTAACCCACAACCAGACAATGGGTGCCCTGATGTTACCTCTCCCTGTGTACATCAGCAGCCTGTGAAGGACACCGGGAACTTGCCCAGATGAAAGCAATCCAATAGGGCAGTGAATCCCATGAGGCAATCAGCAAGACAGCCTTTTCCATGTTGTACCCAGCACCCCCTACAGTCATGACATACTAGGTGATTTCTCAGAATACCATTCATTTCAAGAATAGAAAGAATCCCATCCTACGTGTAAGACTCTTCCTTATGCTCATATTGGGAGTTTGTGAGTCTACTCTATTCAAAAGGAAAGCCGTAAAGCTAGGGGCAAGGACTAAAATGCAGAAATGATATTTCCTAGGTCCAGTGACCCTTAGATAACAGGTCTTAAAAAGGGCATCGCCACGATTGGGTCTTTAGGCTTGGACTCAGAGGTGTGCTCCCCACCACTTTTGAAAAACTACTGCACTTCCTCCCACTGGATGGCTTTTCTGTTTTGTTTTGTATTTAGTTATGAATGAACAAGTCGGCTTTAGTAGCTCCTAAGTTCTTTGAGGGTGATTTTTTATAAAACTATTCCCTAAAGCCCTGTACATAGAAGACAATAACGACCAGACAGATCAATGAGAGAACGAAGAGAGAAGTGGCATGAGTCTGTGCTAACCTGAATCAACGCAGTAATCCCGGGGCTCCTGCTTGATTCCCATTGGTGACTGGAACCCATGTGCCGGGGGGCCTGGCATGCCTGGGACCCCATGTTCATAGAGTGGATCATGGTATTCTTGTTTGAATCCCTGAGGGGGCGGGGGAGCTGCAGGGACAATCGGTTCTGACATTTGCCGGTGGTAATTGGGGCGATTATCTCCAGGAACTCCCGACTGAGGAGGGAAGGGGTGGCAGGGTTCTGACAGTTGTCTCTGAAATCTGCAAGAAGAAAGTAGTTATAGTTGTTAGCTAAGAACATGATATATGCTTACTCTGATTTAGCACTGGGAATTAGAAGTTCGGATAAATGAAATTATTTGCAAAGCACTTATTAATGCCTATTTCTGAACATTTTACCCTCTTCCCCAAATTAGAGGGCATATTTCAGACCTCTTGAGTCAGGGAGTGGCAAAAAAGCAATGACACAGTAGCCTCTTGTCTCCTGTGCATGTTTATTTCATACAGTCCCTCTGTACAGGTGGGCCAGGTTATGTGTCTAAATATATAAGACCACTTACTTGCAAATAGGACTAACATATACATATGTTTATTAGTTCATTCCTTCTTTTACCTGTAGATAGAATCAAATTTTAAAGACCAAAGAGTACAAATTGACCAGTTAGAAAATGTGATTTAAAAAATCCTGTTCATAAAGCAATGAAAAACAGAAAATCTCTAGGAATAATCAGGAAATGTGTAGGCCATATAAGAATAAAACCTTAAAACTGTTTTTTTTAAAAGATTTTATTTATTTATTTGAGAGAGAGAATGAGAGAGAGCGTGAGGGGGGGAGGGTCAGAGGGAGAAGCAGACTCCCCGCCGAGTGGGAAGACCAATGAGGGACTCGATCCCGGGACTCCAGGATCATGACCTGAGCCGAAGGCAGTTGCTTAAGCAACTGAGCTACCCAGGCACCCCAAAACTGTTTTCTGAGGAGAAGAAAGAGAATTTAATTAAAGAGAAAACATTTAGAGGACTTTGAAGCTATTGATTCACTGACAATTATTCTTTAAAAGCAATGCCTTCCCAATCAACTTGATAAAATGATTCTATACTTTATTTAAAATAGTAAACAATTTTTGAAAAGAAGTAACGATCTATTAGATATTCACAAATTTTCTAAAACTGCAGTCATTAAAACAGCAATACAAGGAATGAAAGATAGGTATATCTAAGGAATTGAATGGGAAGTCAAAAACTTTCAGGTATACTCTAAAGTTTACTACTTGTTAAAGTTAGCATTTCAAATTAGTGGGGGGAAGGTCCCTGTTTTATACCACATGTCAACATAAATTTCATGGATTTCAAGGTTTCAATGTGAAACCTTAATGACCGAGAAAATATATGTGGAAACACATAATCTGAGAGTGAGGGAAAACCTTTTTACACATCATACCAACAGTGGAAATCATCAAGATAAATATGGATATTCCTCATTGTATAAATTTCTACAGTTCAAAAAACACCAGAAACAAAATCAAAAGAAAACAAACTGAGGAGAATGTCTCTAACAGTCAGAACACATCAGAAACAAAAACCAAAAACAAAACAAGCTGGAGAAAAATCTCTAACAGGTACAGCGATATTGCTACATAAGCAGCTTTTAAAAATCAGTAGAGAATGAATATCCCAGTAGGAAAAAATGGGTGACAGACATAAATAGGAAAATCACTAAAGAAGAAATACTAACGATTGTAAACAAACGGGAAGTTCAACATCATTAGTGATCAAAAAAGTACTGAGAGAGAAAAGGTTTGTTCTGGGTACTTGGAGGATGAATCGGTAGTTAATAGATCTGTGCCTGGCACATAAAAAGCACTGAAATCACAAATATGATGGATGAGATCTAGTTACAGGGATGGTCACCAGTGCAAGCCCTCCAACAAGGGAACTGGCTAAGCACATTGTGATATAGCTCTTTAGTTGAGAGCAACAATCAAATATGATGTAATACACAAACATGTAAGAACCTGAGAAGATATTTTTGACATACTGTGGAAGTTGCAAAGAACATCAAATTTTTGCAAAAGTAAAAATTATTTATGAACAAAAGTATGGTGTACAAATCTTGGAGAGGGCTGCGTAAGTAAATGTGAATACTGTTTACCTTTGGTTGGTTATGATATTAGGGGATTTTCTTTTTTTGCTCATCTACAGCTTAATAAATATACACTACCATATAATAAGACAGAACAATAAAAGCCTTTTGTTATTAATTGAATAGCATTAATATCCTTCAGCTGTCAGAAAAATCCGAAAGTACGTCAACTGCACTTTCTCTGTTGGAAGGGCAGTATAGTAAAAGGGAAAGTGATAGATGGCAAATTTTTTTGGCTTCAGTTTCCTCATCTGTAACATGGGGATGCATTATGCATCAAAATGCTACTGGAATGATAAAATAAAATCATGTCTACAAAGCATGGTTTGTACCACAGCTGTATGCACTAACAGACTTCAGGAGGATGGGTGTAGAAGTTCGAGACGGCAAACCTCAAGGTGAGGTCTCGATCCATGAAATATGTATAAGACACTCACCTCTGTGCGTAAAGAAAAGCAGCTGTGAATATATGCCCTCGGGTAGAAAGCAGGAGCCGAGGTTCAGGTTCAAAAATAAAAAATTTACAACAATGGATTCCAGTGGGTTATTTAAAATCAACAATAGAATCCTGTAATATTAAGGTCTTACTCTAATTTTCACTTGAATCCTATGAACAGCTTTCATAAAATAACTTGAATTTGATTTGAATCAATCTGTCGCAACAGGTGGCCAACAGATTTCTGGAATATCAAGACTCAAAATCTTCCCCTGAAGAGATTTGGATGCAGAGGAAACACTGTTTAGATCAGGGTCTAGCAAGGCACTCAACTCACTCTGTGGGGATCCCTACTACCTTACCAAAAGCAGTGCTGCGAGGTCGTGTCATAACAGGAAGATCACCAAAGAGTTTTACATATGCTTGTCCCTTTATCCCAGACGCCAACGGCATCAGAATCTGCCCGGCCAAGGTCCTGAACAAGCTGTACAAACCGTATTAGGTTTGCGCGGGGTTGAGAGCCTTTCCCAGCGGGGCTGAATGCCTTACGGGGGTAACTCCTTCAGGAATGCGGATTTTCGAGGTTGCTGTTATTTAAGGAAACCCTTCCAGGGTCTTTGAAGAAGTGTAAATTTGAAACCCAGGTTTAGGCTTAACGTTTAGAATATAGGCAGCAGCGGCCCACGGCAAGCCTGACTTTTTTGAAGCGAATTCTGAAGAAGTGGGCAGAAAAGTAAGGCGAAGATATTCTCAAGGCCTTATTTTTATCAAGTACCAAACCTCCCAGCCAAGTACTAACCAGGCCCAACCCTGCTTAGCTTCCGAGATCAGACCTTACACCAGCAGGAAGGAACAGTAACAAAGGCACCCATCTTCCACATTCTCTCCCCTCTGCCACCATCTTGGCTCTTCAAAGGTGACCTCCACAAATCACTTCCTTTGATGGCTCAGGGAGGGCGCAGAACCGCTCAGTTCTGTAACCAGAGCCCCTGCAGCTGACAGGCCCAAGCCCTTCACTTCCTCCCGGTGCCTAACTTCTTACCTTCCAGAATGAAACTCTAGAGTCGGCCTGGTACGGCCTCTTCAGGAAGAGGTACTTCCATATGGGTACCAGCCAGCAGCCCCTGCCCCTCCCTCAAGCCCCACTTTAAGGGTGCTTGGAGCTTAGGGGCCGGGGATCTGCAGAACAGATTCTATAATTGGGATGGTTCAGTCCCGGTTTGTTTTGAGGGAGTGGCATGGCAAAGGGGATCTTAAGGGTAGGTCACAAAACCAACATATTTGGAGAAAGATTCACTCAGAGCTTGCGGCTGATAATGGCTTTTATTTGCAGAGATCAGTAAAGTAATTCCGCTCTTGTCCTCAAAATACATTCTGTGAACTTTACTCACTGACCTTCATTTGAACCCCCTTCCCCTTTCCGCAATGCTTTTGAAGTATCTAAGAATGTGTTGTATATATAATACGGCTAGGACAAAATGCCTCTTGTTTACTGAGGCAGGCAATCGTTTTCGGTGGAGGAGCAGCTCGGTTCCTCACAAACCCCTTCTTCTGCTCACCCCCTCCCTCCTCCCTCCCACACCCGCCATCCCAGCAGAACTCCTCAGGCCGTAGTGAACTCACAGTTGGTAGTTGGTTGGTGAGCAAAAGGAGATTTCCGACTATCAAGTGAGCTTAAATTCAATAGGTTACAGATTAAGGCTTTTTCGGTGCCAGTTTATTTAAAGAACCAGTTATTTATTTATTTGTCAGATTTATATAGCGCCTTTCCTCCCAAGAGCTCACCCACGCTACCAACATTTGGTTTACGTTATGAAAACCGTTAGATGCTTTTTCTGCATTTCCTTTTCGGTTTCTGCTGCCAACACACAGAGTAAACACAATGCTTAGAGGAAGAAAGGAGAAAAGTGTGGATCTGACGAAGGCTACACAGTGGCTACGGATGCCAGGTAAAGTAGCCGGGGCTCAGAGAGGCCGGCAGGGAGATGATAACATAAAATCGGCCAAGAAATCAACACCATGTACTTAATGTTTCCATTAAGGCTAAGAGAAGACAGAACAGGGAAGCAGCACAGCCGGGTACGAGGCTGTGGCGGTGAAGGCAGAAGATCCTGGGCTGAAATCCAATCTTTACCACTTACCGGCTGTGTGACCTTGGGTGAGTTATGTAACTGCTCTGAGCCTCATTTTCCTTATCAATAAAGTAAGGACAACCAGGATACCTGTCCAAAGGTTTGTTGTAAAGGTTACAAACGCTAGTGCATGAAACAGGGCCTAGCTCGCTGTTCTCAGTATACATTACCTTCAAACACCACCATCAACTGCCCATCTCCTCCCCCACCCCCCAACAAGCAAAATTCAGAAGCTAGACAACTGTAAGGGGAGATTAAGGAACTGGGAGAAAACTACCACATACACATAACAGAGTCCACTAGTTGCCTACCCAATACCCACTCTCCTTTCTCAGAATGAAAATGCTGATTTTTATTCCCATTTATTTCACACTAATGTTTACTTTCCTGCCATATTCCAAGAGCCAGACACTGTTACCAAACAGAACTCGAACACTCCCTGAAAGCACACTACAGAACTCTGAAAAAGCTCTCAGGGCTCTGTGAGGTCTGTCAGCACTGCCTTGACTCAAATTTGGCCCATCTAAACTGTGACACAACACTGATAGATGAGGAACAAAATATGTCCTTTAAAGGCCTAGATGTTTGTCTGATTTCCTAACATCAAACACAGAAGGAAGACGGGGATGGAAATACAGGATGTCCTCAGAATATCAGCTGGTGAGAGTATTATTAGCTTTATATGTACAACACTAATACGTCTGATGATGAAAAGATTAGGGATAAAGGGAGCTTTACACGGTAAAAACTCACCCTTAACCAATGAAGCAACAGAAGTTTCTAAGCTGTGCTATCCGCATCATTTTAGGAAGATTCCTTTACGGAATACAACAGTGATCTTTAAAAAGTGTCACAGAAGCTAGCATTTACTGAGCACCTTCTCTGTGCCAGTACGACGTCATTTAATCGACCCGATGATTCTGTGTGGTAAGTAACTAGCATTCTCCCATTTTCAGATGAAGACACCAAAGCTTAGACAAAGTGAAGTCATACAGATAGGAAGGTCATACAGATAGGAAGTAGCAGAGGTGGGATTCAATCTCAGGCCCAACTTCAGAGCCTATACTGTTTCTGTAACTACTTTTGAATACTCTCTTGATGATATTTAAATAAAAATCATATAGTCCAGACAGCTAGAAAACTCCCATATGTTTGGAAATTAAGAAATATATTTTTAAAGAACTACAGGATTGAGAGAAAAAAAGAAAACACTTAGAACTGAGCTTTTAAATTAAATCAGAATTTTAATTTAAATCAGAACTTGAGGGATGCAGCTAAAATGCAGGACTTGGGTAGGGAAATCAAATAACTGATTGTCCAAATCAGGACATTTGGGGGAGTAAAAAGGAAAGCTATGAGCAATAACTTCCATTAGGCATAAACCATAAGTGACCTGGGACAAACTCCAATATGTGGTCATCCCAGCCTTAGGAGAAGTTTTATTTGGTTATATGTTATACTATAAAGAAACAAAGCTAAAAAATTAATGAGTGACTCATCCAACCAAAGCAGTTAGGAAAAGAAAAACAATGAAAGAAAGTAGAAAGAATAAAAAATTTTAGTAAGAGCAGAGAGAAATCAACGAAATAGAAAACATCTAATAGACAGGATGAATAAAACCAAAGTTGATTTGTTGAAAAGACAGATGATATTGTCTGCCAAGGACTAACTAGAGATTTTATGGCAATTAACTGTAAAACTCAGACAAAATGGAAAAATTCCCAGAAAAAGTAATTTATTAAATTCACTCAACTAAATAGAAATTCAGAGCAAGACCAGAAAAGTGAAGATGCTTAACTGGTAATTAAAAGTCTGCCCACAAGGAAAATATCAGGCCCAAATGATTTTTCTGGTAAATTCTTCCAAAAATTCAAGGAATAAAGAATTCCAGTTTCACATGTGCTATTCTGGTATACATAAAAAGGAGGACACCCTCTACTCATTTGAGGAGAGTAACTTCAATGCTAAAACCCAACAAGGATAATATAAGAAAAAAATTATACCTTATTCTCAATCGTAAACACGGATGCAGAAGTTCTCAATATATGTTAGAATAAAAAGTGCAGCAAAAAATGTAACACATAACAAATAAGTTAGGTTTAGCACATGAATACAAGGTTAGTTTCATATAAACCAATGTAGCTCACTACATTAAGAAATGGAAGGAGAAAATTCATTTGATGATGTCAATAGACAGAAAACATGTTTGATAAAATTCGATATCCATTCATATTAAAAACTCTGAGTAAACTAGGAATAGAAGGAAATTTCCTTGAGCTTGATAGAAGGTAAGCTAAAAACAATCCCTCTTAAGATTCAAAACTAAAAACACCTCTCACTCTAACCATTAGAAGTACATCATTCAGTCTGTCGCAGAAGGTTCTATTAAGCATCTCCAAAACTCAGTTTCGGATCCCAAAGTGAATTTGTGCTGCCATACATAACATGCTATTAACAGCAGTGTGTGGAGAAGGGATGCGTCAGACACATTCACTTCATTCCAGGCCAGGCTACAGATATGACTCACAGTCAGGTTCTTCCCTCTCTAAAAACTACAAAATCTAAAGGACAAAAATTGCCGTTCAATGGCAATTTATTGGGGATGGACTTTAAGGGAGGAAGTAGAAACAATAGAAAGCCTCGAGTATATTAAATCTCTTAAATCTGTACAGCATCTTCAGGGAATGAATAGTTATCTATCAAATCACAATTCCACCAAACGTAAGCTCATTCCTTTAAGCTTTGAAGATGTGATCATAACCACTGAGGGAGAGAACTTTCTCGAACAGGTTAGGTTACTCACATAACTGACCCTTTCTTGATGACTCTGGGGAATTCTATTCTATCAGTTCAGCAGGACAGCCTATGACAATACTGATCCCTTGGGGAACATCAAGAAGCAGAGGATTTTTCCACCAGCAGTACTGTCTTAAATGCTGTCATTTCTTGAGATCTGCCTCTTGATGCTAGTGAGAGAGCAGCGTATTCCAAAATTTTTAGATGATAAATTTCCTAGCAGAGCCTCTTCAGTTGAATTGTGGGGACTCCTTCAACTTGAGATGTAATAAGAAATAGTTTAACAGAGGACAAAATCATACCTGGCCAGTACGATGGGTATAACATAGGAACATTTTCTAAATTCCTCCACTTAGCCTATGTAAACATCATAAGCGGCACGATGAAAGAACTTTTGAGATCGGGATGGCTGAACGAAAAATATGCCTCCTCTTTAAGGAGCAGCTGGTCTTTAAGGATAAATGGAACATGTCTCAACATGCCAAATTACATGGTTTTTTTTTTTTTTTCCTCCTCGAGGGGGAGGAAATCACGAATATAAATCATGGCTTCCAAACACAGTATTTATCTTCTAAAAATAACTTATGAGTTGTGAAAAATTATATACTAAGATTATATAGAACATTAAGAATGTACTTTTGAATAGATTATATTTTATTTGTTTAAAGTATAATTCTAGCAAACTGCTATCACTATCAATAAACATACACCGAGGACAAGTAAGATACTGGGCTGAGAAGGTTCTAAATCATGGTTTTTAAACCTCAAAAAGTTTATTCAACTGCAGAGGCATACTGTGAGCAAAACAAAAAAGATAACTGTCACAACATGAGTTTAGACGAGTGTAATAGGAATTCAGTAGGATTTTGTAATGTAAAACAAGGATAGAGTTCTGGTAGTTTAAGAGAATGTTAGCAACAACCCCCCCCCCAAATCATAACCAAAACAAATGGTGCAGTTATAAATGCTTTGGTTTCTAAATGTAGGCCCCTGTAGTTGGCTATGTGACCATTAGGAAGTCCCTTAGCTGCTCTGAGGCCTGATATTCTTATCTGTGGAATAGGGTTTTTTACTCTGCTTTTGTTAGAGGATTGTTAAAAAGCTCAAATAAGACTATTTCCTGGGGCGCCTGGGTGGCTCAGTTGGTTAAGCATCTGACTTCGGCTCAGGTCATGATCTCAGGGTCCTGGGATCAGGGCCCCATGTCGGGCCCCATACTCAGCAGAGAGTCTACTTCTCTCTCTCCCTTTGTCCCTCCTCCGCTCAGGCTCTTTCTCTCTCTCAAATAAAAAAATAAAATCTTAAAAAAAAAAAAAGACTATTTCCTTCATATCTTACAAAATACCATGTATTTTTGGTAGGGGGTTACTTTTGAAGTAATATTCTTAGATTGCAATTAATAAAAAGTTAGCAAAGAACAAACTCTATTTACCAAAAAAGGTAATCTGCTCCATTTTAGGCAGGCATAATAATTAGGAGAGGTGGGGTTATGAGGCTTGTTATCATACACAAGTGCAATTACTATTACTTTTACAAAATCAGACCAAGGCTTTTAGTTTGCCTCATTTTCTGTGTGCTCTCTAGTATCTACAAGCAAAATCATTTGTCATGTCTTTGATGTACTTTGCATCACCCAAATAGCACATGGATACCATCATTAATAATAGACAAGGGCAATAAGAACAAAATTCAATTCACTGGGTATTTGATACTTAAGCAAAAGGGGGGCTGGAGTAAGGATGGGGTAGAAGAAACAGCTGGATCATGATTTCTCAAAGTATGACAATAAAATATCCAGGCCATGCTCCCAGACCCACCAAACTGAAAAATCTGGGGCAGAGTAAGGAATCTGCATTTTTAATAAGCCCCTGGGGAAACTCCTGTACACTTGCAACTTTGCAACTACAGTGCCCTAGGGTAGAAGACTGGGTGTCCCAGTGTTGCTTTTCTTTTATCGATTTAGGACTTTGCCCTTCACCCCAGTTCTGTCATGGATCTCTGTATCAGCCCAGTGTGTGTGAGGTCTTTTTATTCTAGACCCACAGTCCTAATGGCAGAGTGCAGGGGAAGTAAGTCTAAGATACACAGGCAGATGTCAGGGAGGAATCCCCCTCTTAAAAGAAATACCTGGTTTCTGGTTCCTGCCTCTCTCTCTTTGGACACCTGAGGGCAGATAGTCCTACAGGTCAGGGATCAAACCTCCCCCTTTTGCGGGGAGGGGGCTGGGTAGCCTGGTGACAAACCTATTTCACCACTGAGACTAAGGCTTCCTGTCTGCCAGGGCGCCAAGAGGCCAAACATTCTCCTTACACAAGCCCTCTGGGTAAGAAACAGGGCTTGAGGGGGAACTATGAATAAAAGGGATTTATACATGGTATAACAAATACAAGGTTTGTTAGGTATTTCAAGGACCAAATATATGTCCCCTCCTTCATCCCTCCTCCTCAATTATTAATCCTTGCAGGAAATCAGGAAGATACTATTTAAAAAGCACAAAACCAAAAAACTATTGAAATAGAAATGGTATCCAGGCCCGAGTGCACAAACTGGCAGTCTCGCAGAATGATTTTGCCCAGAGAGGTTTTGTTTAGTCTGCAAAGTGTTGCTGTTGTTTTTAATTTGAATTAGTTGCCAACTTAAAATACAAAACAAAACCACACAACCTGGAATTTTTACATGAAAATCCAATTTCCAAATTCTCCTGAAAAAGTGCAAGGCTTTTAACAAGGTAATAAACTGGCAAAGCTTGGTGGTAGCTGTCTCCTTCAGATGAACTCCCTCTTGAAACCAAGGCCCACCACTGAGCCAGCCCCCGAGTCAGCGCTCACCCCTTGGGCCCTATGTGTCATTGGTGTTCATGGCTCTTGGCCTCCCTAGGGGAATAAAGACTAACCAGCCAAATTATGCAGTTCTTCATGGCGACTTTCACAGCCAGGGAGACAGGGGATCAAAATCAGACAAGAATGCCTGCTTTCTTTTCTGTATTTCATCTAGAAATAAAGTGACCCCTGAGAAAATACCAGGAGGTATTTGGGTTGGACCAGGCCTGAGGAAAGTATACTCACACATCCTCCCTCTCCTGCCCCTCAGCCCTACCCCCAGCCAATGCAGAACAAGAAAGGGAGGAAGGAAATGCAATGGTCACCATCTTGCAACCCTTGGTAACATCACTGACAACTCCCCACCTATGTACGTCCCAGAGAGACTCGAAATAAAAAGACGGGTCTCCAGAACAGCCTATATAAAGGAAGGCCACAGGCATCCAAACTTCGAGAATACCTAGATAATGGACTTACAAGGCTGGGACCTACGAGGTTATTAAGTTTGGTGTTGTTAGAGTAGGTTGCCTTTCCACTTTAGTTTGTTTGATGAGTGAAAGACTCTGGGCAAGTTATTCCTGATGCCTCAGTTTCCTTATTAGGAACATAGAACCTACCTGGAGCAAAACCAGAAGATTTCTCTCTCAAACGTAGGTAATACAAATAAGGTCTTTAGCTAATTTCCTGTTAAAATGTGTTAAAATCAGATGAGTAATGATATGTTTTGAAATTTAGCGATTTTCCCTAATACGTAAGTAAAATGTTAATAAAGTATTTGTGGGTAGCATAAACCCAAGTTCAATGCTAGTAGGCAGTATCCAGTGAGAAGCTAGGAAACCAGCCCTCGGTGAGCATGGACAGACCGTCTAACCTGGTCAAGTCTTCTACCTCCATAATGGCGGGATGGTACTAACCATCTCTCCTTTATCTACTTCATAGATTGTCTGGAGTACCTCAACAACAGAGTGCTATATAAACAGGTCATATTCCTATTATTCGTCTTACCTCACAAGATGCTTGAACGCAATGGGAACTTTACAGGTACCTGGCAAATACGACTGCTTCCTCTCTCCCCGTGGGGTAAAGGGGAGGGGATGGGGGCAGCGAAAGAACCCCAGATCAGCACCCACCTCTGTTCTGATGGATACTGGTTTTCAGGCATCATCTTTGGCATCTGCAGGGGCTGATGTGGTGGCCGGGGGACCGCAAAGGTTTGCTGCTGTGGTCCAGGTTCAGGAAGCGAGTGAGGGGCGGGGGCGGGGCCCACACCTGGGACCGGGCCAGCTGCAGGGGCGTGTGCAGAGGTGGGCAGAGTTGCCTGGGGTGGGGGGAATAGGGAGTTCTGATGGGTGGGTGACAGGGGGGTGGTGGGAGGGGTTAATGGCTTGAACCCAGAGGGAGGCTTCCTATCATAGGCACTGTAAACAGAAAGAGAGAAGGAACCATTAAGCTGTGATGAAGCCATTAGCATGGTCGCCAGGTCCGGCAAGATGGCTAGGCTAGGTTACAGACCAAATCGCCAGGAAATGACAGCATTAACATAGTTAAATTGCTGGCAGCCCCGAGGGAATATTTGTACCTCTGAAAAGTGACAAACACTCTGCGTCACAGGGACTTGTTTAACACTTCTAGTGATTCTTCTCCAAGATAATTTTAGCCTCTGTTTCCGGTTTCCTTTTCCCCCCTTCTAAAAGCATTCTCCATGTATGTGTATGGAGGGATGGATGGGGTGGGGGGCAGAGTTTATGCCCTGGGGGGGTTTCTGGCCCCCCTCTCCCAATTGCTCCAGGGTCCCCAAGAAGTAGTCAGGACCTCTGTGGAAGATAAATTTCTGCCGTAACATGACTTGAATTAACGACTCTTCTCCCCCTTTCCCAGGCAGTCTGTGTTTATCTTCTAGAGCAAAGAATGATTTAAAATTAAAGCTTCATTCCTGGGGCCTGGATATTCTTAAGTAAAGGGCACAGGCACGGGGACTTTTTCATATATTCTGATTTGAAGATTACTTCTTTGGTGCTTAAAGTTCACATTAACATATGATAGACATGAAGTATATATTCCCTCCCTAGAAGCCACAGATCAAATATCCCAGTATTCAAGGTTCTTTCCCTCAGGAGGGCTCAGTACCCCACGCGCTCAGTTCCCCCGTGGAGCCGGTTTCACAGTTTTGCTTTTCATGTTTTGCACAAAGGCCCCCGTCTGTACTGGCCTACACCTAGAGGACGACATTGCCATGGGAGAGGACTCTGAGCGCTACTCTGAGTGTCTGCTGGAGTCCTGGAAGCAGCCGGCCCCACGGCTCCTCTCCAGCCAGCCTTTCTCTGGCTTCACTTACCAATAGCTGTAGAGGCACTTTTCTCCATAGTTAGCACCGAGAGCCTGCTCGTGGCTGCAGGATGACAGCTCGGAGGAGGGGCTGTGCAGCTCCCGTTTGATCTTGGTTGGAGGTGGGGCATGAAGCACCACTGCAATCAGAAGGGGGGGGGGAGGCGAGAGAGAGAGAGAGAGAGAGAGAGAGAGAGAGAGAGAGAGAGAGAGAGAGAGAGAGAGAGAGAGAAGAGCCGATTAACAGGGAGCAAAATGCTTTCCTTCTGCAACCCCTGTCACTAGTGGATGGCTCTTGGAAGTCATGCCGAGTCACATGCCCAAGAAAGCCAAACACTGAAACACAGAGCCTTCCATCTAAAACCAATGAAAAGTTCTTTCAGTGTCGGAAGTCATCATCTGACACTTTTAATTAGCCATGTTTTTTTTCCCCATTGCTTTCGTGTTGGGTCTACTTCCTCAAAATTCCTGCAGGTGATGGTTCGTCAAGAAAAATGCAGGTGCGATAGAATACCAAGGGTTGCAGACATGAAGAATTTTTTTTCCAAAAGGGACAAAACAGCCCAGAGATACATTGGTAGACATTACACATTAACTTGTCAAAGGCTTGAAACTGCTCTGGTAAATACATTTCTTATTCAGAGGCATATAAATTAAATAAAGGACTTTTTTAAAAGTCCTTTCTCAAGCAGCTCTAAATATCAGCTCTGAGTAAGAAATACTTAACTTTAAGGCATTTCAAAAAATTTAAGAGCAAAGGAATAAATACAACAATGGACCAAACCACAACCTAGCTTAGGCAAACTGCGTAAGGACAAGTCCTGGAAACCTTTGAGCTTATGTCTGCTTTGTGCCTTTCCTGCCCCACGAAGGGCAGGTTTTCATAACCAATCTTTTCAGAGAAGTGCCAATTACTTCTCTAAAACTGATGAAATAGTACACAGAGCTCTTGCATAACGTTTGGAAATCAAGTGAATATTCCATATGTGGTTCTGAGAGGGCAAAGTTTTTCAAATCAAGGTGACTTACACGGTAGTGAAATGAAACAAAATAAAGCCAGGTTTGCCTTTTCTGTCTTATCTAGGAGCTGACTCATTTTAGAGAGGGCATTTTACCCAAAGTAGGACAAACTCTAAAAGATGCTACACCATGGGGGCTGTCTACTACTTATGAGTTAAGATTGTTGTTCTCTGCCCAGCTCTCATGAAGGGTGGGGGAGAGACAAGTTAAGTTTTGTGCCAGCAACTCTCCACTCTATCAAAGGTCTCATTAGATAGCTAACCACAATCAGTGCCCTGGTGCCCCACTAAAATTTCGGTCTGACTCAATGCTTACTCCTAGAACACTTTCAGGAGCGTAGTTCATTCTTAGTGACTATACTAGGCAGAATGAGCGAAACGACCATCTACTTTCTGCTGAGAAGACTGAACAATCTTCTGGACAACTGCTTTGCTCAGGTACCACCTCCAACCCCAAGTTCGGGTCTCAGAAGTGAACAAATGCAACAGATGACTCTATCACAGATGACAAGTTTATAAAGCAAAGTCCTGTCAGTGACCGACTGGAAAAGCTAGGTTTTTATAGTTCCTTTCCCACATAATGCCAACTGCTTTTCCTAAATAAATGGAATAAGTTCAGAGCTGGAAGATTTTATTTAGAAGTCATTAGAGTCTCTCTTGTGATTTTTTGATGGTGACATCATGGCAGCCAACCCTCAATTGTTATCAAATGTTTTCAGACATTCAGACACAGAAAATGGCTGGGCTTGTTGCTGTTAGAACAGTGTTAGTAAATGAAAAGGCAGAGTCAGACAACTTGACACAGAAAAGCACTTCTCCAATGAAGTGGATATTCTGGTGGTTCTCAGCACGATCCCTTTGTCATTGCCTTTCCTCTCATTAGCCTTCTGCCATAAAAGTTTTGGGAAAATCATGAGGAAAGGCTGATGATGCCCCAGTGTAAACAAAAGTTACATGTCCTTGAAAAGTCTACTCTTCTTTATCTAAAGAAAATCCCTTATAATCATGACTTTACCTACATGTAGAAAGTAAACAATTATGGTATCACTCAATTTTCTTATTTCAGGTTTTGGAAATGTATTGACATTTTCACAGGATTATTGAAAAAGTTACCAGTTCTAACACCAGAGGGTAAGCCAAAGTTGTCCAGAAAGAAACATTTTTCTAATGGCTTTAGGAACAGCATATACCCATTTTGAAAGAAGATCTAAACTGACTGCTGAGTCTGATGTCCTGCTTTCTTTAGATCTACACAGTACTCTTAGTGTGTGTCCTATCATTTTGCCTCTAAAGTAAATGGTATCTTCTATCACCCCCAAACTGTCTTATACCTGGAATCTTATGTTCTCCACCCAAAGGAGGAGTTCAAGAAATATCTGGTGAGTGCTATGGTCTGAATGTTTGTGTCCCCCCAAAATTCATATGTTGAAATCCTAATCCCCAATGTGATGGTATTAGGAGTGGGGGGCTTTGGGAAGTGATTAGGTCATGAGCGCAGAGCTATATGAGGACAAAACGAGAAGGGAGCCTTTACCCGACCATACTGGCACCCTAATCTCAAACTTCCAGCCTCCAGAACTTTAAAAATAAATGTCTGTTGTTTATATGTTACGCTGTCTGTGGTATTTTGTTATAGCAGCCCGAATGGACTAAGACAATGAGTGACTGAGTGGATTATGTTTCCAAGTAATTCTTAACCTTGAAGGCTGGGACCGCATCTACCCTACAAGGCGAGGCACTGTTAGTCATAAATATTTTTTCCCCAGGAATGAGCCATTCGAAAGAGAGAGAAGAAAGTGGAACACGGCCAGAGCAAGAATTGAAAGTTTCACAGATCAGTGACAAGAAAACCATTAGGGGCCGTTGGAGTGGTAAGGAAGGAGGCTCAGCTCTCCAAAGGGACCGCTGGGCCAGAGGATGTGTGAAGGAACCTAATTATGGCATACATTAGTCAGAAATAGTGGTGTATTTAAAGCAGGAACTTAGAAGCCCAAGGAATGTCCTTGCTTTCAGTCTGTTCCCTCCTTTGTAAAATGAGATATGTGATGCTGCCTTGAGAAATACAGAATATGGCACAGCACCTTGCAGATGGTGCTATGATGTTGTGTAATTATACACTGTGCTTTCAAAAATAGAGTATTTAACTTCGCACAGGCAACTTCCTAAACGATGACAGAGACCTAGGAGTACAAAGCGTGGCAACGGATTGGAAAGAAAAAAGGTCATGAACTGCTAAGAAAGTTGGAAAAGAAATGCCAAGAAAGTTGACTATGTAAGTTGATAAATATTTTCTACAATTAGAATTTTTTTTAAAGATTTTGTTTACTTATGAGAGAGCGAGAGAGAGCACAAGCAGGGGGGAAGGGTAGAGGGAGAATTAAGTTTTAAGCTCAGAGTTATAGAAAATCGCCTATGACAATAATGGTGCCCCGACAATAATCCCCACTGAATATAGACGACCTTTGTTGTTATAAAGATAACATTCATTCATTGATCCATTCCCCCACTCACTGAGCATCTTCTATGGGCGAGGCATCCTAGAGATGCTGGGGACAGGGTAGTATGCCCAACAGCCACGGTCCTTTCTTCATGGCATGCACAATTTAGTGAGGAATCGGACTTTTAGCATCATCTCCTAGATGCACTCACAGTTAGACCAGGGCCTCACAGTCCTCTTCATTCAGGCCTCTACATTTATAAGGACTGTGAGGCCCAAAGGAATTAAAGTAATCACTCAAGGTCTTGGAGCTGCTATTAGAGGGGACAGAAATGAAGTGCTTCTGTCACTTCGGTAATCTACTGCACTGACAGAAATGGGAGACATTTCACTCACCCACTTTGTACACTAAAAATAGAGGACATAAACCTTTTTTTTTTTTTAACAAAAACAACAAAAATATCACATTACACCTGGTTGAGAGAAAGTACTCTAGAACAAAGAAAAAAAAATGAATAAAAACCAAGACCTCTGGAAAAGAACAAGGTAGGCAGACAAGAAAGAGGCAGCCAGATAGACCCCTTAGCATTTACTTTGTGACAAGTTGCTCTAGTATACGTTGTTTTAGTCCATCTTCCCAACCCAGTGAGAAAGGTACTTCTAGTACCCCCTTTTCATAGGATAGAAAACCCAGGCTCAAAAAGGTAAGGAATCTGGCACAGTCTCATACCTGTAAGTGGTCAAGAGCCCTACCTGAACAGTGCTTAGTGATTCTATCATATTGCCTCCTGAGAGAATCTGAGAGAAGACGACTAAATGAAAAAGGCATTAAAAGAAATAGGGAAAGATGGAGAAGAAAAGACACCACCAGAGAGGAGAGTGGAAGAATACTTTCTGCCAGCTCTCAGGGTCCGTACCCTCATGTTTACTCTGCACTCTCCAGCTGGAAGCGCACCCGATAAACCTGCATCCATCCGACTGCCTTCCTGCCCCTAGGCCACCAGAAAGCCCAGGATCCCTCTTGCACTCCCACTGGCAACCGACATCTCTGGACTCCAGTAGCCTTTACTTCTTACCAGCCCTTGCCTTCTATTCCCCTAAAAGATCTCCCCTCCCTTCTATAATCCAGCTGACCAATATCTTCTGCTTATTAAGACAGCCATAGGAGTTTGAAGACCTGGTATCTTCCACAGCCAGTCACTGACTGGCCAGATCCCACATTATTGCCATGGATACCATCTCTCTCTCCAAATTCCCTGCCTCTCCTGAAAGTGCTTCTAGACAATTCCCTCTCAATGCCACCTGTGAGACAAGAACACTTTGAGTGAGCTGTCTGGACTCCTCCTGAACTTCAAGAACTCTGTTAAGGATCCATACACAAATATGTATGAGAGTCTCTGCTTGTTAGGGGTAGGAAAGACAAGGATGCCTGTCTGACCAGATTTAAGTCCGTATCTGTAGTCGTGTACCACAAAGTACAATATACTGCTTTGTAGACCACTATAACACCATTTTAAATCCAGACATTATGTTCACAGATCAATCAACTTAACTTTATAGTTGGTTTTCTTATTAGGGAACTCCTTGGGAGATTTTTCTGTCTGACACAAAAATCAGGCCTAAGGGACTCCTGGGTGGCTCAGTCGGTTAAGTGTCAGCTGTTGGCTCAGGGCACGTCCCAGGGTCCTGGGATCAAGCCCCGCATCTGGCTCCTTGCTCATGGGGAGCCTGCTTCTCCCTCTCCCTCTGTCTGCTGCTCCCCCTGCTTGTGCTCTCTCTCTCTGATAAATAAATAAATTAATTAATTAATTTAGAAAAGCAGGCCTGATCATAACCAATGCAATAAGTCAAGAAAAAAATAAACAAAAAGCAAATGGATTAGAAAGGAAGAAATATAACTGTCATTATTCAAAGATGGCCTGATTTGTTATGTAGAAGGTATACAAGTATCCCCAAAATATAGGAATCAATAAGCTAATTTACCAAGATCAATGGCTATAAGCCTAATATAAAAAAGAATCATTTCTGTATACATGTGAAATTTAAAAAAAATTAATTCACAATAGCAACATATGATATCAAATACCTAGGAACATATCTGATAAAAGACACGTAAGACGCTCAAACCAAGAACTACAAAACACAAGAAAATTAAAGAACTCTCAGACTCTCAATATATGGAAGGATATATCATATTCATGGGTTAGAAAGCTTAACATTATAGAGTTATCAATTCTGCCCAAATTTGGCTGGATGTAATCCCAAACTAAATAGCACTACACAGAAATGAGAATAAGGAAATTATAATTACATTGAACAACACGGAAATTTCACAAATATGCCGAGTAAAAGCCAGACACAAAAGAGTACATGCTGTGTGAATCCATTTACGTAACATTCAAAAGGACAGGAAATTAATATATGGTGTTTAAAGTCAGAATGGAGCTTACCCTGAGGGCAGTGCCTGTTCAGGGGGCACAAGGAATCTTCTTGTACTCTGATAAATTCTGGGTCTTGATCTAAATGCTTGTACAGTTTGCCAAGTTGTACCCTTAACAATTGCTATACATTGTATCAATTAAAAGTTTCTCTTTTTTTGTATTAAGTTTTTTATTTTAATTCTAGTATTGTTAACATACAGAGTTATTTTAGGAAAAATATGGAACGCTTCACGAATTTGTGTGTCATCCTTGTGCAGGAACCATGCTAATCTTCTCTATCGTTCCAATTTTAGTATATGTGCTGCCGAAGGGAGCACAAGTTTCTCGTTTTTAAAGCAAGCAGCCCAGTTAAACAGGATTACTGAGTTAATACTTATTAAGATTTCTCAAATTTTAGAAAATCTTTCTTCTGTGATGGTATAGAAACAGTCTTCCAAAGAACCCCAATTGTTTTGAAATAGAAAAAATAGACAAACTGGCCCATTGAAGAGAAATAATAATTCCCTCTGCTGACAAAATCTGTTTCCTGCCCACAAGTCCAGGCTTGTGGACTCTGTCCAAGGCAGCTACCCCATGCCAGTGCTATTACAGCACATACGATCAAAACAAAGGAAAACACTTTTGTTGAATGTTATGATGAACGACAGTGTGATTTAAAAGGAATTTTTTTTTTTTTTTTTTTTTTTTTTTACTAAGACAAAACCCACCTCCTCTAATAAGGCTTTCCTGGGGTGTTCCCATAATCATCAAAGTTTCAATTTGCCACTGACTTTGTTGTGAATACATATAACATTTATGTAGCTGCTGAGTGTTAAAGAAATTGCTGATCAGTGACACTGCAGTCTGAGTGGGAGAAAGACTGAGCCCGTTGTTATTTCTTTCGCTTCACACACAGGCTTTGCCTACTTTCCCCCAGTGGTCGTTGCTCAGGTTGTTTTGGAGTTTTCCTCCCCGCTTCTTCAGTTTCAGTACCTTCATCTGGGGCCGACTCAACTTTCCTAAATCAGCTGTGTGGGCCTGCCCTCGGGGGAGGACCTTATTTGGTCACACTTGACAGCCACGATCTTCCTACTTTACATGGAAAATTGTGTCTTACGATGGAAGTTGACCAGAACACCAACACCTGCCTCCAAAAGGCATGTCCATGAGGCTTATGTGTTGGGTGGCCAGCTTATGTCTCTAGAGCCTCTCACAGCACTTCTGAATGTGGAATGTATGTAGTCATGGTAAGAGACTTCTTGAGATTCCAGAGTGATATTCCTACAGTGAAGGTCTATTCTTGAGCTTTACTATTATTCCCTTTGCCCCAGCTTTGGGCACTGTTCCTCTCTTAGGCCACTACCATCTCACCTCATTTCCCTCCAGAGTGAGGAAATATGTACTGTTTGTTCAAGAGTGGGGGGGCGGGAGAGCCCAAGACATCTGCCCACACTGTTCTTTGGTTATGGTAGTGGGTAGAGCATGAGGAAAGAAGGCAGGGGGAAGAACCATCAAGCAGAGGGACATGTGAATGTAAACATGATGCAAAATAGAACCCAAGAAGCCACCCAGAAAGAGTAGGTGTGACCTCTTCTCTCCTCATGTACTCTTAACTTGTCAGAGTACCCCACTAGCAAAGACCAAAGGGCTTTCAGTCACCAGATGTAGTGTCCCTTGGGACTTGTGGTTTGAAGAGCACAACAAAGCCAACAGGCCTACTTTCCAACACACTGCTGCCTTTCCTTAGCTCTGGCCTTTTTTGGACAAGTTTTGAGACAAGGTGCAAACAGCCAGTTAGCAAGAGAAAAGAGGTAGACAGAATGAGGCTTATGTTTTAAGTTCTCCCATATCACCAGACGAGGTCAGAAATAGGTCTTTATTTTAGGGTTGAGTAGATTAAAAATTCATTTCAAGCATAAAATATATTCCTAATGTCTTAATATTCTTTGTAATTGCTCTGGCATTACTGGTGAATGACAAGAACAGGAGATAATACTCTGTTCTGGGAACCAAGAAGGTTCAAGGGAGATAAAGCAAGTGGATAGGTTCTGGCCCTTAAAAAGAGCATCTGGAAAAGGAGATGCCTTTTGGATTTCCAAACCAAATAAGAAACATGCTCAAACCCACTTGAACAGTTAACATTAATTCTGCCTGGCAACAGTTTCCAAAAATAAAAACCTGAAGTGTTATCAAATGTAGTTAGGGGGCACAAGTTCTAAAAGCAGAATTGGAGGAGGTATGGGAGAATGTGCCGTTTTCTTTAATATCTGACACAGCCAACCTTGTGAAGCATAAATTTAAAAATTGAATATAGTGAAAAATCATCCATAAATAGCAAAATGAACTATTTAGTAAGCTCTGCTAAAAAAATTTGAATGCTTCCCTCAAAAGCCCTCTCCTCAAACATGCAAAAACTATCTCCGACCCAAATATCTAAATCTGACTCATTCTGTTCTTTTACACTAGTATTTTAAGGTCAATGCAATAACATGGATATAAGAGTAAGGGAATCAGCAACATAGGACATTTCTGGGCCTGAGGCCAGCATTTTTGTGTGTTCTTTGCATTTCTGAGTATCCTTTAAAAGTGTACCCCCCAGGGGGACTTTGGCGGCTCAGTTGGTTGAGGATCCAACTCTTGTTTTCGGCTCAGGTCCTGATCTCTCGTGAGATCGAGCCCCGCGTTGGTTTCCACGCTTAGCATGGAGTCTGCTTCAGATTCTCTCTCCCTCTCCCTCCACCCTTCCCCCTACTTATGCACACACACGTGTTCTCTTTCAAATAAATAAAATCTTAAAAAAAAATGCACCCCTCCAAAACAACTGTCTAGGACCCTTCAAAAAAAGGTCAGTGTTATGGGGAAAAAAAAGGACAGAGTGTTGTAAAGAAGATAAAAGACAACAAGAAATGCAATATGGGATTCTTAATTGAGTCCTAGATCAAAATAATATTAATATCAGCTATAAAATACATTTGGGGGACAACTGGGGAATTCTGAATATTACCGTATAAAAGTTAATTTTCCTAGGCTACGTAGAATAGCCTTAATCTTTGGAGATGCACACCTTAAAGTATTTGGGGGTGAAATATCATGTCTGCAATTGCTTTTGAATGGTTCAGACAGAAAAAAATAATCTATACACAGAGAAATGAAGCAAATGTAGGAATACGTTTTAAAAATCAATCAACAGGGTGCCTGGGTGGCTCAGTCGGTTAAGCGACTGCCTTAGGCTCAGGTCATGATCCTGGAGTCCCAGGATCGAGTCCCGCATCGGGCTCCCTGCTCGGCAGGGAGTCTGCTTCTCCCTCTGACCCTTCCCCCTTTCATGTGCTTTCTCTCTCTCTCTCTCTCTCTCTCTTTCAAATAAATAAGTAAATAAATAAATAAAATAAAATAAAATAAAAATCAATCAACAAGGGGGTGCCTGGGTGGGTTAGTCGATTGAGTGTCCGACTCTTGATTTTGGCTCAGGTCATGATCTCAGGGTCAGGAGATCAAGCCCCACGTTGGGCTCCGTGCTCAGTGGGGAGTCTGTTTGGGATTCTCTCTTTCCGTTGGCCTCTGCCCCTCCCCACCGTGTGCTCTCTAATAAAGAAATCCTTAAAAAAAATAAAAACAAATCAATAAAACATCATAGTCCATCTCCTCTGAGATACTTGGAGATTAAAAAAAAGCCTTTATCTTATGGTTGACTAACAGGTCAAAAGTGGATGTGCTAAGAACTTTAAAACCTGGCCCATTACCAAACTGGAAGGATACCACCCTGTTTATCCTTTACCATGTGTGTGGATAATACAGCCCCAGGAACTAAAATTACACAAAGGCAAATGTTGGTCACATTCTAACTTCTAAAGCCTGTGGTTCTCAAATACTTTTTTGGCCCTGGTCCACTTACAAAGGAGAAAGGAACACCCAAGAGAGGGCAAAATGAAAATCGCCACTGCTATCAACAGGAGTATGGCCCATGGCCACCTTTACCATTGCCTGGGTAAAAAGACAGTAATTACACAAGTACAAAATATCAACAAAAGTGAAACCTATCAGTAATTCCACATACATATCAATACACACATAACAGAAACTAAAACATATGCCCAACTCAAGACCACAAAGCATTCTTGGAAAAAGATGGGGCATGACTACCCCTTGTAAATATATGTGCACAACAGGTTTAGAACATTACCAGAACAGCTGGACAACTCCTTAGATTTTATCCCCAGAGTCCTCAAGAGGACACAATGTAGTCATCACCAATCTGTGAAGGTTGGCAAAATAAAAAAGAATTAAAGTCCTCTTCCTTGAGGTTCTCCTTTGTTTTCTTCCTCTCTAAGCAGCTGGTTTGGCTCCTTCTGTCCATAAAGGCTGAGCAGAGCCAGGAGAAGCAGCTTGAAATGGGTGGCCTTGGCTTTTGGTGCTCTGAGCCTTAGGGAAAAAAGGCACAAGACTTTCTGAAGGCCTCGACTGGACCAACCTAGCTTACCTGGCTAGATCAGAATGGGATGCGGACTAAAGCCCTAAATTGTGTTTTAAAAAGTATGCTGGCTTGGAGAATCCCCTGTGCATTTATGTTTTGGGAATCAAGGATTCCCAGAACACAGCAAGCAGCAGGACTCTGGTGTGGAATCAAGGCTCTCTACACAACTCATGGGAGATATGACAAACAATCTGGTGCAGACAACACCTAGGTGAACATACACTATTTCAGGGCAGACTCTTTCTGCAATCTCTGCAAGAATAGTTTCATTTGTCCTGGGCAAAGTCCTACATGAAGAAAGCAAGGCTTCCTCCCTGGGATAGAATCTGGTATCAGTGGGTACAAGGGAAGTTCTCTTTAGGATTGGCACAGCGGCAATATTTAGGATTTTAGATTGGTGATTAATCATGGTGGTGGCGGTGGGGTTATGGTGTTGATTACTCCAGGTTATTTTTTCCTACTTGTCCTGTTGCTAGTCAGGGACGAGAGGACTGAGTATCATCACCCTGGTGGTATATTTCTGGGCCCCAGGGTACAGAATCAACCATGAGGTAGCATAATTCATCGATTAACAATTCTAGAAGCCCTTTCTATACGGCCAATATTATCTTCTGTATGATAAATATCACAAGAGCCAAATTAGGAAATGATAAAGCTAGTTCCCAGAACATCTGGCTTCAGGAATCAGATTTCTCCTATACTGTGGGAAAAACCTACATTCAGCAAAAGAGAGGCTTCAGGAATTAGTGTGTGGACAAAACAAAAACAAAAACAAAAACAAGAAAACCCCCCAAAACCCCCACTCTATTTTTCATGATTTAGAGCTAGAAACTTGGGGTAATATAATTAAGCTCAAAAAAAAAAAAAAAGGACTTTGACCTTGCTATCACGACATGGACTATGGGAAAAGGCAGATCCAACAAATAGGGTTGGGGTTACACTGGTATTCAGAAAGGATCAATCCAAAAGAGAGATTCAAGTCATCTGACCCTGCATGAACATGGTTGGGGAATACCAGAGTGAAAGAATACCCAGTGAAACCAGAGCAGGTCTTGCTCAAGGAAAAGAAGTGAGAGAAGAAGATAGCTTTTTTCGCCCGTAAGATAGATGAGGTTATACCAAGTATTTCGAAATTAAGAGCTGGCAACTTTTTTGGGATGCAAGCCCAGGGATTCACATTGGTGAGCTCCTATTAAACATGAGAGGCACTTACTTGAAAGATGGTGTGGAGACTACATCTCCAGAGAGACCACTCTCAATTCACAAAGGAGGCGGTAGAAAAACAGGGTTAGCAGGGACATCAGAAGATTACTTCAGACTTCTGAAAATGGCAACCCAGAGGCCTTGAATACAAGAGTTAGAAATTAAAGGGAAGAAAAGGAGCTTAGAAAAGCACTGGCCCAACTTTGAAAATGTATAAATAGCATTAGTGGAAAGTGGTATCTGAAATATCTCTAAGTGGCTACCTGCAAAGGCAGGAGAATTCCTCCTAGGATATAGGAATGAGAATTATTGATAGAATTTCTCCCACCTGGGTTTTAAATTAGACAACGGAGTTGATACAGGGAAGCAGTTAAAACCATGAAGCCATGCTCTGTAAGCCTCTCCATCTTCTGTTTACCTGGGATAGCCTTAAATCTCTGCTATGTACTGGGGCTGACAGCAACATGGGTCTAGGCTGGGCCATAGATACATACTGAGCTCGCAGAACATTGCTTTCTCTGGGGAAATGCTGGCTGTTTATAGGGTTGCCATTGGATCAACGACAAGAGGCTGCAGCGCTCACCCTGGCTCTGGAAAGTAAAGTGTTTCTAAATTTTGTCTTGTATAGGGCCGGTGTTATGGCATTTTATGTCCTTACTGCTCCCTGGAATGTGGGCTATATGACAGGACATAGATTCAACAACAGAGAAATCCAGCTTCAAAGATGCCAAAGCACATCTGCAGTTCCAGCCCAAGGGGCCCCCGGGTGGAAGCTTCTGTTAGAACCCCCAACAAAGCCCTTCTGGCAAGGGTAAAAGCAGGAAAAGATAAAAACCGGTGGTTTTATACTTACAAAGGGATTTACATTTCTCTGTGATTGACCTGACAAGGGGTCATACTTTACAGGAAAGGGCTTTATCGGGGGTATTCTTATACTGCTGGGATCATATTATTTGAACTATAATGTTTGTATCATCTAGTGACTTCACATAATAGGGAGGGGAATGGGATGATTTGGAGGTTTGCCTCTGCTAGGCTCAGCGCCATGATTACAACATCCCACAAAAAATTTCCTCCCCCCGCCCAAGTCTCTTCCAGCAATGGCAGCAGCTGGCCGGCAGAACCCGCACACGGTATCCCAGAATCAAATCACCAGCTGGAATACTCTTGGTCAAAAGATGAAAAACTCAATTTTGCCCATGAAAATCAGTTTGGGAGGTCACTGTGTAATGCACAACTGCAACCCAAAAGGTGGGATAGTACCAGGCAAGCTGACCACTCAGAATATGGGGGGGCACCCCCACCTCCGGCGGGGCTCAAGGCTTTCCCTATTTCCCCTCCAGAGGGGAGAAAATGTGATCCAAGCCAAGGATGACATCCAGGTTCGAAAGGAGAGACAGTTGGGGGGTGGGGAGAGCTTTCACTGGGAAGAGCCAAAGTGGTCCTCATGGCTATTTGCCTCTTCTGTTGCAAGGGACTGGAAGCTGCCCCCCACCTTCAAAGGCAGAGTGGGCTCTGGGAAGAGCTCAGGGTAATAACGGCCTGTTGTAGGCCTTAGAAGCAAGAGTCCTCACAGGCTGACCTATGGTCCAGTGGCAAGTTTGCCAGGGTAAAAAAGTTGGCTGGTCATGTCTTTCCTTGGTCATCAAGTAAGAGGACCAGTTGCTAAATAGAATTTGGGATACTGACCTTGCCTTTTCTTTAAACTTTATCAGCTAACAATAATGACACAGGTGATTTTTGAAGGTTTCTATTCCAAGTCTGGCTAAAATAGAAGGAAAGAGAGTCTTTGTATGGATCCTCCTTAAAAGAAGTGGTCATGTTAGTAAGAGGGATCCACTTTGGACATAGGTACTGAATGAGGGATGTCCTGACTCACAGATGGGCAAGTGTCTATCCCAGAACAGCTCCTTCTTGTTCTCGGTACAAAATCGCAAATCTTTCAAGTAGTCATTTCCAAGTAGAAAACCGCTGTTAATCAAATCAGGAAGATAATTTAATGCCAAAGGTAGCAGAGAGGTTGTTTTTTTTTTTTTTCCTTCTGACCCAGATGAACTAGTTTCAGATTTACCTCAAGTTCACACTCTCCACACCTCAGTATTATTTTTGAAACGGCTTGGATCTGTGCAGTTTCTTTTCTCCAAAGGACTCATTTATTCTAACAACTTAGGATTATTACTTTAGAATTTGAAAATGGAAACCCAGAAGCCTTGAATAGAAGAGCTAGCAATTAAAGAGAGGACAAGCAGGACGCCTGGGTGGCTCAGCCTGCGTCTGCCTTCAGCTCAGGTTATGATCCCAGGATCCTGGGATCGAGTCCCGCATCAGGCTCCCTGCTCGGTGGAGAGCCTGCTTCTCCCTCTGCCTCTCCCTCTGCCTCTCCCTCTGCTTGTGTTCCCTCTCTCGCTCTTGCTCTGTCCAATAAATAAATAAAATCTTAAAAAAAAAAGAGAGAGGGTAAGCTTCGAAAAGAACTGGCCCCACCCTGACTGAGGTAGGGCTTGTGTATTAACTAAGATGGGGCTCTTCCACAAAAAGGTTTCGTACAGAACGCATATATCTAATTGCATCAATGTGTCACATCCCCAAATTTGTGGGCGATTGGAGAAACCAGAGCGTGTGACAGTCAAGGAAAAGGCTTGTGCGAGTGTACAGAGCTGACTCAGAGGAGAGTCAAGATAAAAATAAGTGATTCCTCTGGCTTTGAATGAACATCCCATTTCGACTACCACTGGGTGGGGCTTTTTAGACCACAGCCTGGAGAGCTGGTTTCCACCTGGGGCGATTGGTTACTTTCAAGCTTAAAGAGACCAGTAGGATGAAAGGGTGACTTACTGGCCTGCTTACCCCAAAAGGAAAATCTGAGCATTATTCATCCTAATTCCTCTCCTGGGGGAGCTGCTCAAAGAATTTCAATATTCAACTTTCACCAATGTGATAGACAACTATTTGTTTGATTTTCACTCGTGAGAAACAGGTCTGAAGAGAGCCTCTGTGGTAGAGATGACAGGATGGTTTCCTCTCCTGTGGGCCTTACGTCAACCACAGATTTTACCATGAAGGGCTGCTCACAGGGAGGGCCCACACCGTCAAGAAAAGGGGAAACAGGGCATTTTTCCTGAATGGGAAAAAAAGCCCGCAAAGCTACACCTTCTGTAGCATCCTTCCTATAATTTATTCCCAATTTACATGATTCTCATCTGAACTAGCATTAAAGTGTTAAAGATACTTGAAACAGGACTTAAGCATGGTGGAAATTTTATCTTTGACTTCAAACTTAAAAATCTGACAGGAGAAAATCCAAACTCTAGAGAAATTAGGGAAATCAGGTTCTCTGAGAACCATTCCTCTATTTATGGCCCTCCTTCTCCTAAAAGCAGAAACTCGGCAAATGTGTCAAGGGTGTCTACACCGTGACTCGACTCTAGCACATGCAGTCTTACTGGGAAACAGAGCATTAGCTGCACGAAGTCTAAACGCAGCCTAGGAAGACTTGTCTTGTGAATGTGCTTAAAGGAGGAATCAGAAAATGAGAACTGGCCCTAACTAGTTTTTTTTCCTATTTATCTCTAAGGTCATCCCAAGGACTCTGAGAACTCTGGTTTTGAGATCCTCAGTTTCTGAGCAGTTAGAAGCTGATGTTGGGGGCTGTTGAAAGATGGGGTGGGAAGGGAACCTGACAGAGAATGTGGTATGCAGAATACATTCGCCAAGGACTGGCTGCGGCAGAAAGAAACAGAACACAGGGCTTCTCTGCTTTGGGAGAGATTGTTTCCTGTTTTAACAAGAATGTAAATTGGGAAGCAGGGACGAAGTTTAATATCTGTCAAAATAGAGATGACATTAAGGCCCTCTGCAGCTGTCTCCTTACTCCTCAAGAAAGAGTCCATGGAGAGGGAAAGGAAAGAAAAGGGAGTTGAGGGGGAGAAATCTTCTGACCTGAGGAACCCTTCGGCACAGGGAAGCTATTCCTACTAAGTTATTCCCCATTAAGATTCTGATCAGGACAACTGGGGTAGGCATTCCAGGATCTGGTCGGTCTTGTGGGCGGGGCAGCCGCGTAGAAGACACGTCCCCTTCTTCCACTCTACCTTTTCTACGGGTAAAGTACCAAGGACCCTCATTAAGTGCCCTTTCAGGCAGTCACAAAGCCTTTCCAGGCACTCGGCTGAAAAGTGTTTCTGGAAGCTGAAGTCCTCCTCAGCCCCTCTAGAAAAGCACAAATATCAGCATCCTCTTACACAGCTGATATCTAGGGTTACGTCCTGGGAGGTTTCAAACTCTCTCACAAAAGGACGATCTGCCCAGGCCTGTTCTTTTTTTTAATAGGGAAAGGAAGCCATTCTTGCAGTCTCAATTTATAACAAAGGAAATATTTCAGAAAAACAGCAACAAACCTTGTAGCGAGACGCAAATGCCAACAGCCTCATTTCAGGTGTGAGGATGAGGAGCAGGAACTCAGAAGAGCTCCTTAAAGCTCTTGAGGAAGGTGCCCTGAATCTGTATTAAGTTTTGTTTTGCTTTTTAACTGATTGCCCTTTTCATGCTTATCCCATGGCCCTGGGCTAGCGCACATAGCCCTTTGGGGTGTGTCTGTGAGCTGTTGGCCAAGATGGTGGAGGATGTTTCGAGTGGGTACTGAGGCAAGCGTACCCCTAGAACCTGGCCTCATCTGGGGTGAGGAGGCCGCTCTGGTTTGGGGGTTGCTCAGAGGCTGGTGGTACTTTGTGGTACTTCCTGGGATGCTCGTGGGGAGGCAAGGCATTTGACGAGTGCCCGGGCGGAAGGGTCACAGCAAGAGCGAGGCTCCCCTGGAGCTGAGTAACAGTCTGAGAAGTATCATTTTAAAATGACATGGATCTGACCACAGTGGGGAATTAAACAGGACAGAGAAGGCCAAGGAGTAGGCAAATTACAGCTTTCTCATTGCCGAGTCAAAATGCACGCCTAACCAAGAGATCTCTGCGCTGCCGCAGACACCGATCCTCGGGCCTGGAGTCCGGGCTGGAGCTGACAGCAGACCAGGCAGGAATCTTCAGTGGGAGCTAAAGCCACCACCCCATGGCAAGCGGCAGATAAAAGGGTAATATCCTCAGATCAAGTCTCAACACCTCTCTCTCCAGGGAAGCTAAACCACCCTCTTCTATTAGCAGCCCCTTTGGACAGCTCCAGTGTAAAACGGGACAAAAAAGGGGGGGGCGGCCTCATTGGTCAGTAGCAGCCCTACCCCAGAAGCCCAGACCATCCGCCTGGCAGTTGCAGGGTTAAAGCCAGCACTTAAAAGAAAACTGGAACCCCATTAAGCCCAGGCTCATTAAGCCCAGGCTCGGAGAACAGGGAGCAGCAGGGAAGCCAAAGGAAACTAATTTTGGAGGTTCTCCAAGCTGCCAATCACAAGCGTATTTCTAACAGTCCCAGTGTTGTTTGAGTTGGTTGTTTTTCCACAGGCTGCACAATAGGGTCTGGTTATTCATTGAAAAAGTCTGCAAGGGAGCCCCGCCCTCCATTCACAACCAATTTGGAATGCTCCATTCAGGCAGGAGGGGGACTCAGCAGCTCAGCTCACTGGGGCAGACGGAGCAGAGCCCAGCTGTCGCCACAGGGACGCTAGCTCGCCCAGTGTGCTGTGTTTATGTAAGAAATTCAGACACTGCAGGCGCCTGCCTGCTCTGCACCCTCGCAAAGATTCAGATGGCCAAGACCCTGGCTGAAATCTGCAAGGATGTGCAAGTCAGCTCCAAGTAAGGTCGGCAAGTGCCCTCTGGCAAAAGGGGGAAAGGCAAAAGAAAACTATCTAGTGCTGCCCTGTTCAGAATCTGACTGTAGCTACCAGCTGAGAAAAAAAGACTTCACTGTATTTCTCCTGCCCCCAGGCAAGCTGGTTTGCCTTAGAGGACAGCTCTCTATGGAAGTCAGCCTTTCCAGACTCCTTGCTTTTCCATTCACTGCCAATAGCTACATGGGGAGCCACCTGGCATCCTCCCCAAGGGAGAGGGTCTCTGGAGACACTACTAGATTCTCTGGCTGCAGAGGGGGGAGGGTGCCAGCTACCTATTATGAACAGCTTCACAGTTCCTTTACCGCTTCACATCCGGCTTGAAAGGTTTATAATCCTCCCTAACTACACACACCCCCCCCCCGCCCCCCGCCCCATGCCCATGAGACATCAAAAGGGAAGAGCATGGGTATCTTGGGGTTGGCGAGTGAAATCTACTCCAAGGACAACGCAAAGTACAAGGCTAAAAACTGGTTTGGTTTCTTAGAGATTTTTTTCAAATCTTCGATAATTACCCTGAAGAAGATCTGATGAAGCCAGTCTGACAGCCAGAGTTTATTCCAAGAAAAGCATACTACTTTGTGAAAATCAAATCCAGGAGATAAATTAGCTCTTGGGTTGGTTCCTTTTTTTCATAACATATTTGGCTATTTTCAAATATCTTCTGTTTACCTCTTCTCATGGCCTGCCCGCCCCCCCCGGCCCCCCCAAGCTAGTGAACTCAGAGGGCAACACGGGAAGAATTTCTCTATAGTTTTTCTGATCACAGAATCTCCATTCAATGTCTTGGCTGCTCTGCAGACCAGTGGCAAACTGCTGGCCTCTTGATAGCTAGATCTTATCCTGCTCCCTGGAGTCTTTGTGCCCTGTGCTGCAACTTTCTACCAATGCTTCCTCATTCTGGGCAGGGGACACCCTTTATTTGCTTTGTGGGGGCTCTTCTCCCTGAGAAGAGCTGCTACTCCCTTGCCAAGCCTAAAGGAGTACTTACATTGTGGTTACAGACACACACACACACACAAACACACACACACACACACTCTCTCTCTCTCTCTCTCTCTCTCTCTCTCATAGGCGTGCCTACCCGCATATACACTAGGGACCTAGTATTTGGCCTCTCCTCTAAGCTGAGCCTCTTAGAGGGCTGGGACAATGATAGAAACTGACGACCAAAGCCTCTGTTAAATGAGCTTGATGAGTTCACAAAATGAATTTTTAAAAAAGCAACCTAATCCGGTATTGGCATCAGTATGCCTGGCGCTTGTCCAAGAGCTGGGAGCTGCAACATGACAAGACTCCGAGCTCCTTGGATTCCGAGTGGAGAAGCACTGTGTGCCAGGGCACAGATGGGGCCCAAGCTGCCTCAAGGGCAGCCGTGCGCCTGAGAGGGGGCTGTCAGCCTCTGAGGCTGGATCTACTCTACCACCACTAAAACTCGAGTAACATGTGGAGGGTACGGTCTCTTGGTAGAGAAGCACACACCCCACCCAAGCCCACCACCACGAACATTTTTTCTGAGACTGAAATTAAAACAAGTATACTCCTAGATGGTAGAAATGGCAGATAATACAAATCCCCAGCTTTATCGTGCTACCCATGTCTTAATCTTATAAAAGGATGCTGAAATGGGATAGATGGTGAGTTCTTGAATGATACCAGGATTTTGTTAGCTCTGGAATCCACATAAGTGGTGTCCTGGGCAGACACACATGTAATTCCCTGTCCCAAGTTCTTGCCAAACACAAAGGACTGGAAAGGTTACTGGGTTTTATTAGAGCAGAAAGACATCAAAGAGGAAGAGAAAAAGTCATTGTTTGTAATAAGCCTAACTGAATTAATGTTAGAGAAAATAGATTTTGTGGGAACACTTGGCTCTCTTAGATAAACGGGGACTCTAGGTCTTAGATTCCTAAGAGTCCTGGTCTAAGGATCTTGGAGGCTATCAAAACAGGAAGGATTTCAAGTCACTTAGCACCTCTCAGTGGTAAGGTAGTGGGCTAGCTAACAAAGACTTTGAAAGATACACTGTAGCCTGGAGTCAAATGACCTCTCCCCTCCACATCCTCCCCCCACCCCCCGCCCTGCCCCACAGCACTGCTCTGTCTTTTCCTACTTTCAAGAACCTCTGGCTCTCAAAACGGACAAACTGATAACCTTGACTCCCTCACATCTCTCGTTTTCCAAGTGCCTACTATTACTTTCTTACCAAACAAAAGACTTTGGGACAACCCTTTCAAATAGAAATGGCCCAAGACCACAAAGCAAGTAAACTGAAGAGTTTTTGCTCCAAACTGGGCCCCAAATGATGTGCCCTCTCCAAAAGGAAGACTCTGCCTCTACTCTATCAACTTCATATGTAGTTAAAAAAAAAAAAAGTCCAGCTGAATAATCTCCTATAAAAACAGGATTAAGATCAATGTGTTTTAGGCTCAAGGGCTGCCATAACAGTTAATTCTATTTCCCCGACCCACCTATTACAATGTATTTATGAAAAGTCGATTTTATCAGTTAATTAGCCAATCCTTAGGAAATTACTAGTACTTTCTTCAATCGGTCCATTCTTTTTGAAACACAGATCTAAAAAAGAACACTTCAAGGGGAATATAAGGTCATTTGGATTTTCAAACAGTTCTCTAAATTATATTTGCTATGGAGGCCACGGTTTTTAAAATAAGATTTTTATCATGACTTTTCCCCAGTGTAAAATATTTTTGTTATTCAAGATGCTGACAGGTGAACATTCACAATATCACAATTGAAACAAATGAGTGTGATTAAAAGAAAATTAGAACTGAAATCTGCATTAAAAAGTACTATTTTTATATGCTAAAATCTAGTAATACCCTTAAGTGCCAAGTTAGTCCAGAAAAATTAATGTAAGCTCCTCTTCCCCAAACCTAAGCACTTTGAGTTCCAATTTTATCCATGGTTTTGATTTATAGTTAATTCTGTGAAAATGTATAGTAAAAATGTATACACATCTAATCACTGACCCAGATTTCCACATACACACACTTATTTATATTATACAAGATATATACATACACACAGTTTTATCTGTATGTACACCAGTATGTCTTATAGGAAAGATGTCAGTTTTATAGTTTTTCTGTTTTATAGGTTTCTTCCAAATCCTAGATGGAAAAACTCAAAGCACCAAGATAGTTAATAAGTTTTTCAGGATCATGGAATGAAAAGAACTGAGGTGACAAACTGGGTGGCCAACAGTCTCCCTAAGTCTTTCCTGAGGGTTGGCTCTCTCATGATTTTTGAAATCATGAGAGAGCCTGGACCACACCTGCATGTGCCAGGACCCTCTGGCTCTGCAGCTCTGTGAGAGCTTCTTTAAGAATAATATTTTGTAATTTCTTTTTCTCATTTCACCTAACCCCTCCCATTTGCCCCAAACCACCAGTCAGTCTCTCCAGTTATCTGGACCTTATATTATCCCCTCTGTAAAACGAAGGGGTTGGGAAGACTATCTCTACAAGGTACCTGCAGCCCAGTCTGGGATCTTCAAGGTTACTTCTCAGGACCAGGGGACAATGGGGGGCACTGGCAGAACCCCTCTTGTCTACAGGTTGCACTTTTTGTTGCCTTGAATTGACCTTTAAGAATTTCCAGATGGGGGGATACTTTACTAATGTCTGTATTTGTGAGGTAAGGTGAAGTCTATATAACTAGAAGTAAGTTGAACATTTCTGTAAGACTTAGAAGAACAATGGTTTAATTTATTCAAATCACATTTATGGATAGATGCCTATGGTTAGGAACCCAAATCTGGAAAACTTACAAAATATAATCTCTTTAGAAGCTGAGCTCATAGCACTTACTGAAAAAAGTAAGCCATAATCTTCAAAACTGACATTCTAAAATAAAAATCACCACATTACTTAGTATTTCTTTTTCTCTCATACACACACACACATACACACTCTCTCTCTCTCTGCCTCTGCACCCCCCTCACACACACACACACACACACACAGCCCCCCCACATATAGAAAATTAATCAAATCATCATTAAAAGGACAGATTATAATCAGTGCGGCAGGCCACAGAAGAATATTTGTTACAAATGCTTTTGCTACTACAGGGAAAAGGTTTGCTTTACTGGGCAAGCGCAAGTTTGGTTTACAGTTCATTGATTGGCTGACTCAAATCAACTCATAAGGTTTTATTAAATTTGAATGAGTTTCTCCCCCTCCCCTGGGATAAGCATGGGCTCTTCCAGAAGGTGACTGCAGTGAAAGCTGATCCTCAATCCAAGGCTGTGAGATGTGTTCAAAGAGAAGTCTGCCCAGCCCCGGACTCTGCCAGCTTCCATGCATCTACACTGTCAGTCACAACTGCAGTAAAACCAGTCACACGTAACAGTAAGGATGAACGGCTCAAGAACATACCACTGCATCCTTGTACTCTTACTTAACCTCTAAGGCAAGCTGATCTATTTGAAGCCCTCCTTCTTAAAGCTCCATCTCCCGAAATAAGAGTCAGAGAAGGGGAAAGAATTATTAAAACACTTTTGAGGCTACTCAACCATCTGTTTTATCCTTAAAGGACAGAAAAGCTCAACCTTAAGAAGTTAAAGCAAAAAGCAAACAAAGTAAAAAACACATCACACTTGGTGAGCAGAAATATCTCTGAAAAGCATCTCCATTTTAGGTAGGTATGGCAATTTAATTAAAGAATTTAGCACATTCTATTGGCTGAGTGGGAATTATTTCTAAGGAGCCAAAACACATTTATTGATTCCTTCACTTTAGCCTATTCCTGCAGAGAAACATCTCTCCAAATATAAATCTTGTTTACTGACATCTTTATCTAAAGAGCATACCTTTGCTTCAGCACATGAAATCAATCTGAATGCAGTCATCTCAACTCCTTTTTAACTCTTTGGGTTACAGAGAAACAAACAAAAGTGTCATAAAAGCATTTCAAAGAACTTCTGCCAAGAAAGCCACCTCCCAAACAGACTGCAGTTTTTGCTGCTCTGAGGAGGAAATGGAAAGGCTGGGCCAAATTGTCAACACAGAACAAAGTAGGATTACAAATCCCATCTTTTATCTTGCCACACACACACACACACACATACACACACACACACTTGCACACACACAATATTTGGGTTATCTTTATTTAGCCTTTTAGTGGCAAGCTTCCCAATCACTTGAAAGCAATCAAAGGGCAATAATTAACATACGTTTACTTTCCTATAGAAAAACTATGGCAAGCTGTGACACCGCTAAGGTTAACTATGCATTTGTGGATTACGGTTTATTCCCTTTTAAAGTTTCATGGCATTGTGCCTTGAATAGGAGGTATATCATTAAAGAATGTTTAGCTGGTACCTCTAGGCTTTCATCTAATGACTTAGAACAGTCAGCTTTTACTTAAATACAAAGATACCCTTTCTCTCCTGTGGCATTTACACACATAAACACACACACACATACACGCACACAAGATAAAACAAAGCGGGAAGAATTTGTTGGTGCAAAATGAGAAATCGAATCCTTGCCTGGCTCAGGTGCTTGCTATTATAAACTATGACTAAGAGACATGAATTTCTCTATGATGCAACTCTCAAGAGAGGCAGCATTCTCTCCAGGCCTCTCTTAAACCAGCTCACTCGCCAGTGACTAATGCTCTCTAGAGCTGCCCTGTGCTGCTCACATTTCATCAGCCAGCTTTGTCCTTGAGAGCTCTGCCTGGACCATAAAAGCTCCCAAACCTGTTGAGGACAGCCCAGAAAGATCAGTGAAAAGCTAACCATGCCCTTGCCAGCACCGAGAGCCATCTTTTGAGCTTCCCACTGCATTTATTAACTCAATGAGATAGGTGCACTCAATGACCATTTGAAGAGTAAGTTTTTACTCCTCTCTGAAAGATAAAGTCCTGAACAACTACATGAAAAATAAGAGTAAATCAGGTCACACTGTGACCACCCTGTGTCAACTTAGAAGTAGAAACAAAATTGACAACATGTTGGGTGAAGCCACAATTAACTGGAATCTTCCATTAACTATTTTCTGCACCTTTAAAAGAGAAAAAAATGTCAGACTCATGATCTGCATCAAGGACTTAATTTATAAAACAAACAAAAAAAACACCGTAAAATAACGTCTGGTTAATGGATGTTAAGTCCAACATCTTATATATATAATGTCAGTTGATTTATAATTTTGAGCTTGAAGCCTTGCAACATTCTTAGGCAAAAAGAAATTTAGGATGAAATTATGTTCAGTAAATCTTATCTGCAATAGAGTAAAAGCATTTTAGAAATAACTCCAATAAGGAATGAAATAAAAGTTTTGAGGGTTAACTTTGAATTATTTAAAGAAACTAAATGCATTCCACTGTCCAAATATGCTGGCAATGGCTGAAAAAAAGTCTTCCAAACATGGATGTTCCAAGACCAAACGTTTTCAGAACAAACGTGCCACCACCAGAAAGGTACTTACAGTTATCAGACTGGAAATCTGGGACAAACTGTTCATCATCAGGAACTTGTGCTGGAAAAGAGATTTTTATTTTAGACATTTAAGTTTTATTAAAAAACGCAGTTAAATGTTTTATATGGAAAATCGGACAGCCAAGAAACTTGCCTTCAGCTAACCAAGCCTCTTGAAGTTGACTGAGATCCTGAAACAACTCTGGAATTGAAAACAGAAGACACCAGAATGAGAACTCCTGTGGTAGGGAGAACACGGAAGATGAGTCTACATGCGGCTCTCCCAGGGGGCCATTTGAAGAAGCCACAGACCAAAGGGAAAGCTTTACTACCTTCAGAATCATGGGCCAGATCTGTGTCCAAAAACTTCCTCTTTCTGTCAATCACAGGCCGCCCTCTACATTCCTCTGAGCGAGATTTCTGAAAGAGGCCAAAAGACAGTGAAGGCTCCAGGGTAATAAAGGGGTCAAAGGGGGTTGTGCCACTAAACCAGTGAGAAGACTCATATTCGAAGAGGGAGAACAAAACAAACCAAAGCCACATACACTTACCCCTGGGACCATAAAAGGGACTTGCTGATCATAAAACCCATCCATGGTGCTTCCAATGCCTTGAATATCACTTTGAAAGGTTTCAGCATTGAGTAATTTCTGGGGGGAAAGGGGTCCTCCTGTAATAGGAATTTGGGAGATTTTTAACTGAGAGGGAGCAAAGAAGAGAAATGAAGTAATTTTTACTGCTCTTTCTTTAGGGCCTGTGCAAAATCGCTACCTTTCTCTGAGGTACTTAAAGCCCACTCAGTGTGTAAGCTTTACAGACTAAAGGTGTGCTTGATTAAGGGCATCAAAAGTTCATAGTGTACTTAGTGTCAAATCCATTTACCTAGCCCTCCTACCCTCTCTCTCTAATCATAAGTTTGCTACTATCTGTTCCCTATAAAAACCAAAACCAAAACCCCTTATTTTCATTATAAAAGGGTGATTTCAAGATTCTCTCCAATAGAAGGTTCTCCAGGGCATTTGTAATGTTAGGTCTTTTTTTTTTTTAAGAGATAATTTAATTTTTGACAGTACAGTGACAGGAAGTAGAGAAAATGGGTTTAAGCATTCCAAATTATTGGCAATTAAGAATTTGACATACATAGTGTTTCTAAAAGTAGTTTGTAGGTCAGTGGTAAGACACCATATATAGTTCCAGGAATATATCGATCAGAGATATACTTATCTTCACACAACACTCTTTTAAAATCTAATTCTTCTGTTCAAACAGATGTAGTGTCTGTAATGTCACAAATATTCCTATGGCAACTTACAGAGATATCTGTGCTATCAACAACTTCTAGAATAAAATAGCCATGAAAACTAATGGATCAAGGAAACTAAATTCCATCACACAGATTTTAAATGCATCTCTACCACAGATCTTAAAAAAGCATTAAAAGCAAAAGATCCATGTAAAGAAAATTCAGTTTGTTTCTTACAGTGAAGTAATTTTCCCCAAACTTGCCCCCCGCCCAATTAAACTTGTTCAGGCACTGTCAAGTCTTGGGGCTGGGAAGACAGGTTGAGGGTCAAATGGAAAGGAGGGAACGTTTTCTAATTTGGGAGGAATAAAGTAACAATTTTAGGAATGTACCATCTTCCTGAACCCTTTGTTTCATTCTCCAAATAGAAATGCAGTTAAATCAACAAAATGGAGAAAACAGTAATTTCATTTATCCCCAGCTCTAAACAAAGCCAACTGCTTAAGGATAATTCTTTTGTTTACCTTGCATACAAATTTTAAATAGGGAACTTTTTCTCAGTGGGCAATTCCACGCAACTTGTTTTTCTTAAGTGAGCAGGATACAAGAAAACCCTTCGTGGTCAACCTCCTCTCAGCACTCTGGTCCAACTAGTCAGAAATTTTCAAAGTCAAAGAGAAAGAAGGAGAGGAGCAAAACTGCACACAGTCCATAATTTCCTAGAAAAACATGCCCGCTAGCTTGCCTGCATGCCTTCCAAACAGCGCTAAACGTTCAGAATAAAGCCTCTTTCTCAAATGTCATCAACCCATATACAAAATCTGAGAAACGTCGGCAGTGAGTTGAGGGCCGTGAAAATGAGTCCTCTGTAGACTTCAAAATCTGTGCGATTAAATCGTGACCTTAGAAATTCTGTCAGTGTCTAGGGGGGAAAGGGACAACGGGAAAGAGATCGGAGGGGGACATATTTCCGAGCCTCACAATGAAATACGTTGCAAAACACTTCACCACGAAGAGCAAAAATACCTTTTTAAAAATGCAATAAAAGAAAGAAGCTGCCATACGCGAACCAGAAAGAGGCATCGAGGATTTTTAAAGCAGCTCTCAGAGTTCAAGGGCTAGGAAAATCTTGTTTAAAGTATAATTTTTTTTAAAGCCTTAAGGGAGTTTAAACCACTTCCTTTGTGGTCCCCCCTTCCCGGTGCCCCCAGGAAAACTTTAACGCGGCGCAGCGGCGCGATCGAGGCCCCTCCCCCGCGGCGCGCAGCGGGCCTGGTTTTATGAATGGGAGAGCGAGCCGCCACATCAGGTAAAGGCTGTAACTGGATCCCCAGCGCTGGGCCCCATTCACAAAACAAGACACACTTCCACCCAATTCCCAGCCTTCCCCATTCATGAAAACTCCTTCAGATGCGCCCCCGCCCCCACTTCCAACGCACGCCCAGCCTCCGACGCAGGCCCCTCACCCCCAGAGATTTCGGAAGAAAGCTCAATGCTTCATTCACAAAAAGGGAAAGAAAAAAAAAAGCCGCAGGGAGCAGCGAGCCAACGAAAAGAAACCCGCTTCATTCATAAAGTCATCCACATTCATAAAACCGAGTGGCGGCGCCGGGCGCTACCAACCACCCCCAGCCTCCAAACATCTCTCCTTGGCACTCCTCAACCAGGAGTTCGGTTCCCTCCAGAGGTTCCCTCTCCTCTGAAAATGCGGACAGATCACTAATCCAGTGAGAGGCTCCAGCATCTCTCCATCCCCCCACCCTCCGCACCCGTTTTTTCCCCTACTATCCCCAGGCCGCTGCTCTGATGCTCCCCGATTTCTCGAGAACCGCGATGCAGCCTTGACGCCCTCAGGCTGCTGGGGATGGGAGTTGGGGGATTGAGTGTCCACTTTCCACAATCTGAAACTTGCAAGGCCTGCATAAGTTCCTGGCCAACCCCCAACCCCTCAGGCTGCACATGCCTGTGTCACTTAACCCCTCCTGGTGCTTTGGGGGGCATCACCTCTCAAATATTCCCCTTCAAGCGGCTTCCCGCCCCCTCCTCCCCACTGCAAAGCTCCGCCGGGCGTCTCTTCTCGCGAGCCTCCAAGGCTCCTCCGGGCTCTCAGACCTCCAGAGACTGTACAGCCCCGCAACTCCGCGTCCCTCCCCCCCATTCCCACCCGAGAGCCCCCGCACCTCGCGCGCGGGTGCGCCTCCCCGCGACGTGCGGAAACCGGCTCTCCGAGCGCTCCGGAACCGTTAGCCACCCCCACCCTACGCCTACCAAGAACCGAACCGGACCGAGCCACGAGAAGAGGGGGCGGCCAGCTCGGGGGGGGGGGGGGAACCTCAGTCCAGATAGAAAGTGCACCCGGACTTTGAGGATTCTGAATCAGCCAGTGAACTCTTGCCGGTTGAGCCCTTCGGACCGGCTCCTGAACACCCCCTCCGATGCCCCCCTGCCTCCTCGATGCCCCCTCACCTGAGGCAGCCGCTCTCCTCCGGTTGCAGCGGCCCCGGGGCGCAGGCGCGCTCACGCACGCGCGCACCGGGCCTGGGCGCCTGGGCGAATGGCTGGGCCGAACCGCTCGGGGGACGCTGAACCGCTCCGCGCACCAGCGGCTGGACTCTGCGCCGCAGCTGCCAACCAGGCTGGAGCGCTGGCCCGGCCCCCCGGGGCCTGCTGCTCCGCCTGCCACCATTGGCCCGCGGTCCTAGCTCAGTCTGGTTCTCATTGGCCCGAGGCCGCTCCTGCGCTTGTCCATCACGTCTTGTTTACCCTGTCTGCGGGCAAATCCAGCCGAGCCGCCCCATCCACTCCAGCCCCCATTGGTCGATATCGCTTTCCTCTCCACCCCCTCAGGGGTCTGTTTTACATGATTTATGCACCGGGGGCCATTGGCCAATCAGCACAGGCTTGTTTATATAATGAATGTAAGGACGTTTTTCATTCATAAAAAACGCGACCTGAGGGGGAAGCTTAGCTGAGTCAGTGAAGCACTTAAAGGGGCCGAAGCCGCGGAGAGTCGCGTTTACTTCCCTCCTCGCAGCTCTCCCAACTTTTCACCGAAGCATGGCTCTTCCCCCGTCTCCATTCACCCCTATTCCCCCAACCCCACACCCCGCAACGCCACCGCCAGGATGGGCCACTGGGCGCCAGACGTTAGCAGCTGCAGCACCAAGCAAAGTTATCATTTTATAATTCAGGCGAGAGGAATTCGTCATTCCACCCAGAGAGAAACTCGCTGACCGACCTGGGCGTTCGGCCCACAGAAACACAGAAAACGGAAACCGAGCCCTCTAATCTTAGTTACCTTTAAGAGAGGCCTTAATTTCCTTTAACCAGGTTTCCAGTGGGGAAGAATAAGCAGTATCTCGCTTTAAAATCTGAGCTCTCAAACAGATTTTGGTTACTATTTTATCCTGGCAAGGCCTAAGGCCCAAATTCCGTTTGCTCCCCGTTTAATTGCAGTTTACAACCTTCGCCAGAATAGGTTCTGGACCCGAGATGAGATGAGAGAGGGTCGGAGCTCAGAGAAATCCTCTCCGGGGATGGCACCAACCAGTCAACGGACCTAGAAACGTAAATCCCTCCGAAACGGGCCTGCAGAGTTAGACCGCCTGCCTCCCTTCCGGGACTGCTTGTTTTCCATTTAAGTGTTGAATGCAAGATGGTGCATTTGCGAATTAGATCCCGTGCAGCTGGGAACGGCGAGAAGCTACTCTGCCTGCCAAACGATCGGGCACTAACTGCAATTGCTGAGATTCTTAACAGGGTGTTCCAGGAAACAAATAAATAAGCAATCCTCTCCCTATTCTGCCCCCTCTACCCCCTCCTGTGAAGGCGGGGCAGCTCTCTGCGCTCCCCCAGGATGTTGGGGTGCCCTGCCATTCACCCCGCGTGCCCGTGGTAGGGAGGAAAGACGCCAGATGTTAGGAGAGAGCCCCTAGTGAAGGGGGTAGCCAACTGTGGGGCTACCACCACCCCTGCCTGGGGAATGCAATGTGGATTTTTAGGGGAAAAAATTTTTTTAAGTCAAAATTTGCCCACCTTCTTTTCGGCTTCCATTTGTGTATCTTAAAGAGAGAAGCCACTTGGTTTGTCATTTATAGCCCAAGAAATATTGGGGTTCATCAAAGGAACCTGGAGTACCCTGCTTGAGTCCTGGACCCAGCACTGGTCCTTTGTGAGCTATTGGCTTTTGCAAAAGACTTGGGGAACATGAGTTGATGGGTGGGAAGGTGCTCTGAACTTTCAACAGGCAGTTCCATGATACTTAATTTCCTAATAGAGCATTTTGCTTCCGACGCCAGCTCAAGGACAGTTTTTCCCTTAGTGCCTCTCTTCATCCCCCAGATAGTACTGTTTCTGTTTGGTGGCTGGAGATTCTACCCCAGTCCTGCTGTGCTGCCACTGGGTTGCTACCAGCCCTGAGGGCTTTTTCTCTCCAGCTAGACTCCCAGCCCAGGTTAGCTCCCCATCCACTTCCTCCCCTAAGGCAGGCAGGCCCCAGAGTCCCTATGTGAGAGAAATAGCATGTGCCTCTGTTGCTTAGCAAACCACCAGGAAATATCATTTGAACCCCAAATGATGGAGGACAGAACAGGTTGATGTCACAGGGAAGCAGATTTTAGCTTAGTGTAGCATGAGGAAGAACTTTGGGATGTTTGGAGTGGCCAGTGAAGGAACACTCCCGCTGGTAATGAGTGTCCTGCCACAGGATGTATTTATGCAGAAAGATTTAAGGATAGTACAGAGGGACCATTGCCGTGGGTAGGGTAGATGCATGCAGAGGATTGTTCTAGTTCTAAGAGTCAACGATTCTGGAATTTGGAGCTTGTGTTGGAGAGGGGGGTCCTTGGGCCCAGGCACCATAGCTGCAGTGTGAAATGTGATGGTATAATGCATGATGACCAACCTCCGCAGGCTGACTCCTGGGCCCAGAGTTGGTTCCTTTTTGTTTAGTGTTTCTGATGTCTTTTCTCCACACCTCTTCCTTCTTTTCTTCTGCTTCTCCTTCTTGGTGACTTATGTCCTCTGCTCCCATCCCTATTCCACTCCCCATCTTCTCATGTGATCTTTGCTTTATAAGAGTTACTTAATGCTTAGGGGGGTGCCCGGGTGGCTCAGTCAGTTAGGGCTCTTGATTTTGGCTCAGGTCATGATCTCAGGGTAGTGGGATCGAGCCTTGCATCAGGCTCCGCGCTCAGTGCAGAGTCTGCTCGTCCCTCTCCCTCTGCTCCTCACCACCCCCCACTCACTCTCTCTCTCTCAAATAAATAAATAAAATCTTTTAAAGAAAAGAGTTAAGTGTCAGTATTTAGAAGTTCTTTGTCTAGTACATTGAGTCTTTCCTCCTTAGAACATTACTTACAGCATATGTTCTAATGTATCATTTCTTCTCTTCCAGGAGAGTAACAGGACTAGAAAAGATAACAAAAAGAGTGACCAGCCCTCTGGAACATTCATCTAGGGTCAACCTAACTTTTGTCCTCCAGTGGTAGCAAAAGTCACTTAATTACAACAGGATAACTTGCACCTTGTTCTTCCATGTGCAGTGTGTCTTCAGGGAAACAATATGGAAAAGTGGAAAAATGGAAAGACAAGTCCCTTGCCCCAAGCCTGAAAACGTGTGTTCCCTTAGAGGACAGCTTTTAAAATTTTCCCTAAAATCCCCAAAGCAGGTTAAAGTGTAAAGCAGGCAACTCTGCCTCCAGCTGATCACCAAAATGACGGTGGGAAATGTGGCAGTGTCCTGCTCTCGGTCCCTCACCTTGGGAAACTGCCTCCCATTCCGCTATTAGAACTGTTGTGGTGAGTGTAGCCCTGGGTGGAGGCTGGACTGTGGGCTACATGGTCCCTTCCGGTATAATATGGAGGAAGGGACTTGAGGGCAATGGCAAAAAGGTAAGGAAATGTTTGTTCGTTTGCTTGTTTTGTCTTCAAGGGAGAGATAAAGAACTCCATATGGCTAGCACCTCTTCCTTTCTCGAATTCAGAAGTAAATACTCTAAAAACAGAAGAGAGAAAAGAAAATTTTTTAGATTCAATGTCTCTTTAAACAAACAGGGGCCATATTGCCTTCAGGGTTCCTTATAGCCAGGGAATAATAACAGCTGACATTTACTGAGTGCTTAATATGAGCCAGACACTTTCCCAAACCCTTCTCATGTGTTAGCACATTTAGTCCCAACAACCATCCTCTGAGGGAGGTACAATTATTACCACCTCCACTTTTCACAGATGAGGAATTTTCAGTCTGGGAAGGTTCCATAAATCACTCCAGGTCACAGAGCCAGCACCCAGTGAGAGGGAGAGTGTACCTAAGGGGGCCCCTCCGGAGCCTGCCAGTCCGCACTCTGCTGGGCTGCCTCAGCCCCAGGGAAAGAAGCTGCAGGACCGCAGCCAGCACTGAAAGAGTAGCCAGCTGCCGTGGGCTGGTTAGGGGACTTGCTTGTACTAAGCCACTTGACCTTCCTAACAGCCCTGTGATGTCGATACCATTCGTATCCTGGTTTTACAGACGAGGAAGCCGAGGCACAGAGAGGTTAGGGAATTTGTTTAAGATCTAAGAGTAGGAGTGGGGAGTCAGCAGCTGAAAGCAGATCTTGAATAGAGTCCTTGCTCTGAAACACTTCACTATGAAGTCTCCGATCCCGCAGTTTTCCCTCTGTGCCTTTCCCTCATTTGCCTTCGGGGCTCTTACTGGCCACTCCCACAGAAGTCCTGGTGCTTTCTTGGGAACTCGCTCCAGCAACTCCCACCTGACTTATGAATGACTCTCCTGGGCCAGCAAGACTTGGTCTTCAGTGAAGCCAATTTTAGAAAGAGAATGGGAATTTCGTTCACTGGAGCATCCCCTAGACACCAAGCTCCATGTTAGACGCTTCATGTACATTGTCTTAGTTGATACTCCCAATCCTCTTCAGAGGGAGCAACAATACCCAATTTGCAGCTGTGAAAACTGAGGGTCAAAGTGAGAGGTTAACAAACACGTCTGAGGTGTCATAGTGAGGAAGGAACAAGCCAGGCCTCTGACCCATGGGCCTAGTGGGAACTTACTCCTCTCCTGGTCCATTTCCTAAGCTTGAGGACATCCTCTGTCCTGCCTCCTTCTCCTAACTTTCAATTCTTAGATTGTAGGAAACATCTACTCTCCAGGAAACCTGGGGGCACATGTCATATTTAGATTCCTGATGGCTGAGGGATTTCTTCCTTGAGCCCAAAACCTTAAACAGAAACAAAACAAAACAAAACAAAACAGTAGAGTGAACGTCTTCAGAAACTTCCTAGGCCTCCCATAGCCTCCAGGAAGGAGTCAGCTCTGCAGTGGGCTCTCCACTGTGTATGAGTGCCCCTGCTGTCTCTCCCGAGCCTCCTGGGCCTTCTGGTCGGACCAGTCACAGCCCCACATCCTGCTCTACCTCCCAGGCCCAAGAAGGAGCCCCCCCGTAGGCTGCTGAAATCTGGGGGAGGGGGAGAATCCCGAGTCTTAGCTTTAAAGTTTTCTTGCTCCTGTGCCACATTAGTGTGTCAGTCAGAACTTGTCCATATATTAAGAACATGCTTCTCCAGCAGTCCTTCACATCTACTGTAATTTTTTGCCTCTGATCCACCAAGGGAAAGCCGCCAACCAAGTGAGTTTGAATTGGGCGTAGAGAAAGGGTCCATGGGTTCTGGGTAAGAGCCACAGGGCCCCCTCCAATGAGGAAGTAGATGAACTTGAATGTGTCGACTTGGCAAAATCTATTTTGACCACTCAGAGTCTTCTTTTTGCTTCCCTTACACCATTAGTGGAGAGTTCCTTATGGCCAGGGGTTAACACTTACTGCGACGTTCCCAGTTCAGCCCCCCACGTATGAGTAGCCGGCTCAGAACTTGCCCGCCTCGGGCTCTGCAAGGCCTCACTGTGGCATCACCCCTTGGGCCCGCTGGAAGAGCAGGCTGGTGGGGCTGGAATGTGGATCCTCTTAGGGGCCTGCTTCAACGTGGCAGCTGGAGAGCGGGTAGTAGGGAGGGTGGGCATTTCAGCTCGTGGCTTGGTTTGTTAAGCGCCCACCTCTGCTTCAGCTCTGTCAGGCCTGTGGAGGGGGCTGCATTTAGTTTGAGTTGGACAAAGGAAAGATCAGTTACGGCCACTGGTAAGGGAGCCCCCAGGTGAAATGTCCCGTCCGTGGATTTGATCATATGACTTCAACTGGGCATCCGGCCTGCCCTTTCAACCTGAGGCAGTCTTTCCCCTTTATTGCCACATGGAGCCAAACAGAGTCTTTAAAAACAGGTCATGTCCCCTTCTGTCTCTCCCCCACCATGATTCTTGCTAGTAGTCTGTCCCCTGCCCCTTACCTCTGGGACATAAGGCAGCTTCTATTTAAACCAGAGCCTGCCTAAAAACCTCTCCTCATTCCTGCCCCTCTCCCTTCTCCATATTCTCTCCCATTAAAGTAGCCAAATTACGTAACCAAAAATGCAAAATATGAGAACAGCTTCCCATCCCAGGAAAGCTCGGACTTCTCTGCCCCGTGGAAGGGGCTCCAGTCCTCTCTTCCTCCTTGCACGTGGGCTCTTCCTCGGGGCAGGACACAGGTGCTCATACAGTTTGGCTCCCGTCTCTGTGGTCCCATCGCTGAACGTCTAGGAGGCTGGAAGGTCGACATCTTGCTCTTAAGAGAGATTATCAGCTTGAGGTAAGGGAGTGCTCGGACATCTCACCTGTGACCTATTTTGTGTGTTTGTTTACTTTTTACTGAAGCGTATATACAGGCAAGTACACAAATCGTAAGTGTAGAACTTGGTGAATTTTCACAAAGCAAACACCTCCGTGCATCCAGACCCAGATCACAAGACAGAACGTTATCAGCTCCCTGCTCCCAAAAGACCTCCTCATGCCCCCTTCTACTCATTGAATCCCTCTCCCCATTCCCCACAAAGGTAGCCACCATCCTGGCTTCTACTCTCAAAGATCAATATTGCCTATTTCTGTTTTTTGTAGATGGAATTGTACAGTACAAACTCTTCTGCGTCCGGCTTCTTTTCTTTACTATATTTGGAAGAGTCATTCATTTTGTAGTGTGTAGCTATGTTTCATTCAGTCTTTGCTGCATAGTTTCCCATCGTATGAATATATTACAGCTGATTGATCCATTTTACTGTTCGTGGACATTCGGGCAGTTTCTAGTTTTTGCTATTACTGTTGACACGGCTATGAATATTCTAGTGAGACTGTAGTTATTAACCTAGTTTGAATCGGTTCATTTAAAATGTGGTCATAAGGGGCGCCTGGCTGGATCAATCAGAAGGGCATGCAACTCTAGATGTCGGGGTTGTGAGTTGGGTACAGAGATTACTTAAAAATAAATTAAAAACTTAAAAAAAATTTAAATGTAGTCATAAGATTCATTTTCGTGTCTTATTTCTTTGAAAAGTGACTGAGACTCATGACAAAAATTTGCAACATCCCAGAAAGGTGTGGAAAACAAAAGCCCCTTCATCACTTCCTCCCCTTTACCCGTAATCCAGAATCATGCTCTATTAGCAGTGTCTTGTGTATCAGTCTAGATATTTTCTACTGCCCAGACAATCATATCTAAGGATATGCTTCATACCCTTAACAAACTCCATAAACTGGATTTTATTACACTCCATTTCTGCCCCTGCCTCTCCCCCGCTGAGCGTTACAGAGTCCAGGCAATCAGTGGATGCCGGTGAAGGTGAATGGCTTATCCCTCCTGTCAGACGCGAACCTGGGCTATCACTTTGAATGCGCTCTTTTTTTTTTTTTTTTTTTTTTTTTTTTTTTTTTTTTTAAAGATTTTATTTATTTATTTGAGAGAGAATGAAAGAGAGAGAGAGCACATGAGAGGGGGGAGGGTCAGAGGGAGAAGCAGATTCCCCGCTGAGCGGGGAGCCCGATGTGGGACTCGATCCCGGGACTCCAGGATCATGACCTGAGCCGAAGGCAGTCGCTTAACCGACTGAGCCACCCAGGCGCCCCTGAATGCGCTCTTATTAAGGTAAGACATGGGAGTTTATGCAGCAGGAACTTTCATTTCTACTTCCGTACACATTTCTTGAGGGGCTGGTGTTCCCCGCGTGGAGTTTGTCTGAGAAGAGCTCCCAGTCTGGTGGGAGGTGGGTGGAAGGCACAGGAACAAATAGCTACAATATGATGTTTACAGGTGTGGTAACAGGGGCCCATAAATGGGTTCTGAGAGTACAAATGAAGGAGCAGTGAGTACTTCCTGTTAGGGTCAAGGAAGGCATCAGAGAGAGTTGACATTTGGGCCAGCCCTGGAATGTTTAATTACTAGGACTTGGCTGGGCAGAGCAAGAAGGGAAAGGCCTTCCGGGCAGAAGGAAGGACCCTCACGGACATAGCGAGGCTGGGCAGTAACTGGCACGTTCAGGGCCTGGCCATTGCTTCTGTGTGGCTAGACCACTGGATGGAAGGCTGGTAGGGCCAGGAGATGACTGAGACAGGGTACAATAGGGATTGGGGAGATAAGATATCAGGGGTCTGATACAGTCATTACAGGGGTGATCATCCACAGTTTGGAATTGTGGGCTACATCTCTTAGGTGCTTAAAAACAAACAGCCAAAGACACGGAGCGATTGCTTCCAACATCACCTCCTCTGAAATACCCTTGATTAAAGTATTGATCACATTGGTCCTGTGTTTGTGTTGTCCACGGGACAAACTCCTCTCACGGGGACCCCCTTATATGCTTGCCTGAATTGCCCAGCCCTGAGCACAGCACCTGCACTTAACAGGAGGTCACCAAAGGATGAATGAGTACGTGAATGAGCAGCAAGTGATTTCGACTGCCCGGCAAAACTGTGCTTGAGAAAGGGGATGGCTGGTGAGCGTCTCTTGGTGGATTTGTGTTTAGGCACGCCCAGCTTCTGCCTGCCCACATGGTGGGAGAGGAATGAGGAGCTGTAACCTTGGCCTCTGGGCCAGCTCATGCTGTCTGCTGAGGGAAGTGCTTCATTTCCTTAGCAACACTACCTGTGCCCCAACATGGGGCTTCAGTTCAGCCAGACTGGGATGGCATGGAGCTTGGTGAAACCCGACAGCCTCACCTCTGCCCTTGGCAATCCAGGGGGAGTTCATACTGCACTAAAATGCCCACATCTTCCATTTCCATTTTGGAAATCTGAGCCTTGCTCAGAAAAAGGGGATCAGCCTCCTCATTGACTCCTTCGACCTAGATCCTCCCCTGCAGACAGCCCCTTAGCCACTGGGCTGGTGACATGAAACAGGTTGGAAGAACCACTTTCCCTTTCTCCTCAGTCGGCCTGGCCTTCCTAAGTGTGGCCGGCGCTCTGGAAGAGACCCCCACCCCCACCCCTGAGGGCCCCCTTTAGGCAGGCCAGAAAAATCAGCATTTCCACCGGACCTTTGAGGAATTTTTTTCACCAGGTAGCACCGTGGGTGGGAGAATTTTCCATGCCTTTTGACTTGAACTGCCCTTGCAGTCTTTCCTCATTCCTGCTGCTCTTTTCTGCATACCTAATTGCTTTGTCTATTTATCTGGGTTTCATCTGGACCTTCCCACTTAAGAATGTTCATTTTGCACCTGGAAACTGACCCCAGGGCCTGTTCTGACAGGGTCGTTTCAACCACAGTAGAATATAAATGCTAAATATGGTCTTCCTCTTCCTCCCTATGTGTTAGACTGCCTTCCATGACGAGATGTAATTTTTCATTCCAGGATCCGTGTTTTACCCTTTCCAACCCACACATTCCCAAAAGCATGCGGGTAGCGTTCATTTACAACTCCGTGTACCCCGTGCAGATGTAAATGGTTGTGAGGTAATCCATCAGGTAATAATCGTAATAGCTCTATAGACTCATGTCTGGAAGAAGCTCTTCGTTTATTAAAAAGTCTTCAGTGGGCTAGATTACCTCTCCCAGCTTCCCAGACTCACGGTCTTCTCTTGCAACTGTTACTAAGTTATACCTGCGCTCCCCTTGTGTGGTGAACAGAGGGAACAGAGGGTGAATCTGGAGCCCAAGCCCCATTTCATACTTCAGCTCCATCGCTATTAATTATGTGACTCTTGGTTCAGGCCACTTCAGTTCTCTGCATGAGTCTCCTGTCTAAAAAATGGGAATAATAACTCCTGCTGCATAGAGTAGTTTGACCGTTCAGTGAGATTGGTTGTGAAGGTGTCCAGTGCTGAGCAGGCAGGAGCAGTGGGACTGGGTTTTCATCATGGCTCTGCCGCTTGCTAAGTGGGTGAATTTGAGCAAATTTAATTTCTCCGAGCCTCAGTTTTATCACTGTAAAATAGGGATCCTAATGCAAACCTTAGGGTTTCCAAGAAGGAATAAATAGGCTATTTGAAAAACATCTAGCGCAGTGGGATAGATTAGAAACATAACACTCCATCTCCCACCCTTCTTCTCTGTATAAATTCAGGTGCTGGATGAACCTTTCATGACCACTCCTGACCTTTGCAATACTTCCTGGGATAAATGAGAGAGTTTCTAATGTCTCGCTTCTCAATGTGATATTTTCCTTTCTTGTAGATCTCACTAGTGTTTTCTTCCTAACTACTTTTCTCTGATGTCTAGTGTTTCTCTCTCCATTGATTTCTGAAGGAACTAAAGGAGTTCTGTTGGATCTCAGGACAGAGGGCAGAATGCCTTCATGGAGGATGTATTACATGAATGGGATCTTGCAGAATGCTGAGGAGGTATTCTTTTTTTTTTTAACTTTTTTAAAATTTAATTTTATTATGTTATGTTAGTCACCGTATCATTAGTTTTTGATGTAGTGTTTCATGATTCATTGTTTGCATATAACAGCCAGTGCTCCACGCAGTACGTGCCCTCCTTAATACCCGTCACCAGGCTAACCCATCCCCCCACCCCCCTCCCCTCTAGAACCCTCAGTTTGTTTCTCAGAGTCCATCATCTCTCATGGTTCGTCTCCTCCTCCGATTTCTACCCCTTCATTTTTCCCTTCCTGCTATCTTTTTTTTTTTTTTAACATATAATGTATTATTTGTTTCAGAGGTAGAGATCTGAGATTCAACAGTCTTACACAATTCACAGCGCTCGCCATAGCACATACCCTCCCCAATGTCCATCACCCAGCCACCCCATCCCTCCCACCCCCCGCCACTCCAGCAACCCTCAGTTTGTTTCCTGAGATCAAGAATTCCTCATATCAGTGAGATCATTTTATACTTGTCTTTCTCTGATTGACTTATTTCGCTTAGCATAATACCCTCTAGTTCCAGCCACATTGTTGCAAATGGCAAGATTTCATTTGTTGATGGCTGCATAATATTCCATTGTGTATATATACCACATCTTCTTTATCCTTTCATCTGTTGGTGGACATCTGGGCTCTTTCCATAGTTTGGCTCCTGTGGACATTGCTGCTATAAACACTGGGGTGCACGTACCCCTTCAGGTCACTACATTTGTATCTTTGGGGTAAATACCCAGTAGAGCAATTGCTGGGTCGTAGGGTAGCTCTATTTTCAACCTTTTGAGGAACATCCATACTGTTTTCCAGAGTGGCTGCTGAGGAGGTATTCTTTGGCGGAGAAGGGGGTGTGGCGAGCATGGGCCGAACAGAAGGATAAAAGCACAAATTATGCATGAGTGTGTGGTATGTTGGGGAAGGAGGGGTGTAATGGGTCTGAAGCAATGGTTTACAAAGTCACCCAGGTGTCCTGGCTCACAGCATTCAGAATTTTCTTATGCAAAGAACACTACGATTTTTTTTAAAAAGGTGATCACAAAAGCACGTGGTATAGAATTCTCTCACATGCACCCAAGCAATTTAATTAGTAGAAAATGGGAATTTATTTTTTGTGTACATAGAAAACCACAATGTGAGCACATGCCTGTGAAATAAACAAGCTACTGAAGACACACGATGGGCTGTTCCTGAGGCTTTTCCACAATTTTTCACCGGGGACTGTTTTTTCGCTCTGCCATCTGCAGGCTCTCACTAGAGATAGGCAGAGCTGCTGGTGCCAAAGGTTTAACAAAAGTTGATGGGAGAAAACTTAACACTGAGAAAATTGTATCTTTGAGCATAATTTGGACAAGACTCCATTATTCTATTTTAGTGAAGGAACATTTCTTTCCAATTGATGAGACTTCTGAGGTTCCACTGAAGTGCAGCCTGCAGGATGGGGAGGGCTGGGCTGGATGCTAGGGTGGGGAGTAGGGAGGATGGAGAGGGGCAGTGTGGAGGGGAAGTAGAGCAGAGGATGGTGAGTTTGGAGGGGCTGGGTAGGGACTGGGAGTTGGGAAGTGAAGATCTGAGGAGTCTGGATCTGATTCTTTGAGCGAGAGGGAGCTAAGGTAAGTTCTGGAGTAAGGGAGTGACACGTGAAAAGGGGAAATTTGGGAAAGACACATCTAATGGGTGTGAAGGGTGGCTTGAAGTACATCAGAACAGAGAGGTAAGAGAAAAAAGAGCTCAGACGCCATATGAAGAGATGGCAGGGGGCGGGGCGTGGGAAATCAACAAAAGCATTCGTTGTAGAGGTCTCCTTGTCCTGGCCCAGAATGCTCCAGAGTGCAAATGAACAGGATGGAGTCTGCAAGAAGAATGGGGAAGGCTGGCCATGGGCTACTGGCCCTCTAGTGCCTCAGAACAATTGCGATCAACCCAGCATGTCCTTCTGCTGATTCTTTCTGCCTCTGCTAGCTTGCATAGTGGAAGGCGAACAGAGTTCTAAATTCCTCCAGTAAGTGACTAAGCTCGCACCAGGCTGGAGAGGAGGCTCACATTTGTTTATACTCCTGCCTCCCTGCCCCCCCCCCCCCCCAGGGATTTCATCCAAGAGCTCCTCATGAAGACTGGCCCTGAATGGTAGAGGTCAGTACAAGCCATTTTGAGCTCAAGTCCAGGATTGACAAGGAACAGAATTCTGAAAGCTGTTACATTTGTTATTTTAAAAGATTTGGTACATTATTACTTGTCAGGGAGTAGGATCAGAAGTAGAAATTGTTCTCTCAACTGGCAGGCGTGCATATGTATCATGATACTTTAAAAATTTTTTAAATTTATGGCCCAATTCCAATCAGATATTTAGTAGTCTCACATTTTTAGTTTCCCCAAAATTGTTTGTTACTGTAAACTTTTTTTTTATCAGTATTCTTAATTCACCAACATTGGGGATTTGGTCTTTGAAAACTTACCAAAACATTTCGAATTATAAAATCATTATACACTCATTGTGTACAATTAGGAAAATACAAAAATGATTCAAAATTAACAGGCACCCATAATTCTAGAAATGAATACTGTTAACATTTAAACATATTTCTTCCCTGGCTTTTTTCTTCACTGTTTTACATAATGGAGATATATTTTTTAATATATAACTTTGCATTTTGCCTGAGATTATAGGCATGTCCCCAGGGCATTAAACACTCTTCATAAACTCCATCTTTAAGGTTTGCCTAGTATGCCTTCTTATGGCTATAACATCATTTGCTTGTTTCCCTGCGGATGGAGATAAGGCTGTTTCCAATTTTTTGAGGTTAAAAACAACACTACCATGACAATCTGTGTGTGTGTGCGTGCGTGTGTGTGTGTGTGTGTGTGTGTGTGTTAGTTTTAGTATAGGTATGCGTGCTGGAGAGGGGCCAGACCCTGGTGCCTATGTCAGAGGAGGTTCCGCTGCCCCCTTCCCACTGTGAATGACAGTGGTCAGCTGAAGGAGGGGCTGCTCTGGAGGCGTCCACCTGGCGGCCCCTGGAAGAGGTAGTAACGCCCAGAGAACAGGGCTGTTGTAAAGGAATCAGAGAGGTCTTGCAATTCTACTTTGTAATGGGGGAATCTAAAAGGGAATTCATTTTCAAAGGAAACATAGAGGCTTTCAAAAAGTCTTTTGAATTGATTGGGTTAGTATTGTGTTGCTTTTACATGTGTTAAATTTTTAAAAATTGCATGTGTTAAAAAATAGAGGATCTAATGAGGGAGAGAATAGCAGTTGCTTTGAATAACAAACTAGTAGGGATAAGCAGACATTGGCTTCCTGAAGTTCTGTGCAGGCTGGCTTTCTTGGTGAAGCAGTCCCCTGGGAAGGAGTTTTGGGGTCAGCAAATCAGAATTCCGACTCTGGCTGGGCTACGCTGGGCAAGTTGCTTGGCCTCTCTGAGCCTCAGATTCCCCCATTGTGAAATGAAGCACAGGATGACACTAATATTTTTCACCTGCAGTGTGTGGAGAGGCTTCAAACACCAAGTAAGGATCTGCAAATGGCAGCTAAGACGGTGCCCTAAGAAGTGGGGCTGAGGCTTGTTCTTGAACTGGAATCGTAGATAGGTGTGCCTGACCTCAGGACAGCTCAACCTGGAAGACTCAAACTTCCAGAGCATGGAGATGCAGGGGGAGTCCTGGGTTGTATTTCCCTACTGCAGGGACTGAAGTCATCCCTCTTCAGGCATTTACTAAATGGTTGCACTTGCGCACCCTGGGTTTCCTTAACTGATAGTTCGACGCTGTGTTTTTTTGTCCCAGCCTGTAAACAGGGGCAGGGCTGGGCTAAGTGAACACTGAAACATTGCATTCCGGGGTCAGATGTTTAAAAACCCTGCAATCAAACCTGAGGCCATATTCGGAAACAACTGTATCCGATGACAGCTTATTATGGAAGGTTCTGAACTTCTAAGAATTCCTTAGTAGGAAACAAACAAAATACAAAGCACTCTTCCTAAAGTTCTGCTGGTAGGAATTTTTTTTTCTTCCTGATGTCTCCAAGCATTCTGCTCGTTGATTAAAACAGAGATCCATGGTGTGTGTGTGATGCTCGGGTGGGCAGAAGGCTAGCTTCAGAGGGCCAGGGAGATGGAGAAGTTCGGTGTCACGTGCATTTCTGGGAGGTATACTCTCCATTAGTTAACCGTGGGCATCAAGTAAAGTTTTCTGGTGTGAGTGTGTGGCGATGTGTTTTTGTGGGGTTTTGGCTCTTTTGAGTCTGAGGAACAATGGGAAAGAGAACCTTACGATGACCTGTCAGGCCCACAGGAGGGTTTGTTTTGTTTTTGGTTTTGTGTTTTTTTGAAGATTTTATTCTTAAGTAATCTCTACACCCAACATGGGACTTGAACTCACAACCCCAAGATCGAGAGCCACATGGTGCACTGACTAAGCCAGCCAGGCACCCCTGGAGGAGGAGGAGGTTTCCTTTAGAAATGTTCAAAGGGAATCTTAATACCCAGTCTTCCCTTGCCCTTGTCTCTGGGAAGGGAAGAGTTACATCTCCTGCCCTCACCGGGACATTTTATTTTTGCAGTTCTTTGAAGTGCCCTCAGAGAGCTAAGCATCAGGCCCAAGGCAGCTCTGTGTATCTTTGCAACAGATTAGAACATATTCACATTTTATTTGCTCACAGAACAAATATTTCCCTTGGAATGAAACCGAGGCAGCGGAGCAGGATCAGGCAGGACTAGCCACGAAAGACAGCACCTCCCCCGCCCCCCCCGCCCCCCCCAGGCCCCCAGGGCCAGGCCGGCTCAGGGCCTACACCATTGGTTCTCCCCTCGCCTCATTTAGGGCCTACGGACTCATAGTGATTGATTAATTGAGTCATTTATTCATTCAGAAATAATTATTGAGGAGCGCCTGGGTGGCTCAGTCGGTTAAGCATCTGACTTCAGCTCAGGTCATGATCTCAGGGTCGTGGGATCGAGTCCCATGTTGAGCCCTGCACTGAGCATGGAGCCTGCTTAAGATTCTCCCTCTCCCTCTTCCTCTGCCCCTCCCCCTGCTTGTGCTCTCTCGCTCTCTCAAATAAATAGATATAATCTTAAAAAAAAGGAAATAATTATTGACCAAGAGCTGTGCAGGTTGCAAAAGTAAGAAGAGAAACAGACTCTCAGGGGTCTCATAGTCCAGTAGGGAAGCTAAGTTGTTTGTATATGAATATCTCTAATCAAGGTGAAAGCGATAAATCTTCAGAACCCAGGAGACCAAATGTTCTGAGGTGGATACTTACTCTGCTTCTGTGTTGGGTGTGCATAAGGCTGGGGGGGCAGTGGAAGGTGTATGACACAATTGATGTGTATGTTCCTCTGTGCGTGTGTGCGTGTGTTTGTGGTGTGGGGGGTGCTGTGTATATGTGCAAGGGAGTAAGTGTGTACGCAGGGAGTAAGCAATGGTGGTGAATCCGGGAGTGAGTGTGTGGTATTGGTGGTGATAGGTATGCCTGTGTGATGATGGTGTGTGTGTGTGTGTGTGTGTGTGTGTGTGTGTGTGTGTGTGTGTGTGTGTGTGTTGTACTTGTTGGTCATGGCGGTGGTAGGACTGAGTGAGGCAAGGCTTAGTGACAGGTGAAGGTGGGGAGGAGCAGGGTGGTGGTGACAGGGGAGGGGGAGGGCCCAGCAGGCCGAGGAGCTGTGCCAGAAAAGGCCTGGAGCTGAGAAGGCTCTAGAGGGGGTGTGTGAGGGGAGGGTGAACAGTCAGAAATAAGCTGGGAGGGAGTGTTTAATTTTGATAACTGCTTTCTTATCCAGACAATGGCAGTTTTGCTTTCCCCAGCTGTCCCTCTTCCTGAGCTCATGTGAGATTCTTGGTTAAAGGAACCATTGCCTTCCCTGAGGATCAACCCCAGCTAAGACTCAGGCCTCAGGATGGAATCTCTGAGCGATTCTCTGAGCGATTCCTGGGCACCTTCTCCACCTGGGTGGTTGCACCAGATGTGGTTCAAAGTGCTTCCAGCCTCCTGAGCTCAGAATAGCAAAAGCAGATTCTACTGGGCTTGGGGCTGAGGAGGTTTAAAGACTGGAATCCCTGACGCAAAGGTCAGAAGAAAGGACAGTGCGTAGCTACCTGCTGGAAAAGCAAGGGGATTGCTAGCTTCCTCATAATTCACGGGCTACCCTGGCTAGATCTGCATTTTGTGGAGCTTTTTAAAGAACAAACAAGGAGGCAGATGGTAGGAGCTGGCTCCCTTTCTCAAATTTTGGTTTGCTTTTCATTACTTTTCCCTCTCTCGATAGGGACAAAGCTGCTGCAGGATTCAAACTTGGCCAGATAGGAATGATTTATTTCCATTTTATTAGAAAAGGAACGCAAACTAACATTTACAGAAAGTCTGATGTTTGCAAGATACATGTCATCTTCATAGTTACCTATGAGGTAAATATTATCATCCGCATTTTATAGATGAGGAAATCAGGGCTAAGAGAGGTAAGGTAAATAGCACACAATCACTCCCAAACCCCTGCAGTGAGCTCCCCGTAACTGGTCACCTCGCTGGAATTTGAGTCTAAGTCTGTGGGACACTGAGACTGTGCTCTCTTCATAATGCTTCCAGAAGTTTAGGAGAAGGCAAGATCAAGTGAAATGATGATGTGTTTTATTGTCAGATCCTTAGGTTCGAACCCAAGCTCTTCCCTGTACTGCTTACACAGCAGAGCTTGCATCCCTTCCTTCCTTGCTTCCTTGTCAAATGTCCATCAAAGTCCTATGATATCCATGTCAAACATGGAGTCGGGAGCCGGGAACATACCAGTTAACTCCCGGTCCCAGCCCTCCTAGACCTCCTCCAGTCTGATGGATAATGCAGACCGTGAAGCAGGCAGTTATCACTTGGTTGGAGAAGGGTTATGGGGGGGCGGAGCACCAGATGCGGTGGGAGCACCTCAAGCTTCTCTGTCTGGCACAGCAGCTACTCCCCCCTGGCTAGCGCTGGCATGTCAAATAACTACTGGGTTTTGAAGGCTTCGTACAAAAAAATGATGTTCAGTATTTAAGTATTAAATTAACTATTTCAAAGTATTCAAATTATTATTTAAAGTTGTTTAAAATTACTTCAAGTATTGAAGTGTTTAATTGATTATTAAGTAATTAATACCTTTTATATTGATTACATATGACGATGATAGTATCTGGGAAATTTTTGAGTTAAAGAAAATATTTTATTAAAGTTAATTGCACCTGCTCCCTTTTACCCTTTTTATGTGGCTGCTAGAAAAGGTAAACTTACATATGTGGCTCACATTATATTTCTATTGAACAGCTTTGCTCCAGAAGAATAAGACCATGGGATGATATTTCCCATCTTAGCACAATGATCCGAGACCATTTGCCATGTGACCTCCCCAGGAAGGTGCACGAGAGATGGGTAACACGTTCTCTCCCTTCTCATGACATTTCAGTGGCCACTGCTCGTTGTGGGACCCTTGGCCTTCTGATAATATGGGGAGGGTGTCTGGTGACAGCTGCAGAGCTTCTGGCTCGGCCCCCTTGAGGATTCCTTAGTCTTTGGCTCCGACATCTTGAGATGTAACTCTTGTAATCCTTCCTTCCCCTCCCCCACCCCCTAAAACGCAGGGCTGGCCATCAAATGAAATAGATGTTGCTTGCCTTGGCCCCTAGCCATCTTTGCTTTTCTTTATTGTAGCAAAAGAAAACCACGTGAAATATTTTGGAGTGAAATCTGATGTCCAACAGAGTCCTTGGATTAAAAGAGAAGATCCACTGGACTAACGATGAGGTCCTTTTCTACATTAGAGTCATGAGACTGGGAAAAGTCTCGGGAATGGACTAGTTCGGCACCCCTCCCGGGAAAGTGAGGCTCTGAGCGGCTAAGTGGCTTGTGTAGGGTAGCAGAGCCCGCGGAGGTGGTGGGCTTTGGAACGCAGTCTTCCCCCTACCCCCAACATGCTGCACCGTGCTGCCCATTCTTCTCCGGGATGCTCCCTTTCCGGCTCCTTCCTCCTTCCTCGTTTGGTCCTTCAACCTCTTCTGCTGCTTCTCTCTTTGGCCCATTGTCTTCCCTTTAACATGTGGGGCGGCAGAAATGGGAGTCAGAAAGATCTAGACAGGTTCGAGGATGGGCAGAAATTAACAAGACAAAATGGAACGGAAAAAAGACAAAGATTTTTTAAAAAAGATTGTATTTATTTATTTGACAGAGAGAGCGCACAAGTAGGGGGAGCGGCAGGCAGAGGGAGAGGGGGAAGCAGGCTCCTCTCTGAGCAGGGAGCCCGATGCGGGGGCTCGATCCCAGGACCCTGGGACCATGACCTGAGCCGAAGGCAGCCGCTTAACGACTGAGCCACCCGGGTGCCCCGGAAAAGATTTTGAGTAGACACTAACAAATGGAGCCAGGGAGACTTTCTTGGCCTTAACAGAAGTTCAAGTGAAAAGGCCACATGGGTGTGTGTGTGGAGGAGCAAGGGCTTGGAACCACAGGCTCAGGGCAGGGTGTGAGGCCTGGCCATGCGGCCTCGGAAGAACCTTAGCTTCCTCATCTCTAATCACCCTCCCAGAGCTGTGGTGAGGAGTAAACGAGGCCGTGTTTCTGAAGGGACTTGGTGATCAGTGAAACACCGCCCCAAAAGTAGTGACTGGCGCTCACGGGAGGTGGGAGATGGCTGCCGTGAGAGGGGGTTGCCTTAGCAGAGCCATCCGGCTGCCAAGGGAAGCGAATGCAGAGTCCAGAGCGTGGGATGTGGCTCTGCACTTGTCGACCCGTTTCTGGGGCACTGGGTTCGGTTCTGGGAATTGCATTTTAAGAGGGACCTTGGCAAACTGTTTTTGTTCCAGAGAAAGTTCCAGAGAAAGAATAGCTTAGGGTCTGAGAGTCATGACATGTAACGGATGATTTAAGGATTCGGGGGATGTTTAGTCTGGAGAGGAAAAGGAGTTAGGACGAGGTCGCTGTTCGGAGGTATCTGCACCCTGTCCTACAGCAGAGGTGAGATGTATTTTGGGTTGCTAGTGGCCCAGCTGGGGCCCAGTGGATGGGAGTCAATGAGAGGCAGACTTGGGTGGAATAGGAGCCTGCCTAAGGCTCAGAGGCCTTCTGGAGGGGCTCCCTGGAAATGTGGCAGGCTGCCCATCAGCAGAAGTCTTGAGGCAGGGGTGACCATGCACAGCACAGGGGCTGTAAAGCTGAGTCTTGCTCTGGCTGAGAGGTCAGACTCGGTGCTCTCTGCAAGCCCTCCAATCTGAGACCACTATTTTTCCTTCGAACCTCTCTGATCTTTCTTTCTGAAAGATCCTTGCCACGTTGGCTCTCTTTGACTTTCTCCTCCCTCTCTGAATGGCTTGAAGGTTTTAGATTCAGAAATATTTCTGTAATAATTGATAGTCTGGTTTAATGGAAAGTAGGAAGGAAGAATATTTGAAAACAAAGGCAGTTTTGTTACTTTTAAAGGCACACAGTAACCTGTTAAGTGGGGGAGGGAGCAGGAACATGGTCACGTGTGTTAGAAAATCTTGTAAATGCTTCAGCAAATGGCTTATTCTTTGCTATTGTTTAAAATGCGAACACAACTGCTAAGGGCCTTTGTTCTTGAATGGACCAGAATTGTCCTTGTTTACCCAATTCTTTCCCTAGCTACAGAGATGGGAGAGAATTCTCACTATAAGGGCTCTGTATCATAAACCACTTTCTGCATTCATAATTTAAATGTTTTGCTGATTTGGTTGCATCAAATTCTGTACAGGAGGTGTTTTCTTGATTTCTTGACTCCAGAAAAGCCATTTCCTTGAGGAAAATATTTTTCCCACATAGTGTTGCAGCGGGGCGGGTGAGACTGTAGCTGACTGTCTCCAGTTGAGCGGCCGTGGAGCTATTTCCAGAATTTTGTCCTGCCCCCAGTAGGAGTGATATCAGCATCTGTCTCACAGTGCCCCGCCGCAAACATCCCCACCATCATTTCAGAAACCTCCACCTGGATTCCAGGGCACAAAATAGAGCTCGGCAGATCCAGGTGGAAAGGGGAGGGAATGGGTAGGAGTGAGTAACATTTTGGTGAAATTCCCCGAGGCCCGAGTCCTTGCCCCGCCCCAAGGATGATAACTTGGACACGGAGAAGACAGACTTCGGGGCCTGAGTTCTGGGTCTTGGAACACCGTTGGGTCACTTGTGGCGGGAAGGAGCTGGAGAGGCGAAGACGATGGCTCTTCAGATCCTGGGACTGGCCTCAGGCCAGGCTGGGCAGGGCGATGGCGACCGAAAAGACAGTAGGGGCTGCACCATTCACTGTAAGCCCCTGTCCCCGAGGCTGCCGGGTTGAACCCACACCCCCTTGCCTAGCCCCACCCGAGTGTGACTTTGAACACTTGGCTTGAGACCGCTCAGCCTGGAGACGAGCTGATGGATCTGTTGTTGGGGTCTTCCTTCCGGGGCAAGGGGCCAGCCAACTCTGATGTGCAGTGCACAGCCTTGCTTCTTCCCAGATCTGTCTCCCCTTGGGTCTCTTCTGTCTCATGGCGCTCTTCCACAGACTCCAGTTTCCGAGCTGTGCTAAAGTGCTGGCTTGCCTGGGCCTTGCAGAGTGGTCCTGTCCCCCCAGCAGGGTGCGGCATGGTGGGCACAAGGATCTACGTACCGACCCAGATCTGAGGGTCCTACTCTCAGAGACCATGACTCAGGAAGTCTGACAGGGGCTCAGGAATCCGGACCTCAGGTGTTTCTGATGTTAGCAGTCCCTGGCCCCCGCCCGGAGAAACACTGGTGGAGTGGAAAGAGCAAGAACGCTGGGATATGAGAGAAGAACTGGGTTACTTATTATGTTACTTGTTGAGCAAGTTAATGACCACTTATGAGCCTCTGTTTCCTGATCTCTAAAATGCTCATCCCTTCATAGGGGAGCATTCAGATATCAATGAAATGAGGACTATGAAATGTTTAGTAAAGGCTTATTTAATAGGATTTTTGGCTCCCTCTCCGGCTCCTGCAACACCAGGAAAGCGGCAACAGAGAGCTTCCCTTCATCCCAGTCCCTGCGTATCAGCGGAGCCCGTGGCAGTGAGCACCTGTGAAGGGCTGCAGACCAGCCTCGGGCAGCCCGCTCGTCTCCGGCGCCCTGTGGCTGATCAGACAACTTCGGTTTCTCGAGCCGCGGCTTGGAAAGAAACCACCAGGAGGTCAGAGGTCAGCGGTCTGCTGTCAGGTTTATTTGTAGTAAACCACAGAGTCAGGACACACGTACACACGGCACATTACAGAAACAAGTCCATGGCACTCCGGCAGGCAGACAGGCAGGCTCGAGCAGGCAACCACCATGACGGAGTAGCGCATCTAACGGGTGGACGAGGCAGTGGAGGTGGACGAGTGAGGAGCGAAGGATCGGGACCCTGGCACTGTGCTACCCAGTCACTGCCTCAGTCTCGGCTGGTAAGTCTGCATTTCTGGGCCGCAGGTGAGGTGCGTTAGGACCTGTAGCTTCAACCTATGCCCAGGGTCACCCCCAAACACGGCACTTTAGCTAAGTTCTCTAAAAGGAAGTGGTGCTTTTCCACTGGTAGGAATGGATTCTCTCCTAACACACTGGCAATGAGAAAGGGTATCCACAGAATGGAAAATGTTTACATGTCAGGGATCGAGTATGTGTGTTTGTGTGTGTGCATGTGTGTAAAGGTGGAGGGCTTACCAAAGAGTTTCCTTGTCGGTTTTTTTTTTTTTTTTATGTTGGCCGACCAGATCAGCTGATTTCTGAGCATGATCAATCCTGAAGAGGGAAGGGAAGATTCTTTAAGGGGCGAAGAGTAGCCCTCCAGGGTAGCAGGGTTCGGGGGAGCCTTGGGCCTGCTGGAAGACCCCTAAGAACAAGGACCCCACCCCCTCTCCCATGGCCGCAGGATTTACTCCAGGTAAGGGCAAGATCGTTGAAGAGGGAAAGTCTTTAGAGCCCCCTTGTTGGATAGACGGAGAAAGAAAGGTCCCGGAAGGCTAAAGGACATGTCCAAGGCCATGTGGCTGAGACAGCACTGTAGCCTACTCCCCATGTTGCTCTTGTTTCCCACGCAGGGTTTCATCCCTCAGATCATCCTGGCACATGGAATGGCTCCTTCCACAGCAGCTCTATGGAACAGTGGCCAGACTTTTCCAAGATAGAAGGGTCTTACTTGTTTCCTGCAGAGAGAGAAATGCATCCATCAGAACCCCTTTAGCAGTGGCTTCTTTGGGGTTATGCTTACTGGCTAACAATAACACTTTCTCACAGGTGTCTACCGAGTGTTGAGGATGACGGTACAGAGAGGCACAAAAGGTTACTTCTTCCCATTCTATGGAAGAGGGCAGCTGTGATAGAACCTGGGTCAGCAACTTGCTCTAGGACCCTCTTCTCTTTAGTTTGATCTCCTGCCTCTTGCCATCTGAAGAAGAAAGGAAGAAAGAAAATGCTGTAGGTTTTGAAATCTGCCTCCTTGTCCGGTGATCTACTCACTAGGCACACTGTCTCCAATAAGACCGTGGGCCACCTTGGCAGGTTCACACAAATCCAAGAGAGCAACATTTGGTGCACCAGGCCCTGTCCAAGTGTAGACCTGGTCTGCCTCCTCCCCAGAGGCCGGGAAAAATGGCTTTGGAGGGGAATTTTGTATATGGTCACATTGGAACAGAGATTGAATGACCACCATTTGTAACTCAACTACAATCAACAGACCACAGACTTTGTGCTATGCTGGCTACCAACTCAGCATGTGAGGCTGAACTCGACGACATCTAAGGAAGAGCCTTTCCAACAATAGGGGACTGATTCCAGAACTCCCTGCTCAGTGGACTTTTTGTGTTAACTGAGGTAGTCGGTCCGAAATTGCGACTCCAGTAGGATTATGCTTGAGGGTTATTGCTTATTCTGTTTTTGTTGATTTCACGGAAGTCAAACCCACTTCACTGCCATGGCCTCTGGTCCCTTCTTTGCTCCTGATTCTCTTGTTTTCATACTAATACCCTCTGGTCTGGGATGTTCAGCTATGTTGCTTTGCATTAAACTTCCCAAGGGTTCTATATCCACAAAGGTGCTCTAAGCCCGAGATGTGACTCAAAGGGTAAAGAGAAAAAGGAGAAGAGTACTGAATAGAGGGGTTTTGGTTAGACACTGGGGATAATTTCTTGATGGCGGAAGCTGTGAGACACTCAAATTACATCCTTAAATTGGGCTCTGGACTGTGTTCTCTGATCTTTCCTGGGCCTTTTCAGCACAGCCTTGCCTAGAGATAACAAAGTGGGCAAATGTCCCCTTAAGATCCCTGCGATCCTCTGATTTTATGTATGAAAGCTCTAAAAATAGAATCGTGGGAGAAAAGGGAAGAGAAACATCATGAGAATAAAAGAAAGAAGAAAAGGTGGAAGAAGTGGGCATTGGGGGTGGGTGGAGGTTGGGAAAAGCAGAATGGGATGGGAAATGGTGGAGAAAAAGCAAGAGAATCGTGTTGAAACAGGCTAAGAAGTTAGGGTCCAGTGCCTGGCAAATAGACATTGGTTAACAACACAATATTTATCGACGGATAAATGAACAAATGTACGAATCAGCGTCTCCAGCCCCATCTGACAGGCGGGAAAGCTGAGACATGATCTGACATTTGCCCATGTCCCTACTGCTGCTTGGTGTCGGGCAGGAGGTGGTGTTGGCCCTGGGAGAGGAGCAGGGGGAGGAGAGGGCATCTCCCCACTGGCCTGTGGGTATGAAGCACCCTGGGTCCCGGCCTGTGAAGCTCAGGAAGGAGAATGAGGAGGCAAAGGCTGAGCTCCTCCGTCTTGTCTGGCATTGCCCTGAGCTGCCCAGGCTTGGAGTGATGGGGGTGGCAGAGGGGAGCCCATCATGGCCAGGTGCACCCCCCCCCCGCTCCTCCACCTCCTTTTCTTCCCTCAGGGGCAGGAGAAGAACCAAATCCCTTCTCTTGGGAGCTATGTAAAACATCCGCTGAATTTGGAGGTTGGGTTCACAGCCCTCCCTTTCTTTCTCTCTCTCCTCCCTTCTCTTTGAGTTTCCAGAGTGCAGTTCCCCCATGTTTCCCCAAACTGTCTTTCCTCCCTCAAACCAATGGCATCTGGGAGAGGAAAGGAGTTTTCACCAAGTCTTCAGGACACAGGATCAATTTCCTGCCAAGGGGAACACCTGGAAGATCTCCATAAATGTTCTGTTTCTTCCTTTGGGGGAAGAGGAGGGTTTCCATCTTATTTTGTCTCTCCCTGCCCTAGACCTTGCTCACAAACATCTCAGAAGGGACATCAGAGCGGGAGTCCTCTGAGATGTCAAGGCAGCTTTGGCCCTTACGGCTGTCACTGCTCTTCTGGGTGACTGAAGCCGTACGGGCTCCTCATAGACAAGAGCCAAGGGAAGGGGTAGTACCAGTATGTGTGTGTGTGGGGGGGCGGGCTCAAGGCATGCAGGTGAATTCTTTTAGATACTATTTCTCCCCCTCAGAAAACATCTGCCCGTTTGAATCACTGGGATTTAGGAGGGAATACTGTGCTTCCTTCTCCCAGCTACAAAGCCACTAATGAGCGGGAGGACAAATCGGCCTCTCTGTTCTGAGGAGATAGAGAAGAGAAAAATCACATTGCCTAGACAAGGCAAATGCGAGCATGCTCCCGGGGAAGGCCTGCCAAGAGTTCTTATATAAGCTCCAGTGAGCTCATGTGTTTTCTCGCCCATCAGCGGATCCTGGGCTCCTCAGGACCAGGGGTGAGGCTGGAGGAGGGAGCTCAGGAGAGACTGTGTGCTTCCAAAGAGGGGGCGCTCTGGGAAGAAAGCATGTTCCTACTCTCAGGAGGATGGAAACAATTTTCATCGCCGAGTCAATCAACAGAGACTTGCCTTCCCTATGGCAGCAATGTTATGAGAAAAGAAGGAGGTGCTTCTTCTTACGAACCCCATGGTGTGGGGGAAGGGGTGGTGGGGTGGGGTGTTTCATGAGTGAAAAAGAGGTAGATGTGCCCTGGGGGTATGGATAAGGAAGCTTTTCCTCCTGATGCGTGGAAAGCCAGATGGGTGCTCAGTTAGGTCCACCAGCCACAGGCTGGGTATCAGGCCTTGGTTTCCAGTTGTTGTGGCCACCTAGGCTGTTTTGAATAGGAAACTTATTTCATTTATTGATGGAGACAGGCTGAACATTCTGGAACCTGCTGTGCCTCATTTTGCCTGCTTCTCTTTTGTTTGGCAGAATCACTGAGCCAGCAGACTCTTGTAAGCAAACCACCCAACCACCTTGCCCGCCATCTTGCTCAGAACATCTGCGGTTAGCCTGCCCTGACCCCAGCAGCGAAGCACAGAGCAAGTGGAATGATATCTGCTTTCCTTACTCTTTGCCTTCTGAAAATGATATCTTACCCTGCATAAGTGAGCCAACGCTTCTCCACCAAGCTTCCCAGACGTTCTCTTGGGAGTTGACGCACTTCCAGTTCAGTTATGCCCCAGCAGAGGGGGAGGACCTGTCTGTACATCTTGGCAGCTTACCCCGCCCCACCCAGTCTAGCGCCATGTTCATCACATGGTGGAGGCCAAAACCACAACTTTCTTTTCTATGATTAAAGGAATCTGCAGATAGAATGTTTTACTGTTTTACCTGTGCCTAGTCTTTCTGTAATTACCAATGTTTTAAACAATTTTTATTTCAAAAATAAGAACATGCACTCTTCAGGTAAATTTCTACCTTCTCCAAGTGCTTTGAGTTTTCTCTCTGGTATCATTAGTGCTTATAACACTTCCCCACTTCTTGTCTTCTGAGAATTTAGTTAATGTGCTGTTGACTTTCCTCTCTCTACATCAACCAGGAACGTTTTGAATACAGCTAAGACCTTCCTTGGGTTCCTCCCAAAATTTTCTCATTAGTATTAGAGTGATGTCCTGATTAACTTCTATTTGTGAATGAGAAGTGACCGAGCTTACCAGAGCACCCAGACATCTTCTGACAGCAGTGTGTTTGATATACACAGCCTTTCCCACATCAAGAAGGATCCCCTATAATGATATATGTGAAAGTGTTTTGGTGTGAGATGTCATGACATCTGTAGTTTACTTTAAAATACCTCAGTAAAAAAAAAATGAAACAGATATGGCAAAATGGTAACGATTGTTGAATCTAAGTAACAGGTATATGTGTTCTCATTATACTCACGGCTCTGCTTTTCTGTATGTTTGAAAATTTCCATAATAAAAAGAAATTATGCCCAGATATTCTAATTCAGGAAAGTATATTTAACCTGGACGGCCATGGTGGGAAGCTTTAGGAGGCTGGCAGGGAGAGGGAGGGAGGTGGGATTACTTCATCCTTTTAGGTTTATTATCATTACCTACATGCCTGGTGGTAGCAGAGTATGATGATAGCAAACCCCAAACAGCAATTTAATGATATCCTCTATTATTAACACCTTCCGTGGATGTATGTTGCTGTGAGTTAAAAGATCTAGTTAGTTCTCAATCCTTTTACCTCAAAGATGGGGAGAGAGGAAATACTCACCAAGAAAAATTTTCTTTTCTTGAAGATCATGCCATTTTCTGGTAACCAACTGGTACCAGTTTTTTTAAAAAAATAAATAGAACAAAAAATAAGTTCATTAATTACTTTGAACATACTGATGTTTAATCCCTCAACAGAAAATGCACACTTTCTGGAATCTTTTTCTGGATTGCTATTTACATTGTGAGGTTTAGAAATTAATTTCCTGTTGTCTTGTCTAAGGAAAAAAGAGATTACCATTTTATTATCACTCACCTTGTAATTCTTGCTAGGTTTCCATTTTTAAAAGGATTTTTTGTGTTTTTTTTTTGGAAAGGAAAAAATTCAAAAATTTTTTTTGCATCATTCTAGAAGCAGTCTTCTTACCCCAAATTATGATTTATCCAAGAGATTTTTAAAAAGATGTTTCGGATCTCTGTTCCACCTTTACGTATCCATTACTGAATTCAGATGTTTGACTACCTGACCTCATTTCACTTGCTCCTGATCCTTAATATGGTCTCTGTATCCTTTAAGGTGGTCTTTCATATCATGCGAACACCCTGATCTGGTGAGTTCTTTACCAGCTGTCCATTGTTGACTGAGCCAGGTCCTAGAACAAGGCCCAGCTGGTACCTCTGGAGAGAGGGCCTGAGAAGAAGGGAGGGTAAGGTGTGCATGTGCCTTCCGCAGCCCCGATCTGCTCCTCCTCAATGGGCCTCTGCGGCCAGCCAGATGAGTGCTGTTTCCCACTCCAGCTTTGGGGACTCAATTCCCAGTTGGAGAAGGAAGTCAGTGAGTTGTGCCCACGGGACTGATTTGGGGTAGTAAATCCCTGCCACTGTGCTTGGAGCTCAGAGGAATCCGCACTGGCCCTGCAGGCACAGGCCTGGCTTTGAAGGTAGATACTGATAGAGCTGCCGCTAGGAGATTTGCTCTGTTTCTCAGTTTCCCTGTTTGTCAAGTAGGGAACTGTATACCACCAACTTCATTAGGGTTCCTGTGAAGGTTAACAGTGCTCATCAAAGTAATAGGCTTGGGACCACACAATAAATGATAGTTATTTACTAACAATTTCATTAACGCCTGGACTTGTCCATCTTCCCATTAACTCAACTTTTAAGCTGTTTTTTTCTTTTAAAGGATTTGTTGGTCCTTTCTTCCATTTTTGAACTATAGTGCTCAGCTCCCTTGCCCAAATAAATCTGCTAAAAAAACATCCAGTTCTCCATGTCTTTTCATCTCTTGAATCTGTACCTTATTATGTCGATCTCTTACTGTGTTGTAACTCCACTTGGGCTGCCTTTTTATTCTTTCTCCAGTCTGCCTCGATGGCTAAGAAGTAGATTGCAAATATTTCTGTCTTTCTGTCCAAGTTGAATTTCATATTTTCTGAATCATGAAACTGCCCTCCATGTGACCTAGAAAGCCCTTTGATGATCCATATTTAGCTGTGTCCATCATTCAACAGATGTCTGTGTAGTTAGAGGCCCCCATGAGCTCCCTCTACATCCTGTGGTTTCAAGTTCCTGAGTTGTTAGTTAAAAAGCTTTCATCGCCTCTACCTCCCCCTCCCCTACCCATTCCAGGATAGAGGGACAGATGCCCACTTTAGCTGTTTATTCATTTAACACATATTTATTCATTACCTACTACATGCTTGATACTGGGTTATATGTTCTCTTCTTTGCTTCCAACTTGCATTTTCCTAATTTGGAGCATTTAGAGTTGTCCTCACGTTTTCTGATTCTCTCTCTAGAATCTGCACTGAGCATCCAATCACATAGCCTCTCCAAGCTGCAGTGCTTCCTGGCCCTTGGGAGACTTGCAGGCTTCACTGCAAACTCTGGTGCCTTGTTATAATGCACCTGCCACTGCAGCCATAGATTTCAGGATAACGTGGGTTCATCGTGGGTGCTAAGGGAGTTGAGCTAGCAGATGAGGCTGCAGGGCTCGGCTTGCTATTCTGCACCATGGGCATGAAGAATGAAGTGGTGGCCGGGGCGGGGGGTGGTGGTGGTGCCCGGCAAGTTAAGCCATTAATTTCCAAAAACCCTTGGCTTTCTGTGTCCCTTTTCCCACAGAGATCCCTGTGAAGAAAGATGCCTGTCTGCTTTTTGAGCTCTTTGGATCTTCCCATTAGATAGCTCCTCTTGGCATCTGAAAGGCAGCCTGCCATTCTGTTCTCCTGTGGAATACAGATGGCCCAGCCCACGCCTATCACTAATGAGGAGCACATGCAGAGCCTTCTTGCTGGAGGCTCCCGTCAACAACACCAGCCCTCCTTCCCCGTGCAGGCCAGTCACCACTGACCATGGCATTTACGTCTGAGAAGGCTGCTTGCTGCTCTCCCACTCACGGAGTTGAACAGAAAATCTATTAGGGAGCCCTGGGAAACAAGTCCCATTCCGCTAGAATCTGCAACACTGAAGATTTAAGTTTTGGCTGCCAATCTGATTGCAAAGTTGAGGTTTGGGGTTCCAGTTGTCCACGGAAGTTGTTGAGTTTAAATGTGAACAAGCACTGTAAGTTCTTTAGTAGGAACGTGATCAGATGGCTATACAGAGGTGGACCTGATAGATCAATCTGCCAATGCCATGTAACCTCACCCAGAATGATCGCAGGGTTGGGAACAGATGAGGATGTTAAAAGCACTGAAGTATAGTAGAAAAAGCATACATTTTTAGTGAGACAAATCCATGTCAAGTCTTAGCTGTTACTACTTACTATCTTTTTGACCTTGGACAAGGTACTTCACCTTTCTATGCACTAATTCCTTTATCTGTGAAATAAGTACAACGCCCATATCATAGGCTATTCTGAGGATTAAATGGGACAGCACATGAATAGACCTTGACATGGTGCCTTGTATCCAGTAAGCAATAAATGGGAATTCCCTCTCCTGTCTCCTTTTCCTGTTTTCTCTCTATAGTAGAAAGTTGAAAGACCTACTCCAGCATGATGGGACATCAAGGTGAGCTACAAACAATGGCTCCATGTGAAATTCTATACAATTCTGCTCTCTTGTTTTATCTAAAACTGGATTGGTATTTGAGATGTGGGATGGCTTCTTTTTCCTGGTTATTGCAAGCCAGATGTAGGTCTGGTATTTGTCGGACTAGAAGAGTTCCACACTGCCAATATGGACCCCAGTAAGAAAGGCAGAACCTCTTTTCGTCTAAATACTGTACCTCATTCCTTTAACTCTAAGCTACTGAGGGGAGATCACCACATATTAGGTGTGGTCTAACTGGTTAGTACCCACTGATCCAGAAATCTCTCTGGGAGTCATTTTCATTCTTTCAGAAAACAGGGGACACTGAGGTATGCTGTTCAAAATGGAGTAACAGATACTGACTTAACATTGTTGCTGACAAAACCAGTTTCAATAGCTTGTTGGACAAGCTAGATCAATCATTGCTTCTCCCCCACCTAACACTTCCCATAAGAGCGGCTAACTGTTCATTGCCCCAGAAGGCAGCCCCTTCCATATTTGGCCAGTTCCAAAAGAAGTCATTAAATTGAATACAAATCAACCTCCCTCTGACTGTGCTGTTTAGACCTGGTTCTGTTCTCCGGAGCTACACAGATGAAGTCTGACCTGGCAGCTATCCTCTGTCCCCAATCCCTCCTCCCGCCCCACCTGCACCCCCCCCCGGGGGGGGCAAAGAGTCCAGATCCTTGATTCTTGCTTGAAGACATGTAGAGGAGAACAATAAAATTCATTAAAGAATCACACAGAAGAAACTAAAGAGTGTCTTAAGACTGGAGATTCCTTGTCCTAGAGAAGTACTTTTTGGAACATTATTGCTGAGGATGGTTACTTGGGTGTCCCCATCTCCACTGAGAACAAAAAGAAGAAATGGTGGGCATAAGGCAGTGTTTCTAATCTATAGATGTTAGCAGACAAATAAAGGACCCTATGGTTCTTTACTGTGAATTCTTAGAGTTAAGCCTTTCTATGTCTCTCCTAGAAAGGGAGCTAGTACTTGATCAAAGAACTCTGTTTTCATGGGGCATTTTATGGCTACTAGCATTTTGTGAAACACATCTTAGGAAATTATGGTCTCAGATATGCTGTGGGGACTTAGACATTTGAAATAACTTCCTGATTGGTTATTGTTGGATCCTGGAACTGGTAGCCAAGGTACACTATGAAGTTTCCTTCTTTGGAGGGTTGGTAGACTCTTCCTCCCTTCCTCCCTCCCCTCTCCCCTCCTCTCTCCCTTTGATATTAACATTAGGCACCCACTTGCCTGGGAATGTTGAGGTGTAGGCCTGGGACACAGGGGAATCTGGAAGTCTAGATCCTTCCCATCCCCATGATTCTATTTTTATGGACCCAATTGTGGTGTGCTCCATGGAAGGTACAGCTTAGCTGGGACAGGAGGTAACTGAGGGTTTTGGCCAAGAGGAGAGGGGGCTAGAGATGGGAAAAGTTGATGTAATTATTTTTGTCAGGAATTGGAACCAAAGCAGCAGGAGAGAGTAAGTTTTAAGACTCTCTGGCAAAGTAACTTCCTAATCTGTCACTGAGTATGTGTAAAAAAGTGATTAGTGGGTCTCTATATTTATCATGATTACTCACAAATATGTAATTTGCATAATATATACAGCACATTAAGTACTATGTCACCTTATATAATGTGCATATGTATAATGTATATGCATGTTATGTAACGCCAGTCTGGAGGCTCTTCCAGATTCTGCCAAGTATTTCCTAATTTATTTGGCAATTTTAACATATCTTTTCCATCTGTGGAAAGAACTATCTTGAGAGGAGCTGGTCTCTGACCTGAAATATAATCATTCTACTAAGCCTATCTCTATTCTCAACTCACTGGAGGAAATCCACAAAGACCAAGCCATAATGAGATGCAACTCTCAGCTCAATAGTCCAGGGACAACATGATGTACTGAAGATTTTCTGTTTCATTATTTTTATTGCTGGTAGGGTAGAACCGTGGGGGCATGTGGGAACATGTCTGTTGCATGGTCACAATCAGAATAGGATGAAGACTAAGGGAATGGATTCTGCCCTGATTGCCTTACTGTATGACTTTGAGAAGTCACTGAACCCTCATTAAGCTTCACTGTCTCATTATTAAGATCGGGAGATTAATACCTTCTCCATCAACCTCTGAGATTGCTGGGAGGCCCACTATGGTGAGGTACTCTACAGGAAGAAACCATGGCCACAGTAGTTAAGGAATGAGTTGTAATATCACACTAAACAATGCCACTAGACTTACTGAGGTTACCAAATTGGAAGTACGATTCCACTGCCACTCTGTGGCTCTAGGGAGGCTTTGGGACATGTCTCTCAGGCAACACTGCAAGTCCTATGCACTAGTCTAGAACAGGCAGGGGCCACTCTGACTTGTGAATCTCTGCAACTAGTTTCACCTGTCCACAGTGCCACTTCTCAACAGCCTCAATCTTGGGGGATCGGGGTTGAAACACATGCAAAAACTTTTGTAAATTTCTCAGAATCAGTGACCTCAAATCTGAACCTGCCTCTGTTTCAAAATCAAGTGGCTTCCAAGATAGTACCTGTTGTTATTCTGGAACTTGTTGGTCCGTCCCATCACCAAGGATCCCATCATTCAGGACATTCTTCAGGTGGCCTGGTTGTCCTCTCACCCACTGTTTTGCACTGTTGGATCCAGCAGGATGGTCCTAGATGATTGCTTCCTTCAGAGTTAGGATCAGTGTATATACACAATCTTAATTTCCCTTCCTTGTGCAAACCTCCTGACTCAGTGCAAGGAGATTAGAGAGCGCTCAGTGGATCGATGAGTGGGCCCATGTGTCCTCTTAAATCTCAGAGGGGATGGAGGTCCAATGGAGCAAAGGCGCTAAGGCAAATGTTTCTGTCTACTAATGAAGCTCTACACAGACTTGCCCTCGCAAAAGGAGGGTAATGCTGGCACCAGCTGCATGAAGCCTACTGAGCTCTGCTGGGACCCCTCTGGGTACCGGCTGGCAACACCTTGCAGAAAGTGCCTTGGTCCTTCTTGTGTGAGTCTCCAACTGAGGCCATTCCTGCAGCCAGAGGTGCTTCCAGACTAAGAGGCCATGATGACCATGACGAGTTGACATGTGGAGAGTTTAATCTGATGATCTGTCTAGTGCCTTCAACCCAGACCAATTTCTTACCAGTTCAGGCCAGAGAGAATCTCTGGGAAGCATCATGAGCCCTCATTTCCTTGTGTGGGCCTGTCACATCCACACATGTGCTATGCATTCATCCTTCCCTGGAAACCTGGATTCGAATGGAATAATTTTTCAGTGACCAGAAATGACCCTATTCTAAGATGTATGGATTCTTCTCTCTAATACATATCCTCTTAGTGGCACCTATTCTCAAACCACGTTAGTTAAGATACCATGTACAAGTGTCTCAACTTTTCTGAGACTCACTATCTCTCTCTGGCAAGTGGGAGAGTAATTCTGTCCAGCATATCTTTCATGGCTGTTTTGAGAATCCAGAATAGGAATTCTTAATCTCTTTACGATAAGCTATTTTCATTTCCCTTAAATTTCATGCTCGCCATGGGGAAATGTGTCTTGACAATGAAATGGTGGGATGGGGGAGTAAGAACCTACTTTTTCTTTCCCACTTTCTGTTCCTCGTCTACATGTTTTTTGTTTTTTTTTTCAATCAGGAAAAGTCCATCCATAAATAAATATTTATATATATAAATATATATGCTACATATATGTACACACACATAAGACCATCAGAAGGGCCCTCAGGTCATGCTCTGGGAGTGGTAGGTGCAAAGAGGCAGGTGGGAGCCACCTGATGGGTTTGTCTCCTGGTCTTCTCAGCAAAAGGCCCTTCCTTCTCATCTTCTCTGCCTTCAGGAATAGTCTGCCACCAGGGCTTGGAACTCAAAACAGGAAACACGCTTTGGCTTGAAAAAGAAAGAAACTGGGGGTGGTTTTTTTTTTTTTCTTCCCTTTTTACACAATATTATGACACCAATTTGAAAAATAAATCCCAGTTTCTCTGCTTTCCCTCCCAGGTGTTCACAGAACTAAGAAAATAAATACCACATCGAAGGTGTACTGTGCAGGCTGCTCTGGGGGCTCTTGGAGCCGTCTCTAAACAAACACACAGCCACCAGCCGAAGCCTTTGGGAAAATAACAAGTGCCCACTGACAGCGTGGAGAACCAAGAATGGAAACACAGCTTTCCACAGCCTTTCTGCCTCCTCAGCAAGTTCAGGGAGAAGTTGCTGCTTGAAGGACAACTAAGAAACCAACGTGCGCTTGCTGAGCCCTGCCAAGGGTTACGCTCTGAGCGCTGGAGGCCGTTGGTCTCTGTACAGAGGGACCTTTGTGTAAATTCTCTGGAATGGGAGCTCTTTCCTTTGGCCACATCCGATCTCAATATAGGCAGGAAACCTGCAGCCTGCTTCTTGTGAACGTCCGTGAGGGAACTTGCAGGGCTGGTGGGAAGAAAGGGGGATTTCTCCTTCAGTCTCAGAAAGTCCCACTCACGGCCTTCTGGGAATGTGGAGGTTGTCATACGAGCCAACAACACCCTGGTCGGCCCGAAGTCCGTTCAAAATTTTCTGTTGGCACTGGCTCTGTTGGGGTGTGTCCACTGTTGAAGTAGAGAGCACATTCGGCAAGATGAAGATTTCTTCCTGATGGGTGGCTTTGCTTCCACTGGTTAGAGATGAGTGTGTGTGTGTGTGTGTGTGCGCGTGAGTGCGTGTGCGTGTGTGTGTGTGTGTGTGTGTGTGTGTGTTACAGTCTCTTGTTTTCTCTCTTGGTTTAACTGGCATTTGGCATATTATTTAGTCTTTTGAACGGCTCTTCCTCCTCAACGAAAAGAAGCTGCTCTTCTGGGGAGGCCCCATCATCATAGGCGCTTGATTCTTGTGAGTAATTTTAATCTAAAAGCAAAGGGACATAAATGAATTAGTAGCATGCAAATCTCAGTAACCTATGAGAGAGGGAGTTGCAGAGGGAGGAAGGCAGGCCAGCTTCGGGTTGGAAAGAGCCCCATGCAGAAGGACGACTGTCCTTGAACAGCTTTAAAATTGGCAACTGGACCCTCACTGGGCCTGGAGTTTGGCACTGCTGGAACTGAGGGGCGGAAACACTGGGGAGAGACAGGTGTGAGCTTCCCACGTGGTGATCAGCTCGCACCTGTCTTGTGTCCTTGCTATTCATAGATCCTCCAAGTGTCACAGCCGGAGGAGACCTCAGGGACCATCTCATTCAACCTCTCTGCAGGACAGATAAAGGAATGGAGGCCCAAGGCTCTCTTGAGCCTTGGATTAGCCTAAGGTCACACAGAGAGGGCAGAACAGCTAGAGTCCAGTTCTTGGGATTCCTAGCTTCCACTGCTCCTGGCCGTTCCTGTCCAGGCAGTGCAGAGATACAAACCAGTGAACTTCAAGCAACCTAGAGGCTTTAGTCTGACATCTGACCCAAGCCACATCATGTGGAAAGTTTCAAGTGAGTCCCTTAGGTGTTTCCTCTTTTCTTAGCTTTCCAGGAAAAAAACCAACTTTCTTTTTAAAAGCCTCTTTTTTTTTAAATTTTAGGTTTTATGAGTTTTTTTCTCCTTCAGACTTTAAATGAGTTGGAAGTGAAAGACACTAGTGAATTCTCATTTTTGCCTTTCTTCCCAACCTTATCCTTAGGGCGTGGCTTCAGAATGCTAAATCCCTATTTGAATGTGACCTGATGACACTGCACATTACTAATCTGCATTATCAGCCCATCAGCATTTAGCAAGTGTGACACATGTCCAGAGTAGGAAGATGATGTGGGAACAAGGCACTTAGGATTCAAGGACCTGGGTTTGGGTCCCTGATCTCCTGCTTTTTTTGCTGTGAGACTCGGGACGAATCATTTAACCTTCAAAACCATGCTTGCTGAACTGTAAAATGAGGGTAATAACATTTGTCCTGTTTTCCTCACAAAGTTGTTGTGAAGATCAAATGGGAGACTGTCCATGAAAGCCTGCTGTGAACTGTAAAATGGAATGTAACGGTTAGTTAAATAATTGTTATCTTACATTGGAGGTGAAGGAGAAAGATGTATGTCAAAAGAAGCCATCTATGAGCTCATTCTCGTGGTTTCTATGTTATTGGAAATGACAGTGTGGCCACAGAGAACCACAGAAGAACTCTTGAAGAGAGAGACCCATCCACAAGTTCAAATTAATGTAGGCATAGACCAAGTGGTGTCAAAAAGAATGTAAGGAAGGAGAAGAGTCTGGACGGAGCAACCAAGGAAGAGTTTTAAGAGCTGAATGGAAGGGAAGGAGATGTGTGGGTGAAAAGAGAAAGGGAAGGCACCGGGTGGAAGGGCCACGTATGAAAAGGTTGAGTGCAGGGCAAAGGATGAGAGATGAGGTCAGAGATGCAGGTGGGGCAGTTAGTCTAGGGTTTTCAAGGGGAGGTGGCAGAGGCCAGGTTTAATGCAAGGTAATGGGGAACCATGATAACTTTTAAGCTGGAGAATAACAACATGATGAAGAAAAGAGTTCCAGGGAAATTATTCCATAGTTCTTGTCAGGTTAAGTTGGAGTGGGGGAGACTCTGGCTAAAACGGTACTAGGGTGAGCCAGGTTGAAATTTAGAAGTCCCCAGGATATGGGAAGACAAGGATGAAACCAAAAGACATTGTGGAGAATTAGCATAACCTGGGTGATGGAAGATGCAAATGACTCTTATGCTGGTTTTCACCACCCGGGAGCTCCAGGAGGGGAGGACATCTTTCTTTTTGTGGCAGTCCTCAGAAGAACAAACCAAGACTATATCAAGTACCATTTTGTGTTATGGGCCTTATTATGGGCATGTGTTTATTCCAGAATTCACGGAAGTGAGGCATAGATGAGGGACTTTGACAGAGCTTGTCTGTGGCATGTGATTTAGGACTAATTGACCAGAGTGACTTGTGGCACATGTCCTTGTGTTGTGGTGAGCCTTTTCTCATTCCTGGGCACCAGAGCCCCCTATGGGGAAGAACTCCATCTTCTTCATCATGCTACTCCCCGAACCAGCGCACGGCGTTTTGACAGCCCAGGCTGTGGAAGTACTGATGGCTGAACATGACCCAGGAGAGAGAGAGAATGTCCTGGCAGTGGAGATGGCTATGTTTGGGGCAGACAGCAGCAGCTGATGCACTGCCTACATTTCCTGCTGATAGAGCCCGTTTTTTTTAGATGATGGAAGACCCTTACTTCTCCTTTTTCTTTCTCTAGCTGAGCAATTTATTTGCTTGTTAGCACCTCCAGGACAAAGAGGAGGAAGTGAAACTCAGATCCCTCCCATTTGGTTTTTCAGCAGTTTTGACAAAGGTCTCGATGGGGTAGGAGTTTGGAGATGCTGGCTAACATGAGATTTTGATGTGGTTTGTGGCTTCTAATGCTATAGGTAACTGAGAGTGCACTGTAGGTACTGACACTGAAGGTAAGAAGTAGGAGATCATATTTTCATTTTGAGTCAAAAGATGTTTATCCCCTTCTCCCCTATTTGGGAGAGGCTAGTGGGTTAACTAGCTCAGAGCCCATTGGAGGAGGTAGTTGGACGTGGTGAAGCTTGCCTTTTCAATCCCTGATGGAAAGACAGCATCCCCTATCTCTGTAGTTAGAACCCAAATTTCTCTGCTAATTGGGCTGGTCAGGCAATGAACTGAGGTCTTGATGATTTTCTTAAAGACCTTTCAAGAGATTTACAACATCTGACAAGCACTAAGGAGAGCAGCCCCATTTTCTTAGTTCTCTGCTCTATTAGGGAGAGCACCCATACAGTAGGCTCTTGTGTGACAACTCAAAATGCACAGAACTACTGTGGCATATAATTTCCCCTTTAAAATGGAGTACATTTTAAAATTTTACTAGTGCTGGGTGTTGAGTCTGTTTTGGGGGCCATTTCCCGCACATCAACACATTTTTATTACCTCAAGAGAAGCAATAAACTGAGGGACTCCTTCCTGAACGTTGTCCCCTCTGGCCAGATGACTCAGACGATGCCCCACAAAATAGCCAATAACTGTAAGTGTGGACCCTTTCCAAGTCATTTGGGAAATACTCCTGCTTAAAGGGAGGCGAGGGGAGATGGGAGAGGGCTCGTACAATCTTTTTCAGGTCTTAGCTAAGTTCTTAGGATGCCCTGCTTCACGAGAGGGTTTCTTGCCACTGGAGGCTTTCAGATGTAGCTGGACAATTGGGTTTTGCTAGTGGTGGAGGAGAAATCTGGGATTTGTTGATAAGTCAGGAAGTTTGACTAGATTATTGGTTCTCCAAGTGTGGTCCCTACACCAACAGCATCAGCATCTCTTGGGAACTTGTCAGAAATGCAAACTCTCAGGCATCCAGAATTACTGAATCAGAAACCCAGCAACCTGTATTTTAAAAGCCTTCCAGGTTATTTGGATACACACTTAAGTTTGGGATTCATTGGACTAGATAACTGGAATCCCACTTTGAGATCCTAACTGCGGGGGAATATTCTTAATTTTAAGGCTCAAATTATGCTGCCTAACTGATGATAAAACATGAGAGATCATCTTATCGTGCAGCAAGCACAAGGCAAGTTTGCTTAATAATACATTTCTTATATACATATATTTATATGTATAAACAAACATATGCTCCTTTTTGAGAATTCGGGAAGTATGGAAAAATTTAAAAATCACTTAGAGTTAATTGCCATTAACTTTTGGGTATATGTTTTTTGGTTTATTTGTACGTTTATACGTTTTTAATACATGAAATCAGCTTCTTAATCTGTTTTCATTTAGCATTATTTTACAAGCATTTCTGATGTCATTAGATATTCATTAACATGGTTTTCAATGACTGAAAATTATTCTATTTGATGAATCTCACATAGCTTATGTAACCCTTTTCTTAAATGTTGGGTTTTTCTCCCATTTTTTTCACTGATAACCTGTATTTTATTTAAAATAAATTCCTAAAAGAATAATGAACAAAATTTTAAGGGTCAAAGGAAATGAACTGGGTCAGTGTATATTAATATTTGTAAGGTTCTTCTTGATATATGGCTCCCAATATCTTCCCCAGAACGGCTTTCTGGTTTTACTTTTTTTTTTCTTAAAAGACGTACTTATTTGAGAGAGAGAGCACACGTGTGCCACATGCAAGTTGGGGGAGGGGCAGAGGGAGAGAATCCCAAGCAGACTTCCTACTGAGTGTGGAGCCCCATGTGGGACTGGATCCCACGACCCCGAGATCACAACCGGAGCCGAAATCAAGAGTCGGAGGCTCAACCGACTGAGCCACCCAGGCACCCCTCTGGTTTATACTCTTATCTCACCCCTTGCGTGTGTTGGCCTCAACACATCTCGACAGCATGAATATTTTAAAAGAAAACCAAATTGTGCTACTTTGACAAGTGAAACATGGCATGGTTTTCTCACTATTTCAATTTGAAATTCTTTCCCTCCTTTTTTCTTAATTTATGATATTAAATAATATTTCACGGCTTTGGTAGTCCATGGTATTCTGTGAACTGTCTGCTCACTATTGCATTGTTAGCATCTTCTCCTGGTTTCTAAGAGCTCTTTAGACATTATGGGAATGAATCTCTTCTCTGAGATAGCTATTGCAAACATCTTGTCCTTGGACATTACAATTTCTACATTGATTCTTGACTTGTAGACTTTTCAGTGTGCTAATATTTAAATGTGTCACCTTTTCCTCAGAAAGTCCATGCTCACAGTGTGATTATAGTCGTCTATATTTCCCCCTAGGTAGTCCTAATTTTTAATTAAATTGTAGTTTTTCTGGTTTTGTTTTTGGAGTATAGTTTGAGGTGAGAGGTTTTGATATATAACGACATTTTCCCAAACAGGCAATTTCTTGCATACTCTATGTTAAAGAGTCCATTCTTTTCAAATTAACTTACGATCTTTTTTGCTTCCTTTTTTAAAAAATAGATTTTATGTATACTAAGGTTTCTTAGGGCTCTCTTCTGTACTACTGATGTATCTATTCAATATCATGCCAATTATTGTGGCTCTGTAACTATTTTAATACCTTGTGGGAAGTCCTTCCTCATAGCTCTTCCATAAAACACCTCAACTATTGCATTGTTTTCCCAAGTTAAAAAAGATAATTGCATTGGGATTTTGCTTGGGATCCCTGTTTAGAAACATGGGATGTTTTAAAACTCAGATATATATATTTTTTATATTGGTCAAATCTTATTAGTTTTCATTCATAATTCAGTTTAATATTTTGGTTTTGGTTGTTGCTATTATATTTTATTTTTTTCTATTATATTCTTCTGATTAGTTAGTGCTGGAATATACAAAAGCTATTACTTTTGTCTATCTTTCTATAGAGCTTCACTGAAATAATTTAATCTTTGGGGTTTTCAGTTGATTCCATTAGCTTTCTATATACATAATCATAGTATTTGCAAATAATGACAGTTTTGACTCTTTTCCAAATGGTTACATTTTTTTTCCTGTGTCATTTAAATTGCATTAGCTAAAACTTCCAAACAGTAATGGTGTACATGTCTTGTTCAGGATTTTAATGAGAATTTGCTCGTGTTTTACTATTAAAGAAAATACTCATTCTTGGTTTAAGATAAATATTTTTTACTATTTTGAGGGAGTATTTTTCTGGTTTTAGTTTCTTAAGAGTTTTTTCTTTAAAAATCACAGTTTTGGGGTGGCTGGGTGGCTCGGTCAGTTAAGTGTCTCATTCTTGGTTTCGGCTCACATCATGATCCCAGGGTCATGAGGCTGAGCCCCGTGTCAGGCTCCACACTCAGCAGGGAGTCTGCTGGAGATTCTCTTTCCCTCTCCCCCTCCCCCTGCTCATGCTCTCTCTATCTCTCTAAAATAAATAAATCAAAACTTAAAAAAAAAACATACTTTCTCTTCGGTTTTTGTATTTGTCCTAACTTTATGAAATGGATCAGGTGACTTTCTATTTTGTTTATAATATGAAACAGTTTACATGAATATTTATTTCGTAATAGTATGGAAAAACTCACCAGTAAGACCATCTGTTTTAAGATCATTTTGGATGTAATTCTTTGAAGGCATTTTCTCTTTCATTACAGGTTATCTGGAATTTTCATGAGATGATCAAGTTTTTAGAATCAAGATGATTATATATTAAATATGTCATATTATGTCTTATAATTAAATGAAACCACATTTATATTTACATTTTATTATATTATATATTTTATATTTTAATGCCACTGATCTGCTTTTTTGTTTTTAAAATTGGCTTTCAAATATTTGACATGTTAAAGAATAAGTTCTCAATTTTCCTGCTTCCTAATTATGTAATATCTACTCTTATCCTTACTATTTTCTTCCTTCTGCTTCTCCTCAGTTTGTTTTACTGTTGTTCTTCTAATTTTGCAATTATTCATTACATGTTTTGCCTTTTTAAATGATAGAAGTATATGATACTTTGAATTTACTTCCAAATATAGTTTAGGCAATATTCTACAGTTTTTGAATGAGAACCTTTTGATTTTTATTATTTTTGGAATAGTCTATGATGGTGGTTTTGATCTTTTGAATCTACTGTTCTTTAGGAGAATTTAAAAATCAAGTGATTGGATTTTGCTTGTTTATTCATTTAACCTTCTATTATTAATTTCTGATTTTGTTGCCTATGGTCAAATAAAATAACCTTTATGATTTTTCCTTCTGGCTTTATATAGATTTTTTTCTTTGTGAACTAGTTTAAGATCTGTTTTAGTAAATACTCTCTGGATCCTTGAAAAAAAATGAGATATTTAATTTGTTTATAGGTTATAGAGTTATTTCATCTAGTGTTGTGATTTTGTTTATTTTTGCTTCTTGACCTCAAAGGCAGAAACAAATATTTTAAAGCCTCTCAATACTTGTATCTCTGTCAACTTCTTCTTTTATAAAATCTATTTTTTTCTCAGTATATATATTCATCCTGTTTTTCACAGGATATATTTTAATTCTGTTATTGCACACCTACAATTTTATGACTATTACATCTCAGAAATGAGTGTACCTTTTATCCAATAAAAAGTGACCTTTTTTATTCCACTTCATGCTTTTGGCATGTTGGAAGGTTAGTTTGCCTAAAATTAATATAATTAATAATATCATTTTTTACTTTTAATTTCTCTATGCTTGATAAAGGATAAAATAAAAAGATATATATGTCCTTTTGCTTTAGGTATATCTCTTACAAGAAACACATCACTGGATTTTAATTTTTAACCCAATATGAGAGTACTGTTCTTTTAATAGGGGACTTTAGCACATTTTTTGGGTCATTATTGATATATTTAGTCTTAAACTCTTTCATCTTGCCTTATAATTTTTTTAAAGTTTGCTTGTTATTGTTAGGGTGATGTATGGGATTGTCAAATCACTATATTGTACACCTGAAACTAATATAACACTGCATGTTAACTAACTTGAATTAAAATAAAAACTTAAAAAAATTAAATGTTTGCTTGTTATTTGCTTTCTGTCTGGTTCACACTGATAAGGGTCATGAGATTTAAACCCTCCCAGATTTGAAAGGTGTGCACCCTGTTTTTGATTTTACCAGTGATTATCTAATTATTCAAATTTTCTTCTGACTTAGACTTTTTCATTATCAAAGTGCAGAGAGACAGTGAAAAGATTCAGCACACTTTTACTATCCCTTCTTTTTTTTAACTTTTTAAAAAATTTTTATTTTTTATTTTTTAAAATTTTTATTTATTTATTATTTTTTTACTATCCCTTCACTGAGGCCTCCCATGTGCTTTCAGCCTTGGTTAATCTAACCTTAGGTTTGGGACCCAGCTTCCTAATGTTTACATGACAGATCTTCCATCTCCTGGATTGATTTTCACCACGTGCATTCAGTCGCACAACCATATTTAACAGTTTTTATTTTCCTTCATCCTAATTTAACTGGTTTCAATTTTTACCAAAAGTTGTTTTGTGTCATGATGTCCCATCATTAAGCCTTTCACTCTGAGTTACTTCCCAGCTGGTGTGTGCCTTCAGGAAAATGTTTCAACAAGGGGACTTTTGTTTTCACTCTTGTGAGCTAAAGGTGGCTTTCTGTTGTGCCCTGAATTACGTCTCCCCCAAATTCATATGTGGAAGCCTTAACCCCCACTTGTGACTGTATTTGGATACAGGATCTTTAAGGGGGTAATTAAGGGTAGATAAAGTCAGAACGGTGGGGCCCTAATCCATGAGGAAGAAGAAGAGACATCAGGAGTGTGCACGCACAGAGAAAAAGCCATGTGAGGACACAGCAAGAAGGTGGCTGTCTGCAAGTAAGGAAGAGAAGCCACACCAGGACAACCCTGCCAGCACCTTGGTCTTAGACTTCCAGCCTCCAGAGCTGTGGGACGATAATACATTTCTGTTGTTGAACCTGCCCCGTCTGTGGTGTTCTGTGATGGCAGCCTGAGAGGACTCCTACATCTTCACATGTGGCTATCCACGGACTGTGTCTTAAGATCACTGGGTCACAAATGTTTTCCCAGTGAGGTGAAATCTCTGAAGGGTGGCCTGGAGAGAGGGTCAGGGTGGGGGCAGGAGAAGTGTTTGTTTCAAAAACGAAGTCCTTGCAGTAAGGGAAATGGCAATCCAGTTTTCAGATCTCGCTGAGCCAGGTGGGAGAGGATTTGATTTCTTCCAGCCTTTTTTTAGAAGACAAGAGGAGTTTGGATAGATTTTTCTCAATTTAGCTCCATCAAAATTATAAGTAGTAGAAATTTCCTCCATCCTTTCTAATTCTAACAAAGTGGTAAGCTATTATTAGTTTTTGCTGTAGTGTGTTTTCATCTTTTTCTTAGGCTTCATAGAAGCCCGAAGATTGAGGTAAGGTTTTGCAGAAAAATCTCTGCTTTTGATACCCTTTATAGAAGTTGCCATCCCTAGAGTCTGTCTCCAGGGGCCAGTTTTATAATCTGTAGAAGTCACATGGAACCAAGAGTGATGGAAATACATCTACGATTCAGGCCTGGTAGAAATCTCATGCAAACCCTTCCGCTAGTAGAAGAAAACTTGAGTTCCGAGGGTTCAAAATAGCAGGTTTTTGAGCTATCTGAATACTCCACAAGTGAGGGAGCTTAGAAACACAGCTTTTGCCTCTTGAGGTTTGCACATTCACGGTAGTACTGAAGGTGATACTAATGTAATAGCCCGGGGAGCATCCTGGCCCCAAACACCGGGACAGTGCTTTCTCTTCACCACCGAGTTTTTAGCTGGGTTTCTTGCTAAGCAGGAAGGATGCCTGACCCCTGTCGTGGTGCTAAATGGAGGGCTGCTGTGGGTATGGTAAGTCGGGGAAGGAGGATGTTCCCTTTCTTTTGCTTGCCCATTTGTTCAGCGCTTTACTCATCGTTCAATGGATATCATTGTGCACCTGTTCCGCGCCAGGCACAGTGCTGGGTGCTGAGTGAGAACTTGCCATCTCCCCTTGCAGTGGGGAGTTCAGGTTGGTGCCTCTGCTGTGAAGTGTGTGCACTGCAGGGGTCCTCCTCTTGGGGCTCCGGGGGTCACAGTGCCTGGGAGGAAGTTCCAGTGCAAGGGTACAGACTTGGCTTCTACATAAGGAGACGCTTTCTAGCAATTAGACTTATTCATCAACAGAGCAGGTTTCCTTTTGGGGCAGCAAGTTCTCTGCCACTGCGGTGACCCTAGAGGAGATGCTCAAGGCTACTGCAGATGAAGTCTTAGAATTCACCAGTTCCAAGTGTAAGCGCTTTGGGGACAGGTCTTTGTTTCACTCGGTTGGGGGACTGGTACCTCGCAGTGCCCGACACACAGTGGGTGTTCAATAAAGGCTTAGCAGGTACGTGAATGGGTGGATGAATGAAGTGGAAGACAGGCTGCACTAGATGATTTCCCCAAACCCTGGGCAACTTGGAGAGTCAGCGATTTCATACTGTCAGTGCCCCAAAGGAGCCCAAGAGAAAACTTCTCACCCTCATCACTCACCGTGCATGGGGGCTGCATCCAGGGCTCTCCATCCACTTGCATTGGCAGCAGCTTGTTTGTCCTGGAACACATCAAGAACCGAGAGAACACCGTGAGCTTTGACGCTTCCGGAGTGCAAGAATTTTAGGGTGGTCCTCACAAAGGAGACAGAAGTGGGAAGACCTTATCTGCCCACCTAGGAGTGGTTCCCTAAGACTCCCCTGGAGGGCTTGTTAGAAATTGATTTCTGAGCCCACCTCAGGAATTCTGACCAGGCAGGTCCCAGGGTCACAACTCAGGCTACGGGCGATTCTGTTGCACTGGTGCTCAGACCCTAGTTTGAGAAACACTGTCCAGGGTGAGCAGTAAAGTCCACGGAAGTCTGGGAGACAGCGGCCAACAACGATGGCAGCACCACTGCTGAGCAGACCCTCAGTCAACAACCAGCCGGAGGGCCTACAGACTGTGCCAGAAACTCCACAGTGAAATGGGAATGGTTATGAAATGGGAAAAGGCCTGGTTTCTCTGTTGAGTGAGAGGTTGCATCATGTCAATGAAGTAACGTCTCCGACCTATGCAAGGTACAGCTCAGGTCTGAGTGTGTTTGCCTTGCCCCCGCTCCTAACTATCCTCTCTTTTATGTCTTGAACAGTAGGGCACTCTGTGACTGTATGGACTATGAACCTGGCTTAGCTGGGAAATGGGGTCATTGCGAATACCGTCCCCACGGGTAGAAGGAGAGGAGAGAAGACCGTGTTGCTTTCTTGTTTGGGACAAGGCTTCTCTGCCATACAGATTCTTTAAGGGAGAGAGATGAGGTCTTTTGACTCCCTTCTGTGGAAGGGTTGTGAATTCGTACTATATTGCTTTCGGGAGAAAAGGCAAGTCGTTTCGGAAGCCTCTGGTCTGGGTGAGCAGGGAACAATTGCTACCCACTGTCTGGGAAGCTCTCACCTGGGTTTGGCATCTGCCCTGCTTTTGAAATGATAAAATGAGGGACACAGGCTATGTTCTGATGTCGATGACTGTCTGACTGATCTTGAGAATATTTAATAAAAAATAATAAACCTAATAATAAAACCAGTCATAAGAGGACAGAGTGGTATTTTGGTTCTTGGGGCTGAGGAGGGTGTCTGGGAAATTCCCAGGAGGATGGGGATCTTGGCTCACCCCCTCTGTCCTATCTGAAAATAGGTCCACTGAATGTGAAGAAAAAGTCCTCCCTCTCACATATGGCTTTTTTGATGCCCCTGGGACTAAGATGTTACGTTCTCTGTGGTCTACATCAGTTATGGCTTAGCTGTGCGAACACACTGGACCTACTCAGTGGACAGACAAGGAAGTAAGTGTGGAGATTAATGTGGAAAACAGGGACCCCAGAATGACAAGAGCCCAGAGAGAAAACAAGCAAAGCTCTGGGTAATACTAGAAAAGACAAAGAAGATACAGGAAGGGGATGAACAAAAGGGTTTCGTGGGATAGACCTTTAGCTAAGAGATGTTAGGGAACCAGGTCTGGGGATCTTTCCGAGGGATGCAGGGTAGCTCCAAGAGCAGCATTTCCTTAAAAGGGTGCTGAGGACACTCGCCCAAGAGGTTTCAGGAGAAAAGGGTTCTGTGGTCAAATAATTTTGGGAAACCTGCATACTGTGACCCCTCCAGGAGATTCCCTAAGGCACACTAAAAGATTTGAACTGTAAAAATTGGATGGGGAAAAGGAAGGGAATAAAGGCTTCTCAAATAATCAGGTGGAGAAGAACCTGATGAGTTTTATTGACTAAACAGAAGCAACTGAAATCAGAGGATCCCCCCTCTGAGACTCCATTTCTTCCAGCAGCCTGCAGTGACCGACCTGTGAGGTCCACACCCTGCAGAGGCATCACCCTCTTAGGCAATTGTAACACATTTGCTGATGTTGATGGTTTGGCTCTACAAAGGCAAATAGGAAACAGTATTTCTAAGGCCACCATCCAAGAAAGAGTGAGCCGAGAACCTGGTTTCTGTTATAGTGTGCCCTCTGGCATACATCTAGCATCTTAATTTGTAAAGATAAGAAAGGCAACACCAAGCAGAGAATTATAGGGGGAGGGAGGGAAAACTGAAAGGGAAGAAATCAGAGAGGGAGACAAACCACAAGAGACTATTAAATCCAGGAAGCAAACTGAGGATTGCTGGAGGGGTGATGGGGTAACTGGGGAATGGGCATCAAGGAGGGCACGTGATGTGACGAGCACTGGGTGTTCTACGTAACTGATGAATAACTGAACTCTATATCTGAAATGAATGGTGTCCTATAGGTTGGCTAATGGAATTAAAAAAAAAAGAAAGGCAAGAAGTTGGATCTCTGGCTCTCTGGACCTCCTAATCTTATACTATTTAGAGAACTTCACCAATTCATTGTAAGGGAATAGCAGATAGGTCATGGTGGACCCTTCAGTTGATGTCTTGGATGGTTGGGAAATGATCTCTAAAGACATTCTTTATAAATGTTATCAAGCTTCTGTCCCGCACTCTCCCTGCACTGAAATCCAAAGATGGCTTCCTAGTTCTTGTCTGTAAGAACACTGAGGGGGGTGGAAGACGTGGAGGCTGCTGGGTAATGAGGAAGCATACCTGATGGTGACCGAGGAGCACTGGGCCAGCCTCCTGCCCGCACTCTTCAGGCCAGTGTAGATCTGCCCCATCTCCATGGCTCCCTCTAGGCCCACCACTTCAAGGAGCTGGTCACTGAGGTCTGCAGAGTGAAACAAACAGAAGTAGTGCATATACATCTCTCTGTTCCTCAGGCTGGTTTTTGTCAGAAACCCAGATCTGTCAAAAATACCCTTTCATCTCCCACCAAACAGCATTTCAAACTCATTCTGAATAGGGAATTTCCCCAAAGGTCAGTAAATGTACTTTTCATGAACAGAAACCTAGTTCTAGTGAAAAAAGATTTTGATTCAGAACATTAATATGCATCCAATGAATAGGTTGGCAATTCTAGAAGCCTCTTTAAATGGAGAGTAACAAATGATGAGCCAGCTATTTCCGAAATGATTTTCAAACTCCCCCCTCCCCCCCAGTGCAGCTAAAGACACATAGGAAGGAATGGTGACAAAAGTCCTTCTCCAAGCTGGTTCAAGTTTCTTTTCTCTGAATGTCGGAATAACATCATGGTCCTAATGATGATGACTGATGGTTAACCAACCTCAAATTTGGCCTGCAGGAAGCCAGTGGTGAGCCAACCTCCTTGGACATCCTTGGGGAAATCAGTGACCTCTTTCAGGACACCAGGTGCCTCATCTGAGCCAAGGAAAAGAGTATTTCACCTACACCAGATTATTCTGGGTCCACAGTAGAAAAAGTGGGACAGAAAATATGAGTCTAAGTCTCAGAGTCACATAGGATCGATGGCCTCCCACAATGGCAGTTACTTCTGATTCAGCACTTGGAAGATGTCTTTTGTTCAGAGTTCCTGAGGCTTGGGCTGTCCCTACCTGATTTCTTGTGAAAGCAATGGCAGGATCAAGATTTGATGTTGGGAACAAGACACTTTTACAACACAACTTTTGTAGTGAAAACAGAAACAAAACAAAAAGGCAGATTCTTTAAAAGCTTCCATTCTTTTGCCTACTAAAGCAAAGGTACTTTTCTCACGGATTGTACCTAGTCACTAACATCCTACTAATATCCCCAAACTAGAAAGTTAATGTTTTTATTTATTTAATAGATGGGTTTTGTCTAAGGTGCCTCCTGGTATAGTATAATGGTGTTTGTTAAGATTGTCAAGGAGATATTTGGGTTTGTCTTTGCTTTTTGGTTTAGAAGACTGTTGTTTAAAAACATTTTCTTGATGGATGCATTTCTAATGAAGAGTTATGCAGACCACGGAACTGACCACATATGTGTCAACACTGCTCCAGTCCAGCCTACTGATGATCACTGATGGACAGCAGCTGCCAACAGATACACAAACTGCGCTCCTTCATCTTCCTGTGACAGGCACAGAAGCTTTCCCCTCTATTTCAATGCACACTCCCATTCTCCTTCTCTGGTTCTCCTTCTTCTTCTTCTTTTTCATATCTGTGAAAAATACTGTCTCCTAAACTCTCCATCTCATTTGGGCTTGGAACAAGAAGCCATGAAAGAGCAGTGTTTGTTTAGGAGAATGCTCCAGGCTCTCTTAAGGAGTTTGGATCCAATAAACAACAAATATCTAAACCTCTAGTCATTTAATTAGTTCCCTTCTTACCAAAGAGCATTAAATAACCATTGGATAGTCTTAGCTTACTGTGTCATTTTAACGGTGTCTGTGAAATCAGCATGGGTTATGAATGAGAGAGGGAAGAGAAAGGGAGGAGGGAGGAGAGAAATAGAGGAGTGTGTCTAGGGGTGAGGAGGGTGGGGGAGTTATACTGGGGTAGGAGAAAAAAAGCAGCAGTACTTTTCAGAGGTTCCCCTAATGGCAGAAAGACAGATGTCTTGTAAAGTGTTGCTCTTTGCACCCGCCTTGGGTATCTGACAGTGCTGTTATAGTTCAGTGTTTTCCCTCCTTGAAACATTTCCTGGTAACAAAATGTTCTAAGAAGCAGGGGACTTAATAGACTCAAGTGTTTCAGCTTTTACAATGTCTTGGTCTTTTAACAAATTTTCCTGTTGAATGGCTTTAAGTTGTTATCACTTCCCACACATTACCTTGCAGCTATCACTTCCCACACATTACCTTGCTTCCTGGCTCTAGAAGAGAAGTAATGAAGGCTGATCTCATCCGCATGGTGGGTGGGTGGGGGGCAGAGGCTCACACACATGTGGGACTGAGGAGATAAATGCAGGGTAAGGGGCTAGGATATACCGGTATACTTTCTGCCAGTCTTGCTTTTGAATGTGTACTCTGAATCTTCCCTGGCATAAAGAGGCTAGGGTGACTCCTGTCTACTACTGAAGGAAGACTTGATTGTTCTTCTACTTCTCCACCATTGCCTAGCTGATCTTTCTTTCAATTTCTTGCAATGCCTACCCTGAGGTTCTGAGACAAAGAGATCTATTTAACGTTGTTTACCAAACTTATGGGACCACGAGTCTCTTCTTTTGTGTGATACCTATAAATAGTCCATGGGAGTTTTCTTTGATATACACTTTGGGATATTTGGGCATCATTTAATTCCCTTTACTTCCTTTAGAACAGAGATACTTATGTATAAATTAAATTTGGAGTTAAAATGAAACAGAATAGAGTGCAAGTCAACATCCAAGCACACAGAACAATTAATGTTTGAAGCTCAGAATCCAGAATCAGGTCATCTGTTATACCACGTCTGTTTTACCTGGTACCAGTGATTCAGAGTGTGGTTTTGGCAATTCACATCATCTCCTTATTGTCTGTCTTTACACTTTTCAACTCATTAGTATTTAAGCTGGAATGTCCATGCACCTTAGTAAAACAGGAATTCATTCATTCATAAGTTACTGAGTGGCAACTGAGTGTCATTTAAAAACTGGGAATACAAAATGTTCTACTCTTGAAGGACTCTTGACCAAGAGGGAGAAAATGTATTACGTGTAGAAAATGCCGTAACTGAACTATAGGGACGGGGGGCCCGAGTAACTGATTCTGACCGGGCTACGTATGGGAGGACGGTGTCACAGACATTTAAGGAAAGTCCTGAAGGATGCATGCCAGGTAATTTGCTGGCTTAAGAAGGAGAAGGAGCAAAGATGTTCCAGGGACAGAGATGATCATATGTAGGGTTGGATGGTCACAGAAGACAGAAAGAAATTAATTTAGCAATAAATCCACGTGGCAATTTCATTGAAAAATATAAAAAAATATTTCTACCTAAGGAGAATTATTGTCCAGAAATTATTATTATTATTATTATTTTCTGACACAACTATAAGAAGAGGGTCACTGAGCTGGGCACGAGTTTGTCGCAACCACTAGAGCTATAGGCCTTTCAGCTCTGCTCTTGGTAACAAAGCCTTGTGTTTGTGTGCAGGGAACACTTAGTATACCCTCCCTGAGGAGGAAAAAATGATGAAGAATGGGAAAGTGGAAAAAGGAGAATGTGGAAGCAAACCAGGAACAGCAAGGACGGCAATAGCAGCTCCAATCTGGCCACTTGACTCAGCCTCCAGTATGTGATTTCATAAATGCAAATCTGCTCATGTCATCCTTATACCAAAAACCCTTCAGTGGCACCAATCATAACACCAAGTGCTGGCAAGAGAAGATGAAATGTGCATTCTTTCACACCTATGATGAAAGTGTAAATTGGCAAAAACTTTTTAGAAAGAAATTTGACAATGGGTCTCTACAATTTTCATACTGTTGATTCATTAATTTCTTTTTTGGTACCAATCACAAGAAATCATTGACAGGATCTAAGCGCACACAAATATGAACACTGTTGTGTCATTTATGATAGTGACATCCCCTCCTTCCTCACTTCCGTCTGTATGAGAATAAAGTATATGGTATCCATGACGATAGACTTTTGTGCTGCCATTAAGATATTTACAAAATTTCAAAAACATTAAATATGTATATAACATTAAGTGTGAAGGTAAGATATACACTTATTTATACACACCATGCCCTCAGCTAAGTAAAAATATGTACAGGAGAAAAGGACAAATTCCCTTAAAATCTTAACAGTGGTGAGTTCTGGATAATTAGATTCAAGATCATTGTTATTTTCTACTTGATGCTTTTCTACATTTTTCGTATTTTCTGTAAGTATGTATTAATGTTATAAGTTAAAAGTCCTTTAAAAAAAACCTATCAACTGACTGCTCTTCATACTTGTAAACATGATGTAAACTCCCTGGCTTGATGCCCAAGGCCTGTACCCATCTGGCAAGAGGCTGCCTCTGCAGTTTTGTTTCCTGACACTGTAGGGCTAGGTATCTGCTCCAGACATGCACAACAGCATGAAGTTCTCCAAGTTATCCCTCCTTTGTGCCTCTATGTATGCTGTACCGCTGCTTGAAATGCCCACTTCCACTTTTACTTTTTCATTAAGACTCAGCTCAAGCGCCATCAACTTCGAGAAGCCTCCCTACACTTGCATGCCTGCAGTTTGGTTTAGATCCTCAAACTTTTCCAGGTAGATGTGGTCAAAGAAAGAACAAGAGGGTTGATGTACTATTGGTGGGTGGGCAAGAGATGGCTGTAATACTGTAGCACAGGGTATAGTTTGAATAGGGAAGGAGATGAAGGACTGGAGGAAAGGGAGAAGGGGGAGTTCTAGAAGGTGTTGTGAGCCCGTGGGAGAAGGAGGGCTGGAAAGAGGTGCAGTGAGCAGTGCTAGTACATGCCGAGTCCCTCCTATGACCCCAGTGCTGGGCAGCTGAAGAAGAGGGTGGTGATGGGCGTTAGCATCAAGGCGAAGTGAGGCTAGGTCAATGGCTGCCATACTTTGCTGCATGTTAGTGTTACCTGGACAGTTCTTACAAATAACAATGCCCAGACTGCATCTATACCAGTTAAATCAGAATGTGTGGGACTGGGAGCTAGGTTTCAGTGTTTTTAAAGATCCCCAGGGGATTCCAAAAGGCAGCACAGTTTGGGAACCGCTGAGCTGGGTTGTTGGGTGGATCATCCCCATAGGCTAGTGGTTCTCAGAGTGTGGTCTTGTAGCAGCAGCATCAGCGTCACCCCGGAACTTGTTAGAGACACAAATCCTCAGGCCCCACCCCAGACCTACTGAATCAGAAACTCCAGGGCTTAGGCCCAGCGGTCTGTGTTCTAACAAGCCCTCTGGAAGATTCTGAGGCATGCTCCAGATTGAGAACCCGAGCCTTAGGCAATAAAACTGCCCAAAATATATGCAGGAGTTAGAGTGAAAAGGATTATAAACAAGTTTCTTCCTGACTACTTTGATCTAGAGCTTTTTCACTTGAAAATTAGGAGTTAGGAATAACAATGCTGACCTCAAGTGTGGTTATGAGATTGAAATGGCAGAGCTGAATGCTAAAGTGTCTGGCACAGGGTGGGCACTAAAAATCTATTAGTTTCACTTTCCTTTTCTCCCAGATTCAGTCTGACAACTCCCAATTGTCTGTTTGGCTACCTTCCTAGAGTTGTGTACAAGTGTCCTCAAACCCCAGTATTCAGGCTAAAATTTTTAAAACATCTTCAGTGGTCCTCATAGTTTCACACCTAAACGCAGAGGCCACAAATTCAGGGGAGCTTTACATTAAATGGACATCCCACTCAGTCTGTTTTTCCTTCCTCTTATCTCTTCCCTCCCTCTGCCCCTCTTTCTACTTCTTTGATCTCAACGGTCCCATTTTGCTTTTATTTTCTTAGTCCTGCCCATGGTCGGCAGGAGAGATTGGAGCTAACAGGTAAAGCTGGCAGAGCATTCATAGTGAAGGGGCATGTCTGATCTGTCCACTCCCTCCTTCAGACCCTTCAGAGGCTCTGGAAGCCCAAGGGACAGTGCCTTGCCTCCTCAGCCAGTTGTGCAAGGTCATCTGCTAGCTGGCCCTGTTCCCTGCACTGGTGTCCCTCTGCTTGGAGAACTCCTGTTTACTCTCCCGGGATACCCCAGGCACGGTGTTTCTTCCTCCTCCTTTGCTTAGACAGTGGATCATAGCAAAAGACAACTGTTTCTGAACATATCACTCTCCCAACTCCAGTGAGAGTTGAAAGTGGGGATGCTTTCCTGTTTTGTTTACCTTTGTAACCCTAGCAACTAGCCTAGCCCTGGGCATATAGAAGGCTCCTAATAAATGCTGGTTGAATAAAATGAATAAGATACATGCTTTAGCGCCAAAGACCTTAATAGGTTTGACCTGAAAGAGGAAAATGATAGTGAATAATAATAATAATAACAACTACTTGCCTAGATTGAATTGGGTAGTAGACTTTCCACGGATTAACTTATTTAATCAACGTATAACAGGTAATGATGACCCAGTTTGGTTTTTGCTTCTCCCTCTTTTTTTTTAATATTTTATTTATTTATTTGAGAGAGAGAGTATGAGCGGGGTGGAGAGGCAGAGAGAGAGGGAGAAGCAGACTCTCCGCTGAGCAGGGAGCCCGATGTGGGGCTCCATCCCAGGACGCTGGGATCATGACCTGAGCCGAAGGAAGACGCTTAACCGACTGAGCCCCCCAGGCGCCCATTGCCTCTCTTAATGCATAATTTTTATGATCATCCCTATCTTGGCTTCTGGTTCACACTAATGAAAATTCAGTCATTTAAGATGCAAGGGAAGCTCAGGATATAGAGTGGCATGATTTGAGCTCCTTGCTTGCCATACCATAGGGAAGCACAGGAGATCCGTAGCCTAACAGGATGCCTTGCTACCCTCAACCCCACTCCTACCCATTTCCCCTTTAGTCAGTCACACTCCGGATTTAGGTCTGAGAACTGCAATGGGCCAGCCTAGGGAACCAAGCAACCCCCAATGGGGGTGCAGAAACCCTAAGTGATGGCACCCAGAGAGTTTCTGAACCATCCCACCATATTGCCCCACACCCTAGGGTGCCTATGGGCACTGTCCCTTTACCTGGGTTCTAGTAACATGAGTGAACTGAGATACTGGGCATCATTGCTTTGGGTTGGAGTACTATCAGCCCAGTGGGTAATACTAGTTAGCTAATGCTCATCTGAAGCTCTTCCTGGCAGAGCTATGTGTCTGACTAATTAGAAATGCAAGAAGGAATTTGTCTCTACTTAATAAATGGCCTCTGGTAGACAAATAAGGAGTCACAGGGTTCACGGCAATTGCTGAGAAACTCTGTAGAAGGTCTGGAGTTTGGGGCTAACAGCTTCAGTTTAATCTCTGTGTCCATATAGGGCAGGCTATTTGTCTTTTCTGAGTCTGTTAGTTTGCTAAGCCTGCCATAACAAAATCCCATGAGGCTGGGTGGCTTAAAACAACACAAGTTTATTTTCTCACAGTTGTGTTGGCTGGACAGCTAAGATCAAGGTGTTGGCAGGGTCGGTTTCCCTTGAGGCCTCTCTTCTTGGTCTGCAGATGGCCACCCCCTGGCTGCCTCTTCACATGACCTTTCCTCTGAGCATGTGCATCCCTGGCATTTCTCTCTGTGCGTCCAAATCTCCTCTTCTTCTAAGGACATCAGTGAGATTAGATTAGGGCCCACCCTCACTGCCTCATTTCATCTTGATCACTTCTTTAAAGGCCCAGTCTCTGAATACAGTCACATTCTGAGGTAGAGGATTAGGGCTTCAACATATGAATTTTGGGGGTGACAAAGTTCCCCCCAGGTCCCTGCCCCATAATAGGCACAATAATAAAACCTACTTGATGAGTTATTTTGAGGACAAAAGAGTTAAAGAATGTGAAGGTATTCTATCAACAGCAATTAGAAATGTTCCTTATCCCTCTGCTAGGGAGAAGCTGACCTGCACTGGAGGGGGACCGAGCAGTGGGACCTTCTTACCATCCTCAGAAGGAAAGGATGCAAGCGGAGCTCTGCCTTGTGGTGGGGCCAGGTTCTGTCCCCACAGTCTAGACAGGTGAATGGTAGCTGGCAGGCCTCTCTCAGACTTGGACTGCCAAGCCTGTGGCAGGTGTCACTTTGGACTCCTTTCCTGCCTCCAAATTTCCATGGAGACGGGCCTTGTGCCCTTGGCCGCTCAGGCACCCAGAGCCACACAAAGCCAGACACTGATCAGACCGCTTCAGCTTCCCACTGGGTCTGGTTGGCACAGATGAAAGCCTGCTCCAGGCTAAAGAGCTTCACAGCCAACTCAGAAGCCTGGCAGCCCGAAAAGAGCCTGGGCACGGGGAGATGGAGAACCCCACAAGACTGTTGCTCGATTTTCTGGAAGGGAGAGCCTCTGGGGTTTCCTTGGGCACAAAAGGGTGAGTAAGGAAGGAAGGCTGTAACTGACAATCAGGATTTTCACTGGCACGTTCCCACCTGGCCTCTCAAAGCACCAGGCCCTCAGGTATCCCAACCACATCTACCCTGAAGAATAATCTAGGACCAATGGTCTTCCTAGAGATCCAAGCTCAGACACAGGATAGAGGCAGAGGGACCTTTGCTGGCAAACTGAGCAGGCAGGAGGGCACATTCCTTGGCATTCTGCAAACCCAATGTGAAGAATGTGCCCCTGAGACAAGCTGTGGGGCACAGAGCATGGGCTCTGGACAGGCTTACATCAATTACTACTGCTTGGCACCCACTAGTATTACTACCTTGGGAGAAGTCACTTCGCTTCCCCGAGTCTTTCTTTCTTTCTTTCCTTTTTCCCCTTCCTTCCTTCCCTTCCTCCCTTCCCTCCCCTTCTTTCTTTTTCTTCCTTTCTTCCTTTCTCCCTTTCTTTCCTTTTCTTTCTTTCTTTCTTTCTTTCTTTCTTTTTCTTTCTTTCTTTCTTTCTTTCTCTTTCTTTCTCTTTCTTTCTTTTTCTTTCTTTTCTTTCTTTTCTTTCTTTTTCTTTCTTTCTTTCTTCCTTTCTTTCTTTCTTTCTTTCTTTCTTTCTTTCTTTCTTTCTTTCTTTCTTTCTTTCTTTCTTTCTTTCTTTCTTTCTCTCTCTCTCTCTCTCTCTCTCTCTCTCTCTCTCTCTCTCTCTCTCTCTTTCTTTCTTTTCTTTCTTCTCTCTCTTTCTCTCTCTCTTTCTTTCTTTCTAGTGGGTTGCATGCCCAGCATGGAGCCCAACACAGGGCTTGAATTCACAACCTGAGCAGAGATTGAGTCAGATGCCCAACCAACTGAGCCACACATGTGCCCCCCCAAGTCTGTCTTTTATCTGGCAAATGGAGATATAATAACTCACTGGCAGGGTCGCAGTGAGGTTTAGAAGTGAAGCAATCAGGAGCCCTGCACAGAAAGTCCTCGAGAAACGGTGGCAGTAATTGCAATTTTATGTTTCCTTAGAAAGGGGTGTCTTCAGAATATCCTGTCTTTGCTACATGGTAAGTGGGTGGCCCTCTGCAGATGGTCATTAATATGACCCAGAGAAGGCAGTGCAGGAGGGAAAAAAAAGAGGGAGAGGAGGAGATGGGAGATGGGGGAGGGGTGGCTAGGAGAAGGTAAGGGAAGAATGAAGTGCTGAGAAGAAAAGCAGACATCCCATGATGGCCAGGGATACTGTGACCTTGAGCTTTTGGGATGACTGCCCCTCCTGGCAAATGAAGCACCCCTATTTCTACTTTTACTCTAAAACAGGGAGGGGGCTCAGCATTTTATTTGGAAATGAGTTCCTTTAGTTCCTTTCCTTTCCCTGCATTCCTGTGTGTGTGTGTGAAAGAGAGAGAGAGAGAGAGAGAAAGAGAGGAGAGAGAGATACAATCCCATCGTGATCCACTGTTCCTGGGCTGAGCAAGGAGAGAGTCGAGGAGGATCTGGAGATATTTCAGGCATAGTATTGACAACCCTGGTCTAGCTAGGCACCTCCTTTGAGGGAAATTTCCTTTGTGCCCTGCTGTTGTCATACTTGCAGGTTTCTTCTACTCCCAGGGGTCTGTAAAACCCCATAAAAGTAGATACTGTGTGGTCTTTGCCTCTGGATGATAATCCAGATGGCAACAGGAGAGATAGCCCAGAGCCTCCACTTTTTGAAGAGGAGAGGTTGTAGGGTTGGAGCAAAAGGGAATGTGTTGATCTAGCAGGCAGGAGCTGGGATTTTTGTCTCTGCTCTGGCTGTCTAGTTGGGTGACCTTGGGCAAGTCACTTTCTTCCTCAGGGCCTCCATTCTCCCTGACTTGGGGTGGGGGCGATCTAGCCTTCAAGTCTTTTTGAGCTGTTCCCGCAGAAGTAGAGGCCGCATTTCCTGACTGTTTGGATCAAGAGCAGATTGGCCGCAACGCCTACCATTCCTTACACCGTGCAGAAGACAGAACATTCTGTGCAACGCTACACGAAGGCAAGAGAAAAAGCAAATGCGGGTTCACAATGGCCATTGTTGTTGGCTCCTGAAAGCCTGCTGTGTGGTGGGGTGGGGAGGAAAGAGTGGGGCCTCCATTCTGTGTGGCTTCCTGGGTGGGGCAGGGCTCTGACGAAAGCTCTGTCTTTTGTGGAAGGGGGCTTCTAGTCCCCTCTGTGCCCAAGGGTCAGGTGATTGAGAAGGGGAGATGCAGTGTGCTGGGGAAGTTGTGTGGTGGGGAATTTTTCAGGAAGAAGTAATCTCCTGGAAGATCTGAAGTGAGGGTCTGACATCATCATGCCTCCAAGAAAACCAAGAGTGAGAATGGCTTAGAAGGCCTGGGAGGCAGTGGAGGTATGGGGAATCTCGACCGAGTGATCCCAACGAAGACATGAAGAGAATGACCAGTACTGAGCACAGACTCTGGGCCAGGCCTAGAGCTTTACAAAGGTTATTGCTTTTAACCCTCATGGCAACTCTTATTAGATAGAAACTATTATCTCAACATAGAAAAAAAAAAAAAACTCTTGAGGCTCAGAGGGCTTGAGGATTTTGCCTAGTATCACAAAGCATGCGGTATAGCTGGAATTCAAACCGAGGCTTATCTGACTCCAAAAATAAGCTCAGAATAAAGAATTCAAGGCAGAGACAAAATACCTAGGAGTGATATGGTGTCTGATGGCCAGGAAGTGAGCGTGGAGGGGCTGAGCCTCTTCTCGGCTCCTCTCAGGGAAGACTTCTTGGCTGCACAATCTTATTAAATGGAATGCTGAATTTCTCAGCTTGAATGTGAAATGCTATTGTTGGTATTTTGTTGGTGTATTATCTGGCTTTATTTTGCTCACAGAGCTTGAGAAGCTTCAGTTCCAGGTACAATGTATATAATAAAATAAACCAATTAGTGGTGAGATTTTCCAGTTCAACTCAAACCTGATTCCCAGGCATGACACATATAATAAGGTACATTGCAGACATCTACACCCACCAAGCTAATCACAGCTCAGAAAGATGTGCACACCACCCACCTGCCCCAGAAAGGCAAAAGTAGAGACTTGTGATCAGGAGGGACTGTTTCTGGTTGTTGGGTCAGGAATGGCCAGAGATGGGGAGGTGGGGGAGGGTATTGTGGTGTCTATCGAAAGAACACCATGTTTGCAATACTAGGACTTGGCCCTAGTCCCAGATCCACCAATTAGTGTGTGGCCTTGGACAGGTCAATTAACCTCCCTGAGTCCCCTTTTTCTAATTATAAAGTGTTTCTCAAGGGTGCTGTAGGGGATTAAAATGAGATGATGAGTATAAAATATTTCTAGCATCTAGTGCTAAATTCAAGTAGATGCTTAACCAGTATTGGACGAAGTGGCCTGAAAATGGGAAGTGGTGGGTGCTGGCAGCACACTGGAGGTGGAAAAGACCCAGGTTCTGGTGTAAGGCCGCCGCTCTGCGAACATGGGGAGCGGTTTGGTGCGGAGGCAGACAGGAGGGCGGAGCGCGTGAGTAGAAGCTGGGATTCTGTTGGGCGGTTTGTGGGGAGGGCAAAACCACCCACAGGGCAGGGTCCCCTTTCTCAGTCCCCCACTTCCTCCTGGCTTTTGTTCTCTATTGGCCTCTATTGGCCTCTGAACTGGTCTCCTGCTGCCCGCCCCTTTCCCTGTCCTCTAACCCAAACTGCACACTCCTCTCCCATCTTACTGCTCTGGGCTTAAATACCTTCACCTCTTCCTCTCTTCCTATTATTCGAGGATCATGGGCAACTTCCATGGCACATGACTCAAAGATCTCTTATCTTTCCAGCCTTTCTTTTTCCTACCTCTGCAGGCTAGTGTTCTAGCCCATGGTCCCCTTCTCTCACTCACTGTCTTTTCAAATCCTTGGCAGCTTCACGTGTCAGCATATACACGTTCTGTATCTGGCTCATTCATTCATTCATCCATTCATTCTGACATCAAATAGTTCCCGATCTTCTGGGTGCAGGGCACAGTATTGGCACTCCAGGATCAAGTTCCTAAGGAAAGCCCTCCCTGTCTTGCCCCCTGCAGTCTTAATGATACTCTGTTTCTGCCACTCCATGGGGCTCGCCCATCATACGAGTGCTAACAGGATTGTTCTCCATGTATTTTCTGGAGGTAGACTGTGAGTTCCTGGAGGTCTGGACACCTCACACTCTTGCTTGCATCCTCCACAGCACCTGGAGCCCTACAGGTACTTGAAGGCAAGTTTGAATCCAGGCCTTGTCCCTTACTGTCTGTGTTCTTGGGCCACGTAACCCTATTAACCTGTGTCCTCAGCCATAAAGTAGATTAAATACAGAAGGTTTCTGACTTACAATTTTATGGTGATGCAAAAGCAATATACTTCACGTTTTGAAACCATACTTTACATTTTGAATTTTGATCTTTTCCCAGGCCAGTGATTGGTGGTACCATACTGTCTCGTGCTGCTGGGCAGGGGAGCAAACAGCAGCTCCCAGTCAGTCACGTAATCACGGGGTAGGTGATGGCTATGCAGACAGGTATTCTGGTTTTCAGTTTCAGCACAGGATTCATTATATTAAATGAGATATTTAACACTTTATTTTAAAATAGGCTTTGTGTTAGATAATTTTCCCCAACTGTAGGGTAACGTAAGTGTTCTGAGCACATTTAAGGTAGGCTATGCTAAGCTACGATGTTTGGTAGGTTCAGTGTAGTAAATACACTTTCACCTTACAGTATTTTCAGCAGACAATGGGGTTACTAGTGTGTAACCCCATTGTAAGTCAAGGAATATTTGTACTTAAATATGCAACAGGCTTGGCCCATAAGTAAGCACTCGGTAAAAAGGAGCCCAAAACATATTAATTGATTAAGAACATGAAACACTTCTTACTCAAATTAGGAACAGATGAAGAACACTAATGTTCAGGCCATGTGGAGCGGAATGGTCAGTCTGGAGTTTTGCTGTGGGTTGAGTCTTAGCAGACACCTGGTATCAAATGGCTAAAAAGCTGCTACAGAGAAACAGGGACTGGTGTGTGGGCCAAGGTGGGGCAAGCAAAAGCAGAAAAATCTAAGGTGTCTAGACCTGCCAAAGAGCTACTCTAGAAATTTCTTCTCCATGTGAAAAATAAAGGGTTCATTGGCTCTGTGGTTGTATTTTGAGCAGCAAACTTCTTAAGGCAGGAATTAAGTTGAAGTTTAACTTGAACCTGGGTGAGCAAGTTTCCCCCCTGCCAATGCTGAGCAGCCTCCAGAGGTGAAACTCTACCTTGCCAGCCCCTCCCAGGTCTTGGCTGGGGATGAGGTGGGGAAGAGGAGGAGACACAGCTGGAGTCAGAGCTCTGTTGATTCAGAAGTCAGCTGAGGAAGGACGAGGGACTGCTTTTCTTGACTTTCCGGTGAATTTAGTTGGGTCAGGGCCAGCCAGAAATGAGGAGGGTGGGGCCAGTACTCTGGTGTGTGCAGAAACAATTTGATGTTGGGCTCTGGTCCCATATCCACCAGTGTGTGTGACCATGGGCAGGTCCACAAATCTCCCGGGGGGGTCTCATTTTTCTAATCTACAAAGTTTCTTCTTGGCATTCTTGGCGGGGGAGCAGCTGGGCTCACCAGTGCCCTGCTTTTCAAACTCCAACACACATGATCACCCGGGGGTCTCGTGGAAATGCAGATTCGGCTTCATCAGTCTGCCCTAGGACCCGAGGATCTGCCTTGCTAACACTGTCAGGTGATGCCCTTGCTCCTGGTTGTGGACCACATGAGGTTCTGGAGCAGAAACGGGCAAACCACAGCTCATGGGCCAAATCCAGCCTGCTGCTTGTTTGTGTCAACAAAGTTGTGTTGCAACACAGCCGTGAGCATTCATTTGTGTATTGTCTATGGCTGCTTTCACACTAAGTGGATGGAATGAGGTAGCTGCATCAGAGATGGTACGGTACGGCCCACGAAGCCTTATTATCTTAATAGTTACTATGTGACCCTTTACAGGAAAAGCCTGCGAATGCCTGAGAACTGGCCCGTGTGAGCTAAAAGACCTGCACTTCAGTCCAGGTTGGGCCAAGGACAAGCCACTTCACCTTGCTCTCACCTTCCTTATCTGGAGGACACAATGATCTCTGAATTTCTAAGGAACTTGTGATTCTGGGACTTCAGTGCTGCATAGGAAACATCATAGTCTCTATAGAAACAGACTTCTGAGAAGCAGGTGGTGTGGCCTTGATTTGGAAGCTGCAAAAAGCCTACCTGGCTGAACCTGCAGATTGAGCAGGCAGCTCTGACAGGTGCCCTGAGAGCCACACCTAATGTAGGGTCAGCTGGGAACAGACAGGGGCTGGGAGAGGGAAGAGTGGACGTCCTGGCCTCCGGTAGGGCTTGATGCTGGCACAGAGGCCCTGGGACGTTATGCCCCAGCACCACACCCCCAAATTCCACTTTGCTGTGAGATCCACTCAAACACAACTTCCTAACTCACCATGCCAGGTACCCCTGACTCTGGGTGCTTTTGGTCAACCAATATTAATAAGCCCTTTCGAGGTCTCAGGGACTGTGCTGGGCACAAGAATATAGAAAGAACTATGACATCTGGAGCTGAGGAGCTCATAGTCGGGTGGGGGAACACCAGGGAAGGAAATAATTGTAGAAGAGTTCCACAAGCCAGCTGTGAAAGGAAATGCATGACTCTGGGTCTCTAGCGTGGGCCACAGGTGATGCCATTAACAAGGCAAGGAGCACAGGCAGGGGGCGGTGGGCTTTAGGAGAGGGGGAGGGTGTGTAAAGAAGATAATGCTTCACTGGGGGCATGTTGATTCCAATGTGGGCACACGAAGGACTGAAAGACAATGCTGTGATTTCCTGTGAAAAGCAACACAGAGTCTCTCTGTAGGCCTGCAATGGGTTAAGAGGAATGACATGTATTTTGCCATGGTTATTCCCCAGCCCTGAGGGGAAACCCAGTGCATACCCAAGTACTCCCGGCTCTTTAGGGATCACTTGCCTTGCTCTACCTCATCCCTCAGGAGAGACCTTGGCCCAAGAGACCTCTGTGGAATGCACACTTGTTAGGAACATTTCTACTTTCTCTCAACACCCCTGAGCAGTAAGTGGCTGACTATTGTTCATTATGACTGTCTTTCTGGTCAACTCCCCACCAAATGGGAAAATTGGGAACCTACAACTCTGGACAGCTCCTGAACCCAACAGGTCACCTTCTGTTATGGTTTCATGCAAGTGAAAAGAAAGCCCTGGGAAGCAAGGAATTCACAAGCTCATAATTATTTTCTTGGCTCATCTGAGCTCCAGCTCCTCACCTGGAACAGGAGCCTGAGACGGCTGGATGGCAGCCCACTCCCTTGCTTTGACATTTAGGGTACAGGCCATACAATCCGTGAAAATCCACATGGGCACAGCATGGAGGCAGAGAACCATGTGTGCCCTTAAAGTAGTGGAATCAGCTGAAGTGCAAGATTTCCCCTTCCCAAGCAAGACATCTGCACTGGGGCAGATTTAGGACTCTGTGTTTGCTAGGAGGGTACCTGTGTGAGGCCTGCTCTGTTGGTTCGGGGACGAGGCTAGGGGGGCATCTCTGCGAACCCCACACTGGCTGGCTGGCCTCGCTGGGGGTCCAGGTAGACGTGTGACTCTGCCTCTTTGCCGCTTATCACAGATCCTAATTATGTGCTTATCTGTTGGATTATTTTATTGAAGCCTGGCTCCCATGCTCCCTAATGGCTACAGGGACCATGTCTGTTTTTGTTCATCACTGTCCCCTGGTGCCTGGCCCTTGATAGGTGCTTCATAATGTGTGCTGAATAGATGACAGAAAGCCTGTCCCCGCTGCTGGAAAACTGACACGAAGGATACACTCTACCAGTGGTGGTCTGTTTCCCTGTCTTCATTTACCAGGTATTACAAAAATTATTACCAACGAAAGTCTGGGGAGATTTTGCCCTCTCTGCTTAGAACCTTGTATAGGACACCCTCTTTGCAGTTCAAATGGGATTGACTAAGAAATCACTGAGAAAAGTGTTGCTTTAATAGCAGATAGACAGAGGGGCTTAGGTGTGGATGACTTAGCCTCAAGGCTAAGCCTTTGCTCTTTTAAGGCTAAAGGCTGGATTGCGACAGATAACGAGGCTCAGTGAACAATGTGAGAAAATGTGTAAGAAATCCCCTCATTCATATCTCAAGTGGGGCTAGAGAGAAACAATAGCAGAGCTTCCCAGCGCTTCCCTCCCCAACCTTGCAGGGACTTGTCCAGCTTTGTGTCATGCCCTTGGTGCTTCACCTGGATTCAAGACTTGGCACACTTACTCTTGCTTCACTGGAGAGCCAGCTCAGGGGTAACTCCCATATTGGAAGCAATAGCCAAACCAACTGAAGCATAATGCCATCAAATAACCCTAGAGGTACAGGTTTTCAGAGCCACAGGTAGTTTAAAAATAATCTAGATCAAATTTCTGAAAGCAGAGCTTAAGAGAGCGAAACTCTAAATCTGGCCCCTTTCTTATGATACGCTAAATATTTATCACCCTCCATTTATCACTAAACAATAATTCTGATTACTATTGATCAAGCTCTCACCATGTTCCAGGTACTCTGCTAAATGCTCTACATGGATGATCTCATTTAACCCTCAAAACAATGCTGAGTGAGAGAGACTCTAATTGTTTCCATTTTGTATGGGTTGAAATGGAGACTTGGGGAGGTTTAATGACTTAACCAATGTCACGTGGCTGGTGGCGGGAAGGCCTGGGTCTTTCAACTTCTAGCTCAATGTTTCATCCCTTATCCTACATTGATTCTAAGTCCTCAAGATAGATCTGAATTACTTATTTGCAGATAGTTGGCACATTTTACTTATCAATTAAGTCTAACGGTATCACGAGATGAAACTCTCAGCCTCATAAATACTCACATGTAACTCTTTAAAATACCTTTTTTTCCCCCCAAGATTTCCACTGAGTGCTTGCTCCTATTCCCTCCCTCCAAAAAACATTTCTGTAGAACAACATGAGCCAGGTGGGTAAGATGTTAGGCTTTGAAGGGAACACGAAGATGAAGATCACATGCTCCCCATTTTCCTGGTACTGGCAGGAAGAAGAAATGACAAGGATACACATGCCTATGCAACAGGGTGACCCATAATCAGTGTAATGTCAAGACAGAAAAATCAAGTGCTCTAGGAATGCAGAGGTCAGATTCACTTCCAGAGGTGCCACCATAGGCTCCAGAAAGGAGACAGCCCTTGATGTAGGCCTTAAAGGAGGAGCAGAATTTTCACAAGTCTATGTGGAGCCTTTCCTTGGCCTGGTCTATAAACATTTTCTGTTTTCTGAGTGTCTGGCATGTACAATACATACAGTAGGATTTTCAAATAAATTTTCTGGTTGGACACTAGCCACTTGAGGCTAGCTAGGAATCATGGACTTGGTTCTGATGCTATCACTGGATGTAAATTGTGTAAAAGGCCCTCTTCTCTGGGCCTCTGTTTTTCCCCAGCTATGAAGTAGGGATATGGAAGGGAGTGGGTATAACCTTGCTCATGGGTCTCTGGTTAGGATCACATGAAGTTAATACATGCAAAACTAATTGTAAGCCAAAATGAAATGCAAACATAAGGGATTATCTGTCACTCTTCTTATTGGTGTTATAAAAACGAAAAATAAAAAGAAAACCAATGCCCACATACTGCTCATTATCTAACCACCTTGTTTTGACTAACCACACTGGGTCAGGCACTGGGGATACAAAGATGACTAACGCCAAGCCTCCATGCTTGGAACAGGAAAGGTCTAGGAAAGGAGATGTCGGTACAATTGACGGTATAAGTTGAATGTGCTAGGACAATGGTTGGGCTGGACTTTAGCAGGAGCTCTGCTCCTTTTTACTGCTAGTACAGGTAGATGGCAATGCTAAAGTTAAGAACTTCAAAATCAGAAATTTAACTGGTATTCCCCAGAATAAACTAGGATGAAAGGTGAGGGGAAATTTTGTTTTTTTAAGTTTGAGCTTATACTATGCTCCAGGCACTTTCACATCCATCATCTTCATAAAAAGTTAGATATTATTATGCCCATTTTACAGATGAGGAAGCTGAGGCTCCCAGGAAGTTGGGTTTATAAAACCGAAAGGTGTAAAGCCTAAATGTAAACCCACGTCATTCAATTGCAAGCGTGGTGCTTTTCCCAGCACTCACTGTGTCCTAACTAGGCAATGTTTTTATAGAACTCATTCCATGCTCATTTTGAATGACCTTATTTCTTAGATTGCTTTTCGAAGGAGAACGACTGATCTGTGATGAGGAGGTTTGACAGTAACCCCTTCTAGTGTCGTTTCCTCTTATACCTCCTAAGAGAAATTGCTTCCCTCCCACTGCTCTCTCCTGACTTCTTCCCCACCTCTAATCCCAATGAAATTGCCAAGGAGTAAAGAATCCCAGCAAATGAAGAGCCTGTTGAGAGATTCCTGCCTTCTCTGCAGCTGGCTTAAAAACTGAAACAAAACACACTGCAAGATGAAAGGAACCTGCCATATGATTTAGACCAAGGAGCCCACCTAGACTGAAACCTAGCCATGCCTTAATTTTGTGGAGCTGCAAGGAACCTATGATCTATAGGAGCCTATGTGATTGTCACAGTTGCCTATTTTACAGATAATGAAAACTGAAACCCAACAGGGTGAAAGACTTGCCCAACATCACACACTAGTGAGAGGCAGAGTATGGACTGGAACCCAGGTCTCTCGACTCTCAGGCCAATGTTCTTCTATTAAAATAGGTTGTCTCTTTAGCTTTCCCCCATTAACATTTCAACGTAAATGAGATCATGGCCCTTTCAAAAAAAAGCTCAATGCCACTTTCTCTGTAAAGCCCAGAAGCCAGGCCCCCCTTCGTCCTCGGCTCTGATCAGCTCCTGTCCTCATCTAAAGAACAGGAAGTAGCTTCATTTTTAGCTCTGAAAGCACATTCTGGGGGTGAGAAAGGGGGATTTGGGGAAGAGAGTTCCTGTAGATGATAGGTAGGAGTGATCAGCAGACACATTCCTCTTGCTGGAAGGGGAAGATACAGGGTCCAATATGTAAGGAGAAGATAAGTCCTTGGAGTCCTAACCAGAACATGACTTCAGCAAGAGATTCTCCACACCCTGGGGGGTAGGGGGAAGGTTCTGCCCTGATTCTGTTCTGCTGGAACTGGATGTCAGGGTGGGTGTTGGGGTAGGAGCACCAGGGTGGGAAAATTTATACAAACTTTCTACAACCTCCAGTGCTTCCCCACCCTCTGCTAGCACCCACAACTTCCCCTGCCAAGGGAGGAAGGAGGAACACATTATTCAGTCTAATAATTTATACAAATTGAAAAGTTTACTGTATGAAATAAAGGGGACTTAAGAGGGCAAGAGAGAAATAAAAATTCCCGAGTCCTCTCTTAAAGGCTTGAGGTGTAGAGATGACACCTCTTGATGACCTTGCCTTGGAATAGAACGATCTAACAGATGGGTCTGAAATAAGCAAGTAACCCCTCCCTTTGATGGTCAGCCAAATTTTGTCTCCTTCTATGGTAGAATCACATCCAGTGTTAGCACTTGTCAGCCAGGGACATCAAAGAACAGAGATCCAGATCCACGGATAGTTTGTCTATGTTAATGGTTCTCAAAACTGGCAGCCCATCGGAGTTGTCTGGGGAGCTCATTACAAATTTAGATTCCCAGGAACCAACCCGGTGATTATTAGGTAGATCTGGGGTAGGGCTCAGGAATCTTCATTTCCAATAAGCAGGCCTGGTGTAAGAACCAATGATCTGGTTCAACCCCATTCATTCAGCTATCAAAATTTTACACGAGATCCTGGTTTTACAGCAAAGAAAACTGAGATGCCAAAAATAGTTAGTGCCAGTACTTGGACTTGAACCCAGTCTCCTGCCTCTTGATGTGGTTATCTTTGCCAATACCCTCATCCATGGCCTTCTTTCCTCAGCTCACCAGTCCACTGAGAACCCCTGAGGATCAGTGGGGGCCATTTATCCAAACCACAGAGGAATCAGAGCTGCCCAGGTACTCTGATTGAGTTCCTACTTGCTTCATTGGTGGAAATGGCTGGTAAGGGGTGGGGGTGAAGGTGTGTTCGGTATCCTGGTGGGCTGACAGGGGAAGGTCCAGCTGATGGCCTCTAAGGCAAACTTCCAAGTTGCTGCAGTCAGGAAGTATAGTCAGTCCATAGAAACAACCTGCTGTGTTAGAGGAGATAGGGTGTCAGAGGCAGAGGGATGAGGGGGACAGTGATAGAAGATGAAGTCACTAAGGTAACGTGAGGCCAGACTATCTAGGGCCCTCTGGGACACATATAGATCTTTGGCTTTTACTCTGAGCCACTGTAGGATTTTGAGCCAGAGAGTGGCATAATCTGACACATTTTCCCAGGGGTCCTCTGATGCAGTGGTGAGAACAGACTCTATAGGGCAGGGAGGGATAGAAGCAAGGAATCCAGTTAGGAGGATTTGTAGTAAGCCAGGGGACAGAGGAAGGTGGCTCAGGTCAAGGTGGCAGAAATGCAGGGGTGAGAAGTGACTGGATCCTGGATGCTTTTTTAAAAAGTAGATCTAGCAGATTTTCTGATGGGTGGGATGGGAGGTGTGAGATAAAAAGGAGTCAAGGATGGTGCCAAGTGTGTTGGCTCGAGCAACGGGCAGGCTGGAGTTAACATCAACTGAAATGGAGAAGGCTATGGGTGGAGAAGGTCTGTGGGAGGGACGTCAGGAGTTTGGTTTTGGGCATGCTGAGTCACTGACACTCACGTGGTATTTAAATAAAGTCTCACGCCTGGATGAGGTCATCAAAAGAGTGAGTACAGACAGAAAAGAGGATTGGGGCCCTTGTCGGTGGGCCGCCAGCACCAAGAGATTAGAGAGATGGAGAATCAGTGAAAGGGACTAGAAAAGGCTAACCAGTAGGGGAGCAGGAAAACAGGAACCTGTGGAATCCTCGTATTTGCAGGAACAGGGAGGGATTGGGTGAAATGTCACTGCTTGAGTGAAGAAAGATCAAGTGTGAGAACCGACTATTGGATTTAGTTACTGGAGGGCGCTGGTGACCTTGAGCGCATTGTTTGACTCCTGACCTCAAGAGTCTCATTTTGACAACTGACTGTTATTTAGGGCTCCCTTACTGTTAATTTTCTCTTCTCGATTAGGTTGTAAACATTGCAACAACAGGGATGATGAGTCGGCATAGCCCCAGAGCAACGGGCCCTAGTACAGTTTGCTAACAGACCAACCTGAATGCCCCTCTCCACTGGGGCGCCGACCTAGAGCAATTTTCCTCATGCCTTGCTTACCTTGGACGCAGAATTTCAGTTCCTTGGGGTCAGTGACAACTTTCCTGCTTTCCCGGATCACAGCCCGGTTCTTCTTGGTTTCTCCCCAGAGATTGGTGCCACCGTACATGCTGGGAATGTTGAGAATGGCAATGCCCTCAAGGAAGATGTTGCTCAGGTCTACCCCAACCCCGTCACACTGAGGGGCAGAGAGAAAAGGTCATTGGTTAGTGTTCTCAGTGTACCCCAACCCAAGTGCTATGTGTATGTGTGTGTGTGGTGGGGGCTCTCATGAAGGGTGTGATGGGCCCTCAGCCAGCAGCTCAATCTTGAGCAAAGTGGCGGAGGCCTAATGCCTTGGCCATTGTAGTTGGTTGGGGAGATGCAATCCTGGTCAGCTCTGAGGACAGCAGTACAAGGCTTCAGATCTAGAAGGGCTTTAGGGACGGTTCTCGCGACAACTGCCAACCTGTTCTCTGGTCCAACCTCATTATCATCAATTCTGTCCCTGCCTAACCATTGTGAAGATATGGTGGGAAGCTGAGCCCTGAACCTAACACATAATAGATTCTGAACAAAGGAGAGAAAAGTTTCACTTCGGCACCCCCCCCCCCCCTTATTTTATCCCTCCGGTGAGAAGGACAAGATGTGAAGACTTGGAAGGCTTTCAGACACAGCATGGGAACAGTCAATGGTATTGTCATAGCATTGTATGGTGACAGATGGGAGCTACCCCTGCGGTGAGCACAGCATAAGGGATAGAGTTGCTGAATCACTATATTGTACACCTGAAACGAAAGTAACATTGTGTGTCAAGCATATTTCAATACTAAAGAAAAAAGATTTGGAAGGCTCGCAGAATTCACCTGTCTCCTGTATCTGCATTTTAAGTGCCATTTTGGCCCTTGTGCTTGCTGACGTTGCAGAGTTTCTTTATCCACTTTCCACCACCCCCGCATCCCCCACCAGGTACGAAAGGCCAGGCGGCTTGAATCTGCCTGTCTCAAATATCTATAAGGTCAGCCTCCTTTTGGCATACTGTTTACCAATGCAGCAAGAAATGTATTAATTCTGATCATTGTTCCTCACGATTGTAGGTAGTTTACTTCCTTTACAGCAGAAAACAACCAGACCCAGAGAGGGAAGTTAAGTTAGTCAAGGTTGTACAGCTGATATATAAAAGAGCAAGGATTCAAAATTAGGGAATTTGACTGTGAAGCCCAAGGTCTTTAGCTTACTTATTGTGAGGCAGGAAAAATGAAAAGCATGCAACAAAAACCCACTGTCTTTGGGGTTACCTACAAACCCAAACTTCCAGAGATTTCTCAACAGAGGAGGAACAGGAAGGAAGGGCTTGTTGCCATTCATATTTGCTTACCTTCTGATTTCTTCAGAGCTCTTAATTTATGGTACCTTATAATCCCCATGGCTTGTCCCCCAACTACAAAATAGAATGGAGTGAGCTTCTCTGGTGATTGGAAACTCATTTCTTCACTGGAAAGTTCTGATTATTTGAAAGCTTGTCTCTTTATGTTGAACTAGATTCTCTTTCTTCCTGCTTCCACCTATTGGTCCTCGTCTCCCTTCTGAAGCCAGACAGAATGACCCTCCTTCCTCCTCCTTGGGGACAGCCCACCAGCTACATGATGACAATCATCATCACTGTTCAGATGTATTAAGCATTGCCATCTGCCAGGTAAGCTTTTGTACACAGCTCATTTATTACCTTCATAATAATCTTGGAAGTCAGTTACTGTGACAATCTCCTCTTTATGTTTGAGGAAACTGAGACATACCAAGTGGTTAAGCAATTTGCCCAAAGTCACACAACATACAAATGGAAGTACGCAGACTTGATGGCAGGCAGTCAGAGCCTAAGTCCTAACGACCCCTTTATCTCTCCTCCCTCTCACACCGCCATTTTGGTTGTGCCTCTCCTGGGTGGAACATGGTCAGCTCTCTCAGCCGCTCCTGTGGGACCTGGTTTCCAGACTTCCCTGTCCTGACTGCCGTGTTCTGCACAGACTACTGTTGGTTACTCTCGCATTCTGTAAGGCCTCCAGCATCGTCACAGGATCTGATGGCAAAGGCGGCCAGGACAGGAGCACATCCTGGGGCTGGGCTCCCCTCACACGGTCATTCCCCCAGAAATAAGATAATGTGGGAAACTCATGGAAGGGCGCAACACATGTCCCCCATTATCATTATCCTTATTGTTAAATATGATCACAGTTGTACTAGCTCTTTTGTTAGCAGCTAGATGACAGCTGAATCACTTCAGCTTGAATGGGTGGTCATCACAGACACCCAGACCCTCAGCCCATTATCTGCTTCTCAGCCAGCTCTTCCCTATTGTGAACTTGTGTATTTTTAAAAATAATGTAGACATAGGGCTTTACATTTATGTCAATCAATTTCATCTGGTTCTCAGTCCAAGCCCCCTCCGTCCATCTAGTTCGTTTTAAATCTTCATTCTACGGCCCCTTGCCACAGCCTTCCTATCATTTGGGGACTAAGTCATTAACACATGTATATAAAGGGCAAAAACAGGGGCCAAGCCCTCTCTTTGGTCAGTCTAACATGGCAGACACTGTGCATTACATAGCCCTCGAGGTGTGGCTGCCTTGCTGGGGCTGCAGCCTCTGGATGGGACTGTCACTCAGTCTCCTTTTCATTACCATGTGGAATCATGGAAATTAAAAATGAGAGCGCCTTAAAAGAACATGCCCCATCCCTCATAAATGAGGCCCAAAAGGGTTTAGAAACTTGCCTGTGGTCACTCAACTTACTAATGGTGGAATCAGACTAGTATCCAGGTCTCCATACCTCAATCCTGTGTTCTCTCCACTAAAACACAAGATTGTGCTGAGACCAAACGGCATTTTTCTAAATGACCACCCTACAATCTCTGTCAGGAAAGGAATAAGAGAACTCATATTAAATCACTCATATCTGTGTGCAAAGGGCAAATACTTGGTTAATAATTGACTTCAGAAACTTGCCAGAGATTGGGATGTCTCCTTTTCTAATTTTTTGAAAACTGGGTATTTGTCCATTTGCCTCTCCTTGAATGAATCCTACTCTGTTTTCAAGATTTGTCAAAGAGGCCCCTGAAGGACATCTGTAGGTTTGTCCAGCAACTTGGATTCTAATGGGTGTGTTTTTCCAAGGCCAGTTAGTTTTCTATTGATCTACCCTGGGCTCTGGTACCCACCTTTAGTATCTATTCTTCCATTTTTTTGTTAAGGTTACTCTCTCTGGAAAAGATAAAAATTCTTTTGGTGGGCAAAGTCCTAATGAGCTATTCTTTCCATGTTCTCTTTCGCTTCATTGTCTAACATTCTGCTTGGCCTCCAGCATCAGGTCTGAGTTGCTTTTGTGCGTTCACACTTGGTTGCATGGTCACACCCTGCTTTTGCGTGTATATGTACAGTCTTCTGAAAGCATGGGCCCAACCCAGAGCGCCCTGCTGCAGTCATGGTGATTTTTATAAATCTTTTCCTTTTTCTTCCCAATGGAATTAATGAATTGTTAAAAATTTATTTTGGAATATCTTCTATCCTTCCTATCCTTTCTACATAAATTCTTATTTAAGGATTCAGGCTAGAATCCCACTGGGTCAGACTTTTCTTTCCAAACTCTCTGAAATTAGCTTGGCTCAACTCTGTGTCCAGCACTGACTTCCTGTACCCTTATCACTTTTGAGACAAAATGGTCACTTTCCCTCTTGGTTGTAGTTACTTCCACATCATCTCAATTTATTTATTGTTGGTCAAAATGCCCCTTCCCTCCTAGAGATAATAATAATAATAGCATGAACAGTGCACGTTTGGTGGGAGCTTCCTTGGGCAATGCGCTGGTCCTTCCCCTGCAGTCTCTCTTGGGATCCTCAGGGCACCACTGCTACCGCCCAAATGACAGGGTCTCATGGGGGTCAAGGTGCTTGCTCAAATCTACATAACTTGCGCCTCTACAGGCTGGCAGAGCAAGGATACACACCCAGGCAGTCAGATGCCAGATCCTACTCTGGAGACGAAAGAGTCAATGAGGCAAATCGGGACTTTTGCTGATGCTAGACTTATAGCAAAATTAAACCCCAGCTGTTGTCTGAATAATTGAAATCTTCCCACCACTACTCCGTCTTGCAGAGTACTTAGAGCAGTGCCCGGCACATCAATGTTGGATAATAGTATTATATCTTGCCTCGTTGCCAGGTTTAAAAAAAAAAAAAAAAAGGTATACCACTAGCACAGCACAGCCTTGGCACAGCAGATTCCACAAAGTCATCTTTCTTCCTGCTGCTGTTTTAAGTGTACCCTGTCCCCTCCATCTCCAGTCATAACCAGCTAGGAGTGTTAGCTATTAACTTGGTCAGTTGTTAATCTCTCTCCGCAAGAGCAAACAGTCCTCCCTCTGCGTTCTGAGGGATTGTCCCCTTCCCCCATTATGTCTTGGGTCATAGGCAGACTGGGCAAATAGAATATAGAAGAGATGGGAGTGCCTGGAGGCTGTTGGACAGTGGGCGCCCTCACCTTTGGAATGCACCTATTTGAAAACTAAGAGGCAATGCAGTGTCTTGGAAAGAGCATGATTGGGCCTGAAGGCAGAGATATGGGTTTAAATCTTGGCTCTGACATTGGGGGTTGTGTGATCCTTCCTTAAAGCTCCTTAATCTCTTGGAGCTTTAGTTTGTCATCTGTAAAATGGGGGTGGGGTGGTAGAATAACCCCGAAGTGTCTACTTTGAGGGTCTGAGTGGTCTCTGGAAAGCAGTAGCATTCTATAACTGTCTACACTGTTATTACAGTTCATAATAATATTACCTGTGCCACCAGACATATTTCAGCGTGAAATCAGTCCCACTACCTGAGACCTTGCTGGAAAAATTTTAATGGCCTCTTGGCCCCACCCATGCTTGTGAGAACCCTGCCAGCCCATACCTGCATGCCCACTCTCCAGGGTTCTTGGCCTAGACATTACACATTGATTTCTTTCAGAACCCCAAGCCTGCTTAGATCTTGGGAAGGTGGAAGGCCGCCGTGCTGGATTCGGGCAAGTGGAGCCGAGAGTGGTACACCGTCGGCTTAAATAGAACATCGGCCCCAGGGCTGCTCCCGGGTGGGCTCCTGAGCTAAATCCTCCACCAGTTCCATGACGTCATCGGGCCCTCTCCCCCTGCTCCGGCGGCCGGGGCGCGGGGTGGGGGGGGCGCGGGGGGGGCGCGGTGGGCGCCCTCCAGGGGAGAGTGCAAGGAGCGCGGCGGTCCCTGAACGCACTATTTATTAGCCCTCCCTAACCTAGGACTGGGCTAGCAGGCGCCCTTCCAGGCTGAGGCTGCGCTGAACTCAGGTATTTATAGCCTGCTGTGGGGCCGAAACAGAGAGCTCCTGTCCCCGGCAGCGAACGCGCACAAGCCCGAAGTCGTGCTCACAGTCACACTGGGACGACTGGCCGCCTGGGTCCGAGGCGGCGCTGTAGGCCCTGGGCGGGGCGCGGTGCTCGAGTCCAGCTCGGCTCCTGCGCCCTTGGAAGCGGTTCAGGAATCTGCCGGAGCACCGTCCGGGTGGGCCCGCGCCCGCCTCCTCCCAGGCCCCGCTGCGCCGGCCCGCAGCTGTCGGCCACGTTCACCACGGCCCCCCTTGCGAAGACAATGCCCCTAGTTCTGGTTTCTTTGTGAGCGGGGGATGGTTGGTTTGTCTGGAGGAGAGCTAGTGAGTAAGCAACCAGAGAAGGGGTTAGGGAGCCGGAGCGCTTTTCTGTGCAAATGTAAAGCACTGGAAACACATAACCCTCCCCTCCCTCCCAACCGCCCTCCGCCCTTCGTATCTCGGATCCCTAAAATCCCCATAACTCTGGGCAGAACCAGGACCCGCCAAGTTCTCCGTACGCCCCGAGAAGGGCAGAGAGCAGAGGAAATGAGGGAGGCATCGATGCTCCCCTGCTCCGGCTGCAGGCTTTTCCGCGCCTCAGTGCCTGTCGGCCTCGGTGACCTGAAAAAGGCGGCGGATCTGAACCTCCTCCCCGCTGAGCGAGGCCGCCTCCATTTCAGCCCTGTCGATCCTATTTCTGAAGGTCCTCAGAGAAGGAGATCCCATAATTTACTTGATGACCTGTTTCAGTTTTTAGCAACTAGGAAATTCTCCCTTCTTCTAACCTCAATTCACAGGGCCACGGATTACGTCGATTTTCTCTGGTTTAGAACGCAGATTGTTTTGTTTCATCCTATTGCGGTTGGTCTGTGTCTGTCTGCTCTCTGGGATGACCCCTCCCCGGCCAGATCGGAGGTTTAACCCAGGCCTCAATGGCTCTGGGGCATTTGTCCCCCTTCGGCTTGACATTTTCTCTCTTGGGTTCCCTGCACTGCCTTGTCTTGATTTGTCCGTTCCATCTTTGCTGATTGCTTCTTAGTTTTTCTTTTTCAATCTTTGTATTATGGGTATTTCTAAGTATACAGGAAAGTAGAATAATAAATCCCAGGTACACCACATCTCAGTTTAAGCAATTAGCAACTCACAGGTAAATCATGTTTTAACTCTACCCCAGTTTCTTTCCCCATCTCCATACTGAATTATTTTATAGGGGGCGCCTGGGTGGTTCAGTTGGTTAAGGGTCTGCCTTTGGCTCAGGTCATGATCTCAGAGTCATGGGATGGAGTCCCTGCATCCGGCTCCCTGCTCAGCGGGAGTCTGCTTCTACCTCTTCCCCTCCCCCACTGCTTGTGTTCTCTCTCTCTCTCAAATAAATAAAATCTTTATTAAAAAAAACTTCCTGATATTCTAACATTTCATCTACAAATACTTCTGTATGTATCTTTAGATGACAAGTCTTTAAAAAAAATCACCCATTATCATCACTCTTAAAAAAGTAACAACTCCTTAATATCAATAAATATCCAGTAATTGTTCAAATTTCCTTGCTAATCTCACTGTTAAGAATAATTGGTTTGTCTGAAAAGTCTACAGATTTGTTTGATATGTTTCTTAGGTTTCTTTTGATCTATAAATTCCCTGTCCTTTTTTTCTTATAGTTTAACATTTATTGAAGGAAATGGGTCAACTGGGCATACAAATCACTTCAGGATTATTAAAATGCAGATTGTAATTCAGGAGATCTGAGGTAGGGCCTGAGACTCTGCATTTCGATGTGCTCCCAGGTGATCCTGAGTGCTGTGTGTGATGGACCACACTTCGAGAAGTAAGGCCGTAGCTTCCCAGATTCTGGATTCTGCTGATTGTGTATCTGAGGTGTCTTTTAAACATATTCCCAGTCTATCTCCTGTATGTTCACTAAGTTGGTACTTACAGATCTAGAGGCTTGATCAGATTCAGGGTTGACATTTTAAATCAAATTTAATTAATTAATTCATTTAACTTTAAAAAATTTGAGTATCGTTGACACTTGGGTTGATTTTTTGGCAAGACTACTTTGTCAGAGGGGGTGTATATTTCCTCGTGCATCTCATTAGGTGATTACAGATTGTCTCATTTTGTCGTTGTTATTACGTTCAGATTGGTTAGTGGGTTCCAGTGTGGTCAACTTGAATATTCCATTATAGAGCTCTTAATTAGTGGATGATGATCCTTGTCTAGACCCATTATTACAGTCCCCTAGTAGAAGGATACCCTTGAGGACACCCTAGCACCCTTTCTGTGCTTTTCTTTGGAATCTCTACAGATGTCATTTTCTCCATGAGTTCTTCCCTGTCCACTCTTCCAAAAGGATCCCTCTCTCTTCTCCGTGTCTGCATTCTCATGGAATCAAAGTTTTAAAAGGTCATTCAGTCCAATCACTTTATTTTATAGATGAGAAAAACGGAAGTTAAATTGGAAGGGTCCAATGTCACAGAGCTAATCAGAATCAGCAGGTCTGAACTTAGACTTCCAGTCATTTGGATTGGCAATCAAGAAATCATGAGTGATTCTGTAAAGAAGGATTTTGGCAGCTGGACGAAGGCCTAAGCATAGAATCTTAGAATGGCGAAGCCAGATAGAATATTAGATTTGGTAATCTCTAATTACCAGAATGAGAACACTGAGGCCTAGAGCTTGTAAGTGACCTTCCTAGATTACACAGCTAACTCTTGGAAAATCTAGGGCTTAACTAGGGACTGAGGGTGAACAGGGGTAGTAGTGAGGGAACAGAGTCAGAACAGCCATGTGTTTTTGGAGTACATGGGACTGGAGAGAGAAGATGGGATCTAAAGGTAATATGATTGAAGAAAAGGGTTTTCATGGATGTTTGAGGCAGAGAGGATACTCAGTGAATACATGGTGGATAAATGCACAGAGGGAGGAGCACGTTGGGAATGCCTAGGGTGGAAGTGATGGAATGGAAGAGAAGATGCTGAAGATAGTGGTGGACATTGGTCTGGGGATGATACTGGAGTCCTTTCCTACCCTGGTGAGTGAGAAATGGGGGTGGGGTGTCCTTTGAAGAGTGAAGTAGGGAAGTACTGGAGGATGTCTAGGGAAAATAATATTTCAGTTACAGTGGGAAGAAAGAGAGAGGGCTGAGGAAGGGGTGGACAATATCCAGACACACTTGAACAGGGGTTCTGATGGGCTGAGAGGGGGATGGACAGGAGGAGAGCGAGGCCTTGCTTGATGCCTGGGCTCTATGTCACAGCCTCAGACATACACTCAAGGACAGAGGAATGGCTGACATAAAGACCTGACCGAGATCCCCCACCCCTCTTTTTTGAGGGAACAGGATGCCCATAGACATTAGAAAAAGGGAAAGCATCTGTACCATCCTATACAGTCCCAGGGCCCTGTAGGGCCCAGGTGAGAATGGGGGTGGTAGAGCTCATTTACGGTGGCCACATTTCTGCTTTGGTAGGTGGGGAGGGTGTTCTCTCTGTGAATTGGCCTGGCAGGTAGGAATGTACCTTAGACTATGGGGAAGGAAGGCTGGGCACTGGTCCAAGGTATCCTTTGATTTGGAAAGAGGAGAGTAGCTGAGAAAAAGGGTGACCTGGGTCCTGGCAAAAGCCAGTCATGATAGCCCAAACTGGTCTGCATATAGGCCACAGAGTTGGGCCTACCTGCTTTTACTTCTGTACTCACTCCCTAAACTGTCAATTACCTCTTTTATGCCTAGTAGAATGCTACCCTTCCAGCTCCAAAGCTATCTCCTCTATAAGACTTTTCCCAATGCTCTAGGTAGAAACCGATCTTTTCCTTCTCTGACTTTTCATTGCCTTGCTTCTCTCTCCAATATGGAATGTGTATTTTGCTATGTATTATTCACCTGTCTCCAGGACACTTTAAGCTCCCAGAAGACAGAGACCATATGTTACACAGCTCTGTGTTTTTCATGGTACCTGGCATGTCTTACCCACATCAGATGTCCAATATAACTATTGGTTAATTGAAAGAAAGAATGTGTGGCGAAATCCCCAAATGGAAATCAAGGTATTCTAGGTGAATTTCCACAACTTCCAAGGATGAATATATTGACCAAATAAAGTGGACTGAATGTCCAGGTTGGGGAGAGATAAGGAAGGTGAATCCAAGTCTGCAAGAAGTAGTCCTCTGATTGCAGCCAAGGGAAATCTATAGCTGAACAGCTTGTAACAAGACTAGGGCACATGGGGCATGATTTATATGAGAGAGACAGAAGACAAAAGCATTTACTCATCTATCAAGAATGATGAAAACCTACTTATTCTGTGCTAGACCCTGGGGATGGAGCAGAAATGGGACAGAGTCCTTGTCTTCAAGGTGCTCACAGCATGTCAGTGCTAGAGCAATGGTGTGCTAACAGCTTAACAGCAGGATCTCCAGGAAGGGAGAAAAAAACCCAGCAGCAGCAGCTCTGATTGTGGTGTTCCGTGGTATAAATACTCCCACTATGGCCAATTTCAAGCTACCAACGTGACATCACTGAAAATGGGGCTGGAGCTGATGCGCCAGCAAGAGAGCTGGCTCTAGCACATCACTGAGGAAGGAGCTATCTGCGTATCTGCAGGGCCTATGGCCAGAAGAGAGACATTTATTGGGAGTGAAAGAAAAGCAGCCAGGGCAAACAATGATGTCTGTTTTCCCTACGAAAGAGAATGGTCTCGGTGTCAATAATCTGACGTGTATCCTGAGGGAAGAAAAGGTGATAAATTAAGTGGTGTTGATGAGTGGTGATAGCATTATTAGAAAGATAGCCCACTGCTATCTACACTAAAAAAAAAAAAAAAAAAAAGTAGCCTGGCCTGTAGGTAAATCTTAGGACATGGCTTTCCCTGCAGCCAGAGGGGCAGTCTTTGGTCATTTTAGGAGCCAATGTCTGTCACGGGTAATTAGATACTGATACATACGAATATTATATGATGATATTAACATAGATCATTTATTGAGTAACTATTATGAACCAGGCCCACTTCATATGTTTTATGTTTAATCCTTACCACCCTGCGCTGTTGGTATTTGTATTCTCATTTTTACAGGTGAGGAAACATCACCTCAGTGAAATGAAGGAAGGTCCTTCTTTTCCCAGTTTATGCCGGTTCGTGATAGGCTTCATGAACCTGAAGGTTTCCTGCATGAGATGCAAACAGAGAGCTCAAGAAGACAGTCTAACTTATACAGCATGTACTGGACGCCTGATCATCTTGTGCTTTGTTACCTAAGAGACCACTTCTTGAGTATTCTAGACACAAGGGATTTGAGTCTTCATTTTAAGGAGGATGCTGGAAAAAATGGAGTCTATCGAGAGAAGAGTTGTCAAGATAGTCACGGGTCTGTACATCGAGTCACATGAGAAACTGGGGATGGTTAGCTCAGTGAAGATAATAGGAGATGCTGTGGAATCAGATCTTCAGCCCTGTGAAGGGCAGTCACATGAGGAGCAAGAAGGCATGTTCTATGGGCCTCAGAGAGTGGAAATAGGCCCACTGGATGGAGACGGATGGGGAACTCAGTCATGTATCCCACAAACACAGACTGGGCAACTATTGTGTTCCAAGCATTGTGCTATGTGCTGACAGGGGAAGGATGTGGCGATGAACAGGACACATCCTTGTTCAACATCGGGAAGAACTTTCAGAAAGTCAGAGCGGTCCAGCAATATGGAATAGGACTCTGGAAAAGTAATGAACTTCCTATCCTTGGAGTATCCAGGAGGAGGCTGGATGTGCACTTATCAGAATGTACCAGAATGAATCTTTTTGTTGAGAGGCAAATGGGACTAAATCCCCTTCCAGTTCAGAGATTCAGAGTCTACGTTCAGCCTTGCTTTGGCAGGCTGGAGTGCTATACTGAAAACATGTCATCATGACCCCCTCCCACCAGCTTTGCCCACCCAGCTGCATGCTCTGCGTTCTCTGACAGGGAGTTGTGGTAGGCCAGACAGACTGGAAAGTGGCTGCCATCTGTGACAGGGATGATGGAGTTTTGGCGGGTTTGTGTGGGCTCAAGGAATGCAGCATTGAAGCCATGTACACACAACCTGCTTAAGAACATCCCATGGGCAGAAAATGTTTTCTTCCTCTTCAGCCCTCCTCTGTTGCTGTGCCAGGCGGGCACAATGGTGCCTTTGAGAGGGGCAGCTGGAAGGGGGTGTTGGCAGGGAGGCTGGAAGTAGAACATTGCAGCTGGGGGGGGGCGCCCAAATTCATTTCCAGGAGCAAGCCTGCTCTGGGTGCCAGTTTCCAAAACAAAACTGCTGTTTCTCAGAGCTCATGGTGGTGGGTTGCCTCAGAGTTGGACAGAAGGCAAAGCCATTTCCTATACACTGCTCCACCCTCCCCAAGTTCAAAAAAAAAAAACAACCCAAAAACAAAACTGGTGTATTGAGATATTCTTGCTCTGGATGCAGATTAACTGGTTTTGCTGTCTGTCTGGGTCTCTCGGGGCAACGTGGGGTGGATAGGGTTTTCTGAAAGGTCCAGCTTTTTGGCAGACATAGCAGATCTGATTGCCATGGGGACTGGCAGGGCCCAGGGGGCAGGTAGGCTTCTGGGCCCTAGGAGAGGGCTGAGAATGGAGACCCCTTCTTCTGGCTTTCAGGGTCACTTCCTCTGACCCCACAGCCACCCGGCACCCTTGCTGCCACATGGGCTCTGCCCACTTACTGTCTTAACTCTCTCTGGTGGGAAAGAAGTGGGAGAACTCTGGCATTTCCTGCCCTGGGTTGACAGTTGTCCCAGACCCTCTGCTACTTTCAGAGGTCCTAGCAACAGCTCAGGGATGGATGTGGGAGGACTTCCCACTCAAGGCACTTAGAAGGCACAGTGCCAGGCTGCAAGCTCAGCTACCTCCCCTTGTGTTTTAAATGGAGCAAGGTGGGTCCTTTTTATTTTGATGGCTTCCAACAAAAACGTCTCTCTTGAGGCTGGTCAAGTGGTAATTTCTATTAGTGCTTACACTAATTATGGGATTTTTCACACTTTGGTTCAATTTTATAATGAATAACTATAGAGCAATTACTTCATTTCAGGCACTGTGCTAGGCCCGGGGATCCAGAATGAATAAGATAGAGACCTTGCTTCAGACAGCTGACTGCCTAATAGTTAATACCAAATCCTACATGGGAGCCCAACTATCGACTCGGGGACACGTGCCTTAGGTGGAAAGCAGAGTGTAATGCCCCAGAGGTCATCTCTTCCAGGGAGAGGAGGAACTGTGGGGGCACATGGGCCAGAAACTCATCTGATCTTAGGGTTCTTACTTGTTTTTAGGAGACTTAGTTTCTTTGTATCAATAATGGGAATAATATACACCATACAGAGTTGTTATAAGGATTAAATAAGACATGAATGAAGATGCCTGGACACAGCTTGTCTCAAGGTAAATGATTGCTGCTATTATTAATCTGTTGATCCTAATGGACTTGAGATATAACATGTATGTGTGCACAGTGGTGTTTATGTGATCCTTTGTTAGATTAGATATGCTTCCTGAAAGAGTCCGTTCTTCTACCTTCTTAATTCCTCTTCTGTAGAAGACTAGGATCAGCAAATTTATGACCTCATGAAGATAGATAAACAAAGGCCTACCCACTAGAGCCAACAAGTCATATCCGTATATAATATCCTCTGTTATATAACCCAGTTGTAGGAGCAGTAAAGGACTGGAATGCTTCTATTCCCTGAGGTTCTTGAATCTCTTGAGTGTGGAGATGATGATGATGAATTCTTTTCAATATTCTAAAAAGTCTAAGAGAAATGATACATTTCCCACTGACAGAAGCTCACAGTTTATCACTACTTGGATGATGCATCTCTTTGGTAGACGTTGCTTAGGGAAGTTATTGACTAAGGGAACTTCAGGGCAGAAAAGTTAAACTCACTGGGGCAGAGGTTAGCCTAGTGATCTTCCAGAAACCCGCTGTGGGGGTGCCTCCTAGCCCGACAGGCTGTCACATGACCCCAACCAGGGGTCATCTGAGACTGAGTACGGCCTCATCTAGCCTCTGTGCTGTGTATCTCCCCACTGCTTTGTGAAAATGTGCGCATGAGAATTCATCCTTAAAAGTTATTCCAAAGTCCTTGGAAGACACAAAGTATGTATAGCCAGGAGTCTGCAGACAAAGAAAATCAAAGCAATTCAAAAAGAACAAAGGAAATGGAAAAGAACAAGAGAATAAGAGCATATGGATGAATGGCAGCTTGAAGTGAAATACAGGGTTCACATTTGTGGGAATAAAAAAAGAGGGGTCATTTAAGAGAGGGAAAAATTTACATGGCTGAAACTGTAAACAGACAGTGGCATTTTGTAAGAAAAAATCCACAGAAACCATTTCTTCTTATTTGGCCTTAAGATTTTAAGGATCCGTGGAGGAAACTTGTAGCCAGTACATGGCTGAAAGATGTAGAGAGGGAGGATGGAGCTGTGTTGAAAAATGGGTAAAGATGTAAGAAACTGAAGAATCACAGAGGTCCCCCCAGAGACCTGATTTTAAAGAAACAAGGGCTAATATTCTTATGGGGTTGAAATAAGGCCTGCATTAGAGCAGCGCTGACCTAACTGCTGAGATCTTGGCTTCCCTTTCTTCTCTGTCTCTCTGTAGTTTAAAGTGCTCTACCATGAATTTGGGTTACTTTTATAATCAGGAAATGAGGGGCCTGCATAGTAGGAGGGAGCAGGAAGGAACTGAGGTGGGGACCCCAGCAGCAGTAAGGACTGGGCGATGGGCAGGAAGGACCGTGAGCTGACCAGAACTGCCTTGGGTGGCCTCAGTGTGACAATGGTGCTGGAGTGACGGAGCCATTGGCCTTGACTGAGGAAGGGAATAGACCAGAAGGAGGATGTCTCTCTAAGGCCTGTTCCAGCCTCCCTTTGACTCTAGGGTTTAATGCATAATCAGGTTGCCTGCCACCTTTTTATTTTCCAGCAACTGAAAATCCCTTTGAATGCTCTCACCTTTCCCTTCCCCAGGAGCATGTTTTCATTTCATCTGCCTTGGATTTGCGGCCGGGTTGATGGGCTGAGTGTTTGGCCGGTTCCCATCTTCATTACTCCAAGCTCTGAAGGGCTCTACCTGCTCACGCTGAGAAGGTCTGGATGCCAGAAGAGGCCTGGCTTGAAGTGCTTGAAGATTTCTTCCTCGCATTTAAGAGTGTGCACTATTGCTGGCGAAGACTGAGGCAGGATAAGAGAATGCCCCCAGTCGGAGCTTGTGCCACTTACTGGCTCGGTGAACTTGGCCAGGCTACTTAAACTGTAAAGTCCTTGATTTCTCTCTTTTGAAAAATAATGGCACTTGATTGAAGTAGCTAAACGTATCTGCCCAATCTTAAAATAATCTGATGTACTTGTTATTAACTTGTAATATTGTAACTTGTAATATTAACATGGCTTGCTCAATGTTAGTTTTAGAATTTAGGATTCTCATAGACAAGGCCCATATCATGAGGAGCATCAACTCTCCTTAGCACTGTGCCCAGCACACTCCCTTTTGTAAAAGTAAATTTCTAAAAATTGAGATGAAATCCACATAACACAGAATTAACCTTTTTAAAGTGTATAATTCAGTGGCATTTAGTACCTCCACTCACACTGTCTTTTTAAAGTGTTGGAATAACACAATCAGTTGGGTTGGTTCCATTTTGTTGTAGTAACAAAATGCTGCACTGCACCTCCATGCTTACCCTCCCGTGAGCTTGCATGCAGGAAATTCTCTAGGTGTGGGTTGCAAAGAACCTTACTGGGTCATACGGACTACAAATGCATTTTCAGTTCAGCGTATATTGCTAAAGCGCTCTGCAAAGCAGTCACCACTTGCATTTCCACGGCGGCGGCTAAGCGTTCCCCAATTCTGCGCATGCTCACCATCGCGGGGCAGGGGTAATGAACTAGCTCTGTCAACATCAGCACGGAGAGATCTCGAGAACATCGTGGTGAGTGGAAAAGGCAAGTTGTAGGGCACAAAAGGATTGTGGGGGAACTCAGGTCTCTCTGTAAGATGTTCTTCCTTTGATTAAAAAAATACTTGAAGGGAATAAAGCAAAATATTGACAAATATCATTTCTAAGTGAGGGGGAAATGGGAGTATTTGATATATTGTTCTTGGGACTTTGTTGCATTTTAAAAAATCCTCAATTAAATGGGGGGAGGGGAGGCAGTGATGTGCAGATTCCCAAAATATACAGGATAACAGATTTTTTTGAGCAGCTTCCAAATCTGGATTCACTTTTCCCCATGCAGAAATTCATATTAGTGGAGCCAGCTAGCCTTCCCTTGTGAACATTGTTTTAAAGTAGATAAAATATCAAGGAATTTTGGAAGTTCTTATTTTTAGCCAGTAAAATGAAAAATTTCCACAGCATGTAAAATAAAGCACTCTAGTCGAAGCCTGCCTGGTTGGCTCCACCTAACTATGATCACGTCTAAGAACCTTTCCAAAGCTATTCTGAGCCTGGGGTGGGGGAGGTGACTCACTTCGTCCCTCCCTCACCCCAGCCCCTATCTGTTTATTCAGGTGAAATCAGATTAAAATGAACCTTAACGGTAGCTTTGGAAGGGACGAGAAGTCAGAGATGAAGAGATCCTGTGAGAAGCCTTAGACCAGGGATGTTGAGAGTCATGGGGGTGACATGCTGGCTTCTTAATTAGCATCAACCATAATTTATGGAGCATCCATTTTCCAGAACAACACTAGCTTTCATAGGTCTTCCTCTGTGTTACTGGGAAAGAAGCATTCAGAGCGAGCATGTGCAATATTTTTTATGCTCTCTTTTTGAGAAACATAAAAATCTCATACCTACTTTTAATGCTATCTGAAATATTAAATACAAGCATGTGAACAAAAGGAGATCACATATGCCCCATATCTAGTTGAGAATCTGAGTTCTAAACTGTGTATCCAGTATCCAGGTTTTGCCTGGCCTGACCATTTGTAGGCTGTAGACTTCAGGGGAGCTCCTTACCCTCTCTCAGCTTCTATCCCCTACTCTGGGAGGGTGATTATGATACCTGCCACTTGGGGCTGCTTGCAGATTCTGTGAGGCACTTAGCTCCACTGCTAGCTTTTAAAACAAACAAACTATGAAACCTTTAATCCGGATAATAGCCTTAGAAGTAGGCTAACCCCTTTCCTTCCATTTTATAGATGAGAATACTGACACCCAGACACATTGTTCTACAAGTGACTTAACCTAACTGCAGAACAGGGTTCACCTCTTGGTCATGTGCAACTGGGCCAGGCGCCTTTCACGGTGCCCGCCCTGGCCGCGTCTCTGCAGGTGAGCAGGAGATCTAGAGTTATCTTCTCCCCTGCCTGAATCTCTGAGCAGCTCAAAATAGCATCCAGAGTGATCTGGCTCACGTGGCTCCCTAGGACCCCTGGATCCAATTTCCTTAGCACTAGTTAAGTGAGGATACTGTATTAACCAGCTGTTGTGTGTTCTATCAGCTGGGCTATAAGCTTTCAGAGAAGCAACCAAGTCTCCTGGTCCTTCTCAATAAGCCACTACCCTCAAAGAAATAGGCTGTGTTTCCCGTGAGATTTTTAATGAAGACCTTCCCTGCATAATCTCAGGTTAGCTTTAAGTCTTACCCACCCAGATTTTGACCAGTGTGACACACACACACACACACACACACACACACACACACACACAGCAACTATATTGACTTTACTATCTGTTCCCCTCACAACCCCTAACCTTTGTGCTCTTTCTCAAGTTGCTGCACCTCTTGGCCTCAGCTTCCTCACCCATAAAGTGAAGATGTGAATATTTGCCCTGGATGTTCCAAGGATCAGAATGAAACGAGATGCTGTATGGGAAAGCCTTTTGTAGACTTGAAGGCATAACTCTGACTCTCCTGTGGTCCAGCATGAACCCATTCCTTTCTCAATGGAGCCGTTTAGAATGACTGTGTCTTCTGTTCTTTTAAAGCATTTCTTAGCAGACCCACCTAGCTGCTTCGGCTGAGAGGGAACCAAATGGGCCCACATTCAACAAAGGAGGAAGAAACTGTGCATCCATGCTGAAGAATTCACGGAGTTTTAGCACTTTCAAGGTAGATCTCTGTTTGGTGAGTTCTAAGCTAAACTCATTCCCGGAGACCTAGAATCTTCTTACTAGTTTCCAGCAATAGAATCTTGGTCAAGTTACTTAATGTATCTGAGCCTCGGTGTCTTTATTTAAAAAATGTGAAGATACTTGCCTCACTGGGTGCTTGTGTCAAATGAGGACACATAATGGTAGGCAGTCCAAGCATCTGACTTTTTCCTCTTCCCTTTGTACTTTTCTCTTCCTTCTGTTTACCCTTCTACACTTCTGTGCCTCAGCTTGCTTTTCCATGAAATGGGGATAACAATACCTGGCCAGCACAGCTCACTGGGTTGCTGTGTGACTATGCGATGAGCCGAGATCGGGCTTTGAAAACAGTGATGTGTAGTAGAAACCCCTGTAGGGGTTATTCTTGGGATCACTGACCTCGAACCGAGGAGTGCACTGGTCCTCACAGGCCTGGGCTGTTGTGTGTAGCAGCTACTTTAGCAGGTCACTTCGCCAGCTTCTGCTCATGCTCTCCCCGAGACTCCTGATGCTCTCACATCTACCCGTGGTGCTCTGCGGCCTCCCAGCCCCTGTCACCCACACGCCCCCCCATCCCATCTGCCTCTCTGTCCTCCTCTGGATCACAAGGCACGGGACCGTCCACTCACCGCTGTCTGGTGCCTGCCCCAATTCTGCAGGCTGTTAGAGATGGCCTGCACGTGACCCCCTCCCTGCATGAATAAATACTACAAAGACTCATTATGGGTAGATAAGGAACACAGGAAATACTCCCCCTGCAAGCCCCCAACAACCCGTAGATGGAACAACTCCACCCCCTCCAGAGGTCCCCAGCGTCTTTTGCAACGAGCCCACTAGCCCTCTCTGTGGTTGAGGAAGAGCCCTTGTGTCTTGGACCCGAAGGAAACCATGGGCAAGGCGAGCTGCAGAGGCAGGGGAGCTGAGCTGCTCTGTCCTGGGCATAGTTTCAAGGCCAGCTGCAGGGAGAACAAGCAGGCGCTGTGCGTCTGTAGCTGGCAGTGCTGAGGCCAGGGCTGTCCTTCACTTGGGGTAGATTTAAAGAGACCCCACCAGACGGTCATGCCAACAGGAAAAATGCACGCCCGTCTCTGTTGGCCTGGCTCAGTCTCCAAGCCCGGCCCCCCTCCTCCTCCACTGCAGCTCCCAGGCAGTGGGTTAGAGACCGTGGGCTAGCTCCTCGGCCTCTCCCAGGTGTAGCTGGTCCCACCTGGGAACACACGGCCCTGGCTCCTGGGCCTTTCTGTCCTCCAGACTGAGCTGGGCCCAAGTTGCAGGGATTAGCCCCTTGGAAGTGGTAACCCAGCACCTGAAGGGGAGGGGCAGGCAGATGAGTCAAATGGAAGCAGAGACTCTCCAGCTTTGTGTTTCGTTTGTGGAAACTCCCTGTGAGCACAGGCTGCCTTCCACAGGGAATCGAGGGGCTTTCCCACACTGCTTTAGGCCAAATGCTCCTGTTCCAAGGGGTGCCCAGGCCCCACTTGACTGCTAAATGTAGGCTGAGGGACAACGCTGGTGGGCCCAGCAGAGCCCAACCCGGCTAAACGCGTTGGTAGCTGAGAGCTAAGGGCTGGGGAACCCACACCCTGACGCCCCGCAGAGCAGAGACAGGCTGGTGTGCACAGACATCTGGGCTCTCCGGTGGCCGGAGACCAAGGAGGCCTTCTCCTAGCGGTGAAGAGACTTCTGAGGGGAGCTCAGCAGGGGTGGGCTGAGTGGGAGAGAAGCCTCAGGCAAGCCCGCGTGAGGCAGGCTGCTGCAGGCGCCGGGAAAGGTAGGTAAACACGAGTGTGCCAACAGGGACAGCTACAGAATTTGAGGGGCCCAGTTCACGATGAAAAGGCAGGGCCCTCTGTTAAAAAGTTATCAAGAATTTCAAAACAGTGACACGAAGAACATTAACCGGAGGCCCATCTGAGCAAGTGCACACCCACAAAGCCGACCCTGGGTACCTCTGAGTCGGCTCCTTGAAGCAGCTGTGACAGCAGAGGCCGAGTGAGTTGGGAGATATCTGCCCTGTGGCTGCTGGCTCCCAGACCTTTACCGGCCTTGGAGCATTTTCTCCCCGCCTCTCCCCTGACAAGCAGCCTGTCTCCCTGTGCTGGCAGCAACTACGTCTGCGCCTCTCTGAAAAGGGGGAACTGCAAGGCCACGGTGGGGACAGGGCTGAGGACAGGAATGGACCTCTAGGCCCCAGAGCCCCAAGGCCTCCCTGGACAGGCCAAGGAAGGCAGGTCAGAGGGAGGTTGCAGAGGTCTCTGGGAACAGGATGGAAACAGAACAAATGGACGCCACTCTGGATCACTTCTTAAGGACCCCAGGGACATGTCCTGAGGGTGTGTGTGAGACAGTCCAGGACCAGAACCAAGGTCTGGGAAGCCTTACCTCCAACTCTATGTGGTCGTGGAGCTTCTTGCAGGTGGCTGCAAAGGTCTCTGAGGTGCCAAATTCAAAGTACCACAGCTTATTCTTCATCCTGCCCCATGAAGCAGAAAGCCGGCTCAGTATTCTGTCTTTGAAACGGTTGTGTCAAATAGCTATGCTATTGGGGCTGGGAGATTCCCCACTCCTATGTTTTCAGTGCTTCTTTTTTTTTTTTTTAAAGATTTTATTTATTTGAGAGAGAGAGAGAGACAATGAGAGATAGAGAGCACAAGAGGGAAGAGGGTCAGAGGGAGAAGCAGACTCCCTGCTGAGCAGGGAGCCCAATGTGGGACTGGATCACGGGACTCCAGGATCATGACCTGAGCCACTTAACCAACTGAGCCACCCAGGCGTCCTGTTTTCAGTGCTTCTTAATCAGACAACTGGGGGTAGACATTTTTCATTGACTGTTCCAGCTATGAGAGAAAAACCCTTTCATTTCGTAGACATCATGGCTACTTGGCTGAACTGCCAACGGCTCTGAACTTCCTGGTCAGAGCAGGAGAAATGTGTGCTCGCCTCCTTATCTGGACCAAGGGAAGAGTTCTATGAAAATCAGCCACAGATGGCAAGTGACATCATGGTCTGATCATGGTCCTTTCTACTGCTAATGCAGAGGGACTACTGGTAGAGCCCTCTCTTGGGTATCGTTGGGGTACAAAGGGAAGATCAGACAGACTTTGGAGACTTGAGGTATATACAGTCTCGGGGCAGAGAAGAGAGAGTCCTACACGAAACCAGGCAAAACATGTGCTGCTCTGTCTATGCTCTGCCTGAGGGAAGCAGAGTGGAGAGAATGAGACACAGATTTGCAGACAAGGTGGAAAGAGAAGAAAAAAAGTGAGTTGTTTGGTAGCAAGAGCTCCCCCCGCCCCCCTCTTCCTCAATTGCATTTGCTTAGGTCACAGAAATACTTCATTTAGGAGAAGACCTTGTCATTTGCTTCAAAGTAAGAGCTCACCATTTTGAGTTTTAAAATTCTTCAACATTTTCTTTAGTGGGGGAAAAGAAAGGGATTCCCACGTAGCTGGGGGCTCGGCAAAGTCAGATGGTGTGCCCTGACACTCGGTCATTTTTATCAGATGGTCACACCAAGAAGTGTGTCTGCTGGTCTTCCATTCCTTCCATCCCACCTGTCATCCCATTATTGAGGGGCTGGCTAAGAGAAGGGACACCTGTCCAGTTGATAAGCTGGCAGATTTTGCTAAGGAAGGAGTAAACAAAATCACATTTTTCTTGGCACATTCTTCGGGACAGGAAGCCACCTTGTGCACTGCTGATCCTCCATCCTCAGATTTGTGGCCCAAGAGGAACGGAGCATTCTTTGGGGGGAAGAAGGCTCTTATTTCTTCCTAGTATTCCTTGGGCCATAGTAGATGAGTCTTCAGAATAAAAGACAACTATTATCTCTGCATTTCTCAAAGAGAACATAAAGATGATGAGACTGTTCTTCCATTGCATGACGATTTCTAAGGCCCAGATGACTGGGAAGTAGCCTGACTCTACGTATGTACGAAAAGGAAGAATAAGTAATGAGGGAAATAAGAATAGGCAAGATTTGGGGAGTTCTGCCTAATGAAGAAAGTTAGCAGAACCGGGTATACTTTTAAGTAGCCTGGTGCTTCTCAACTAGTGTGCTGCAATCAGGCACGCCTGGACTGTCAATCCCCTCGGTCTCTGGAGTGGCCAGGCTGGGGTCTAGGGCCAGCTGAGTCCCACTGTCACAGTGGGCATTCTTATCTGTATGCCAAACAAGTGTTTTTGTTTTCTACACCTGCCATGAAGTGAAAAATAATGCGGAACACTGTTCTAGATCACTGGTTCTCTGTAGGCACAGTAATGTGAATACAGATCACCTGGGGACTTCATTAAGATGCGGGTTCTGAATCAGGCGTTCAGGACTGGGGCCTGAGAATTCTGTGTTTTCTAACCACCTGCTGTTGCTGGTCCAGGGATCACACCTGGTGCTGTGAGGATGTGGAAACAGATGTGTGGTTCTGAAACATTAGTATTCATAAGAATTGCCTGGAGAATATGATTAACATGCTGCTTCCTGGGCTTCGACCTGTAGAGAGTCCCTGCAATTATTATGGGATGGGGCCCAGGAAGAGGCATGGGTGCCCCAGGGATCATTATGCAGGTGGTCAGTTGTCACGACTTTAAGAAGCATTCCTCTAGCTACCAATGAAGTGATGACCAAGGACCAGAAGGGACTGATTAAACCTGACAGAGAGGATTCCTCAGGGACGATAAAATGAGGGTCAACGCCTCTCCATAGACCATGATGGCAAAAGACCCAGGGACAGGAAAAACACAGACTGTCATAAATGTCAAGGTTGAGCATTCCTCTCCGGCAGTGAAAGCATCTCTGTAGCCAAGAGACCTGTGTTGTGATTCCATTTTCAAATATCACTTCTGGTCTGAATCATGACTTTTGAAAAGTTATTGCCAGGAGATTTAGAGTTTTAATAAAAATTTCCGGAAGCCACCAGCTATTTTTGCCCAGAAGTGGCTCTTCTGATAATCTAATAAGGTTAAGAGGTCATGGTCAGGTCAGTGTAGCAGAATGACTGAGAGGATCAAACAGACTCCTCGTCCATGGCTGGTAAGATGTCTGTTGCTGCCTGTGTAATCTCTGGCAAGCATTAAGCCTTAGTTTCCTCATCTGTAAAATAGAGTTGATAAAAAGATCTGCTTCGAAGCATAAGTGAGAAGATAAAATGAGGCAACTACAAAGCACTTCACATAATGCTGGCTGCACAGCAAGCTCACCAAGAATGTTAGCTACTTACATATTGGCTATTATTTCAATGTCTTGAGTTGACATATTTGGATAACACAGTAGGGCAAAAATGACAGATCAATTTGTGTGGCTATAGACATTATATGTGCACATTTTTCTAGGACAGGAAAAGATGTGATCCTATTTGTTGGATCATGTGTCTTGACTTGTGGTTAGAAATATATGTTCTCCACATGTTTAATCTAATAGGTTTTTCCAGATTACAGACCACACCCTAATCCTTGGTTAATTACCTTGACTGGTCACGCGACTGTCCAAAGACATGATGTTGATTAGGAATATGCTTCTGAGAAAGTGCATGTTTGGTGTGAGACAAAGCATTTAATGATCAGAGTTCAAGAAACTCATTGTGCCGGAACTAAATGGGGGTCTAGATGGGGGTCTGCTAGGTATACTGAAGAACAAAACACAGCACTACATGAGCCAGGCACCTAGGAAGGACAGACAAGGGAAAAGATCATGGAGTTGTGAGCTAAGCTTTAAGCACTTGGGGTTACCTAGGAAAAGGGACATCCAATTCTCAGTGAGGCCAGGGGCAATCAGAGAAAGCAACCTGGGGGGGCAATGCCAAGGTTGAGTTCCAAAGAATGTGGAAGGGAACAGAGAAAGTGGAACATTCCAGGCAGAGGAAGAAGCCTAGGCAATGGCGCAGGGCAAGAGAGAGCATAAACTTGCTGCAGGTGACCTGAACTCAAGGTGGGTGGGCTGCTGACTAGCCAGGTAAGGCTGGAGAGGCAGGTAGGTGCAGGTTTGTAAAGGCTGGGGATATTACACTTAGGTGTCTGGGCTTTATCTTTAAGTCTATAGTGTGTCATGGACCATCCTTACGTGAGGCTGCTGGCGCGGAGTGGGGGGCGGGTAGGGGGGCAGTAATGATCTGATCAAATTTGTGCTTTTTAAAAATCACTCTGTCCTAAGTGTGGAGAGTGGCTTAGAAGGGGTGGGTACAGACTGGAGGCCTAGAGAGTGGTTTGGAGGTGGTGTAGAAATCCAGAACAAATTGGGAAGGGCCTGAACGAAGGTAGTGACAGTAGAGTTATGGAGAAGAGAATGCACTCACAAGCAAAAAATTAGGAGGTGGAGTTGACAAAGCTGGTTGGTCGTGAGGAGCGAATAAGAAAGAGTCATCACAGTAACACCCAAGTTTTTGTCGTAGCATGGGAAATGGCAGGGGCTAGCCACTGAGAGAGGGACACAGGAAATCAATGCTCCAGTGGTGGTCCTCTTTATAACTAAAGGGCAGCACTTTGATGTTCTGGCCTCTCTGTCCATGCATCCGCCCATAGAACATCTGTTGAGCCTTCCTGTGGGCCAGGCACTGTGTAAGGCTTGGAGATAGTGATGAATAAGAGTCTCTGGCCTCACAGAGCTAACATACTTTTAATAGCTTCACCCAGACACTAACATTCGACCTTTGACCCACAGGGGACTATGTGTCCAAAATTTAAGAGCTTTTACTTCTTTTTCTAACTCAGGCATGTTCTAGTTAGAAGTGAATATATTCTATTTCTGTGGCCTATAGCCCATGGCTGCTGAACATTTTATTTTACATATGCTGTCTCTTTCAAGTCTCAGAAGAACCCTATGAGTTGCTATGTATAAGGGAACTAAGACCTGTGGGAGGATAAGTAAGTTGTCTAAGGTTGCGAGGCGAATTAGTGCAGAGTGGCGCTCAACCCTGCCCGTGCTTTGCTGCCTGGCCACCGACTTTAGCGGGCTTTTGTGGTGTGGTGCTGGGTGTTCCTGTTGTGCTTCCTAAACTACTGTGGGTCTCCTTCCCCAGGTTGTTAAACAGATGCACTTGGGGACCTGGGGTGTCAGTGGTTACATTACATCCTAGAAGATGCTGTCTGATGTAGAGTGTCAGGGCCCTCCCAGGGGCCAAGGGAGTTCCAGAGGAGTTGGGATTGGGTTTTCCATAGGAACCTCCTGGTTTTGAATCTATACAGTCTCACAGAGTCAGGGAGACCAGAATGACCCTGGTAAAGATGCTCCCAAGACACCCTACACTTTGCCTTCTCCCAGCTCACCCAGAAATTGGGTAGGGGCAGGGCCCTGGGGCCGTCCCCAACACAGAGTGCAACAGGGAAAGCTGGAAGGCAAACCAGTTTAAGAGACATGTGAAATCATCTACAACAGGTCCCAACCTCCGGAAGGCCCTCATCCCCTATACATACTAAGTTTGTCGACTGAATGTTGCTGATGACCTGTCAGTAATCAAAGTACTCTCCTCATAATGAAGAAGGTCACTTATGTGTTTAATCAGAAAAATAGCCACTGGCCTTTATCTGAGATAATATAAAGGGGGATATTTTGGTCGTCTCTCCCCCAGCCACCGAAATGGTTGCAAGTACGAAGGCTGGGGCCATGGGGTCAAGCTAGAGAAAGGAAGGGACCCTACTGGGACAAAGGTTGATCAGGTTGGGATGGTTCCCAGCACCCTGCCTGCCTGAGGTCAGCCGTGATTGGTGGGCCCTGAGGTGGAGGCTGGCTTCAAGCCAAGGGATGTAAGAGAAGAGAAGACAGAACCTTTCTTTATACACGTGGTGGTGGTGTTGCCAAGGATCCCACTGGTAGGCGTATCTGAGGCAGGGCTCCCCGCAGGTTCCTGGTTGCCCCCTTTCTCAGCCTCTGTAAGCTCAGGAGGGAAACCGAATGCCCATCACTGCACACCAAGACACCAGGGGGGCAGCAACTCGGATTCCTAGTCTGTCTACACTGTCAGAGCAGATCTGTAGAGCACTGAGTGCTGACGGGTTTTTTTGATCTGGAACTAGGTTCTGGCCTCTTGATTTTGTACTCTGCTAAACATTTTACATATATTATCTCTTTCCAGTCTCAGAAGAAGTCTATGAATAGGTCCTGTTGCTACCAATAAAAAATTCACAGATTGAAGTGCGTTCTCCCCTGCCTCACCTTCCCTTTTTACCCATTCCTCGACCAGCACCAGCACCTTTCCAAAGCCTTTGGTAAAAGCCTATAGGCATGTGATACTCTACAACTGGCAGTGGAAGACGCAGCCCCTACCTCACCCTGCCAACCAGAGCCTGAACGCCAGTGTTCGTCTCTTTTGAAGATGCCTCCCCAGACGCTTGACTGGTTAGCCCTTCCTGGAGGGTTACTGCTGCTGCCTATGGTGCTGGTTTTTGTGTTTCACCTGCATTTGGGATCTGAGAGGCTACTCTTCTGCCACTTGCCGGCTAGGTGAGTGAGAGGAGTTCTTCAAAGCTTCATTTCTTCTACAAAATGGGAATATTATTTTCTTCTTTTTAAAGATTTTATTTTATTTTGGGGGGGCAGGGGGACAAGCAGACTCTGTGCTGAGTGCAGAGCACTACAACCCTGAGATCATGACCTGAGCTGAAATCAAGAGTCAAACATTCAAGCCACTGAGCCACCCAGGCGCCCGGGAATACTGTTTTCTATCCAACAAAATTGTGAAGGTCCTGTGGCAAATACAGAGCACCAAGCAGTGTTTAACGCATGGGAAGTACTCACTAACTGTTCTTTCTAGTTACTAGGAGATGCAATCACTGAGAGACTCATTCCCCTACGGCTGCAGGCGGAGGGGCAGAATAGGGTGGGGGGGGGGTTATCCTAGACAGCCAATGTATTTGAAAAAATAAAGTTAACAATGTTTTAGTGACTTCTGGAATGCTTTTCTGCATCTCTCTTCCTGAGTTTTTTTTTTTTTTGGCTCACCAGATCTTTCCTTCTCATGATCACCTTTTAGCTGGAGATGACTAATCCTTAACCAGTTGTCCTGGGGCAGGTTTCCATGACCCACAAAACTCCTAGGTGCACTGTCAGCCTCAAAACTACTATCCAGGTGCTCCCATCCTTGAGGCCGAAGACCCTCGTCGGGGCTTCTCAAGGGACTTTTAGTCACATGGAGGAGAGACAATCAGCAGCAGTGACGCCATGGGTTGATTCTATTTCTGGGTTTTCTTAATTTCCCCCGGCTTTATAAGAAAATAACATCGATTGCACACTAGTGAGTTGAATCTCTCATTTGACAGATGAGGGCAAAATGAGACTAATTAAAAATGTTCTTTTGTATTTGTCAGCAACTTAGGGCTGGATGCAGTCATCATCTTGACAGCCTATGAATAGCCCGTTTTCAAGGATGTCCACAAGTAAAACCAAGCTAGCTGCTGGGCATTTTTACCCATAAAGGCAATGGAGTTTCTGATGGCCCTTTTCTGATATTCTAGGAAGTTTTAAGGGCAATAGACTTTTGAAGTCATGAAAAAACATTTCTTTGGGCTTAGAAGGCTACAAAGAGGACACTACAGCTATTTCTAGAAATAGGAGCCCTTGAAGTGATGGTATTCCTCTTTGTGGTCTGGACTTTGATAATCAGGTTCCCTGAGTGGGTCATGACTCAGTCAGGCCTTCTTTGTCAGCCTTGTCAAGCAGATGTTCCCCACCAGATGGGGTTCTGTGTTGTGTGGAGGGGGCGGACTGATGTGGTGGAGGGCGTGCTGGGCCAGCCGGCAGGGGATCGGCCTCACAGGCCTAGTTCTCATACACATCGGCATGTGACACCATGACTTACTCAGGGTGTCCTGGCCTCCGTTTCCTCATCACAACGAAGGGCTTGGAGCGGCTGATTTCTAAGGTTTCTCCAAGCTCCCTGAACAATGTGAGATAAAGGACAGGGTGGGAGAGACCATGTGTTCCACATTGCCGCCATGTTGGGGTGTGGGCCCCAGTATTGCCAGAACTGCCATCTTTTTAAAGAGAAGCCAGAAATATGGTTTTATGTAAAATCGGATTATTAGAGTTGGCAACAAATTCATTTTTTTGGTCGTTTTTTTTTAGAGAGGGAGGGGAGAGAGCTCAGGCAGATGGAGAGGGAGAGAGAATCTCAAGCAGCTCCACGCCCAGCATGGAGCCGGATCTCACGACCCTGAGATCATGACCTGAGCCGAAACCAAGAGTCGGACACTCAACTGACTGAGCCACCCAGGCGCCCCCGAATAAAATTTTTTAAAAGATCAAAATCTACACATCTGGGGAAGACTCTAGCTGGCCAACAGGCTACTTCAGCACATTAATTATAAATTTTCATAAGGTTCAACTCAATTAAAAAACAAAGCAAAGAATTTCAGTTACTACTCTTAGGGGTTTGTTGAGTGATTGGTGGTGTTATTGCTACTCCTACTGAAGACAGTAGACCAGTGTCAGGTTACTAAGGTAAATAACAATCTAGCAAAATCCAACAGATGTGCTAACACAGAAAGAGCAAATGCAACCTGAGCTGAACTGTAACTGATCAATGAAGGTTAGTAATAATAGTGAGAATACTTTATCTGTTAACATTTTACATTATTTGAATCCCAAGTGCCTTTGGGAGTTCAGTAATTGTGTTAAATGAAGTTTAGATCAAAGGTTTCAAAAAAAAAAAAAAAAAAAAAAAAAGAGCCGAGGCAGGTGGGCTTGGTTCTAAGGCCAGGATATTAAGTCCTATATGGGGCCTGTGACTGTCCCCTCACAGGTGCTGTAGAGACCATCTGTGTCACCCGTACACCCAGCTGCCCTGGCCCATCAGAGAGCCTGTCACCACATCTAATCCACCCTGCATGCTGTCCCCTGTTCTCACTGCTCCCTGGAATCGGCACTCCATGACCCTCAGGCACGGAGCTGTGCATGGAAGAATCTTTTCCAAGAGGGGGCAGTGGCCCCTCTGCTATAAGGGAAAGCAAGCCCCCCAGCAATCAGGAAGGAGGCTTTATAAATAGCTGTTTTTGTTCTCCGAGTGTGACTCTTGTGCCCACTGTTCCTGCCAACAGATTTGTCTTGGCTCAGTGTATTTCGGCTTCGAGGGGCAAGGTATTTGCTGGCTGTTTCCCATAGTGGGGACAGACTGGTGTTCCCGGCACTGAGGAAAATCTAGGGTGGTGAACAGATTGGAGGCCTGGAGACCAGAGACCAGGAGGGGGTGGGTAGAAACGTGGGGAACAAAAAAGAGGGAAGAGCTCAAGAAGGAACTAAAGGAAACAAAAGGCCAAGAGAGGAGGAAGAACATGCCTAGCATGTGTTTTACAATATAAATATGGAATCCTCTTAATAACCTATGTTATAATCACCTTAATAACTTCTTAGCTCATTTTCATGTGTGAAAAATTACCTGTAAAATCACAGATGACAGATCGTTTGCACTTAAGGGGCCTTTGGGGTCCGGGGATTCCCAACCAGAAGATCACAGGTTCCAAGGAATCTTCCAAAGTATGAAAGGAATCCATGAGTTGCTGTCAATATTTCTTAATGTGAGACAGTATTTGTGCATTTACTCGTAATAAAGACTGCATAGGCTAACTAGTAGGTTTGAATTTTTTGCCATGGAATGGAATTAAACCAATTACATTGGTCACCTCTGGGTAACCACAGGCACCAATTGCAGAGTAAATGGATGTTGTTGAATAATAAAAGTGGGAAAACAAATTATTACTTGGAAAAGCCTAATGGCTGACAGAAATCTTATTCAGTATGGCACCCATGGTGGTGAGCGATGAGGGATGAAGAAAAATAGTGCACTATTTGGCGGTAAAAGGGTGCATGCAGAACTGCTAGTCCATACCAGCTCTGGAAGGTGGTTCTCTCCTAAGCCAGAGCCCGCTTCTCATGGTACAGATTAGGAAGCTGAGACCAGTCCTTGGTGATGCACTGGCCGGAATCCAAGGCCCAGCTCTCAATTTCTAGTGCATGTCCCTTACCTTTCCACCTGCCCTGGCTCCTGTTGCTATGGCTGGGGTGCGTCAGAGAGAAGTGGAAAAGTCAACTGCTTCAGTGGAGCTAGTGACTACAAAGCCACAAGCCATTCTCAGGGGTGCTTGTGGGCTGGCTTTGCTTGTATCTACCCAGGCACAAGCATGGCCGAGGGAGTGCAGCTCTAGGCTGGCCGGCTCTGGTGGCTCAGGGACCCGTGGCACTGTTCTCCACAGAGTCTTGGTCTGGGCCTCCTTATTGGCCTCTGGTCTCCAAAAGTAACAAAGGGCCAAACCCACTGGGCAGCTTCTCCACCACTTTGATGGAGTCTGCGGCCCAGAGAATCTACCCCCTCTGAGCAATGACTCTTCTCTTTCATGCAAGACAGTTCGTTTCTGTGGACTCGGACATATTCTCCTTTGGTAAGCTCTCCCCATTTCTGTCTGGCACCTGACAAAATCTCCTTCTAAGGGCAGGACTCCAGCATGTAGCCTGCCAAAGTCTGAAATCTGATCCTCCCCCACTGTAGCATCCGAGGACGTGTGTGTGTGCGTGCGCGCATGTGCACGTGTGAAGGTACACATACAGGCCAACACAGGGAGTCTTCTCTGATCCTCTGCTACTAAGCACACTCACAGACATGGCCTCTCTGAGGTGATGGCGTCTCTCGAAGCCCCACAGCCTGACTTGACATCTGCCGCGGGGATGTGCATGCCACCACATGGTCCTGCCACTTTGGGGGTGACCCTCCGGAGCGACAGTTGGTGAGGCAGCTAGGGTTTTCCTCTCCTGAGGGCCTGAGGGTCTGGAGTGTTTTTCCAGTCAGTATCTGCCCTTGCCAAGAGAAAATCACTCCCTTCCCCCATCCAAAAATAAAATAAAAATTTAAAAATCTCAGAGTTTGGCTGTTTTTAGCGATCTTTTCTTCCTTTGATGATTTATTCGTGGAATGAGAATCCCCCTCAGGTCAATTTGGCCGATGCTAGAGGGCTCTGAGTAAGCCTGCTCTCCCAGTTCTCAGAGAGCAAAACCAAGTACTGGGACACCAAGAAATCCTGCGCCTGGAGGAAAGGGGGCAAAGGCAGGTGGTGATGTGTGTCTCTAAGGTTCTGTAATGAGTGCTTAGCTGTTGTGTACCTTTTTTTTTTTTTAAAGTAGGATGCCCAATGTGGGACTTGAACTCATGACCCTGAGGTCAAAAGTCACATTCTCTACCAACTGAGCCAGCAGGGCACCACTGTGGTGTACTTTTTTTGATTCTGAACTATGCTTTACCAGCATTCACACATCCATCAGCCTGGGAGGCTGGTCTTCGAAGGCAGGTGGGGACAGCTGATTAAAACGTAAGTCCCAAATGCCTAGAAAAGACAGAGCACTTTGCCGGAACAGAGCCTGTGTCCAGGAAGGCCACTTCCTGGGTCCTGAGCCACCAAGGCTAGAAACTAAAAACCATCCGGGCGAGTAGAGACAACCCCAGAAGCTGGTCCACACCCACTCCCTACTCTGACCACCAGGTGGGCCCCTGAGAGAGAGACAGCAGAGCTTTGCCTTCCCTCTGCACATCCTTCTGTCTAGCTCCCCCTCCAGCTGTTGAGAATCATCTCAGTCCCCACTTACCCCGTGTTTATTGTGTGCTAGAGCTGCACTAGCTGTTTTACAAACCAAAGGGTTCCCCCTCCCGTGGTCCTCACATCCACACTCGGTAGTTATTCTATAGATGCATCTGAGACTGTAGTTCCTTCAAAATGTGAAGCTGGACTGGAATCGTATCAGAGTTTCTGAGGTAATGAATGAGCCTGCTCTCTTCTCTCTCTCTCACAACCAGCTTTTCTGAACGTGAGGCTGTGCGAGATTTATGACAGGTCAGGTTACAAAAGTTCCTTGGTTAAGCCAGTTGTTTGTCACTCTGAGCACATTTCCCCATAGAAACAATGTTATGTTGAGGTTGGGTTCCCAGGCTAACCTACAAAAGCCAAGTAACCCATTAGGTATCTAGTTTTGGAGACAGCTAGGTGGAGCTGAAGCAGCTCTGGTTGGAAGCCAGAGAGGCCCGGGTTCAAGCCACAAGTCAGTCCCTTACTTGCCATGTAGCCTTGGGCAAGTCATTTAGTCTCTGTGCCTTAGTGCCTTTACCTTGCATTGGGATGATGTTATCTACCTTGCAGGGTTGTTGGGAACGTTCAAAATTGGCCATATGATATACCCTGGAATAACAGCACAACAGAACTCCATTGCCATGTATAAAACTGGTTTTGTGGCCTCATGGGTTCTGAATTCCAATTTGAAATACAAGTGGTGCACCTTTCTTGCTGAATTTGGATTGGGAAAGCTTTGCTTTCCTGGGAAAGGGACATGGCGACTCTCGTGTCCTCAAATCCCTGGTGGCCACCCTGAAGTCTGGGCTGGAGTTCTTCTCAGAACGGGACAGGAGGTTCCAGAGGGAAGTGGGAAACAGCAGAGGTAGGAAGTTGAGTCAGGGCACAACGTAGGTATGCATCCTATTTCTTCCTTCTGCTATCATAAAACTAGACGATGATCTGGTTACTTCTTCTTAAGTTTCCTGTGCCTTCTACACCACCAACCAGCTGGACACCTCCTGGTCAGAGTTAAATACAGACTAACTAGTTGCCCTCTTGCTTCCTCTACCTTTTAAGTCATGAAATTGTTAGCAAGGCAAGCTAACGATTCATTAGATGGGGCAGATGCCTGGATAAATACCCCCTTCCCATCCCTATTGCATCTTCTTCCTGTGCCAGTTTAAAAAATCTGAACTAGGAAAGCACCAGCCAGAGCCTCACTCTGCCTGAGAAGGCTGTAGTAGACGCTGCCAGCAGAATCCTTTCTATTTTGCCCTTTAGAAAATCTCATCCATATGCTCTCGGCTTTGCTTCCACTCTGATGTTTGTGCCTCCTGATACTTGTGTATGCAGTGCAGTGACTGTGGTCATGTGAACTTGTCCCCCTCATGAGCATGGCATTCTGGTTGTGCGTCCAACCCCGCCAAATCTCTGCTGTCTCTCGGAGGTCATGCTCGCTCCCCTGAGAAACCCAACCCGTTCCCTTTGCCCCCTCGCTGCACAGCTGGCCAACGTGTCCCTGCTGTGGGTGTGACCCCACAGCTCCTGCCTGCCGGTTCCTCGGGAGAACTGCTTGGCACCTCCTCTGCCAAGCTTCTTATTTCTAGCTCACACCTGCTGCCCCTCCAGGGGCTGTGATTGTAGAGTTTCATTTGAACATTCTACTTTATCCCCTTTCAATCTCATTTTAAAGCTCTCCTGTTTGGTCTTCAAGCTTCCGGCCAAAAATATTCCTCTTGGTTTATGTGACGAGCTCCTGATTCCTTGCCAGGGGCCTGTCAGTCCAGCACTGAGATCCATGGTCCAGAAGAGCTAGATCCATGGTCTCAGATCAGCCATGGAGCAGCTCTGTGTTCCCCATATGTGCCTGTTTCTTCTAAAATCATGACTCATGGCTGAGCAAGAGGCCTGAGCATCACCTCTGCCCCATGTCCCTTCATTTCCTATGCAAGACACCAGAGTCACTAGAGATACTGACCAGGATTCTTCTGGATGTGCTACTTGCGCCCACACCGACAGGCAGGAGGGGGTTATAGGAGTATGTGTACTCCCTTTTGTCTCTAGTGCAGGGGTTTTCATCAAAGTCAATTCAGCAAAATATTGGTTTCATAAGATGCTCTGTGGTAAGGGAATTCTATGGTCAAGTAAATTTTAGAAACTCAGTATCTTGCTTTTGCATGTGTCAATAAATAGGTTAGAATCTATACTAAAGGCTTTATAATATCCTACAGAAAAGAAATATACTTAACTGGGAATTTCCCAAGTGGATTTGATGATTGCCCTCCTGGGAGTTTCCTTTTAACATCCCACAGAATGCACTTTCACCAATGCTGCTTTGATGCATGCTTGAGGCAGACAGCCTAAGAAGCTACCTTCACTGGCTCTCATTAAACCTATGATGAGTCTGCTGGCTGTCCTGCTTTCCCTTCTCAAGAAGGTCCAAGTCTATTCTCCTTGGATACAGTCTCAGACTTTTGTTCTTTCTCTCCAAACAAGGATGGGGCATTTCCTCTTTATTTCCATGTTACATCTATTTATTAGTCAGACTCTGACCTTGCTTTATGTCCCCTTGACCTTCTGAGTTCATTTTCTTTCTGGATCATTTCTTTTAGGCCACCTAGAAACCCTTCATCAATGCAAATACACTGATTTCTTAAGCTTCTTGAAGCCCGTTCATTTGCTCCTCTGGTAGGAGATTAATTTTCATGTGCAGCACCAATAATTTGTGACTAAGGTCAAGCAAGAAAAATAAATAATTGGCCCCCATCACATGCCTAAGGTTATATTTCTTCAGCAGTAATGTGACAACCTGGAGGTCCACGGACCTTATGAGGCCTCGAAATGTGTTTATATGACTTGCACCATGATTTCTTAAATTGGAGGATTTTACATACACACCTGGAGCCCAGCTTCTCTTGAGAAATCACATTTGTTAATACTGGGTTGCTTTCCAACCTGGCAGCAATTGGCTGGAGCTGAGTGCTGGCTGTTCCCATGACACAGAGCACATGCTCTCCAGTTTGCTAGAGTCCCCACCACTCCCTGGAGCCCCACGTCCTCTCACCTCCCTCACTTACAGTAGCTGCCTAGCCTCTGCTGCTATTTGGATTTGTGATCCCTCCCAGAGACCTTCGTAGTTTCCTCTGAGGAATTTTCCTAGGAGCTGCCTTCAAAGTGTCTCTCCCACCTCCTTCCCCAACTGATTCTTCCCATTTGAGCTGCTGGTACCTTTGGCCAGGAGTCCTAATATGTGTCTAATGTCGAGGGCTGACCAGTTGCAGCAGAGTAAGAACTGAAGCCACTGGCATTGCACTGATATGTGCACAGAGAAAGAATATCACCCAAGTCCACCTCTTCAGAGAAAAAATATTTTCAGTGCTGTGTGTTTATAGGTCAGGCATAACAGGGTAGGCTTATCAACTGTTTGACGAGCCCGGAACACCAAGTAATGAACTTGTCCTTTACTGAAGAAGTAGCTTAAGCTCATGTTTACCTTTCCTCTGAATTTTCCACTTTGCACAAATGATGGTTATTATGAACGCTAACATTATGCTATCAGGTTTTGATTAGTAAAGGACAGATTATTATCCAGTCCTCAAATCTCTTCTTTTCTAACTCATTAGCTTATTGTTGGTGGTTTCATTTTTCTTTAGTATAGTTATCACTAGCTTGGTGGAGAGCAAAATTAAAAGTACAAATCATGAACCAGGTCATCAGCTCAAGTCAGAGGGCATCCTGTTTATTATCTTTGCCTCATCCCTGCACATGTCTGCAGAAACCGTGATTATGAGCAGCCTCCATTGCTCTCCCTGCTCAAGTTCAGGGATGAGGTGATACAGAAGAGGAAAGGGAGAACCGGATGAATTAAGAGTGCTAATTAATAATGTACTGATAGCTCAAGTAAATTTCACTAATACTAACAGTTTGGGGTTTTAATTCACCCATGATGTTCCTACCACCTCTTGCCCTGTGGTAATCCAAAACTGGAGGCTGCAGACACACTTTAATCCATTGAGTTCAAAGGCAAGGTAGGGTACTTGGCTTGATTGGCACTTTGGAATGCTCTTCAAAAAGGTCCACTTTTGAGATTAAAGGGACTCTTCATTCAACAGAATAGAAAACATCTTGTTACTAGACAATGAGGAGTTTCAATCTAAGTGTAGGTCCAATAAACATGACTATGCAGCATTTATGTAAGTTCCTGACACTTCAGCAGTTGGGAGGGTATAAGTACATTCCTGGAATGAGGAGAGCCTCTCTTTCATTGAAGAGCATTAGAAGATAGGGAAACTGCTTTCTTAGTAAAAGGTGAAGTGGTAAAGCCAAAAGAAAAAAGAAATTAAACACTCATTCAATCTTCAAAGTAGAGATCTATAATCTTCAAAGTAGAGTTTGATGACCCCTCTCAGAGGGGTGTTTACAGAAGGATGCTTACACTGGGAAGGGGGCTGAAACCTAAGGGCCTGTCCAAAGCTCAGAGTCTGCAAGTTATTATTACAGTTAAGAATTAACTGTAAATGAGAGAGTCTACAGTGTACTTGCTACACGTTCTTCTTACAAATTCCCATAAGAATCAACAGTATCACACCAACATCTGAAACATTTCAAATCCACTCAGTTATCTGCTCTCATTCTCAGAAGCATCCTGTGAGATTAGCTGTACTTTCCATTTTACACACCAGAAAATGAAGAATCAGAGAAGTGAGGAACTTTCCCCAGGGCAGAGAGTAAGTAAGAGAGAGGGTGGAAGCTGAAACTCAGCTCTGATTTTTGGATGCAGTGAAACCCAGGGATTAGTATCTACATTTCATGTGAGGGGAACACAGCCTAACATATGGAGTTGTAAAGCCATTTGCCCAGGGTTTCTGGAGAGATAATTTACTTATTTCACCAGAGAGTTACTCAGTTTCCTGATAAGTAGGAATTGGCCAACTAACAAAGGCATTAAATGATCTTTAGTAAATGTTTTAAACGAAGAATTAAAATTAATCATTTGAATCTTTCTTGAGAATATCTATTGTTTTTCAATCTCTCTTTCATTAAACATGTGCAAGTATGAACAGTTTAAGGAAAATATATCCGACTGAATATGCTAATCACATCAGCTCTAAAGATAAAGATGGACCTGGTGTATGACAGAAATGCCCCTAATGCAAAAGGACGATAATTCTTCAAAGTTCTAATTAGTAAAGTATAACAGAGGGATAATAAACTCTGATATTCTTTTCTCTGGAGATAAAAATCCAAGCAAAGAAAAACCACGTTAAGCTAAGTTTAGAGGCCACCTAAGTCAACTTCTGCTTGAGAGAACCTGAAATCGTGGTAGTGAGGAAGAGAGAATGATGTGAGGGAGAGAGAATGACATGTGGAATTTTGTTCAATATGAATTTCTACTTCCACAACCAAACAGCACGCTTCACAGTTCAGGGCTTGGGAAAAAAGCCCTGTGGTTGGTTTCCACAGTTTTCTTGGCCCTGATTTGCACGAACTCCCCCAGGTTAGCAGAGCTTGTTTGCGTTTGCCTCTCTCCTGACAGCCCCCTTCTGTCTCCCTGAGGCTTATCTCGTCTCCTCTCTCTCTGACCTAACACCCTGTACACCCATACATTTTAGGATAAAGGTCCCCGTGTTCCTAGGAGCCCTGAAATTTGGGTTCTGGAAATACTTGGCAAGATAATTCATTCCTTCACTGACCTATTCAAAAAGTATCTGCTGACTGCCCACCTCCCCATCCACTCACTCACCTGTAGGATAACATGATCTCCCATGGAGATCATGGCGCGGCTGCCTGCCACCTGCCTTCCCACCCCACCTCAGAACCGCTCACCTCTCTCTTCACATCCAGCGTCCTCTCGCATGGCACATCTGCCCTTTGCCCAGCCTGCTTCTCTCCTCCTAACATGCACCTGGCTCCTTCTTTCCTCAGGGCATTCCCATTTCTTTCTCAAGTTCAAATGTAACATTTTCTGAAGTTGAATCCCACTTTCTCAGTGAGGTGCTCCCACAACACACTCATTATTCATGGCTCCTTGTTCAAACAAAGCCCACCATATTATGTTGTATTTCCTTCTTTTGTGAGGGCTTGAGGGAGGGTGGGTCTGGTTGGTTAAATTGTGTTCTCCAAGAAGCTCTGTTAAGGCCTAACCCCAGTACTTGTGAATGTGACTGTATTTGAAATTGGGGTCTCTGCTGATGTAATCAAGTTAAGATGATGTCATACTGGGTTAGGGTGGGCCAAATCCAATAACTCGGTGTCCTTATAAGAAGAGAGAAATTTGGACAGACAGGACACAGAGATGCAGAGGGAGAATGCATGTGAAGATGAAGGCAGAGATTGGAGTTTTGCAGCTACAAGCCAGGGGACGCCAAGAATTGCTGGCAACCACCAGAAGCAAGAAGCAAGGCATGGAACAGATTCTCCCTCAGAACCTGGGAAGGAACCAATCTTGCTGACACCTTGATTTCAGACTTTTAGCCTCCAGAATTGTGGAGGAATAAATTTCTGTTGTTGGAATCCACCCAGTTTGTGGTAGTATGTCATGGCAGCCTTAGGAAACTAATATAGTTGGTGATAGCTTCTGGGTATGCTCATCTTCCCAACTAGACCCATGGGCTCTTGGAAGTAGGGGCTGTGGTAATCCATATTTCCTTGGTCCTAGAACAATACTGACACAGAATAGATGCTCGGCACATTTTGGCCAAATGAGGGAACATGCTCAGCACCATCCTTCTGCTTTTAGGTCAGTGGATCCCAAGAAGGGTTCACTTCTCTGAGTGAGCAAGCTTAGGAATGAGGTGGAGAGATAACGGTTTAGCATCAAAACAATGACTTAGAGAAGACAAAGAGGAAAAATCAAAGTGAGAAAAAATGCATCAAAAACCTTGTAGGTGGATTATAAGAGAAAGTGGAGGCCAGGGCTGGGGTTGCTCCGGGAGGGAGCGTTTCAAATATTTTGGACTGCATTTTGAAACAATGGGTGATGATCAGGCCCCAGAAGGAGATGCCATATTATTAGACTGAGAAGTTAAGGGTGGAGTGGGGAAGGGCAGGGCAACAGAACAAGCAAACGACAAGGTTAGACTGGCATTTGGGAGGAGATGCTTATAAAGGGTCCCAAAGGCAAAGCAAGTGACTTTAAGTTCTATAAAATGGGACAAGGAGTGTGGCAGCAGGTCCTTGTGTGACAGAAACAGGACAAAAACATGGGCGGCTGCCAAACTGAGGGTCTGAGAACAAAGAGCATCAAGATGGCCAGGGGCCTGCTGAGGAAATCCTGAGGAGGCGACATCATGGGGACCAACAGGGAGCTGAGGAACAAAGGAGGTAAAGGTCTCCTAGGGGGCACCCCAGTTCGTTGTTGGGTGGGAGGCAGAGGGTTCTCATTCAGTGGGTACCATAAGCTCACCCCTGGGCTCAGAGAAGATGATGTGTTTTGTCATCCAGATGAATGAGTCTGGCTCCTTTTTTTAGAAACCTTTGAAAGATATTCCACAACTCCTCTCAGTAACTCATTTTAGCCTTTAATAGGTCTCCAGGCCAGAAGAATCTTCCTCCCATCCAAAACAGCAATTCCTCACTTTAGAAGCACATTCTCCCCTTCTCATTCTTTCCTGAGCTGAGATGAAGAGTAAGGTGTGGTCAGTATTTCCTGTTGTGAATCCTTCACACACTTGAGGCCTAGTCTCAACACATTCTCTGCTTTTCCTCTCAAAAAAAAGAAAAAAAAGAAAAAAAGAAAAACCAAACAAAAAGATTTTGGTTTATTTAAGGTTTTCTCATGGGGCCGTTAATTATCTCTGTGGTTCTTCTCTAGTCTCTTTCTTGGGTGTTTCCTTGGTCATGGGGCACCAAACTGGGTATGCAGAGATGCAGGGAAGTGCAACAGGATCAGTGGAGGCTGCAGAATCAGACAGACCTAGGTTTTAATAGCAGTTCCCCTGTTACCTAGTTATATGTTCTTGAACAAGCTGCATCATCTCTCTGAGCCTCAATTTCCTCATCTGTAAAATGGATTAACAATATTTACCTTATACTTGGAGAGTTGTGCCAGTTAAAAATAATGTACATGAAATTCTTGAAAACATTAAAAAATGATGGCTCTCATTGTCAGTGGAGGTTGGAGCAATGCTGATTACGTTGGGAAAACCACCACTTAAGATACAAATGTAGGGATCCGAAGGGGTCGGTGCACCCCAATGTTTATAGCAGCAATGTCCGCAATAGCCAAAACTGTGGAAAGAGCCAAGATGTCCATCGACAGATGAATGAATAAAGAAGATGTGGTATATATACACAATGGAATATTATGCAGCCATCAAAAGGAATGAGATCTTGCCATTTGCAACGACGTGGATGGAACTGGAGGGTGTTATGCCGACTGAAATAAGTCAATCAGAGAAAGACGTGTATCATATGACCTCACTGATATGAGGAAGTCTTAATCTCAGGAAACAAACGGAGGGTTGCTGGAGTGGTGGGGGTGTGGGAGGGATGGGGTGGCTGGGTGATAGACATTGGGGAGGGTATGTGCTATGGCAAGCGCTGTGAATTGTGCAAGACTGTTGAATCACAGATCTGTACCTCTGAAACAAATAATGCAATATATGTTAAGAAAAAAAAAAGAAGATAGCAGGAGGGGAAGAATGAAGGGGAGTAAATTGGAGGGGGAGATGAACCATGAGAGACGATGGACTCTGAAAAACAAACTGAGGGTTCTAGAAGGGAGGCGGGTGGGGGGATGGGTTAGCCTGGTGATGGGTATTAAAGAGGGCACGTTCTGCGTGGAGCACTGGGTGTTATGCACAAACAATGAATCATGGAACACTACATCCAAAACTAATGATGTAATGCATGGTGATTAACATAACAATAAAATTTAAATAAAAAAATAAATAAATACCCAGATATTCTGTGTGCTTAAGCCACTACACCACTGCATAGTTCAGACGGCAACCTTTGTTACCTCTCATGGTCACATAAAACACAAACTGGTCTTATTCCAATACAGCAAAACCACGTACCGGACTGTGCTAAGAGAGTCAAATTTTCAAATTTTCCTTCCACAAAAGTAGAGTTGCATAACATATCAAATAGTTATTTCACTTGCAAAGGGACTTGAGTAATGATATCTTTAAAACTCTCATATTGACTGAACAAAATCATTGGGGTTTTTTTTAATTAGAGAAGACTAATAAAATTCCCACTGCAGATAAACTCATTCTAATCAGCTCCTTTATATCCACTTCCCTTCAAAACCTGTAAATGTTACTGTGTTAACGGTATTTTTTAAAAAAGAGTTATTTATTTGAGGGGGAGGGAAGAGAGTGAGTGCAAGTGGGGTAAAGGTCAGAGGGAGAGGGAAAGAATCCTCAAGCAGACACCCTGTTGAGCACGGAGCCCAACAGAGGGCTCGATCCCAGGACGCTGGGATCACAACCTGAGCCGAAATCAAGAGCTGGACACTTAACCATCCAGATGCCCCTACTGTGTTAAAAGTGTTTTAAACCAGTGTGTACAGTGTGATCTCAAGTAAAAAAAAACTGTACAGTGCAAGTATGGAAAAAATATATTATAATGCTAACAGTGTTTATTTCCTGGGGGACAATAAGATTTTTTCCACAATAAGCCTTAATTACTCATGTAAAGAAAAGTTGTTTTGAGAAATGGTACATATAAGTTTATAAAAACATGTTATCACAAATACTTAAAAATATGTGTATCAAGTAAACTGAAATGCACCAAAAATGTAATATTGTGTTTCTGAGTGATGGCACTATGAGTGATTGGTTTCTTCTTTAACGTTTCTGAACTTTACAAATTATTTATTTATTATTTTTAGAATATTTTTAATTTTTTTAAAAAAGATTTTATTTATTTATTTATTTGACAGAGAGAGAGAGTGCGCGCACAAGCAGGGGGGAGCGACAGGCAGAGGGAGAGGGAGAAGCAGGCTTCTCGCTGAGCAGGGAGCCCGATATGGGGCTCGATCCAGGACCCTGGGATCATGACCTGAGCCGAAGGCAGACACTTAACCGACTGAGCCACCGGGGCGCCCCTACAAATTATTTACAATGATATTGCAATGTATTATGTAATCATACTTTATGATATATTATTAAATAATAAATGCATTGAAAAAATTTTATCAAGATAAATGAAGAGAAAAAAGCACATCATATATTGCTGTATTGATGACTCATGTCCTCTGACCAATAGATATTTATCTGTCCCTTTTAGAGAATCACCAAATTTCAGTAAGGGCTTGAGTGATCCAAGATGACTATTATTTGATGTAGGATCTATTTTTGTAATAATGTAAATACTAATAATCATAATGATAATAATAGTAATCTAGTATCAATGTGCCAAGCCTTTGTAATAAGCACTTTAAATGCATTGCTTTTAAATGGAGCTTCAGAATAATTCTATGGTACTTAGGTAAGGTATTTGTAGTAGACAGAATAATGTCTTGAAAATGTCCATGTTCTAATTCTTGGAAGCTGTGAATATGTTAATTCATATGGCAAAAGGCAATTAAAGTTGCAGGTGGAATTGAATTGGCAGTCAGCTGACCTTGAATAGGGAGGTGATCCTGAATTATCTGAGTGGGTCCAATATAATCATAAGGATTCTTTTAAGTGGAAGAGGGAGGCAGAAGGAGACTGTCAAAAGGATGCCACATAGAGAAAGACTTGACTGGCCATTGCTGGCTTTAAAGATAGAAGGGGGCCCCAGCCAAGGAATGTAGACAACCTCTAGATGTTAGAAAAGGTAAAGAAATGGAATTTCCCCTAGAGCCCCCAGAAAGGAATGCAGCCCCGAGGATACCTTGATTTTAGCCCAGTGAGACCTATTTCAGATTTCTGACCTCCAGAACTGCAATATGATAAATCAGTGTTGTTTTAAGCCACTTAGTTTGTGGTAATTTGCTACAGCAACCATAGGAAACAAAGTATTATATCCCAATTTTGCAGGTGAGCAGACTAAGGCTTAGAAGAGTAACTTGATGAAGGTCCCATATAAGTGATTATGACAACTCCAGCATTTGAATTCAGATTGTCTGATGATAGCACTTGTACCCTTGGGCACCTGGCCTCCCTGGATCCCCAGATGTTTGTCCAGCAGCTGCCTGGACATTAAAATCTGAAAATGCTCTCATTGGTAGCCCCCTGCACTTGAGGATGGCTCTAATTGGTAGAACTGATGTCCTATATATGGTGCTTAATAAGCTTAAATTGGTTTTTCCAGTCATTTTCCCCATTGATTTATCAGGCAAAATAACCCAATTCCGCCTTTATGAGAAATACTTTTTAAGTATTTGAGGTCAATAATCACTCTCCCTAAGTCTTCTCTTCTTTGGGTGAAACAATCCCAGATTCAGTCTTTCCTTATAAGACATTAATTATAGCACTTTCCTGACATCTTCCCTCTGGAAAGCATCCACACTGTCAACACCCATTTGAGGAGCTAGCCAGTTCTTAACCTTACTTTGACTTTCTTCCGGGAGCTTATTATGCTGACCTTAACCCTTTTGAACTTGATGATATTATTACATCTTGAGCCCTTTGATGGAAATATTTCTAAAAATCAATCAATAAATACTGATAATTTTTGGATTATCTGTTCTAAAACTTGAAAATATAGCTTGCTTTCAAGTTTCTTCTCATGTTATCACAAACTGATTCCTCTCTTTGTTGATATGAATCATACCTTTCTTGTTTGAGCCTGGCAGGGGCTAGAAGAAAAGGTCTGTTAAGCTACAATAAGGTACTGTTCTGGCAAACCAGCAACTTTATAAGGAGCCTTTAGATCTCAAAGGCTGCTCCTGTGTACCAGTCTGAGAAGCTGTGCTACTCATTCCAGTGGGCTGGGGAGCCAGGAGGAAAATGAAGGAAATGCTGAGAGTCAATGTGATTTCAGGGCACCTGGGTGGCTCAGTCGGTAAGCTTCCGACTCTTGATTTTGGCTCAGGTCACGATCTCAGGGTCGTGAGAGGGAGCCCCTTGTAGGGCTCTGTGCCAAGTGGGGACTCTGCTGGAGATTCTCTCTCCCCCTCTGCCCTTCCCCATGTGCTCTCTCTCCCTCAAAAATAAATAAGTAGGGGGAAAACTGAGAGCTTTCCCCTTAAGGTCAGGAATGCGGCAGGGACGTTCACTCTCACCACTGCTATTCAACATAGTATTAGAAGTCCTAGCCACAGCAATCAGACAACAAAAAGGAATCAAAGGCATCCAAATCGGCAAAGAGGAAGTCAAACCCTCACTCTTTGCAGATGATATGATACTTTATGTGGAAAACCCAAAAGACTCCACCCCAAAACTGCTAGAACTCATATAGGAATTCAGTAAAGTGGCAGGATATAAAATCAATGCACAGAAACCAGTGGCATTCCTATACACCAACAACAAGACAGAAGAGAGACAAATTAAGGAGTCGATCCCATTTACAATTGCAACCCAAACCATAAGATACCTAGGAATAAATCTAACCAAAGAGGCAAAGGATCTGTACTCAGAAAACTATAAAATACTCATGAAAGAAATTGAAGAAGACACAAAGAAATGGAAAAACGCTCCATGCTCATGGATTGGAAGAACAAACATTGTGAAGATGTCAATGCTACCTAGAGCAATCTACACATTCAATGCAATCCCCATCAAAATACCATCCACTTTTTTCAAAGAAATGGAACAAATAATCCTAAAATTTGTATGGAACCAGAAGAGACCCCGAATAGCCAGAGGAATGTTGAAAAAGAAAAGCAAAGCTGGCGGCATCACAATTCCGGACTTCCAGCTCTATTACAAAGCTGTCATCATCAAGACAGTATGGTATTGGCACAAAAACAGACACACAGATCAATGGAACAGAATAGAGAACCCAGAAATGGACCCTCAACTCTATGGTCAACTAATCTTTGACAAAGCAGGAAAGAATGTCCAATGGAAAAAAGACAGTCTCTTCAACAAATGGTGTTGGGAACATTGGACAGCCACCTGCAGAAGAATGAAACTGGACCATTTCCTTACACCACACACAAAAATAGACTCCAAATGGTTGAAAGACCTAAACGTGAGATAGGAGTCCATCAAAATCCTAAAGGAGAACACAGGCAGCAACCTCTTCGACCTCAGCTGCAGCAACTTCTTCCTAGAAACATCGCCAAAGGCAAGGGAAGCAAGGGCAAAGATGAACTATTGGGACTTCATCAAGATAAAAAGCTTTTGCACAGCAAAAGAAACAGTCCACAAAACCAAAAGACAACCGACAGAATGGGAGAAAATATTTGCAAAGGACATCTCAGATAAAGGGCTAGTATCCAAAATCTATGAAGAACTTAACAAACTCAACACCCAAAGAACAAATAATCCAATCAAGAAATGGGCAGAAGACACGAACAGACATTTTTCCAAAGAAGACATCCAAATGGCCAACAGACACACGAAAAAGTGCTCAACATCGCTCGGCATCAGGGAAATCCAAATCAAAACCTCAGTGAGATACCACCTCACACCAGTCAGAATGGCTAAAATTAACAAGTCAGGAAACGACAGATGTTGGCGGGGATGCGGAGAAAGGGGAACCCTCCTACACTGTTGGTGGGAATGCAAGCTGGTGCAACCACTCTGGAAAAGAGTATGGAGGTTCCTCAAACAGTTGAAAATAGAGCTACCATACGATCCAGCAATTGCACTACTGGGTATTTACCCCAAAGATACAAATGTAGGGATCTGAAGGGGTATGTGCACCCCAATGTTTATAGCAGCAATGTCCACAATAGCCAAACTGTGGAAAGAGCCAAGATGTCCATCGACAGATGAATGGATAAAGAAGATGTGGTATATATACACAATGGAATATTATGCAGCCATCAAAAGGAATGAGATCTTGCCATTTGCAACGATGTGGATGGAACTGGAGGGTGTAATGCTGAGTGAAATAAGTCAATCAGAGAAATACATGTATCATATGACCTCACTGATATGAGGAATTCTTAATCTCAGGAAACAAACTGAGGGTTGCTGGAGTGGTGGGGGTGTGGGAGGGATGGGGTGGCTGGGTGATAGACATTGGGGAGGGTATGTGCTATGGCGAGCGCTGTGAATTGTGCAAGACTGTTGAATCACAGATCTGTACCTCTGAAGCAAATAATGCAATATATGTTAAGAAAAAAAAAGAAGAAGAAGATAGCAGGAGGGGAAAAATGAAGGGGGGGAAATCGGGAGGGGGAGATGAACCATGAGAGATGATGGACTCTGAAAAACAAACTGAGGGTTCTAGAGGGGAGGCGGGTGGGGGGATGGGTTAGCCTGGTGATGGGTATTAAAGAGGGCACGTTCTGCGTGGAGCACTGGGTGTTATGCACAAACAATGAATCATGGAACACTATATCCAAAACTAATGATGTAATGTATGGTGATTAACATAACAATAAAAAATTAAAAAAATAAATAAGTAAATCTTAAAAAAAAGAGTCAATGTGATTTCATATTATTAAAATGCTGTGAATCTTTGAGGTAGTGAGACTTGCACACAAGTATTAGTAACATCCACAGCTCTAAATGATCCATGTTGCTGTTCCCTTGTTTCTGCAAATAATCAAGGGCTGACTGTAAACAAATAAGACAGCCAAGAAAAACCCCTGAACTTATGCAGTTGCATAATGATGAACGCTTGGTGAAAAAAACATGAACCCATATTTCATTTTACTCCCTGCATCTCTTCCAAGGATGGGTGGAGAGGGTGGGGGATAAAACATTTTTATGGGCTAGTATAGAAACATTCCAGTAATTAAGTAAGCTGCTCTGTCAGAACTGACTTGAAGAGTCAAAGGTACTTGAACACAAAGCATAAGGTTTGCATTTCCTTTTTAAATATCTATGGGAGTAAGAATAAAAATAGAAATGCCACAATCAACTTCACTTGGGGGTTTTTCTGAATCCCAGATGTTTGAAAAAATAGTTTGATATATTGAGGGAAACAGGTGCAGACAGTTTGGACCCCTGGGTACTTAGGGCAGGTCTGTCTTGGGTGCCGAGTATTAGACGAGGAAGAGTAAAACCCAATTCAGGGCACAGAATGAAGCCTCCAATGGTGAGCATTTTAACCCTGCTGTTGTACCTTTATGTTTTGGGAAAGTCAAACACCTGGGCTGTAACACTAGGCTACCTCACAGGGCTCCTGGAAAGAATGACTTAGAATGGTTTCATTTCTAGATTAAAAAAAAAAAAAAGAAAGAAAATCTTATGTAAATGGTGATATGACTACGGATACTACAGGTATTCAAGAGGGGAGGGCCCTTTCATTTTCAGAATTGTATGATTTGAGCTTTGCTGGCTTCTATTTTGCCTCCTACAGAATATCTCTGTGTTCATCTAAAGTAGAAGAAAAGATGCTCGGTGGGTGAGGGGAGAGTCAGCATGAATGAAGAGTCGTCACGAACCTTGTCGGATTACCCTTGGCCATCCCCCTACCCACCAACACTGCACTCCATGGCCCCAGCTGGTAAGCCCTAGGTATCCCATGGAGCACATGACACCTGCCCAGCAACTCCCCCTTACTCCTACCCTGTTCCTCCCCCTACCATGTCAGCTGGGGTCTGTGGCGCCAGCCTTGATCCTGTCTCTAGCCTGGCCTGGGCATTTGGACGTAGCATCTCTGGTGTTCAGATCCCAGATCTCTGCCTCTTGAACACCCACGGATCCTATGAAGGAAATTTTCTCTATCGCTCCAGGACTACAGAATCCAACTCAATCCTGGCCAATTGATGCTATCCTCCCATCCCTTAGGAGAGGGATTATGATAGATTCAATGTATCACAGATGGGGTCTCCTCCAACTTTTAGTTGTCCTCCAACTTTTCAGTTCAAGGGCCATGCCAATAAAGCAAAGACTTCATGATGACTGATTTCATTGGCAATTTAAGGTAATGTTTTCCTCATGCTTGTTATTCAACAATACTCAATAACAAATGTTTATTGATTACCCACTGTGTGCCATGAACTTACACATGATCTCCTCATACTTATAGCAACCTTGCAAGATTTTCAGGGGAGGAAGCAAAGGATTAAAGAGATTAAGTAACTTGCCCAAGGTCACACAGCTAGTAAGTCGCAGAGCCAACTTTTGATGCCAACTTAGACTTTTCCCTGCTGCTTCATTCTATAAATATCTGTTAACTGCTTAGTTATTTGCAAGATGTATTTCCAACCTCTTACGGTCTCCGGCTATGTTGGGCTTCTGGGGGAACCCCTCATCAATTACTCCATGGGCTTGGTTCCAAGAAAGCTAACACTCCAGGGTCTATTAATTACCCAAGGGCTTTTGGGAAAGGTGGTCAGCTTTTGGTAGGAATGAAGCACTGTTTCGGTCCCTTTGAAGTGCCTAACAGGAAGTATCTTGCTTCAGCCTAAACTGCTGAGGGACATATTCAAGTGGATGGCACTCAACAGGTTTGGAATAACACATTCCTCAAGTGCTCTGAGTTTCTGAGCAACAACGAAAAAATTCCATAGTTAGACTCCTCTTTCTGGACACTCAACCACAGTGACATTGGAATTTGGTAGCTTTCGTGTACATATTCCATATATAAAAAAAAATCCTTCATGGAGAGTTAATCCAGAAACTCCGTGGAGGACTGGTTCTTAGATATCTGCAAGACTTCAGTGGTGGCATCAGCTCATCTGCTAATACTGACTACCGCCTGTTTGAGGGACTGATGATCCCTTCCCTCCTCCCTAGCTGAAGCCCTCTTTCCTCCATTCCTTCACCTTTATTGCAAACTTCCCCCCTCTGTGAGCCCTGCCACATATAAGGTTTTTTGTTTTTTTTTTGTTTTTTTTCAAAAAATAAATTCCTCTCTCCTTGCCAGGGCCAGCTTATGGAAGAGAAATTTGTATAGGTGCAAGGAGCCCGACACTCAGAAGGGTTCTGTACTTGGTTTAATGAATGCTCTACTCTCATGGACTTGAAATTCTTAATAATTTTGTACAAGGGGCCCTGCATTTTGACATTGCAGTGGGCTGCACCAATCATATATTTGGTCCTGCTCTGTGCTATGGACACTGAGATAGGGAGAATAGTCATACCACACAACTTAAGAGTGGGTGGTGTGCCTGTGGTCCCCTTTTTTAACTCGGGAGGCATCTTCCCCCAGAGACAATCCATAAAGATGGATAGAGATGATAAAAGCTCTACCCTCCTTTGCCTCAATATTTTCATCTCTAAAATGGAGATAGTAGCACTTACCCTTGCATGTTGTGAACCTTGAGTGGGACCATGTATGTAGTACCCATCAGCGTGCTTGATATACAATAGGTATTTGATGAATGAAATCCACCGGAGACACCAAGTGCAGAAAACAAGAGTTTGAACTCTGGAGGAGTTAGGAGCTAGCTTAGAATCACATCAGCTCCGGTGCTGAAAAAGATGTCTGACTTCAGTTATGTGACTTAGCTTCTCCCAGCCTCAGTGTCTTTATCTATAAAATGCCTTTATCTAATATTTACCTTGTAAGGTGATCTTGGGATTTCAATAATATAATGTATTTGAAAAATCTAGTTTATCACCTGGCACCTGGTAGGAGCTCAAAAAATAACAGTTCTTACTTTGGTTCCCTTATAACACCATTTCTGCACTCCAAACAATTCATTTACAAATGATGTAGGGATACAACCATTAATAAGTGTCTTACACTATCCAACTTCCTTTATTCTGTATGACCTACAAAATGGAACCTCCATGTATGTGAAAATCACTTTGTAAAAAATATTTGAAGATTACTCTTCCTTCTTTGCTAGACTATGAATTCCCTGAAGGCAGGAATCAGGTTTTATTTACCCTCGTAGCCTAGAACACCTTCTAACTAACACGTTAGAATCTTAGTTGAATTAAATGTCTTCTGTTGTTTTTGCCAACAAGATGATATTTTTTCATAATATTTCTAAATTAGCAATTAATTATTAGCCTGTCAATGATTAGGAAGCAGAATGTTCCAAAAATAGCCCCGTCTCTGCCATTAAAGGCCTTTTTATTCTTGCCCATCACACTTGGCTCATGTTCCTGCATTCTTGGGTCTGGTTCTTGCTCCATTAACAAAGCTATTCCACTAGGGAACATAACTTAGTTTTGGACAACCAACCACCTTCTCTGGCAACAACCTGTGTAAAGAAGCCACCAGAGGAAGAATTTCCTAAAACCCCAACCAAACCCCAAGCCCCTTTTAGGATTTAAGGAGGCCTCAGAATTGTGACTTTTAACCATTAGAGGGCTATGGGTCCCTGCGAGAGCCCTCTGCTAGTTATGGACTTTCTCTCCAGAAAACTATATTCAGTGTCCTCTATACAATTTCAAGGTATTCTCAGAACTCCTGCAGCCTTTGTACCTCAGGTTAAGAATTCCTGTTAGAATAGCCCAGAAAACTGAATGAGCCATGTGAAACATTCAAGTTCCCTGATAAATTCTAGCCCATGTTCAAAACAAAACAAAACAAAACAAAACAAAACAGTTACAACTTCTTAGATTTAACCTCAAGGTTGTCCCTGAATGCCCAGCCCGGCACCTTCACCGTAAGGACATCTAGCCAAGCCCTGACTACTCTCTGGAAAACCTAAGTTCAACAGAATAAAAGGAAGGCTTGTTTGATAATATCGTTTACATTTCCAAATCCCGGGTATCAAGCTTTCTTCCTATCCCTTGTGGCCCTTCCTAAGTTTAGCCGCTGGTGTAATGGGGTAACCATGGCAACAACCACCTGCCTATTTAAAACCATCTCCAAAGCTAAATAAGGAAGCCTGGAGAAAATGGCTGCTCGCCTGCCTCTCAGCGGACAAAGTGGGCACTCATGAGTATTTTCCACATGAGCAAGCAGGCAGGGTAGAAGCAGCAGGGACTCAAAGTTCTTACTAGGAAGGCTGCTAGGACCTTGTGCAACAGGGCCCACCTCTGTGCCGCTAGGTCTCCACTTATTTGCAGGCATGTGGATTTACACGCAAATCTGTGTGCCTCTCATCCTGGGCAACCACACTACCTTGACCTCGACCAGGGGAAGGGTGTGCAGCTAACTGCAGAATAGTCTTATTAATGGGATGGGGAAATGGGAAGGAAAAACAGTCACAAGATCACAGTGAAATGCACAATGACAACTTTTTTTCTGACAGAGGTATCTTTCTAATTGTATTTAATCCTGTGGGCAATTGGCAACTACTCTATTTATGTCCTGTGTTGACCTACTGATTTATGGAATATGGAGAAATTTCTGCCTCCCTCTGCTTCCTCACTCTCTACAAACTACAAGGGTTTTGCTTCTTCCCTTGCTCTTCCCCAGGCATCCTGCCTTCTCTCATTCCTTGTTATTATCCTTTTATACATTTGCTTCCTTCTCCCTGGGCTACCCTTCTCTTTTTGCCAACCTGGAAAATACACACTTGTTTCCCGTGTCTTGGCATCTCCATGGGTAGAAGCCCCTCCACGCCAAATCCATGTCCTTGCTTTGTGTTCCATAGGTTAGCTCGATTCATACCACTGAACACAAATCACTCTGCATGTCTGCCTTCCGGTCTGCACCACTGGACTGTGAGCCCCTACAACACATGTCTGTTCAAAACACCTACAGAACAGTGCCTGGCACGGAGTCTATTTTCTAAAGCTAGTGTGGAATGAATGAATGAGCAGAACCCCTATGGATCTCACAAGCATATGGCATTTTAACAAGTATGTGTGCATGAGTATGCATAAGGCCCCCTCTGTGAAAAGAGCACCTAAGACGTCTGCAACGGGTGGAAGAGAAGGAATAAGCTAGCGTGCATGTGAGAGGGACAAGGAATGTACATGGAGGCTCAGCTGATTACAGTAAGGGTGGGGGTTGAATGTATACCTGTTAATAGTGATTTGTAAGTATGCGTAGGCTGGGTGAGAGAGCCAGATGGAATAGGCTTGGGACAGAAGGCCCACGCTAAGAAGATTAGTTCAGCTAGTAGATCCCATAGATCGCTTTTCCTGAAGCTGAAGTATGCTATGATAAGACTTTCTTTTTCCCGGGTTAACCTCCCAGGCAGTGGGGTCAGGGGAAAGGAGCAGGAATGAAAATGATGGTGCTCTTTGGGGTGTGGATCTTTAGTATATATAATGCCGAAGCGAGCACGGGGGTGTGAACCTTTAAAACAAATGTCTTCAAACAACCTCTGCTCAGAAGAGAATCCTATGGGCTACATAAGTCACTCCCTCAGGCTCAGTCTGCATTCTTCCTCCCCACCTGCTGGAGGGTGGGGTGGGAGCCCATGGTCAGCCTGAAAGGGCACAACAAAGAGGAAAAGGGATGGAAATCAACCAAAGAGAAGAAAAAAAGAAAGAAGAATGGAGAAAGGTATTTTAGCAATCCTAGGGGTAGCTATATGCCAGTCACAACTCACTTCACGCATATTCCCTCCCACCAGCAAGAAGGGTTTAGTTTTGTTTGCAAAAGATCTGGTTTTCTCTCTCCTTGTAATTTTGGACCTAACATTCAGGCTTCACACAGGGGCTGAGGCTGGGACCTGGTGGGTTCCCGGTCACACAGCCCTTGCAGGGACCTCTCTCTGCTGCCCTCTGCTGTCGGGGGATGCGGAGGCGACGCCCTCTCGGCCCTCCCCGGCCCCTCCGCTGCCGCCCCCTCCCTTCGAGACCGAGATAGTCTGAGCCCCCCACCCCACCTCCCACCCCGGCCATCCTGCCTGCCCCTCCCCACAGAAATTCCGGGGTGGGCTGGGGCTGCGGGAGCTTTCTGTCTAGAGAAAGCGGCCAAGCCCCGGGAGGGGGGTTCCAGTTAGCCAAGTGCAGATCCCCACCCCTCAAGGCGGGCATACCACGCCCTCCCTGCCAGCCCCGCAATCCCTCCCTCTGCACGGCATCCTCTGGGAGGGGACAGGCGACCAGGCTGCGGCAGGTTTCTGACACCGTTTTCTGCTTGGAAATGGAAACCGTCCTTCCGGCAACGTGGCAGGAAAGCGAAGTCCCTGGGCGGCCGGGCCAAAACGTTTGGGCAAGAGCAGGTGGAGGCCTCGGTCTGGCCCGGCTGCGTGGGGGAGGGGCGGGGCCGGCGGGCCGTGCGGCGGGGGCTGCAGCCTCACGGCACTCTTACCTGCTGTTGAATTTTTCAGGGTGTTTCTCTCTCATCACGTGGAATCTGTGTGCGATGGAAGCATCCTGAAAGGGAAAGACAGGGAAGCAGACGCCTGGTTAGTGGTCATGACCGTGCCATGCAGAAAGAAAGGAAGCACACAGGCTCTCACTGAAATCCCCCAAACCTGGAGAGTCCGTGTCACAGGGCAGAACAGGACGCTCCCGCAAAGGGTGAACACCAGGTCCAAGGTTAGGGGCTAGCCACCAGTGCTTGTAGAGCCTATGCCAGTCGACTCCTTGCAGTTTTCATTCTCGGTCAGAGTTTAGGGTGAATGAAGGGGACAGCCGCTGCCCTTTGAGGGAAGAGAGGGTGTCTGCGTGTGGGGGCAGTTACAGTGCAGACGCCCATGTGTGCTTCGGGCTGAGTGTGAATTTCTGGAAATGCCTTGCCATATTAACTCTTTTTAAAAAATACTTTTTATTTTGGAATATTTTAAGACTCACAAGAAGTTGCAAAAATAGTACAGAGAGTTCCTGTATCCCTTTCACCCAGCTTCCCCCAATAACATCTTATGTAACTATGGTACATTGTCAAACCCAGAAAACTGACTTCGGTGGATGCTGTTATATATTAATTCTAATCATTCTTATCAATAGAAATAATTAGTAGCATTGAATAACATGCTTAGTAGATAATAAAAATATATTTAAACTTCTGGCTTCTTTTACTTGATCTCCACAGAAAGGACCTTCCCCAAGGTCAAGAAGAGCCTCACTACCACCTTCTATGGACACTTTGCTTTCCTATTTGCACACCCCTTTGCTGCGCTATTGGCTACCTGCTCCTCAGAACTATTAGGAAAGTTCCCATGACACCATGCTTCTGGGCTCTACATTCTCTGACCAGAACTTCTCAGCCTTGAGTCCTATCTGTAGCCTACACTCCATGTCATGGGCCATCTCGAGTTCTCACACTTACTACTAGCATCTCTGGTGTCTCCACAATGTATATCTGTAGAACCAACCCTGAGCTTCAGACCTAAAACCGAGCTCATCTTTCCTCCTCACACTTGGTCTTTCACCCTCATTAATGGTCTCATTTTCCAGCAGAAGAATGTGTTGAGCCCCTTCACCACTCAGGCCTCAGGCCAACACGTTAGGTGCAGGGGTGGACTTTAGAAAGAAACAGGTGAATCGAACTATGTATGGGTTGGGGGGTGGGGAGTGACACAGAAACAAGGGAGCTGACTCAGATACGTGCAGGAAAAAAGCTACAGAAACTCGTTTACTACACTATATGGCTAAAAGAGAACTGAAATTCCATTTAAGCGAATGCATATTAATTCCGTTTCTTGGTATGGACTCACAAAAGAAAATTTCTGAACGTTATCATTATTTTTTAACATCAGGAGGTATCGTTCAGTGGAGAAGCTTTTTTGGAGCATGTGCTGTGTGTGGTGAGTAAAATATAGGATAATGGTGGGAAACAGAAAGTCTGGAAGCAAATTAGGGGGTCAAGAGGGGCTTCTGTCATACTTGTACTTGGCAGAGGAGTAAATCCAGCGAGCAACCCACTACAGAGGCAAGTCGGTTTTTTTGTGTGTGTGGTTGGCCAACACTCCCTGCTGAAATAATGTTTTGGGAATTTAACATTTATTTTTCTTTAGAAAAATATTTTATTTATTTGAGTTAGAGAGAGAGAGATCTCACAAGCAGGGAGGAGGGGTAGAGGAAAAAGCAGACTCCCTGCTCAGCAGCAAGCCCAATGTGGGGCTTGATCCCAGGACCCGGGGATCATGACCCTAGTTGAAGGCAGACGCTTAACTGACTGAGCCACCCAGGTGCCTGGGAATTTAACATTTAAACTCTAGTTACTGATTGTTTCATTTTTCTTTTAAGACACATGGAGAGTTGAAGGTCTTGGTTAGGCCCCCCTGTGGACACATGGTGGGAGATGTGCAGGGCCCCCAAGCCTCTGTCCTGGGTGGCTTCCCCAGACAGCAGGCCTTCATTCTCCCTCCCTGGCTCTGAGCAAGTTTCAGCGAACACTCTGAATAAGATTCATGTGACATCTGTCAAATGCTTCTCTAGAATTCAAGAAAACACTCCATCAACTTGTGTTCCTTTGAAGCACTAATTTTCTTCTGTCAGAAGAAAAGAAAAGAAAGAAAGAGGAGGAAAGAAAAAAGCCATCACATGTTGCCTGGCATGATTTGTGCTTTGTGACCCTCCCCGCACCCCTAAGACTGTTATGACTGGCTGCTGGTTTTCTTATTCTCAGGGATATGTGCACAGGCTCCCTCCCTCTGCACAGTTCTGATTATCCTTGCTGTTTTTGTTTTTAAAGATCTTATTTATTTATTTGACAGAGAAAGAGAGAGCACAAGTAGGGGGCGCGGCAGGCAGAGGGAGAAGCAGGCTCCCTGGGATCATGACCTGAGCTGAAGGCAGACACTTAACCAACTGAGCCACCCAGGTGCCCCGTTGTTGTTTTCTCTTTAAACTAGGTTTTGCAAAGCTTCTTTTCACAAACAGCAGCCTTTACAATATTGTTAGTTAAGCAGGGCGGGGGGGGGGGGGGGGGGGGGGGGAGGGGGAGGGTTCCAATGTAATCTCCCTCCAATACACAAAGTAGCAAGGGAGAGCAGAGCAGGTCCTTTGCTGTTGAGTCTTGAAAAGGAGATGCTGATAAAGACTCTGACTCTGACCACGTTTCTCTAAGTGGGAATTAAAAAGAATGGAGATTCACCTTTGCCCTCTATTGAGCTCTGTGGCAGGCACTGAGCTGGGTGTGTTTATATTCAATAGTGATGTCTTTAAATTTTGGAAACCAGTGCTACAACGGTTCAAACTGTTTCTTGGTAATAATTACAGCAAAATAAGACTTCCATTTTTGAAGGGGCAGGTGGATGGAGATGGGAATTGCAAAGCCTTGGAAGTGATGGCATTTCTGAAAGTCACTCTCCGGTGTCCCTTCTGTGAGGTGTGAGGAACAGAGGAGATGATGGGCTGTTCTTTCCTGAGCTAAAACTGAAAGTCCAAAAGATTTTTGTGTCCCTTCCAAATATAAGCCGCCGTCATTCGGACTCTGAGATACTTGGATGTCTAGGCCAGTGCTGATAGAAATAAATTTAAAATTTTCTAGTAGCCACATTAATAAGTGAGAAGAAAAAGGCGAAATTAACTTTGATAATATATTTTCATTGACAAATATTATCACTACAACATGTAGTCAGTATAAAAATTACTGAGATGTTTAAAATTTTTATACTATATTTTGAAATTTGGTGTGTATTTTATACTTACAGTGTCTCTCAATTTAGACTAGCCCCATTGCAAGTACACAATCGCCATACACAGCTAATGGCCACCATATTGCACAACACAGGTCCAAGTCACTTGGGCAACTTATGGAGATAAAAAGGACAAAGGAGACAATAAAACAGATCATTTGGAATTTGAATAGTTCTGAAAAATTATGGCAGATCGGAGGATGAAAAAGAGTGTAGACTCTTTGTCCCAGACACCTCCCAGTCCCATTGTCTTAGGACCTCCAAGGGCTCTCACAGGTGACAGACAAGAACCTGACACTGAGGGAATCCAAAAAGTTGCAGGGAAAGTGATTACTTTTTGATAAATTCCCTAATGGGTAGGGGGCTCATCATTGTGGAAACTTAGCTTGTGAAGCCTGAGAAGTACAATCTGTAAGGTGGAGAATGGTGTGCAGGTTAGTGTGGTGATGGCGGCCTCTCCTTGGCCCCCGGGCTCCCCTAGCATCAGAAATAGATTTCATTGAATCAAGGGATTAGCTGTTCACTCCTCCCGTGGAGGCTCAGTGAAAGCAGAGCCTTTGAGGCATTTGGAGTTACACATACCCCAGGAATTATTTTCATGGGCCCAAACTTCCTGTCACTGATACCTGGCCATCCTGACATTTCTGCAAATCCAAAAATAAAGAGCAGGGACGAGGAGGCCAGAGAAGCCGGAGGAAGTAGCAGCCGGAATGACTATGTTGAAAATCTCCTGCCAGGGGGTGTTGTCAGTTGAGGGGATGGAGAAGGCCGACTCTGTCAACTTGTCACTAGTGGAGGGCCGGCACGTATGTAGGTGATGGCAATGTGGTGACGATGGGGCCACAGTTGGCTCTCCGGGTGGGCCAGGAGGATCTGCCCTGTTGATCCCTCCACGCATGACATGGATTCTGCTGGCACCCGGGGGGCCCCGCTGAACTTGTCAGGGCAAATGCTCTAGCACCTGCGACCACCACAGCAGCGGTCCTCATTGTCACCTTTTATACACCAGGGAGCAGACTCCGGACATCACTCAGATATTCCAGGTCCTTCCAAAGGGGCAAAGACTTTGCATGGCTCTCTTTGCCAAAGGAGTCTGACTCTAATTATCACAAGGAAGTAAAATTGCGGGGTTGGTTTACATACCGATGTCTTCTCTTACAAAGTTTGGGAAGTCAAATAGGGAGGAAGAGCTTCTGCAAATGTCAGCCCCAGATTCTGTTAGAGTTGCGTGTTGGCTACTTGCTTTCCCAAGAATTTCCCTTTCCAACTTTTAAAGAGCGAGCATACAAACCCTGCAAACATTTTATTGAGAGAAGCCTAAGGGTAAACCAAAGAGATAAAAACCGTCCTGGTTCCTCACTGCTTCGCAATAAAATATTAAACACGCACAAGCGAAAGGCGTATGAAAAAATAATCGTGAGAAAGATTTCTTTATAACTTGAAAGACGAACAGACTGGATTATTATAAGTCAGCCCCAGGCAAATAAATACCCTGACCGCTGAGTGTGATGGAGAATCTGTTTGTATGCATTTCCTTGGGGGACAATTAGGTGGTCTCCTTTCCTTCCTCCTGTCCCCCAACTTCCTTCCTTCCTACTTATTTGCAAAAATGAATTAAAACCATGATCATCATGGCTCTTGGGATTAAGGTGAGGTTATCTAGGTAAGGTGAAGCTATTTATGCCTTTTCGGTGTGTTTATCCATGGTCAGGAAATACTGAGTGAATTTTTTTGCATATGGCACTATGTAGAAACAGACAGGAGGTATCAAGAATCATGTTTTGAGGGCACCTGGGTGGCTCAGTCGTTAAGTGGCTGCCTTCGGCTCAGGTCAGGATCCCAGGGTCCTGGGATCGAGCCCCACGTCTGGCTCCCTGCTCAGCAGAGAGCCTGCTTCTCCCTCTCCCTCTGCCTGTCACTCTGCCTACTTGTGCTTTCTATCTCTCTGTCAAATAAATAAAATCTTAAAAAAAAAATCATGTTTTGGCAGCCAGAGCCGAGTGTGTCAAGAAAGAGAAGATGTGGGGCTAAAGACTCTGAAGGCAGCCATGGCTGTAAGCTGCCATCTAGAATTCCCAGGCAGGGCAACCAGCCCTGATACTCCACTCTCCCTTCCGTCTGGCTGCTTGCAGGGCCTGTGTCCCCTCCTTGCTATCATTTTTCTCCTTCATCTAGTTCAGTTCTGGTTTCTGCTCCTGTGTAAGAACACTTCTTGGACCATTCTTCTCTGTTCTGATGGGCTGTCTCCACTCACTGAAGATTTGGTTGGGACCATCTACATCAGAATTATCTCAGAGGCCTGTTAAAAATACAAACTTCCAGACCTCGCCCAGACCAACTGAATCAGAATACAAACCAGGATCTGTCATGGGGGTGGAATTTGCATCTCTGACAAAAGGCACCAGTGAGCCATCAAACACTAAATATTGAGACTCCCTGCCCGCCACCCCCCCACCCCAGTGAAGGAAAGCATTTGAAGATGGAGGGGGCTGTGTGGGGGCTGTGCAGAGGCTGTATAGCTCCTGGTCCACAGCTCAGGGAGTTCTGGAGGTCAACACTAGTGGTTCTCGGCTCCACCACTCTGTATTGTTCTAAGCTAGAGTTCCTTCTTACAGAATACAAAAGGATAGGGCACCTGGGTGGCTCAGTTGGTTAAGCGACCGCCTTCGGCTCAGGTCATGATCCTGGAGTCCTGGGATCGAGTCCCACATTGGGCTCCCTGCTCAGCAGGGAGTCTGCTTTTCCCTCTGACCCTCTTCCCTCTCGTGCTCTCTCTCATTCTCTCTCTCTCTCTCAAATAAATAAATAAAATCTTAAAAAAAAAAAAGAATACGAAAGGATAATGACTATGCCTACCAATAGGCCACCTGGGCCTCATGTGCAGCAGGAACTCAATACATGTTAGCAAGCTATACTCTGGTTACTCTAAAAAAAAGGACACAGGTTTTTGTGAAATTGCCATGATGGGAAGCCCATGCTCTAGAAGTCTCCTGAACGCCAGACCTGTTGGTCACGTCCCATTGGCAGTAGCTGAGGGCTGTGTGTTCCTGTTGGGGGAAGCAGGGCCTGAAGGGCGGTCCAAAAGGGACAGGAGCCTTTGAGCCAACAAGAAGAGGAAGGAGGGGTCTGCTTAGGTCACTGGAGAGGGCAGCTCGAAGAGACCTAGGGAGAGGCATCTCCCCTAAGTGAGGCCAGGTGAGCTGGGGAGATAAACCAGATCGGGGCACAGGGACCCTGAATACGCTGCCAGTCCAATCTGCCATCCCCTCAGACCCTGACTGCCGGTCCAGCGATGCCTCTGTCTTCTGTTGTAGTAATAGAAAAACAGTGCTGGCTTAGGAGCCAGAAAATGATAGCAAATCCCTTCATCTGACGCTTTGTTTTCTTATCTACAAAATGGAGAGAATACTGCCCTTCAATGTAGTCATAAGAATCAGGAAAATACCTATAAGTATGGTAAATTTTAAATTCTGTAAATACACGGTATTTTAAAACATCCTTTCCTCTTCCATGGTTCTTCTTCTAGTCTTCTTATTAAAGATTGTATTTACTTATTTATTTTATTTATTTGCAAGAGAGAATGAGAGAACATGCGCAGTGGGGAGGAGCAGAGGAGGAGGAAGAGGGAAAGAATCCCAAGCAGACTCCACACTCAGTGCGGAGCTGACGTGGGGCTTGATCTCACGACCCTGAGATCATGACCTGAGCTGAAACCCAGAGTCGGATGCTCACCCAACTGAGCCACCCGGGCACCCTTCTAGTCTTATTTAAAACCCTTTCCTTAAACCTGCTCTTCCCCTAAGCTATCTATCATTTTCCCTTCTGTTTCCTTTTTCTTTTTAAGCCACCAAAGTTCTCAAAAGAGGCACAGGTGAGGATGGTTGACAAGAGCAGCTACCCCACAATCTGGGCATGGATGGTTGGTTTAGAGAGATTCCTATGCATCTGAAACTGGGCGGCATTAATTCCAAAGACAGGGTAACAGGAAAGCCTGTAAGGCACAGCGTGCTTGTGTCAGTTCCTGGCCCTCACTTGACTAGTGACAGACCCCAGGCCCCATCTGCAAAATGGGGCCTGTGGGGACAGCGATACCTGCAAGACTGCGATGAGGACTGTGATACATAAGGCATAGCATAGTGGAGAGCACACAGTAGGTGCTCAATAAATGCTAGTATCTTTGTTGTAGAACCCCAGCTCTAACTGTGCAATGGATGGATCTCTTTTCTCCCTGATTCCATCCTCAACAGTTTGGAAAGCAGGGTCCACCTCTGTCCTCATTGGACCGGAAGCTGAGTTCAGTAAAACTGAGTTGTGCTAGATGTGCTGGGCGCTGGAGGAAGAAAGAGGAATGTGGTGCTGTTCTTGTGCTCTGGGTGTGTGTGTGTGTGTGTGTGTGTGTGTGTGTGTGTGTGTAGGAGGTATGTGTTAGAGGTATGTGTTGGGTGTGTGTGTGTGTGCATGTGTGTGCAATGGGAGTGTGTGAAATGAGCACAGTAAACCAATCCCTTCACTCGAATGCAGAGGGTACACTGACAGGGTGAACACAGAAGGCTGTGGAAGCACCAAGGAGGAGCATGGAGCTCACCTGAGGGAGGGGTCAGCTGGGAGGAGACGCCCCCAGAGATTTATGAGCACCTGGACTATAGGGAATACAGTTGAGATGAGGGGAGAGAACAGGAGAGAAGGAACTTGGACAGCTAAGTTAGCTAAGCCAACTTGGGACCACATGGTTCTCCTTGAAGGATCAGAATTCTCAACGCTAGAAGCTCACATGAGAGTCTTCTCCTGACTCCACCTCTTGGTTATTTCTTGGTGTTACTTCTTTTAACCTGTTTCAAATTATCCAAAGGGTAAATCTGTTTTTTAAAAAAAGTTCTTATTTTCTTGTGTTAGTTACAATTATAGGGGAAGGAATTTCCTCCATAATCTAGGGTGGGAGTTTGGTACATTCAGGGTGGCCATACCCAGGCCACACGCAAGGATGCTTGGACCCAAGTCAAGACTGGGGTAGCTGGGAGAGATGAAGAGTAGGGACTCAGAGAGGGATGATGGGGGACCAGAACCTTTCTGCCCACCCAGACGTTTCTCTTCCATGCTGAAAGGCAACCCTTGACCAACTCACCACACCAATGGAGAAATAGTTGTTCATGATGTTGTACGGGACCTGGTCCCCATTCTCCACCTCCTCTCTGGGGATAACTTCCAGATGCCAGCGGTCTAGCATCACCAAGGGGCTCTGCTCGATGTCCTTCAGGATTTTTGTCAAGCTGCCCCCTTCATAACCTGTGGAGCACGGCAGTACATTTGATCCCAGGGCAGAAAGGCTAAGTTGTTGCTGATGTACAGGCAGATATCAGGGCAGGGAACTCTGTGGGCATCTGTGACCAGGAGACTCCCCAGTGTGTCTGGGGGCCAGAGACACTTAGGTTCCCTGAGCCATGGAGAAGGAGAGGACAACAGGGTGTAATCAGAAAGAAGCTGCGGAGATTTGGAAGGCAAAGCAGCTGGGGAGATTTGGAAGGCAAAGGGGTGGGGCTGGCCAAAGGTGGGCAGGCCTATGTAGCCACAGCAAGCCCTAGAGAATTGGTGGGCTGGGGAGATGGGAAGCTGCGCACGGGAGAACAAAGGATCTGTTCCAGGACTGGTCATGTCGGAGATGGACAGTGTGGTAGGCAGAATTTTAGAATGGTCTCCCCTATCCCTGCCCCACCCCCCTAGTAGTATATACTCTGCAATTCCCAGGACTTACAAATAAGATAGGACAGTCCTCGTCATGATTAGCTATACGATATGGCACAGTTGACTTTAAGCAAGGGAGATTATCTGAGTGGTTGTGACCTAATTGGCTGAGTCCTTAGAAAGGACTGGGCTTTTCCTTAAGAAACTGATTCAAAGCTCTCATTGAGAGGGAGATTCTCCGTGGCTGGCTTTGAAGATGGAGGGATCCATTTGTCAAGGAAAAAGGAAGCCTCAAGGATTTAATAGTGGTCCCAGCTGATAACCAGCAAGGAAACAGGGACGTCAGTCCTATAACCACAAAGGACTCACTTCTGCCAACAACGTGAATGAGCTTTGAAGTAGATTCTCCCTCCGGAGACTCTAGAGAAGAGCACAGTCTGTCCAACACCCTCATTTCAGGCTGTGAGGCCCAGAGCAGAGAACCGAGTCATGCTGTTCCAGGCCTCCTGACCGACAGGACTGTGAGACGTTTTAAGCCTCTACATTTGTGATCATTTGTTATGCAGCAATAGAAAAGCAGTATAGAAAGTGAATTGTAAGTCATGAGAGGTTAGTTGGAGAGACAGTCTTTTCTTTCAGATAACACTCCCACGTTCCTGCTTACCTTTAGCGCAACCCTGAAAAGTATTTTCAAGTTGTTAGTTTGGTCAGCTCCTTAGGGACGCCTCACAAGATAGCAATGGTGGCAACTAGGTAGCTGAGGGCCTGGAGGCTCTCTGGGAGCATAGGGCTGGGCTTCCTGCGTGAAATCTGCGCCTAGCTAGGCTGCCTGGATGCACACAGCATGGGACCACATTCTGCTTGTTCCTCTTGAACAGAGGGCTCTTCCCTAGCCTCAGGGTGGGGCTGAGGACATCTGTTCCTGCCAACTTCCTTCTGGGGCTGGCTTCTGCTTCCTGTGCTCCTGCCACCAGGCATGCACCCAGCTCTGAACACTGACCACTGCCTGAGCTGGTCTTGAATCCTCGCCGAATCGATCAGCCATCTGGAAGCCCATCCCAGTTCTGCCTGCCAGACTGCTCTGCCCCTTCCATGTGCTGTCCTGACCTCCTCTGCGTTCTGGAGCATTCCCAGCCCCATGGGGGTGGCTGCAGTTTGCAGAGTTCTCCTCAGCTCCTGCCCCTTGTCCCGTGAGCTGGTCACCACTTTGAGATCCCCCACAGGCGGATTGCAAAATGAGGGCCAATGACCATGGGGGCCTATGATGATCTGGATGCCCTGAGTAGCTGGCAACATAGCTTTTCAGTTTGCATTCTGAGTCCTAATTCAGGAGAAGAGCAGTAATTTGGAGAGGAGGGAATTTTATTCAGGAAACACCTGAGTGAGCCCTTACTAGAGTGAACATTGTGGGGGACATAGAGGAGCCTACCCTAAAGCTGACTATGTTCTGCTGGGGTGGGCAGGCTCTAGGCTGAAAGTTTCAGGATCACAGTAAATAGACTGAGGGGTGAACAGAGGTCTCAGCAAAACTTGGGAGGGCAGAGGAATGGTCATACAGTAGGTAGGACTCTGTGGAATGGAATTCTTAGAAGGGAAGTTCAGCCTAGCCCTGCAGAGCATCCCTGGAGATTGGAGTGCTTGTCCCCGGGGACATGCCACTGGCAGGCAGACTCACCTCCTCCCCAGCGGAGACAGCGGGCCAGGTCATTTCCTGTTCCAAGAGGCAGGACAGCCACCGGCGGATGCTTTGCGAAGTTCGCCTTATCTGCAATCCATGCAGAAGAAGAGAAAACCATACGCCACCAGATTACGGAACCTGTGGGTTATTTAATTATCCCTGATCTGATGCTTAAAAGCCCTCCATAGCATCTTTGTTTGCAGAGCTCCCATAATGGAGAGCACACTACTTCCTAAAGCTGTCTCTTCCTTCTGCAGTGTGTGAACCGTTACAAAGGATTCTTTCATACTGAGCTAACTCGGCCTCCCTGTAACTTGCACCTGCTTAGCCTCATTTCATCCAAATTCTTTCCTTTGAGGTGACAGCGTACACCTCGAAAACATTAGTTTGTAATCGTAATTAACACCTTCTCCATCTGTCCCTCACAGCAACTCTGCGGGGTACTATTATTCTCCTCATAGATGATGGAAGTGAGGTTCAGAGGGGGAAAGTAAGTCTGGAGTCACGATCCAAACCCAGATCTCTGTGGTCCTAAGTCCAGGCTCCTCCTTGCTTCAGGGGCTAGGCAGGTGCACAGGGTCTGAGAAATCAGGGAATCATGGGGCATTTGGGAAACTGGCGCTGTCTCATCTAATGTCATTCAGGTTAAAAGCTTAAAAATAATACTGTATCTAACAAACAAAACCTCAAGGTGTTATTTGGCACACAGGTACAAGTTCGCCACTTCCCCCACCTCCCAGACTCGCAAATCCACAGTTCCCAAGGTGCTCTGCCACGCGGCTTGTGAGGAAGCATCAGACTGAACCGCTGGAGAAAGCACAGCAGAACATGCGTGGTTTCACGGGGCTGCAGACCCACAGCAGCAACATATTGGTGGCACTGAGGAAGGTGGGACACGTTTACGCACCCACTGGGGTCCAGGGGGCGCCACTGACATAAGCTGCAACAGGCGCGGTGCCGGGATGTGGGTGAGGTTGACTGAGGAGTGCGCAAGGGGACGGGAATCAGGAAGTGGGGCGAATGCTAGGGCTGCCCTCGCAAAAGGGGGAGTTCACAGGTGCCCCAGGTTGTCTGGCTCGTGCCACAAGTGGCAGGGGACAGAGCAAAGCGATGGGCTCTGTCATTGTTCCTGAACACGTGGTCTGCATTTCTGCTTCCCTGCCCTGTACCTGCTGCTCCCTTTGCCTTATGTCTGCTCCTTCCGTGGGCTCCATCTCAACAGGTCAACCATCTTCCTGTTGTTGAGGCTAGAAGCCTGGATGTCATCCTTGGTTTGTCCCTGTCCCTCACCCGACATCCATTCACACAGCGGTTTCCATGCGCTGTTTCCGTAATAGATCTCTCAGCAGTCTCTTCTCGCTATTTCTATGGCGATGCCTGAGCTCAGGTACATGATTCCTCACCTCCCCCCCCCCGCCCCGGTACTGAAGCCACTGCCTCCTCTTTACTTCCCCAGTCTGTTTCCCCTAGTGGCTCTTCACCCCTCCAGGGCAGATGGTCCCTTTCCCTCTGTCATGGTGCCCACCATCTCCAGCATGGCACCAGGCTCTGTCCTCTGCTCTAGCCTCCTCCTGCTCGATGGGTCAACCATGCTGAAGTATTTTCAGTGCCTTAAAGTCATAAGCTCTTTGTTTGTTTAGAAGCTGCCTCTGGGAGGCCCTCCCTGGTTGCCCTAGTCTAGGCCAGGTGCCTCTCCAGTGTTTCTTGTAATCGACTACTAGTCTGTTCTCTGTATGCACTGTAACCTCCCTGGGGGAAATATGTCTCATTCATCACAGTATCTCTGCACACATTTACTGAGGGCCTACTATGTGTCAGGTGCTGTGTTAGGTACTGTGGCTCTAACAGTGGGTCAAAGTGCCATGACACAGGCTCTCATGGTGCTTACAATCGAGAGGGAGAGACAGATATTAATAAAGTCTTCATACAAATGATGCATAATTTCAAATTCATACTGGAAAGGGAAGAAGTGTGATCATATAATAAGGTGACTGAGGCTGGGTGTCAGGGAAGGCTCCTCTGAGGAAGCCGCACTTTGGGGCTGAGAGCTGAAGTAGAAGTTGACCAAGGAATGGCCAGGGAGCATACCAGACTGGAGGAAGCACTTGGGCAAAGGCCCTGTGGTAGAAGGGAGACTGGTATATTCAAGGGTCTGAGAGAGGGACTGGGTAGCTGGAGTTTAGAGGGAGAGGAATGGAGGTACAAAGTAGGGCTGGAAGGGTGGGCAGCTACTAGAGCACCAGGACCTTGTAGGTCATTTAAAAAGCTTTTGTCTTTATCCTAAGAATAATGGGAAGCCACTGATGTGTTTTACGTACATCACAAACCCACTGACATTTAGGAAAGACCGCTCTGGTTGTAGAGCATAAACAGATCAGTGGGGGGGACCAAAATGGGGTGGCAGAAGGCACTGAATAAGTGCTTTAATATTCTTGAATGAGCGAATGAACATTATGCAGTTATTCCTTTCACCACTGTTTTCTCTCGTCAGGCCACCAATCTGTCATATGACCTTTATTCTTTCAATTTTGGGCATCTCCTTCCCCCCGTGTTCTCTGCAGATGAATTTTATAAAACCACCAAAGCCGACATCCTCCTTCGTGATGGAGAGGGAAGCATGCAAGCAGCTCCCAGGCCTGCAGCCACCCAGCCTCTGCTGATCAGCTTTTCCTCCCTGGGCTCCCAGAGGATGCCTCCCCGCCTCCCACAAACAACTCCCGAGCTGGAGGTGAGAGGAGAGCGTGGGTGGCTGCTTGGCAGGGCTGTGTCCATGGAAACCGGAGTGCCTGTGAGGAGCAGAAGGTGGCAGGTGTGCTGGGTGTGGTCCCACCCCTCCTGGGAGGCTGCTTATGACCCCCCACAGGCGCAGCCTTCCCTGCCCTGGTCAGGGTCTGCCCATGCCCATCCCTGAGGCCTATCTTCCTCGCATCCTGTTGCCTCCACCTTCAAACAATATCCAGAAGCTGACACCTCCTCACCACCTCCTCTGTGTCTCCTGTTGTCCAAGCCTTGGTCACCTGTTACTCGGATTACTGCAGGAGCGTCCTGACCGGTCTCCCTGCTGCTGCCCTTTTCTCATGATCTGTCAGGTCCTTCCTCTGCTCCAAACCATGCAGCATCTTGGGACCTTTCCTGTATGAAAGCCATGTTCTGTCTACTGTCCCGCATATCCTAGTGACCTGACTCTGTGCTATCTCTGCTTCATTGTCTGTCCCTCTCCCCTCATGCACCCTGCTCCGAGCACACTCTGCAGCCCTCCTGCTGCCTTCAGCAGCCTGGCCTGCTCCTACCTCAGGGCCTTTGTATTTGCGGTTCCTTCTGCCGGAACTGCTCTTTCCTCAAGTATCCTCACGGCGCACCTCTCCTCCAGGTCTCCATGCAAAAGTCATCTGCTCTGTGAGGTCTTCCCTAAACACTTGGGTCTTAGACTTAGACCACCCCTGACCCTGCCTACCTTGCCCCTTCCCTGCTGTATTTTTATCACCTTCCAACATTGCTGTATGTTTCCCTTGTTTTTTGGTTGATTGCCTGTCTCCTCCCCCTAGAAAGGAAGCTCCAGGAGGGCGGGATTTCTATGCATTTGTTCACTGTTGCATCTCCAGGGCCTGGAGGAGAGCTCGCACATGGAGGTGGGCATGCAGTATTTATGGGAGGAATGACACACAATTCCAGAGTTAGTCTCCATCATTTATGGGGGATGAGATGTCCAAGGACCTGCAGATCCAGGCAGAGCTGGACTGAAACCCAGGCCTCCTGATTCCCAGCCTGGGCCCTCCCTACTTCCCTTCTGATCTAAGCATACTGGACACAGAACAGTGTGACCTTCCTTTGCTTGTACTGATCTGCACTTTCTAGGTGTGCTTTCTGGACTCAGGCTCAGGTGCTCATCGCAAGGTGATTCGCCCCAGGCTACGTACACACCTATGCCTAATTCTCCGGCCTTTACGCACCACCCCAGGTCTGGCTGGACTCCTAGTCCTGCCCTCTCCCCCTCACAGTTCCCCAGACTGGTCTGTGCCGCCCCTGCCCAAACCCTGGCCGTGACAGCTGCCCATGAGGCAAGGCTTGAAACTAAACAGTTACATCTGTACCTGTGGGAATCCTTCCATTTCTCTTTTCCTCCCAAAGTAGCTAGGTAGTTAAGCAATGCTCCAAGAGTGGAACTAAGGATGAACAAGACATGGCTCCATTTCCCTTTCCTGTTGATTGCCTTCCTCTGACTTTCAATATACTTATTATAAATAAACTCTAAAGCCCCTCCCAGCCCATTCTTACCAATGCAATCCAAAATCCAGCCAACTGTCCCATCTCCTCCGCAGGCTAGAACACGGAAGTCTGGAGTATCACGGAAAAAGTTCAGTCTGGGAAGTAAAAGGCCAAAATGGTCTTATTTACTAGGCTGTGGCTGACATTCGACACTGCTTGAGTCAGAGTCTCCCCTATTCCCTGGGAGTATGCTACAGCCCTGACTCCTTTTGGGGTTGAAAGGGTCACTTAGTGTTCTGAAACCAGAACTTCAGTGCCACTGAAGTATAGGGAAGAATCCTGGGGGCCGTGCTTGTAGAAGGAGAATCCAACTCAACATTCAACACAAACAGAAAATGGTTTTCTAGAAATTCGCTACGATTTGTGCAGAGGAGGCCATAGTTTGCTTCTTTGGGCACCGATACAACCAACCCCCAGCATACTGACTCTTCTCTGGCTCTCCTGCTTCCTCTGTCCTCCCAAGCTCTCCTTTAAGTCAGATGCAGTGAACTAGCTGGATCTTCATCCCACTGTCCTGTGGGTCCAGACCCAAGCGGAGGGAGCACCATCTCCCCTCTGGGGCCTTCCCCCTTTAGAGCAGGGCTCTTAACCAGGGGCCCACAAATCTCTAAGGGATCTGTAGATACAATCCAGAGGGCCATGAACCTGGGAGGAGAAAATTACTTTCTTATCTTCCCTAAGCTCTGAGATTTAGCCTCTCCAATTATGGAAGCTGGCAACAAATCACAGGCGTGAACAATACCTATGACTTTGTTAGAAGTCAAATTCAGGTATTTTTATGTTCTATTACAGTTGTGGTAGCTGCCCCATGCTATCACTTATGCTCATCACTGTTTTTAATTAACAGTAGTTACTAGACCTGCCTCTGGATCATATCAAAAATGTGTTAGTAAATCACATATATTCCCATATCCCAGTATTTTTGTTTTTAATATTTTGATAACTGTCTTTTCAATATAATTCGTTTCCCTGGTGATCCTATAGATTTCATTTTACACATTAAGAAAAATTCTGAGAAGAGGTCCATTGGCTTCATCAAGCTGCCAAATGGGTTTCTGGCACAAAAAGGGACAAAAAATCTCTGCTTCAGAACAGATGTGACGTGCCAACATCCACGGGAAGCTGAAGCTCAGGGGTTCCCTGCTGTCCAGCCTGGTGGTCTGAGAAGACCCCTGGGGCTTTCTGAGTCACTGATGCGTATGTGGGCAAAGCAACATTTCCTCCCCTCCCCGACTCTTGCACAACTCTGCTCTCCTCTAGGAAGTGAATTCTGAATAGAGGCCCCTTTCATTTCGGCTAGACAGACACAGCAAAGATCCTCAGGGCACAGCAGTCCTGGAATATCCCCCAGGCTTGTCATGCGAGACAGAAACAACTTAGGATGAATGAGGTTAAGCCAGAGTACTGTATTCAGGTATCACAATGCCCCGAAAGAGAGGGGGCTGGTAAAGGTACTTGCAGGCTGCCTTTCAGTCACAGGTCATGATGGGGCAGCAGTTACGATCACGGTGACAGTGACAGTGATGACACCCACAGCAGCACCGGTGGGCTCTGTTTAGAAATCAGTTTTACATGTAAGTCATGGCAGAGGTGCTGGACTTGCACTCACATTTCTTTCTCCTTTTAACTGGGTCTTGCACCATCACAGCCATAGAAATAACGGCTTTGGAAGCCGTTGGAAGACTGGCACATGGAAGACTGGCACATGGTGCCTTTTTATAGTCCCTCCTGCAGCCCTGTCCTCCGCCCCCACCCGCTGAGGGTCTTGCTGAACTGAGCCTAGAGACGCAGGTTAGGAGGCTGGGCAAAGCAGCTGTGTGCCGGGAAGCCCAGCCCAGGGTGCACAGATCTGAAAAGCTGGCCTGGAGACCCACAGGCTCGGGCTGGCCAGCAGATGTCCCTAGCGCACCAGCTCGGTCTGGTAAGAAGCCCAGTCTGGGTGCCTTCCAGCCCCGATGCTGAAGCGGCCTCTGATTACAGGGACCTGCAGCCATCACATTAGCGCTCCCAGTGGGCCCAGCCCCTCCCACCAGATGGGCAGTCCGACCAAAGAGGGCCTGCCTGTCTCCTTACTCTCCCGCTCTAATGGGCAGTGAAACAGCCAATAGGCACCCGGCAGGGAGAAGGGCCAGGGGCAGCTCAACAACCTCTAAATTGGATAATCCTGGGGGAGGGGGGAAAGTGATTTCATTGAATAACCAATTGCCTCGATCCTAAAATGCTCCCCAACAGCACGCGCAACAGAACTCTGAGTCAGCTGTATAGATTTCCAAACTGCTGACTGCGCTAGGAAAACTCTTTCCTCCTCCCTGATGACTCAGTATGAAGACACCGGCTAACAGGCTCACATAATTTACCAGCCCGCTCTTCCTGTGAATCCAACGAATGGCATGTGTGCTTTTTCTCTTTTACAAAAACACCAACTTTTTCCCCGGTGAGGCACACAGGAGGCTTCTTCCCAGAGCTAGCCACAAGGAGTGTTCCTGAGCAACTCCAGGAGCAAGTAAGTGTAGAGGTGAGGAAATGAAGACAAAAAAAGATTAAAAGGGCAGGAAGGATAAGTCCATAGATGAAAGAGACAAGGAGGGTGATCAAAGAAAGGTATCTTCTTCAGATGAAAGGGGGAGGAGGAGAGATAAGTAACGATCGTTTCTCCATACCCTGGAGTAGGCCCCCCATTGTCCAGGTTGAAAACTTGTTTGGGGTTGAGCAGATAGTGGAATTTCCGAAGAATTCTATGGAAAAAAAAAAAGAAAGAGGGAGAGAAAGAGAGACAGAGAGGGAGAATGTCATCGTGAGAAGTCACAGTAGGGCAAACACCTCTGGAGCCCACTGGTGGCGGGAATCTGGGTCCATTTAAACCCAAGAGGAGAGAAGACTGCACAAGGCCCTGCAGACCCTGAAGTCTCAGGTCCAGTTGGCTTCATTCACACCCTCACGCCCTGGCTCAGGGCCTCCCCACCATCTAAGACTGTAGCATTCAACCCCAGGACTCTCCTCCTTTGCGGATGAATAACACTTCTATTCTCCTAAAGCTTTGTCCTCCTCCCAAACGCTCCTTATGTTCTAGGTAGTACAATTCTGCTCTTTGTGGACTACACAAAGGTAACAAGGAACGCTCTATGGAAAGTCCCCCAAAATTCTGGGATCAGGAGGCAATGCAGGGGGTGGGGCTGGGGAGGGGAAGCCAGGGGCAGTGACCACCTCTAGGCTTGGTGTCAAGGCTCCAGCTTGAGACTAATCAGGTCAGTTCAGGAGGGGTGGCCTGCCCCCTGGACTAGGGGGCAGGGATTCTCATAGTTCTCACTTTAACCCCACTTACTAGTTTTGTAAACCTGGATTCCAGATCACTGCATCATCTGTCCATTACCCTGAGCTGAACAGGGTGGGGAGGCAGAGCTGGTTCACCCATTTTCCCTCTCTCCTCCCATTCCCTTAGTGCTTCCAGGAGACTGGGCATTTCCTTCACTGAGGAAGGAAGGAACTCATTTCTTAGGAGTTGGACAGCCCATGAGGTCCCAATCAGGTGAGTGCTGCCACTCCTCTTAAATCAAGAAAGGACCTGCGAGGCTGGGAAGGAAACAGGCGTCTCAGAACCTGGTCCGACCTTGGGAGCCATGATAATGGTTCACGTGATGGGCTGGAGGCTAAGCATGTGTCTACTTTAATCCTCACAACGGAGCTATGAGAGGAGTGGAGGAAACCAGAGCACAGGGATGTTAAGCAGTTGGTTGATCCAGGTCATAAAGTGGTCGAGGGTAGGGCTGGGATGGGAACCCAGGTCTGCCCGTCTCTGCAGTCTGCCCTGTTGAGGGGGAAGAAAAAACTCGAGTGAACTTGTCTCAGCCTCTCCATTTTGAAAAAGAATAGAACATACCTTTCTCCTTGTCTCCCTCCACTCTTGGGGTTCACCAAGACCAGCAGGGGGTGGGTACCCGGGGTAGGGATGATCTTGTACTTCAAAGGTAAAAGAAAAAGAAATTAGCTCTCTTTCATCAGCCACGAGAATGAATGAGATGAGAGTTGACGCTAAGATGGCTTCCAGAAAAGGTGGACGGGAAGCAGTTCCCGGCATGGAGGAGAGGGGGCTGGGAGGTAGGTCTTTGTCCACTGGCTGAATTTTCTCAGGGGTTAAGCAGCAAAGTGTCTTTGACTTGAGTGCTCCTAAGCAGTGTTAATGTTGACAGGAGTCTGAGGCTGGGATCAGAGATGCAGCAATGGCACCATAGCTTTAAATCATTCAACAATGGTGTGATATTGTGGCTATAAGCACAAGATTATAGATATATTTTTTAATTTATTTTTTTAAGTAAGCTCGATGCCCAGTGTGCGGCTTGAACTCACAACCCCTGAGATCAAGAGTCACACGCTCCACCCACTGAGCCAGCCAGGCATCCCCTAGAAGCACAAGATTATACTTTGTGAGGGATACAACTGAATATAATTTTAGAAGTTATGGTCTTCTGGTCATACACATCAACCAAATAACACTCGTGAAGTTAACCATCACTTCCACCAGCATCTTCCAAATCCATATTTCCAGCCCTAGTTTTTCTCTTGAGCCCTGGTTCCATATTTCTCACTGTCCAATGGATACTTTTAACCAGACATCTCACCGTCACTGCAAACTCACATGCCTGAACCTGACCTATCTTCTGTCCCCACAAAACCGGTCCTCTCTCCCGGCTCACTGCTTCTCTTAAACATACTATTATCAGTTGGCTAGTCATCTAGGGAAGACCCCATCCTGCCAATTATTTCCTTGAATGTCCCTTAATCTCTGGCAGTCGCCATGGTACCCACACTGCTCAGGCCTTTCCCACCTCAGGTAAGGCCTGTATGCAGTTCCTTCCTGGGACATCAGTCATGCCACTTCTGCTCAGAAACCTTTAATGACACCTCATTGCCCAGAGGATAAAATCCAAGTCTCTTAACGTGGCATCCATGGCATTTTAGCACAGCCCCAATCTCCTGTTGCCTCTTAAATGCTAAAGCCCTCAGCGGCGGTCCCAGTCAAGCCTGGCTCTGACTCTCCAGTGAGTGTGTCTCCTGCCTTCCCACCCTGGGGGCCTGCTCACACTGGTTTCTTCTCCTCCTTGATGCCCTTAAGAGCCCACTTCCTTCTTTTCAACCTCTTAAAAAGAACTTCTCATTCTCAGGGCCCAACTCAAGAGCTATTTCCTCTATGAAGCTTTCCTTGATCACTGCAACCAAAACCACTGCACTTGAAGCATGGAATATCTTCTGGGTTCCTTTTGTTGTCCATTCATGTGGGTTTTGTTTCATGTGTTCTTAGGTAAATGTCTCAAAATGTCAACTGGATTCTAAATGCCTCAGGAGCAGGGCAGGTGTGCGTATAACCCTCCTCCCAAGCACCCCATGACACCAGATCAGGAAGTGGGCACTTAATAAACACTTGTGGATCCAGCTGAAGGACAGACTGATATGGAGGTGTAGCTGTATTCCGTATTCAATGTGTGATGCCTACCTTCCCAGATCTCAAGCTAAAATTTGAGCTAACATGTTGTTTGAAATGGACAGCAGCATTCTTTATGATTTTTTAAGAATTTTCTCATCTGCCCGGTGTGACTGCCAGAAATTCCCGCCCTATCTCCGGGGATGATATTCAAAATATTTAACGATCCGTACGGCATGGGCACTCCCAATCAAAACAGATGCAGGATAACCAGATGGAGGCAAGCTGTAAACAACTGGTATATATTCATTGTGTATATTTGTGTGTGTGTGTGTGTGTCTGCTCCACCTGACTTTCTGCCTTTCAAAGTGTCTAGAGCTATCCCATACTACTATGGTTTCTCCATCATTACTGTTTATGTTTTAATTTTCAAGACACACTAATTTTAAGACCCACTATTTCCTTTTCTAATACTCTTACTTGGTGAACCCAAGTAAAAAATGACCTAAGGGACACCTGGGTGGCTTAGTTGGCTCAGTCTGACTTTGGCTCAGACCATGATCTCAGGGTCCTGGGACTGGGCCTCAAGTGGAGTCCTGCATCAGGCTCCTTGCTTGGTGGAGAGTCTGTTTGTCCCTCTCCCTCTTCCTCTTCCCCTCCCCCTGCTTGTGCTCTCTCTGTCTCTGTCTTTCGCTCAAATAAGTAAATAACTCTTTTTAAAAAATTCTTAAGTATATATTTAAGGTTAAAGAAGAACTTTTGGATCTGCCAAAACAATTAACTTTGTTTTGGCAGATCACATTCTAGAAACAGCTTGACAGTCTTGGAAAACCCATTGTATATTTTCAGTAAGTTTTACATAACTTGTTCCTAAAAAGGTGATAAAAGTTAATTTGACCAGCAATGGAATCAGCCAATCTCCCTTTTCACCATTTGCCAACAGTGTGGTGGGCAAAGATAATTTCAGAAGGTGGAAATAAATTGTCCCTCCTGTGTGATGTAATTCTGTAATTGATCAGATGAGAAAGCAAATGTTGAGATCTATTTCTCTAGAACCCAAACCCTGTCCTCCCCACAGGCAGCCTTGGACACACTTAGAACGAGAGACTGGACTTGGGGCTTGCTGAGGTACCTGCATTACAAGTTCATCCTTGGCCGACACACCGCCATCAGACTTCCCACCTTGCCTGTCCTGTGACAAGAAAGACAAATATATTTTTTAAAAAATGCCCTAGTTAAAAAAAAAAAAGAGAAATCAGAAGAAAAACAAATAGTTAATATAAAGAAAGAGAATATAAAACCAATATAGAGTGGGGAGGAGTTTTTCAAAATGGTCTGTGGACCTCAAAAAAAGACATGCTCCCCTATGGGTTTCTCTAGGACTCCCCAAGCCTCTGTCATTCTTTGCTCTGACTTTAACTTGGAGACATTGGAACAGACCTAGGGAGAAGAAACACTGAAACTGCCAGAAATCTAGTTTGTTGATTTAGAAGCCTGAGTTCTGGGAAGCATGGGCTTAGATCTGGCTTCTCTGTTCAGCACTATCTAAACGATGTGATGCTGAGTAAGTCATTTTTCTTAGTTTTGTTTGTTTTCTTCTGTGTTTATTATTTTTTATTGAGGTTTATCTTGCATAATATGGTAAAATGCTCAAATCTCAATCTCCAGCTTGATGAATTTCTATGTACATGTATGCCCTTTTAACTACGGTCTCTTCAAACGTAACTCCTGGCATTTGAATTTCATAAATGAAATCATAGGGAGTCTTTTTTTTTCTTCTTTGAGTCTAGCCTCTTTTGTTCAGCATTGTATCTTTGAGACTGTGCATCCTTTCACAGCTAAGCATGGCTCTCTCCCACTGCAATGCAGTATTCCATTCCACGGATATGCCTTACACCACTGCTGTCAGCGGTCATTTATTTAGCTGGTTTCTAGTTTTTGACTGTTATGAACAAAACCGGTATGAATATCCTTGTGCACGTCCTTTGGTGAAGTAAGTGCTCATATTTCTCAGGCAGATACAAAGGAGGACGTGTTGGGTCACAGAGTTAGTGTATTTCTAACCCAGTAGGTACTGCCACTTTGGTTTTCCAAAGTGGTGTTTTTCCTTCAGTTTTTTCATGAAAAAGAGTAGCTGGTCAAGTCAAGTGTGAGATAGGAGGGATCAGGGGGCCTTGGCAACATCTTGAAGACAGAAGGGGACAGTTCAGTTGTTTGGTATTTGGTCAAAAAGAGGACTCTCCAACACAAGAGACAGAAAGTTTCAGATGGAGACAAAGGGACTTTAATTTTCCTGTTTTCATCTCCAAACAGGGTTGGAACACCTAAGTGGGAGTCCTCAAGGGAGGGAGAGGTTCATGTTTAGACAACAGAGACAGGCTGACAGGGACAAGGGAGGCCTGGCCACGTGTGCAGGTGGTGACAGAAATTCCTGCAGCTGTGCTCTGCTGGCAAGGTGCTTAGAATGTATGTGCTTTCCTTGATGGGCCATGTGGAGCATTCTAGAAGGCCAGCAGTGAGCCCCCCTCAGAGGAGTTTTCTCTCACAATCTGATGAGTGCCGCACTGCCCTTTCAAACGTGTAGCAAAAACACAAACCTTAGGAGTTGTGCGGCAGCCCTCAGAGGGATGTGACCGTCTGAATGTTGCCTGCATCTGAGCCATGAACCCACAGAACCCAGAGCCCTGGCAGGGCAACAACACTTACCCGGGTCACAGGGCATATTGAAGTGGGCAGCAAAATATGGTCTCTGAGTTCCCCACCATCACACAACGTTGATAATTCACATTTTCGGTGAAACTGGAGGGAAGAATGAAGAAGAGAGTGAGTGAAACTGACCGAGGCAATGCCAGGTGTGAGGGTTCAGAGGTTTGCTGGGGAGACAGCTATGCAATGCTCCCCCAAATCCTTATGCACTGCTGGCTTTGGTAGTATAGCTGCATTAGCGTGTGTATGTGTTTGTGGATGTGCATGTGCACGTGTGTGCGCATGGGTGTTGTGTGGTGTGGTCGGGGTGCCACGTTGGCTGCAGGCAGAGAAAGGAGACCGAGTGCCCTCCACGACTGCTGGAGTGAAATGGTCATGGGCAGGCCTGGGACCCTTCAGCGTGGCACTGCCATGTGGATTCCAGAAACCCCCTTGGACATTTGCTCCCTAGGCTCTGAGACTCTGTAAGGAAGCAGATCTTGTTGAACAAACTTGCAAGAGGCTGGAAGTAAAACCCAAGACTCAACCTGTGCATTTTAAGAGATCTACAGTCTGATGTGGAGACACATCCTTTTTGAGGCTGATACCTGGTCAGGGGGACAAGACAAGGACACAGAGCTGGCTTTGGCAGGCAGCACGGGCAGCATCAGGTGTCTGGAGGGGACGTGGACCTCCGCTGTGGAGTGAGGCTGCTGAAAGGGGTGTGCCTTCTGCAATGCCTTGAGGAGCAGGAGCTCTCGTGTCTAACTGTACACCTACTCTGCGCCCCTGGCCGCAGATGACACCTGGGTGAGTTAATTAATGGTCTGGTGGCTGCTCACGGCTGCCTGGCCACACAGGCAGTGGACTGGCCCGCTTCTCCTTCAGCAGCTCTCGCTCCCCTGGTTCTGGAGTCGCCCTTTCCCCAGGGAGAGGCGCTGGCGGCACTGTTAGACTTAGAGCCTGGAACTGGGGCTCTGGGCCTCCCAGTCTTGCTCCCCTAGCTCTGCTCATGCCCTCTTGGCAGGACGTCTGCTGCTCCCTGGCAGCAGCTTGAGCAAGAACACACCGAAGAGAAACAGGGCCACCCTGCACGCCGACCCACCGTCATCCGGCACCACACGCAGTGCCGCGCGGTGACGCTCTGGTAGCACTTGATACTTTTGTGGCACCGGTCACACTTGACGGAAGAGTTCCCTTCCACCCACGCGTGCTGCATCACCTGCAGGAGGGAAGGGAAGGATAGCAGGGAAGGCTGCAGAGCCACATCCTGGGGCCCGGGGCCTGAGGAGAAGGGCCTGAGAGGAGCACGGGGTTGGGGAGGGCAGAGGGGTTGCACTCCGTTCAGCGGGTTTTACTTAGTGGGCACGGGGCTGCTTGGCTGAATTGCATGGACTCCGTCCCTCCCTGCCTAACCATCATCGTGCTAATCAAAGTCGATGAAAAACCACTTGGCCTGCACTTTGAATAGCTCATTCACCCTGGCAGGCAAGCCTCTGAGGAGCATCTTGTCTGGCAGTCCATCTGTCTTGCAGAACTCCTTTGCAGAACGGTATGCTTGTGTGCGCCCTCTTCTGGAAGGCAGCGCGATGCAGGCAAGCACTAGAGGGCTTGGGCCGCTGACAGAGCTGGTTGGAGTCACTGACCTTCCACTTCGCAGACGGGTGACCTGGGGCCAGTTCCTGGACCTCTCTGAGTCTCAGGTCCCTCATCTGTAGAAATTGGCGTGATAAGCCCCACCTCTGGGTTTTCTGGGAGGACTTAAAGATAGCACACATGGAAGAGGCTCTCTGGCACAGTTCTGGCCCTTTAGAGGTGCCTGCTGAGGAATAACTCCCTTTGCCCTTCTGTCTTCTATAGGCCAGTGGCTCTCAGCCCATAAGAACTGCCTGAGAGTTTCTAGAAGTCCTAATGCCCAGCCCTCACTCCAGACCAGATAAATCAGAGTCTCCGGAGACAGGACTCGTCATTAGTTTATTTTAAAGCACCCTGCATAATTATAATGTGCAGCTAAGGTTGAGAAACACTCTAGAAGGAAGTTAAAGGAAAAAGTACAAAGACGTTTGTGTGGTTCAGCAGTCAGCGGCTTGCATTATCTGTTTCCTCGAGAGCTGGTTGTACCTGCTCCCTGACCAGGAAATGCCAGCAGTGCAACCCAGGAACTTAGGAAGCAGGTGGGAAAGTCCGCGTACGTGTATATATGTAAGTGAAGCCAAAGTGCCCCATGACACCAACTTCTGGGAGTCTGGGCCCTCAGGTAGCTCCGTCCAGGATTTCTACCGAGCATTTCAAAATTTTCTGCCAGGGCCACTCCCAGCAGCAGAATAGAGAGGATATGGCCTCTACAGGGGTGGCACAGGGAGGGCACAGCCTGAAGGGCCAACTACAAACACAATATTAAAAACACATGGAATATTTGCACCATACCATCCTTATGTGTATTAAATAAAAGCTTTAAAATTACTTATTAAGTTACTATGTCCTCCCCCCCTTAAGGTTTTTGGTAAAATTGTTGCTCTGGAAGACGCGTCATGTTTATTTTGTAGCTCCTCACCTTCTGCTGTACATCCCCCCCAGGTATAAAATATCCTGTTTGCTGATCAATTTGTCACCTATATGGTCGCACTGAATTTGCTCTGAGATTCTGGTTGTCTTCATTTTGCAGAGTGAAAACATGAGGCATCAGAGAGGTTAAGTGACCGGCCCTAGGTTCCAAGGCTGATAAGTGGCCTAGTAGGGACTCATGGCCAGGTCTTCTGACTCCAAGTCCATGGCTGTGTCTCACCACCACATTGCCTTCTCCATCGTCTTCTGGGATCCGAAGAGATGGTGAAGGACCTGGGTTGCCCCTGGAGACTAAGAAGGTTGAGAATGTGCCTGGCTGGCCCATCAGCGGCCTCCCTCTGTGGCATGTGTTCAAGTGGCCAGGGGGTCGGCTTAGGGCCTGAGCCCAGGAGGTACGTGGTGTGTCCTGGTGAAAAGTATGGACATGAAAAAAGGTGTGTATGGGCGTGGTGCAGGAGTGGACAGGAGACCATGTGGCGTCTCATGAGGCATGCACGCGTGTCCTGGAGGCTCCCTTCTCTCTCGGGAGTCCTGTGCGAGGCCGGATGCCACTTCCTGCCGCTAATCACCTCCTGACTCAGGTTGAATGAACTGAGTGCCCTTCCCCTGCTTGTTTTAAGGAGAGTCTATTTCCAGACTCTGTGAATGGCACCACCCAATGGCCAAGTTCAAAACCGGGGAGCCATTCCTCACCTCTTCCTCACTCCCATCCCCTACGTCCGCATCACCAAGTCCTGGTGGTGCTACCTCCAAATTATGTCTCAAACTCTCTCTTCATCTTCTCTACCTTAGCCAGGGGGCAATCAAAATACGCAACAGCCGGCATGGTCGGGGGGCCCTCAGCACAGACACCGCCACGGCTGGGCTGCTGCACAGTCAGTGCGTACTGAGCTCAGGGAGTGCAGACCCCACCCCAGGCAGGCCCTCAGTGTGGCACTGCCTCTCGCCTAAACTGTCGGAGGAGCTCTGTTCCCCCCTCTGATCTCCTTCCTGCCCCACGGTCAGAGCGGTTAACCTAATTTGCAAACCCAACCATCTCTTTGCGTCTCTTCCTGTGCTTACAGCTCTTCAGAGACACTTTTGTGGTGGGGGAGGCACCTTTCGGACTCCTCAGCTGGCCTCTCGAGAACTTCCCCAGGCTGGACCTACCACTTCTGGGGCACATCTCCTGTCACTTCCCTCGAAGCATCCTCTGTCCCAGTCACACCAAACTAAGTACAGATCCTAGACTATGCCTTGTCTCCATGCCTTGCACTCAAGGCTTCTTCTGCCTGCGGTGCCTTGTTCTTCCTTGATGCGTTGTGAAGTCCTCCCGATTTGGGTTCAAGACACAACTCAGATGGCACTTCCTCTGTGGAACCTTCCCAGGCCTCCTTGGTGTCTCCACTGTCTGTCCCACATAGCCCTACTGTGATCATACATCTCACTTGTTTATACTTTGCTTACATGTCTGTCTCTCTCCCACAAGACCACACAGTTCTGGACAAAGCTGGGGACCATCTTGTAACCTGGGTACCCCCTAGCACAGTGCTTGGCACACGGTGGGCACCGGGGAGATGCTGATGGATTGATGGATGAACAGGATGATTTAAGGGTGGTCCCTGTGGCAGAGAAGGGGCTTGAAAAAGCTTCCTGCCCAGGAGTCTGTGGTGATGGATATGTTGCCTGGGATGCAGCATGCAGTAGAACAAGGCAATAGGGATCACTAACCTCACCGCCCCTTTTGGTTTTTGAGTACGTTTTGACACATCCAGGAATGTTTTTAGATACACAGCGTTCATGGACAGTGTACTTGCAGTCTGGAAAAAAAAAAAAAAAGGAAATTGGCTACCTAGGAAGGTCCAGCCATCCCCCGCCCAATCCAACAGAGACCCGTGCCTCCCTCTGGGGGGCTGGTCAGAGGCAAGCGACACACGGAGCTGGCTTTCCAAATGGGAATTGCCCAGTGAGAAGAGAGTCCACAGTTCTCTCCCAGACATGCTTCTGTACCCTCTACCCCACCACATCCGCCTTCCACTGCGGAGCGTGAGCACAGGAAGAAAACATCCCCCAGAAAGGCACGTTCTGCTTAAGGGGAATGGGAGGAGTCCGCCTGCACAGTATGCCAATGCCATGCATTCTGGGGAGGAAACGGAAAGACCAGGGGTGTTCCTCACTTTGGAATTAGGCAGGCCTGGGCCTGAATTCTGGCTCTGCCCTTGGTCACCGCATACATAATTGTGGGTAACTTTCTTCACGTCTCTGAAATTCAGGGTTTTGTATAAAATTGGGATAAAATGGCCTTTCTCTTTAAAAGGCTTTCACAGCATTAGATGAGATAGTTTGTACAAAGCACTATGTGTCTGTGTCAGAATAGCTATCCCATAAAATATTATTGTGGTGGTTACCACTTCTTATTTCTACGCCAACAGCAGAGGCCCACAGGCCTGGAACCCACTAGGAATGAGACTGGGTTCTTCTTTAAGAAGAGTGTGAGAGCTGGATGTGACTGGGTGCTGGAAGAACAGGTGGCCCCTTCACTCGCCCACTGGTGCTGGCTCTTGGTAGACCAGGGCCCAGCTCTGCTAAGGTGACTTCTGTGGCCATGTTACTTGCTGCCTAGCTCACGTGTGCATGCTCGGATGAAACAGTTCGACGGCCTGATCCGCACCCAGGGGCTCTCCTGCACAGCAGCTCACCAGGCTCTGGTGGCTCCAGGCGGAGCATTTGCTGCCTCTGTGGTAAGGTGGCTGGTGAGACTCTGCTCCACAGGCCCTGGGCCCTATAAAGCCTTTGTGCTGTAGTCTCTCCTCCTTCCCCCCACAACTCCTATCTTCACTCTCCTTCCTACATCACCCCTCCATCCTTCTCTGGTTCTCCTTTCTGGTCTCCTTCCCTCCTTTCTCACTGATGTTTCTTTCGCCCTCTCCTGTCTGACTTTACTAAATGGATTATAAAGAGAAACAAAGGGAGAGTGGTAATTTCCATTGTGTTTACACATAGAGTTTTAGAGTTTATTAATAATAACCCCCCAGCTTCAGCAAAATAAACATTCGCTAGCCAAACCCAACTAAAATTAGTGTGAGATGTTTTAAAATTTTGTGTGAATGTTAACCTTTTTTTTTCCTAGGGCTCAGTGGCCCTTGGTAGGATTCCAACAACAGGACAGCGTTTGTTCATTTGACGTGGGCAACACAAAAATAGGGCATAGAGCTTTTGCTTTATTCCCTGCTGTGGGTTCCTCAAGCTAGGAAGCAGCAAGCCCTGGACTGTCTCTAAGAATGGCTCCAGTATGTGCAGAGCAGGGCCGTTCCTGGGGCAAGGGGTTTGAAGGAAGTTGACTCACAAACACAGCACAGTCCTTGCTTCCGAACGCCCATCAGCATGATGTGGCAGAAGTTGCAGTAGGTGGGCTTCTTGAAGTGCTTCATGGTCCAGGCATGCCTCCCGTCCCCCTTGGAGCCCTGCAGGTATACGAGGGAAGGAGATGCTGAGCGGGCAGCCCCGTGCTAACAGACGCCAGGGGGCGTCTCCTGGAGGTTTCTCTTTTTTCTAAAAAGACTCTTCTCATATAATGGAAGACAAGATAGTCATTTATTTAACTGTTTTAGGGGTTCTTTTAAAAGAAGTGCAAATCAAAACAAAGTCCTTTGCTTGTAGAATTAGCAAATATGAAAAATCAGGGATATCTGAGTGGGAACGTATGTATGGGATAAAATAAGACCTCTCCTATGTGGCTGGCGGAAGGGTAAGTCAGAAACTCGTTATCTATCTTCTATCTATCCATCCATCTGTCCATCATTATCCTTTAAATGTTTATAACTTTTGACTTAAAAATTCTCCTTCTTGGGTCTATCTAAAGAAATAATTTTTTTAAGTATACGTTCTGCTGAAGTGAGTACAAGAAATAATTTTTTTAAAGATTTATTTATTTGAGAGAGACAGAGCATGAGCAGGGGTCAGGGGCAGAGGGAAAGGCAGAAGGAGAGGGAGAAGCAGACTCTTGAGCAAAGAGCCCGATGTGGGGCCTGATCCCAGGACCCTAAGATCATGACCTGAGCCGAAATCAAGAGCTGGCTGCTTAACCGACTGAGCTCCCCCAGGAGAACCCCCCCCGCAAAGAAATAATTTTTGGAAGTCAGATGAACATTTTTGTGCTCTGCCAGATGTTTAATCCAACACTGTTTAAAATAATGAAAAATTGCAAATATCCTGAAGTCGCAATGTATTCAAAGTTTAGTTGTGGTACATCTATATGATTTATTGTTAATTGACCATCAAAATATACTAGGAAGATTATCTAATGGCATGGGAATGTGCTCATGATACAATGCTAAGTGAAAACAGTAGAATGCAAATTTGATGATATATTATAATCTCAGTTTCACAGAAGATCTTGGATGGGAAGAAATGTCACTAAACTGTTAACAGAGGTTAGCTACCGTTAGTACCACAGATGTAATTTTAATCTCTAATTTCTCCTCTCTTCGGTGTTTTCCAAATTTTCCACAGTGAGCATGTACCGGGGTTTTGTAATCAGGAAAAAGTCGTTTAGTAAAAACAACATACTTCTCTCAACTTTCTGCACACCGATAAAATGGTAAAGAGACAGAGATAGAGAGAGGTTTAAACCACTTCCTCCTGACTTGACCCAAAGGCCAATTCATCCTTATCCACGAGTTGAGCCAAGCCTCACACAACCACCTATGAGAGGGGGTCCACTCTCATATGGCTGGAGGAGGGAGACAAAGACTATTTCTTCAACATTACCCCCAATGTCTCCCCTAAATGCCAAACCAGCCTCGTAGAAGACAGTAATTTACATCGGTAAAGTGGCAAACAAAAGCAAATGTGAATGTTGTTTGTATTAATTGAAAGTTTTATGCATTTATTTTTAAAATATGCACTAAATTGTAAGTTTTTACATTTAATATTCAAGATTCTAAAGAAAGCATCCCTCAGTGTCTTAAAAATCACATTGCTAAATGTGATTAGATCTTCCAGCTTCTAGCTCTGGGAGCACAGCCTCCCTGGAGGCTGTGGCTTCAGGAACATGCCTCTGTGTATGTTGTCCCTGAACTTTTCTCTTGGGCTCCATCAAAATATTAACATCCTTGGGCCCGTCTTAAGGGCAGTAAGAACTACTGTAATAAGGTGGAGAGGACTGACAGGTACACAGAGTCGGTGTGCTGGACTCACACCCAGGTCCTACTTCTGGGCACCTCTTGTTTGGGCCGGTCACAGCAGCCAGATCCATTCTTGGGCCCAGATTGTGCTCCTTATGGTCTCTAGAGAAGCCCATCTGCTTTTCCAAATGCTGGTCTCCTCCAGGGGGAGGGCTAAGCATTTTCTTTCTCACCACCTCAAAACCCTGCTTCTTTCAAGGTCTGAGTTTTACAGAATAATAGTCTTATCTAATGGTTTCTACTTTAGTAAAAAGATTTACTAATTGATTAAATGGTTCATGAAAAGATTAATTCATCCATTCATTTGACAAACATCCAGAGGATTTCTGTAAGAATTAAATAAAATAATGTAAGTCAAGCTCCGAATCCAGTGCTTACCACATTGTGAATTAAAACTTTTAAGTTTCTCTCCGTGTTAGATACTAGGGAACACAAAATAAGTAGAGGGTTTTCTTACATGTAAGGAGGTAGATTTATACCTATACCAGAAATGAAGAAAGAGGGCCCTGGAGAAGTTATATAAACAGTCCAAAACTATAAAATAACAAGTGACTGATTTCATAACTGGGGGTCTTGCTGGCCTGAATCCATGCTCCTTTCATCCCTCTCCCCTACCTATATATTCTAGGGTTTTCCTTTACGGACAGAAGGGAAGTTACAGCATTCTTTAGCACTGGTTCTTCACATAGCCTGAGGGGCTGTCATTTCACCCGAAAATCCCTTAATTAACTAAATCAGCTGACTTTCCTTTTCTCAGATACTATTTTCACAGATACGGGGGTTAGAAGCAAAAGGGCCCAGATGAAGGCGAAAGTAGTATTTCTGCTTGGGTTATAGCGCCATCATGTGGCTCTTTCATTTCCACACATCGGAGTCTGCAGGGTGTGGGCGTCACCTCCTATGTGCCAGCCAGGTACCAGGGAGGCAGACTGTTTCTCCTATGCATCTGTGCCATTCAGAGATCTCCAGATTTTTTAGCGGCCACACGTGGGTTTTGAAAAAGCTAAAGGGGCAATGTGATTTTTGAGACACTAAGGGATGCTTTCTTTAGAACCTTGAATATTAAATGTAAAAACTTACAATTTAGTGCATATTTAAAAATAAATGCATAAAACTTAATAAAAACTACATTCACATTTGCTTTTGTTTGCCACTTCACTGACGTAAATTATGCTCTTCTACAAGGTTGGTTTGGCATTTGGGGAAGACATTGGGGACGTAATGTTGAAGAAATAGTCTCTGTCTCCCTCCTCCAGCCATATGATAGTGGATCCCCTTCCATGCAAAGAGTTGCATGACGCCTTGGACTTAGCAAGTCCAAAACAGAATTGAAAATAGAAATTGCTTCCTTGTGGTTAAAATGTCTCATCTTCATTCCCATGTTTCAGAGGAAAAAACAGGAATGTTGGAACTTCCACTTTGATTCAAGTACCGATAGCAGAAACTATGCCTTCCTTATCTGAGCACACCATGTCCTAGCTCATGTGGGTTCTTACACATGGTAGGTTCTTGGTAAGGAATCACTGAATGAGGCATGTGTCTGGAATATGGAGGTTGGCCTCTGGTACTAACTGGGTGGGTCTTGGGGCAAGTTCCTTTACGTCTCTGGCCCTCAGTTTGTAAAATGAAGAGCCAGTGTGTGGATCACCAAGATCTTTTCCAGCTCTGACTTTCTGGGTCTTAAGGAGTAAGAAGGCAGGAGTTGTGTAGCTCCTGGTTCCTTGATTTCTACTTAGCACTTGGGAAGAACTGGACACGGTGAGGTGATTGCAGGATTCTTTGTTCTTGAGTGTTGGGAATGGAGGCTCAACTTCTGAATTGCAGAACAGTCAGATGGAGACATTATGGGTGATGGCAGCCAGCTAGAGGCTAACCCAATGAACTTCCTCTCTATGGCATTTCAGTTATCTCAAAGAGGTGTTGTCCACAACCTGTGTAACAGTCCTGGTAAATGCTTAATATCACTAAATTGTGTTCTTATCTTTCCTGCCTTGCATATGGAAATTATTTCCCTTGCAAGATAAGCAGACTAGGTCAGATGCAGACATATATTACCATGGATTTCACATTAAGCCTCTATATGTATCCCCTACTCTGATCAAACTGGGAGGTTTCTCTAATACACCCTGAACTTTCTTTCATTTAGGTCTTTGACCAAACTTTTCTCCTAGCCATAAACTTTCTCTTCTATCATCTTCCAACAGCCAGATCATACCCATCCTTGAGAACCAGATCCAACATCCTCTAAGGACCTGACCTTTACACTCAAGAACGAGATATCAGACATGTACCTCAAGCCAGGCCAAATGACCTCCAAGGCTTCTTCCCACTTTCTCACTCCTCAGTGTGGGAGGTTTAGAAAACATGGGATCTTTGGAGTCAAGTGCAAATTAATTTTGGCTCTTCAGAGCCAGAATTTCAGTTTTCCATCTATATAAATTGGGGAAAAATATGTATCTTATCTGGTTGTTTTGATGGTTAAATAAGATAGTCTCTGAAAAACCTCCAACTTACTACAGGTCGGTATCTTTCCTTCCCTTCCTTCTTTCGTCAACACTCTTAGCATATTTTTACCTAATCTGTTGAAAAGATGGGATTCTTCCTTGACTTCCCCCTCCCCCACCTGGTTGAGTCTAAGCTTCTGGTAGGGGAATATTGTATTTGTGTCCCCTTGCTGTGCTCAGAACAGTTATCTTTATTTAATTTAGTAAATGTCCTCAGTCAAATGAACGAATATACGCCAGGCACTAACAGGTGGAAAGAGAGGACTCTGGGGCTGGCCTAGAGCCTATGGTGTGCCCATTGGGGAAGTTGGGGCAGAAGCCAAGGCCATATATAGATGTTAATTTCCGCATGGAACCGGATGCTTCTGAAAGACAAGAGCTCTCCGAGCTCAGGCTTGCTGACTTACAGAGTCGTCCATGCCCAGCAGGACCAGCAGTGGGATGGTGGTCATCCCTCCATGGACCCATTCCTCTAGAGACACAAAGCCGTCCCGGTCATAGTCCATCCCCTGCAACATCTCCTTCAGTATCTGCAGAACCCAGAGAGCAACAATTGTCCACTTTCATCCTGCACTTCCCTGCCTCCCTCTGTCCCCTTCTTTCGCTTTTGCTGTGTTATCTGTTTTGTGTTTTACCCCTTTGTCCTCTGATTTACAGGGGGCAGAGCAGTGAGGGAGCAAACAAGGGTGAGGAGGCCAGTCCATGCCCTGCCCTGCCCTGCCCTGACTATGAACCTTGGGCAAGCCACCCCCACTCTCTGGGTTCGGCTTTACTCACCTATAAAATGAAAGTAATATTGCTATGTGTGTAGCAATGTAGTGAGGGTAAGAGAAAAAGTATATAAAATGTCTCATCTAATACCTGACTCATAGGAACCCCCAAATGTAATTATTATTATCTGGTGATTGAGAAAATCTTTAAAATTCTTTCTAGCTTTAAATTCCTTGAACCCCTGTTATAAAAATTTAGCTCTGGTGGAAAGGTTAGAGGGCATTATTAGATATTATTATTATTTGAATTATGTCTTTAATTTTTCCTATCAGAGAAGGTGGAAGTCAAGGTATAGGACCCCAGAGAAGCTGCCTATAAGAGGGTGAGTCTGGGAGAGCATGCACGGTAAACATTTGTATCCTGAGTGTCCTGCTTTCATCTTGGAAGCTCACTTGGACGTCTCCCCTTGCTTCTGGAAACTTACAGGCCTCAGCTCCGTGGGATCCCACTCCAGATACTGGGCAATGTGAAGCATCTGGTTGACAATACGGTCCATCTCCTAGAAAACATCAAGGGATGATGAGAGAGAACCACTGAAGATGTGTTTTCGAGAGCAAGACTCAAAACGAAACCCCGTGGGAAGATGGGCAGGGCAGAGCGTGAGAAGCAGCAATGCAATGTAATGTACTGGTATTTCATAAGGAGCTCATCATTTGTCTTTGCTCTTTATTTCAGCCCTGACTACAAAGCTCTGTGGAGAGTAGATGCTCACAAGAAGCACAGAACATGGATAAGCCAGAGGTATGCAAAATGCTCACTCAACACTGACCTCTTCTCGGACCCCCCTGGACTCACCTTCCTTCCTCAATTCTGCACTTTGACTCAGCATAGAAGGCACCCCTGTTTTCTTCTTTGTGATTCTTGCTTCCTAAATGCTTATAAACCAAAGCAGCTCTCTCCTTCCTCTTTTATCCCTCCTCATTCCCGCAGCTTTAGCAGCTTGGGATCCATCTATATCCCTCAGGGGTCAGTTACAGGTGGATGTAGGGCCACTGCATTGGTCCTAGCTCATGTCCTAGCTCTATGACTTAGATTCCTTTGGGCATCTCTTTTCCCTTTGCATCTCGTCCAGCCCTGAGCCCAGGACTCTGTAAACAGGAAATTTGTAAGGGCTACATTTGCCTGGTGAGCAAGGCTTTTGTTTAGTACCAAGGTCAGGCTTTATTTAAAACCTCACAGAATTGTTGGATGCGAATGCATCAGTGCACCAAGAGTTGCTCGGAAACACAGTGGACTGAGGAAGCATTTATTTGTATCTCTTGGGCATCATCGAAGATGTTCATAGTAAGATTGATCTGGGGAGACATGTTAGTGAACTGAAGCAACGTTCAAAAATGTTAACCTCTGCCAGGTAGAATGCTGGATCAAAATAAGCAAGCTAAATCCCAGGAGGGATTTTAAAAATTGTATTTTATTTAAATCTTAAAAAATTCATTGCAGAACCACAGATGGGACTATAAATAGGAGGTAAGGTAGTGGGCCAAACAGTGGGGACAGGGCTCAGCAGAATTTCCAACAAAAAAGAGCTTGGTGGATCGAGCTGAGTCTCAGATTCATTGATTAAAACAATGTAATTCGGGAGCTGAGAATCAGACTCAGTCATGGTCTGTGTGAATGGGTGGGCATTTTCAGGAAGCAGAGGAAGATTTTAGGAAGACCTTATTCCCCGGATGTCTACCCTGGTCAGGCCACATGTGGATACTTGAAGAGTCATGGAGGAATGGGTTCAGTTCTGCGCCATATTTTAAAAATGGCATTGACAAACTAGAGCTTGGTCAGAGTGGTTATTTAAGTCTGCCTTGTGAGAAACAGCGTAGAAATTGGGGGAATTTGAGCTTAGAGACAGTCTTGGAATAGATGTGACAGTACCTTCTAAATCTTAAAGGCCTATTTATACAATAGGATCGGTTTTCGACTGGTCAGCTGTCCTGGTTACCTACACGAGGGATGTAGGGAAGCCTGGCCTATTTTGGTCTCACTGCTGGGCTGGGGGAGGGGGAGGGGAAAACAGAATCCTGTTTTGTGCTGAGAATTTCTCTGGCAGACTAGAGGTACCTTTTGTGTGGGAAGGAAGCCCTCTCTATCAATCTCCCCAGTGGTGGAATGGCTGTCTTAAGGGAGACGGTAAACTCTCCATTCCTGTGAGTGTTCACATAGAGCCTGGACATCCATCTGCCAGAGATCTTCTGTGGAAAATCGAATCAGATACTTCTATCGGGACTCACTTCTGTCTACCGATGTTGTCTTCTAAACAGATCTGAAATTTAACCACTTCTTACCATCTGCAATGCTTCTAGACCCTGGTACACGTTACCGTGGTTTCTTCTCTTGTTTATTCCAATAGCCTTCTAACTGGTAACCCTGCCTGAGTCCCTATGGTCTAGTCTCAACACAGCAGCTAGAATGACCCAGTTACACCGAAGTCCTGTCACCTCTTTGCTCAAAACCTCCAACGGTTCACCGTTCCTCAAGAGTAAAAGACAAACTCTTCCAATCACCTCTACGTCCTGCTATGTTCTGCGAACCCTCCCCACAACCACCCCTGGTCATTATTTCTCTGATATCATCTCCTATTACTTCTTACCTGGACCTCCTCACTGTTCTGTTCCATCATTCCCCCTCATTAATCTGCTAACATTCCAAGCACCCCTCAGGCCCGTTGCACTTGTGGTTGCCTCTGCCTGGAAGGTGCCTCCCCTGGATATCCCCATGACTCACTCCCTCACTTCCTTCCAGTCCCTGTTCACATGTCTCCTGAGGGAGACCTTCCTTAGCTCTTCTGTCTACACCTGCAGCTCCCCTGAGCCCTTCCTTTCCCTCCTTTATTCTTCTTCCAGCACGCACCTGTCTCTGACACATATCTTGCTATGCTTTGCAGGGCGTGTGCTTGCACTAGCACAAAAGCTTCACGAGGGCATGGATTTGCGTCTGTTGGCTTCGCTGACATAGCCCCAGCGCTCGGAGTAGTGCTTGATGTGTGGCAGACACTCAGTAAACATGTGTTCATCAAATGCTTGAGAGTCTGTGATTCTCTGGTTGTTCTCTGGCATGATGCAACCCACGGCATTGTCATGAGGCTATAGGGATCCCTGAAAGGAGCCCTGGGGTTTAGAGGATGTTGGGATGATTTAGTTGGTCGAGTGGACTTGTTTCCTTCTTTCCCCATAGGTCTGGTGTGACTCCGTCCCATACCCCTCGACCTCACAGCCTTTCTGTTAAGGAGCGCCATCTCTGCCATTGCCAGCGATGAGTGCGGGGCCTGTCTGATTCTGTTTGCCTTCTCCCCGCCCTGCCTTCTTCCTTTTCCATACCCCCTTTTACTCCATGATCCCTGTCCTATCCCTGCCTATTCCTGAGGGAGAGTGGGGCGGGAGAGGGGGTGTCAGGCTTTCCCAGGTACAATGGGATGGGACCAGGTGCTCAGAGCAGAAAGAACCAGACTCGCTGAGCTAGTGCCCTAGGTAGGAGAGGAAAGCTGGGAAGTTAAACTAGATAAGATACTAAAGCATCTCCCCTTCTGAAATTGTGTGATCCTGGGCTTCTGGAATGAAAAGCTCAGGTGGAGTTCACTCTCTCCCAGGCTGGCCCTATTGGAAGTAGCCGTGGGGGGTTCTACCATGATTTCTGCAACCCATATTGAGACACTGCTATTTCTAAAAAGAGGGAACTGGGAGTTTTCAGACTCTTACTCTACCTGCTTCCCTCTCCCTCAGATTTTCTTAGTTTCAGGAGGGATGTTTGGAATGTGAGCTTACCGCTTGATCCAGGAGACCGTTCTCATCCGAATCATAGAGACGAAACATGACTGCAAGAGACACAGAGGTGTGGCTTGAGGTGTCCTCGGGGCACCAGGCATGGGCTGTGGCTTTGATGCTGCCAGTCTCTAGCTCAGTTCTGTCACTGGGGCGAAGGCCCCTGCAGCCAGCTCACCCACCCTCCAAGGTGCAGAGTCTGACTTCTCACACAGAGGGTGGAAAAAGGGAGGAGAACCCAGCTGTCCGGCTTCTGGACCTGTCTAACCAATAACTCTGTGGCTGATGAGATCCAGGTCATGGTATGGTTCCTGGTAGAGCGTGCATACCTTGAAACATGCTCTAGTGGATTTAGGCAGACTCACATCTTGGCCTTGGCCTACCACCTCCAAGGCATCAAACAAGTCATTTAACTTCACTGGACCATGTTTCTTTATCTGCAAGATGGAGATTACAACAGTTTCTTTCTCCTAGGTTTTTTTTTTTTTTTTTAATGAGGATTAATACGTATAGTATAGGACAATTTTTTCTCTGTAATAATTTTAATTGTCCTATATAAGAGATATAAATAAACATACAATGTACTACAAGATATGTATAAAATAAATATATTAATACCTTTAAAATGTTCATAAAAGAAACATGCCAGGTAAGACTACATACATGGTAAATATTTTTGCTGGCCTTTTTAATACTTAGAAAGGTTTTAGGAGAAGATTTTGACAACCTTGTTCTCTTTAAAAAAAGATATCCAGGGAAGTTTAAGTTGATATGTTCTTTCTCTTAACATCCCCATAGCAAGCAAAGAAGTTCAACATCATTTCATTAACCTCAGGATTTAATGCCAGCTATGATCACTGTAAAAATCGACATTGTGACATCTAAATGTTTTTGGCCTCATTAAAGATTTCAGAAAGATTGAGCTTATATGATACAGACTTCTATTTATGTGCCCTACTCCTTAGTCACATGGTGCCTGGAATGGAGAAAGTACTCAACAGATGTTATTTATTGTTACTTTCTTTCATTAACAAACATTTATATGTGGCAATTAATAAGTACAATGCACTGTCCTATGCACTTTATCATTCCTACTTATGGAATCCTCAACAAGGCTATGAAGTAGTTACCATTATAGAAGCTATTGTATTTGTTTTTCTGAAATGTCAACATGCTATCCTTGATGAACATGGATGCAAAAATTCTCACCAAAATACTAGCCAATAGGATTCAACAGTACATTAAAAGGATTATTCACCACGACCAAGTGGGATTTATCCCTGGGCTGCAAGGTTGGTTCAACATACACAAATCAATCAATGTGATACAATACATTAATAAAAGAAAGAACAAGAACCATATGATCCTCTCAAAAGATGCAGAAAAGCATTTGACAAAGTATAGCAGCCTTTCTTGATCAAAACTCTTCAGAGTATAGGGATACAGGGAACATACCTCAATATCATAAAAGCCATCTATGAAAAACCCACAGCGAATATCATTCTCAATGGGGAAAAACCAAGAGCTTTCCCGCTAAGGTCAGGAACATGGCAGGGATGTCCACTATCACCACTGCTATTCAACATAGTATTAGAAGTCCTAGCCACAGCAATCAGACAACAAAAAGAAATCAAAGGCATCCAAATTGGCAAAGAAGAAATCAAACTCTCACTCTTTGCAGATGATATTGATACTTTATATGGAAAACCCAAAAGACTCCACCCCAAAACTGCTAGAACTCATACAGGAATTCAGTAAAGTGGCAGGATATAAAATAAATGCACAGAAATCAGTGGCATTCCTATACACCAACAACAAGACAGAAGAGAGAGAAATTAAGGAGTCGGTCCCATTTACCATTGCACCCGAAACCACAAGATACCTAGGAATAAATCTAACCAAAGAGGCAAAGGATCTGTACTTAGAAAACTATAAAATACTCATGAAAGAAATTGAAGAAGACACAGAGAAATGGAAAAACATGCCATGCTCATGGACTGGAAGAACAAATATTGTGAAGATGTCAGGGCTACCTAGAGCAATCTACACATTTAAGGCAATCTCTATCAAAATACCATCCACTTTTTTCAAAGAAATGGAACAAATAATCCTAAAATTTGTATGGAACCAGAAGAGACCCTGAATAGCCAGAGGAATGTTGAAAAAGAAGAGCAAAGCCGGCGGCATCACAATTCCGGCTTTCAAGCTCTATTACAAAGCTGTCATCATTAAGACAGTATGGTATTGGCACAAAAACAGACACACAGATCAATGGAACAGAAGAGAGAGCCCAGAAATGGACCCTCAACTCTATGGTCAACTAATCTTCAACAAAGCAGGAAAGAATGTCCAATGGAAAAAAGACAGTCTCTTCAACAAATGGTGTTGGGAACATTGGACAGCCACATGCAGAAGAATGAAACTGGACCATTTCCTTACACCACACACAAAAATAGACTCCAAATGGTTGAAAGACCTAAACGTGAGATAGGAGTCCATCAAAATCCTAAAGGAGAACACAGGCAGCAACCTCTTCGACCTCAGCTGCAGCAACTTCTTCCTAGAAACATCGCCAAAGGCAAGGGAAGCAAGGGCAAAGATGAACTATTGGGACTTCATCAAGATAAAAAGCTTTTGCACAGCAGAAGAAACAATCCACAAAACCAAAAGACAACCGACAGAATGGGAGACGATATCTGCAAATGACAGATCAGATAAAGGGCTAGTATCCAAAATCTATAAAGAACTTATCAAGTCAACACCCAAAGAACAAATAATCCAGTCAAGAAATGGGCAGAAGACACGAACAGACATTTTTCCAAAGAAGACATCCAAATGGCCAACAGACACATGAAAAAGTGCCCAACATCGCTCGGCATCAGGGAAATCCAAATCAAAGCCTCAATGAGATACCACCTCACACCAGTCAGAATGGCTAAAATTAACAAGTCAGGAAACGACAGATGTTGGCGGGATGCGGAGAAAGGGGAACCCTCTTACACTGTTGGTGGGAATGCAAGCTGGTGCAGCCACTCTGGAAAAGAATATGGAGGTTCCTCAAACAGTTGAAAATAGAGCTACCATACGATCCAGCAATTGCACTACTGGGTATTTACCCCAAAGATACAAATGTAGGGATCCAAAGGGGTACGTGCACCCCGATGTTTATAGCAGCAGTGTCCACAATAGCCAAACTATGGAAAGAGCCAAGATGTCCACCGACAGATGAATGGATAAAGAAGATGTGGTGTGTGTGTATACACACACACACACACACACACACACACACACACACACACTGGAATATTATGTAGCCATCAAAAGGAATGAAATCTTGCCATTTGCAACGACATGGATGGAACTGGAGGGTATTATACTGAGCAAAATAAGTCAATCAGAGAAAGACATGTATCATATGACCTCACTGATATGAGGAATTCTTAATCTCAGGAAATAAACTGAGGGTTGCTGGAGTGGTGGGGGGTGGGAGGAATGGGGTGGCTGGGTGATAGACATTGGGGAGGGTATGTGCTATGGTGAGCACTGTGAATTGTGTAAGACTGATGAATCACAGACCTGTACCTCTGAAACAAATAATACATTATATTAAAAAAAAAAGAAGAAGATAGCAGGAAGGGAAAAATGAAGGGGGAGCAAATCGGAGGGGGAGACGAACCATGAGACACTATGGACTCTAAGACACACACTGAGGTTTCTAGAGGGGAGTGGGGGGTGGGTGTATGGGTTAGCCTGGTGGTGGGTATTAAAGAGGGCATGTACTGAATGAAGCCCTGGGTGTTATATGCAAACAACGAATCATGGAACACTTCATCAAAAACTAATGATGTAATGTATGGTGATTAACACAATAAAAAAAATAAAATGTCAACATGAGCCTGACTTGCCAAACAGATGGCTGAATGACAGAAAGGACAGGCCTTTCCACTACTGCTGTTACCAGACCCTGGGCCCGGGCAACTCTCAACATGGAGCTCTCTTGGTCCTACTATGCAAGATCAGTAGAACTATAAAGAAAGCATTCAGTCTATTAGCAGCAATGTCTTGGGCAAGTCATTTACACTTTCTGTGCTTTCTGACACATAAAATGAGAATAATCACATTGACCTTCTAGGATTATTGTGAGGTTAAAATGAGATATACATTTAAAGTGATTAGCAGATAAAAGGTGTTCAATAATGAGAGTTATTGTTAATGTATGAATGATAGGTAGGATTTCAGGCTATGATTTCCAAAAGGATACATAATTGGTTATTAAAAAAGAAAAGTGTAAGTTGTTTTCAATCATTAAAATCAGGGGAGATTTGAATTCATCTGGTTTAATTAAAAAAAAAAAGATTAAAAACTCTAGAGAACAAACATAACCAAGTTTCCACAACAAAAAAATTACAAGGAAAAAAATAGCAGAAGATTAAAACAGAAGAAACATAAGAAGCAATGGTAATGTATGGAGTACATTTGGATTCTGATTCAAATAAACAATTAAAAATATGTAAGATAATTGGGAAAATGTGAACACTGACTGAATATCTGATATATAAAAGGTGAAATTAAACGAAGTCACTTATGTCAAGGGGTTTTAAAAGGGAGCTGGGAGGCCATTAAGGAGGTAGGCCTCATGCACGTCCTCACTGGGTGGAGCAGTGAACTCTGAATTGGGCCAAACTGCAAATATTCCAAAGACTCAACCCGAACACCTGCAACTTGCTATGTAAAGAGACTTTGCTTAGTGATAACCTCAATCACCAATTATATGCAGTCAAGATTAGTTTTCTGCCATCAACACCAATCAAAATTTTCTGTAAATAACATATACAAGCATTCCCTTTTGTCTTTAAATACCCTTGACTTTTGTTCCCTGAGAGGGGCACTATTTGGGTTGCTGCCCATATCTGTGTTCCCGGAATTGCTATTCTGAGGCCCTAAACGAATGCTTTTGTTCTTACTTTAGCTCTGTCTCCTTTCTCTGTGAACAGGCAATAGTAGGGAATCATTGTCTTTCAATGTGATAATGGTGCTGGGGTTATATTTAAGAAACAGTCGTATTTTAGAGGTACATACTGAAATATTTACAGGTGAAATTATATGATGTCTGGAATTTGCTTCAAAATATTCTGGGGCAGAGGGAATGCATGGGAAGTATTAATAAAACGTGATTGATTATAAGCAGGTAATTACTGAAGGTGGCTGATGGGAAATAGAAGTTCATTGTGCTTTCTACTTTTATCTATATTGGAAATTTTCTGTAACAAAAAGTATTTTTTTAATGCAGTTTCTTTTTATTGCCATTACAAGACTCAGTCTGAGAGCCACTAATATGAAAAAATCTGCCACATCCTCTTGTAATTATGAACAAATACAATGCCTGAAACTCAAAATCCAGCTGAATTTTGGAAATAATTTGACATTTCACTTTTAACATTAGCCCAAAGAAACAGAAATCTGCTATATTTGCCACCAAATTAGCACTTCAGACTTGCAATTGTTAACACCTCAAAACTATGGGGGAGATTTTAAGCTCAGCTAATGAGCGAACTGTTTCATTTTGGTTTTGGCAAGGGTTAACCTTTGCCAGACATTTCCTTGTTAGTATTTAAGCTTTATTGACTGGAATTTTTACTTTTGCTATGATGTGTTTTTTCCCTTAATACCTACTAAGGTCCCAAGAGGGGCCAAAACAATATATCTTTTTTAACAAGGTCCTTTTATCTCCTGTTTTAAAAAGTCTGCCTGTAGGCTCAGGGAGGTGGGGGAGACCATCCCTGCAGTGAGTCTTCTACAAGACTGAAGGCTCTTTCAGCCACTGTGGGCTTTCCTTTCTGCCACCAGCCATTACTCTCTCTCTCTCTGAAGATATGTTTTTGAAACCTATGTTAGGCACATTATGGAACAAAGCTCAACTCCCTCGCTTAACTAGTCCCTTTTCTCTAGAGGCGAAAAAACCTGGGGTGGGGATGGGTGAAGAAATAGAAGTAAGCTTTAACAACATAGAGGTTGATCAAGAAAAAGGAATTCTTCATAAAGAGTTGCTTGGGTACAGAATAAGAGAGGGAAGATAGATGTTGAATATCCTCTCTTGAAAAATAAGGGAAGGTAGGAACTTTTCTGTTGGAGGCTTTTAGGAAGTCCTGCCAGCAAAAGAAGGGAGTCCTGGCCCCCTGTAGAGACTTCTCCCCTTTCCAAATTCTGATTCTTAATAGCAAGGTCTCAGATGCACTTCCTACTCTCCATACAACTGGTAGTGTGTCCCAATGTGATTGCCAAGAAATGTTCAGACCACTGCTGGTGACAGGACAGAAGCACTTTCTCCAAGCAGGTTTCACCAATACCCACAATCCCAGTATGCTTAAAATGAAGGACAAGGTACTAGATCTTCTTCTAGGAAAAAGTTGAAACCCCTTGACAGGGCAGGCACTTACATTCCAGCTTATCCTGAGGTCTCCCCGTCTCCAGCAGGGACAGGTAACACACGACATCCTTCAGGTACACTGTGGGGGATTCTGAGCCTGGAGATGGAGCAACAGGGTTTCCCAGGGGGGCTGCAGCAACCTGTTCTTTGGCTGGCACTTGCTTCTCGGTGATCTTTGATTCTGTGATAGGCAAAAGGAAACCATCCAAAGGCACTTAATGTTTGGTAAATATTAAACCCCTTTTGTTGCTCCATCATTTTCTTGATAGAGGCAAGAATTTTATACAAGTGTCCCCAAAAGTGTTGGTTACTTAAATATGATCAAATCAGTGGGCCTAGAAATCTAGTTTGTGGAGTTCATACTCTCTGAATGGACCTCATTCTGATCCTTCAAGACTCTATAACCTTGTAAGAAATTCACCTATACCCTGTGAATTTTCAGAAAAGATGACAGTGATTTTTAGTAGTATCAATAGCCAACAGGTAAACGTCATTTAGCCTAACTATCTGGGAACACACTCAGTTTGTAGAATTTTGGCTAGGATTCCAAAATCCAGACTATTGGTCATTTACCGATACACGCTTTCACAATTTTCTTCTCAAATACATTTAAAGATAAATAAAAAGATGAATATTCAAAATAGAAAACTGGGATCAACCATCAACGAGTTTCCAGAAACTAGGAAGAATTCTGACTAGCTGCAAGCCATAAGAAAATGCAGAAAGTGGTTTATCATACCACAGAAATAGAGCAAGTTTTTCCTCTGGAGTTTTCCTTCTCTTAGGTAAGAAAATGCTGTCTTTCTTATACTTTTTGTCCTCTAGTTCAGAAACATGAGGTTATTACTAATGAGAAAACTGGGCACCTATATTTTACTGTGTGAATTATACTTTCTTAAGGTACTTTAAGGACCATCTCTCTTCTCCCAGTCTCTCCAGATCCATGCCCATCAGAAATGATCTCTTAATATCCAGGAAGAGGGTGCAACTCATAGAAAACATGGGGAAAAGTAAGAGGAAGACTGAGAGTGGGAAATCCAGGTAGGTGTTGTACCACTCAATAATGGAGTGCTGAAGGCATGGGCAGAGGGAGAGATAGCCCTGATAGTAAAGCCTGCTGGGGAAGGCAATGTTACCAGTACACTTTTTGTTCAGAGAGCCAAAGTGCCATGCAAAGGAAAACAGTTCGTGTCATGCCAGTAGAGCTGTGCCACATGAAAGCCTACTGGTCCTAGGAGTTTGGTTGTGGTCTGAAAAGGCAGTTAACCATGATCCAGATGGACAGTGGGTGAAACAATTGTCTCACCAACATACTGTGTATGCTACAAGGGGCCCTGTAAAGAGACCAAGATGGAGCTTATGAAACAGAGCTGCAAGAAAAGGAAAGGAAGCTCCATCCTGAAGTCTCCAAAAACCAGACCTTTGGAAACAATTTCCTACAGGACAAGGAGGTTGTAAGAAGATATAACCTCTAGGCAGAAAGCCTCATGGGTGAGCAAGCTGAGATAAAAATATAATAGGATGAGATTAAAAAAAGGATAATGAGATGGGGAAATTGCAATAAAAGTATTGTTGCAAATATGCAACAGAAGTATTAAAATCATCACTGGAGGAAAAGTTAGGAAAAAACATAATAACATAGAAGACAAATGTGAGAAATCCTTTGTACTGGATAGCCCATTATACCTCAAGTTATTGTTACCTCCTCAGATTATCCATCCATTAAAATGCTATTACAATCACTTCTATTTTGACTAAATTGGAATAACGATACCAGATTTACCCTTCTATTGAAACAACTAAAAACTGGACAAAAAATATGAAACAATGGTCCATAGGACACTGAATGTGGTAGCACCAAATGGTGATCCCAAGAGATAAAAAACAAATGAGATGATCCCTGTAATTGTCACATTTTACTGTCCAGAAAGAGTTTCTAGGCTGCAGCACAGGGAAGGGGAACCCAGGAAGACCCTGGAAGTCTCTCTGAATTGAGGAGGCGGAGTTCGGAGTCTGGGGAGTCCCAGGTGGCTAGAGTTCACAGAGCAGTGCACCAAAGAGGAGGAAGCTGCACGAGAGAACTCCAGAGATCTACAGAGGGTCTCCTGTGAGTAATCAGTGAAGAGTTTCCCTCAATTACTCAGCCAAGTAACAATTAGCACAGATGTGTGAAGGAGACTACCTGAGGCTAGGGAAAGAATCAGTATTGGAGGGAACAAGCCCTGGAACACAGGAATAGTGTCTATTCTCACCAACCAAGGTAGAAAACCCCCATATCTCAAGAAGCATCGGGTAGAGTACTTGGAAGAGTTTTGCTTTGGTAGTTGGGTGAAATTAGTAAATGCCTCTCTGGTCCTGCCTAACAAAGCTTCAAAAGCTTGACCCAAAAAAGGTTACATATTTCCAGGTAACCTAAATGTGCCCCAAAACAAACCTCAAGAATTTTTATAAGAATACAAAAATATCCAATACCCAATGATGTAAAATTTTTAATGTCTGGCATTTAACAAAAAAATGACAGGTATGCAAGAAGAAAATATGAAAAATAATGAGAAAAAGCAATTGACATGGAGCCGGAAATGATACAGATGATACAATAGATAAAAACTTTACAATAATTGTTACAAGTGTATTCCATCTGTCCAAGAAGCTAGAGGAAAGATTGCATATGTTAAGAAGAGACATAAAAGATATATAAAAAATAACCACAACAATTGTCTAGATATGATGTGTGGGAAATGAAAAAATGCACTGAATAGGATTAGCAGTGGATTAGACATTGCAGAAGAAAATATTAGTGAATTTGAAGCACAGCAATAGAAACTATCCAAAAAGACTAAAAAAAAAAGAGTATCATATCAGTTAGCTGTGGGACAACTTCAAATAGACATGTAATTGGAATACTTGAAGAAGAGAGAAAGAAGTAGAAAAAAATTGAAGACATAATGGCTGAAATTTTTCCAAATTTGTTGATATTTGATAAAAGCTATATAATCTCAGGTCCAAGATGCTCAACGAACCCCAAACACAAGGAACATGAATAAAACTACACCAAGGAACATTATAATCAAGTTGATTAAATCAATGATAAAGGAAAAAAATCATAAAAGAAGCCAGAGGAAAAGAGACACCTTATATAGAGAGAAACAAAGATGAGAATGACTGTAGTTTTCTCACTGGAAAGAAAGCAAGCTGAAAGCTAATGGAACAATATCTTTAAAGTACTAAAGGAAAAAAAAAATGTCAACCTAGAATTCTTTTTTTTTTTAAGATTTTATTTATTTATTTGAGACACAGAGATTAAGAGAGAGAGCATGAACGGAGGGGAGGGGCAGAGAGAGAGGGAGAAGCCGACTCCCTTCTGAGCAGGGAGCCCAATTTGGGGCTCAATCCCAGGATCCCGGGATCATGACCTGAGCTGAAGGCAGACGCGTAACTGACTGAGCCACCCAGATGCCCCTGTCAACCTAGAATTCTTTACTCACAGTGAAATATCTTTAGGAAAAAAAGGCAAAATAAAGAATTTTTCCGATATACAAAACTGTATAGAGCGGCAATACAAGAAATGATAAAGAACATCTTTTTAGTAGAATTATACCATACGGAAACCTAGATTTATACACAAGAATAAAGAGTACTAAAACAGGTAACCACATGGGTAAATACAAAAAGTATTTTTATTAGTTAAATCTCTTTAAAAGATAATTAACTACTGAAGCAAAAATAGTAACAATGTGGTTGTACAGTTTATAATTTAACATAAATAGAAGTAAAATGTATGATAACAATAGCACAAAGGCCTAGGTGGAAGAAATGGAGGTATACTGAGGTAAATTTCTTTTCTGAAGATTTATTTATTTATTTATTTGACACAGAGAGAGACACAGCACAAGCAGGGGGAGCAGCAGACAGAGGGAGAGGGAGAAGCAGGCTCCCCACCGAGCAGAGAGCCTGAAGTGGGGCTCGATCCCAGGATCCTGGGATCAAGACCTGAGCCGAAGGCAGACACTTAACCAACTGAGCCACCCAGGCGCCCCTATTGCGGTAAATTTTATATAGTATATGCAAACTGGAATAATATTACTTGAACATAGACTGTGATAGTTAAAACAGTCAATAAAATAATATAACAAAGAGTTATAGCTAATAATATTAAAAAGGAGATAAATGAAATCATAAATAATTCAACTAATTAAAAGAAGACAGAGAAAGAGCAAAAGGGAAAGAAAGGACAGACAGGGGAAAAAACAAATAGCAAGACGGTACTTTTAAACCTAATGATATCAATTATCACAGTAAATGTAAATGTTCTAAAATTCTAACTAAAAGGCAGAGATTGTCAGCTTAGATTAAAAAAAGACCCAACCAACTACATGTTTCCTATTTAAAAAAGTCATTTTAAATATAAAGACACAAATACATTAAAGGAATGGAGAAAGATACCACTGTAACTCTAGTTAACTAGAGTGGCTACCTTAATTATGAATATAATTATAATAAAGTAGATTTCAAAGCAAAGAGTATTACCAGGAATACTGGGAGTCATTTCATAATGAAGAGGTCAAATCATCACAAGAACATAATAATCCTAAACATTCTATTCCTTCATGTTTACCTAAAAGGAATGAAAGCTGTCCACATAAAGACGTGTACTAAGAATATTCATGTTTTATATGTAATAGCCCCAAACTGGAAACAACCCAAATGTCCATCAAAAGGAGAATGGATAAACAAATTCTGGAATATCTACCTATATATTGGAATACTAATCAGCATTAAAAATATGTTAATTATTGATACACACAACAACATGGATAAATTTTAAAACTATTATGCTGAGTAAAAGAAGCCACACCAAAAAATGTATATACTGTATGATTCTATGTATAAGGATAGAAAATTCAGTCTAAACTATAGTGACAGCAAGCAGATCAGTGATAATACAGAGATGCAGGTGGTGGTAGGGAGGGTGGGAGAAAGCGATTATAAGGCAACTTTGGAGATGACAGACATCTTCATTATATCGATGTGGTACTGGTTTATAGGTGTATACATATGTAAAAACTTATTAATTGTACACTTTAAACATGTGCAATTCATTTTATGCCAATTATACCTCACCAAAGCTGTTTTAAAACATTATTACAGCCTTTTCCAAAGATCCTTGGATTACCAGAACTATGACTGGATCTTGAACCACTGTTCTAGTCTACACTGAGATGTACTGTTCACCCCAGTCATGGAAATGCTGGGGTGCAGAAGGACTGAGGGGCACAAAGTCCTACTAGTGCTTTTCCTCCTCAAGCTGCCTTATGTAAAACACCCCCAACCCATGGCCATCTAAGTACATCCCTCAGGGACCATCAGTAATAATAGACTAACACCCTCTTCCAGATTACAGAAGTTCTGTCTAGGTGCCAAGTCATAAACTCTTTTGCTTGAGGGTTCTTAGGCAGACCTGACTAGTTCCACCTTCTCTCTTAGTCTCTGTATTACTTGTTGCCTTCTAGTTGGGCAGTGTTGCATAGTGGAAAGAATACCAAGCTAGAGGCAGAGGACTGGTTTTCTAGCTCTGGGTTTGTGTTAAATGGTGTGTGATCTTGCACGAGTGGGCTTACTATATTCAACCTCAGATTTTTCATCTGTGGAAAGAGGGACTGGCATTAAAATTGATCTTTACCAAAGTCTTGAATGACAGGAAAAATGTTTGTGAGTTTAATGTTAAGTGAAAAATAAAGCTGTTTCCAAAATTATATGTATAGTCTGATTCCAATTCTGTAAAAAATATATAGAAAAAATCTACAAGGATACGTGTATGCATGCATGTGTGTAACTTCACTGGTAAATTATGGGTGATTTTGTTGTTTCCTTCTTTTTTTGTACTCTTCAAATTTTTTGCAGTGTAACTGTGTTACTTTTATAATTGGGAAAAACTAAGAAACAATTGAAGGACTTTCCTTGAGAGTTCAATATTCCAAGTTGCTGAAACATCTCAAGAGCCTGAGGAACAAAATAAAAACCAGGAGAATAGAGTTTACATCGTTTATCCCATGTAGACCTGGGCATTGAGGGAAGGGTGCATTCAGGATTTCCTAGCTGACATCCTGACAGTGCTAGATTGCTCAAGGCTCTGAACCTATGTCTGGTCTTAGTGAAAGCCCCTCTCTGCTGTGCCTATGGACCCAACCGTTTACCTACCTGGTTCTGGAAATGAATAAACTTGAACTGGGTTGTTCTAGATCTTAGCTTGGAGATTGCTCTCATAGGCCTAAATAGGCCATAGCAAATGAGAATCTCGTTTCCTCTGGCTTCTGCTTGGGCGACAGGAAAAGGTTGGGATTTTTAACAGATGGCTGATCTAAGGTGATACCAGAATTTGGCTCTTCCTTATTGGCAGAGGCCCCTCTCTGTGGTATCCGTCTGTCCCTACATTCCTGTCTCTGGTGAACAGGGGCATCTAATTAAGACATCCATGGAAGGTGGCCTAACAGGAAAAGGATTCTCTACTTTAGATTTCAAGTCACAAAAGATGAAAAAATGCTATATACCTCCCTGGGCCAATACTCAGATCATTACCCTTTTATTATCTGACCACAGGAAACTGATATCCTCCAGACACAAGGAATATGGGACATCACAAATCACTCCTCCAGGAGGAAGTCTCTAGAAGTTGCTCTCAGACCCAGAATGATACAAATGTTGCAAATAAACATGGTGGTCAAATACACCAGCCAAGTGCCATTATCAACATCGATTACCTTTTCTCAAATATCATGTAATGACAGCATCCCCAATAAATCCTTCCTTGGTTACTCAGAAATTTCAGCCACTAAAACAAGTCCTACCCAGACAATTTGGAACCTCAGGGAATGAAGTACAATTTCTCTCATGTTCCTCTTGAAGTTCCAGATACTTGGACTAAGAAAGTCTCTGGGTAAAGAATCTGGGTCCAAATGCTTGTCATGGTTGGATTTTCTTGCTCAGAGTTTAGAATCTCAAGGTTCCCAATTTTAGAATCTCAAGGTTCCCAATTTCACCCTTCTCTTCCTATTATGAGAATACTTTAAGTCATAACATGCTTCTGCTATTCCACATATGATTTAAGATTTATTTATAACTTAAATCCATTTACCCAAGGGGCCATGGACCTAGGATGGGTGGGTGGATGCTGGGAAGGGCAGGTGGGTGAGACATACTTTGTAGAGTCTTGCCTTGATGATGCCTCTGAAGGCCTCAGAAAGGCACTGAGGCTCGTAATCCTTGCTTCGTGGAGCTCTATGAGAAGCTTGAAATTTGCTGAGCTTTTGGTCCAGAGGCAACTTTCCTTTCCCAACTGTGCTCTGCTTTTCACCAACCGTAAATTTTTTATCTCACCAGTCCTTCAGTTACACCCTGAAAACTCTATAATCCTTCCAGTTGCCCTTTTTTGCCATGACTAGAAAAAGGATTAGAACTACATCTAGTACCAACTTGAAGATATTCTCTCATCCTTCCAGGTCCCTGGCAAATAGATGAAAATAATGTTAACTGCTTCACCTTGCTCCTCCTCCTGACTTATTAAACCGGTGCATGTAAATACCTCCAATTCTCCCAACCATGCCTTTGTGCTATTGTTCTACATTTCACTCCTACTTATGTTAGAAACTGCACAGCACAATGTCATTTTTTTGCTTCGATAGTTAATTGCCTTTCAAAGAGATTTAACTAATAAGAAAAATATTCTTTGTATTTCCCCATGTGGTTATCAGTTTCAGCACTCTTCATTCTTGTATGTAAACCCAGGTTTCCATATGGTATAGTTCTACTAAAAAGATTCCCTTTACCATTTCTTGTAGTGCAGCTCTGTAAGTTTTGTCCCATCTGAGCTCACTCTTACCTTTTTGCCCTACTCACCTTCAACCATCCACAGGCAGAGTCATCTGAATCTCAGCCCTAGAGCCACCTCTTTATGTACATGATCTGCCTGTCTCTGCCTCTGCATCTCTCTCTCTCTCTCTTTCTCTCTCTCACACACACACACACACACACACACACACACTCACTCAAACCCCCATCATATGCTTTCTCCCGAGAAGGTTCCCCTTCTCCCCTTTCTGGCCAGGCAGCCCCATCAGAAGTAAATAGCTAATGAGCTGCCCTGTTTCAGGGCAAATGAAGCAAGAGCCTGATCAAACCTCAGAATCCCAGCACATTTGAGCGGTAGTGGCCCCAAAGACGGAGGCAGACAAGATCTGCTTAAAGGACATACAATGACATGGAGACAAACTGCTGGTTAGATTTACCCCTCCTCCCAAAGATGGGGTATTCTCCACTGCACCCCACCCCGCAAATCTAGTATTATAAAGACTTACCTGTATCAGGGGCACAGGCCTCATCTGCTTTGGCAGCATTATCCACATTCTGTATGGTGGTATCTGGGGAGTAAAAAGAAGGTTTGAGGACCAGCCCATGTTCTCTAGCTTGTTAGAGAGACAGGTAGGGAACCTCCCTATGGGGTCTGGATCACTTGAGTTGTGTGTCTCTGAGTGTCAGCTGGGTTTATGCTGACTTATTGGGGTTGGCTATGTCTCCCTCATTACAGCCCAAGCTTCAAGAAGACAGTGACCACACCTTACCCTTTCTCTGCCACTCCTGGGCTCATTCCAGCCTGCGTACATGACCTGAAGGTGCTCCCTCCAAAGGCTTCTTGCAGTCTTTGCGGAAGGTTCTCTTCCCCCGCCATACATTTGTTTGGGCTTCCTCTCCTCTCCATTGTCCCCTCTGATCCCGAGGGCAGGAATTTTGCCCCTCTTTATTCCTCTGAGAGAGCCATCAGACAGGGCTTCCTGTGAGGCCCTATGGGGAAAGGAGTCCTGGTGTCCTGATCCCCATTCCCACCCCATAAGGAAGTTACTATGCACAGGGGACCCCCTAGCAATGCAGCTGTGCCTGTGGCAAATGCATCAGAGCTACAAAATCTCCTTTCTATCTTGGGTAACACTGGCCTACATACCTGGGCCACTGGCCTCATTGCTGGCCCCATCCATTGGGTGGTCAGGGGTCTCCCGCCCGGGCTTCTGGCTGAAGGCCAGGAAGAGGTGTGTGCTCAGTGGCTGAGGAAGGTCCACCTCCAGGTACGCCCTCATGAACAGCTTGAAGACATCGTAGCTAATTGGCTGAGAAGAAACAAAGAGGACAGAGAAACTGGGGAGGGGGCAGGCAGGCGAGAGAAATGAAAGGGAAGCAGAAGGAAGTGTGGGACTTGGTGGGTGCAGGAATGAAAAGGCCAGGAAGTGAGGGAGAACAGCAAGCACAAGGAGCAGGGGACAGGATGCAAGAAAGAGACGACACTGGTGGTTGCACGTTGCGGTTTGCCAGAAGCTTCTGTAATAAGAGGTGTCCAAAACTAGGTAGAAATGGGGTGATGGGGAACGAGCATTGGGAGTGGAGGCCACAGAGGAGGGCTCTGCCTGAGTCAAGGCCCACAAGCCAGACTGCTCTCTAATGAGCAGGATTTGATCCGTGCCCTGGAATCTTAGTGAAGATGAAGAAGGACGTAGTGGAAAACACGATGGAAAGATGGTTCTTCTGTGGTGTCTCCGTTTTCTGCTTGTGCTGTGAGGGATGTGATTCCTGAGTGTTCAGGTCTCAGAAAATAGGAAAAGACAGGCTCCAACCTTCATACTTTCATAACTGATCTTCCTTGGATGAACCTCAAGAGAACAGGAGAGGGTATGTGTCTGGCTCAGCTGCTCTCGAAACATGTCCTTGTGAAGGTTTTAGGCACTGGGAGAAGAGCAGGAAGCCAAGGACAGAAGGTAGAATCAAGAAACATGCCAAAAACTAGAACCTCTCCCTGCTGTATCTCTCCCACTACTGCCTGGCTTCTGGTCCCGGGCTGGGAGCAACCATGCCAGAAAGGGCTGCTGTACTCAGCAAACACTCAACAAAGACGGTTTGCAGTGAGTCATCACTGGCTCATGCTCTGATGGCATCAGATTCTTCATCAAATCAGCAGATGCTCCTGGAAATCACTGAGGAAGCTCTACTCTAAGATCTGCTGTGAAGGCTTTTGTAAATAATAACAGCCATGAGAATAAAATCCCTTTTTGGGAGCCTACTTTGCTCTCCTTCCAAAATGTTGGTAGCATTTAACCCCTTGTCTCTTCTAGAAAATCTGGGAGCCTTCCCAGAACCATGAGCTGGCTTAAATATATACAATAAGGTCTGGGATACAAAGTTTGGGCCCTAAAAACAAGCGATGCCTTCTTGACCCCATTGGGAAGGAGCTCACAAGGCAGTTTCTACTTGCTCCAGGCTGTCCTTTGCAGAGTGGAGGAAGCCCGATTTGGTTGGACAGAGGATAATGCAGGCTCCTAGAAGATTAAGGGATCTCTAAGCAAATGGTGGATTCATATTTCTTGTGATAACTACCACCAATCTGTCTTTATCTCACTGTCTTTTCTGCCCCTGGATCTCTGTGTTTCTCTTTCTGACCCTGTCTCCACAGCCTCATCACCCAAATGTTCTTCCCCACACATCCTCCTCTTTTTTACCAGTCTGCAAGAGCAAAATCTTTTCCTCCTACTTTCCAAGTGGAACCTACCCACTATGACCCTTGATTCCACCCTCCCTCCATCTGAAGGCATCTCCCAGCATCTGCTTCTCTATCTGCAAGCATGTTCAAAGTCACTGTTCCAAAGAAATGGCTGGATACTCGAGTTACTAGCCTGTCCTTCTTCCCTTCCCCTTCTGTGTTCCCTGGCCAGACCCCACTAGCCTGTTACCACTTTAGCCCCATTCAGTCTGGGTTCTAGCCCATCACCTCTGAACCCACTCTCTTGAAAGTCATCAATTCAGTTGTCTCTTTTCTGACTTGCTCATCTTTGGCTTCTCTGTTGCATTCCATCCTCTCTTCTTGAACTTTCTGTTTTCCATGTTGTTGTGCTATTTTGGTTTTCTTCATTCTCTACTTTGATTTGACTATTTGCTGATGGCACTGTTATATTTTAAAAGGCTCTTTTTGCATTGTCTTTTCCTTCACACTATTTAAATTGACAAGCACTGTTTACAATGTACAATTGACTCTTGAACAACATGGGTTTGAACTGTACAAGCCCATTTACTTGTGGAAATTTTCAATAAATACAGTACAGTACTGTCAATGTATTTTCTCTTCCTTATGATTTCCTTAATGACATTTTCCTTTCTCTGGCTTCCTTTATTGTATAATATAGTACAGTATATACAATACATATAACACATAAAATATGTGTTAATCAACTGTTTATGTTAAAAGTAAGGCTTCCAGTCAACAGTAGGATATTAGTAATTAAGCTTTTGGGGAGTCAAAAGTTTTATGTGGATTTCTGACTGCGTCGGGGGTCAGTGATCCTAACCCCCATGTTACTCAAGGGTCAACAGTAGTTTCGAGCCCCAAAGTGTCCCGTTAATCTTATCAAATTGAGAACTATCAGCAGAAAATATTTCTGGAAAACAGACTGTACTAAATGATTTTTAAAAAGAGCAAGTTTGGTTAAACCAAGTCTAATATAACGCTCTTCAAAAACCAAAGTTGACAGATCGTCAAACCAGAGCAGTGTGGGATTCAGGGGCCCTTGTGACTGGTCTCAGCTCCACCCCGTTTCCCCCTCTTTGTGAACCTCAGTTTCTTCTTCAGCAGATGCTGAGTGCTGAATGAGAAAATCTCAAATTCTCAGCTTCTGTTAGCTCCCTCCCTCAACCAGCTCCTCTTCCCGACCCTGCAGTTTCTGCTAACACTGACAATACCAGGCTCCGTTTTGAACTCCCAGTCATCGGAGACCAGGTGTTGTCCCTTCCTTTTATTCACTGTTCTTTTGCCACGTCTGTCACCTCCAGGTCTTTTCTGTGTGTCCACTGTCCAGCTGCCTCCACCTGGATGAGAAAGCTATGGAGGCCCAGTGTCCCCTGGTTTCAGATTTCTGTTCTGTACCTCCGACCTGGACCACTGCAATACTTCTCGATGTGCCTCCCCCTGCATCTGTCAGTCCTCCCATCTCATCCATCCTTGCCAGATTGATCTTCCCAAAGCACAATTCTGAACAGATTGCTTCCCTACTCACAAACTTTCCATGCCTTCTAATTGCCCATGGGAGAGGTGAGATCAGTTTTAAATCATATGCCCCTCTATAACATTGTGAGCATGCATTCACATTTATCTTTACTTATAAATTGTATACATGTACTGTGCTCCTCTATTATACACTATAAAACATACACAAGAGAAGAAATTAGAAAATAGAAGAAAGATGAGATAAAAATCAATGTGAATAATGAATCATGGAACACTACATCAAAAACTAATGATGTAATGTATGGTGATTAACATAACATAATAAAAATGATCAATGTGCAGGGTCTAAAAGGTCTAATTTGCAGTGTTCCCACACACCAGGCGATCATCCTGTGTACTCCTTGAGTCCTCTGGGATTCACAGCCCTCCCATAATCCCACTCCAACCTAGATTTATAACTACTTCAAGCTCTGAGATCATTCTGGTCTTTTCTCCTTTTATTACCTATGTGTACCTCTACCCTGTGTCCACACTGATCTCCATGTTCTTTCCTGGTCAAACCTCCATGCATATCTCATAAACTGCTTCCTTCTCTACCTGTTAAAATTCTAGCTATCCTTTAAGGTCCAGCTCTGATGTCACCTCCTCCAGGAAGCCTAGTATGATCTCTGTACCTGAATTTCTGTACTTTTCCACTTCGATTCATGTCCTATGACACTTTTATCAGCTGCCCTCTTATTAATACAGAGTTGTTTATGATAAATATATCCTTAGTTCCTCAACTACATCTAGAGATCTGGGAAGGTAGTGAAATATCCTATTTTATCTAAGCAACCCCCCCCACCACCACATATGACCGTGTTTCCTGATAGGTATTTTAGAGGCTGTGGGGTTTCTTTGTTGTACACTTGGCTGTCATCAATTACTGTAGGGTCTATTCAGTCATTATATATGTACTGAACCTCCTATGTACAAGAAACACCTTGGGGAACACACCTTGACATACACAGAGGTCTATACCTTCAAGAGACTCAGGTGTTGAAATAATTCCAATACAGGATCAATAATGGTGAGTACAGGAAAAATACTGAAAAACTATTATGAGAACTTAGAAAATGATGATTAGAACCCATGTCCAACCATTCATGACCCTATTCAGGGGAAGCGGATGGCATAGAATAAGCCCAGAAACAAAGGTCATTCACACCAGAAGAGCCCAGACCTCCGCCTGTCACTGAGGTTCTGAAAGTTCAGTCACTTGCCCAGCCATCAAGCAGCAGAGTAAAACCAGAAGCCTGATCTTCTGACTCCCAGTCCAGTGCTCCAGCTCCCGTGTCTGTTCCAGGTCCCAGTGCTAACATATGGCTCCCTGTCACTCTCTACAAGGACCTCAAGTACAGTATGCAAAAAAATGTGACTGTGTGCCACTCTCAGAGTTATATCTGAGTTATGAGAGAGTCATTCTTTATGAGCACAAGCCAGGCTCAGAGGAGCTGTTAGTGAATGTGGGTAGAAAGTGGTTTACTATGCCCAAACCAGATAAACAAACACTATGAGACACGCTGAGCCATGTCTTTGCTCTGGAATAACATGCTAGGCACCGTCATGACGCAGGCCTGTTTTTTCCCAGAAACTGCCACTTTCATAAAGGAACTGACTGGGCAATTGCTGTTTCTGCAATCTGTTTCAAGTGTGAATTCTTGCACAGGTCAAGAAGGGAGGGGAACCAGATGGACAGCTTACTGTGTATAGGGCAGTTTAAATACATGATCTCATTTAAGTCTTAAAAGAACAGTGTGAGGTGTGACTATTACTGCCATTTGGTGGATGAAAAAAATTCTGAAAACATGAATAACTTGCTCAGAGTCATAAAGCAAGTGGCAGAGCTGGTGGGCTCTGTGCTTAGATGTGTTTGAGTCTAAGATCATAAGACCACCAAGCCACCTTGCCCCTTTTGCTCCACTGTGTTCTGCTTCACTTTCTGGCTGTTGTCTGCTGTACTTGGTTCTCCAGAGAATCACTCAGCACTGATGGGCAGAGGCCTGCTTGTCACGGCCAGATGCACTTGTATTCCTGGCCTCGCTTTCCTAGCTACTTGCCCCTTCCCACAACTAACTCATTCTTCCTTGAGACATTTTAGCAGCAGTAAGCCATCAAGCTCAAGAGAAATTAAATTCTTTTTGTTTCCCCAACCATGTGTGGGGACATTACACCTACTAGAAGCCAGCCACACTGTGAGAGAGAATACAATCAGAGTGAAAGAGCTTCCCTGGGATACGGCAGTGCCAGGCGTACAAAGAGTGGGGGCCAGTCTGATGGAGGTGGGGGTGGCAGCAGGCTCGTAACAGCCAAGCTGCTCTCTGCTTCTGAAAGCTCCCAAGGCCTTCACACCCTCAGTGACCCTGACCAAATTGTTCCCCTCCTACTCTTCAGCCTCAGGACTGATGGGCTGATTAGCAGCCCCCACCCTCCTTTGTTCCTGTGTTTTTGGACCTGGGGGTGGGGAGGTGGGAGGGGCAGGGAGTCCTTTGCTGGCTCCGCCATCTTCTCTGCATGGCTTCTCCTCAGGAATGTTCTTTGAAATGGTTCATTCTCAGTCTGGCTCTGTATGGGCAACCTTCCTCCTGCTTCATTCTCCTGAGGATTGGTGCATTTGATCCAAAGCCCCTGCTCAGGTAAACCCTGAGGACATGTGCTTTGTTGGCTCGCTGACAGTGCCCAGGAGCAGAGTTGACTCAAAGGTTGTTGAAAGGATGACAATACGAATAAATAAGTGACCTGTCATTGTCCCAAATGATCCTGCTGATCATTTTTCTGCCGTTAACCCTCATGAAAGGACCCAGGAGCAGGGAAAAGGAAGTTGAGTTTTAAACATTCTGAGGAAAGGAGCCAGAAGGGGAATAATAGTGGGTACCATTTTTAAAGTGTACTATACATTTTAAAAAATTATCTCATTCCATCCACTCATCTGCAAACTTCCATGTCTTTGTTTGTTGTTATCTTCAGGTCAACGATAAGGCAAGTGAGGCTCATAAAGGTGAAATATTTCAGGCCACATTGCTGGCTGGCAGCAAAGGTAGAAGTCTAACCTAAGGCCATGTAACTCCAGAGCCTGCCAATAGGAAGTAAGTTCTGGAGGGCAAGAACGGTGCTTCTTCACCTTTATACCTTCCACAGTGCCTGGATGTTCAAGAAACATTAGATGACTTGAATCTGAAAGTAGTGGATGTCTTGCATTCATTTATTCAACCAACAAATATTTCTTGAGTGCCTGCTATGAGCCAGATTACTCCTCTGGGCATGGGGGATGCCGAAATGCACAAATATATAGCAGGACAGATGGTGAGGAATACTAAAGAGGACAATAAGGCAGAATAGAGGGACAAGAAGCATCAGGAAAGAGGGCTTAAGATTTTAAATAGAGAAGGTGACATTCACTGAGAAGGTGATTTGAGCAAACGCCTGAAAGAGATGAGGAAATAACAATGTGGATATATGTGGGAGAAACAGTCTAGGAAGAGGCAAAAACAAATGCAAAGGTACTGAGGTTAGAGCAACCTTGGCTTGTTTGACAGCATCGAGAAGGCTAATAATAGCTGGAAAGGAATGAGGAGGAGAGTAGCAAGAGATGAGGTTAGAGAGTAGAGGGACGTACAGATGGTAATGACCTTGATTTTAACTCTGAGTAGGGGGTGGGGGAACCATGAAGGGATTGTAGAGCAGAGCAATGACATGATCTGACCTAAGTTTTAACAGATTGCTCAGGATGAGCATGAAGAATAGACTTTAAAGATCAAGAGCAGAAACAAGGAGCCCAGTTAGGTGACTATTACAATAATCTGGGCAAAATATGGTGGTGCCTCAGGTAAGGGTGGAAGCGGTGCCTGTGGTAAGATGTGACTAGATTCCGGATATATTCTGAAGGTTGAGGTGGCAGGGTTTGCTGATGAATTGGATGTGGGATGTGAGAGGGAAAACTCAATGATGACTCCATAGTTTTAGACTGAA